>NC_088686.1:110798333-112017916 GCF_028017835.1 Emys orbicularis
TTTGTAAGGAGACAGAGTTCCCATCAACACTCCCTGGAACACCAGCTTACCCCAAGCTGGGATGTGGCAAGAGGCTGGCACACTTGCCCGGCACCATCTCCAGGAGCACAAAGTCTTCCAACCGGCTGCTTGGTAGGACAGCGATGGATCATGGTGCCTCCAGTCTGTCTCCCTGATGCTGCACTGTATGTGCCTGGCACAAGGCTTGATCCAAAGCCAACAGCCGTTGGTAGAAAGACTCTCACTGACTTCAAATGGCTTTGGAGCAAGCCCAGACTGAGGAGTCCAGCATCAAAGCTGCAGGACTCCATGACAGCTGCATTTGCGACTTCCCAGAGCTATCTGCCATTCAAGCCAGTTTTGAAGCATGGCGCTTTATCTCATCCTGTCCGGGGGAGAGGGAGAAGGAAAGAGGAGGGGAGGGAGGTGCTTGGTTAAAATCAGGTAAGATTTCACTCTGATGGGCAGGATTCCTACATCATCAGCTGGCACAAATGCCAGAGAGCATCGCACACGCGCCAGCTTGGGCTTTGACATGGCCTGGTCACTGACGACAGCGGACTTCTCTTTTGAAGGTGTGTTAAACCTTTGATACAGAGGTTGGGAATAATTTTAAGACGACACACTTCCTCTCCCTTTTCTTATCAAAGTCTGGTCCGAATCCTAGCAACTGTTCATTCCTCTCTATAAAAGGAAGCCAGTCTTTTGAGACAAACCATGGTCTGGTTGTTAAGGCACTCGTTGGGGCCTCAGGAGACCCAGGTTCCAATTCCCAGCTCTGCCACTGACCTGCTGGGTGTCCTTGGGTGAATCACTCCACATCCGTTTCCACTCCCACCCTTTGTCTGTCTTGTCTGGTTAGTCTATAAGCATTTCAGGGTAGGGGGCCTTGGACATAGCTTCTGTGTCTGTGTCTGCACAGCATTCAGGAGGTGTGATTGCCACACAGGTGGGCACACTATCAAACAGGCAACAAAACGGAGGATATACAATGCAGCAGTGCTAGCATCCCTTTGATTAATGGACGTGAAACATGGAGAGTTGACCACAGACACATTAAGCAACTTGAAATATTTTCCATGTCCTGTCTCCGTTCTAGTTGGAAGATCCACTGGCAAGACAAAGTCTCCAACATCAACATCCTGAAAAAAGGCAAAAACAACCAGCATCGAGGCAAATGTTCAGCAAAGCTCTTCTTAGATGGACAGGTCACGTAGTCAGACTGGGCAACGACAGACTCCTAAAAAAAGTTTTCCCTGGTGAGCTGAAACTCGGAAAGCACAGCAGGACAACGAACAGGCTTCAGACACCCCCGTAAGCAGAATCTCACCTCATGCAGCCTAAATACCGATTACTTCGAAGACAGCCCCAGACAGATCTGAATGGAGAGCAACTATCAATAAAGGCTTTAAACACTTTGAGGAAGGCAGATGTGAAAAATGGATTAAAAAAAAAAAAAAAGGCCAACCTCATGCCAAGTCTTCAATGGGAGCCTGCGTATTCCTGCATGATATCTGTCTGTCACCTTCCCCCTCACCCATCAGACTCGTTAGCCACATGAGAACACAAGTGATGCCTTGACATCATCTGATACGATGGACAGCCATACAGACATACTGTGCTAGCTTTAATCTAGCTGGCAAAGCTAAAAATAGCAGTGAAGCTGTGGCAGCGGCTGTGGCACGGGCTAGTTACCCGAGCACAAAACTGCCTGGGATCCGGGGTACATTGACTAGCGTGTGCAGCTATGGCATCACTGCTATTTTTAGCTGCACTAGCTAGATTAAAGCTTGCTGGTGCATGTCCTGAGTGCTCGCAGACACAGCCTATGTGTGTACAGCACCCTGCAGAGTGGGGCCCTCGGGGCTCGGATTCAGTCACGCGGGTGTACCGGTTCCTCGCTGAAGCTGCTGCCGTGTAATATTGAATCTCAACTTTCATTTGAAAACATTGCAACCATAAAATCTAGAGATTTAAAGAACACCTCCAAGTCATGACTCAAGTGTAACAGATGCAGAGAGGTCTGTGCTGAGCTCTCAACTGCCCCAATCATCTCAGCAAGGAGTTAACTCAGATACTCTAAATTATCACCACTGGGTATCTACACAGCAAAGAAAAGCCTGCGGCACCAAGTCTCAGTTAGCTCAGGCTCGCTGGGCTTGGGCTGTGGGGTTAAAAACAGCACCATATATATTTGGACTCGGGCTGGAGCCTGAGCTCTTAAGCCCTGCAAGAGGGGAGGGTCTCAGGGCCCAGGCTCCAGCCTGGCTGGAATGTCTACACTGCTACTGACCCACGCTCAGACTCAGTGCTGCAGGTTTTTCTTTGCAGTGTAGACATACCCGCCAACGTCAGCATTGTTTCCTTTCACTCCTCACGTGAGGGGAGAGTCACAGCTCTGCACAATTTACGGTGCGTGATGGCTCCTCCTGGCAACTGACATGGGTGAAGCTTATTTTGCGGGCAGAGCATGGAAGAGACCACCACTTCACCCCCCGCCCGCAATGCCAACAGGGGCTTTTATGCACTCATGGAATTTAAGACACCATCATCTCATTCCACTCCTGAGTGCTTTAGTAGCACCAGCTGAATCCCCTGCTGGGAGGACTGGCTCAGTGATGCACGACCACTGACAAACTAGGCAGACACCCTGCCTGGGTTCAGTCCCAAAGGGCGCACACGGCAGCTGCCTGAAGCACGCGCCCAGCTTTATCAGAGGAGATGCAACTCCAGCAGGCGCGCCGATGGGACAAGCAGGTGAACAGGAAAACAAAACAAAAGCACTCTGAGAAAGAAAATTTAATAACTTCAATGCGTCTCTTGGGTTTGTCCAACACTGGAGCAGCTACAACCCCTCTTGCCACATACAGCCACATTAAGTGCTGTGGACCTCTGACCTTTAACCTTGTCAGTGGTTGCTGAGCATCTGGTTTGGGTCTTGCGAGGAGCTTTAGTACAGTAAGTAGATTCCTTTTGCTCTTGGTTCACCTGTAATTAGCCACACTAGGTACAGTCACAGTTTTACATACATGTGCAATATACGTGACTGCCACACGATCCTAGCTGTGCAGGCACAGAGGGGTCACAGTTAGCTAGCTGCTGCCAAAGACGACGCTAGCAGGGAACAGACGCAGACACATCTAAGGCAGAGGGGCCCCATCCAAATCGATGAGCTGATGGTATATACAATTACTTTCCCATGACTCTTCCCCCTCCCGTCCCCTCAACACGACACTTTGGGGAATGGAAACAGCTCCCGCTGTTCGAAAGTGTCCACGGAGGAGAAATCAAATCTCAGCAGCAGAAAGCAACACATAGTAAATCCTGGTGTTGGCTCAGAAAAACACCAGGCTTAGAATTCACATTAAATGCGACCCCACTCTCTACCCACCAGGTGCAGAGCAGTGATTTATATACAAGCTTTCTCAGCCCCACAGAAATATCACACGGCACATGTTGACGGGCATCGTTCCCCCATCACTCTGAGGGCAGACCCAGGCATGCAGTGAACTCCTGCCAGACTAAAACTCAGCTCCCTGCAAAGACATTCACTGGACTTTTCCTACTTCCCAGGAAGGGGCAAGAGAGAGAGAAGCATTAAAGCAGCGATGGTGGTTACAAAGACAACTTCCTGTCTCTGGAGCAGCATACACCTCACAAAACATGATCAGAGCAAACCAACCCATGGGAATTGGGGACTTTCAGTTAATGTAGGACCTACTATAAACAGAGCACCTCCATATTTTATCTTCAAATCCCAACCTCGCCCCAACCATCTTTCCAGAAAATCACCCATGCCCATTTGGGCACAGAATGACCATCCTAATTCTCTCTCCGCTGTAGGCTGGCAGTAACCCTGGATAGGACCTTTCTGGTGGGGAGCTTTGAAGAGGTTTTATCTCTCTGGAGACCAAGGGATAATCATACTGGTCCTCACACCACACATCCTTTTCTAAAACCGAGGTGCCCCATATCTCCAGGACAATCACTGACAGGTTCCAGAACAGATGGGTTATGCTCAGCTGAGCCACCTTCAAATCAGCGGGCTGCCAATAGAACCTCAACCAATCAAGGAAGTAGTTCACCCCCCATCACCACCTTCCACACCCTCCACCCACAAAAACCAGCAGCAGCAGCCACCTCTGAAGTAGGACAGAGCCACAGAGACCATTTGTCGAGACCATCAAATAATAATTTACTGTGATTCAATCTGTGGCTTTGTACAGTTGCTGGGAGAGGAGGAGGCAAAAGGAGACGGGGAGGGGGAAAAAAAAGTCGCTTGTCACAGGCCTTGATGAAGTTTGAGACAGTCCGTGCGGGGCTCAAGATATCCTTCTCCTGGTCTCCCTCCTCCCCCATACTCCTCCCCTGAATCAGTTTGCTGCTTCTTTTGTTTCACCTCTGTCCGCATGCTCCGCACAGTGGAAACCCCTCCAAGTCACGGTCCGGTCAACTGAAATGAGAAGGGGAAGAGGAACTAGAATCAGCAGCTATTCTTATGCTACCCTCCGCTAGCCACTACCCAGCCCTTCAGTTCCCACTACCTCCTGCAGAGGGAACTCGAAATGTTACACAGGGCTTGGAGAGTGTGGGTTGGGAGAACGTGTTCATTTCTGAGAGTTTAAGCCCCCGCTCGGCAAAGTACATGCTTGACTTTAAACATGCGCTTAAGAGAGCAAGCAGACACTTGGCTGAACAGGGCTTTATGCTGGGATTTGAGTACCTAACTCCCTTAGGCACCTTTCAAGACTCCAGCCTTTATGGATAAGGGGCATTTTAACGTTGATGAGGAGCATGCTGGTGCTGCACCCTTGCAGGGCATGTTCCACCCACAAATCTCCACCTATTGGACGAAGGTGGGAAAATATCAGCATCTCCTCTCCCAGATGGGGCGCAGGCAAGGCAAACATTTTATATTGCTGTCTAAAACGTTCACAGCTGGGTGCCAAAGAGAAGCTGAGCACATGCAGCTCCCCGGGCTTCAGGGGGGATTGTGGGTGCTCAGCACCTCTGACAAATCAGGTGCCGCAGTGAGGCAAGAGCAGAGTCAGGAATCGAACCCAGGCATCTCGACTCCCAGGCCCCAGCTGCCCCCAGCCACCAATACATTTTTGCCTCTCTTTTCCCAGCACTTCTGATTTTACTCCCCCTCTACTCTTGGCCTTTACCAGATACTGCATCTAAAGGGAGCTGAGCGCCCAGGTTCTAATTCCTTCCTTGGCCACTGATTAATGGCACCATGGATAAGTCACTTCACCTCTCTGTACCTCAGTTTACTCATCATAAAAATGGGTGCACTGCCCCTGATCTACATCACAGGGGCACTGCAAGGTTCACTGATAATACAGCTCTGATTTTACTCCCCTGCTGTTGGTCACGGCTGCTGCCCTGAATTATGCAATTCCCTGGAACATTTTGGGAAAGCGTGTCAGAAAGACGCTCTCCCAGTTAAAAGCTGTATTGTGGTTTGCACTGCAAATAAATAAGGGTAAAGAGGCTCCGCTTTCCTCCGCGTAGAGAAAGAGCTGGACAGACACCCTGCAGCATCGTGTGGATTTCTGCTGTCCGTTCGGTATTTAAGTGTCAGTTTTCTGTCACTGCAGGGAAATGGCAAAGGCTCTTCATTGCCACTGAGATGTGGGGAACTCACAGAATAGTTAGATCAAAACATTTTCAAGGCCCCTTTGGAAAGACTGTCCATGTCAGTGATAGACGCCAGCCCCTCTCCTGCTTCAGCAGCACAATCCCTCCTGGTGAGGCAGAGAGGAACGGTAGTTTAAGGAGATGTTTGGAGCTGTGTGTGTGCTTTCAGCTGAAAACGATCACCGCTAGAGCAGGAAACGAGCCCCACCACTCGTATCCCCATCCGGAGGAAATGCTTCCGAACATCTGGATTATCTGAACATCTGGAAACCTCCCATAACAATAGCTGCACTCGGCCCAGCACGAGGATCAGTCCCACTGGGAGATCCCGTCCAGGATCCACTCTCCCCTCAGCAGAGAGCCATGGGGCAGGGCGGGGCGCTCCGCTGTTTTTGTTTAAAGAGAGAGAGAGAGAGAGAGAGAGAGAGAGAGAATGTGGTGGTGGTGGGAGGGGGGGGGGCCTTGGGAAAAGCTCTGCTGAGCTCACAGCCTTGCCAGAGGCAGTGCTTCGAGATGCAATGGAGGAAGACAGCTGCCGCTCTTTAGCGGAGTTCCTGGAACTGGATAATCCCAGCTTTTCCCCTGGGAATTTAGAACCGGTTAAAGGCGATGGAGGAACAGCTCTGGCGCCTGGAGTCCTCTATTATCCAGGGAAAAGCTCATCGGGGCAGCAGCAGTGCAAGCTTCCCTGACTAACACACTTCAACCCCAGCCCTTCAGGGAAAGAGGCTAGGTCAGTTTCTCTGGCCCATTCAGCCCTTGCTCTCTCCGCTGACACTGCTGCAAGAAATTCTCATTACCAGGGTAGTTTTGGTGACATGGAAAGCTGGCCAATGGGAAGTGGACTAAATCCACCACGCTCATTCCATGCTGGCCGCCAGAGAGCTGATAGCAGCCTTTGCTCACTGCCATCCGGGGCCGGATTCCACAGGACCCTTTTACTTAATCAAAAGTTTAAAAAAAGAAAGCCAGACATCCAACTCTGGCTCTGACTAGTATGATTTATAAAGGCAAACAGCCCTTTCCTGACACTGTTGGCAGCATGTCTACACTGGAGCTGGGGAGGTAAATTCCCGCCCTAGCTGTAAGGGTGAGGGAATTCGTTTTATTGAACCAACCTCTGCTGGTGCCAGAGACAAGCTCTTGAGCTCCACAGCCCTTGTCTCTTTCTCCAAAAGAAGTTGGTCCAATTAGAGAGAGAGAGATTGCCTCTCACCCACCTTGTCTCCCTCACACACTGGGACCAACACGGGTACAACAGCACTGCAAACAACTTCGAATCAGAAATGCAGTCCCAGCCCCGCCTATCCAGACTGCTGTAGGGAGAGGGGGTACAAGGGAATCACGGAGCTGCCCACTTCCTTCACCTCCCTGCTGTTGCCACAGGGGGGTAGCGGTGGGGTGTAATGGAACCTGACTTCATTTGCAGCTAGAGCTGGGGGGGGGAGGAGGGAGTGCCAATTATTTTCCATAGGAAATTTTGAAAAATTGTGGTTTCCCCCCCCCCTTTAATGAAAAAAACAAAAAAGAGGAAAAAATACATTTTTAGTAAAAATTTGTCAGTTTTTTTGTTTTAAAACTGACAATCTTTACCAAAAAAATCCAGCTTTTTTAAATGAAAATTGTTCGGTTTTTCATAAACAAACAAAAACCACCAGAAAATGTTGACCAAAGCAAGGGTTTTCTGAGGAAATGTTTGTTTTGGCCGATAAGCTGGTTTTTTTGTTGGGGAAAAAAAGGGTTTGATGAAATCATTTCAACCTGCATTTTTTGCAGCCTGGTACATTGTCAATGAATCCCTGCCTCCAGCAACGCCTGGCTGCAGCCCGCACCCATCTCTGGCACCACCCCTCTCCCTCCCACTGGGCTCACCTTGGTCATGATATCACACATTTACAATTCATGCAGCCTGGGCCACTTTCATCCGGTGGATTCAGCTTGCGTAGTTTGTGCTGCCGGATCTCCCGCACTAAGGTATAGAAGGCGTCTTCAACACCCTGGAAGAGAGGCACAACGTTCTGCTCAAAGAGCGCCACAGCCGCTCGGAAAAAGGGTGGAGGTGAGGGCAGATGGATCTAGGGGACCACTAGGAGTCCCCTGCAGAGTACTGCATAGTGTAGTTTAAGTGGGTTTTGACTCAAGTTAAAGGGATGAAACTGCAAAGAAATCAACAGAGGAATCCCAGGAAATGGTTCCTCCTGGCAAAATGTGGCACAAAACTACCAGGCTACCAAAGGAAATGGAGGCTCCATCTCTAGGGACACCTAAAACGAGAGTGGACATCCCACTAGAAACTGTACTTGAACTAACAGCCCTGAGCCGACTGCCTCTTTCCCACCTCTAACCCTCCAAAGCAGGGGCACTCCCCCCCAGAAACCGCACCCATACGTAACGTGTGCCCGTCGCATGGACGGCAGGACGAGGAGGTTAGCAAAACAACTCAGGATCAGACAGCTAGGCAGTGAACGTAAGGACTAGCCCACAGCCCTGCAGAAAACTTCGTTTCAATACAGAACATAAGAACATAAGAAAGGCCGTACCGGGTCAGACCAAAGATCCATCTAGCCCAGTATCCTGTCTACCGACAGTGGCCAATGCCAGGTGCCCCAGAGGGAGTGAACCTAACAGGCAATGATCAAGTGATCTCTCTCCTGCCATCCATCTCCACCCTCTGACAGACAGAGGCTAGGGACACCATTCCTTACCCGTCCTGGCTAATAGCCATTAATGGACTTAACCACCATGAATTTATCTAGTTCTCTTTTAAACTCTGTTATAGTCCTAGCCTTCACAACCTCCTCAGGTAAGGAGTTCCACAAGTTGACTGTGCGCTGCGTGAAGAAGAACTTCCTTTTATTTGTTTTAAACCTGCTGCTTATTAATTTCATTTGATGACCCCTAGTTCTTGTATTATGGGAATAAGTAAATAACTTTTCCTTATCCACTTTCTCCACATCACTCATGATTTTGTATACCTCTATCATATCCCCCCTTAGTCTCCTCTTTTCCAAGCTGAAGAGTCCTAGCCTCTTTAATCTCTCCTCATATGGGACCCGTTCCAAACCCTTAATCATTTTAGTTGCCCTTTTCTGAACCTTTTCTAGTGCCAGTATATCTTTTTTGAGATGAGGAGACCACATCTGTATGCAGTATTCGAGATGAGGGCGTACCATCGATTTATATAAGGGCAATAATATATTCTCAGTCTTATTCTCTATCCCCTTTTTAATGATTCCTAACATCCTGTTTGCTTTTTTGACCGCCTTTGCACACTGCGTGGACATTTTCAGAGAACTATCCACGATGACTCCAAGATCTTTTTCCTGACTTGTTGTAGCTAAATTAGCCCCCATCATATTGTATGTATAGTTGGGGTTATTTTTTCCAATGTGCATTACTTTACATTTATCCACATTAAATTTCATTTGCCATTTTGTTGCCCAATCACTTAGTTTTGTGAGATCTTTTTGAAGTTCTTCACAGTCTGCTTTGGACTTAACTATCTTTAGCAGTTTAGTATCATCTGCAAACTTTGCCACCTCACTGTTTACCCCTTTCTCCAGATCATTTATGAATAAGTTGAATAGGATCGGTCCGAGGACTGACCCTTGGGGAACACCACTAGTTACCCCTCTCCATTCTGAGAATTTACCATTAATTCCTACCCTTTGTTCCCTGTCTTTTAACCAGTTCTCAATCCATGAAAGGACCTTCCCTTTTATCCCATGGCAGCTTAATTTACATAAGAGCCTTTGGTGAGGGACCTTGTCAAAGGCTTTCTGGAAATCTAAGTACACTATGTCCACTGGATCCCCCTTGTCCACATGTTTGTTGACTCCTTCAAAGAATTCTAATAGATTAGTAAGACACGATTTCCCTTTACAGAAACCATGTTGACTATTGCTCAACAGTTTATGTTTTTCTATGTGTCGGACAATTTTATTCTTAACTATTGTTTCGACTAATTTGCCCGGTACAGATGTTAGACTTACAGCAGACATCAACGCTCTTCTGTTGAGCATCCAGCCCCGTAACACCCCTCTCGGCCCCCGAGGCACGCACATGGGGAAACTGAGGAGCAAACCATGTTGGGCCAAGGAGCACAAACTCCTGTCCCTCCCTCCGGATTGAACCAGAAGCCAGGACTCAGCCATGGACTGGGTTTGGTTAACACATTCTCTTATATTTCAGTGTGGGGCTGAGCACGCGCTCGTTTGTAGCACACACTCGAGAGGATCCTCTTCTTGTTCTGTGCTAGCCCCCGAGGGCTTGCAATCAAGAGCCCTTTGTTATAGGTGCCCTCTCGCCCTTCTGAAGCCACTTCTTGTGGGCGCTTTCCTCACAACCAGGCAGACTGACCCGACAGGCATGCAGCATGGCCCCAAAAGAGACCAGCAGCAGAGGCTACGGGACCAAAGGGAGTGAAGATCAAGGTGCAATTTAAAATCATATGGGGCTGCAGGTGTTCATTAACTCTATGGACTTCATGTACCACATAGCCCTCCCTACGCCCCATGTGACCCACTCGGAGCTGTGCAAGCCTGTGATGTAGCCCTCCCTCCAGCAAGGAGACACAGCTCTTCTCTAGGGCGATGGGATAACCCCTGTATACGTGTGTCTCTCTCTATACATATGTCTGCAGGATCAGTGACCTGAGAAAACACCTAAGGATGAAGAGTTAGGAGATAAACACAGGGAAGCTGCACAAAAGTGCATTGGAAACCATCTGCTGCCAATGCCAGCCTAGGACCCACCCAACTGCAGCATGTGGGTGTCTTTTTAACCCTTTTTTTGTAATCCCTCCCGTGAGTTGGGTGCTGGTCAAATGTCCCAGATCAAGGGCCCTGAAGAACAAAGTCCTCCCTCTGTCCAAAGGGCAAGCATCATCCCCACAACCCTCTGCCAGCGTGTCTCAGCCCTGGCCTGTGGGGACCTAGCAGCAAGAAGGTCTATTCAACCCCAGGCCTCTCTGCTGAGACTACCAACAAGAGCTCCCATTAGTGCCAATCGTGGAGGTGCTCTGGAGGTGCGGACTCATTCCACACAGGCTACCCTGTGGCCACGCCTTTCCAGCCTGTGCATTAAATTCCACCCCTCCAGAGCTCACACACAGGGCAAGCCCCCACTGGGCGGGGGACTCGACCGGCTCACTGGGATAGGGAGAGGAATTTGCTGCTGGAACATTCAGCCTTGAGGCAGCAACTGACTCCTCCGACCATGGGCATTTCTCCCCTTGAATCTACACAGCATGCAACCGCCACAATAATTCACTGGTCGCCTCTGCCATCTCCAGGCACTGGCACCAAGAAGTTAGGGAAAGAGCAGGCAAGACAAAAGACACTTCTTTTTAGAGAGGGGAGGCAGAGAAGAGGTAGCCACTAACCCTGAACCTCATGCGTTCTCCTAGGCCTAGCACCCGCGACACACAGCTCCATCGGGAATTGCTGTGGGTAGGGCAAGGGTGGCATTAATCAGATTCCTGGGGGGCCCATTTAATCCTGCAAGGCACTCGTGTAACACAGTGATGAGTGCAGCACAGATACACTATCCCTGTGCATTGGCGCAACATGGGCCTCCATGCTGTGACGCAGCATCGGATCATCACCAAGCAAACCAGCATGGTCGGCCAGTACAGAAGCAGCAGCCTTGGAAAGGGCTGAAGGGGGGGGTGGGGGGAGGAGGAGAAGAGATCCGGCCGTGGATTTATCACTCCAGCACCATCACTCAGAGTTCGCCCAGGTGCCAGCTAGCCCCCAAGATGGGTTTCCTGGCAGCTTTATCCCAGCATCCCGACTGCGGTAAATCACTGCCAGCGCTGGCCTGCTCTAATTCATGCTCACTCCCCTGCTCACTGGCACTTCAGAGCTGTCAGAGGAGACGCAGCACGCTGTGTAATTAGCAGCTGGAGCATTGCTTGCCTGACAGCAAATGCATGTTGCTCTGTCAACAGGGCTCTGCGTCGGCCATGCTGCTGTCAGTCACGGGGCTCACAGAACTGCTGCGTGAATGGGGGGGCAGGCTCAGGGATTGTTTCCTCACACAACGCAGGGAGGGGGCAGATGGCAGCTGTGGGAGGGGCGGGGCAGAGGAGGAGGTTCCTTCTGGCCGAGCTGGCTAGGCAATTTCTTACAGCCACAACAATGGAACGAAGGACTGAGAAGAGGAGGTAACTAGACAAGCTGGTGAAGCCTTACAAGTCTAGCTGTTTGGTGCTGGGGCAGCTCTCCAGGCACCAATCCCAGAGCCCTGGGCTTTCAGGATATGCTGTATCCACACCCCCATCTCTGGCATTACCAGAGATATTCTTACCTGGATTCGGGGTGGTTGGGGGGGGGACACAAAAAACAGTGCAGAAATCCCACCAGCCCCAACCTACGCAACCCAATGTGACTGTCACCACAGAGAAATAGAGTAGGACCTACACTAAGTGCTGAGAGTGGAATGTTTAGATGGGTCACATGGAGATAGGGGTTTGTAGGTGTGCAAAAAGGGGGCCTTTGAGGACTGCTATTGGTTCACATTTTAAAACCATCTCTCCTCCTACCTGTCTGGTTTTCGCTGATGTCTCTATGTAGGGGATCCCGTAATTCCTGGCCAGGTCCTGTGCTTGCCGGGTTTCCACTGTCCGGGCTGGAAGGTCACACTTGTTTCCCACCAGCACCATGGGGACATCGTCTGAATCCTTCACTCTCTTGATCTGCTCTCTGCAGAGACAGAGATGCCGAAGTGAGGAGAGGAAAAGCCAGGGGAGGAGCCATTTCATTATCACAATGACAACAGCAGCTAGTTTCAGAGAGCTCCTCATGGGAGCAGAGCACATGCCACTTGTAATGGACAGGAACAGAATTCCACTCCACTAATACAAGCCCCAGTGAAAGTCAACAGAATTTGTGCTTCTAAGTCATTTAGGTGCTTTATGAAAATCCCACTCTTTGTCCATTTATTTTGTGGAGCCAAGACAATCTCGTACATTTTAAAAATGATTACGTGGGGCATGTTTGTTATTGGAAGGCTGGGGACGAGAGGCAAAGCCCACAGCCCAAAGTGGCCCCTTTGGCTCCAGGATAAACAAGGGCTGTGCCTAGCTTTGACCTGTCACAAGGTCTTGGGGGTTATCTGGGAACAGCTTCCCTCTATCAGCAACAAAACTACAGCCAGGTTCAGTACCGTAATCCCAGAGCCACCAGGCAGCTGTCCAGGGACACAGAAACATCCCCTATTCCGGGGCAGGAACAAAGTCTCACTCGCTCATATGGAAAGGCAAAGCAATGAACATGGAGCCCAAATGCCGCAGCCATTGGCTGGATCTGCTTGCCAATCTGAACTGAGCAAGGAGAGAGAGAATGCTCAGGACCGTGAGCTGATGGATTCTGCAGTGTTTTTCCTAGGCAACGACTGTGCCCCTTGGTTATTTGCCCCGCTGGGAGAACAGACGTATAGTCTAAATAAAAAGCTACACACATGCCACTCTTTTTTCCCCCCTCAAACAAGGCATCGTGAATCCCTCATCATTCCACCCCAAGTTCGGATACTCATTCAACATGTTCAGAATCCCCTGGAGGCGAGAAGCAGCGAATTAGCATGCTGGCCTCTTGGCCTTTCAGTCCTGGAGCCCGGGTTTCAAATCCTGACGTTCACAAGTGAACGGGCTCATCATCTCAGTTCCCATTTGTCCATATTGCAAAACCACGGACTGCACTATGGACCCAGTTCGGCAAGGCACATATGTACGTGCTGAACTTTCCTCAGCTTCAATGGAAATTAAGCACACGCTTAAGTGCTGTGCTAAATCAAGGTCTCTATAACCAGCCTCGTCTACTCAAAGAGACACACCTTGGGCTGGAATAACAAAGGGTGTTGCAGGCAGTTGCTGCCTTAGGCCATTGTAGGTGCACAGGATCCGGTCTTCCAGGGTCCCTGCACACACACACCTCATTCCCCCTCCTCCAGATTCTCCTTCCACACTTCTGTCTGATCCCATTGCCTGGGAGCTGTGGCAGAGACCAAGAGCCACCTCAGCTCCCCCCCCCACCCCACCCCGGAACACATGGATGGAAGGGGATCACTAGAACCCCTGGAATATGACGACGAAGAGATGTGGTACAAAGGATAATGGGGGTCACCACAGGCTGGGGATGGAGGCTTCCAGATGCACAAAAACCACCACTGGAGGGAGTGATGGGTTCACAGAAATGGGGAACCTGGTCATACGTGGGGGACGGGGGCTGGAGGAGGCCTGCGAAGTGTTACTTCATATAGGACCCTGGCAAAAATCTAGGGCTGGCCTTGGTAGCAAATCAGGACTGAGGTGCATTGGCTGGAGTGGAATAGTAAAGGGTGTTACAAATAAGATCTGGACTGCACTGGCAGAACTGTGGGCTGGGGCTCAGGATTGGGACAGTGGGGGCTGCAGGTCAGGACTGAGGTGCACTGGCAGAGCTGTTAAGGGCCTTGCACAGTGTCAACCTACCCTTTGCTTAGCTAAGCCCATAAGTAACCATTATCTCCCCCTTCCCCCCCCTTCATGAGCACCAAACTGCAGCCCTCTGTGCATGTGCGTCAGCCACTGTCTGAACAGTTCCACTCTATCAGCTTGGCTTTCAGACTCCAGCTCCTGCAGCCTCTCCAGGTCATCCAGCATGAATGACTGCTGGGCACCACCCTGCAGAGCAAACCTCCTTCTAGCAGTCTTAGGCCTTGTCTACACTACAAAATTAGGTCGGATTTATAGAAGCCGGTTTTATAGAAACCGGTTGTATACAGCCGACTGTGTGTGTCCCCACATAAAATGCTCTAAGTGCATGAAGTCGGCGGACCGCGTCCACAGTACCGAGGCTAGCGTCGACTTCCGGCGCATAGCACTATGGGTGCCTATGGGTACCTATCCCACAGTTCCCGGAGTCTCCGGCGCCCATTGGAATTATGGGTTGAGATCGCAATGCCCGAATGATGCAAAGCAGTGCCGCGGGGGGTTCTGGGTACATTGCGTCACGCACCTCCCCCGCCGTCACAGCAACGGCAGACAATAGATTCGCGCCTTTTTACCTGGGTTACCTGTGCAGACAACATACCACGCCAAGCATGGAGCCCGCTCAGCTCAGCTCACCGTCACCATATGTCTTCCGGGTGCCGGCAAACGTGGGACTGCATTGCTAAACAGCAGCAGCAGATTACTGCCTTTTGGCGGTAGACGGTGCAGCATGAGTAGTAGCCTTCATCAGCGCTCGGGATGCTGGTAGCTGTGGGGCTGGCAGCCGTAGGGCTGCATTGCACCAGCCCCTTGCCTTTTGGCAGTAGATGGTTTATTACGACTGGTAACCGTCCTGTCAGTATTGTCTGCTGAGCATCCAGAAGAGGCCGAGGGCAATCTGGGTGCTCAGCAGATCTGAAAGAAGAGCTTTCCTCAGGTCTGAAAGCAAGTAAATTTAGAGGTTGCCTGAAATGCTCATAGATTATTGTAGCCTGAGCGCCTTTACCGAGCCTTCTGGCTACTGTACAGCAGCAACCCCTTGCCTTTAACCGTCCTCGTTGGACAATGATGGTTACCAGTCGTAGTATACTATTTGCTGCCAAGTATTGTCTGCTAAGCACCCAGAAAAGGCCGAGGGCGATCTGGGTGCTGGCAGACATGTGGCTGGCATACGTGGGGCTACATTGCTACACAGCAGCAACCCCTTGCCTTTAACCGTCCTCGTTGGACAATGATGGTTACCAGTCGTAGTATACTATTTGCTGCCAAGTATTGGCTGCCAAGCACCCAGAAAATGCCGAGGGCTATCAGTCATGCTGCACTGTCGTCTTAAGATGTAAAAAATAGATTTGTGTTTTATTCATTTCCTTCCCCCCTCCCTCCGTCAAATCAACGGCCCGCTAAACCCAGGCTTAGGAGTTCAATCTCTGGGGGGGGGGGCATTCTGTGTGACAGTTGTTTGTATTTCTCCCTGATGCACAGCCACCTTTCTTGATTTTAATTCCCTGTACCTGTACGCCATGTCGTCAGTCGCCCGCCCCTCCCTCCCTCCCTTCCTTCTTCCCCTGGTCTTTAGATACTAGTTTCGCGCCTTTTTTCAGACCAGACGCCATAGCTAGCACTGGGATCATGGAGCCCGCTCAGATCACCGCGGCAATTATGAGCACTATGAACACCACGCGCATTGTCCTGGAGTATATGCAGAGCCTGGACATGCCAAAGCAAAACCAGGAGGACCAGCTGAGGAGGAGGAGGCGATTGCAGCGCGGCGACGATAGTGATGAGGAAATTGACATGGACCTCTCACAAGGCACAGGCCCCAGCAATGTGGAAATCATGGTGTTACTGGGGCAGGTTCATGCCATGGAACGCCGATTCTGGGCCCGGGAAACAAGCACAGACTGGTGGGACCGCATCGTGTTGCAGGTCTGGGACGATTCCCAGTGGCTGCGAAACTTTCGCATGCGTAAGGGCACTTTCATGGAACTTTGTGACTTGCTTTCCCCTGCCCTGAAGCGCCAGAATACCAGGATGAGAGCAGCCCTCACAGTTGAGAAGCGAGTGGCGATAGCCCTGTGGAAGCTTGCAACGCCAGACAGCTACCGGTCAGTCGGGAATCAATTTGGAGTGGGCAAATCTACTGTGGGGGCTGCTGTGATCCAAGTTGCCAGGGCAATGAAAGACCTGGTGATATCAAGGGTAGTGACTCTGGGAAACGTGCAGGCCATAGTGGATGGCTTTGCTGCAATGGGATTCCCAAACTGTGGTGGGGCGATAGAGGGAACCCATATCCCTATCTTGGCACCGGAGCACCAAGCCACCGAGTACATAAACCGCAAGGGGTACTTTTCAATGCTGCTGCAAGCCCTGGTGGATCACAAGGGACGTTTCACCGACATCAACGTTGGCTGGCCGGGAAGGGTACATGATGCTCGCGTCTTCAGGCACTCTCTTCTGTTTCGAAAGCTGGAGGAAGGGACTTTCTTCCCGGACCAGAAAATAACCATTGGGGATGTTGAAATGCCTATCGTGATCCTTGGGGACCCAGCCTACCCCTTAATGCCATGGCTCATGAAGCCATACACAGGCAGCCTGGACAGGAGTCAGGACCTGTTCAACTACAGGCTGAGCAAGTGCCGAATGGTGGTGGAATGTGCATTTGGGCGTTTAAAAGCGCGCTGGCGCAGCTTACTGACTCGCTGTGACCTCAGCGAAGAGAATATCCCCATTGTTATTGCTACTTGCTGTGCGCTCCACAATATCTGTGAGAGTAAGGGGGAGACATTTATGGCGGGGTGGGAGGTAGAGGCAAATCGCCTGGCCGCTGATTACGCGCAGCCAGACACCAGGTCGGTTAGAGCAGCACAGCAGGGCGCGGTGCGCATCAGAGAGGCTTTGAAAACTAGTTTTGTGACTGGGCAGGATTTGGTGTGAAACTTCTGTTTGTTTCTCCTTGATGAAATCGCAGCCCCCCCCACGCACCCGGTTAACTCTACTACCCTGTAAACCAAGCACCCCAACCTCCCCTACCCTCCCCTCTTCAAGCACCACTTGCAGAGGCAATAAAGTCATTGTTACTTCACATTCATGCATTCTTTATTAATTGAGCACACAACTAGGGGGATAATTGCAAAGGTAGCCCGGGATGGGTGGGGGGGGAGGGAAGGAAAAGGACACACTGCAGTTTAAAACTTTAAAACTTATTGCTGTGGAAATCATCTAGGGTGGAGTGATTGGGTGGCCGGAGGCCCCCCCACCGTGTTCTTGGGCGTCTGGGTGAGGAGGCAATGGGACTTGGGGAGGAGGGCTGGTGGTTACAGAGGGGCTGTAGCGGCGGTCTCTGCTCCTGCTGTTGGTTACAGAGGGGCTGTAGCGGCGGTCTCTGCTCCTGCTGTTGGTTACAGAGGGGCTGTAGCGGCGGTCTCTGCTCCTGCTGCCTTTCCTGCAGCTCAACCATACGCAGGAGCATATCACTTTGATGCTCCAGCAGCCGGAGCATCGACTCTTGCTTTCTGAGTACAAGCTGACGCCACTTCTCCTCTTCAGCCCGCGTTTCAGCACGCAACCTCTGCTCTTCAGCCCGCGACTTCTCCTCTTCAGCCCGCCACCTCTCCTCTCGCTCATATTGGGCTTTTTTAAAATCAGTCATTGACTGCCTCCACGCATTCTGCTGTGCTCTGTCAGCGTGGGAGGCAGTCTGTAGTTCAGTGAACATTTCGTCACGTGTCCTTCGCTTCCTTCTTCGAATATTCACTAGCCTCTGTGAAGGTGAAACATTTGCAGCTGGTGGAGGAGAAGGGAGAGTTGTTTAAAAAAGATACATTTTTGAGAACAATGGGTACACTCTTTCACGTTAGATTTTGCTGTTCACATCACACAGCACATGTGCTTTTGTTACAAGGTCGCATTTTTCCTCTTATATTGAGGGACTGCCGGTTTGGTGTGAGAGATCACTCACGCAGTGCCAGGCCACAGATTTCAGCTTGCAGGCAGCCATGGTAAGACACAGTCTTTGGGCTTTTTTAACCTTGTTAACAAGTGGGGATGGTTTAAAACAGTACTGCTCTCATTAAAGATACCAAGCACCCGTTGGGTTGGCCATTTAAAATGGGTTTGCAATGTAAAAGGAGGGGCTGAGGTTTCAGGTTTAACATGCAGCACAAACCCAACTAACTCCCCTCCCCCACACACCCAATTCTCTGGGTTGGTCACTTCACCCCTCCCCCCCACCGCGTGGTTAACAGCGGGGAATATTTCTGTTCAGCAGAGCAGGAAGGGGCACCTCTGAATGTCCCCTTAATAAAATCGCCCCATTTCAACCAGGTGACCGTGAATGATATCACTCTCCTGAGGATAACAAAGAGCGATAAGGAATGGATGTTGTCTGCATGCCAGCAAACACCGGGACCATACGCTGCCATGCTTTGTTATGCAATGATTCCAGACTACGTGCTACTGGCCTGGCGTGGTAAAGTGTCCTACCATGGCGGACGGGATAAGGCAGCCCTCCCCAGAAACCTTTTGCAAAGGCTTTGGGAGTACATGAAGGAGAGCTTTCTGGAGATGTCCCTGGAGGATTTCCGCTCCATCCCCATACACGTTAACAGACTTTTCCAGTAGCTGTACTGGCCGCGATTGCCAGGGAAAATTAATCATTAATCATTAAACACGCTTGTTTTTAAACCATGTGTAATATTTACAAAGGTACACTCACCAGAGGTCCCCTGTGTGCCCACAGGGTCTTGGGTGAGTTCGGGGGTTACTGGTTCCAGGTCCAGGGTGACAAACATATCCTGGCTGTTGGGGAAACTGGTTTCTCCGCTTCCTTGCTGCTGTGAGCTATCTATGATGTTGTCTCCATCCTCATCTTCCTCGTCCGCCGAACCCACTTCCCTGTCTCCAGAGAGGGACTGATAGCACACGCTTGGGCTACTGGTGGCTGCACCCCCTAGAATGGCATGCAGCTCCTCGTAGTAGCGGCATGTTTGCGGCTCAGCCCCGGACCTTCCGTTTGCGTCTCTGGCTTTGTGGTAGGCTTGCCTTAGCTCCTTAATTTTCACGCGGCACTGCTGTGCGTCCCTGTTATGGCCTCTGTCCTTCATGGCCTTGGAGATCTTTTCTAATGTTTTGCCATTTCTTTTACTGTTTCGGAGTTCGGCCAGCACTGCTTCATCTCCCCAGATGGCGATCAGATCCCGTACCTCCCGTTCGGTCCAGGCTGGAGCTCTTTTGCGATCCTGAGACTGGGACTGGGACTCCATCACGGTTACCTGTGCTGATGAGCTCTGCATGGTCACCTGTGCTCTCCACGCTGAGCAAACAGGAAATGAAATTCAAACGTTCGCGGGGCTTTTCCTGTCTACCTGGCCAGTGCATCTGAGATGAGAGTGCTGTCCAGAGCGGTCACAATGAAGCACTGTGGGATAGCTCCCGGAGGCCACTAATGTCGAATTCCGTCCTCACTACCCAATTCCGACCCCCATAAGGCCGATTTTATCGCTAATCCCCTCGTCGAGGTGGTGTAAAGAAACCGGTTTAAAGGGCCCTTTAAGTCGAAAGAAAGGGCTTCGTCGTGTAAACGTGTCCAGGCTTAAG
Source organism: Emys orbicularis (assembly GCF_028017835.1). Classification (NCBI taxonomy): domain Eukaryota; kingdom Metazoa; phylum Chordata; order Testudines; family Emydidae; genus Emys; species Emys orbicularis. Next base: position 110,818,042 of record NC_088686.1, read on the forward strand.
TCGACTTAACGCAGCTAAAGTCGACCTAAACTCGTAGTGTAGACCAGGCCAAAGATACTACTGTTCTAGGCATTCAGGGCTGGAGCATGGTCACTCAGCACTTCCTTCTAGGAGGGCCTGATCCTTGGGAGCCCAAGAAGCCACAAACCTTTTCACTGCCCCAGATGTTTGCTGAACATGTTCCTTGCCTCGTGCTCCAGGGCTTCCCATTCCTTTGCCTGCCTGCCGAATAGCTGCTCCCAGGCCTGTGAAACATGTGCTTACAAAGAGCCCCTCCCGAAATTCCTACTGCAAACGGACTGCTTGCTGGCTGCATCCAAAAAGCCCTCCTGCCCCTGAAACAAGTCCTGGGGAGAAGGTGTAAGGCAGCTGGGTTACGGTGAGACGCCAGGGCCACACCACAAAATCACACTCTCGCCAGCCTGGGCCAGCCGCTTGCTCCTTGGGTGGCAACCAGAGAGCAGCCATCGCCTTGGGTGCATTAGTCCCTCCCACCGCCAAACTATGTGTGGTGTCTGGGCATAAAACAGGAGAGGCAGCCTGGTGCAGTGGATAGGGCACTAGTCTGGGAGCCAGGAGACCTATGTTCTACTCTCAGCTCTGCCACTGATCTTCTGGGTGACCGCAGGCAACTCACCTCGCCCCCCTTTGTCTGTCTTGTTTGTTCACATTATACACTCTTCAGGGCCTCTCCCTAGCTGTGTGCTCTGCAATTCTAGTAAGTGGCTGAAGCAGCCCTGCCTATCAGGCACCCTGCCACTCCTTACCCTTGAGCCTGTTCTCCCCTCCTCTGTCAGCTTTCCTGCACAGCAGGAGCTGCTGAGATCAGTTTCACTCACAGTGCAATGCCATTAATTAGAGATGGAAGGGAGGGGGATAGGAAGGGATCAGCTCTCTCTTTAGTCATCGTAAACACTTAAACATTACATTACCAAGTCCCCCAAGCCCACCAGCAATCCCCCGCAGATGGATTTTCTCAGAGCCACTGACATTAGCCGCCTGCTCCTTCCCTTCCCTGGGGAATGGCTGCTTGAGGTAATTGTCTTTGCTGGCAGCCAGCGCTCCCACAGCATACACGCCTGGTCTTGGCAGGCGGCACAGCACGCCAGCCAGGCCTGCCCTTTAAAATGGGAGGCAGCCCAGCAGCCCTGGCCATAGGGGAAGAGCTCTGCAGGGGATACTGACCTGTACTGGTGAATATCTTCAAAGGATTTCGTATTGTTAATGGCGAAGACGCACAGGAAGCCCTCCCCCGTCCGCATGTATTGGTCTCGCATGGCGCTGTACTCCTCTTGACCCGCCGTGTCCAGGATGTCTAACAGACAGGTCTCTCCGTCAATGACTACCTGCTTTCTGTAGGAATCCTGCAGGGCCAACAGAAAGGGACAGTCACCGGGAGAGAATGAGCAGGGAGTTAACACTGGGGGCGGGGATGGGTGTCTTCTGCTGCTTGAGCCTTGGGTTCCAATCCTGACGTACTGCAGCTAACAAACAGGGGAGTTTCGTCTCACCCTAGTCGCCCCCAGTGGATGTTTGCACACACCCCACAAATACCACCCCCACCCCATTTGCCATGATTAGGAGCCTCAACTCCACAGGGACTGGAATGGCAGGGAGAGATACATTGGCAGGGGTGTGTAGGGACCTAGGACCAGAGTAGCAGGGGGTGCTGCAGGTCAGGATTGTGGTGCACTGGCAGCCTGGCTGGTCAGGGCCCAGGACTGGAATAGAAGAGGGTGCTGCCAGTCAGGACTATGGCACACTGGCTACGCTGTGCAGAGGGGACTTACACAATCTCTGCCTGCATCACGCCTGGCTCTAGCCAGTCTTAAATTGACTCAATCCCTTTTAAAAAATGGAATAGGGTGTGTAGGGGGGGGAGGGGAGGAGGAGCTGCAGAACAGATTTCCCCTCTGCTGCCAGAGCAGCAGCTAACACAACCTCTGTTCCTCCTATTTCCGACGCTGTCTCCCGGCAGACAAGGTGCGCCTTTCACACTAGTGCCACCCAGCCCCAGACAGCTATTTTTCTAACTTTATTTAGTACAGACGAAACCCTCCTCATGCCTCCCTTCCTGATGCAGCTTTTCTTAGGGAGCTGCAAGGCACAGTGGTGGTTCAGTCACCTCCTGCGGCCAGGCCTAGGGACGTGCAAACAGGTAAACAGGGTGTGGGCGAGTGGGGGCTGGACTGACAGCTCCAACCACTTCCACTCCTAATGCTCTAGTGCAGCCTGTAGCTAATCAGTCCTGGAAATCGGAGCCAGATGCTAAATCATCCAGTCCAGCCTTTGCCAACACAGCGTACTCCCTATGGGAGATGTTCTGCCACATCTCATCCATTCTAGCCTTGACTGGCCCCGCTGCCAGGCCTCCCAGCAATTCCCCTGGGAATTCCCAAGCCTAGGACATCTCACTTGCAAAGATTTTCCTCATATTCCCTTCTCAAAATCCAGCCCACTGCTGCCAGCCCTTAGCCAGCTCAGTGCTGCCAAGATTTCCAGATGTCACTAATGATTTTAGGTGCCGTAATACGCTCGACTCTTTGCAAATCCGGCACATATAAAGCACCTCAAGTTGGGCATCCAAGATCACTAATGTCTCTCCCTTTTGTCTGTATGTTTGTTGTAGTACCAGGTTGGTAGCAAACACTATAGTTAAGGTTGCCAACTGGTTTTAATTATAACCCCTTGTTTTCAATCAGACTTCTCAAAAAATTCTCTTGTGCAGCGGGCATTTCCCACAATGTCCAAAGTTAGAGTTAGGACAGCTGAAGGAAAATCCATTCAGTTATGCAAAAGCCCCAAATACGTATCCCCATTGTAGAACTGATTGCTGCTACCCACTTTTCACATGGAGAAGACCAAAATGGCTGAACCTTGAAATCTGATGCGTAATGTCAATGGGCTCATTCTGGAGTGTTCCAGTTTAGAAAGTATGTTTGGGTGTGAAAAAGTTACAAGCAATTAAAAAAAAAAAGTCACTTATGAAGATTCTCAGTGGGAATCGGTTATGAGTTTTAAAAGCAGGGCCTCATAAAGCCCTGCCCCTTAGATGACATCATCACACTTCCTCCCTGCCTAGTCTAACCACCGGGGATGCTGTCGGCATGGAAAGAGGACTGTCATGTTTCATGCAAACCACAGAAACAGCTTAGTCTCTTTCTTCCCACCAGTCCAACCTCAAAAGCATGAAGCACACAACCAAATGCCTTCCTAGCAAGAAAAGGGGTGGGAGGGAAATCACAGGTGTGGGAGGGGTGGGAGGGAAATCACAGGTGTGGGAGGGGTGGGGGGGGGAAGAAATCGTTCCAGATCCTGCGATTTAAGGATCGTTCTGCAGCTCTGGCTGCCTGCTGTGATATTTTGCAATTCTAAGCCTTCATTTTAAAACCAAATCTAAATGTTTAGCTCTTTCAGTTGCTAAGGTTCAGCCACCATAACGTGAACAGATGGGCTATAGCCCCTTCACAAGAAAAACTGTTCTCCGGCCAAAGAGCAGCAGAAGCAGAGGTCAGTGACAGGATCGAAGGCTGTAGACTGAGCTAATGAAGTCAACATGGACCCATTCCCTTTGTTCATGGCTAGGAGATCAACCACCAAGCACACCTTATAAACACTCCGTACTGTACAGTGAGGCCTGAAACCAGACCCACAGGGATCCAAGAAGTCAAAAGAATCCAGAGCTGTGACCTTCTCAATACCCCTCCCCAAAAAGGGAAGGCTAGAGACAGAGCAGTAGCAGAAGAGACCAACAATGCTGGTGACTGCTTGGCAAGATACCAGCCACTGTAAAGGCGATTGGCATCCTGCCCTCTAAAGAGGCATTCACATTCCCCATCAATAACATATCTGAAACCTGCCTGATGCCTCTCACTAGCCAAGAGAAGCAGGGGTCTGGTCTCTGAGATCACAGCCCACAGCTCCACTGGCCCTGGGGGTGTAAACAGGTGGAACTCCACCTGCAAACACAGCTCGCTTGTCCATGGAAGTGGTTTAACCAACTCCTATCAAAGCTGGTCTTATCCAGGAAAGAGATGGGGAATTTGCAGTCAGAAATGCTTGGATCTGTCCCTGAGTGGAAAGAATCCAAATTCAGCAGGGTGTTCACCACGCAGACAAAACAGTCCCACATGCCTAGATTCGGGGGGACCCAATGATGGATGAGAAGAAACCCTTTTACCCTCAGACTACAGCAATATAACTGGCTGGATGTGGGATATGCTTTCCCCAGCCACTTTAATCTCCTCCTGTGTACTAAGGTGTCCCGTCAAGGTGATGCATCTAGGGGCCAGTGTGTCAGCATTCAACAATCACTAGCTCTTCTACAATTAAACATCTTCACAACCATTCCAAACCTCCTCTTGGTGCTGGCAGCAAGGGAGGAAGCATGCAGAGATCAGTCTGCGTATGTCAGGTTACTATCATCCAGATCCTTTATTAATTAACTGACAAGACAGTGGTCCCTGGCATGTGTCCGGAGGACAAACCTCTGGCTGTAAGTATCCACGTTCCGTTCACTACCCAGGGAAGGATGGCTGAAGGGAGCCAAAAACTCAAAGTGAAACTCCAGCTAAACTTCTGAGTTTGGCCTGAGGTTGCAGTGAACCCAGGGTCACCTGGAAAGGTTCCTAACTCTCTTAACAAAGCTGGAGCTCAGTTTCAAGTTCATAATAGAACCAGGAAACAGGTGAGTTCCTTGAGGTTTTGTTGAGAATGTTTTGCATTTTTTCAGGTCTGACAGGGTAAGATGAGATCTAAGGTTCCCAGGAGATATTACCAGGAAATCATTTCAAGGGAAGAATTGACTGGTTTTCTGCCCAGCTTGAACCAAAAATGCCATGGAGTTTTCTTTCATTGCTCATGTTACTTTCTGCTTCATCCCCTCCCTAAACCAGGCACTATCACTTGTGCCCCTCCTTTTGCCGGCTGCCAAGTTATGAAGACACTGTCATAACAGGGGCTGGCATTATACTTGGCAGCACCTCCAAGGCGTGAGCGCACGTATCAGACCACTGGAGCCAGGATCCCGGCCACCTGCAATTTCCACCACATCAAAACTTTCCAGTTCTAAGAGCCCTTTAAACCTGACAACACTCCCTACATACACTCCATATACTACAGAAAGGGGCTCATCTAAGGCTGAGCTCTTCGGAGGAACAGTGACTGAAACCCTCCTCCCACTTCATATGCGCTGAGCTCAACAAGCCAGAACAGACTGCTACACCCCATTGCTACAGAAACAGCAGCTTAGCTGCTGGTCATATCCCAGATGCACATTGATAGTGGCCCAGGCAGCTGAGCTTCCCGAAGCCACAGCCAGAAAGGCTAAGCAAGAGACCCAGTGGGAGAGCTCAAAGGGTCGGACTGAGACATGCAAGACCTGTTCCAATGCACTGGGAGACTCTGGCTTGCATGCTTTCCAAACATCTCTCGTCCAGTACAAGTCCTCTTAGGTGCAGAAAGAATGCAACCCCCAGAAAAGGGCATCAGCCCCAGACACACCAGGCAGGGTTTCCTTGAGGAAGAAGAGACCCTGGGCTCACAGTTCTCCTGTAGCTGAAGGGAACACACCCTCTAGCACAATTTCACAGCAATTCTCCCCCAGCCTCAGGTCAGCACCAAATCTGCAGGCAGGGGATTTGCTGTATCTGCCTGAGCCTGGCTCAGCGAGTTTCATTTATAAACAGGAGATTTATGGCGAAGAGGAAGCTCGAAGGCTAGTTTTGATGCACAGGAATGGAGCTGAGGACTCCTCAGCGACGGAGCTGCTGTTATTGCAGTAGTCCAACCCAGGGCCTAGATACAGGATGAATGCAAAGTGCAGCAAGAAGAATTCTCCATTCTCACTGGGGGACATTAAGTGAGTTAGGTCCAGTTATCAATAATGGGAGCCAGGTACCTAATCCCTGAACTATGCCCCTTAGACCACAGGACCATCCTGTCTAGTATCCTGCCTCCAATTGTTGCTTCTACCCAGTTCTTCAGAGGCAGGTTGATAAAGCTCCCATAATGCCCCTAGCTGAAGGTGTTATGGTGTATTTTAGGAAGATGTGGTTTCTACTGAAAGGAGATTCCTTCCTGACCTCCACAGGCACAGCATGCTAGTTTAACTCTGGGGGGGACAGGGGAGCACCAGGCAAATATATTTAAGTGAAAGGAGAAAAACTCCATTTATCAGATCAGTGAAAGCCTCAGTGATTTGAGGTTCCTATGAGAGTATGAAGTGGCAGAGGGCATGGTGCAGGGGGAACCTTAGATACCTATGGGAGGGGACTGCCTGGCCTGCACATAGCGGACGAGAGGAAAGTAAGTGTTTCAGAGGCACAGGAGGTGCAGGCGTGTGCTAGAGAAGGGACGGTAGCAGCATGCCGGCTGCAGGGGACATTCAGTTAAACAGTGCTCAGGGTTTACATTCCCAGCGCCGTGTTTACGTGGAGCGAATCTCTACAGCACATGGGAACGGTACAACAGGCACACCAGAGACAAGGCTGTGAGGCTGGAGGGGACAACAGAGGCTGAAAAGGTTGGGGCACTCGCTCCTCCTGTCCATTATCAGGTGAAGGGGAGGGGCCGTTTCCACCTCTCCCAGTCCAAGGGAAGAGCAGGGCTCTGCTCCTCACAGAGCTGTGGAAACCTCTGCTTCCCAGCACAGACATCTCCTGTCACGTTGGGCTGTCACGGCGCTTTCCTGCAAAACGACCTAGAGTAGATTTCTAAGAAAGCGTGGGAGCTTCTGCAGCAACAATCCAGAAGAGGGGCTGGGGCAGAAAAGCCTAAGGGTATGTCTACACTGCCATTAAAAACCGTGGCTGGCCCATGCTAGCTGATTTGGGCTCGGGCTGAGGGGTTGTTTAACCGCAGTGCAGATGTTCAGGCTCAGACTGGAGCCCAGGCTCCAGGACCCTGCAAGATGGGCTCTAACTTCAGTTTGCCACACACAGTCATTCTTGATCAGGGGCGGTCAAACTTTTTGGCCTGAGGGCCTCATCGGGTTTCGTAAATTGTATGGAGGGCCGGTTAGGGGAGGGGGTCGTGGCCCAGCCCCCACCTCCTATCTCCCCCCCCCTCCCTGGACTCCTGCCCCATCCAACCCCCTCGTTCCCTGACGGCCCCTCTGGGACCCCTGCCCCATCCACACACCCCTACTCCCTGTCCCCTGACTGCCCCTGGAACCCCTGCCCCTGACTGCCCCCCGCCACCCCATCCAACCCGCCCTCCTTCCTGACTGCCCCCCCCCAGGACCCCTGCCCCCATTCAACCCCCCCGTTCCCCCCCAACCCCTATCCACACCCCTGCCCCCTGACCACCACCCCGAACTCCCCTGCCCTCTATCCAAATCCCCCTGCTCCCTGCCCCCTTACCGCGCTGCCTGGAGCACCAGTGGCTGGCGGTGCTACAGCCGCACCGCCTGGCTGGAGCTGGGCCACACTGCCGCCACCGCCACCACGCAGCACAGAGCAGCAGGTCAGGCCGGGCTCTGCAGCTGCGCTGCCCCAGGAGCTCACAGCCCCACTGCCCAGAGCATTGCGCCGGAGCGAGCGAGCTGAGGCTGTGAGGGTTGGGGGAACAGCAGGGGAGGGACCGGGAGCTAGCCTCCCGGGCCAGGAGCTCGGGGGCCGGGCAGGACGGTCCCGCGGGCCGTAGTTTGCCCACCTCTGTTCTAGATCCTGCCCCCACGGTGGCTGAAGCCACAGGGAGGAGGGAGGGCTTTGTGGTTAAGGTGTAGGCCTGGGACTTGGGAGACCTGGCTTCAATCCCTGGGTCTGCCACAGACTCCCTGTGCAACCTTGGACAAGTCACTTAATCTCTCTCTGCCTCATCTCCCTGACTGTAGAACAGGGATAACATTTCCAGCTTGTCTATATAGGTTGCAAGCTCTTTAAGGCAACAACTGTGTATATACAGCGCCTGACACAGCAGGGCTCTGATCCCAAGTGGGCCTTTAAGGCATCATATAACCGTGATTCTAGCAAAAAGCCGTGTTTAGACATCTGTTGCTAGCAGGGTGCCAGTACAAACTCCTCAAACAGTGAGGACAGGGAGTTCTTGTCTGAGAAACAATACATTTCTGGGCTATGAATTCCTAGAGCTAATTGCTAGCACCCTTTCAGCCACAGAGCGGACAGGCCCAGCGTCCACCAGCGTTTCAAGCACAATGTTGCACAGACCTACTTTCAGCAAGGTTAGGTGACAGAGTGGTTAAAATGCTGCTGCCACCAGCACTTTGTCTACACTAGTGCTCTCTCCTTTGCTGCCCCTGGTGAGCTGGACTGGTGGTAGCAGCAAGGGCAGGGGGCTGAATTTTAAAGAAAGCAGAGTAGCTCCTTATTATTTGAAGGGAAGCAAAGCAGTTCTGTTCAGGAAATTATGCCACATCCCTCACCACAATCTGAGCACTTCAGAAGGGTTAATCCTTTCTTTTGACAATACAGTAACTACACTCATATAGCACTTTGCATCAGCAGATCTCACAGCGCTTCACAGAGGAAGTCAGTATCATTGTTCCCATTTTACAGAAGGGGAAACTAAGTCTCTTTACCCCTCTATGCCTTTTTTGGTCACCTAGCAGGCCAATGGCAGAACTGGGAACAGAAACCACATCTCAAGTCCCAGTTCAGTGCTCTGTCCACTGAGTCACATCTGCCTCCCAAAGGAAACAGAGTCAGTCACCATCCAGAGTAAAGACAGACACAAATAGACATTAAAGACCTTATGCAAACTTCCTTCTGTCCGCAAGTCTTCAATTGCACCTCAGTCCTGATCTGAAGCAGCTCATACAAACCCAACCCCTTAAGGCCCCCCCGGAAGTTCCATCAAACACACCTCAATCCTAGCCCCCAACCCCCTGTGCTATTCAGCCCATCCAACACCCTGACCTGCAGCACCTATCGCTATTCCAGCCCAGGGCCTCTCCTCAGCAGATACAGTCACCCACCCCAAGTCAGGTCACTGCAATCCGCTGACACACTTATGGGTGCTGTGGCAACAGTGGTAGCTTTGTGAAGTGGAGGAACATCCCCCGGGGGCTTAGGCTGAGACCAAACTCAAGGCATTTTCATTTGGGACTAAAGCGAGATTTGAACCCAGCTCCCCAAGGATGGAAGGTCAGAGAATTAGCTGCCCAGCCCCAGAAAAGGGCGCTCTTGATTTTAAGGGAGCACCAGCCACACTAAGGAAGCTGATCCTTCCACCAGCTGCAGAAACCTGGGATGGATACAAGATCCTGTATTTTTACTCTCTCATATTGAGGATTCTTTCCAAACACACTTCCAACTGGTAGTTTTCCCACCAGATCTGGCCTGTGTTTATTCTCTGCCGTTACCCATTCAAGCTCAACTGTGCTTTCAAGAAGAGAATGTGTGTACTGGAAGCACAAGCAATCAAACGTTAGGAAAGCTGAACCTCACCTCCTATGGCTGAAGCGTGAGTTCTCAACGGGGAAGTTGCAGGGGGGGCACAGGTTGCAAATACCCTTTCCCATCTTTCTACTGGGAGAGGTGTCCCACCTAGCTGGGAAGGCCTGGTAAAGAAAAGGTTCAGAACCACAGGGCTAGAGCCAACACTGGAGTTGTAGCTCAGGTCTTTGGCTTGGCTTCTCAGATTTGATCTCTCCATGTTTTAACTCTGAATTCTCTGGTTAAACAAACAGCCCCTGGAATCCACCACAAAGTTAAAAAGTTGAAGATCATATAAGAAACTAACAGACTCACTCCCATCTCAGAGCCTGCAGGCTGCTCACCTCTATCGTGGGGTCATATTCATCAACAAAATGGTTCTGAATGAGCTGTATTGTCAAAGCGCTCTTCCCAACGCCACCTGCTCCAACCACCACCAGCTTATACTCAGTCATCTTCCCGCTGACCCCAGCTCAGGGTCTCCAGCAGCACCAACACCTGCAAGAACAGAGATATAGACACCATCAGCATTAGGTTAGTGCTTCTCTCGTCACCTAGCTTTGCCACTGCTGCACCAGAGCCACGCAGGAGAAAGCAGCGGTGGCTATGCACAGTGACACAGCAAGAGGCACTGGTACAAAGTGGGGACAGCTGCAGTTAGAAGGGAGTGAAACGATAACCTCATTGCATGAGTATCTAGGGTCTCCCATTCCCACAAAACCCAGCCAGCTACTACTGACTTTTATTATTTGTATTCCAGTAGGAACTACGTGCCCCAACAGAAACTGGGGCTGTACAAACGGAGTCAGAGAATCTGAGAATTTGGCAAGACAGCCAAAGCGTGTGAGGGAAACACGGGCACAGGGGAGCGAGGTGCCTGGCCCAAGGTCACAGCAGGTGAGTGACAGAGCTGGGAACAGAACCTAAATCTCCTGGCTCCTGTCCAGAGCCTTACAAGCCCAGGCTGCCTCCCATTCTAGAGTGTTTTAAAAGGCTTTCCAATGCATGGACACTATACTTAGGCAGGCAGGTGAATGTATGATGCTGTTGTCCAACCCATTCTCCTCTGAAAATGAGTTTCAGATTATGATGAAGATGATGATGATAGTAGCAGCAACAGCAATGAGACCTTCCTTTGGAAGAAATCTAATCACCAGGGGATCCAGGGCTATGTTCTTCTCTGGTGTAACTTGGCTCAAGTCAATGGAATCACAGCAGGGATGAATTCTACCCACGGACTGCACTGCCCTCTCTTTCCCCACACACATGCAAACCATCCTACCCTCCAAATATTCACTTGTGAGACAATCAAATTAGGAAAGAAAAACCTAAGGACCTATAACCTCTTGTATGCTTTCCTGTGCCACTAAATTCCCTGGAAATATATCCATATGTGACACAGTGAACTGTCACATGGGGAGAAAAAAAACCCACCCAAGTAGCTGACTCCAATCAACCACTCCTCTCAGAGGCTGCTGGGAATAGGTGGGACATGGGGTTTATATAAGCCAGACCCAATTGATGGCAGAGAGAGAGTGTAACACCCAAGACAACTGGAGGCTGAAGGAGTACCAAGGGAAAAAAACAGCTCCAGAGAGGGGCCGGAAAAGAGGCGCACACATTGGGAACAAGGTACAGAGTTTCGGGAGAGTTGGGCACAGGCTCAGAAATGCCTCCCTAGGAAACTCCGAACTTACCTGAGATGTAAGAGAACATATGGTGAAATGGAACTAAAGACTGGGCATAGATGATGATAACCCGAATACAGATACACCCCTTTGCTAAGTACTACTGCAGCCCCTCTGGCCTCCTTTTCTCCCCACAGCATGTCTGTGGTGGTCAGGTCATCCCAGCCTACCTGGCCATGGCTGAGTACCTTTGGGGGCTGTGGGATTTGGGGCTTTGTTGGAGGGCCAGCTCACCCTTGTGACTGTCTGCCAAACTCCCTGGGGCGGGTTAGAATCCACTGGTTCACACTATCTGAATTCATACCTTTTTCCTTCTGTCACACAGCGCTCTGCCTTTGGAGGTCGACTGGCTTTATTCTGCGTTTATGATCAGATTGCTATTTGAATGCAAATTCATTCACATTTAAATCTGAATTCATCTTGCTTAAAAATATGTGAACTTTGCCTAAAACTGGAAAGCGGGGGGGAGAAGTCATCTAAAATAGAGAACTTCAGTGGTAAGACCTATTATCTAGCATCCGTCATCAATAACAGAAGTCACTTCAAATAATCAGAAAAAACAATCTGAATTAAAACCCATTCACAAATTCTATCCTAAACCGAACATTGTGCACTTCTACAGCATGCGCCATCTGATGCTCTCAATGCGACTGCCTACATTCACGGATTGAGCGGTCAGGTAAGGCATCGTTTTACAGATGGGGAAGCTGAGGGATAGAGAGATTAAAGACAAAACTGGCACCTAACTTGCCCAATTTAAAGGACCTGATTCTCAGATAGTGCTGAGTACCTGCCCTACGAAAATCAGGCCCTTTTAGAGAGGTCTCAAGTTGGGTGCCCAAAATCACTAGTCAAGTTTGAAAATCTTGGCCTAAATGACTTGGTTAAAATCAGAGACTATGTTGTTAATATTAACAGCACAGCTGGGAGTAGAACCCAGGAGTCCTGACTCCCAGCCCCTGCACTAATCACTAGGCAGCACTAACAATTTTTTTTTTAAACAAGCTTTTTGGCTATATGCCACCATCTTCAGAATTGGCACTTCACACTTACAGCCTTCTGCAACAGGTTCACACGTCAGAGGGCAAGGCACCAATGTTACCTGCTAGCCCAGGGGTTCTCAAACTGGGGATCGGGACCCCTCGGGGGTCACGTGGTTATTACATGGGGGGTCGCGAGCGGTCAGCCTCCACCCCAAAGCCCACTTCACCTCCAGCATTTATAATAGTGTTAAATATATAAAAGAGTGTTTTTAATGTATGGGGGGGGTCGCACTCAGAGACTTGGTATGTGAAAGGGGTCACCAGTACAAAAGTCTAAGAACCCCTGTGCTAGCCACCTAAGCTAATAAGCCCCTATTGCTATATTGGCTACTTGAAGCCTTGTTTGAGGAGCAACAGCAAGGAAGCAGGGCCCAACCCCACAACCCCCCCCCCCCCCATCTCCTCTGTCCTCCTGAGCTGGGGACGATACTTCAAAAAGGCTCATTAATTTTCCCAAGGAATTGAGCGTACATTATGCATTCGTCTCCTCAGCTGCAGCCAGTCTGACTTATTAGCAATGTGAAAGGTGCTGGCAGAAGTCAGTATTGAGCAAAAACCTGCACTGCCATTACCAGCAGTGGGCAGGGAAGTGCACCTTTTATTTACACACACACACACACACACACACACACACACACACACACACTTTATTTTTGTCCCAATTCCACTGTGAAAGAGGAACTCTGACTCAGCACGTACAAGAGGAAGATTACAAAACCCTGACCGTTTAAATGGCAATCCACCCCCATCAGACTACGGCTACCACCTGCCAGAAGTCAGCCCAGGGTCAGGGATCAGTGAACCGTAACGCCAGCCAATCCCCAAGCCCGTCTCCCCCCAGCTCACTGTCTCTCTCTTTGGAACAGCAAGGCACTCGCTGGCTCCCACACAAACTGAACTAGCCACTCAAGCTTCCTTGTTTGTTTTTAAAGCTCTGCCATCAAACCTAGTGCTCCTGGAGAGGAGCCAGGCGGCATGGACACTGTTACCAAGCAGGCCTTCCCCCTGCAATGCTAGACCAGGGTGCCCCTCAATCTCGGGCTGCAACTCCCAAGATCCTGTGAGCAGTCAGGACAGTGATGATCTACTGGGACAAGTCCCTGGATTTACAGATCCTGGCGTTGGAGGCCTCGTGCTCGCTCAGGCCTTGGCCTCTGGTATTCACTTCCCATGCTGGCCCACAGCCAGAGTCTGCTAAGCTTCAAGGCTGCATATTCGCTCAGGCTTTTGCTTGTGTGCGTGTGGTGGGGTGGGGAGGGACAGCTAGGTTTTGTGCTAAGTGAGAGCTCATTTATAGTTTGTCGTCCTCAGTAACACTTTGCACACTGTGTGCGCGCGCGCGTGCGTGCACTTGGAGTCTGTTGGATGAGAGTGTTTTATACATTTAAAAGAAAGCCTCATTCTAGACCTGCCGCTCCCTCCACAGCCCCCCCCCTCCGTGCCCCTCAGCCCTGAGCCACCGCACCTCCTGCCCCCCAGCCCTGCCCATACCCTCCGCACTGAGCCACCGCACCTCCTGCCCCCCCAGCCCTGCCCATGCCCCTCAGCACTGAGCCATTGCACCTCCTGCTCCTCCAGCCCTGCCCCTTCCATTGCTCTGCCCAGGCCCCTCAGCGCTGCACAGAGAACTGTGCAAGAAACAGAGCCACAGGAGACAACAAAATGGCCTCCCACAGGGCAGTGTGTTAGCACCAATCCTCTTCAACATAGATACCAATGACCAGCCCATACAGAGCAATATGAGACATTTTATATACACCAGTGATCTATGCATCACATCACAGGAGAAGGACTTTGCCACTGTTGAGAACAGACTGACCTGTGCATTGAGCAAGCTTTAAACCAGTGGTCTCCAACCTTTTTACACTCAAGATCACTTTTTGAATTTAAGGGCAACCCAGGATCTAACTCTGCCCCTTCCCCGAGGCCCCTCCCCTTCCCTTCCCCAAAGCCCCATCCCACTCACTCCATCCCCCACTCTCTCAGTCACTCCCTCTCCCCCACCCTCACTCACTTTCACCGGGCTGGGGTAGGGGGTTGGGGTGCGGGCTCTGGGCTGGGGTTCACAGTGTGGGAGGGGGCTCTGGGCTGAGCCTAGGGCAGGGGGTTGAGGTGCAGGAGGGGGTGAGGAGTGCAAGCTCTGGGAGGGAGTTTGGGTGCAGGAGGGGGCTCCAACCTGGGGCAGAGTGTTGGGGTGCAGGAAGGAGTGTGGGCTCTGGGAGGAAGTTTGGGTGCAGAAGGGGGCTCTGGGCTGGGGCAGGGGGTTGTGGTGCAGGACGGGGTACAAGGTGCTGGCTCTGTGAGGGAGGTCAGGGTTGGGGCACAGAAGGGGATGGGGTGCTGGCTCTGGGAGGGAGACCAGGGCTGGGGCGCAGGAGAGGGTTCGGGGTGCAGGAGAGGTTTCAGGGTGCTGGCTCCATGAGGGGGGCTCAGGGCTGGGGTGCAGCCTCCCACCGGGCAGCACTTACCTGTGGCAGCTCCCAGTCAGCGGTGCAGCGTGGCTGCCACTAAGGCAGGTTCCCTGCCTACCCCGGCCCCACGCCACTCACGGAAGGGGCCAACACACTCCTGCGGCCCCCGGGGCTAGTTTGCTAGTTCATCATTTAGCAGTAAGGCATTCCCTGGGAAATATCCCACCCTCTGACTTCACCACCTCAACCAAGCTTCACAATCATCATCGCTGTGTACCAGTATTAAATTGTTTGTTTAAAACTTATACTGTGTGTGTGTGCATGCATATTATATATATAAATTATACACACACACACACACACACAAAATATAGTCTTTTGTCTGGTGAAAAAAATTTCCCTGGAACCTAACCCCCCCATTTACATTAATTCTTATGGGGAAATTGGAGTCGCTTAACGTTGTTTCGCTTAAAGTTGCATTTTTCAGGAACGTAACTACAACGTTAAGTGAGGAGTTACTGTATTAAATCAACATTCAAGGAAGCCTCCCTCTCCCCAAGTCATCCAACAGTCTTCATCCTAAATGCACCCTCTTTGCAGGAAGTTGGGAGGAACACAGCACAGGTGGTATGGGAAAACTGTGGGCAGAAGATGGTGATTCCATGGTCAAATCCTGCTCTCTGTTGCAATCCAGATTCACACCAGTAACTCGACTGAAACCAGTGGACTCATTCCAGATTGTGCCTTCACCAT
Organism: Emys orbicularis; assembly: GCF_028017835.1. Taxonomy (NCBI): domain Eukaryota; kingdom Metazoa; phylum Chordata; order Testudines; family Emydidae; genus Emys; species Emys orbicularis. The sequence goes on from NC_088686.1 coordinate 110,833,332, forward strand.
GTCAACATGGCCCCACGTCAGTATGCAACGGGAAGTCAAACAAATGCCCGTGTGTCTCCTAGGCAGACAACAGCCTATCACGTATGTGATGGGAGCAAGAGGACTGACACTTTGGGTTGGACATATGCATGCTAATGAGCTATACATGCTGTAGGTTAGTGGCACAGGGAGTCAGTCTAGAATAGGTTCCCACTTTTGACATGATCCCTGCTGTGCATGCAGAAAGGGTGGGGTAAAAAGTCTGAGGTGCACCGTGTAGATCACTTCCAATTTTGGAGCCATCTGCAATGGAAAAGAGCCATCTGCCACCACAGGCTTGGAAAATGGCTTCCCAGTGGCATCAGGAGGGGAGAAGTACTTACAAACACTGCAGGACCAAACGGGAGGCTGTCAAGATAGTAGTGTTCGTATTCCCCTGGAAATAATCTAACAGCCATAGGAATGGCACAAGAGGGGAGGAGAGATTTCCATGGTGCCATTGCTTGGCGGCAGGCAGCTACATACCAAATTCTAATACTAAAATTACGATCTAGCTCTTTTCAATAATCCCCCAGTAAAGAGGGGATTGGATTTTGAGGGCCCTCCCACAGTATTAATCAGTTTTAATGTAAAATGTGCTCCAAGAGCTTATCTACACACAGAGTGGCATGTGCTTATCTAAAGGTGTGATTTTAAACCAGTTTCGCTAAACTAGTGCAAAAAGCTGTGTGGACACTCATTTCAGTTTAATCTAAGAGTTCAATTAGGAACAGGTTTAAGTAAAAATAAAATAAGCCACTCAAATCAAAAACGAGAGTGTCCACACAGGGAGTTGAGTTGTTTGCAAACGTGTGTAGACCTCTTCTAGAATACCCCTTCAGATCAACTGTGATCTTCCCTTACGTGGCACACCATCGGTTACACACCAATCCAATCATATTTATTCAGACTGCTAACAGTACATATACATACCAGGCACTGGTGTGCTCGGTGCCAACTTCTATGTTCACCAGGTGCCAGCACCTCTGCTGTTCTCACTTGCAGTCTCCTCCTAGGCACCTTCCAAATTCCAGAAAACAATTGGACAGACACCTCTCCTTACTGGTCCATTAAAGACTACCTGCAACGCATATGTCAAACAGTGGGCTTTTGCCCTTCCTCCACTTTTATGGAGAAAGCCTGCAAAGTAATTTAAAAAACAAAACCAAGATTTCTGCTTGCTTTTTTACTTTAAAAATATCAGGAGTGTTGAGATTGGTAGAATTGGAGGAACTTCTGGGCCTCTCAGAGGTTGTGTGTTGTGAGCTCTCTCACCTTAATTGACTCTTTAACAGAGACCTCTTTTCTCCAAATAGTTTATTCTACATTGGAGATAAAGGTATTAAAAACCAAAGAATTTTTTAAACAAGTGACTGAGGCCTTGTCGACATTGGGAATTTGTCCCAATTCCAACCACGAGTGCTCTGGCAGTCACTGACATAGGTGCAGTAGTGCAAACCCTAAGCTTTACACAAGGAAAGCATGAGATGCAAATGGAGTCTGACACATGGGGTTTTCCCACGTGCAGCTACATCATTTTCAGGCCACTCGTCACTGCAATCAGAACAAGAGCCTGATACAGACAAGGCATAAAAATCCCTTCTCTGCTCAGCTTTCAGTCTCTTCTCCAGTGAGGTCATCATTTAATTAGCCTTCCAATCGCCATGGAGTCTCCCAGGGTCCACACGACCTGGGTGTCTCAAGGAATGAAACAAGCAGGCTCCTTTTTAAACAAAACCTTTCAGAGGGCCATCACCATAAGGAAAAAGACATAAGCCCAATTTATTTCCCCCCTTGTAGGTCATGTTTAGCAGGGTCACTGTACCAATACAAGATGGGGTGCTGAGTGCTTCCTGATAGCCCACAACCCTCTGGGAGGGGAACTCTCTGGGGGGTTGGAGAGGAGTGAGGAGGGAGGAGGAATAAAGTAGTTTCTATCATAGTACCCAAGTTGTTCTGTTCACAAAGCAGATGGGGAACTTTCCCATTAATTATTAAGCAGCAGAAGGCACTGTCCTGCAGCTGCCAGAGGTTACAGCAGGCCTATAGGCCACAGCAGGCTGGGTTTTATGGGATGCTGCTGCAGCCACATTTCTTTTAGGGACGGCCAGTTTCTATTTATCCCCATCTTGCCCTATGTCTAGTAAGCGCACATGCTGCTGCAGTGCTCATGCTGTATGTAACAGCGTATCCACCCATGGAGATTGCAGCTATACTGTGGGCAGAGCAGAAAAACAGACTAGCCGGTGTGTGCACAGATTACAGACTGCTAGCTAGCTAGCCCCTTGGCACCCACCGAGACCCCAACACCAGATGAGGGCTGCCTGCAAAGACGTGTCCTTATGAAGAAGGGTTCTTGGCTGTCAAAAAAAAGGGGGCAGGGAAGGAAAGCAGTCACTTGCTCGAGTGGTAACAGTTACCACCAGTTCCTGCCCTCGGTGCAGGACTCGCTGGATGGAAAATTCTAGGGCCGGTTCTGCAGGAGTTCAGACTAGATGGTCACAGGGGTCCTTTCTGACCTTAAAAAAATAATCTCTGGAAGAGGAAGAGAGAAGTTTGTAGCTCTCAAACACGGGTGAATTTAAAGCAAAGAAAATAGAAAAAAAACACTAAAATCTCCACTTCTCTGTTCCATGCTGGATGCTGGGGAGCATGCATGGCAGAGTCGGAAAAGCCAGAGCCCAAATGCTTGTAATTCGAGTCACTAACCCTCTCTGCCCTCATCACCTAACTAACATCCTGCATGCAGAGACCTCAGAATGATGCCAAATGATGTACCTCAGAAGCCAAGCAAGATACTGAGTCAAAAGCCATTGGAGGTTATTGTTTGGGGAGAGAGGTGGAAAGAACGGATGGGATCAGCAGTGCCAAGCAGACAGCCTCAGCACGGATCTGGAGCTGCTGCTGGATTTCCTGACCTCGTGGATTTTCTCCCGTAGCGAGAGGGCTGCTGGCTCCCATTCAAAGCTGTCTAGGAAAACCTAACTAAGCGCTTCCGCCTGGCAGCAGCCGCTCCCAGTCCAGTAGCCCGCAGATCCTCCCCCGCCTCCGTGGGTTTCCCAGGCAGTAGGAGCAGCACGGCTTCAGGAAACAAGAAACATCTGCCAGCCACACACAGGGACCATGAGAAGGGAGCTCTCTGCCCCAGGTCTCGGGTGGGCTTACCCAGCCTACACTCTTCTTCAAAATAAGAGGATTATGTTGGGGAAGGAGTGCAGATAGCTTGCCCCTTTAAACCTTCATCTGTTTATCACACAGGCAACCGTTCCAGTTTATCAGACCTTGGTTGTGCCCTCCACCCCTATTCAAATGCATGTATTCACTCCCCCCACCTATGGGACTTGGCCTGCTCCAGACCGGGCTCCAATGTGGACTAGAAAGTGCATAGCTGAACAGGGGGTGGGCAGCGACCATGCACCAAAGTCCAGCCAAGGGGCTGATCATTAAGGTAGGGAGGGGAGAGCGGAGAGCCCGTCACAAACCCAGGCCAAAACTACCAGTGACTGGGAACCACTGAATCAGTACCCAGAGCATGGGGAAGACTCTAACGGGGAGATATCCAGCTAGCCCAGCCATCCCACACAGACTGGGTCAGCCAGAGCCACCACTTCACAAGGCTTCATTACAAGGCACAGTGCAAGTCACAGAGCATAAAGCAATCAGGAGACCTGGGTACTATTTCCAGCTCTGCCACCGACCTGCTGGGTGACCTTGGGCAAGTCACTTTCCCCTTCCCTGTCCCTTTGTCTTGTCTGTTCAGACCTGAGCTCTCCAGGGACTGTCTCTGACTTACGCATATGTACAGCACCTAGCACAGCGGAGGCCGCAATCTCAGTTGGGGCCTCTAGGCACGATAGCAATACTAACAACAATTTTTGGTTTGCTAGATTCTAAATATACTCAGGAGAGCACAGAATCATAGACCTGCAGGGCTGGAAGGGACCAGTGAGGTCATCTAGTCCATCCCTGTGCATTGATTCAGGACCAAGTAAACCTAGACCATCCTGACAGGTGGTTATGCAACCTGTTCTTACAAACCTCCAATGATGGGGATTCCACAACCTCCCCTGGAAGCCTATTCCAGAGCTTAACTACCCTGATAGTTAGAAAGTTTTTCCTAATATCTAACCTAAGTCTCCCTTGCTGCAGATTAAGCCCATTGCTTCTTGTCCTACCTTCAGTGGAAATGGAGAACAATTGATCACCTTCTTCTGTTAATGTTAAGGGTGGTTATAAAGACGACTTACCAGGTCTTCCCCTCACTCTTCTTTTCTCAGGACAATACATGCCCAGGTTGTTGGGTTTTTTTTGTTTTTTTAAACCTTTCCTCATAGGTTAGGTTTTCTAAACCTTTAATCACTTTTGTTGGTCTCCTTTGGATTCTCTCCAATTTGTCCACCTCTCTCTCAAAGTATGGTGCCCAGAACTCCAGCTGAATCATCACCAGTGCTGAGTAGAGTGGAACAATTACCCCCCGTGTCTTACATACAACACTCCTGTCAATACACCTCAGAATATTCGCCTTTTTCACAGCTGCATCACATTGTTGACTCATTGCGTTTGTAATCCAGATCCTTTTTCAGCAGGACTACTGCCTAGCCATTTATTCCCCATTTTGTAGTTGTGCATTTTTCCTTCCTAGGTGTAGTACTCTGCACTTTTCTTTTTTGAATTTCATCTTGTTGATTTCATACCAATTCTCCAATTTATCAAGCTTGTTTTGAATTCTAATCCTGGCCTCCAAAGTGCTAGCAACCCCTGCCAGCTTCATGTCATCTGCCCATTTTATAAGCACTCTCTCCACTCCATTAGCCAAGGCAATAATGAAAATATCAACTAGTACCAGGTCCAGGACAGACCCCACTAGCTATGTCCTCCCTATTTGACAGAGGACCAAGACTACTTTTTTGAGTACAGCCTTTCAACCACTTGGGCATTCATTCTAGATTATAATAATTTCACCTAGACCAGCAGTTCTCCACCAGGGGTATGCATGCCCATGGGGATACACAGAGGTCTTCCTGGGGGTACATCAACTCTTCTAGATATTTGTCTAGTTTTACAACAGGCTACATAAAAAGCCCTAGCGAAGTCAGTACAAAGTAAAATTTCATACAATGACATACTATACACTGAAAGGCAAGTATAATATTTATATTCCAATTGATTTATTTTATAATTATAAGTTTAAAATGAAGAAGTCAGCAATTTTTCAGCAACAGTGTGCTGGGGCACTTTTGTGTCTGATTTTGTAAGCAAGTAGTTTTAAGTGAGGTGAAACTTGGGGGTACGCAAGACAAATCAGACTCCTGAAATGGGTACAGTAGTCTGGAAAGGCTGAGAGCCACCGACCTAGACCACATTTCCTTAGTTTACTTATGAGGAGGTCATGTGATACTGTGTCAAAAACCTTATTAAAAATCAAGATGTATTACATCTACTGTTTCCATCATCCACTAGTCAGTAACCCTGTCAAAGCAGGAAATTAGGTTGATTTGGCAAGATTTGTTCTTGACAAATCCACACTGGCTATTACCTATTACCCTCTAGGTGCCTACAAAATGCTTCAATAATTTGTTCCTGTATCTTTGTATTGAAGTTAAGATGACTGGTCACAGTTCCCTGGGGGGGCTCCTTGTTCCCCTTTTTAAAGATAGGTACTATGTTTAGATAGGTACCGTGATATCTCACGTGTCCTCCATGAGTTCTCAAAGATAAATGCTAACAGTTCCAAGATTGCTTCAGGTATTTCCTTAAGTACCCCAGGGTGAATTTCATCAGGCCCTCATGACTTGAATACATCTAACTTATCTAAATATTCTTTAACCTGTTCTTCCCCTATTTTGCCTAGCATTCCTTACCCCTTGTTAATATTAATTGTGTTAAGTATCAGGTCACCACTAACCTTTTTAGTGAAGACTTAAGCAAAATAGGCATTAAACACCTCAGCCTTCTTGATGTCATCAGTTATTATAGCTCATTTTCCACTAAGTAGGGGACCTACACTTTCTGTCATCCTTCTCCAGCTCCTAATGTATTTATAGAATCTCTGCTTATTGCCTTTTCAGTCCCTTGCTAGATATAACTCATTTTGTGCCTTAGCCTTTCTGATTTCATCCCTGCGTCCTTGTGCTATTCTTTTAGACTCCTCCTCAGCAATTTGTCCACGTTACCACTTTTTTTGTAGAATTCTTGTTTGATTTTCAGCTCCTTAAACAGCTCCTAATGGAGCAACACTGGCCTCTTACTATTCTTCCTATCTTTCTTTTGCATCCTCCTCAAAGTTACGCAGGGTCTGTTCTTTATTTCCTTCAGCATATTCATACCTATGAGTGGGATAGAAAGGTGGATGGATCCAGTCATTGTCTATGAAATATTCCTGTAGCAGGGCAGAAAGCCTTTTCCCCTCCGCACCTGCAGCATTGTTCAATAGGCCAAGTGCAACGCGGGGTTTGTTTTCCTCAGTGGGATACTGGACTCATTGGCCCAAAGGTCAAATGCTGTCCAGCAACCCCTATACATGACTTTTAAAGAAATGCAAGATTCGTCTGGGTAATCAATGTTTTCAGACATCCGTGTCTCAGGGTCCCAATTGTGACTTTGATGGGGTCAGTGAGGAATGCACCAAAGTCAGAGGGACCTGTGTCAAGTCCTTCCATCCCCATGTCCTGAATCAAAGAATGTTGGCCCACTGTGTTCTCTGCAGAGGGTTGGTCTTGCCAATAAGCCAGGCAAACAGCTGGTCTTTAAATAACATCTAGAGCCAAGATGGAGCCCCCTCCCTGAAGGTAGAGCTGCCAGCAAAGCAGGGAAGGGATTGAAGAGCCAAAACCAAAGTCAGGGGAAGGGCTGGGCACAGAGTGGGGAAAAGGTTTTCATCAGTTTGCTGAACTGCTAGGGAGAAGCCCCACAGCTGACAAACGCTCCCCTTTCCTGAAACCAAACACAATGGCTTAACATCCCAACCACATGGGAGACAGCCAATATCATTCTCGAGGAACACAGGCGCAGAGGCAGCAGGCAGGACTAGCCATTTAAAATAACCAAAGACTTAGGATGTGGCACTTTCCCCCCTGCAGGAACACATGTATATTTCAACCTTCCAACCAGCACCCAGTCAGTTATGATTTTTAGTAGCAGCTGCTCCTCCAGGGAAGAGATGCACCTTGTTTACAATGGTGTCCTGTTCATTATTACGTGGCTCTGCCCACAAGAAAGAACAATGCATTCACGGGTGCCTCGATTATGGTGTTGAGGTGCCTGGCGGCTTAGGCATAGGAGCCATGAGACAGGCTGGGGAAGTAGGAGACAGTCTGGTCCAGTGGATAGGGCACTGGTCTAGAACTCAGGAGACCTGGCTCTGCTAATGACCTGCCATCTGACCTTAGGCAAAGCCCTTCACCTTCCTGTGTCTCAGTTTCCCCCATCTCTAAAATGGAGACAATGCTACATACCCGCTTTTGTGAAGTGCCTAGAGACTTACAGATGTAAAGAACTAAGCTGGAGTGGAATTAGCACTAATAACATGCTGGGTATTTGTGGATGGGAAGGTAGGAAGCGATGGGATGCAGAGAAGGAATGGGTGTCTCTAAGGTACTGAGGGCTGGGCAGGTTGTGAGCAAAGGGTGGCTGGCAAGGTTCTGAAAGGCTAAGGCAGCTGTTGAGGCTGCAGTCTATCTAAAATGGGGGTATCACTCGGACTACAGCCCTTCCTCTCTAAGGCCCTGTCTTTACAAGAAAGTAGCACCAGTTTAAATTCAATCTCATTTAAAACCATTTAGTTAAACCAGTGCAATCCCCTTTGTGGACACTCTTATAGCAATTTATTTTAAACCCATTTCTAATCAATTTAAAATAAACTGAAATAAACCTTGTTTAAACCAAAACAAGAATCTCCCCATTTATAGACTCATAGACTTTAAGGTCAGAAGGGACCAATATGGTCATCTGGTCTGACCTCCCGCATGATGCAGGCCACAAAAGCTGACCCACCCACAACAGAATCTTCCAGCCTGCGACCCCTGCCCTATGCTGCGGAGGAAGGCGAAAAACCTCCAGGGCCTCTGCCAATCTACCCTGGAGGAAAATTCCTTCCCGACCCCAAATATGGCGATCAGCAGAACCCCGAGCATGCGGGCAAGATTCTCCAGCCGGACCCTCATTTTACCCGCGATGGCACGTTAATGCCTAATTGACTAAAATCACGTTATCCCATCAAACCATTCCCTCCATAAACTTATCAAGCCTAATCTTGAAGCCAGAGAGGTCTTTCGCCCCCACCGTTTCCCTCGGAAGGCTGTTCCAAAATTTCACCCCTCTGACGGTTAGAAACCTTCGTCTAATTTCAAGCCTAAGCATTGCTTTAAGTCACAGCATAACTCTAAATGAGGTTTAAATTCACCTCTTAAAATGAATGGGGGGCAACTTTCTTGTGTAGATAAGTCCTAAGGGTTCTGCTGCTGCATCATATGAGGAAGAGGAGGAGAGAAAGCTTTCACTGCTCAGATCCAGGCTACAGGAAGGTGCTTCAACACCCCCTCAGCTTTCGCCTGCCCTTTCTGCCCATCAGGGCCAAGCAGATGATTCAGAACAATAGCTCCATCTCCCAACTACAAAGCTTAACAATACTTTACATGCCCAAAGAGTAGCTACTTCTGTCTGAGGATCTCAAAGCGCTTTGAGAACACTAATGAATTACTCATTTCACACAGCCACTGAGGCCAAGCGTTTAGGAGAATTCAAGAGAGGATTAGACTTTTAGTCATACTTACTATTAAGGTTCCATTTATAAATTGGTTAATAAAAAATAATAATAATAAAATCTAGCTCTTATGTAGCAAATGGTTTGTAGATGCTCTAAGCATGTTACAGACAGGAGTGGGCATGTCATAGAAGGTTATAAGCACATTGCTAGAAGATAATGTAGATTATTGTAAGCTATAGTTATAAACAGGCTATTAACCTCTTGGACTCGGTAACAATCTATAACAAGTGAGTGCCTGTTTATTAAACACCTATTAATCACTTTTTAGCCCTTTCTGAACAGAACATAAACTATGAGCAGACATTTATCTGGCTCACCAGAACATCTCCAGTTACAGCAGGTATCAGTGTTAACAGGGATATAAATTCTCCTGCTTCAGGGCGGAAGCCAGCCACTAACTGATGGAGGTTGAGAAGAAACATCCTCCTTGAAGGAGGTTATTCCAAAACTGTCCCCTGTTGGGTTTCTTGCATCTTCCTCTGATGCATCTGGTGCTGGCCACTGTCAGTATGGCAATTCCATCCTTAACTCCCCGTAAAGACGGGCAAATCGAGGCAGAGCAACCAACCGTCTCCCTCAATGTCTTAGAGCGAGTCAGCAGCAGAGCTTCGAATTGAATCCAGGTCTCCTCACTCTGTCGTGTGTCCTAGCCACTAGGCCATGCTGCGAATGCAGTTTGCCCCAAAAACTGCTTGGTGAAAGGCCCCATTTATAGGTTCTGGCTGGAACGACCGTTTGTTTAATGCTGGGTCTTTGTGTTCCTCTCATCGGAGCAGACAACCTCCCTGTAGGGCAGGAGCTCCCCCCCGAGACACTTCTAATGGGAAAGCAAATCACGGAGATGGAATGTAAGGCTGGCTCCAAGAAGGGGCCCTGCTCTCCAATTATTCCAGTCAAATCACAGCAGCATCATAAGGGGAACAAGGGTGGATGTTACAAGCAGGCAGGGCATGGGTGCACCAAAGCACCAATAAGGTGCGGCAACAAGAGCTGAAGAGGGAACTGAACTGACCTGACCTGTACACAGAAGCAACTAACAGGACTTCACCTGCTTTGTGTAGGTCACAGACAGCACATCGGAGATATCCGCACCGTGCAGGTGTTGAAGGAAGAGGTTCCAGAACAACTGCATTAATACTCACACTTCAGGCACCTGCAATCACAATCTACCCTGAAACCACACACTGGGGCCTATCCCACCTGAGTGACAAGCCAGGGCACAGTCCCTGCTGCTCTCGAGTGATACCACAAAGATCCACCAGCTGGCACATGGCAGACAGCAGAGAAGATGGAGATATTTCAATAAGCAAACTGATTTTCAGGCTGGGGGGGGGGGGGGGGGGGTTAATATAAACAGTGAGCTCCCATTCATGCAGGCCTTTACTGCAGAAGGATTTAGGTCATCTTCTAACCTGAGCTAATAGGCATCAAACAAAGCAGCATTACACAGCCAACCTAGGGGCAAAGAACAAGCATCTGCACGGAAAGATTGCAGATCGTTCCAGGATGACTGTAGAGTGTTCCTGAGTATCAGAGAATAAAAACTGAGCTCCATACTCAGCAGCCATTAGTCTGTTCTACGTGCCACTAAATGCATCACCAGGAAACGTGCCACTTGGTATTACAGCACAGGTTTGTTAAATGGCTAAATCGGGTTGAGAGTTTGCTTTCTGGCTTCCTCACCCAGGGAACCCCTATGACTACTGGGTTCACAACTAAACACGGAGTCTTTTCATTAAAAAATGGATTAAAAGCATTATAGAAAACCTTTTCAGGTGTGAAAACTCAGTTTCAATAATGGTTGGGATAGCGTTTTCAATAAAAACTGTGACAAACGTATATTTAAAAGGCCAGAAAGGACCATTACAAACAGCTAATCTGACCCCTGTATAGCACTGGCCTAAGTTCCCTCTAAGCTGCGTGGCCACGCAGCAGGCTATCAAGGGCCACGCAGGTGGGGAGAGGTAATAAGAACATAAGAACGGCCGTACTGGGTCAGACCAAAGCTCCATCTAGCCCAGTATTCTGTCTACCGACAGTGGCCAATGCCAGGTGCCCCAGAGGGAGTGACCCTAACAGGTAATGATCAAGTGATCTCTCTCGCCATCCATCTCCACCCTCTGACAAACAGAGGCTAGGAACACCATTCCTTACCCATCGTGGCTAATAGCCATTAATGGACTTAACCTCCATGAATTTATCCAGTTCTCTTTTAAACACTGTTATAGTCCTAGCCTTCACAACCACCTCAGGCAAGGAGTTCCACAAGTTGACTGTGCGCTGTGTGAAGAAGAACTTCCTAAAACAAATAAAAGGAAGTTCTTCTTCACACAGCGCACAGTCAACTTGTGGAACTCTCCCCTGGCCCTGGGCTGCTGTGGCGAGAGGGGGCTTGGGGAGTCCTCTCTCCCCACCGCAGCCCCGAAGCAGCCTGCACCCCAAACCCCTCATCCCCAGCCCCATCCCAGAGCCTGCACCCCCAGCCCTCTCCCGCCCACACACCAACCCTCTGTCCCATTCCTGAGCCCCCTCCCACACACCAAACCCCTCGGCCCCACCCCTGCCACACATCACCTCCATATTGGTGCACATAACAAAATTCATTCCACACATGGACATAAAAGATTAGAAGGAACATAGGCACTGGCCACAAATTTCCTCCAGTTACCCCTGTATTGAGCACTTGTACTTGACTACAGCATATCTCCCAGACAGGCATCCAGTCTCCATGGAAAAGACTTTCATCTGTGTTCTCTTCATTCAAACTTGTAAATAAGAGCTGGTCGGAAAATGAAAAATTAGTTTAATGAAAAACATCTCAGCCATTCTGATTGAGAGACATTTTAAATGGAACCTTTTTTTAATTTTTGAAATTTGTATTTGAAAACATTATCCAAAATGTTATTGACACTGGGTTTTTGCAACCAAACAGTTTGGGTAACCATTTTAGTAGCGCTTTTTTTTAAATTACATTTTTTGTGAAACATCATAAAAATGTTTTGTTTTTCCATGAAAAATTTAGATTAAAAAAATGGATCAAGAGGCCACTTTTTGATGGAAATTTTTTTACTCCAAACATTTTGACCAGATCTACCCCTAAGGAACAAACCAACTCATGTAGCATGTACCACATCCCTCTGTTCCCAACATGACAGAAAGGTCCACACAACTAACTACAGGGATGGAGCTTGGGGAAGGAGGAAGAAGGGGATGGTTGGTCAGGAACAAAGCAAAAGCATTTCAGGCGAGTGTCTCAGCACACCGCTTTCCCCCAGTGTGAAGATGGTTTCATCCCCCAACCCCCTATGCGCCACTCACCCTGTTGATGGCCACTCTGGCCCTGTAGAAAGTGGTGGACCCCTCGTTGTCGGGGATGGCTCAATTCCCCCTGAGAAAGAACACAGAGAAGGAGTGAGAGAAGACAATGAGGTCTGGTTTTGTAGAGAGGGTAGCACTAAGAACATAAGAACAGCCATACTGGGTCAGACCAAAGGCCCATCTAGCCCAGTATCCTGTCTTCCGACAGTGGCCAATGCCAGGTGCCCCAGAGGGAATGAACAGAACAGCTAATCATCAAGTGATCCATTCCTTGTCGCTCATTCCCAGCTTCTGGCAAGGATTCTCTTAACACAATTTATAATTAGGCTTGGCAGCATTCAAATTTTACTTTTTAAAATAATTTTCATGGATAATTTCAATGTTTATTTTTAAGATTTTATATTTTTATCGATTTTAAATTTTCAGAGTTATGGGAAATATGGGGGCGGGGGTCAATTATTTAGTAATCGACGCTGAGATTCAAAAAGTTAAAACATTATAAATCGTTACAACACAAATTGTCAACATCACGTGTCAAAATATACAAAATAAATACCCTTAAAGCAACAAATCATACCTGTTTTTACTATCCATTCGCTAGTCCGTTTGTAATCAGCCTAATTCAAAAGTCTAAATCACTGGATTTTGACTAATAAGTTCTCCAGCAACATTTTCCTTATTTTGCTTATCGGTGGAAATATTTGTTGATTTGGTTTGGTTGGATATCGACGTTTACCGACATATACCAATAAAAAAAAAAACTAATCCTTCCAAGCCTACTTATCATTATTAATTATTTGTATTATAGCTGCTTCTAGAAGCCCAAACTGAGAAGGCCCAACTGTGCAAGGCACCACACGCAGTCCCTACCTTGAAGAGCTTACAGGCTAAACAGACTAGACAAAGGATGGGAAGGGAAAGAGACAAGGAGGTGAAGTGACTTGCCAAAGAAGGTCATACAGCAGGTCAGTTGCCAGAGCTGGGACTAGTGTTCTAAGTCCCATATCCACAGGGCCGCACTGCCTCTCAAAATTGGGTAACACGGTTTGGCCCACATCTGGTTACTTGCAACCCCTGCTATAAGGGTGTTATAGAAGCTCGGATACTACAGTGATGAGGGCGATACAAATCCCTAGAGATAGTGGAGTACCACTGGCGTAAAGTGGAAGAAGTGCAATTGGGATTGCTGGCTGTGGCAGTCTGTGGGAGGAGTTACTGGGAAGTAAATTGTGTCCCTCTCAACAATACAGGGTCTTGCACATTCTTTTACACCAGAGTGGCCTAGTGGATAGGGCACTGGAGTAGGATTTGGGAGACCTGGAAATACCCTTAGGTACACTAGGCTTCTCTCTCTGGAGACCACAGTTCAAGTTCTGGGGTTGGGCCACAAGAGGAAATGAGTCAGGACCAGAGGGGTCTCATCTCAATCTCTAATGGGCCATCTAGGAAAAAAATAGCACCACAGCAACCTCTCCATTCAAGAGAGGCCCTGGACTGAGACAGCCGCGGCTGGAGAGGCGCTGTCAGAGCTGATGGTGGGAGAGGCAGGGGGTATCAGGGAGCGCCACAGGTCAGGATTATGATGCAGATTTATGTGTTGGCAGCGGGGCAATAGGAGAAACCAGGAACGAGTGCACTGGCAGAGATGCGAGGGGGCAGCTCTCATATTGTGTGTCAAATTCTAGACGCTGTCATAGACTTTTTTTTTTTTTAATAAGTCGTCTAACTGACACAATCAAATCCCTTCCACACTATCACCACCAGGCTCATTTAGCAACTCGAAGCCAAGTAGGTGGATCTGTCTGTTTTTATTTAGTCGCTGGTGTACATCCTTGGTTATTAGCTCAACAGGGAAGCGAGGGAGGATGGAAGTATTGCAGGAGTGATTTAGAGCAGCAAACAACAAAATCTCCCTTGCAGCCCCAGTGCGCTCAAAGGCTTGGGAAAATGCAGATGAAAAGCAAGCGAACCATGGTGCCCCCATCTCAGGACGCTGAGGAAGGATGGGCAGCTGGGAGAGGAGATAAAGACAAGCAGTCAGGCACCTGCCGCTGGGATCCCCCCTTTCCCTCCCTCCTTCCCATTGGGGTACGTTATTAACACAGGGACACAAGGATCCCCCAGCTGAATGACTCTGCTGCAGCTAGCAAACATGAATATGCATCAGTTATTATGTAGCAGCTGATCCCATGCCCGCTGCTGATTTACAGGCTGAGTGGGATTGCTAAACAAATCCCTTTTTCACCCCCCACATGCTCACGCTGGCCTCTCTGCCCTGCACTGACAGGTGCTGTGAATTAACGCGGAACGCCGGGATTGGGATGGGAAGAGAAGACAGCTACTCCATCACTAAGTGCAAAGCAGGGAAAGAGATGGGCGAGGAGCTGTCTGGAACAGCCCAGGGATGCACTGAAGGGTCTCCTTCCTGTGTAATGCTGCACAGAGTAGGAGAGACGGGGCAGAGTGCCTGGAAGGGACATTAGAGTCCACAGGCTCCAGGGCTCCCAGTCACCTCTACAGTGTTCGTGTTGGTGAAAGGTGCCAGACTGACATCCCTGAGTCTTCTGTCTGGCTATGTCAAAACAGGCACAGCAGCAGCGTAAGCTCCTCCCCACGGCCACGCCTGCCAGCAGCAACACCGGGCTGGGGGGACCACTACTAGAGGTCAGGAGGCAATTAAATCTCCATGCTCATGCAGCTCAGAGCACTGCCCAGGGAGCCAATTAATGCTAATTCGTCCTGGACGGATACCACTGACTCAGTGTGTGCGCACTACTGAGAGGCCACCCCCAGCAAGCGTTTGATCGAAAGGGGAAGGAAGAGTGGGTTTAAGGTTAAGGCACAAGACTGGGAGTCAGGAGACTCCCAAGTGCTGTTCCCAGATATACCGCAGCCTCACTTTGTAGTCCTGGGTAAATCAAACAACTGGATTTTTGGAGGCTCTCAGTGTTGGTCTAAGTACATGCTCACCGAAGCAGGGTGGATAAAAATCAATTAATAAATAAATCTGTTTTCGTTTAAATCAGTCTTTTTATAAATTAACCTATTTAATTTATTTAAATTTGAAATTATGGCAACCTATGTTAAGGCCTAAACTTACTATCATCCATTCAAATCATTTCAATTAAATTAAGACAAATATTCAAGCAGTACGTTTGCTAAGTTTTAAAGAAATTCAGAATACCAAACTGGTGGAAGTCACTGGCTAAGCACCTGGAACCTGAGACTGCAGAAGTGCTAAACCAGCTTTTGACAGCAGTAGCCTCTTCCGCAGGTACAGAGAGAATATTTTCTTCATTTCAGTTGATGAAACTAGTGCAGTTCAATGACTAGCTCATAGGACAGACTGATTTAAATCATAATTTAAACCAAACGGAAAGCCTCAATTTAAATCACTGATTTTAAATCAATTTTTCCATTTCTACTTCAGTTATTGTCTTTAAAAAAGGTGCACTCTCAATAGCAGATATAACCATTGAATCATGTTGATTTACAACTCAATAGAGCCTTTATGCTAAATTTGGTACATCTTTTTGCCACCTCGGAGGGGACACTAACTATACACATTTATTGACACAATTATATAGCTTAAAGTTTTGATTCTTATTAACTGTACATTTTTAGTAAGTCAGAAAACGGTGAGCGATATATTGCTTATTGACTAGATAATTAACTTAATAGGGTCTTTTTTATGACTTGCAGTCATAGCAGGTTTTTCCCCCTCCAGTTCCCAGGTGTTGAAATCAACACTAGAGGCTGCCTGCTGATGAACGTTGTCCCTTTTTCCTCACTTTGATACCAGCATTGCTCCTTTCTGGTTGCACACAGTTCACTAAATACAGAGAATACTTTTGTTTAATATGTCAGTTTTAAATACAAAACATGGTTGGATAATTTTTTCCTTTATAGATCCAGCACATTTAAGGTAGATTTATTTAACTAATAAAAAACAATTTTAAAATGTTGGTTTTTGAAGTTTAAAACTGAATTCTAATATCCAACCAAATATGACGTAATAATGGCACCTTGCTCTTAGAGTGCACTTTTCAGCCATAGATCTCAAAGCACTTTACAAAGGAAATCAGTATAATTATCTCCAAATGCAGCTTGGACACAAATAAAAACATAACTTATTAAATACGAAATGCATCATTCACCATTATCTAACATAATAAAAATTAAAAAGAATCTGAATAAAATTATCTTAAGCTAGATAATTGCTTAAATAAATGTGTATAGATATAGTACAGAAGTTCTCAAACTGCGGTCCATAGACCACCAGTGGTCCGCGAGCTCCATTCAGGTGGTCTGCAGACAGCTCCCTCTAAGGTGCACACCTGGGCAGCCGCACACAAGAGAATGAAGGGCCACCCACCTAATTAGTGGAGCCGCACAGGCGTGGCTCCACTAATTAGGTGCCTGGCCCTTGAGAAGACGCACATGTAAGGTGAGGTGGTGGCCTTGGGGGAAATAAGGGGTAGGTGGGAGGGAGCAGTGGGGTGAGAAGAGGGGGTGAGTGGAATTTGGGACATGCAGGGCTGCGGCGGCCAGAGAATGAGGTGACTTTCCCCAGCTCCAGGGCTGCGGCTGCCGGAGAGAGACGGCCCTCCTTCCCAGCCTCAGCTCCGTGGGTGCTGTGGCGGGGGAGAGACCCCCCCTTTCTCAGCCCCAGCTCGGGGGCTGCCGTGGCAGGGGGGAGAGGGCACATCCATCACATTAGAAAGGTAAGACTACGGATATTAAAATATGAGTTGCATGCTTTTATTTGTAGAACAAAAAAACGTTAATTATTATTAAGTTTGTTTTTTATACAGTGCTTTTATCCAAAGCACTTTACAATAGTTAGCTAATGGTACAAACAACATTTGGAAAGAGCATTAAGCGGTCCACTGAGACTCAGCAATTTTCAAGTGGTCCGCGAAAAAAAAAGTTTGAGAACCATTGATATAGTGTATTCCCTCCAGCTTAGCAAAAAGTATCACCAAATTACACCTACCATTGAGAATCAACCTCTCTTAATAAAATAACTACAAAGTAAAAAAAAAAAAAAAAAACCACCAAGAAGATTAAAATCAATTATTTAAATCGAGGTTTCCTGCTTGCTGATTTAAATCTCCAATTTAAAATCTATCCACCCTGCACTGAAGTCAATGAGAGCTTTACCATGGATTTAGGTGAAAGCAGAGTTAGGCCAATGCAGAATGCTTTTGAAAATCTCACCCCATAACCTCTCTTTCTGTTTCCCCATCTGTAAAATAGCCAACCACAAGGGTCTTGGGAGGCTCAATTAACATCTGCTGAGTTCTTCAAGATATTCTAATATAAGGTGCTATAGAAGCATAAAGTATTCTTACTTCTACTACTGTGGAGCTTGTTCTGGGATTGAAATGGTGCTTGGACAGAGCAAAGAATCCGTCTCTCATTACCAGGCCGGCTTGCCCTCTTCCCTTTAATTCACCTTCAGAATTCTCAGCAGACCTGAACCACTGTCAGTGTGGCTGCCTGCTCCTAGACTTACAGAGATCTGCTGGCACTGAAACGGGATGGATATCCCGCTTGGTTTTGTAGTGACGGGCATGGGGACACTTCATGACGATTCCAATTTAAGTGGTCCGATTTCTGCTCTCTGCATCATCAGGTGTAGTGACATCAACATAACAAGACGACCCAGACCCCTTCATTTGTTCATTTGTTTATGATTTGTGTTACTGTAGCATCTCCATCGAGACTGAAATCCCATTGGGGTAGACACCACGTACATAAAGGGATAGTCTCCACCCCAAAAGAGCTTATAAATGGACAAAGGTATTATCCCCATTTTATAGATGGGGAACTGAGGTAGAGAGGCTAAGTGACTTGTCCAAGTTCGCAAAGGAAGCCTATGGCAGAACTGGGGATTTCTGATTACCCAAGCCCTGGTTTTAACCACAAGACTGACCTCCTTGTCAATTGCTCTGGTCAGTTATACAGGAGACAAGAGCATTGCAAGAAAGAGGATCATTCTATTACCCCAGCCAGTCTCCAGCATCTGCCTATAAATCTGCATGGTCAACAAAGATGGGTTTCCCCCCACCCACAGCCTCCTGAGGAACATGCTGCAGCGATGACATGCAGGGTTTGGCCAGGCTCACCAGCCAGCACACGTAGAGATGGATCAAAGCTGAACAGAACACACAGAAAGCAAGGCCCCAGACCTGCAGGGAACGAGGCGCTACCTCATAAAAAATTAGCCGTTTTAATTAAAAAAACTGGAAAGGGGAGCAAAGGGAAAAATTAAGAAATAGGTGGCGTGGCACCCTGCCATTCTGGTGACAGGGCCTATGTAAGTCAAGTCTTTTCTAGAGTAAAATAGCTGGAGAGTTCAAACAAAGCAGTGAACCTGTTGCTTGATTTCCCTTGGGAGACCTGTACATCTAGTCTAGGGCACTTTAGGCAACTATGCTCACCCATTAAGTATAAGCCCACCTATTCTATCCTCACCATCAATCCCAATATCAAATCTGTGGACATGGACAAGGGAAGACACAAAAAGGAAAGGGGGCTCAAGTCCACTGGCAGCAGGACTGAAATTAAACCCTTCGTGCTCATCTGTAGGCACATTTATAAAAGTGAATGTAATACACACTATTCGATAAACCACAGAACACAGCAGACTGATCCTTAGACACTTCACATGATACAGGTCATGAGGCAATGGCATAATTTGAAAGAACACATTCCATGAAAGCACTCTCTGACCAGTATATGCAAGGTTCATGCATGGCACATGCATGGCACGTGCTTACATGCAACAAAGATCGAGGCAAAACAGGAAAGTGAGCCTCAAGGCCAGTCTAAAGGCAACCTCTTATCCTAAGACAAGACATCTTTCACCTCTGCTCCTAGCTCTCCTACCCAAAAAGCCATTGATGTGCTAACAGACATATATACAGAATGTGTAAGCAATATGTATTTTTAAACTCCCACCTACCAGCTTAACAGACTGCTAGTATAGTGTTTGGGGATGGTTACTGTAGAATATTTTTAAAATTAAAGAGAGGACTTTGCTCACAGATGCTTAATCTGTGATTATTAGTATTTGTATTACAGTAGCACCTAGAGACTCCACTTGAAATCAGGGCCCCGTTGTGCCAGGTGCTGTACAAACCCATTATAACACACAGTCTCTACCCTGAAGAGCTTACAACCCAAATAGACAAGACAGACAAAGGGAAAATGGAGGCAGAGCGGCTAAGTGACTTGCCCAAGGTCATAGAGTAGCTCAGTGGCAGAGCCACAGATAGAACCTGCACTTCCCCGACTCCTAGTCCAGCACCACCACTTCCTCAACAAAGCTTACTTGACTTAGTAAGAGTTGAGACAGACTCATCCCCTATCTCTCAGTACCTAGCAGCCCAAAGCAGGGCTTTTATTTCAGCTTTGCTCAGAGTTTGCTTTAGAAAAGGATTCTCATTGGGGACATTTTACTGATCCACTTCTTTCAGCTTCTGGTCCAATTTCTGAAACCCTACTCTATATCTCACACTCCTCCTCTTCTTTTCCCCACATAGGCTTCTTTCTCACATTTGGTCTCCCCTTTTCCACCATCTGCTCCACTACTGGGAAGAGCAGAAGTTACCTATGGATACAAACTTCCCCATTTCCTGCATGGCAGCCCCTTCCCTGCAGTGACAGGGCCGCTCAGGGGAGGATACAATCCCTAGCAAACAAACAGGAATTAGCAATGGCCTTTCCAAGTGGTCAGCACTGCCTGAAGCAATTCAGTCCCCCCAGGCTAAAGCTATTATCAGCCATTCCAGTAGAAGGATGCAGGCAATGCCAAAAGGAACAGGAAGAGGAAACAGGGTCAGAGTTGCACTCAAGATAAGGCTTCTGGGGTGACCTTCGGAGTCCAGTTCACTTACAACAGCTGATCTCATCCGGTTCCCTTTTGACCTGTACAGACCAAAGGCATTATTCTGAGAGAAGCCTGAATTTCAGCCTCTAAACGATGAACTCCTTGGAGAGGAGGAAAGTCCCATGCAGCTATTTGGGGGAAGCCACAGCACAGAGAAGACCTGAAGCGCCAGTAAGTGCTCCTCCTAAAGCCTATTGGTGCCAAGTCAAAACATGTCTCCCAGATAACTAAATTCTGCAGACAACCTATAAACTGGCTCCCTGCCCCCATCCTCCTCACACCCACCCCCGTGGGAAATTTTACGAGCCACTGTACAATACATTCACGCACACTGCATATGGTCCCAATTTACAGAGTACCAGATCATAGAGCTCCAGGGTTGCAGGCTTCCCGTGGAATGTCTGGTTCGTGAACAGTTTCCCCTTCAGCAGCGATGCTTGATCCAGGAGCCTGCCGCCCCATAGCCGTACACAGGCAGGTCACCCAGAGAAATTAAGAGCAATCCCACTCTAACTGTACCCCATTTCAACCATCAGCCCTATGGGATCCAGTCAGCCCCAGTGCTACATGCATCTCCAGCATGAGTTGAGCCAATACCCACTTTTCCAGAAAGGAATTAAATATCTCAGCCAACCTAGAAGCAAGAAAATGGAGGGGAGTGGTTGCTAACCAGAGAGAGATTGTTGTTCACTTATTAAGCAAAATGAGAGAGAAATTAATAGAGATCATAAAATATTTGGCAGAATATTCCTCTTAATTGTGTTAGTACAGGCAAGATGCGATGCCAGAGGACTAAGGTAGTGATGTGTAGGAATGCTGTCAAATTTTACACACACACACACACACACACACACACACACCTACCTTGTACTGATATTCCACCATCTTACATCATCAGATTATTAAAAATACAGAAGGAATTTTCAAACTCTAATATACTTTTCACTACTATGGTTTGTTTGTGCAGGGTGGGGAGGAGGTAATGGCAATTCACTCAGCTCCCAACTCAGATACTTTCTCTAGGGTAACTGGTTAAGAGAACAGGCACTGTCATACGGGATCAGTCCTTTGGACCACTTACCTCAATATCCTGTGCCAGTACTAGCTACTCTGAGGAAGGAGCAACAAACCTGCAGTATAACTGGCCTACTGGGGAAGTTTTTCCTGAACCCCCATTAGTTAGAAGTTGACTTGTGCATGAAGCAGGAGCATCTGTACCCCTTCCGAACCCAGGGTTGTTATTATTTAGTAGTAGAACCTAGCAACCCCAGTCACGGACCAGTAGCTCACTGCACAAATGCAGAATAAAGACATTGCCCCTGTCCCAAAGAGCTCACAAATTAAGTTCTTACTATGGATGTTCTTATGTCCATAAAATCGTCAAATCTTTTTCCACAGTCCTGCTAAGCTCTTTGGTGTCAATGACATCTTGTGGCAATGAGTTCCACTGTTTAATTGTATAGTGGGCAGAAACTATTTCCTTTTTCTGGTTTTATATTTGCTACCTTTGGGTTTCTTTCAATGTCTCTGCATCTCTCAGTTTCACCTTCTGGCTTCCATATTATCATGATATGGGAAGCTAGAAAAATGTCTTCGGCGTCTTTTGAAAAATCCCAGCGTCTGCTGTTATTTACTAAAGATGAGAAAATAAATATAAAATTGAGAGGCAGCCTAGTCTAGCAGATAGGACCCTGGAAGACCTGGGTCCTTATCGCAGCTCTGCTACTTACCTGCTGTGGGAACTTGGGCACCCTCTGGGCCTCAGTTTTCCCTCCCATCTTTTTGCGGTCTTGACTATTTAGACTGTAAAATCTTCAAGGCAGGGATGTCTCAATCTATTTGTACAGTGCCCCGCACAATGAAGCCTTATTTTAGGACAAGGCCCCTAGATGCTACAGTAATACAAATAATAAATAACAAAATGAAACTGTAAGAATGTCTCTTAAAACCTCCTGTAGCATAAAGGCTGACTAATGCCCTGAATTAAAATATGCTAGGCCAGATTCTCAGCTACTGTAAATTAGCTGAGGATGTATCCCTTTCAGTCAATCTTCTTCTTTGGCAGGTTTTACATTGCCAAATCTCACCTGACACTTGCAAGTTTACTTCTGACTTTTAAACTCACGTGTCGGGCTGCAGCCTCTCCCTTCCTTTGGGAAATTTAAAACCTGGTGCCTTCTTCATAATAAACATGCAGAAGGGTTTAAGACTGTCAGATGGCGCAAGCCTAAAATTCTAGGTTTGGTTTTGTGGTTAATGTTTTTATGAAGCCAAATATTATTAATAGAAATGTTTTTATGGATCTTAAAAAGTACAGGAATAAATTCAGTGAACACAGCTTTGTTTCTACATAAGCAGTGCGTGCATCCCCAAACATTGCAGTACTGTGCTACAGCCCAAGCCTGAACGACTACCCTGCGATTTTATAGCCCCACACCCCATGAGCCTGAGTCAGCTGACATGGGCTGTTTACCTGCAGTGTAGATGTACCCTCTGAGGACAAACCTGGATACTTTTTAGCCTACAATGATGATTGTTACCATGTTAAAAGGGACAGTCGACTCAAAATCATAAACAAGCATCTTCATCTGTGTTACTAAACACCTTCGATTATTGAGATGGTAGTAATTTTTGAAATCCAGTTTGCTTGTCACTCTATTTACTATCAACATCGCACGCCTCTTGGAGAAGGAGGGAGGGGGAGGGGGGAATCAATGAGGCCAGTCTCTCTCCCACAAATTCTCAGTGCTACGATGTCTGGATTTCAAACACTGTAAGGAAAAGTGCATTTAGTTGGAAGCAACTGTTTTCACTGGATTTTTTAATTGTGGAAACTTTTCTATGGATCTTACGCTATATATAACATTCCCCCCCACCAATACAAAGTTTTGGCCAAACTTAAGTTGCTGCAATAACCGTTTATCGCAGGGGTGGGCAAACTATGGCCCTGCCTGCGAGCTCCAGCCGGGGGGCCAGGTGGGGGGCCGCTCCGGCACTCCAGCCAAGGTGCCAGGTTGGGGGCCGCACCACGCGGCTCCCGGAAGCCGTGCCATGGCCCCGCTCCGAGGGTCGCGGGCCGCTCCACGCCTAGGAACCGGAGAAGGGACATGCCACTGCTTCTGGGAGCAGCTTGAGGTAAGCACCGCTCGAAGCCTGCACCCCTGAGCCTCTCCCCATGTCCCATACCCCTGCCTCAACCCTGATCCCCCTTCCGCTTTTCAAACCCCTCTATCCCAGCAGAGCACCCTCCTGCACCCCAAACCTCTCATCCCCAGCCCCACCCCTTCCCGCACCCCTGCCCCAGCCCTGATCCCCCTCCCGCCTTCTGAACCCCTCAGTCCCAGCCCAGAGCACCCTCCTACACCCCTAACTCCTCATTCCCAGCCCCACCCCAGAGCCCGCACCCCCGGCTGGAGCCCTCACCCCCTCAGGCACCCCAAACCCAATTTTATGAGCATTCATGGCCCGCCATACAACTTCTATTCCCCAATGTGGCCCTCAGGCCAAAAACTTTGCCCACCCCTGGTTTATCGGGAAGCACCCTCAAGTTAATGTACTGAAATATTCCATGATCAGCTATTAGAATGAATTCATTTAGTATTTATTTAAATGAGGCAAGGCTACCTGCAGCTTCTAGGGAGGCAGATAACTGTACACAGACAGCATCCTTGAGCTCTGCTCTGCTGAGACCGCTTCATTTCAGAAAAGGGACTAGCCTGCGACACAGAATAGGATGCATCAAAGGGTAATGGCCTCCTGCTGCTGCAAAGAAGCTGCCTTATTTGATGGTTTTTTACCGTAACAAGAACAATATTTACAATATCAACCAGCTTGTCGGTGCCTCCTCACACCCCACCCTTTAAATAAAATAAAAATGACAATACTATTTCAAGCAGAGCTTTCAATAACCTGGAAAGAGAGAGATTCCATGAAGTGCACTTGGGACTTGGTTAACTGCCAATCTAGTTAACATGAAAGGCACTGGGAGACATGATGGTGGAGGACTGTACAAAATCATAAAGTGAGATAAAATGGGTTAGGGTGCTTTAAAAATAAAGCTCTATGCTATGTCCAGGGTGAACAAGGCTCAAATAGCACAGACCTGCATTTTTATTTCCAAATCAGCAGGCACTGATCCTGCAACAACGTTCTGCTACAATAACTTTACTTCTGCTACACCAGTGATTCTCAACCAGGGGTATGCAGAGGTCTTCCCGAGGGCACATCAACTCATCCAGATATTTGCCTAGTTTTACAACAGACTACAAAAAAAAGCACTAGCAATGTCAATACAAAGTAAAATTTTATACGGACAATGACTTCTTTATACTGCTCTATAGACTATACTCTGAAATGTAAGTACAATATTTATATTCCAATTGATTTATTTTATAATTCTATGGTAAAAATGAGAAAATCAGCAATTTTTCAGTGACAGTGTGCTGTGACACTTTTGTATTTGTGTGTCTGATTTTGTAAGCAAGTAGTTTTAAGTGAGGTGAAACTTGGGGGTACGAAAGACAAATCAGACTCCTGAAAGGGGTACAGTAGTCTGGAAAGGTTGAGAACCACTGTGTTACACTATCTTCCTGATGACACTTGGTGTAAAGGAGTGAGACAGCTCACCCCTTTACTACTAGACCTGTTGCACTTTGAGTGGTTTAGGGACCTCTTGGTCTGCTAGCCACACACCAGTAAATGAACTTGCTAGTAGGATTGGCTGGGATAGACTCCACATGGCAGATCTTATAGAAAGAGCAATTGTAAGTGCTATGTATATTAAATGGCTTCCCATCCACAACCACTAGACTAGAGGAAAAAAGCTCCCTGAATTGCTCTATGAGGGTTAACTTGTAGCAACAAGTTGCTCCCAACCACAGCATGCCTGGTTCAAAATAGCAAAGTGATGAGGAATACCAATGGCACAATGGTAACAAAAGCACACGATGTGTTTTAAGTAAACATGAGAGAGAGAACAAACACCTGCCTTTAAACAATTAAAGTTAAAATCCACCTACACCTCGGGGATAAGAGAGTTGTGAGAGACAAAATATCAACCAAAAGCCTCCTAAAGCAAGAACCTCTCCCTGGGATCTACAGCAGAGGTGGGCAAACTACGGCCCGCAGGCCACATCCAGCCTGCGGGACCATCCTGCCTGGCCCTTAAGCTCCCAGCCGGGGAGGTTAGCCCCCCTTCCCTCCCCCGCAGCCTCAGCTCGCTGTGCCACCAGCACTCTGGGTGGCGGGGCTGCGAGCTCCTGCCAGGCAGCGCGGCGGCGTGGCTGGCTCCAGGCGGGCGGCGCAGCTGCCAGTCCTGGTGCTCTTGGTGCTCTGAGCGGCATGGTAAGGGGGGGGGGGGGTTGGATAAGGGGCAGAGAGTCCCAGGTGGCAGTCAGGGGACAGGGCGCGGTTGGACAGGCGTGGGAGTCCCGGGGGGCCTGTCAGGAGGTGGGGGTGTGGATAGGAATCGGGGCAGTCAGGGGACAAAGAGCAGGGGGGGTTGGATGGGTCGCGGGTTCTGAGGGGGGCAGTCGGGGGGCAGGAAGTGGGGGGGGGGGCGGGGACCAGGCTGTTTGGGGAGGCACAGCCTTCCCTACCCAGCCCTCCATACAGTTTCGGAACCCTGATGTGACCCTCAGGCCAAAAAGTTTGCCTACCCCTGATCTACAGAGATTCAGTTCAGACTCTGACACTGATTCAGTCTAACACCTTGGACAAGTCACTTAAGCTTTCCATCCACTTCCAGTCCTTTTTGGTTTATTTAAAACGGGATTATACTGACCTACCTCATATGGTTTTGGGGAACATTAGCTAATGGTTGCAAACTGCTTTCCATCTTAGGTACTCATGTGTCTCTCATTACCATAGCATCTGAGCACATCACAATCTTTAACGCATTTATCCTCACAGCACACCTATGCTATTATCCCCATGTGACAGACGGTGGAACTGAGACACAGAGCCCGAGTGACCTGCCCAAGGTCACACCGGAAGCCTGTGGTGGGGTTGGGAACTGAACCCAGGTCTCCGGAGTCCTAGACTAACTACTGGACCATCCCTTCCTCTCTTTTAAAGTTACAAAGTGTTATATAATTCCTACAGGTTCATTTCTGCCCTTGTACAGAAGGTGCAACTACTACTGCCTACGGTAGGAACTGCTGGCGTTCAGCACCTCTGAAGAGAAAGTCCTAGGAATTTTTCTGGCTAGATTTGGCACTGCCCTCTTATTTGTAGTAACAGAATTATACCAGGGGTTCAACAAGCACAGGAAAAGATTCAGGTAGCAACCAAATCTTCTCCCCCCTCCCCCGCACACACCTACCTTCTTATCCAAATTATGCTCAGGTCATGCTGATTCCAACCATTTATCAAATGTCAGTGCATCTGACCCATTAGCTAAGTCACTAAGCATCTCCCACTGTCTTACAAGTTGTCCTGTCACCAGTTTCTACTGTCTTCCCATATAGTTCTCTTTTTTTTTTTTTTTTTTTAATTGGAGGCATAGGAATGAATAACTCAACAAGCACATTCTGGAGGGCATATCCAAACAGAAGCAAATTTAAATCAACGATCAGGCCAAAAGGCTAAAACCCAACAATGACGATTTTCCTTACCAACAAAAATGAGTTCTATGCAGCCGTGGCCAACATTAAGAATTACAGGAACTGTGCTCCTTTCGTTGCCTACACAGATCTAGCTTAAGTTTTTGCATAGTGCCTATCAGCATGGCATCATAAAAGAGCAGAGCAGAGCAAAGCACTGTGTCTGACTGCAATCATACACAACAGGTTGAGAGCTCAGGGGGTTACAGCACTCGTCTTGTAAACCAAAAGGCCTGAATCAATGTCTCTCTGTGGCTTTGGCCATTTGTTTTCCCCATTTAACTGGGAGAAATGATGGCAGCAGATATTATAGACGAACTGCTAGAAGAGATGGGCTTATACGCATTGTCCACTGATCCACCTGTTAAGAAGCAGGAATTGCAAGTGGCAGGATGACAGACTAAGTGAAGCAAAGGTTCTCTCCATCCTTGAGTGGCTGTGTGCAAGTCTCAGAGTACTTGATGCTTTGCCAAACACCACTTTGCTGTGAGAATTATCAAAAGAGAAACTATTTATTGTACCAGAGTTCAGCGGGGGAAGGACAACAGTGAAAATATCAAAGTAGAAACACACGCAGGCTTTTTTAACTACTGGGCAATGACTGACACACACCACCCTGAACTGCTCCTTATCCTACGCTGTCTTATGTTTTCACCCTTCATTGCACAAGGTCTCTCTGTCCCAAGGCAGATAGATTCTGGAAGCAGAGGGGAGCCTGCTCGTCCATGCCCTGACAGGAAGTAGGCACATGTGGGTGGGGTGGAGAGAGGGGAAGGTTTGGAAAAGCCCCTTTTAGAAGTATTACTGAGATTGCTGGAGGAAGACGTGAGTCAATGAAATCTCTCCAGCACCCTTGGGTTGGCACAAGTCCACCTAACACCACAAAGAGAGACTGGATGCCAAGAGACGTGTTTCTATTGCAACTCTGATCATCCAGTGCTAGCGATGCACCCACAACACTCGGGGTGAAATGACCAACCTGGCACCACCCCCTCGCGTGAAATGCAATTTGATGATGCCAGCTGTATTATCCACTGTAGAGAAAAAGTCTTCAGAGGTTAGCTACTGAACTCCACAGGTTCCCTCCCCTGACAGATTCCTTAGCAATACTCCTTCCAAAATGCTTGGTGCGCCACATTCCTGCCGCCATGCCCATTGGGCTAACCTTTGCAAAAACAGGCATGATGGAACAAGTGCTTTTGATCAAAGGGAAAACTCAGCCAGCCAGGAGAATTCCACTCATTTTACCAGGTCTTGCCCCACCATCCAGCTCTACATCCTTTTCCAGCTCTTGCAAAAAATTTGACATTGCCAGCACATGCATCCTTCTGTAATTTATCATTAAGACTTAAGGCCCAGGGAACAGAGACTGTCTCTCCGTACAGTGCCTCACACAACAGGGTTGTTTGCAGGAAATGCCTTGCAAGTCTATATATAGAAAGTGCATCTTCCCAGCATCTCACACCCCCATCCCAGTCTTCCATTCCTGGCATCTTGCTACCCAGACCAGAGGGTGCTGGCAGTGCTGTGAGGCAGCTGACTTGGTCTCAGGTGAGAAGCAAGAAAGAGAGAGCTCTGAAGGGAGCACCATGCAGCCTTTCACTGCAAGGACAGAGGCTACAATGAGGGACTCACTTAAATCCAAAGTCAGAGGGCTGATACCTGAGGCTTCTTGCTCTATCGCCAGCTGCTCTGCACGAGCAGCACAGGGGTTTCAGAGCAATAAGTGATGGCTTATATCTAACAGGCTGTAAAACCACAGTAAACAATATTAGCAGCCCCAAGTCTCAATTGCTCTAAGGCCACTTTACCCCCCTCTCTTTACACAATGCAGCCATGAAGACAGTGGATCTGCTTTCTGAGCAACATCCCTAGCTTAGGGGCTTCCTTGGAGGGTGTAAAGCTGGTATATTTGGCTCTGCACCACCACACCTCCTCACCCACAGTGGCAGGAGCATGCACAGAGCACCACTGCGCTCCTGCTATTCCCACCTGCCACACTGGCCCTCAGGGTGTCACTGCAGCAAAGTGTAAATTACAGCAGCCCTGAGGCTACCCTAACTTATGCCAGGGGCTGGGCAACCCCAGAATACAAGGAGGGGCAAGGGTGGCAGAACACTGAACGTAGCTTAGCCAGAATAGGAAACTGAGCCCTTGGGTTTCTCATTAGACTACATTTATTGCCATTTATGAGTTTAAATCAGATTTAAAAAAAATAATCCCGCACTCAGATACTGGGAGAGCTCCCCACTGCGCCATACACAGGGAGGAGGGCAGCAACTCCCAGGAGATATTTAGTGAAGTCCTCTAGTTGTTCCAGGAGCAACATTCCACTGGCTCAGGGCTAGCAAGTCACCAGGTGAGGAGCTGCTGCTGGGGGGAAGGGAAGGCAAGAAGAGTAGGTGGAAAGATACACAGAGCTCAGAAAGGACAAGAAGAGGTAGTCCCTAAGTAGGTCCCCAACTGTCTCACTGTCACCTTGCACTATCCCCATCTATTTGCTGAATCCACCCACTGTCTTTCATCTTGGACTGTACGCTCTCCTTGGGGTTGGGGCTATCTTTTCATTGTGTGTGTACAGTGCCTAACACAAAAGTCTTGATCCCCAAGCGGGGCCTCTAGGTGCTATTGTAATTCAAATAAGAAGACAGGTCATGCCTAGAAACGGTCCTATTTTATGTAGAGAATATTCAGCAATATTTCCCGTGCAACAAGATTCAGAGGGGATCTAGGTCATTTGGGGGGAAGGGCGGGGGGGGGGGGGGGAGTGCGAGACACTTAAGCTGGTAAGTGGAAGACAGTGTTGCAAGTGAAACCTCCCCTCTGAGCCCACAGTAGGAAAAGTGAAATTTACAGGCCTCCAGTCACTATGTGTAACAAGAACTGTGGTGTCTGGAGATTCTGGTAGGTTTACTTGGCAGATGTTAATTCATAGACTGGAGCAGAAGAGACAGACATAGAAGAATAGGGCTGGGAGAAAGGGAAGATACAATTAACATCTATGCTGGGTGGATGAGACAATACCAATAAAATTTTTTTTTAAAAAGACACTCCGGTGGGGCCTCGGATTTTTAGACTGCTCTCAGGGTCTCTCTCTCTTTTTCTTCTTTCATTACTTCTTCTGATATATGATCCTTTGGGATTGGCAACACTGTGGTTTTGATGCAGACAAATGTAAAATAATGAGTCTAGGGGCACGAAGCCAAAGCAGAGAATACATATTAAAAGGAAGTG
Organism: Emys orbicularis; assembly: GCF_028017835.1. Taxonomy (NCBI): domain Eukaryota; kingdom Metazoa; phylum Chordata; order Testudines; family Emydidae; genus Emys; species Emys orbicularis. The sequence continues at coordinate 110,863,165 of NC_088686.1, forward strand.
TCATGCCGTTGGACTGGCCAGGAGAGAGATTTAGGAGTTATTGTAAACGATTCTTGAGCTATCAGCCCTGATGTTATAGAAAATAAGGAAATTAAGAGCAAACAGGGAATGCAGGCAGAGTAATTTTTCCTCTGACAGTGGGATAAACATGTGGAATAAACCATTAAGAGAGGCCATCAACTCCAAACAGGAAAAATGAACTTAGGGACTGCATGACATTTGCCTGGAGAGAGATTGGATTGAAGACTTCAGAGGAAAACAAAAGGGAAGGGCCAGGTTCAAATGAACTCCTAGAAAGAGTGTATTATTGCAAGTAAAGTCCCTCCCACCCCTACCCCTCCCACCGCCACCTCTTCCTGCCCTCATTGGCTCCCTCGTGTCTCTTCAGACTCTAAACTGAATCTCTTCAACATGCTGAAAAAAACAAGTACTTACTCCCATCATCCCAGCAGAGCCAACACAGCTGCAGAAGAGAGAGTTGGACCCATTTAGCCCAGCACATCAACACAATTGCCAACCAAATACTGATTCCACACCATTCACTGATAGCGAGCAGGAACATTTGACTTTCAGAGATCCATGCTGGGGTTCCAGTAGTGTTGTTTTAGATTGTGCAATGAATAAACCTGATCTAGGCATCCCAATGGGAAATTAGAGATGGAAACCTCAGATGACTTCTTAAATGAGACACTGTGCTGACTACCGGCCTGACCCAAGCGTGGGGATCAGACCCCAGTGCAACACTACCAAGTCTGACCAACGACCGTGCACCTGTAGAATGGTCCAGATGCACTCTGTACCATGCATCCCACTGATCTGTTGTGTGCAACCCTCCTCTCCAGTGTTTCTGGTATTGGGCTATAGGACCAGCCACAAGCTTCCTTCTCTTTAAATCACCTCATTTCCGCTAAGTCTCAGTATACTTCCTCTCCGTGTCCCAATACTGTCCGCCAGGAACTGCTGACCTGCTGCTTAAGACTGTGAAGATTTTGTGCCAGTACTTGCCACTGAGAATCAGTAGCCCATACAGGTGGCAGTTTTGTACAGCACGGCGCATCAGCCAACTTCATATAAATAATGCAGCTCTGTCGCCTCCAGGAAACCCTCCAAGTCCTGAACACCCTCTTCTTTTTCCAGCCTTGCAGCCCTGAGTGAAAGTGCATTGACGTAAGTCTGATAATGCAGAACAGTTCAGCTTTCCAAAGACTGCGCCACCATTTACCTGCTGTAACAATGCAGTCTGGAGCATGGCACAGTCTGTGAGAAGGGGACCAACAGCGCAACTATTCTCTTTAAAGAGTCTGGCATCTGAATCACATTATCCCAAGAGAACAGAGCTGGAGGGACAGGTCCACATTATACAGAACTGTACCTGCATGTACTAGAGGCAAAAGTAGGGGCAGGCAAGAGTCTTTTCTCATTTCTTATTTGCCGGCACCAGTAAAATAAATCAGAGAGAGGCCCATTTTCTGTACAAATTCAGACGTTCTGTAACCAAAGTACAAGTCTTTAAGAACACAAGTCTGCCTTTATTATGGCCTATAGCCATCCACCTTACTCTGTAAACCTATCACATCTTATAAGCTGGACAGTATGGGCCTGGTCAGTACTTGGGTTAGAGACCTCCAGAGAACAACTATTACTGAGTCCGCAATGACCAACTGACTCAACAAGGTACAAGGAAGCACCATACAGCGAGAGGTGCTATCTTTTAGGATGTATGGAATACCAACACCATAACTACTTGTGGTCATTAAAGACTCCCCTAGACCAGCGGTTTCCAAACTTTTCTTATTGCGTACCCCCTTCCAGATCTCCCAGCTGCCCGCATCCACCTACCCTTCTCATCACTGATACTTTGTGGGTTCTTCTTAACACCAACTATCTTTAGCCAATGAAAATGAAATTAAATAATAAAGTCCACCATTACACAATTTCTCCCACATACCCCTCAAAGATGTCTCGTGTACCCCCCCCATTTGGGAACTTCTTCCCTAGACACTTTCAAAGGAAATAAAAATGTCAATCCCAAAATTCTAGCCAAATTCCCTCTTGGATCATTACATTTCTGTGCAGCCCAACATCAGTCTGTGGTTTCATCTAGATGAGCTACCTTTATTCACTGTCTCCCCTAAACTGTTGTGTTGTGTTGTGTTGTGTGCTGTTTGACACACTTTTGCTTCCACAAATAAGCTTCAGTAGTAGGCCAGTGTACTTCAATGGTGTGTTATGCTATCACGATATATCCCTTACCTACCTCAGAAAGGTGCTGTGAGGCTTATTTGTGGAAGCATGGTAAGCGTTTAATAGTTAAGTTTATATATAGCTTTCTATTCTAAGCCAAGTTGTCACCTACACTCTACCTTGCACAAAAAATTGCTTTCACGTGTGAAAAATTTCACTTAGGAGGAGTGTTGTTTTGGAAAGTGCCAGTTTAATCAACCAAAGTGACTGGGAGAGGAGTTTGAATAAATGAAAGACATTTAGCTTCTAGAAGAAAGATATAACTTTTCCTTGGAAAGCCATTTCTCATAAAAGGCTTGGTCCATTAACCCCACATTTGTTTTAATTAATTAGTCTCTCTGTAAAGAGTGCCTTGGAGTATCTGGGGGACAGGAGCATGGTTCATTTTGGAGTTATTTGCTACAGATATTTTAACCTCAAAGTGTAAGAACACTCTGGGGAGTTTATAAAGTCCGTAGGTCTTAGCCTGAAGGACTTCAAAGGTTCTCACATGAGCTGCTGGGGGGAGGAGGAGGACTAGTATAGTTCTAGTATATGGGAGACCAAGATTTCCAATTCACACAGCTGTCATTTATCATTTATTCTTAAAGACTTATCCTCTGGTTATAGACTGTTGAATCTGCACAGAAAGTGGGCCCCTCTCTCATTATTTTTAAGGCCAGATACGCATATCTATATTTGTACTTGTCCAAATACCTTTTTTTAAACAAAAAAACAAAAAACAAAGACTTGAAGTTTGAAGAATCTAACTTCTTCCTCTCCACAATTACTTTGAATTTTTGTCCTTCTGAGTTCAGGCCACAAGTGTAAATGCTGAAATACCATGAGAAAAAAATAGGTCAGAACAGCCTAGCAACCCAGTGCAATACATAAGAATCTAAACATTTGGGTACTTTGAACCTGAATTCTGAAACTTTTAAAGTTCACTGATTATTAACAGAAGAGGAAGAGTGATCTTATGGTTAAGGCAATGGACTGAGACAAAGGAGACCTTTTGAGTCCCAACTGCGCTACTGACTCTGTGTGACCTTTGGCGAGTCACTTAATTGCTCTGTGCCTCGGTTTCCCATATGTAAAATAGGGATATCATCTCTTCTCTCCCAACCTTTGTTTGTCCTGTCTGTATTGACTGTAAGCTCCCTGCAGCAGGGAATCTCTCGTTCTGTGTGTGTACAGTGCCTGGCACAAAGGGGCCATCATCTTGGTTAGGACCCGTAGGTGGTGCCATTATGCAACTAGATGATAACGAATAAGGCAATTCCATTCAGCATTCATTTACATGCCAAACTGGAGATTGCTGCCTCTGTCACAGACCCCATTTCTCTATTCTTCTGCACATGCCATGAAGTAATGCCGCCATTTTATACAGCGTGCCTGAGTGAAAGCCAGGCCTGGTGGAAGTACCCCGTCTCCTCAGCCTGCTGCCTGGGTAAACTGACAGGGGCACATCAGAGGCTGCGATATTCATGTTGTCATTTTTCAGAGCAGAACTGCACTTTAAGCAATATAATTGCTGCTCATCATGCTGACCAGCATTAGCTCATTGGTTCCTTGCACTCTTCAGTAGTGTAGCTGGGGGGTGCAGGGGAAGCAGCCGCTTCCCCTCAGCACATTTTCCAAAAACGGCGCCTTAGTTAGGGGTTACCATGGCACCAGCGGGCGGGGCCCACGCTCCGCTCTGAAGCTTGGTCTGCCGGGCGGCGCTGGTCTCCTGCAGGCAAGGGAGGGCAGCACGCCCGGAGGAGCCATGGGGAGGGGGCGGCACGGCCGGAGGACTGAGGGGAGGCGCAGCATGGCGGCCCGCAACTCCCCCCCCCCCGCTGCAGACAACTTTGATGCGGACGGTTTCGCAGCCAGGCCCCTTGGAGCGCTCCGCGGTGCAGAGGCAGCTGTCAATGATCAGGTCCGGGCAGTTCCTGCTGGCCCAGGAGAGCCCCGCCAGCACGGCCGCAAAGCAGAGGCAGCAGCAGAGCCCGTGCATGGTGGAGGAGCGGACGCCGTGGCTCTGCGCTGCTCATGGCAAGCTCCGCGCATAGCCCGCTGCGAGGGCGGCTTGGTGCCCGCCCCGCCTTCTGCACTGACCGGGTCCCGGAGCGCCTCCGGGGCAGGGAGGGTCTCCCCCACCTCCTCGTGGCAGCCACACCAGGCGGACCCGCGGCCGGTCACTCCCAGCAGGAGCCTCGGCGCCGCCCTCGGCTCACCAGAATAAAACTCCCCTGAGGAGAGGAGAGCGCTTCCCCCCTCCCGCCGCGGCCTGTCAGCGCGACCGGCCCACAGCCAGGCTGAGTGGGCGAGCCGGGCTGCAGCTCGCTCGGACCGTGCCTGGCGGGGCTCGCTGCCCTCTGCCCCCACCCCCCAAGGGGTAAGGGCCAGCGCTGAGCCTGGGCTGGTGCTGCATGCGGCGAGCCCCTCCGAAGCAGTGACAGCGTGAGGGGCACCGTGGGAACCCAATTTGCAGGCAGCCAGCCTACTCCCACCCCCACCCCCGCCCGATGTGGGTTTGGAGACCGGAACTGAGTGGGGAGATGCCCCGGTGTCCCACTACGCAAGAGCCGCTTGCACAAGCGGGTGGGACGACACAAAAAGCGGCTCCCCCCTCACCCGCACGAACACCACGATGGCTCTGTGCTCCCAGAACAGGGCCCCGAACGGGATCCTCTGCCCGTCTCCGTCCACCAACAGGCGCCAGGCGGCGTCTCGCAGCTCCCCCGGCTCCTGAGCCGCGCGCGATCTCAGCTACCAATGTGCCGTGTGATCGGGGCTGCTGGGAGATTCGCCATGGTGGGGTTTGCTCTCTGCTGCTGGCTGGGCCTGGCCTAGCGGCCGGGCCCCGGAATGAAGCAGCGGAAGGGCAGGCAGCGGACTCCCAGGCTCTCCCAGTCCCGGGGGCAGCTCCAGCCCCCTCTGCACGGAGAGCCCCAGGGACCCCAGCCCACTCCCATCTCCGGTAACCCCTCCCCAAGCTCCATACCCCATGTACCCCTCCCATGTACCCTGTGCCCCTGCCTTTCCCTCCCCTTGTAGCCCCGTCCTCTGCCACCCTCCCTCTACATCCCTTCCCTCCACCTCCCCTCAAACCCCCTGTCCTCTGCCAGCCTCCCTCTACAGCCATGGGGGGGCGGCACGGCCGGAGGAGCGAGGGAGGGGCGCAGCATGGCCGCAGTGTGGCCGGAGGAGCCAGCCAAGGCGGGGGGGCACGGCGTGGCCGGAGGAGCCGGGGGGCCTGGCCAGAGGAGGAGCCAAGGGGGGGGCACCTTTTTTATGTTTGCTCCCACTGCTCTTAGAACCTGGCTACGCCACTGGCACTCTTCCATATGTTTGTTGCATGCGTCTGTTGTCTCATCTTATACTTAGATGGTAAGTTCTTTGGGGCAAGGACTGTCTCTTTGTTATACCTGGGGACATGCCCAACAGAGCGGGGCCCTGATCCACAATTGGGACCCTTTGGTGCTACAATAATGCAGACAACAACAGCAATCCCCACAGAGCCCTGATGCCTGCCATGAAGCTGGTGCCTGGGACCAGTGCCACATTTGCTGAGGTTTCTAAGTCGTATTAAGCTCCAAGACTCTTGAAACAAGCTTTCTTCAAAGACAGAGGGCGGTCTGGGGTACTAATTTCATCAGGCGTTATTAGAGAAATCTCCAGGTCCTGTATATAAACATGTGGCTAGAATATGGGACACTACCCATAGTGTCTTGAGAACCACTTAACCCCACAGTTCTCTCTCTCTAAGACAGATCTACTAGGGCACTCAGCACCATAGTTATGCAAGTGGAAACCAAGCCAGTCCTGAGGACAGTAATGGCAGGTGCAAACTCTCTCATGGCCAATCCCATTTAGCACACACATCTCACACGGTTCACCAGAGAATCCAAGCCCCAGCCCGGCTGGGGAACCAGTATACTCCCATCAAATGTTTTACAGACCTGGACACCCCACTCCAGCATCTCCTGGTTCCCCAGCTCAGTCCTACCAGCTCTTCACCACCCCAAGCGCCTAGTACCACGGTTAGAATTGCCACAGGATTTAAGCACCAGCTCTTGGTCCAGTGGGAAGAGTGGCTGTCTATGGGTCTGGGCATGCTCATTGTGCACTGGAGACTGCAATGAGTCACACCACACAAAGGCTTCAGAGAGCTGCTTTCAGCCTGGAGCGTATTAGGCAGCTTTGGAAAGGAACGTGAAGTGGAAGATTACAGGTTAAGCAGCCACCTCCGAGAAATGTATTTTGGCTCCCGGTCCACTCCCCACAGCAGAAGAGGAACCAAAGTGCAGGGTGTGACCTGCTCTCCAGAGACTGAACCTGGATTTTCTCCCCTGCTACTGAGGCTAAAAACCACCACCATCTCCCCACCCGCAGGTGAACTTGCAAAGACTGATGAGCATTTTCTGAAGGTGGGGGGGCGGGGGGGGAAGAGCAGGATTCTGCTCCTTCACAGCACAAGCTAAGGTGTCTCTCCCTCTCGATGAGGGCTGGGCATCATGCAATGAGTGGATGGGCAAAAGGAGCAACAGCATTCTCACTCCACTCACACCCTCCCTATGCCACCTACAAAATGGCAGGGAGCCCTTTGGAGACACACCCACCCATAAGCCCTGTGACTCACTTCCTGCTGCTACACCACTATGGCTTGGCACCTGGAGTTATTGGTTCTCAGTCTGGAGATGAGCAGAGGACGACTGAGGAGCAGACTCTTCCCACATTGGAATGAGTGGGGCATTTGGGGAAGTGGCTGTAGGTGCGTCTGTCACAGGGATGAGGGGAGGTAGGTGCACTGAATAGGTAGGAAGTATTCTCTATTTCTTGTCTCCATAAACTAAGGTTACAGCTCCCTTTATCTCACTCTAGGCAAAAGTTTGAGAGTGAGGAATACCTGGTCAGGCCTTGAAAGTGAGAATCTCTTGTGGTCAGTTGGGATAATTGGGGGGATTCATTATAGGGAGGAAGGTGAGTAAATTCCTTAGAGACCGTTATTTGAGGAGCAAAGGTCTTGGGGTTTCCTTTTGATTAGTTCTTTTGTAGTCTCATCCTGCAACGGTGGCAGATAGAGGACTGTTTGGGGAAAAGAGATAAGAACACATAACGAATACTTGTCTCCAGTGGGTTATTTAGTTATAGCTGCATGGAATGACAGATTGCTGAGATGGGCAATTGCAATATGATAGGAGCGTAGGGACTTCAGGGCAAGGAAGGAATACACAGGTGACTTTTGCAGCCTCTGGGGTTCTTATGCAGGAAGCCAGCTACATCCTTTCAATGGCCACAAAAGTAGAACAAAGTTTCTGTGTGTTAGGAATCCAGAGTGATGTAGTGGCAAGTGGCAGGAAGAGAATCAGTTGCAAGGGCTTTTATTCCTTGATCTCCGTGGTGATGGGTAGGGGGTAAACGAAGCAGGACACAGCCAGAGGATAAGAGATTATCTATGTGCATGACAAGGCCGAGATTTTTGGTCTTGATCTCGCTGGCATCAGCGAGTGTGTAATCTCAGGAAACTGGCTCACACCAGTCCCAGTCTACACTCTGCGCTAAGGAATGCAAAATCGGCAGCTAACAAAAGCTGCTGTAGCTCATGCTCAGATTATAAATGATAACTGAGATCTGGTTAGACAAGACAGCAGCACTGGTACTAAGCCCAGATGGATGGTGGTGTTTGGTGACTTCAATATCCCCTCAGGTGATGATTCTTTAAGACCAACTCAGGAGTTCATGGCTACTGTGACCTCAACTGGGCTATCTCAACTGGTTACCAACGCAACCCACATAACCGGCCACACTCTGGATCTAGGGATTGGAGGCAGCGAGGTGAGGTTATAAATAGAACTGTGTCATGGACCAAGCATAATCTCCTCTGGTGTGAGGTTGGGTCACCACTATCCCACTTGAGGCAAGGGTCCAGTATTATAGTCCGGCAGAGGGTCCAGGAAGCTTTGGAGGTATGTGCGGTGGCACCAAATAACCACTCTCATTGGTCTGGCAAAACATGATGAAAACCTGGTATCCACCACTATTAATAGTTGCTCTTAAATACCATTTTTCCTGGCTCCACCCTCACAGGCCAGTGTGGTTTACAGAGGACTAGTGATGGTATAAATAAGAGGGGAATGCAGCTGGAAGCCAGCTGGTGGAAGTCACAATCCAATTCCAAGCAACTGCAATGATGGCAGCTGCTAAACAGCACACTGCAGACCTGTTCAGCATGATTAATCCAAGCTGCCTTCACCTGAAAGCAGAATTGCCATGAAGAACGAACCATTTGCTCCACAGATTAAGTCGCTCAGATTCTGACAGAGCTTGCCACATTGGTGGGTCTGGGGCAACGTCTCCAAGGGATAAACGGACGTTCCTCTCTGCCTGAGTTGCAACCAGAAATGTTCAATTAAAGTCAAGAAGTGCTGGCATCTGTGCATGACGAGGCCCACATCCCTTTTGGCTGGTAAAGCCAGTGGGTCTGTTTTAGGTGGAAATAGACAATGCCTCTTCGTCTGATGTCAGGACAGCAGGTGTTTTCAAGGAGAAAGTGGTGGCAACTGCAACATTTTACATATTGTAAAGAGCACTCAGAGAGCGTGAGATGGGCACTCAAACAAACATCACTACACCCTTCTATGACAATCCCCAGCAGAAGCAGAAAGGAAGGGGACAACCCCAAAGTGGGAAGTTGCTCAGACTCCTTGTAAATAAGCAAGCACGCTCACTGCATGCATGGGAGGCCCTGGTGCAGACAGATAAAGCTAAACCCTTCCCACACAGTCCCGCATGGATATCTGCATCTCTCTTCCCACACCAATGGAGCAACAAGCCAGCTAGTGCCTATCAAAGCAGGTCATGAAGTAGGCCACTGCCTAGAGCTGGCTGCTTGGAAACTGGGACAGCCCCTCAAGTAAAAAGCTAGTTTGCTGGCCTCATATCTCCTCATGCAAATCAGGAAGAGGCAAGGGTAATGAGTGTGGAAAGAATACTGCAAGGGTCAAGTCACTTCCATTCTCTGCATACAACTCACACAGGATGGTTAGGGGAGAAATGTGCTATTAGCCTTTTGAAGACATTACAAAAATAGTACGCAGTGCATGTGCGCGCGCTCTCTCTCTCTCACACACACACACACACACACACACACACACACACACACACACACACAGATATCACACTCCCTCCAGCATCTGCTCAACCCGCATGCTGCAAAGCGTCTGCGCTCAAAGGGTTAAAGATGCCAGAGCGCCAAATGAACTTAGAAACACGCAGCTCCGGGAGGGAGTCCAACACTGTAATACATGGTGGCATGAGCTGCCACAGCCTCATAGCCACAGCCTAAGGCTCATGATGTGAAATTAGTTGCTGGTTTAGCATGTTTTGCCACAAGCTCTTGTGACTTTCCCCCTAAACTGGGTGTATTGTACAGCGAGAGCACACACACGCCACAATCTCTGCAGTGTCTGGAAAAAGGAGTGAGCTAGGACCATCCAAGGAGCATCTTCTTTCGTGCTAGCAGGGGCAAGAGAGAGGTATCCCAGTATAAGTGGGTCATTCACAGTACAAAAGCCTGGGCAACGTTACCCAGGACCCCAGATCAGACCCCACCTCCCTTTGTCCTGATCTTTCCTCTTTGTTTTGGGTCAGGTTGACAGAGGAGTCCTGACTGCTAAAGCAAACCACCACTCTGTTAACCTCCCCTGAGCAGAATATATCAACCTCTGACAAATACAGAAGGTCTCTGTCTCTCTTGCAGGTGTATAATCTGCCGTTCTAACAAAGCATTCCTGAACCAGGTACCTCTGCAAGGCTCAAAACAAGGTCCTTCCTCACCCCAGACATCACCATTAACCGTGAAGAATCTCCTTGGAATATTTTCACTGGATTCTGCTTTCCCTCATGGCGACATTCAATGCTCCCACTCTCAGCTGTCTATACACTGATTCAATCTGGATTGGCAGGATGGCCGGCTGTACCTGTTACACAACAGCAGCCTGGTTAATGGCATTTCCCATGGAGCGTCCCTTCCCTCCACTCTTCACTTTACTTCCTGCAGAGAGCTACTGAAACAGACTCAGACATGTTCCTCCTGATCATCCCAGGTGTGAGTGAGAATCTGTGTCTGTTTGGAACCGGTTACCATCACAGACACCTTTGCACAAGCCTCACCCTTCTCTCCTTTCACTCCTAGCTACTTTCTCACAGCTCTTGCTCTTTTCTCTTCCCAGTAACAGTAAAACATCCTCTTTGTTGCACAGGGCATAACATCTTCCCCATGTTGGAAACTAAGGGCTAGTCTACACTACTTGCCCGGATCGGCGGGTAGAAATCGATCTCTCGGGGATCGATTTATCGCGTCTCATCTAGACGGATAAATCGATCCCCGAATCGACACGCTTACTCCCACCTCGTCAGGAGGAGTAAGCGCCGTCGACGGGGGAGGCGCGGCGGTCGATTTGCCACCGTCCTCACAGCGGGGTAAGTCGAATAGGATACGCCGAATTCAGCTACGCTATTCGCGTAGCTGAATTTGCGTATCTTAAATCGACCCCCCCCCCCCGTTAGTGTAGACCTAGCCTAAGTTACAGACATACCACTGCTAAACAACAGGGAGATGTACAGGCAGCAGTGAAGACATCCCTATGTGAGAGCTCTCAGGGGTTCTCAAACTGGGGGTTGGGACCCCTCAAGGGGTCGTGAGGTTATTACATGGGCGGTCGTGAGCTGTGAGCCTCCACCCCAAACCCCGCTTTACCTCCAGCATTTATAATGGTGTTAAATATATAAACAAGTGTTTTTAATGTATAAGGGGGGGGTCACACTCAGAGGCTTGCTGTGTGAAAGGGGTCACCAGTACAAAAGGCAGAGAACCCCTCCTCTAGCTGGAGCTATTACCCTAGGGATGGGCCACACTGGGGTCTTTTAACCAGATGCCCCCAACTTCCAGGGTTCAAATGAAAATGGGACCAGCATCTGAACTGCACCAATTTTGCTTATGCAAAAATAAAAATCCAAAGTCACCCCTAGTTGGACCCATTCTTTACCCAGGGACCAAGTCTGTTTTTTCCCTTTGCATTCATATAACACCTTCCATCCAACCCCTCCCCCCGCTCCCCAGTGCTTTGCAAATACTAATGAATTAATCCTCACAGCATCCCTGATCAGCAGTTCAGTATTATTCCCATTTTACAGAAGAGACACAGTGAGGTCACACATCAGGTCTGTGACGGCTGAAAATGGAGCCCAGAGACCTGCATTCTCAGTCCTTGCCCACAGAAACTATGCGTCACCTCCTGGCCCAGACAGATGAGCCGCCCAGACATCTTGTCTCATTAGGATGCCCACCAAAAGTACTGCAGTACACACCCTGTCATAACTATAAAGGGAAGGGTAACAGCTCTCCTGTGTACAGTACTAAAATCCCTCCTAGCCAGAGACTCCAAATCCTTTTACCTGTAAAGGGTTAAGAAGCTCGGGTAACCTGGCTGACACCTGACCCCAAGGACCAATAAGGGGACAAGATACTTTCAAATCTTGGGCGGGGAAAGGCTTTTGTGTGTGTCCTTTGTTTAAGGGGTTGTTCGCTCTTGGGACTGAGAGGGACCAGACATCAATCCAGGTTCTCCCCATCTTTCTAAACAAGTCTCTCTTATTTCAAAATTGTAAGTAAAAGCCAGGCAAGGCGTCTTAGATTTACTTTGTTTTCTCAACTTGTAAATGTACCTTTTACTAGAGTGCTTATCTTGTTTGCTATACTTTGAACCTAAGACAGAGGGGGTTCCTCTAAGCTCTTTAAGTTTGATTACCCTGTAAAGTTATTTTCCATACTGATTTTACAGAGATGATTTTTACCTTTTTCTTTAATTAAAAGCCTTCTTTTTAAAAACCTGATTGATTTCTCCTTGTTTTAAGATCCAAAAGGGGTTTGGATCTGTATTCACCAGGAGTTGGTGAAAGGAAGGAGGGGGGAAGGGTCAATTTCTCCTTGTTTAAGATCCAAGGAGTTTGGATCTGTATTCACCAGGGAATTGGTGAAAGGTTTCTCAAGGCTTCCCAGGGAGGGAATTCTTGAGATGGTGGCAGCGAACCAGAGCTAAGCTGGTAGATAAGCTTAGAAGTTTTCATGCAGGCCCCTACATTTGTACCCTAAAGTTCAAAGTGGGGATACAGCCTTGACACACCCCCATTCTCTCTACCACAGATTCTTAACTGTTCTGCCGCACATGCAGTAGTTGAAAGTTTCATTCCGATTGGAGGATGAAAATGAAGTTTTGCTTTCTTATTGTACTGGTCTGTAGTTTCTAGAGACACTTCTGTACTAGAAACTGAACATGAGCATGGCACAACACACAAGTCATATTCTGATTTTTCTAGACGATAAAACAGGTTTTTCTTCTTTTGATTTTTATAACCACTACCGCCAGCTTCATCCTGTCCCCATCATAGGTGATTAACTGCCAGGGAATATCCTCCCAGGTCAAATCTTCACATATAATATATGCCATCTGACTTTTTAAGTGTGGCTATTCACTGGAGTATTGTTCCAACATTTCATACCACATACAGGCCCCCCCTCAAGTGAAACAGAGACGTCTCCTTATGGATACGAGGAGGTCATTGTACAACTCCCAGTACTGAAATCAGAAGGCTACAACATATAGTACCTCCTGCTCAAAGCTAGCTAACAACATTGTGATTAACAGCTGAGAGAGGCACTGGCGCACAAGATATCACCCGAACACTTCCCTCTCGCTGTTCTTTTGCTGTAAACCAAGCAGACTGCATTCATTCTTCTCAGCCCGCTGAGCGACGCATCCAAGACAAGACACAATCCTCACTGAAAACACAAGCTTTTTTTTTTTTTTTTAAATTACCTCTATCAAAAAGGACATTTCCAGTATACTGCAACATGGGAGAATAGGAAGCATCAAAGTAGTAATGCAGGAGGCAAGCTTAACCTGAGATGGAGGGCATCATATTCAGGCCACCATTTGGAAGAGGGCTATTATCCTCCCAAGTCTTTGCCTCAAGCATGCATGACAACCTGTCCCCGCTCCCACCTGCGCTCTCAAAACAGTAGGTCAGAAAGCACACAGATGCTCAAAGTCCTACCACCAGAAGAGATCAAACAGCACCAATTCCCTATGCCTTCCAAGAGCAATCTTCCTGAGCTCTGATACCATACACAGGGGGTAAACCGGGGAAGGGAGTGGGGAAAGAGCCTCTTAAAGAGCCTTTCCAATCCTTTACACAGCAAGTCTCTCCTCATTTGGGAGTTCTTCCTTGGACTATTTAGTTTAGACAGCGGATGAATAAGACAAAGAAAGTATATTGTATGCTACTATTCATTCTGTGTAGTAATACAAGAACATAAGGACATTCAATGACATTTAAAGGCAGAAAGTTTAAAATACCTTTCCCTACACAAAACAGAATTAGTCTGTGGAACTCACTGTCACAATATATGGTGGCCAAGAGCTGTAATTGGACATTTATATGGGTAACAATAACATCCAGAATTACAATACTAAGAATTAAAATAAAAATAGCTTTGGAAGTAATAGACGCCCTCATGCTTCTATCTATGTAGGCTTTTATGCAGTGGCCCATTATTGTGGTACCTGTGCATCTCAGGGCTTGAGCCAACCTCTAACTAATGGGGGTCATGAGGACTCTTTCCTTGAGGCTATAACTGCTTAAAGAAGGATTTTTTGCACTTTCCTTTGAAGCAATCGATACTCATCGGAGACAGGATTCTGGACCAGATTAACCACTGGTCTGATCCAGTCTGGCAAGTCCTATGTTCCTAAAGAGGACCCTAGCTTTTAAAAAATACTAGCAAGCACACTGAAGAAAGCACACAAATGAAAGTGACACTTAAAAAGCAATTTGTGAGTTGATCAGTTCTTGGGGGAAGTGGATCCCTGCTCTCACATGAAGGAGGTGGGGACCTACTGGTAAGTCTTTAAAAAATCCACTAGTCCAGGGTAAGACAGAATCTTTCCAGTACAAGTGCAGTCTTCTTTTGCAAAATCAAGAATTTTTAAGATAAGTAATGTATCTCTAATGGTTGTGAAGAAAACTTTCCAAACAAACTGATAACAGCCCTGCCTTTCTGAGACTGCAGACAAGTCATATGTGGTGACTGCTGCTCAGAGTTCCCACAAGCTGCAGCAGAGCGAAAACTGATGAGATTTATCAGTTTTCACTACTTGTTTTCAAGCTCTCTCTGGGCAACAGTGAAAATTACAAGAATCTGGTCAATTTCATTCTGCAGCTGAGGGAAATCTCTGAGCAACAGCAAAAGCAGGCACTGGAGATATTCACTGAACATAAGAACGGTCATACTGGACCAGACCAAAGGTCCATGTAGCCCAGTATCCTGTCTTCCAACAGTGGCCAATGCCAGGTGCCCCAGAGGGGATGAACAGAACAGGTAATCATCAAGTGATTCATCCCCTGTCGACCATTCCCAGATTCTGGCAAACAGAGGCTAGGGACACCATCTCTGCTCATCCTGGCTAATAGCCATTGATGGACCTAACCTCCATGAATTTATCTAGTTCTTTTTTGAACCCTGTTATAGTCTTGGCCTTCACAACATCCTCTGGCAAAGAGGTCCACAGACTGACTATGCATTGTGTGAAAAAAATACTTCCTTTTGTTTTAAACCTGCTGCCTACTAATTTCGTTGGGTGACCCCTAGTTCTTGTATTATGAGAAGGAATAAATAACACTTCCTTATTTACTTTCTCCACACCGGTCATGATTTTATAGACCTCAATCATGTCACCCCTTAGTCCAAGCTGAAAAGTCCCAGTCTTATTAATCTCTCCTCATACGGGAAGCTGTTCCATACCCCTAATCATTTTTGTTGCCCTTTTCTGAACCTTTTCCAATTCTGATATAATTTATCTCCAACCAAATATGAATGCTGAAAGAGATACAGAACTGCAGAAACACCCTCCTTGCAACAGCCAGAAAACAAGAGAAAGATGGAGTAGAATTGCCCCTGTGGTCATTCCCAGGTTTCATATTCATATGCAATTAGTAAATTTAGTTCATTTGGCTGTGAGGCATTTGATATTATTTGCATTTCCTCTGAGGGGATAGGGAAAAAGTGGGAATAATGGGATAACTTAGAAAAAAAGAAGTAGAGAGAAAGGTTTTAGGAGAAGACAAAAGGAAAGAAGATACATGGGTAGATGTTAAGAACAATGGAGGGATAGGGGAAGAAAGGAAGAAAAGACACTGAAGAGAGCTCAGGGAAAGATATACCGCAGTTTATTATGCAAACAAGTGGAGTGAAGACAGGAAGAAAAAAAGGTCTAAAAAACAACCAAGAGAAATGTAGCAAGGCAGGATGGTTAAACAGCACTCAGCAAATAATTCATTTGATTAATTTTATCTGTATGTGTCAAATAATGTATTCAAATAATACTCTGTGGAATTTGACCAGCTGTACATTAGTCATCAGATTACTAATATATTAGAATAATACAGGTGGAATTCAAATATATTCAGATTTTTTTTTGTGTCGGTATTTGATGAGCCCTGGTTGTAAGTTTACATTTTAAAACATTAAGTAGAAAGATGCATGACAATAGGATACAGTTAGATACAGTGTAATACACAACTCTTGTTCCTTTAAACAAGGGGTGGTCAAACTTTTTGGCCCGAGG
Organism: Emys orbicularis; assembly: GCF_028017835.1. Taxonomy (NCBI): domain Eukaryota; kingdom Metazoa; phylum Chordata; order Testudines; family Emydidae; genus Emys; species Emys orbicularis. The sequence goes on from NC_088686.1 coordinate 110,879,064, forward strand.
GGCATATCGGGGTTGCGAAACTGTATGGAGGGCCGGGTAGGGAAGGCTGTGCCTCCCCAAACAGCCTGGCCCCGCCCCCCCCACTTCCCACCCCCACTGCCCCCCTCAGAACTCCCAACCCATCCAACCTCCCCTGCTCCTTGTCCCCTGACTGCCCCGACCCCTATCCACACCCCTGACAGGCCCCCCAGGACTCCCACACCTATCAAACCGCCCCCCCCCCAGAACCTCCGCCCCATCCAACTGCTCCCCAGGACCTTCTGCCCCTTATCTAAAACCCTCCCACCCACCCCCTTACCATGCCACTCAGAGTGGCAGGACTGGCTTATTGGAAAGCCTGGGAGGTGGGCGGGCGCAAGCTGCGCGGCGGCATAACTGCGGGGGAGGGGGAACAGTGGAGGAGGGGCCGGGGGCTAGCCTTCCCGGCCGGGAGCTCAAGGGCTGGGCAGGACGGTCCCGCGGGTTGGATGTGGCCCGCGGGCCATAGCTTGCCCACCTCTGCTTTAAACTTTGGGTTGTAGTTATTTTTTACCCTGGCTAGTAGGTATCTGGTAATTCTTTTCAAGCCCTGATGACTGACCCCTCTAGGATGGCAGAGGGATAAGTCCTAGCTGGCCCTCCTTCCTTCCCCCATAGACCTACACAAGAACCACACACTGATGAAGCTGGTTTCTTCAAACAGTGTAGTTTGACTGTACTGGTTGCTACAAGTAAGGCATTCCCCCATATTCAGCTTTAATTCAGAAAGGTGTGGAATTCTATAGTCTTATATAGAATTCTAAGTGCATAAGACATCACCAGAGTAGAATGGGCCACATAGACATCTGGCATTTATCCATTTCACCATGGGGAATGGCATGCAGGATCTCACGCACTATAGAAACCATGTGCCTTCTGCTGTAATCTGTCTCAATGAACATGCGTAACATGTATGACCATAGATCTCAAGATACTAACTACAGTGATACTAAGAACATAAAAGTTATTTTGCCATGCCCATAGCCACCATCTTCATCATCAGCAAAGAATGAACCAACCCTACAGCCCCACGTTACTGTGGTCAGGATAATGTAATATCTCCAGGGTCTGAAACATATACCTGCATAAGACAAGCTGGAAGCTTTCTTGGGTACATGCAATTAAGGTTCTAGTCCTTGCAAGTATTCAAAGAAGAATTGGGCATGAACCTATGCAATGTCTTCAGTCTGCATAAGCAGCAGAAGAGGCACTGGAGCTGTCTGCCTGCAGACTTAGGAAGCCAGCACTGCACCAATTCATATTTGTATGATTATCTGTGCAACTATAATGGGAGAAATGTAATTTGTTTTTTAGATGAAAGATGAAATTATATGGAAATTGATGCACTCACTATTAGCTTTTTCCAGACCTCCTTTGGAGAACTAATATAATAAGCCGATGACCTCCCCCTTTATACGCAATCAGAGAGTACAGTAGAGTAGAGCCCTTTCAAAGTGATATGGCACCAGTCTGGGAAATCGGCACTTTGCAATTTGCCAACATATTAGGCTATCAAATGCTGTTCATGTTATTACTATGTAATATCAACAATTTACCGTAGCTAAGCACTGAAGAACCAAGCTCAGGACATTTCTGGGGACGGATGCCAGCTAGAAGAGTTCACTTCAGGTCCTAAGCCCTGTCTAATCATTAGCACTCCAGAGATGCCCCGCACTGAGGTAATTATTGCTAATTTAAAAGCTGTTTATTTTTAAAAAACAAACATGGGAGATGTTTCCTTCCATCCTTCATCTTTCACTTTTAAAAACAAAGTGCATTTCCTTCTGATGAAACGTGCCACAATGGTAGGTGCCGCACAAACATGACTCTGCCCTGACATGGAGGAACTTCCTCTAGGAAAAGGAAATTCATTCTCCAGGCCCAGCCAATCCTTGGCCTCTCTCATGAAACTGTGAACAAGGGCATCAATTTTAGCAGCAGTTGTGCTGGTGCTTCTGCCATAGAAAAGTTTGTCTTTTCTATGGGACAAGAACAGGGTGGAGAAGATCTTTGATGAACAGAGGAGGACAGTCCAGTGGTTAAAGGCAGTAGCCCTTGGACCCGGGAGAGACTGCATTTCAAGTCCTGATCCACCAAAGACTTAGTGCGTGACCTTGAGCATATCACTTAGGCTCAGATTTAGAGAGCTAAGGTATTTCAATGGAAGTTAGGAGTCAAAATACCTTTGAGGATTTGGGCTTTAGACACTCTGTGTCTCAGTTCCCCACCTGTAAAACAGGGATAACAGAGAGGCTGTGAGGATAAATACATTAAAAGACAGTGAGGGACTGCAGTAATGGGGACTATACAAGTACGTAAGATAGCTAGACCAATGAAAAGCCATCAGACTGGTTATTTACCATTGACCCAGACTAGATTGGACCTGCTGATTCAACTTAATGAGTTTCAAGAGAGCTGGACAAATTTATGAGTGGATTAGTATGATGCGGTTGTTTGTGATGGTGGGGGCAGGGCTTGGCAACCCTGACGGTCCCTCCTGATTTATGGTTCAGGCAGTCACCTGCCAGGGTCAGGATTAAGTAGAAGATAGGTTTCAGCATATTTCCATAGCCTTGGACAAACTGCAGAAAGACTGCTGCTATATTGCTGATGCTTTTGAATCTGGAAAGAAGTTCAAAAGGTACTGGAGAAAAAACTACCCAACAACAAAGTTAAATAGCAAGCAGCAAAGCAGCAGATGGATCGAGCACTTACTCCACCTCATTTTCTTGCCAATATTCTCAACTCAAAGCAGCAGGATAGATGTCTAACTGCTGAAGAAGCTGCTGCTATGACATGGGCATCCAATCACCCATCAATTGTGCCGACCATAATAAATTTCAGGGCTGGATGTGAAACATTCAAGCAGTACATGTCATGCTTGCTGATGTTTTAAAGAAAGTCACACTACTGAACTGGTGGAAGTTATTAGCTACGCACCTGGAATCAGAGTTTCTTGAAGTGCTAAACCAGCTTTTGACAGCAGTAGCCTCCTCTGCAGGCACAGAAAAATATTTTCTTCATTTGGAATAATTCATTCAAAGTTGAGAAATCGATTCAGAGTTGAAAAAAAAGTAGGAAAACTTGTCTCTCTCTTCCAGTCTATGAATAAAGACCAAGGAGGAAGGGGATGAGATCTACTAGTTTTAAAAGTTTGAAGGACAGCCTAAGTATCTTGGGGAACTCATTTTCAAGAGACTTAGGTGAGTAGGAATTTAAGCTTCAGTCACTTTCACTTAGGCATATTTGAAAATTTTCCCAGACTGACCTGGAATGATCAGTTTAATCCACTGACTACAGTCAATCCCTCTGTTTAATAAATAAGTTGTAAATGTGAAACACGTTTTGATAACAGAAGTTAATGTATTCAAAACATTTAAGGTTGTTTTAATAGAAATACATTTTATATGCTGTTTTGTGTGCAATTAAATTCCACTGACCATCCTAATGCAGCTCTACACAAATCACAAGCAAAAAGTTAATGATCTAGTAAATAAGCAATATATCATTCACCATTTTCTAACTTACTAAAAATGTACAATGAAGAATCTGAAAATATAAAGGTACGTACTTGCTTAAATAAGCGTAGTTACAGTGTACCTCCCTAGATAGCAAAAAGACGTACCAAATCTAGTGTAAAGGCTCTATTTAGTTGTAAATCAACATGTTTTAATAGTGATATCCACTAATGAGAATGAATCTTTCTTTAGAACATAAATGAAGTCCAAATGGAAAAGTTGATTAAAATTGATAATTTAAATCAAGACTTTCCACTTGGTGAGTTAAATCAATCCACCCTGGTCAGGAAGGGATTCTCCTCCTCCGCCCACCCCTCCCCGTGTATTCTTGGAAGTAGGTAGCAGTTTGGTCTCCTTCCTCTGAGGCATCAGAGATGGCCTCATCAAGAGATAGGACATTTGACTGGATGGGCCAGGCCTCTGGGGTGGCACTGAGCATTCCCTTGGTCACATGCTTAACTGGCTGGTTATTGCTGACATGCTCAGGGTCTAACTGATTGCCATACATGGAGTCAGGAAGGTATTTTCCCCCAGGTCAGATTGGCAATGACCTTGGGGGTTTCCCCCCCCCACTTCCCCTGCAGTATAGGGTGCAAATCACTTGCCAGGATTAACTGGATCTCTCTCTCTTAGTCAATTCCCTGACATTGTAGAGGCCTCTGGCACTGGTCACCTCAGTCCCTCCTATTCTCTGCCTGTGGCACGTAATAGTCGTGTCCTATGGACTGTAATGCTTTGGTCTAGTTTCAGTTGTTAGGTTAAGTGGGTGGATGCTGGTGGCCTGTGATATACAGGTCAGACTAGATGATCTAGTGTTCCCTTCTGGCCTTAAACTCTATGACCTCATATGCTGCACCAATGCAAGTCATTGTTTACACAAGTGCAATGCATCTCTGCTGGGGTGGGGATGTTGAAGCAGTGCAACATCATTGGCTAAAACCCCTGTGCAGACAAGGTCTTAGACATATAAAGGATCTGTGCATCTCAACACCAACCCCTGGAGCCAGCCAGTCCCCGCTTGGGCCCGTAATTTTCTTGCTTATTTTGTGCATTTAGGCTGTGGTTTTCAAAGGGGCCTAAGGCTCCTTTAATAACTCTTTCATTACACCAGGGCAGACCCCTTGTGGACATGCTTCTATCAGTTTAAAACAGGTTATATCAATTTTGCTCACACCTGTAAAATTTACCAACGCGAGCTAAATTGATATAAGACAAGCTCAGCCCAATATAGGGTGACCAGACAGCAAATGTGAAAAATCGGGACGGGGTGGGGGGTAATAGGAGCCTATACAAGAAAAAGACCCTAAAATTGGGACATCTGCTCACCCTAGCCCAATACAAAGAGTGTATCCACTCAAGTGTTTGTGCCTGTTTAAGTCCGTTTAAAAGCACACCTGTAGTGGACAACTGAGAGTGTAAGCCAGGTCTAAGAGAGATCAGCACCTAATTCCCTTAGGCTTCTTTGAAAATCTCAGCCTCAGTACCCCAGCGTGTGCCCCACTATGATGTACAACGCTGTACAAGGCATTTCAAGAGCTGACCATCAGCCACTCAGTTTGCTAATCCCAGCTCGGACTTCCAGTTGGCTTTCCCTCCCAACTGCAGAGACAGCAAGCCTCACCCTGGCACTACAGAAGGGTGAAAGTGTTTTCATGGCATTATTCTCAAGTGACACTGCACTGGGAGCTGTGTCCATCCCTCCTCTACCTGTGTGTGGCCACGGTATAATACTTGAGACTAGAAAGCAAGACGCACCCTGGAAGGCGGAAGAATCCTAGAGAGACTCCTCTCTTCTGCCCCCCACCCCACCCTCTGTATTAGCCCCTGCCTTGTAACGGGTTGCAGGACCCTCTGGAACGAAAGGCACTCAGAGGCGTTATTATTACTGCACCAATTCAATGGCACATGACGACTGAAAGAACAGTGGCCACCCAGGCTCAGCTATTAGAAGTCTTGCTGTGCTATCATCATAGACCACTCCCTAAAGCTGCTGCCGACAGTGATATCACTGTAGGCATCAGTATAGCGATACCAAGGGATCTGGGAAAGATGAAAAACGAGAGAGGCAGGAAAAAAAATAGGCAAGGGAAACGTGACAGCAGACTGTGGTATTCTCCTGGAGGATGCAGGGCCCCTCCCATTTATTTCCCCATGTTTTCTGGACTGGCAGGAAGTGTTTACAGAAAGCAGAGTCATTGTAAGACTGGGAGGGCAGGCCAGCAGGTGATTCTCCCCCATCCCTTCCTTTCCCATCTGGAAGCCCTGTCACATTTTGGGGAGGGAAAAGAAACAGAGAGAAAGAAAGCGCAGAAGTCATCAGCAGCTGCCCTGAGATCCTGTTGTCACTGCCTCCCTGGTGCAAAAGGTGCAGAGGGATGTGGAGTGCCACAGCTGAGAGAGGGCAGCTGGGCTGGGACATACAGGAGGAGAAATCTATACCATTGCCAAACAGCTTAGACACATACATGAATGCCACCATCTCCCTCTGCTAGCACAGAGGCTTTTAAATCTGGAGGTATGAGGACCACCCAGTGGCCTCCGAGCAGGCTGCTGGGGCCTGATTTTCACAAAACAAGAGGGTCTGAAAATCAAGGGGAAGAGTGAAAGCTTTTGGAAGATGGAGAGGGAACAAATTTGCAAATGATCAGAGAATCATGGGAAGAAAAACTGCAGCCTCCCCCCACCAACACCAACAGGTGGCTACCCCCTCTCCCCTCACTACCTTCTTCCCCCCGGGTGCAGCCCCTGACACACCCAAGGCCAAAGCTACTCTTCCACCCCAACCCAGAGGCCCCTTCCCAGACACAACCCACTGTTGTCTCCCTTCTCCCCAACAGATGTAACCCCTCCCATTGCTGCTGCCCCCTCACAAGCATAGCCCTGAACACACGTACCCCCTCGTCCTCCTCCCTATACAAGTGCTCCCTCCCTCCCAAACTGATGCATCCAGGCAGGCACACACGGACCATCTCCCCCTCCTACCTCCCCCCCCCCCCCACACGCACACTTTTATCAAAGGCACCCGCTTTCCGACTCCGGAGAGAGGGGGGGGGGGGGGGGGTTGATCCTCCCAGCTCACTTTGGAGCCTAGTATCACAACTGGTGCAGGATCAACGGAGCTCCAGCGAGCGACCCCCCGAGCAGCAGCCGCCGCCGCCTCCTGCTCAGGAAAGCCAGCTCTGCTCTGCAATGCCCGGTTACAGCCACCAGTCCTTACCGCGCACACATGCTCCCTGGGACACGCTGCCCGTGCCACTGCAGTGCCTGCTGCACGCCCGCCACCCTGAGCATTCCCGGGGGGTTGCGTGGGAGGGAGGGGGCACAGGCAGAGACCAGCCTCCCCCCCCCACCCCCACCGCCGCCCCATCCTCCTGCCGCTGCCCGAACTTTGGAAACCAACCACCCGCAAAAATAACTCCCGGGGCTGCACCGCCACCTCCAAGTCCCTCAAAGGGAAGGAGACGGGGGGCACTTACCAGCGCTCACGCCCGCCCCGGCGGCTTTCCTTGCACGGCAGAGAGCGGGGAAGAGGCAAATTCTCGGCGGGGGCGGGGGGCTTCTGCGGGAGGCGCGCACAGAAAGTTTGGAGGGAAACGGCAAAAAAAAAATCCCCCCTCCCGGCCAGAGCCGCAGATCCTGCCTCCCTCCCCGGCGGCGGAGGCCGCTCTGGATCAATGGTGCGGCGGGCCCAGGCGAAGATGAACTTTCCACCGGGGTGGTGGAGAAGCCCCCGGCTTGCAGCGCCCACCCCGCATTGGCACCGAGCCCCGGGGCGCTCTCTCGCTGCGGCGGCGGCAGCTCGCTCGGACAATGTACGTGTGTGTGCACCAGAGGCGGCTCGGCGAGCCCCGGCAGCGGCGAGCGGCACACGCCCAGGCTCCGCTCCCCGCCCACCAGTCACTCACCGCCTCCCGCCGCCGCTGATAGGCGCTCCGCGCCAGCCCGGGGACCCGGGCGCACGGCCCCGGCTCCTCCGCCCTCCTGGTGGGCTGCGGGCTGCGTCAGTCACCGACGCTAAAGGCGCTTCCCTTCCCCTCCGCCTCCTGCTGCCGCCTCGGCCGGGGCACTGGGAGGGCTGGGGGCTTGGGGGAAGGCGCAGTTGCCGGAGGGGAATTGCTGCTCAGCCCTTATTTTTAGCGCCTAACTCAAGCCGTGGTGCCAGCCCGTGGACTAGAGAGACATTGGGGATTATTGATTGTTTATAGACTGCTGCAATAAGAACTTCATCAGCTAATGGCGAGTTATAACCACACATCTGGATGATAACACAAATGATCCAGACCCAAACCTAGACATTGTTTAATAAGCCTTGGTCTCCTCCTACTTCTATTTCTTTTTTATATATATAAAAACAGACATTTAGGGCCATATCCTCAGTAGCCGTAAAGCAACCTAGCTCCATTGACTTCAGTGGAGCTGTGCTGATTTACACCAGCTGAAGATCTGGCCTTTTATATTCGCAACAAGGCATCCTGCGTTGCCAGCCTCCCTCACTTCCTTTTAACTTGGATTTAATGCTGGTGAAAGGTGCTGGCCTATTTGATGACCCTGGAGGATGGAGTCTTTTGTTTAGCCATAGAACATAAAGGACCTGGGCAACTCCCACACTGCTTTGCCAGTTAGTGCCTTAGGGTATTTCAGTCCCTGTGCTAGGACACTCCTGGGCTTCTCCACTCACAGGGAAAGGTATGCTTAAAACCCTCCAGCAGTGCTTCAGTGAAGATGCTTCTCCTATGGGCATAGTTAATCCATCTCTGTGAGAGGCGGTAGCTATGTTGGGAGAACCATAGCGCTGTCTACAGCAGGGGTTAGGTTAGTATAACTGTCACTCAGGGGTGTGGATTTTTCACAACATAGTTATATGGATGTAAGTTTATAGTGTTACTCCTGGGGGAATTCTGTGCCAAAAAAAAACTAAAAATTCTGAACACAATATTTTAAAATTCTGCATTTTTTTTTGACAAAATGATGCAATATAATCCAGCTAGTTTCAATTATTTTGGTAATGTATTTAAACTACAATACAATGGATGGAGAATAGGAGTGGGGAGCATTGGAGGAAATCATCAAACCCCCTCTGTCTAATAGTAATGTAGCTAGTATTGACTCTTTACGTCTAGTTATTAGTCAACAAATACGTGCAGTCATATGCTCAATGTTACATCATAGGCTCCGGAAGAGCAAGTGAGGGCTGGGGACTCAAACTCACAATTTATACTGGCTAATGACCATCTCCAAAAAGGTCAGTAGCAAACAGTTAATGGAGCACATTTCGATAGGAAATTTTTTCAGTCCAAAATGTAGACCCGTTTTAATCATTAAAGCACCATAAGCATTTATGCGGCCATACTGTCCTTTACAATACAGCTCCTTTACACCACTCTGGCAATGTAATGGAGCCTTAAAATGTTTACACCTATTTTATACTCCTGGGGGAATTCATTAAGAACAATGGGAACAATTCATTAAGCAGGCAGGCAGGCTGCTACATTCTCCTCTGCCTGAGGCAACAGAGCCTGCCCCAAGCCTACCTCTTCAGAAATACCCCCAATACCGCTGAGCATGCTGCAAGAGGGACAGAGTGTCTCTGTCTCTCTCAATATACATGACTACCCAGCCCCCACTCCTCCCAAGTGGTGATTTGTGTATCTACCAGCTGCTCTGGATGCCCAAACCGACCTGTCTGCACTGCCAGGGACTGGGCATATAACCGCTCTTGTGGCTTCCCTTTACTTCCCAGTCAGAAGTCATTTTTCTGCGGGTAAGCAAAGAAATCTGCGGGGCCATGAATTCTGCACACGTGCAGTGACACAGAATTCCCCCAGGAGTAATAGTGTAGACCTGGCCACAGTGAGACTGCCAACAAGGGTGCCTTGATGGCGGTTTCTATGATGTGAACACCTGTCCACTAATATTAACTGGTCTGAAACCTGACCAGCCATCAATCAGATATCAGATGCAGTTTGCACATTCTATGTAGAACTATGATGAGGTATATAAACCTTATCCTGCCACAGCCACTAAGGGGTTAAGAGACAGAATAAATACCTTCTCAGCTGCAGCTAACTGGTGGACCATCAAGAGCTAGGATAAAAGCTTATGGACCAGGCAGAAGGGGATGGCTTTGCATCGAGTGTAAGCTGGCAGGAAGCAGCTGGACCCTCCAGGGACAAAGCACTAGAATGAATCTCTCTGTGAAAGGGGCTGAGAGGCAGATGAAGGTAGGAAGTGGCCCAGGGAAGCAGCAATGAGTCCAAAGAAACAGGCTAAGCTGCTTCAAACAGGGTGCCTGGGGTGGAACCCAGAGGACTGCAGGAGGATCTCCCTACCAGCTACCTGGAAAAGAGATGTAAAAGCTGCCCTGATGCAAGGGGACACGGACTATTGAGTCCAGGGTGGGGCTGAAAACCTGGCAGAAGGTCATTAGACTTCTTCTTTGTTGGACTCCTTACTACTCTGGAAGGGACAGAGACTATAAGTACCTGGGTGGAGGGCTGAGTTGCAAGAAGGGGCAAACCACCACAGGCTTGGAGGGACTATTGCCAGAGGGGGCCAGAGTTGAAGAGACTGCTGTACCATGTCTGGCCAAGAGGAGGTGCTCTTGCTGATGAGCGACCCCACTGGAAGAGTCCTAGACTGCAGAGGGCAGGGTATGCAGCTCTCTAGAAACCTTTCCAGCCAAACCTGCAGTGGCACTGGCTAGCTGAAGATAAAGTATAGTGCTGTCCTCCTCAACTGGAAGGATAGTCTGGTCAGACATGGGGCCTACTGATATGAGAGAATATAAAGGGGGAGAAATGGGGAGCATTTCAGCATGCTCCCATGATCACAAAGAAAAGAGAACGTGCACTGTGGACAGAGAATACCAAAGTCTACCCATTCATTCGTCTGCCTTCCTGACCACCATCGTGATTATGTATGCAGTAGGGAGGTATAACTCAAGGACTTCTATCATCCTGGCATTCACTTGATTTTATTAATATTCCAGAGCAAGAGTCTAAAGAGGAAGTAGTCACTGCTTCTGCCACAGTCATAGAAGAAAGACTGTCTCCTTTGTTCATTCTTATGTTATGTTCTTAATGTCAGTGCAGATTCTTGCCTTGCATGGTTTCAGCTCCACTAGTCTCTTTAGCACGGCATCATCTATTCTAGGGGAAATGGGATGCAAAATTCACTAGTGGTTCGGTTCTGCTGGTGGAAGCTTGGGCATTTTTAGTGTTGTCCTGTCTATCCCTGCTCAGATTATGGCTACATGAGACAGAGGTAAAAACTAAGGCTGTCAATTAATCACAGTTAACTCATGCAATTTACTCAAAAAAATTAATCGCAGTTTTAATCGCACTATTAAACAATAGAATACCAATTGAAGTTTATTAAATAGTTTGGATGTTTTTCTACATTTTCATATATATTGTATTCTGTGTTGTAATTGAAATCAAAGTGTATATTTTTTTATTACAAATATTTACACTGTAAAAATGATAAACAAAAATAGTATTTTTCAATTCACCTCGTACAAGTACTGCAGTGCAATCTTTGTCGTGAAAGTGAAACTTATAAATGTAGATTTTTTTTTCTTACATAACTGCACTCAAAAACAAAACAATGTCAAACTTCAGAGCCTACAAGTCCACTCAGTCCTATTTCTTGTTCAGCCAATCGCTAAGACAAACAAGTTTGTTTACATTTACAAGAGATAATGCTGCCCTCTTCTTATTTACAATGTCACCAGAAAGTGAGACTGGGCATTTGTATGGCACTTTTGCAGCTGGCATTGCAAGATATTTACGTGCCAGATATGCTAAACATTCTTATGCCCCTTCATGCTTCAGTCACCATTCCAGAGGACATGCTTCCATGCTGATGATGCTCGTTAAAAAAATAATGTGTTAATTAAATTTGTGACTGAACTCCTTGGGAGAGAATTGTATGTCCCCTGCTCTGTTTTACCCACATTCTGCCATATATTTCATGTTATAGCAGTCTCGGATGATGACCCAGCACATGTAGTTTATTTTAAAAACACTTTTGCTGCAGATTTGACAAAACGCAAAGAAGGTACCAATGTGAGATTTCTAAAGATAGCTACAGCACTCGACCCAAGGTTTAAGAATCTGAAGTGCCTTCCAAAATCTGAGAGGGACGAGATGTGGAACATGCTTTCAGAAATCTTAAAAGCACAACAGTCCGATGCGGGAAATACAGAACCCGAACCACCAAAAAAGAAAATCAACCTTCTGCTGGTGGCATCTGACTCAGATAATGAAAATGAACATGCACTGGTCTGCACTGCTTTGGATTGTTATCGAGCAGAACCTGTCATTGGCAGAGATATGTGTCCCCTGGAATGGTGATTGAAGCATGAAGGGACATATGAATCTTTAGTGCATCTAGCACATAAATATCTTGCGACGCCGGCTACAACAGTGCCATGTGAATGCTTGTTCTCACTTTCAGGTGATGTTGTAAACAAGAAGCAGGCAGCATTATCTCCTGCAAATGAAAACAAACTTGTTTGTCTGAGCGATTGGCTGAACAAGAAGTAGGACCGAATGGACTTGCAGGGTCTCAAATTTTACATTGTTTTATTTTTTTAATGCAGGGGTTTTTTTGTACATAATTAAACTTACAAATGTAGAACTTTCATGATAAAGTTTCAGAGTAGCAGCCGTGTTAGTCTGTATCCGCAAAAATAACAGGAGTACTTGTGGCACCTTAGAGACTAAATTTGTTAGTCTCTAAGGTGCCACAAGTACTCCTGTTATTTTTTCATGATAAAGAGATTGCACTACGGTACTTGTATTAGGTGAATTGAAAAAAATACTTTTTTTTTTACAGTACAAATTCTTGTAATCAAAAATAAACAAAGTGAGCACTGTACACTTTATATTCTGTGTTTGTAATTGAAATCAATATATTTGAATATGTAGAAAACATCCAAAAATATTTAAATAAATGGTATTCTACTATTGTTTAACAATGCGATTAGTCGCATTGTTAAACTTCTTTAATCACTTGACAACCCTAGTAAAAACACATGTGCACTGTCTGATGTACAGCTTTGAAAGTTGCTGCCAACAGTGGAGCAGCCCTGGTGGTGAATTACAGGTCCTGAATTTTGCCAGTGTAGATTCAAATCTGTTGTCTCACTGCACAGGATAGTGCACAATGGCTGTATCAGCAGACCAGTGATAGCTGTTCTTTCATTATCTCTAGGTCACTGGCTTGCACCCGGAGATGGTCTACAGTCAGTGAAAATCATTACCATCTCATGGTTAATTTTTTGCCTTGATGACCTCAATCCTGTTCCTCGTCAATAACTATTCACTTTACAAAGTAACCACCATAACTGCCAAAATGGATGCTGGTTATGCCAGTGGCAAGAAAGAGGGAAGGTACAGAATGAGTATGCAACCACCCTCCTACAAGCGGTCCCACTGGTACTGAGGTACTCTGGTCAGGCAGTGTAGGGATGTTTACAATTTTGCTGCCCATGGTGTATGTGTTCTCTGGATAAATAGAAGATATCAGCCTCTTGTAATAAGGAGTGGGTCTTCTAGCTCAGACAGTAGTGCCACTTATGCTGTAGGATCCACAATGCCCCAGTTTGATCTTCTCTACCAACAACCCACCCAGGAGTGGCATGTTGGGCAAGCAGATGTTTAGTCTTGGGACGACGTGATTACACTTCACTAGCACTAAGAGTAACTTTAAAAAAAAAAAATCATTAGAACTGTCATTCCTTAGCTATGCTCTGCCTTAAATAGGCATGTACGTATCCTGAGGTAGCTTGGCATGATTTCCACCCTATGTCAGAGAAACCTTCACACAGGGTATAATTTAAAAAATGATCTTTAAGTCCCATCATAGATGAAGATCATCCTAAATAATTCTGCAGGGTGTACCTCTGATTTATCTATTTCCACTAGAGAAACCCAGGAATCAGCCAAGTTGAAGCCTGAACCATCCTTCCCCCATGCCCCGGCCCTTCAGCTAATCACAGAAGTTGTTTCTCCATGATAACTTTCTCACTGACATAGCAAACACCACAGCTTGCTAAATTCCAAGAGATGTAAGTGTGAGTGTGTCCAGATTTTGCCCTTGGTTACACCAATGTAAATCCAGAGTAACTCCAGTGAAGTTAATAGAGTTAGGCTGACTTTACACTGTTGTAAAGGAGATCAAAACCTGTCCCCCTGTCCCGGACACTGACGAGAATTATTGATCCCAGTTGCATCTAGATTGCAAGTAGCTGGACTGAATCCTTTACTGTCTTCTAGGAACATTTTAAGGTTGAGGTGCACTGTGGGTCATCATGGCTAACTTTGCTTAGCTTGGGTTGTTTTAGGTAGCAGAACATTGCTGCTCATTTCCATGGTTCCATCCTTTTCTTACCACACGTTCATTTGGTCCCTTCTCATAGTGTGCATAGGCATCTTCTGTGTAACTGAAATCAGGGCTTCCCTGGGGCATCTGTGGGAGTGGGAGGGAGAGGAGAATGTCGCTAGGAATGGGCGAGAGGGAATGGATCACTTGATGATTACCTGTTCATTCCCTCTGGGGCACCTGGCATTGGCCACTGTTGGAAAACAGGATACTGGGCTAGATGGATCTTTGGTCTGACCCAGTATGGCCATTCTTATGTTATGTTCTTAATGTCAGTGCAGATTCTTGCCTTGCATGGTTTCAGAACTTCCTCCTCCAAAGGATACTGAGAAAACTGGTCTCCCTGGTGAAAATGCCAGACTCCCCAATATCATTTTGCTGATATTCTTCCCAGATAACTTAGGCTCCCTGAATCCAACTCTCCTGCAGATGCACCAGATGCATTTTAGTAATCATGGGTACCTTTAACACATTTAGAAGACTGTGGCCACTTCATTGACGTGGGTCTCCTCAGAGCTTAGGGGTCACTTGCAGCATGGCAAAAATTGAACTAATAAGAAATAAAGTTTAAGCATTTATTTTGTTTTCTTTAGAGAACACAGAATGCTTCCTGTTCCCCTCTGACATAAGTAATTTGCCATGGCAACCAGCTTATGAAACAGAAAAGTGTTTGGTGCATAAGGTGTTTGGTTGCTATGGTGAGGAGAGAAGCTGAGACCTTTTCCTCTTTGTTCATTGGTGACCGTGCATCATCTAGGCAGGAGGATCCAAGTCAATAAAAGTCCTTGTTAGGCTTGTAAGGCAGCGGGCTTGCATTGCATTGTCTGGCACATGGATCAAAACTGAAACACAGTCATCAGTCGGAATTAAGGAAATGCGTTCAAGGGCAGGGACAGGGCTGGTTTCTTAGAAATACAGGGCCAAATTCAGTCCTAGTGTAAGCCAGTGCAACTCCTGCTGATGTCACTGGAAGCTGCATCTGCTTACACCAGGACTGAATCTGACTTACCATCTTTATCAATTTTCATATTTAGGATCTTCTTTTCCAAAGTTTGTCCAATGGGAAAGCTCCTCTCAATAGATCTGAGAGATGAGGCTGGCCATAGAGTTCTTGTTGCCTCAAGGTAAACTAGGCAGGCATAGTTGTTCTGTTAACTCACCCTCCTAGCACGTATTGGGACTGTTTGAAAATACTGATTGCTCCTGACTCACTGTGGAAAATTCAGCTCATTGAGTCCACTCTGGGAAGTGAGAGTAGTAGTCACACTGCTCACATGCTTAGTTATATGCCGTGTTGTTGTAGCCATGTTGGTCCCAGGATATGAAAGAGACAAGGTGGGTAAGGTAATATCTTTTATTGGACCAACCTCTGTTGGTGAGACAGAGAAGCTTTTGAGTTACACCGAGCTCACTCGCTTTATGCTTAAAGTTAAGCAGGTGCGTAATTGTCTGCAGAATCAAGTTCTAACCCAGTGTGTGTTTCTTCTGTGCTAGAATGGGGTGAGGACGTTGCTTGTTCACAAGACCCAGTATGAAGTCAGAATGCAAAGATTCTTTTCCATTAAAAATGAAGATGCCAACAGAAGCATATACTCTTCTGGTTGATTTCATAGGCTGAAATGTTATCAGCATCATTGACTGACATGCAAATAGGAGGAGCCAGTGGCCTAGGAATCTGCTTCTGTGGTCACTTAAAAACATAAGTGCATAGTTAGTACCAGTAGCCAGGGGTACTCTTGACCTGAAAGAAGCAGATGGGAGACCAATAAGCCCACACGAGATTTGCAGCTTTGAGTATCACATCCTCTTAGGCAGCTGTTGTTTTTATGCGGCCATAAAGGTGTCTCTGATGTGGAAGCCTTTGTTCCCAATGATACCCAGAAAGAGTACACCCCTGGAAGAAGTAATGTGCAGTAACCAGACTCTCACTGGTGGACAGACTTTCATCTCTCTTAGACACGGGGTACATTTTATGATCACTATGCTATTGATACCAGCTGGAATTAGGATCCCATATCCCGCATGTCGGGATGAAGTGGAAGCTCTCTCTCTTACTGAAAAATGATCCCTTAAAGTTTAGGCTATTTATGCAGTGGAAAAGCTCACAAAGCTTGAGAAAGGACAGACAACCTTTTTCTGTCGCTTGGACTCTGTTGAATTTGCAGATAAAGCTATAGTGGCTAATGACAGCTCCTTTCCTAATTTCTCATTGAGGTTGTAGAGAAAACTCTCATAGATAACAAGCTGTAACGATAGGCTTCTTTCCAACTGGTGCTATTATGTAGGTTCTTTATGTGTGGAGCAAATCTATACTGAGATGCAAGCTCTAGCTTACTGCATAAAATGAATTACTGTATTGTAATTGGCTGTAAAAGTATTACTGTATAAGGAAAAGCTCTGTGAGCCTTCTACACCATAAAGAAGCCACGAGATAAATGCAACCCATTGATAAAAACACCACTAAAATTATTCAATAGTATAATTCAATTCATTCTGTTATACAAGAGAAGTCTGAGGATCAGCTGCAGATTGTACCAAAAAGGACAAAGCCCTAGGAGAAACGGCATGAATTTCTGCAGACAAGTACTACACATTCAGAGGGAGTGGGATTTTTTCAAAAGTGTCCAAGAGACTTAGGAGCAAAAGTGCCATTAGGAAAATGCACAGAGACAAGAGAAAAACCAAAAGGACTTGTGCTTCTAAGCCATTCTGGGACTCTACCAGCAAAGGATGCTGAGCAGAACTAGAAGGAGTCCATGTTCTAATTAACGAACAATTTAAAATGGTTTCTATTACCATCTGAGTTTACAGCACCACCCACTCCCTTCATCATATAGCACTAAAAGACCCACACCTGAAATTTGTTATACACTTCACTCCTATGCAGCTTTGCTCTGAGACCCAAAAAACATTGACACTAAGATCCACGATACAAACAATCCTACTGAAAAACAAATAATGCTCAAAATTCCCTTAAATCAAACCCTTAAAAATAAAATGCACAGCATTCTGGAAGGGCAGATCAAAACCAAGAAGCTGATGTACTGTTGATTCCTTCAACAAAATATCATTCTGCAGTGCAAGACACAAAAGTCAGGCAGACCTTCCCCACATATGGAGTTAGTGCTTGAAACAAAACCCCACTGGGATCAATGGAAAGATTCCCATTGACTTCCATGAACTTTGGATCAGACCCTTAGCAATCATAATCTGAAAATAGAAACTGGGAGAGGCAAGATTCCCTGAAAACACAGAGAGCAAGGACTTTATAATCAGTAAGGCAGAGGAAAGACTGAAAGTGAGAGACATTTTCTATTCCAATGTTTAAAATATGAATGAATGCTGATAAATAAAACCCTCTCCCATTTAAAAAACAAAGAAGGACTGAGCATAATTTTGGGAGAAGCGAAGGAGATGGCAGTACTAGCCTCTCGTTATGGGCCAACCTGCCACTGTTTTAGAAATGAACAATCATACCAACGGCATATTTTGTATAGAAACCTATTTCTAGTGTGAAGACCTAACCCAGGCAGATGCCTGAATGTATTGGATTTAACGCTGAATTGAACCAAATGGGACGGGGAGCGGAATTCCACAGGCAATAGCATGTGGAACTAGAAAGAAAGTCAATTGTGTTTGTGACACTGTATTTAGAAGTTGCTTCTCTCTACCCAATGACCTAGATCTCACATTGGATAGAGAGACGCAAGGCCCATTGAATCAATGGAAAGACTCCTGTCCCAGTTGCTTTCGTGGACTTTAGTTCAAGTCCCTGCATATTAGACTTATTGTACAGGTTTCTCATTACTTATGTGATGGCAGCAGTGGCATATCTATACTTCACGCTGCAGGTGTAAATTTCAGCTTGAGGAGATGTACCCGCAGTAGCTCTGATTGAGCTGGCGCACTAAAGAGTGTAGCTGTGGTGGCAGTAGGAGCTAGCTTCCCTGCGTATGTACCCATCTTCGATGCTAGGCACATACTCGGGGCAGCTATCCTCTACCCTTAGCATACTAGCTTGATCAGAGCTAGGGCAGGTGTGTCTCTTTGAGCTGAAACTTACACCTCCAGCTTGAAGGGCAGACATTCCCCAAGAGGGACCAACACTGCAGTTGACAGAATTGTCTCATCTCCATGTCCATTGAATCCCAGGCCTCTCTGCTGAGACCGGCATTAACGGTGCCAAGAAACATCAGTTGTATTGGTGGATTTTGGTGGAAACTTGTCCATTTGGTGCTACAACAATGCCACCAGTTCATAGTACGTAGGCCAACAAATAGTAAGGACTTTTAGCCAATGTCAATTTAAGCTAGATTTCAAGTGTTGACTTAGGACTGATTCAAAGCTGTAGGAGGCTTTCTATTTATGTTAATGGGCAACAGAACAGGCCCTCAGAGGTGGAAGTCTCTGTATTCCATTAACAATCCCCTGAATCATCCAGTCCCCTTTGCTTTGCATTTTAAAATCAGGGTTAGTCTACACTACCGCGCTACCACTGTCGCACGTCTGGTGAAGAGCTCCACCTCAGCAAGAGGCGGAAGCGATGCTGGCGGGAGAGTGTCTCCTGCCAACGTAGCCGTAGTGTGGACAGCACTTAGGTCGATGTAACTTGCATCACTGAGGAGGGTGGCTTTTTCGCACCCCTGCATAATGTAAGTTACATCGACTTAAGCAGTAGTTTAAACCAGTGGTTCACAACCAGGGATATGTATATTTCTGGGGGGACGCAGAGGTCTTCCAGGGGAGTACATCAACTCATCTAGATATTTGCCTAGTTTTACAACAGGCTACATAAAAAGCACTAGTGAAGTCAGTACAAACTAAAATTTCATACAATGACTTGTTTATACTGCTCTATATACTATACACTGAAATGTAAGTACAATATTTATATTCCAATCAATTTATTTTATTATATGGTAAAAATGAGAAAGTCAGCAATTTTTCATTAAGAGTGTGCTGTGACACTTGTATTTTTATGTCTGGTTTTGTAAACAAATAGTTTAAGTGATATGAAACTTGGGAATACGCAAGACAAATCAGACTCCTGAAAGGGGTACAGTAGTCTGGAAAGATTAAGAACCACTGGTGTAGACAAGCCCTCGGTGCAAATGCAGTTTAATATAATACTTCTAAATTCATGCCTCTCAGTAAAGAAATTACTGATGAAAAAGAATGTTAAGGTTACTTACAAGGTCCAGTCAGCTGCTAGGAGTCTGAATTCCAGGCTTGTAAGCAGGCCCAGTCGCTAATTGAGTTTTCAACCTTCTTTGGGCAGTGTCCACATTTGATGGTCAAACAGATTCATCCTTGTATCCTTGAAGGCCTCTTTGTACCAGATGAGTCCATGTTTAAACCTTTGACCAGTCCTGTTTTTCCCCTGGAAGAGTCAATACAAGATTTTTTTTAAATCACCCATTTACTCTGATTCAACAAATTTTATTCTGCTAATTTCTCAAATCCCCTCAAATTAACACTGAAGAAAACAATTGTTGGAGAAATTCGTGTCACATGAAGATGGCAAAGTTCTATTTTATTGTCTGATCCATTCATGCACTGGTAGTAAAATTACAGACAGTTCTAAAGACCTATGTATCCTGCTGGTTTCTTTTTCTTGGTCACTTTTTAATGTAGTGGCTAAACTCTCACTCCTTTCTCTGCCAATTCTGACCACACCACTCCTTCCCATCACCCACGCTTATAATCTTAGTATCATCTTTTTTTATCTTCTCGCAGCTAGTGCCCCACAAAATCCTGTCATTCCTTTCTCAACAAGGAGCCTGATGCTCCACTGCATTGCTCTCACTTTGCCTAGGGGGAAATGGTTACACATGACGCCCAGTTGGTGTAATATGGTACCAACTCACAATTTAAATAGCTACATGGCAAAGGTGTAAATAGCTACACAACATGCAAGGCAATGAAGGATGCTGCCCAACCTCCTTCTGTGCTTTTCCATCCCTATTACCCAGGCCTTAGTGTGTGCTCTGGTAATTTCCCACTTTTGGCTATTGCAACCTTCTCGCTATATCCACCTTCTTCTTGAGCCTTAGTGATGGTGCTTGTGCTCCTGCTTCTGCCACATGAAATTCAAGCTTCTCCCCCTCCCCTCAGTGAACTCCAGAATTCTCTTACCTTCCTCATGTTGCTCTCAAGCCGTTAGAGGCCACAGGAGATATCAGCCCCAATACTAGGTATGTGTAACAGAGATTCTCCGTTAGTTCATGTGGTAGGGGCATGTGTTTTTTAGAGTCAGAGGTCCTGAGTTCTATCTCTGATCCCTCCTGTATGCTCATGATTATGACAGCTATATACATGTAGCCATGAGTTTACATCCCCCTCTCTGCCCCAAAGATCTTTCCAGGAAGGATCAAGAGAGCCACGCACCCATATAATGGAGATAATTGTTCCCTCCCTTGCTGTTCCCAGTTCAATTATCCCCCTTCTTTCTCCTTCTGCTCCCCCACCTGGGAGAGTGAGATGCTAATTCCAAAGCTAGCCTCACTGTAGATAGAAAAACATATTCTTGCAGTAAGGAAAAGTTTCCCCCTCTCCCAGAACTGTGATCCAGGCATGAGGGACCTGAAGACACTTTTTGTCCACATGGTTGTAGCACCATTACCTTCATTTAAATGTAAGTCTAAAAGCTGGGGCCACATTTTCAGAAGTAACTAATTTATTTTAGGATGCCCAATTTGAGATGCTTTAAAGAGGTCTGGCTTTCTGAAAGTCAGGCCCTTCAGCTTGGGGGCATCCAAAAATGGAACCATCCAAAATCCACTAACCACTTGTGTAAATCTTGGCCATGAATTTTTGAGCTGCCTCTGTTTGCTCTGACTGGCAAAGCATGACGTCTGCATGAAGAAGGCCATGTGAATTCAAGTGATTGATTGAATTCCAGCCCTTGGCCCCTTATGAAAATATATGACTAAGCTAATGTTAATCTACAGATGCTGTACTAACACTGAGTGATTTTCCAGTATTCATTAGTAACACATCTTAATAAAGAAAGAAGGTGTTAGATATAGTTTCCCTGCAGTATGCTGTTTAATCATCAGAATTTCCTGGCAAAGGGATCTGGGGGACTTATATGATCACAAAGAGAATTAAACAATATAGAATCTCAGGGTTGGAAGGGACCTCAGGAGGTCATCTAGTCCAACCCCCTGCTCAAGGCAGGACCAATCCCCAGACAGATTTTTGCCCTAGATCCCTACATGGCCCCCTCAAGGATTGAGTTCATAACCCTGGGTTTAGCAGGCCAGTGCTCAAACCACTGAGCTATCCCTCCCCCCAATGTAATACTGTTTCTCTGTCAGGCTATATGATAGACCTCAGGGAAAGGAATTGACCTCAGGACTGTCCAGTTCTCCAAACTAATAGAAATGGGATATTTCAGGTATGATATGCTTGGTCTCTGGGTTGGGGGGGACTTAGGAAGGTGCTGTGTGAATTCTCTCCCCATCTCTTAACCTTATACTATATCACTTTGAGGAAAATACTTGTGATAGCAGCTCTCCTGCAGTAGTATGTGCGTGCTCCGTGAGCTTGCCCCGTCTGTCTGTCTAGAGCATTCTCACCTGTTCACTGGGGGTCTGATCCAAAGCTTATTGAAGTCAATGGTGTTGGGAGGGAGCGAAGTGATATTTATGCCTGACAGAAGCCTGCTGTAGATTTTAAGAGTCTGTTCTGATAACAAAAAGAACAGGAGTACTTGTGGCACCTTAGAGACTAACCAATTTATTTGAGCATAAGCTTTCGTGGGCTACAGCCTACTTCATCAGATGCATGTAGTGGAAAATACAGTAGGAAGATATAGATATATACATATATACACACACACAGAGAACATGAAACAATGGGTGTTACTATACACACTATGACCAAGAGGCTGCTAGACAGCTCTCTAACACCACATTCTACAGGCCATTATCCTCTGATCCCACTGAGGATTACGTAAAGAAACTACACCATCTGCTAAAAAAACTCCCTGACAAAGCACAGGAACAAATCTGTACAGACACATGCCTAGAACCCCGACCAGGGGTATTCTATTTGCTACCCAAGATCCATAAACCTGGAAATCCTGGACGCCCCATCATCTCAGGCATTGGCACCCTAACATCAGGCTTGTCTGGTTATGTGGACTCTCTCCTCAGACCCTACGCTACCAGCACTCCTAGCTATCTTCGAGACACCACTGACTTCCTGAGGAAACTACAATCCATCGGTGATCTTCCAGAAAACACCATCCTGGCCACTATGGACGTAGAAGCCCTCTACACCAATATTCCACACAAAGATGGACTACAAGCTATCAGGAACAGTATCCCCGATAATGTCACAGCTAACCTGGTGGCTGAACTTTGTGACTTTGTCCTCACCCACAACTATTTCACATTTGGGGACAATATATACCTTCAAGTCAGCGGCACTGCTATGGGTACCCGCATGGCCCCACAGTATGCCAACATTTTTATGGCTGACTTAGAACAACGCTTCCTTAGATCTCGTCCCCTAACGCCCCTACTCTACTTGCGCTACATTGATGACATCTTCATCATCTGGACCCATGGAAAAGAAGCCCTTGAGGAATTCCACCATGATTTCAATAATTTCCATCCCACCATCAACCTCAGCCTAGATCAATCCACACAAGCGGTCCATTTCCTGGACACTACTGTGCTAATAAGCGATGGTCACATAAATACCACCCTATACCGGAAACCTACTGACCGCTACACTTACCTACATGCCTCCAGCTTCCATCCAGGACACACCACACGATCCATTGTCTACAGCCAAGCTCTAAGATATAACCGCATTTGCTCCAATCCCTCAGATAGAGACAAGCACCTACAAGATCTCTATCAAGCATTCTTAAAACTACAATACCCACCTGCTGAAGTGAAAAAACAGATTGACAGAGCCAGACGAGTACCCAGAAGTCACCTCCTGCAAGACAGGCCCAACAAAGAAAATAACAGAACACCACTAGCTGTCACCTTCAGCCCCCAACTAAAACCTCTCCAGCGCATCATCAAGGATCTACAACCTATCCTGAAAGATGATCCTTTACTCTCACAGATCTTGGGAGACAGACCTGTCCTCGCTTACAGACAACCCCCCAACCTAAAGCAAATACTCACCAGCAACCACACATCACTGAACAAAAACACTGACCCAGGAACCTATCCTTGTAACAAAGCCCGATGCCAACTCTGTCCACATATCTATTCAAGTGACATCATCATAGGGCCTAATCACATCAGCCATACCATCAGGGGCTCGTTCACCTGCACATCTACCAATGTGATATATGCCATCATGTGCCAGCAATGCCCCTCTGCCATGTACATTGGCCAAACCGGACAGTCTCTACGCAAAAGAATTAATGGACACAAATCTGACATCAGGAATCATAATACTCAAAAACCAGTGGGAGAACACTTTAACCTGTCTGGCCATTCAATGACATACCTGCGGGTGGCTATCTTACAACAGAAAAACTTCAAAAACAGACTCCAACGAGAGACTGCTGAGCTGGAATTGATATGCAAACTAGACACAATCAACTCAGGATTGAATAAGGACTGGGAATGGCTGAGCCATTACAAACATTGAATCTATCTCCCCTTGTAAGTATTCTCACACTTGTTATCAAACTGTCTGTACTGGGCTATCTTGATTATCACTTCAAAAGTTTTTTTTCTCTTACTTAATTGGCCTCTCAGAGTTGGTAAGACAACTCCCACCTGTTCATGCTCTCTGTATGTGTGTATATATATCTCCTCAATATATGTTTCACTCTATATGCATCCGAAGAAGTGGGTTGTAGCCCACGAAAGCTTATGCTCTAATAAATTTGTTAGTCTCTAAGGTGCCACAAGTACTCCTGTTCTTTTTGCGGATACAGACTAACACGGCTGCTACTCTGAAAACTATAAGGAGAGTGATCAGTTAAGGTGAGCTTTTATCAGCAGGAGAGAAAAAAAAAGTGTTTGTAGTGGTAATGAAAATGGCCCATTTCCAGCAATTGACAAGGAGATATGAGGAACTGGGAGGGGGAATAAGCATGGGGAAATAGTTTTACTTTGTGTAATGGCCCATCCACTCCCAGTCTTTGTTCACGCCTAATTTAATGTTGTCCAATTTGCAAATTAATTCCAATTCAGCAGTCTCTCATTGGAGTCTGTTTTTGAAGTTTTTTTGTTGTAATATTGCGACTTTTAGGTCTGTAATCGAGTGGCCAGGGAGACTGAAGTGTTCCCCAACTGGTTTTTTAATGTTATAATTCTTGAAGTCTGATTTGTGTCCATTTATTCTTTTGCGTAGAGACTGTCCGGTTTGGCCAATGTACATGGCAGAGGGGCATTGCTGGCACATGATGGCATATATCACATTGGTAGATGTGCAGGTGAACGAGCCTCTGATGGTGTGGCTGATGTGATTAGGTCCTATGATGGTATCCCCTGAATAGATATGTGGACAGAGTTGGCAACGGGCTTTGTTGCAAGGATAGGGTCCTGGGTTAGTGTTTTTGTTGTGTGGTGTGTGGTTGCTGGTGAGTATTTCCTTCAGGTTTGGGGGCTGTCTGTAAGCAAGGACTGGCCTGTCTCCCAAGATCTGTGAGAGTGGGGGATCGTCCTTCAGGATAGGTTGTAGATCCTTGATGATGCGCTGGAGAGGTTTTAGTTGGGGGCTGAAGGTGATGGCTAGTGGCGTTCTGTTACTTTCTTTGTTGGGCCTGTCCTGTAGTAGGTGACTTCTGGGTACTCGTCTGGCTCTGTTGATCTGTTTTTTCACTTCAGCAGGTGGGTATTGTAGTTGTAAGAATGCTTGATAGAGATCGTGTAGGTGTTAGTCTCTAAGGTGCTACAAGTACTCCTGTTCTTTTTGCGCATACAGACTAACACGGCTGCTACTCTGAAACCTGTTCTGATAACATTTAACAGCGTAACCATAAGTAGAAGCATAAGAAGTGCATGTGTGATAAATTGCAGAATAATCATATTTAGTGTTGAACATGAGTAACAAATTGCAGAGCAATCGTGTTTGTGAGAACAAGAAAAGATAAAATAACTAAAAAGCTAGAAAGGAACAGTTTGAACTAACACTAAACCTATACTGATGGAAGAAGAGAGTTAATATAGAAATGAGAGACTAATACATAAGAAAAGATAACAAAAGTTATAACTAAGGCTATGTGTACACTGCACTTGCGTTGCTAAAACTTTTGTTGGTCAAGGGTGTGAAAAAACACACCTCTGACTTTTCACACCCCTGACCGACAAAAGTTTTACCGACAAAAAGCGCCAGTGTGGACAGCACTTTGTCTGCAGGAGACGCTCTCCCCCCGACAAAGCTACTGTCCCTCATTGGGGGTGGTTTTATTTTGTCAGCAAGAGAGCTCTCTCCTGCCAACAAAGAACGGCTATACTGCATGCCTTACAGCGGCACTGTGCTGCTGTAAGATGTGCAGTGTAGACATAGCCTAAGTTGGTGTGATAAAGGGAGGTTGAAGCTGTATTGTCTGGTGCTGAAGGTGACTGTGATGAGATCATCCTGATGAGCTTCCTACTTGTGAGTAACTGATCGCTACTCTGAGTGTTTTGCCGTAATAAATATTTGGTAGACCCATCTGCTGAGTAAGTGAACCTTAATCCAACAAATGGCATTTTTTTCATTGATTTCCGTGGGCTTGGGATGGGGACCTGGAAGCATGTGCCTTGTTGTAATGCTCCTATCCTGTTTGAAAGTCTCTATCCATACAAACAAAAATGAAACTCAAGTGGAAACTGAACCCACAACATCCTGTAGCACTTGAACCACTAGCACCAACAGATTTTCCCTGTGTCCCACCTCACCTCAGGATCTTTGAAGGGGCAAGAGTGGAGCAGCTCTCTCTGGATTACCATGGAATTGGCTAGCATGGTCTATGTTTTTAAGTCACTTTTTAAAATAATAATAATGTAGTAATAATCTCTATTTTTATCACAGCTTTCATCTATCTCAAACATGAATTAATCCTCCTACCATCCCTATGACAAAGGTAAATATCTTTCTACCTACCTTATAGATGGGTAGACTGAGGCTCAGAAAAGGAAAAAAGCAAGTTTGGCTGTAGAATCCCAGAGCCTTGACTGCCATTCTCCTGCACTACCCACTGGACCACACCCACTGGCAGAGGCGTAGCGAGTGCCCTCCGTACCCTCCGACCGGAGGGGGCCCCGCAAGGAAGGGGGCCCCTAAAAGTGGCAAAATAAATACCGCATTCCAGTTTCTGCATTGTAAGGGGCCCCGCCCGGACATATGTTCGGAGGGGGCCACCGTTCGGAGGGGGCCACGTTCTTTGTTGCTACGGCCCTGCCCACTGGACCAAGGAGTGTAGACTACAGTCCAAAAGAGAAATTAACCTTCGTAGACAGAGCAGAAGGGTGAGGGCAGTGCCCAGCCAGAGGGAGGGCTGGCTAAACCATGTTGCAGCTGTTTGTGCGCATGTATTCACGCATGCAACTGAAGAAAGTAAATGAACACAACCAATCTAAGACAATGAATCCAACAGTCACCAGAACAAAGATGCAAGACATAGTAAATCTAAATGCAATTCTCAGCCATTTGTGTGGAGTAATCAAGCAGGTGGGAGTGTAAAAGCTCCCTCGTCACTTATTCCTGAATCATCTTTCGCATGTTATTGCCTAGCGCTTTAGTAGCATGTTGCCTGCCAGATAATAAACGACTGATGCTTCATTCACCACTGTAATGAGGACATTATTAAAAATTATCTCTGGAAAATGATCCAACACATTTTGAATTGAACCCTGACATGGGAAAGAATGATGCATTTTTCTGAAAATCAAAGTTCAAGTTTTGGCTTACACTTTGAAAATGTGGATGCGTTAAACTTCCAGGGCAATCAAAGTGATTGTTGCAAAACACTTACAAAACACAGTGGTTTTTAAGCAGTGCAGAATGCCTAAAGCAGTCCCAGTGGAGATGTATTAGTGGGCAGAATCCAGGGGAGGTCAAAGGAGTGTGGTAAACATAGTTGTGACCCAGGAACCTCTTAATATCAACTGGCAAAGGGCATAGGGGGGTACATAGGGTCAGGGCCGGCTCCAGGCACCAGGCAACCAAGCTGGTGCTTGGGGCGGCACCTGGAGGGGGGCGGCGCGGCGCTTGGGCCGCCGGGGAGAGCGGGGCCACAGCCGGGCTCGCCGCCCTGCCCCCGGCGCTCTGGCCGCCGGGGGGAGAGCCGAGCCCCCGCCGGGGCTCGCCGCCCTGCCCCCGCCGGGGCTCGCCGCCCTGCCCCCGGCGCTCTGGCCGCCGGGGGGGGGGGCAGAGCCGAGCCCCCGCCGGGGCTCGCCGCCCTCCTCCCAGGGCTCCGGCCGCCCTCCCCTCCGGCGCCCTCCCCCCGGCCGCCGGGGGGAGAGCGGAGCCCCCGCCGGGGCTCGCCGCCCTCCCCCCCGGCGCCCTGCCCCCCCCCGCGGGGGGCGGGGGGGGCGGGCGGAGGCTTTTTTGCCTGGGGCGGCAAAAAAGCCAGAGCCGGCCCTGCATAGGGTACATTATGTATATATACTTAAAATAATGTTCTTAAGGTATGCAACTAGGAGGTTGGTCACCAGGAAAGGTGAAAAGCAGTTTTTTTTCCAGGCAAGAAATGTTTATCTATCTGTTTACATTTAAATTGCGTATTGTCTGGTTCAGAATGGGAAACCATTTGCAGTCTGAGCCAAATGCTAGCAAAGGATTGCAATATCCCCAAAGAGATGAAATTTACAGGAAGAAGTGAACCAGCAGGGGGATCTCCATTTACACGTGAAAACAATCAACGTCCAGGCTATAACTGTAGATAGAGAGACTTGGGGAATGTCTTCACTTAAAACACTGCAGTGCAGCTGTGCCACTGTAGTGCTTCTGTGAAGACATTGCTACACTGGCGGGAGAGCTTCTCCCATTGGCTTAGTTAGCTACTGCCTCTTGAGGAGGTGGATTATGACAACAGGAGAAGCCCTCCCATCAGCATAGCACTATCTACACCAGGGGTCAGGTCAGTATAACTGCGGCGCTCCAGGGTGTGGATTTTTCACACCCCTGAGCGATGTAGTTTTACTGAAGTAAGATTATAGTGTAGACCTGGCATAAGGGAGGGATAGCTCAGTGGTTTGAGCATTGGCCTGCTAAACCCCGGGTTGTGAGTTCAGTCCTTGAGGGGGCCACTTAGGGATCTGGGGCAAAATCAGTACTTGGTCCTGCTAGTGAAAGCAGGGGGCTAGACTCGATCTCGATGACCTTTCAGGGTCCCTTCCAGTTCTAGGAGATAGGATATCTCCATTAATTTATTTATTTTTATAAGGATATGTCTGCACTAGAAGTACGACAACAACACAGCTGCAGCTGCGCCACTGTCACGTAGATGCACACTGCAGCGACAGAAGGGGTTCTTCCATTGCTGTAGTAAATCCATCTCTCCAAGAGGCAGTAGCTTGGTTAATGGAAGGATTCTTCCATCGACCTAGCAGCATCTACATCACTGGGGCTTATGTAATCTTAATTACTTTGCACGGGCCATGGATTTTTTTGCAGCCGTGAGCAATGTAGTTAACCCGACCTAACTTTGTAGTGGAGACCAGCCCTAAGGCTGTATCTTTCACGGAGGCAGCAAGCAGCAGTGTGGCTTGTTTCATTAAAGGAAGATCACAGCCTAACATGGCTGAAATATGCTGGAAATATTTTGGATGAGGAAAACCTCCTGTCTAAAGAAGTTATCCTGTTAATTAAGTTTAAGTTTCAGAGCGCATGTTATGGTTTTGTTGTATATGTAACCATTTATTGCCAATATTCTTATTTACTATAACTTGAATCTCTGTTCTTTAATAATAAACTTATCCCTGTTTTCCTATTCTCATTTTCATTATAAATATATCTAAGTGCTTTGTGTACAGCAGAGCTGTGTTGTAAGGTGTATCTAATAAGCTGCAGTGGACTGTTCCTTTGGGACCAGCAAGCCTGGTAACTCTGTGAGCATTCAATGGATAAGGGGCTGGACACTACAGGGAACACTCGGGAATTGGTGTGTGCCTATCACTACCTGTAGAGAGCAGCCTGCAGAAGCCTGGAAGGCAGCGCTTGTGTTGCCAGAAGCTGGTGGTTTCAGGGAGCTGATCCACAAAAGGCACAAACAAGCTATGGACAGGTGGTGGTGAGATGCCTTACAGCCCTGCGTATCCCTGGGAAGCATCACATTGGTTTATCACAGGCCTGCACAACTCGTAAAGTGGCGAGGGCCATATTACTCCAAAGAAAATAGCTGAGGCCGAACCCCCTCAGCGCCACCCAGCCCCCCTGAAACACAACACCCCCCCCCAGTGCCGCCCGCCCCGTGGAAACAACCCCCCCAGTGCTGCCGAAACACCCCCACCCAGTGCTGCCTAGCCCCCCTGAAACAACCCCCCCCAGTGCTGCCCGCCCCGCGGAAACAAACCCTCCTTCTCTAGCGCCGCCCCACCGAAACAGCGGTATTGAACCTTGGTAATATGTTATAGCGGGCCCCTAAGGTAGTATAATTAAGGTAAAAGAAAACTGTCTTTTTGCTAGAAGTAGAATAAGATCTTCCCCCCACTTTGTAATCAATTGCCCTGTTGAATGAATGAGGTGTGAATGAGGAAGGCGTGGAAGGCAGGCACCTCCAGACAGCTGCAACCCTTGGAGAGGGGATGGGAGCCAGACCAGATTAATAGAACAGGTCAGCCACCGACTCACCACTCGCCTCCTCAGCTCCCCTCCCTCGTGGCCGGCTCACCTGCCCCCCCGCTCACCTGCTCAGCGCCCCCCCCCCCAGCTCATCTACTCACCCCCTGCCACTGCCCGCCTGCTCACCTCCTCAGCCCCCCCCCCCCGGCTCACCTCCTCAGCCCTCCCCCCCGGCTCACCTACTCACCCCCTGCCACTGCTCGCCTCCTCAGCCGCCTCCTCCCCCGCCACCAGCTCACCTGCCCCCCGTCACTGCCCGCCTGCTCACCTCCTCAGCCCCCCGGCTCGCCTACTCACTCCCCGCCACTGCCCACCTGCTTGCCTCCTCAGCCCCCCCGCCGCCGGCTCACCTGCCCCACCGCCACTGTCCGCCCGTCTCCTCACCCCCTGCCACTGCCCGCCCGTCTCCTCAGCCCCCCTCCCTCACCTATTGCTTGCCTACTCACCCCCCACGGGCCGCACAGTGAGCCCACCTACTCACCCCCCCCCGCAGGCTGCACAGTGAGCCCACGCGGGCTGCATGTTGTGCAGGCCTGGTTTATCACCAGGGTGGTGCAGTTTATCACATGGCTGCAGAAACACAGGAACGGATCACCTGGATATTATTACCACAAGTGTGGAATTATGTACATATTTATATAAATACCAATATATTTATGCTTCCCTTCTGTATAGATTCTTATTTTACATCCCATTCCTGTGATATCAGGGCATGTTTGTGTATCTGTTTATAGCTGCACACCCAGTATATCAGAGATAAAGATATAAATTAAGGATTTACCTTAAGTCACTGACTGAATAGGTCAGCTGACAGATTTCTCCTTGCACCCAGCAGCCACATACCATCCACCAAGACTCCTTGTGACAAATCTTTATGAATATGTTTTAAGCAAATTTAGGATTTGTAGAAGGTGCTACAATGATAAACCTAGACAAGTCCTCTTTGGGGTAGCTGGTCCCTGTAGATAGACTAAGCCCAATGCCCCAGCCCAGAGCAGGTGAGTCCAATCCAGCCAATTAAAGAGGGCTGGGCCGCACCTGGGCCACTAAAGGCCTGCGAATGGGCAGCTGGGGGATGGACTGAGACTGGCTGTGCCCCGGAGAGGAAAAGCCACACTGGAGTGGAGTTAGCGCCTGTGGTGGGTCCCTGGCACAGGGGCTCAGAGAAGCAGCCTAGGGCTGCTGCTCCAGGAAGGGAGCAGAGCAACTGAAACTGGGAGGCTGCCAGGAACAGGAGTGCCAGAGACCCCAGGGAAGGATGGACCTGAGGCTAAGGAAGAAGTTAAAAGACAGTTTTCCTGTTTGCTTGCCAACCTTGGCTAAGAAAATGAACCTCCTTGCCAAAGACTGGGCGTGGCAGTGCATGTTTTGGGGCTGGGAAGAAGCATGGCCCGGTGACTCCTCTCCATAGAACAGATACAGCATGGACAGTAGCAGTATGTGCTACCCCACACAACACACTGTCCATGCACTGCAATCTTGGGCAGGAAGGATCAGCTGTAGGCTAAGAGAACAGTTATTTAATGCAATCTAGTACCTTAACACCACAAAGAGGGAAGGACCTGAGCCAAAGTCCATTGACCCTGGAATGGCTCCTGCTGAGTACAGTGGGTTCTGGATCAGGCTCTGAGAGCAGAAAATACACATTTCTCTCATGTCAATAAATTGCATTCACTCTCGGTTGGCCTTGATCTAGCGGTGAAAAGCCAGCTCCCTATCTCAAGATTACAGTTCCTCTGAGCTATTTTATCCTTGACTTTTCCAGATCCTAAAACCACTTTATTCTTAGTCATGGCACTACAGAAAACTGTTTAGTCTAGCAGACAACATAATCCATAAGTAATGACTGCAGAAGCTGGACAACACTTTACTACACCTTTATATACAGGCTTGCAGAAGCATCTACTAGCTGCTAATGTCACAAGCTGTTCATTGATATGCAGGCAACTATCAAAGGGCAGTACTGAGATCTAAATGTTTGCACTCAGTTATATATTGCATGTCTCAAGTATGGAAAAAGTATTTTAAAATGTTATGCTTAAGCAGATACCACACTCCAGGAGGTAAGATAATATAAAGTTCCTGCATAAACACTCTTAAGCATTTCCTGGATGAAAGGAGTTTGAGTTTTAGGTATTTGGATTCCATCATGTCCAAGTCTGTGTCTGTTTCTACTCTAAGCTCTTTCCTTACCCCTGGCATTTCAGAGGCAGTGGTTGAAACATTCCTTATATTTAATTCATGTTTTTAATCTACTTTCCCTCATTTTACTGCCATCCAGATATAGGGCTCTTTCACTATCCCTCGTGCAAGTCATTATCTCCTTTTCAGACAATCGGATTGTCTTTCCTAACTCCTGAGTTCCTGGCTATCTCGCTCACCCATCTGAGCCTCCTAGTCTGTTCTTTCTTCCTACTCCAGGGGGCAGCCTACCTCATCACAGTTTAACAATTCCTGTGTCTGCAGATGTAACTTTTTGATCCCTGGGATTTCACTTCACACTGCATATTACACACAGCAACACAGATTCCGAACATAACACAGATACCCTCAGGGTGCTGTGTTTGCAAGCCACTTCTGTTTTCTGAGCAGGTTCAGATGCCTGCATGAGCAAAAACCTGCTATATCACAAAGCTATGTTTGCAAGTACTCCGAGATATTCACTGAACAAATTCCCTTGATGCTTACAGTGTAAATGATGAGGAAGTAATTTGTGCATAAGATTACAAACATGAAGGTGTATTTGTAAGATATGTATCCACTCTTAGGAGACTCCTGCCCTTGCAGGAGAATTGAATTAGTCACGAATAGGATTTTTCACTTGCTAAATTTAATGATCCTATTTTCATTGCATGCACCAGGCAACCTTTTACACCAAGCATACTACAGTAATAAGCATGATATTTTTCACAGTTATTTACCAGGAGTTGATAATGGGAGTTCTCTGAAAATGATGTTCTTCAGTGCAATCATACATTTGGAATGCCCAGTAGCCTAGTCAATATTCTGCACCTCCTCACTGGAGAGAGACCATGAGCCTATTCTAAATGGCTCCTATTGACTTTAATGGGCTTTGTATCACATCCTGTGATTTGATTTCTCAGGCTTTATTTTTCACTCTCCAGCAACAAGGGTTGTTTGGTCACGCTAAGGCAAGTGTCTCATGGGGGAAAGAAGTGCCAAATGCCAAATAACTCTGGACACACTTCTGGACTCCTGATTAAGAGACCCACCCAATTCTCTGGAATATAAACATGTGACCTCCTTCAGAAACTAGGTGCTAACCAGACAACACTTGTACACAGATGCACATGCAACAGATCAACTTTGCTTCCATCACTTTTTAAAGGGTATAACTAGAAAATGTAGTCTTGGCATGAACTTAACTGGCACTCTGATCTGCTCCATAGACTATTACACCTCTACCTCGATATAACGCTGTCCTCGGGAGCCAAAAAATCTTACTGCATTATAGGTGAAACCGCATTATATCGAACTTGATTTGATCCACCAGAGTGCACAGCCCCGCCCCACCCAGAGCACTGCTTTACCGCGTTATATCCGAATTTGTGTTATATCGGGTCGCGTTATATCGGGGTAGAGGTGTATTAGCCTGCTAACTTGAACTACTCTATTACCCACTGTGTGACAGACTTCTCTTGGACAACATATTAATAACCTTTGCCTGGACAATTTGTTAGCATGTGTGTTATGTTACATAGGGATAGCATGTGTTAGACTGGGAAGGATGTGCATTATACACCCTGGGCAGGGGCCTGTGTTGCATGGCATGGGGAAAGTGTGTATTATGCAGCATGGGGAAGGCATACATTAAGCAGCATTGTTTAATAGAGTTTTGGATAGTTCTGTATACTTTAGCCTCCATTTTCCTATTTTTCTACAGTGCAGAATAGCAAGAGCCAAACAATGGATAGTTGGCGGTCAGCTCCCATCAGAGAGGCATTGAATGTAAACTCCATGAGCCTATTTCACTAATGTATTACTCCAGTTTTATACTGATGTAACTCTGCTGAAATGAATGAACCTGTGCCAATGTAAAACTGAGGTGAGGCATTGTTGTGAATCAAGGCTCATATCCAAACACTCCCCAACTCTGGGGGAGCTCGGGTTCAGATCTTAATTTTGCTACTGTCCCCCATCTCGAGAACGGATCAAACTGGGTTTGTCCCCTTCGCATTGCTTTTTTCTGGAAAGTTTGGATCTGAATCCCGATCCAGGTCTGGACTTGGGTCCATCTCTAGTTCTAACATGGGGATAAGTCTGGGACTGTCAGGTCTTTTCTCAGACTCAGGTGGCTCCTTGGATGCCTGTAGCAAGTGAAAGAAGAGATCTATAAATACAGCAGGAGAGTCATGATCCCCTGAGGGATCATCAGTAGTCAAGTTCATAAGACTTTCCTTCTTTGATAGGATTATTGACTTAGTGGATAGGGGGGAAGCAGTAGACATGATATAACCTGATTTTAGTAAGGTTTTTGACACAGTTCCATATGACATTCTCATAAGCAAACTAGGGATATGTGGTCTAGATGAAATTATTATAAGGTGAGTGCACAACTGGTTGAAAGACCGTACTCAAAGAATAGTTATTAATGGTTTGCTGTGAAATTGGGAGGGCATATCTAGTGGGATCCTGCAAGGGTCCGTCCTGGGTCCAATGTTGTTCAATATTTTAATTAATTACTTAGATAAGGGAGTAGAGAATATGCTTATAAAATTTGCAGATGACACTAAGCTGGGAGGGGTTCCACGCACTTTGGAGACAGGACTCAAAAGGACCTTGACAAATTGAAGAATTGGTCTGAATTCCACAAGATTAAATTCAATAAAGATAAATGCAAAGTACTTCACTTAGGAAGGAAAATCAAATGCACAACTACAAAATCGGGAATAACTGGCTAGGTGGTAGTTCTGCTGAAAATGATCTGGAGGTTATAGTGGACCACAAACTGAAAATGAGTCATTAATGTGATGCAGCTGAAAAAAAGGCTAATAAGATTCTGGGGTGTATTAACAGGAGTGTTGTATGTAAGACACAGCAGGTGATTGTCCCCCTCTGCTTGGCATGGGTGAAGCCCCAACTGGAGTACTGTGTCCAATTCTGGGCACCACAATTTAGGAAAGAAGTGGATAAATTGGAGAGTCCAGAGGAGAGCAACAAAAATCATAAAAGGTTTAGAAAACCTGACCTATGAGGAAAAGTTAAAAAAATGGGCATTTTTAGTCTTGAGAAAAGAAGACTCAGGGGGGACCTGATAGTCTTCCAATATGTTATGGGCTGTTATAAAGAGGATGGTGATCAATTGTTCTCTATGTCCACTGAAGGTAGGACAAGAACTAATGGGCTTAATCTGCAGCAAGGGAGATTTAGGCTAGATATTAGGAAAAACTTTCTAACTATAAGAGTAATTAAACTCTGGAATAGGCTTCCAAGGGAGGTCGGGGAGTCCCCATCGTTGGAAGTTTTTAAAAAAAGTTGGACAAACACCTGTCAGGGATGGTCTAGGTCAGTGGTGGGCAACCCGTGGCCCGTCAGGGAAAGCCACTGGCGGTCCACCAGCCCATTTGTTTACATTTGCACGGCTGCCTGCAGCTCCCAGTGGCCGCAGTTCGCCGTTCCCGGCCAATGGGAGCTGCAGGAAGTGGTGGCCAGGCCCTCTGGATGACTTCTCAAGGTCCCTTCCAGCCCTACATTTCTGTAATTCTATAACTGTTCCCATTCCCTGTCTCTAATCTTCTAATGAAGTGGGCTTGCTCAGCCATGTGCAGTCCATCCTCCTCAGGCACCAGGAGTTTCCCATAAACCATTGCAAAGATTACAATAGGGCCTGCAGGAATCTAGAGGAATCTAGAGGAATCCCAGGATTCTAGAGGAACAGTTGAACATAGCCGAATGTAGGTTCATGAAATGAAAGTGGTGGTGAACCCCTGCACTAGCAACTGGCTTGCAGGCAAGGGTGAAGTTGTCTGAATATATACCATGATTAAGGCTATGTTTTAGTCACAGGTATTTTTAGTAAAAGTCACAGGCAGTAAACAAAAATTTATGGCCCATGACCTGTCCATGACTTACTGTATACCCCTGACTAAAACTTGGGGGTGCATCTCAGGAGGGCAGCCCTGGGGGCGTCGGGGGGATGGCCCGGGGGTTGCTGCGGGTGCTGGGGATGGGGGTTGGTGGGGCTAGGGCAGACACCGTACCCAGCTGCTGGGAAGCGGCGACCCCAGCTCCTAGCTCCACATACTGCCTCTGCTTTGCCCCAAGCCCTGGTTCTGCGGCCAATGGGAGCAGCGGAGGCGGTGCCTGTGGGCAGAGGCAGCACGCGGAGCTAGGAGCTGAGGGAGGGGAGTTGCTGTCACTCTTCCGGGGAGCCTCCCCCCCCAGGTAAGCACTGCCCCACACCCCAACCCTGAGCCCCCACACCCAAACTCCTGCTGTTGTGGGGCAGGAGGGCCCGAGACTGCCCCAGCAGCGGTCAGTGCACCTGGTCCAGGGGCTGCCCAAGCTGCTCAGGTGACCCCAGGCCAGGCACTCCGGTCGCTGCAGAAGTCAGGGAAAGTCACGTAATCTGTGACTTCCCTGACTTCCGTGACAAACACGGAGCCTTAAACATGATCTGTTTCACAAACCGTAAGACAGACAGGCTGCTGACAGACCCAACTTTATTAAAAAAAACATGACAAGGCAGTGAGCCACTACAAAAGAGCGTTTTAAACATGCTGGCGGTCTGAAGTCTATATGGGCTCAACTATTTTTTATGGTTGTGGATGCTCTGAGATATAGCTTGAGCAGTTTCCTTGATCTTTCCCTGCCTTGGTGAATTATGTATCAGAGCTATCTTTATACCAAAACCTCTAGTCATTGCTGTAAATATACTTATTCTGCAGTCCAGGAGCCTGCCAACAATCTTCTGTCTTCTCTCATTATATATTAAAGTTAGTTGCTTCAACAGCCAAGTGCATCATCTTATTTTTGGGGCCCTGCAAAGACTGGGGTGCAGGAATAATGCTCAGAAATCAGGCCTGTCCTGCCATTTTCAGGACAGGTAGCCACCATCCTTCCCGTGCAAGGAGATGGTTCCCTCCACTGACCTGCATCAGTGGTGATGTCACACAAGACAGTGATCCAAATACAGGAGGATACTCAGCTGAGGATTTCCAAAGGGTATTTTTATTGGAGTTGGGTGCCTAACCCCCTTACGTCCCTTTGAAAATCTCAGCACTAGATGCTAGCATGCTGCAGCAGTTTTCACTACCTTTATCCTAGACTGGGCTCC
The DNA here is from genome assembly GCF_028017835.1 of Emys orbicularis. NCBI lineage: Eukaryota > Metazoa > Chordata > Testudines > Emydidae > Emys > Emys orbicularis. The sequence goes on from NC_088686.1 coordinate 110,916,036, forward strand.
AGACTGGGTTGTGTATAATGTCGTAAAAGCTGATTATGGAAGGGAAAGTAGAAACAGCTACTGACAGCCAAGGTTCTTCTGATAGATCAAACTGAAGCTGTAATCTTTTGGGCTTGTTCAACTTTACCTTGTACTTGCTGACATTGAGCCAGAGGCCAGTCAGTACAAAGAACAAGCTCAGATGAAGTTTCTAGTAGTTTACATAGAGTGAAATTCACCCATGGGTATAGGAGTTGTGGAAAGCCTCCAAGGCAGAGGAACCACTATGGTCCTGACGCACAGGGAGCTATGAACTCCACATGTTGGACTTAGGTTCTGTTCAGCTCTGCAAAACCCAGAGCAGAGAGTCTGGGAAGGCGGAGGTCCCTGGGGCATGGTCACTAGCACCATGATAACACAGATCCAGTTGCCACCAAACCCTTGAGTAGAGGTGTACAGGGTATGCAGCCTCTGGTCCAGTCTAAGTCCTAGAAGATAGTCCACAGCTGGAGGATAGATTTCTTCCCCCAAAACTGCCACAGGATTTCTTCCATAAAGCCCATTTCCTTTGCTTGAGGACAGACACTAACTGAGAAATTAACTCCCACTCTCAGCCCTTGTCTATACTGGGATTTTATCCACCAGTGTAATAGCGATAGCCCTGGTGCAAAGCATTAGTGTAAACTAGGACTGTCAAACGATTAAAAAAATCACGATTAATCACAGTTTTAATCGCACCGTTAATAAAAAATTATTTATTTAAATATTTTGGACGATTTCTACATTTTCAAATATATTGATTTCAATTACAACACAGAATATAAAGTGTACAGTGCTTACTTTATATTATTTTTATTACAAATATTTGCACTGTGAAAAAGATAAACAAAAGAAATAGTATTTTTCAATTCACCTCATACAAATACTATAGTGCAATCTCTTTATTGTGAAAGTGTAACATACAAATGTAGATTGTTTTATTTTTGAGTGCAGTTATGTTAAAAAAAAATAGAGCCTACAAGTTCCCTCAGTCGTACTTCTTGTTCAGCCAATTGCTAACTTCCATGCTGATGACGGGTTCTGCTCGATAATGATCCAAAGCAATACAGACTGACACGTTCATTTTTCCTCATCTGAGCCAGATGCCTCCAACAAAATGTTGATTTTCTTTTTTGGTGGTTCGGGTTCTATAGTTTCTGAATCGGAGTGCTGCTCTTTTAAGACTTCGGACAGCATGTTCCACACCTCATCCCTCTCAGGTTTTGGAAGGTATTTCAGATTCTTAAACCTTGGGTCGAGTGCTGTAGCTATCTTTAGAAATCTCACGTTGGTACCTTCTTTGCATTTTGTCAGATCTGCAATGAAAGTGTTCTTAAATTGAACAACATGTGCTGGATCATCATCCAAGATTGCCATAACATGAAACATATGGCAGAATGCAGGTAAAACCACAGAGCAGGAGACATACAATTCTCTCCCAAGGAGTTCAGTCACAAATTTAATTAATGCATTATTTTTTTAATAAGTGTCATCAGCATCAAAGCATGTCATCTGGAATGATGGTTGAAGCATGAAGGGGCATACAAATGCTTAGAATATCTGAAACGTAAATACATTGCAATGCTGGCTACAAAAGTGCCATGAGAATGCCTGTTCTCACTTTCAGGAGACATTGTAAATAAGAAGTGGGCAGCATTATCTCCCGGAAATATAAACAAACTTGTTTGTCCTAATGATTGGCTGAACGAAAAGTAGGACTGAGTGGACTTGTAGGCTCCAAAGTTTTACATTGTTTTGTTTTTGAGAACAGTTATGTAACAAAAAAAAATCTACATTTGTAAGTTGCATTTTCATGCTAAAGAGATTGCACTACAGTACTTGGATGAGGTGAATTGAAAAATACTATTTCTTTTCTCTTCTACAGTGCAAATATTTGTAATAAAAAATAATATAAAGTGAGCACTGTACACTTTGTATTCTGTGTTGTAATTGAAATATATTTGAAAATATAGAAAAAATCCAAAAATATTTGTAATAAATGTAAATTGGTATTCTATTATTGTTTAACAGTGCTATTAAAACTGCAATGAATCACAATTAATTGTTTTAATCAAGTTAATTTGTTTTAAGTTAATCACGTGAGTTAACTGCGATTAATTGACAGCCCTAGTGTAAACCTAATTTATGCGGGTGCAGTGTGATGTGGGGTAAGCTACCTCAGTGCTGCACTGGTGTAAATTGGGTGTATACTAGAGGTCTGCACTGTTGGCTAAAAATCAGGACTTGATTCTCCATTGCTCTGTCCTCCATCTGTCGTCAATTACGTTGGTGAAAAGGGAATGTAAAATGCTGCCTTTCTGATTTGGTAGCATTTTACATTTACTTTGCCCTGATGTAAATGATGACACATGGGTCAGAGCATTGGAGAATCAGGCCCTACATATAGACAGGGGGGTGAATTTCACAGCTAATGCATGCTTGGCAAAACAAGTTCTTATGGAAAGAGTGTGATGCCAGAACTACAAAGGCTGTGATGTCATAAAGTTCCTCTGCACGGCAGAGAACAAGTGATTCTCCTGAAAATGACAGGAAAACAAGGTATGGTCAGTGACCCTAACTCCCTTTCAAAAGCAATTCACTTTTTTTCTTGGTTAATGTTGAAAACAAAGTTGTAATTCAATCATCAACGATAGAATTTATCCCAGAAGAGGGGCAGGGGACCACCTAGAGCATGAACCAGGTGCGAATTATAAATATCACCACCAAGTGACTCCTGTGTCCCACAGGGACTTGTGCTACAGTTCATACCAAAGAGTTCTTTTAAAAAATGCCTGCGTCTTCACTAGTTACATTTTCTTACAATTTACTTAGACTGTAAATTTTTCAGGGCAGGGACTATCTTTTGATATACATTTGTACAGCACCTAGCATGGTGGGGCCCTTATTGAGACCCCTAGGCACTACCACAATAATAAAAATAGTTTCAGGATCTGCAGTTCCTCTTGGCAAATCTCTCTGTGTGGGGTGGGAGGCACAGTGATCATAATGATGGCTGCAGAGCTGTTCTAGAGGTGCTCCTGAGCTTGGGAGATGATTCCATTCCCCTGTGAAGCACTTGTGCAAATACAACATATTCGGGCTTTGCACACAGGAAATGGTTTAGCTCAAAGGGAATCTGGAAATGTAGGTGTACTGAAGAAAAATAACACAAGCTGGTGATTTTCAGGGGCTAGAGAGGATATCTCCCTCTACTGTGAGTTTCTGAGGAACCACACCGAATCTGAATTTCCTCCAAAGCCTTAGTTTGTGTACTGACATTTCCCCTCATTCCAGTGATTTATTTGGGAGGTGGAGAAGATATAATCAGGGAAATTTCCCCATTTAAACTAGCTGACGTTGGATCTCAATGTTCAATAACTTCCCAGCTATAGCATGTATTTGTTCCTCTCTTCCTGTGTAAAGGGAGAAAAAGACCCAGCAAAAGTTATTTTGGAATTTAAACTATTAATTCAATTCAAGGCAGATATGGGAGAGAGGCCCTTAGAAATTAAAAGGTTTTTCAAAATTAATGGGTCACACTTAACATAATACAGTTTCTTGCCTTTATTATACAATATGTCTTTCACACTAAACAATCACTTCAACCACCAATGAAATGCTGTCACTTCTGGGATGGAATACACCAGTTGTTTAGCAGCAGACAGCAACAGTACAGAGCAGTTGAGGGAGGTAGAATTATTATCTAAGGTGAAATCTGCAACTGATCTATAACTCCCGAACTCCAAAAAGAGCCAAGGGGTTCTTTATTGACTACAGGCCCTTGGTTTTACATCTTCCCTGGAAGATGGTACCTTTAGCTCACAGCATTCCTAACACTAGGCTCGTGCATTGGTTGAAACTGACTGAGCGAAGAGTGCCACCTACTGAATCACCAACACCACTTTCTGAAGTGAGTGGATTTTCCTTAGGGATCTCCTATCTAAGTAGTGAGAAGGCTCAGCCCTGCTTTAGCTAAGGAGATCTGCCCAGATCACTGCCTGAGGTGTTAAACCAATCAGACAGATTAGCTTTGCTGTTAGAAACCATTACTCTTTGAGTATACAGGTATATCTTTTCCTGTTTTGTTTTGTTGTTTAGTACCCAGATAATCTGCCTTGCATTTCCGGAGTCAAGTATGGGTTTACATTTCCCTTGTCAAACTACATAACAGTAAGAGGGCAGGAACTAATCTGTAGGTCTGGCCCCAATGTAGCCTCTGGAAAGTACTTGGTTGCTCCTTGACTCTGAACAGTATTTCTAGGTTGCATCAACAAACTAATGTCTTGGTTTATTTGTTTGAAGGAGCAGGGGCAGGAAGAGATGAATATTTCCACCACTCCAAATTGGATTAAAAATACCTTTGAAACCCTTCTTGTAAGTTTTCCCAGGCCCAGCTTGGCCTGAAAGGCGAAGGCTTTGTACAATATGCTGTATGTTTCCTGAATTTTTTTTCCATTCGTACTACAATTTACAAATTCAAATATGCTCTTTTCAAAAGCTAAAACAAATGCCCTGATTCATTGTATCAGGGAAAGTGATTTAAATTGTCCGGTGGCACCTTAAAAACTAACAGATTTATTTGGGCTTGTTGTTTTTGTGGATACAGACTAACACGGCTTCCCCCTCATACTTGATTTAAATTGGACTCTCACATTGGGTCCAGCTTGAAAACAAGGAACAGTTGCAACAAAATAAACTTATTGACCCCATGTTTTCCTATCTTCCTTTAGCTCTTTCAATAAGTGCTTTCTCCCTCATAGCTTCAGTTTCTCCTTCTGCTTGATCTGACAGTGAAGATGAAGTCCTATGCTTTTAACATCTGTTTCTATGGAAATTATTGTGAGGTCATCAACTGGGCACAATGACTTCAACCATATTAAAGGTAACAGGTTTATGAGGTAGTTAGATGACTTGAAATAAAGTTTTCCCTGGGCCAATTGCAAGTTTCTCTTTAAAGAGGCGTGTGCAAAATTAGCTGCCATGACAGTGATCAAATCATCATTGCTACAGAAATTACAAAAGAAATCAAATACCCCACTTATTATGTGATACAATAAAGAAAGCACTGCTGAAGAACAGAGAATGGTCTAGTGGCTCAGGGGCTGGGAGGTTTTAGGGTTCAATCCCTTACTTCCTTTGTGACTTTGGACAATCTACCCTTTTCCTTAGTACCCCTCTGTAAAATGAAGATTGCAGTTGGTAACGAGAACCTTTCGCAGACCCCTTAGACATAGTCCGCGGACGCCCCCAGGGGTCCACGGACCACAGTTTGAAAAACACCGATCTAGATTATAAACTCTGTGGGGAAGAGAGACTGTCTTTTACCTTGTATATGTACAACATCGAGCACCATGAGACTCTGATCTTGGACAGAGTCTCTAAGACAGTGGTTTTCAAACTTTTTTTCTGGGGACCCAGTGGAAGAAAATTGTTGATGCCCGCAACCCAATGGAGCTGGGGATGAGGGTTTGGGGTGTAGGAGGGGTTCAGTGCTGGGGCAGAGGGTTGGGGTGAGGGCTGCGGGGGGGGGGCCCAGGAATGAGGAGTTTGGGGTGCAGGAGGGGCTCCAAGTTTGGGGCAGGGCTGGGGCAGGGGGGCAGGGCTTTGGGCTGGGGGTACAGGCTATGGGGTGGGGCTGGGTATGAGGGGTTTGGGGTGCAGGAAGGGGTTAGGGGTTTGGGGGGCTCAGGGCTGGGGCAGGGGATTGGGGCACGAGGTTGGGGTGCGGACTTACCTCCGGCAGCTCCCAGTCAGCGGCACAACAGGGGTGCAGAGGCAGGCTTCCTGCCTGTCCTGGCACCACAGACTGCGCTGTGCCCCAGAAGCAGCCAGCAGCAGGTCCGGCACCTAGGCAGAGGCGCGCAAGCAGCTCTGTGCGGCTCTCGCCCACAGGCACTGTCCCCACCAAGCTCCCATTGGCCGGTTCCTGGCCAATGGGAGTGCAGAGCCAGCGCTCGGGGTGGGGGCAGCACGCGGAGCCCTGTGGCCCCCCTGCCTAGAAGCCGGACCCGCTGCTGGCCGCTTCCGGGGCGCAGCACGGTGTCAGAACAGGGAGGCACTAGCCTGCCTTAGCTGTCCAGCACTGCCAATGGGACTTTTAATGTCCTGGTCGGCAGTGCTGACCAGAGCTGCTAGGGTCCCTGGGAGCTGAGCAAGGCGACCCAGTGTCTTACATGCCGCGACCCACCCGAACTTTGAAAAACACTGATCTAAGAGTTACTGTAATACACATTAAAAAATCAATTAATAATAAATCAAATAAAATCCATTAATGACTGTGAGGTGCTCAGATACTATGGTGATGAGGGCCATATATGCATTTAAATACATAAGTAGACAGGGCATGACTCCAAGGGCAAAGCATTTTCCAATTTGAGGTATTCTAGGCTTGGTTTGCAGAGTTGGTGAGCACCCACAGCTCCCGTTAACTTAATTTACCACCAGTATGAATCCACAGAAACTCCCTCTTAATCAGTGGAGTTCTACTGGTGTAAGCGAGATTGGAATCAGGCTAGAATTTCCATAGAATTTCATAAACTGTTTATTGTATATATTCCAAGTATAAGAAAATTGTTAGCAAAATTTCTGCTCAAGAGTGAAGTCAGACCCTTTTCTCCTCTCTGTGGATTTATATGTATAAGATAGTTCCTGGAGAGGGATCACATCAGTGCTGTAGTTTTTAATTTACAGTTTTCTTCCTGAGCTTAGCTTGGCTCTGGGGATGGTGCCAGAACAATTACATTAACTCTGCGCAGTTCAGGCACAAAGCTCCTGTATTTACTCTGAGATTGTGCCAGATTTCGTCTTACTCACTTATGGAAAGATACATTTTCTCCTTGAATGTTTTAAAAAAGTAGTTCAATCTGGAGTGATCATAACAAGCTTAATCGCAACAGAAGGAGAGAAATGGTTAATATTACCAAATACATATACAGACACTTAGCCCTATAGAAGCATATCATTTCCCCCAATTTACATTTTGGAAACTGAGGCATTGAGAGGTGACTTGCCCTAGGTCGTACAGCAAGTCTGGCAGAGTTGGGGAAAATGCTCCCATCTGTGGATGCCCAATCCAGTGTTGTTTCCACTGAATCACACTACTTTCCTGAAACATGCTACCTCCCACGGTCTTCCTTCCTGTGAAAGTGGACTGTCAGCTTGCATTGACACCAGTGGGAGTGAGAGTGCTCCACACTGTGAAAGATCAAGCCCTGAATGATATTTTCTGACGTTGGTTGACCATCAAGCCCGGAAGATGCCTCATTTCCTGATCTAATGTCTAAGGTTTATTTTTTTTAAGAGCACTGTGGTATTTTCTTTGCAATACTGTATCCAAGAGCCATCAGCAGTGGTTGGGCTCTGACACACTTGCAGCAGTATGGTGCATATGGCATAGTTAAATGACATTGGGTTCATGCTGGCACAAAAATCAAGGAGCTGCAAGTAACCAGCCCCTTACTGGCCCTCCTACTTCTCTTGCTCTGAATGGAGCATCAAGCTTGGTAACTGTTATTCCAAAGAAAAAATTGCTTTAGATACATTGTTTTAAACCCAGACATTAAACCTCTGGAAATCACAAGTTAATGTTATACAAACAGTTCTGACTAGGGTGGAGGGCTAGCTCAGTGGGCAGTAATAGAGAGAGGGCTAGCTCAGTGGTTTGAGCATTGACCTTACTAAACCCAGGGTTGTGAGTTCAATCCTTGAAGGGGCCACTTAGAGATCTAGAACAAAATCAGTACTTGGTCCTGCCTCGTTAAGGCAGGGGGCTGAACTCAATGACCTTTTAAGGTCCCTTCCAGCTCTATAAGATAGGTATATCTCCATATATTATTATATTTTATTTTTATATTAGGGTGACCAGATGTCCTGATTTTATAGGGACAGTCCCGATATTTGGGAATTTTTCTTATATAGGCTGCTATTACCCTCCACCCTCGTCCCGATTTTTCACACTTTCTATCTGGTCACCCTAGGTCTCATACCAACCTTAGCTTCCATTCCATACAAAGAAACCAGTGAATGGAGTTATTGACACTGAGCAGCATCAAAACATCTGTAATTCTGCTCTTGTAGCTCTAAATAGAATGTAATGGGTGTATTCAATTTTAAAAATTCAAAAATCATCCCGTCTGTGTATATTTCAGATGGAGAACTGAGCATGGTTATTGCAGAGCGACATAGCACACATGGAATAGACTGGAGCGTACAGAAATGATGATACTCTGCCCCACAGAGTTCCTGTGTGATGCTGGGGCAAGTCACCTCTGCCAGACTTTTCAACAGTTGGCTACTACTGTGTGATTCTCATTTTCTGGATGCCCAATTTGAAACCCTGAGGTGCTGAAGTCTTGAGCCCTCACTGCAGCAACCGAAGTCAATGGGAGCTCGGCCCTGAACAAATAAAGTGCTATAAAATTCTAAGGTTTTTTTTCTTTTTTTTTTTAAATCGGGCCATAGCATCTCAAATTGGGCATCCAAAATTAGTGGACACTTTTGACATTAATGATGTTATGCCTTAGTTCCCCATCGCTACAATCAGAATAATGCCACTTTCCCTCCCGGGGGCAGTGTGAAGATAAATGTATTAATGTTTGTGAAGCAGTCAGATGCTACAGTGATGAGGAAATTAAAACTAGAGGGGTATGGAAACACACACTTTGCCAGTGAGTTTCACAGCTGACAGCAAAGGAATGTGGGACTCAGGAATAATAGGTTCAATTCCACCAGGGCTGGCTCCAGGCACCAGCGCAGCAAGCAGGTGCTTGGGGCGGCCAACGGAAAGGGGCGGCACGTCCAGGTCTTCAGCGGCGGGTCCCTCGGTCCCTCTCGGAGGGAAGGACCTGCCACCAAATTGCCGCTGAAGAATGAAGCGGCGGCGGTAGAGCTGCCCTAAAATGTCACCGATCATGGCTTTTTTTTTTTTTTTTTTTTTTTGCTGCTTGGGGCAGCAAAAACACTGGAGCCAGCCCTGAATTCCACGTTTTTCAGGGGTGTGATCTCTAGTGGTTATTTGGACACTTCTGCCCGTCCCCCAGTAACCTCTCCCTCTTCTGCTGCTATCCACCTACCCCCTGCCAGCTTCCGTTCATTACTCCCCACCCTAATCCTGCCCGTCCCCACTCTGCTCCTATCCTGCCCCACCAGCTCTAGTCCTGTGCCCCCTTTCCCTGTCTCCTTCCTCTGTCACCCTCTCTTTGCTCCAGCCCTTATCCCTTGCTTCTGCCAATGTTCTCCCCACAACCTTCTTCCAACCCTGTTCCTATCACACCTCCTCTTCTGTCTCCCTCTGCTCCTGCCTCCTTCCTATTCCCAGCTCCTAGCCCTCCACCCACAGGCTCCTATCCTCCCTTCCCCCATTTTCTCTCAGTCTTCACCTCTCTGCATCTGAGTCAGGCACTTAGTTTCCTCCTCCTCTTCCTTGATGCTTGGGCACCAGCATAGCAAGAATTGGGAGCACAGGAGAGCTAGTCACCCTGCTGCCAGTTCTGGTTCCCGTTGCCATAGTGGCCTCTATAGCTAGGAGGAGCAATAGCAGGGAAAGTCCTGCTCAGCCTCTGTAGCCCTGAGCCGGATCACACTCATTGGATCAGTAGGGATGATGCATGCACAGTCCGGTCACACATAGGAGCTGTAGGGGGCTGGAGAATTTAGCAGTAGCAAGTATCTACTGAGCATGTGTGAACTATGATTTTTCAGAACCTTATAATTTGACCAAATTTGGGCATAGTTTCATGGGAAGAGCAATAATCACATTCATAACACAAAGGCAATCCTCCTGCCAAATTTCAAGTCCCTGCTCCAAGGTATGAACATGCTAGCTTCTCAATGAAATGGTTATATGCACTTTTTTACCATCGGCAAAATAATCTGTTTTTCCCTAACCTTGTTCTGAGAAACAGATGAACTGGTTTAGCTGAAACTTTCCCCAAAAACCTCAGTCTGAAGCAAAGACCTGCCGTGGAAAATTTCAACTCGGGCAATTTAAATTTGGAAAAGTTATAAGCAATTGAAAACAAGATTTTATAATGGGACGCATCAAGCAACCTTAAGTACAGGTGTCACTACCTGCACTGCATGTTTGTTTGTTTAAGTGTGAGATTTAATTCCAACACCAACAGTGCTGTTTTACTGTAAGGAGCAGATTTTTTATGATCTTGAGTAAGAGATTGGATTAGATTATGTTCACACACTAGCTCTCTGGTAAGGACAGTTCTCTGATGAAGCATACTGTTGTAGGAGCAGCAGTGATCTGTATGCTCTGTATAACCTGTATGTTCAAAAGGTCTGTTACACCTCCCCCCCCACCCTTTTGTCTCCTCTCCCTCTTTGAATACAGTGGAACCCCGCTATAACGCGATAATTGGGGTAAACAAAATTCGATTGCGGTAAATGCGGGGTCATGTTATAGCGGGGTTCCACTGTACTTGTGTTCAGCTTCCAGTTTCAACTTACAACCATTAAGGAAGTTTTGTCCAAGGCAGGAGGAGTAGGACGGCGAGAAAAAAACAAGGGGCAGCCGGAGCAGCGAAGCAAAAAAACAAAACAACAACAACAAAAAACAGGGCACAAACTTTTGGTGCCACTTACTTGGCGGCTTGTGGCTGCCTCCCCCGGCTGCGCTGGCGAGTCTCTGGGTGGGCGGTGGCTGCACTCTTGCTAGTGGGACTCCCTGCGCTGCAGACATGCCCCGGGCAGCAGAGTGTGCGCCCCGGCTAGCAGGAGGGAGGGAGTGGGGGGGAGAGAGAGAAGGGGGGCAGCCAGGGCTTCCTTCAGCCGTGGCGCTCGCCACTCGGTCCCTCCCGCCGCACTGCCTGCTGGAAGGGCTCCGCGCCACTCCCGCCTGCAGGTGAATTGAAAGTCGTCGGTCGGCAGGAAGGGAAGGACGTGGGCTGCTGGGCTTGCTGCAGACCTGGCACCGGTTGGGGCAGGCGGAGCGTGCAGCCCACTCCCAGCAGGGCGCTCCCCTCCTCCGTGCTGCCGCCCCCTACAGTGGCGCACTGAAAGTCATCGGTCGGCGGGGAGGGAAGGACGCAGGCTGCGGGCTGGAGCCGGCCCTGCCGGGGACAGAGGTGAGAACCCCAGGGGTGCGCCGGGGCTACAGGGAGAGTTGCTCCTGCCGCAGCCGCCAGGGCATGGATCCCAAACGCCCCGCACCCACCGGACTCACCCCACGCCTGCCACAGCCGCCGGGGCCAGACTCACCCCGCGTTATAACCGAATTCGCATTATCGTGGGGTGCGTTATAGCGGGGTTCCACTGTACCTGTAAAGTGGCTTTCCCCCTCCCCTCCTGGAATGCTTGTGGGATGAATGTGCTGCTTGAACAGCTGGAAGATCAGAAGAGCTTCCAGGTAGATAAGGTGGCTGGAACTCTAATTAGGCAGCGATCACACACCCAACGCATGGACACTTCATGGACACTGTCCGAGGTGGAGTGTGACTAATCAGAAATGCCAAGTCATCTCTAGTCACAGGCCATGAGGTGCAGGTCATTAAAAGGGGAAGGGGCCATGTGCTCAGGAGTGCACTCACAAGCTTGTACCTCCCGTGAAGGCCCTTCGCCTGGACCACTGGCCGCATTGCATTTCATCATGCCTCAGGAAGACTTATTTTCATCGCACCATCCATCGCTGCGCTGTGGGACACTTACCTTGAAGGATCTTGACATCTCCAGTGCCGTGCCTGTCCTGGGAGCGTGGATATGCGAGTGTGAGTGTGACCCCCCCACACACTTTCTTTTGAGCTTAGCTATCAGTATAATAAATGTGCTGCTTTCTGGTGGGTCATTAGTCCTCCCTAAGCTTACTAGCTGGCCCAATTTCGGGTAACACATACCACTACCACAACTACTGTACACAAAAGTCACACACCACAACCTTAACTCTCCCTTACTATGGATACCAACTCTCCAGTACACCCTTTACCAAACTTCACCTTTTAAGCATGCCAGACTTCCACAACTGATAGCAAGGGACAGGCCGAACAGCGTGGTCCAAACAGGAGGGTAGTGAACTAGGACTCAGGAGACCTGGGGTCTATTTCTAGCTTTATTATTAACATGAGTCAATTTGCCTTTCTGTTTCTCCTCCTTCTCTTTTTCTATTTTGTCTGTTTAGATTGCAAGCTTTTCAGAGTGGGGACTGTCTCTTACTTACGCACTTTTACAGTGCCTGGCACAATGGAACTGGCTGGGGCCTTTATGTGGTCCTGTAATACAAATAATAATAAAGAAGGGTGCAGAAGGGAAAGTTGAGGAGGGTGGTTTGGTAAAGGGGGTGCTGGAAGGCGGGCATCCCTATGGGGGCAGAGTTAAGGCTGTGATGCATGCAGTGGTAAAGTACCTTCCTCTGGGTGAAGTAGAGGGTAAATACTGTGATATGGCTTAACTTTTCATTTCCTTGCTTTTGTGGGTTTGTGTCAGGCGTACTATGTGTATAGCAACCTTAAATATTTCATAACTTTTTTTTGCGATATGATATATTTTAAGCCTGGGTGGAGTTAAAAGGAGATGTGAGGGGAGAACTGCGCTGGGCCCTGTTGAGACTGGGAACATGTAAGAGATTCATAGATTCATAGATTCTAGGACCGGAAGGGACCTCGAGAGGTCATCGAGTCCAGTCCCCTGCCCGCATGGCAGGACCAAATACTGTCTAGACCATCCCTGATAGACATTTATCTAACCTACTCTTAAATATCTCCAGAGATGGAGATTCCACAACCTCCCTAGGCAATTTATTCCAGTGTTTAACCACCCTGACAGTTAGGAACTTTTTCCTAATATCCAACCTAGACCTCCCTTGCTGCAGTTTAAGCCCATTGCTTCTTGTTCTATCCTTAGAGGCTAAGGCCTGGTCTACACTAGGCGTTTATGTCGAATTTAGCACCGTTAAATCGAATTAACCCTGCACCCGTCCACACCACGAGGCTATTTAGTTCGACATAGAGGGCTCTTAAATTCGACTTCTGTACTCCTCCCCAACGAGGAGAGTAGCGCTAAATTCGACATGGCCATATCGAATTAGGCTTGGTGTGGATGGAAATCGACGGTAATAGCTCCGGGAGCTATCCCACAGTGCACCACTCTGTTGACGCTCTGGACAGCAGTCCGAGCTTGGATGCTCTGACCAGCCACACAGGAAAAGGCCCGGGAAAATTTGAATTCCTTTTCCTGTCTGGGCAGTTTGAATCTCATTTCCTGTTTGGACATCGTGGCAAGCTCAGCAGCACTGGCAACGATGCAGAGCTCTCCAGCCGAGATGGCCGTGCAATCCCAGAATAGAAAGAGGGCCCCAGCATGGACTGATCGGGAAGTCTTGGATCTCATCGCTGTGTGGGGCGATGAGTCCGTGCTTTCCGAGCTGCGCTCCAAAAGACAGAACGCAAAGATCTATGAGAAGATCTCTAAAGCCATGGCAGAGAGAGGATACAGCCGGGATGCAACGCAGTGCCGCGTGAAAATGAAGGAGCTGAGACAAGGCTATCAGAAGACCAAACAGGCAAACGGACGCTCCGGATCCCAGCCCCACACATCCCGTTTCTACGAGGCACTGCATTCCATCCTTAGTGCGGCCGCCACCACTACCCCACCACTGACCGTGGACTCTGAGGATGGGATATTGTCCAGGGCCGGTTCCTCGGACATGTTAGCGGACGGGGAAGATGAGGAAGGAGATGAGGAGGACGAGGCAGTCGACAGCGCTTACCAAGCTGATTTCCCCGACAGCCAGGAGCTCTTCATCACCCTTACAGAGATCCCCTACCAACCCTCCCCAGAATGTAACCCGGACACAGATTCAGGGGAAGGATCAAGCGGTAAGTGCTTTAAACATATAAACCTTTATTTTTTACAAAACTTGAATATTAATACTAATAACAATCTTTGATTCATGATTTCTTCCCCGTGGGCGCTTAAATAATCAGTAACAAGTATTTATAAATAAATCAAACAGTGTCCGGTTGTGCATGATTGTACTGCCCAAGCTGCTCCACTCTTTTGTCCCTGCTACTGCAGCTATATGAAAAGCCGGTCTATATGTCCGGGGATTGAGCAGTAGTCCTCCACAGACATCTCAACAAAGCTCTCCTGCAGGTAAAGGGATAGCCTGTTCATCAGGTTCCTGGGGAGAGCGGCTTTACTTGGTCCTCCAAAGTACGATACGTTCCCGCGCCAGGAGACAAGCAGGTACTCTGGAATCAGTGCCTTGCATATCATGGCGGCATAGGGCCCCGGTCTCTGCAGGCTTTCTCGAAGCATCCTCTGGATCTCGGTGTCCGGGATCCTCATGAGGGTAATGTCGCTCATGACAACCTGCTTTGAATTAGGTAGGGGACTGTTAGTATTGGGACTGCTTGCAACAAGTTCCTTTACAGAACTGTGACCGCTGGTTTACAGCCACGCGGTGGGGGCAGGAGAGGGTCAGCATCCAGGGATCTTTCCCTGGCACATCCGCGAGGGGGTGGGACAGGGCCACAGTTCTTGCTTGGCCGATTGCTGGCAGCACAAACTGGCATTGCTTTCAATGTGAAAGGTGGCCAGTGGTACTCCTAAAGTTTTAATCTGCAACAAGTCTACGGCTTACCATCTTTGCCTGGTACAGAGAGTACCGTGTCCTGCCCCGGTTCCCAGATCGGCAGTGCAAAAGCCCAGGCACTGAAGGCGAGGTTCGAAAATTCGACCTTGTCCTCAGTGCGCATGTGATAGGTGTGGTTCATGGTCTTGTTCACGGAGAAAGACTACGTTCTTGTGAATCAAGGTTCTTGATTCACAACTACATTTATCTTTCGGAGGAATTCACTGCCTTTTCCTAATTCCCACAGCCACATCTGCAACTGTCTCCCAACCCAGCCTGGAATCACACTCCCAGAGGCTAGCGCACATTAGGCGGAGGAAGAAGAAGACGCGAGAGGACATGTTCTCTGAACTTATGGGCTGCTCCCGAGCCCAGGCAGCACAGCATAACCAGTGGAGGGAGAATTTGTCCCAAATGCACCGGACACACATGGACCGTGAGGAGAGGTGGCGGCAGGAAGACCAGCAGGCGACTCAAATGCTGCTTGGACTTCTGAGGGAGCAAACGGACACGCTCCGGCGCCTTGTTGATGTTCTGCAGGAACGGAGGCAGGAGGACAGAGCCCCGCTGCAGTCTATCAGGAACCGCACTCCCCCGCCACCAAGTCCCATACCCCCCTCGCCCAAAGTCCAAAGAAGGAGGGGCGGAAGAGTCCGTGAAAACTCTCACTCCACCCCTGCAGACTGCTCAAGCACCAGAAGGCTGTCATTCCCCAAAATTTGAAAAGTCCTTTCCTGGCCTCCTCAAGCAAGCCCCTGTCCAAGTTTCACCCCCCAGTTTCATGTGTGGTTGTTAATAAAAAATACGTTTTTGTTCATTACTGTTTCAGTCATGCTGTTTTGAGGGAGAGTCTGTCTGCAGGGGGGGAAGGGGCTTGGTAATTGGACAAGACAGTCACCTTTAGCAGGCTACAGAGGCGGGGGCAGGTCCAGCAGCAGGGCACATACACAGTGCAGTGACTAGTTACCCTGGTCAGTCTGGGAGGTGGTTTTCATGTTCTGTGTGTGTGTGTGTGGGGGGGGTTGCTCTGTGACTTTGTGGCGGGGGAGGGCAGTTACAGATGTTATGCAGCGGTCCTTGTCCTGGATCACAGAGCCACGCAGCAGGGGATCTGTAACCCTCCTCCCCCTGCCATAAAGTCACATAGCCCCCACATACACGCAGTCCCGCTCAGGAGGGCTGGCAGGCTCCGTGGAAACAACCAGTCCACCACTGCGAATCCTGTCATTCCTGGAGTTTAGAAGGATCATTTGCATCAGTACACTACACCCGCTCCCCACCACAGTCTGCGTCCCAGGTTTAAAACATTCCCGCGAAAACAGTAATAAAGACAACGGTGTTCATTAACAAAATAAAACTGAATTTATTTTTTTGGAAGGGGGTGGAGGGGGTCTGTAACTGGAGAGGATAGTCATCCTTAACTGGGTAAAGAAACGGGGGCAGGTTCAGCTTCTCTGTACAGAAACTTAAAAGTCACTGGTCACCCTGCTCACTGTGGAACCAGGCTTTCAAAGCCTCCCGGATGCACAGCGCGTCCCGCTGTGCTCTTCTAATCGCCCGGCTGTCTGGCTGGGCGTAATCAGATGCCAGGCTATTTGCCTCAACCTCCCACCCCACCATAAAGGTCTCCCCCTTGCTCTCACACAGATTGTGGAGCACACAGCAAGCAGCTATAACAATGGGGATATTGGTTTCGCTGAGATCACAGCGAGTGAGTAAGCTTCTCCATCTCACCTTGAGACGTCCAAAAGCACACTCCACCACCATTCTGCACTTGCTCAGCCGGTAGTTGAAGAGTTCTTTTTCAGAGTCCAGGGCGCCAGTGTAGGGCTTCATAAGCCAGGGCATTAGCGGGTAGGCTGGGTCCCCAAGGATCACTGTAGGCATCTCCACATCCCCAAGAGTTATTTTGTGGTCCGGGAAGTAAATACCTTCCTGCAGCCGTCTAAACAGACCAGAGTTCCTGAAGACGCGAGCGTCATGAACCTTGCCCGGCCATCCAACGTTGATGTTGGTAAAACGTCCTCTGTGGTCCACCAGTGCTTGCAGCACCATTGAAAAGTAGCCCTTTCGGTTGATGTACTGGCTGGCCTGGTGGTCCGGTCCCAGGATAGGGATGTGAGTTCCATCTATAGCCCCACCGCAGTTTGGGAATCCCATCGCGGCGAAGCCATCTATGATGACCTCCACGTTTCCCAGGGTCACTACCTTTGAGAGCAGTACCTTGACGATTGCATTGGCTACTTGCATCACAACAACCCCCACGGTAGATTTGCCCACGCCAAACTGGTTCGTGACAGACCGGTAGCTGTCCGGCGTTGCAAGCTTCCAGAGGGCTATGGCCACTCGCTTCTGGACAGTCAGGGCTGCTCGCATCCGGGTGTCATTGCGCTTCAAGGCAGGGGACAGCAACTCACAAAGTTCCAGGAAAGTCCCCTTCCGCATGCGAAAGTTTCGCAGCCACTGGGATTCGTCCCAGACCTGCAGCACTATGCGGTCCCACCAGTCAGTGCTTGTTTCCCGTGCCCAGAATCGCCGTTCCACAACATCCAGATGACCCATTGTCACCGTGATGTCCTCGGAGCTGGGTCCCGTGCTTTGTGAGAGGTCTGTGCCCTTCTCAGAGTTCAGGCCCTCACAGCGGTGCCGTAGCCTCCTCGCCTGGTTCATCTGCATCTGCCTCTGGGAAAGGTGGATGATAACTTGAGAGGCGTTCACAAGTGCCACAACTGCAGCGATGGTCGCAGCGGGATCCATGCTCGCAGTGCTGTGGCGTCCGCGCTGTCACTGACCCGAAAAGCGCGCGAACTGATTTCCCGCCGGCGCTTTCAGGGAGGGAGGGAGGGCGGTATTGACAGACGGATGACGACAATTACCCAAAAGCACCCTCGACCCTTTTTTTTTACCCAGAAGGCATTGGCGGCTCGACCCAGAATTCCAATGGGCAGCGGGGACTGCGGGATAGCTGCCCACAGTGCACCGCTTCCAATGTCGACGCTTTCCCCGTTAGTGTGGACTCACAAAGTCGAATTACTGTCCTTAGTGTGGACACACAAGTTCGACTTTGCAATATCGATTCCACATATTCGATTTAAGTGAAATCGAAATACCCTCGTAGTGTAGACATACCCTAAGGTGAACAAGTTTTCTCCCTCCTCCTTATGACACCCTTTTAGATACCTGAAAACTGCTATCATGTCCCCTCTCAGTCTTCTCTTTTCCAAACTAAACAAACCCAATTCTTTCAGTCTTCCTTCATAGGTCATGTTCTCAAGACCTTTAATCATTCTTGTTGCTCTTCTCTGGACCCTTTCCAATTTCTCCACATCTTTCTTGAAATGCGGTGCCCAGAACTGGACACAATACTCCAGTTGAGGCCTAACCAGAGCAGAGTAGAGCGGAAGGATGACTTCTCGAGTCTTGCTCACAACACACCTGTTAATACATCCCAGAATCATGTTTGCTTTTTTTTGCAACAGCATCACACTGTTGACTCATATTTAGCTCAGTGGGGTTAGGTCCAAAGAAGTGGAGGGGAGGCTGGCTGAGATCCTACTGAGGCAATTGAGTGGGTATGTGGAGGCAGGGGAGGCCAGATGGAGCCATACTGAAGCAACTGGGTCTGAGTACTTAGAGGGGTGTACATATAGAAGTGGAAAGGAATGAGATGGCTGAGTGTGCAGGATGAGTACACAGAGGTCAGGGGACTAGATGCAGCTGCAGTGAGAGGAGGCTGTGTATGAGTGAGGTGAGAGTATGCTGAAGTAGGGGAAATCAGACAGGGCTGAAATGAAGTGGCTGGATGTGTACAGAGTATACACAGAGGTGGTGGGCAGGAGATGGGTCCTTTGTGAAGTGTGTGGAGCGGGTACACAGAAGTTGGGGGACTGGATGGAGCCACAGTGAGGAGGTTGTATATGTGCATGTATGATGGGGAGGGTATGTGGCGGTGGGGAGTACTGGACTGGGCTGTAGTGAGGAAGACTGGGTGTAGGTATGGGGATACAGAGATGGTGGGGTGAACAGAACCATAATGAGGAGGCTTTGCATGTAGGTACAGGATCAGACAGGTTTCTAGTGAGGCATGTGGGTGTGAATATGGGGACACAGAGGTGAGGGAATTAGATCCACAGTGAGGAGGATGTGTGTATGTGTTTGTAGGTGTAGGGACCAGTCACAGCTGTAATGAGGAGGCTGGGTGTGTGTACGGTGGGTATGTGCAGAGCTGCAAGTGTCAGGCATTAAGGGTGACAAGGCTCCAGATGCGTAAGTGGCATGCTTACAGCCCTGATGAGGTGTCAGTCACTGCAGGTTGCAGTGAGGCAGCAGGGATTCCCCATGCAGAGTCTCTTCCTGGTCTCAGAGCTGCTGTGGTACCTGTAAAGCAGCTAGGCCAGCTGCTTCTCCTCCCGTCTAGCTGCTCCCGTCTGGCTGGCTGGCAGAGATGGTGGCTGGCACTGGCTATTGTAGCACTGTACTGGTGGGCAGGTCAGGGAGGGGAATGGAAGAAGCTGGGAATTGAGGGAGGGGAAAAACAATGTGGCCCCATGCAAAGTGTGGCTCACTCCTCTCACATCTGTGAGGGATATCTCACAAAGGGCTCTAAACAGTTGGGCAACTGTGTGCAAAACCAGGGGAGTGTGTGTTGGAGGGGGAGGCTGGTAAAGGCAGAAACAAGGGGGCTGGATGAGGCACTAAGCAGAAGGGTGTGTAAGAGGTGGGGACCAAAGGTGACCATAGTAAGGCTAGGGCCTGCATAAACTGATGCAGGGAGAGGCCGAAGGGGACTGCGTTGGGTGGTAAAGAGGGGGCTGGAGCTTGGGTATGTACATGTGTATGTCTGGTGGGGAATGGAGCTGGAGGAGGCCTTAGTAAGGCTGGGGGTGGGAAGGCTGGGTTTGAGAGGACTGGATAGGGGAGTAATGCAGAGATGGGGGCAGTGGGCATGCGCAGATGGAGAAGACCAGAAGAGAGAGGAGGACTGACGGGGCTGGGAAGGTGTGTTGATGAGGTAGATGCTGGCTGGACCAACAATGAAGAGGGTGGGGAATTTTGTGGAGGTGGCTATGCATTAGTGTGTGTGGGGGGGGGGCACTGGACGGGGCTGGAGTGAGGAGAGGGAGAGGTGGGTACATGGGCAGGGAGGGGTACGCAAAGGCGGGGGGGGGAGAGGGATGCTAGTCCATTCCCCTCTGAAGCTTTAGGCTGGGGAGGAGACAAGCGGTGGGTGCATATTCTCTAGGCTTAAGGCTGCTAGCGGCATTTCCCAAGGAGCTGGCAGGCCCTGCGAGAGGCAGAGGCGACAGCAGGAGCCAGCACGGGCCATGCCAGAGCCCAGGGTGCTGCTGCTGCTGCTGCTGCTGCTGAGGGAAATACGCGCGCAGGCGGACACAGCTCTCCTCGCTGCCTGGAGGGAGGGGCTGGGTCAAGTGACTAGAGCTCATGAATCTTTAATGAGCATATTCAAATGAGCCCGTTGCCAGGGCAACCTGAGGCCTGGCCGCTGCCTGCTGCTCACACCAACCTGGAAGCCCGGAGGGAAGCAGAAAGGCTGCGGGCCGGCCTGCGTGGGGCACCCCCAGCTCCTTCCCCTCTGCGGGGGCAGAGGCTGAGTCTTTTCCCCGGTGGGGCGGGGGAAGATGTGCTGAGCTCCTCCCACCTGTGCTGGCAGCAGGAGATAAACAGCAGGTAGGAGTCTGAACCCCAGGGGCTGGCTGCCCCCCAGGAGCATGTTTGTACCAGAGGATGTGGGGGAGACACAGCTACCCTAGAGTGGGAGAAAAGGGAAACAGCAGGAACTGCCTTCCCTGTGCCCATAGCGTCCCCCAAGCAGGCACTGGGATGGGTGTTGCCATACTTCAGCCCCTTTGTGCCTAGGTATGAAGAGGAGCTGCCCATCCTGGTAAAAACAACAAGGAGTCCTTGTGGCACCTTAGAGACTAATACATTTATTTGGGCATAACCCACTTTAGCCCATGAAAGCTTATGCCCAAATAAATTTGTTAGTCTCTAAGGTGCCATAAGGACTCCTCGTTGTTTTTGCTGATACAGACTAACACGGCTACCACGCTGAAGCCCATCCTGGTGTTTGTGGGATCCTCCCCACTTTTGAGGGGTGACCGCCACATCCTTTCCCAGTCTGGGCAAACATGGTTCTGTCTTTGGGGTGCTGCATCCTGGCACAAGGTCATTATAATATAACGAAGTAGTGTCAGGCCATGGGACTGCGTAAATATCTTAGCCATGGTAGCCCTGCTGGTACTCTTAGATTTTCTACTACCTGTATCTTAATGATATGTCTCTGTGCTGCACATGTTGCGGGCTGCTATCTGCTTTCCAAGCCACTTGCTATGAAGTTTGTGTTCCTGAAAATTCCAATCCTGTGATTTTGAGACATTGCATTTTGAGCACAAGACAGGGAGCCAGAAACTCCTGGATTCTAATCCTGGCTCTGCTTATTGTGTGACCCTAGGCAAGTCCCTCTGTGTTTTGTGCCTCTTTTTTCTGATCTATAATATGAGGGTGATAACACTTGCTTACTTGATGGGGGTGTTCTGAAAATTATTTAATGTTTGTGTTGTTCTTGGAGAACAGAAATGCTGTAAAGTGTAAAGGACTATTCATTATTATTATTTATTAGTAATATATGCCCAATTGAACAGGAGGCAGCAGGCACTGACTGGTACAGTTAAACTCATACAATTATCTGAAAAGACTGGGAACACTGATTTAGACAAGCCTTTCAGAATAAACAAAAATCTTTTTTAGTGAATTTGTCTAATAAATTCTAAGATTTTAAGACCAAAGACAGTTTGTGTTCCTGTACTAGAGCATCTACTATATTGGAGGGGGAAAAATCCTTTATACAGAATATTTGATGTTCTCTGCTTGTTTCAGGGTTGACAATTAATCTGTTTGGGTTTTTTTTAATTGCGCATTTAAATTGTATAAGTCTGTGGAGCTTTGAGGGGAAGCATATTGAAATATAAATAACCCAGGCTAATCCCCAAATGTAGGGAATTATCCCTGATTATTTTAAGAGATGGGAATAATTTATTGTTCATAGTTTTTAGCTGCTTCTGAAATGGACAGAGACATTTATTTATTTAGTAATTGCAAGTGCTGGTCCTGTAGTGCATTAGGAGCCTGATCCTGCATAGGTGCTGTGCATCCTCAACTCCCATTGACCTTCATGGGAGTTCAACACCATGCAGGACGTGTTTATCACCTTACAGGATTGAGACATAGTTTATTCAGGTGCAGTATGCTCCCAATGTACTATTGGGAGAGTGTTTGGGATGCCCGCTGTTCAAGGCAAGATGGTACATTGTGCAGGTGATGCCCGTGATTTCCAACTAGAGAGTGCATGCTCCAGGGAACATGGCCAGCACTCAGCCATGAACCTTCTATGTAATACAGAAGGCCTCCATATTGGGTACCTATTTTGTGCAGTGCCTGAATACTTTAGTTGTTTTCTTCATGAGAACAAATGTGACTGTTGTAATGAAACATCTATTGCATTTCTCATTCTGACAGTTTTTTCCAGATAATACTTTCTGCAGTGAACATGCAGTAAATGTTGACTTCAGCCTTTTGTCCAATGCTAGGCTAAAACAAACACTTTTCTTACCACATTGAGTCAGTTTGCTTCTTATGGCCACAAAGACAACTATTGTTTCTGGCGTTCAGTAAATAACTGTTGCCGGGCGCATCAGTTGTACTTTATTACATCCTTTACCTTGTCCTGCTTACTTCTGGAAGCTGCCTTCAGTCTTTATTTCTTTACGCTGTTCTAAGTTATATTCCATTAGGTACTGTCATATTTTTATGACATATTGAGCACAGTCCTCTGGTGTTGTGGCTGATGAAGCAACAATTTTCCTCCCATTTATTACAGAATACTCCAGCCTTTAGAGTCCACTTTCCTTTTTATTTTCTTTTTATTGAAGACAAGCATCTTAATGTTGTTTTAATAGGACATGGAGCAGGCACATGAGACACTGCACTAGAAGCCCATTTGCTATTAAAGACCAATGGAGATGGATGAAAGTGTGACTAGTAAAAGAAAATTTCCATAAGAGGAGAGGGAGATGGATATGAAAAGAAGGCAAAACAACGGTGGATAGAAAAGAAAAGGTGAAAGATAAAAGCTGGGGTGAACGACTTTACTTTGTTTTTAAAAAAATTACAAAATACCCACAATGTTTCAGGCTTCTGCATTTTTTAAAATCTTCTTCTATAACACACACTCTCTCTCTCTCCCACCCTCTGCCACCCTCCATCCTCTAATCAAGTACCTGGATAAGAAAGTAGTGTGCGGTCATGTCAGAGTTCAGGATTGTTGTAATCTAAAAGCTTTTCTGATGCAGTCTCTCCCTATGATTGAGCTTTAGATAATATTCATTATTACCAGCAAGTCACAGAGGAAGAGCAAATAATGTATAGCACTAATGACCCAAGCACTGGCTCTGGTGTAAGTGTGGTGGCTGTAAAGTGTATTCTTCAGCGATAGGATTGCATAGATTCATGCTGCGAAGACTGACATGTGCATTCCCTGACATATTGGAGGAGGAGTTGCTGATCATATGTTCCTCTGTAGCAGGAAGGGAGAACAGCAGTTTTTGGTGTAAGGATCTGGTGTCCTATTGAATTAATCTGTAACAAAATCTTTTGGTCTGTATCTTTCCTCAGTGGAGTGTTCATATGTCAGTGGAAAGAATAAAAAAAATGTCTATGATGTCAGCAAGCCGCCTTTCACGACACTGTGGGTCAGATTCAGTATGTAAGCTGTTCTTTGACCAGATGTGAGTTTGGCTTCTCCAGGGTGGGTAACTACTTGTTCCACTGTCTAACTGAAACATATTTTGGGACAGAACTAGAATACAGCATCCAATCTTTTCAACCTGCAGTAGTATAAAATTGTTAATGCTACAAAATAATATGAATAAAATTCCTCAACTTGGAGTTACTACATTTCATATTAATGTGAAAGGTTTGATTTTTACTTCTGAGAATTATAGATATGTTATTATTGAGTTAGAACATCCTTGAGCAACTCACCAACATGAATTTAGAAGTATTCAACTGACTTGAATTTGCTAGAAAAACTGAGTCTGGTCAGTGTTTTTGTTACCATTACGTGTTCACAGAACACAGTAACAAATCCACCAAGAAGTATTTGATGATGTGACATGGGCTACACATAGTTGCCATAAGACAAGTTGGAAGTTGATTTGCCATGGCAGATATCATATAAAGGCTAATAGAACTGCATTAAAAATGGAAAATCATGGCTCAGGAGCTAAGCTTTTTTAAAGGGCACTGTCTGATTAAAATTTGGATATTTAAAAAAAAACAGATGGCTTTGCTTGTATAACTATTAACATCTCAGGTTACTAAAACTGGAAGAATGTTAAAAGTGTAACTTACTTTTCACTGCGTATCTGGTTTACTTCTTACATTACATTGATCTTAGACAATTTCACTTTTGTTTATAGTTGGTTACTAATCCATTTCATGTCCTCCTTTTTATACAATACCAGTTTACTGTAGTGTTTGGATTGAAAATGGAAACATTTTGTTTGATTATTGTGTATACAATACCTAAATTGATTTGACAGTGTTCCTTTAAATTTAAACTGTTTTCCTTTGCCAATTTTTTGGGAGCATTTTGTACCCAAATGTGCTCCTGAGCTGTTTTCTGTTCCCTGATGTTTTCCTTTGACTTCTGCTAGACCTGGTTTTCTTTACCAGAAAACTTGGTCTAAGCACAGTACTGGAAATGAGGACATTTATGTCCTAATCTCAACACTCAAAGTGACTCCTTTTGTGGCCATGGCTACAACTCATATGACCTCTCTTCAGTGGTGGATTTAGAGTTAGTGGGGCCCTGTGCTCAGCTTCATTTTTGGGGCCCCTCCTTGGGACCCAGCCAAGAAAAAGAACATTCTCTCTTATCTGACCCCCCCCCCGCCCCCGTTTTTCATTCTTTTTTTCTTCATCCTCCTCCTATAAGTAATAGAAAGTAAATGAAAATAAAGTGAGGTATCTTGATTGTTTTTGTAGTCTAACTTATTTTTCCACAGACCACTTGAAAATCACTGAGGGTCTCGGCGGACCCTCTTAATGATCTTTCCAAATATTGATTATACTGTTAGATAACTATTGTAAAGCGCTTTGGATAAGAGCGCTTTATAAAAAAAAATGTAAAAAAACATTGGGATGTGGGGTCTGGCCAGGACTTAGGGTGCGGGAGGGGGCTCAGGGCTGGGGGTGCAGGGTCTGGGAGGAAGTTGTACTTGTATGAGGTAAATTGAAAAATACTGTTTCTTTTGTTCATCATTTTTACAGTTCAAATATTTGTAGTCAAAAACAGTAATATAAAGTGAGCAGTGTACACTTTGTATTCTGTGTTGTGATTGAAATCAATATATTAGAAAATGTAGAAAAACATCCAAAAATATTTAATAAATTTCAATTGGTATTCTATTGTTTAACAGTGCGATTAAAACTGAAATTAATCACGATTAATTTTTTTGAGTTAATCACGTGAGTTAACTGCAATTAATTGACAGCCCTAGTATAATGTATACAACTAGCAATGTAGCACTAGTTGTAAAAAAGCTCTCCTTTAACTGGCCCATTGTTACTGCCCTATGGTTATATGAGATACCTGGGTTCCATTCCCAAATTGTGGATGCTAGAAAATGCTTTGAAGGCAGCACACTTAAGGTATGCCTTCACTGCAGAGTTAACTATGCAGACTGGTACTCAGGTAAGCCTCGCCTGGGTGTGGGCAGCCACACTGCAAAGCCACACCTGAGTTACTGTGTCCTCCCTGGTGCTGCGCTCACCCTTGTATGTTCCTTGGATTTCTGGGAGCATATCCCAGGATTCTTTGTGCTACAGTAAATTAAGCTGTATTATAATTCTTTCCTAGTAAATTGCTGGAAAACTTGTCAGTCCATGTGGGCACATTTGTTGGGGGTATGTACAGGGCTGGCCTTAGGCCGATTCCACTGAATCGGGCCCCGCAGCAGCTGTCCGCCCCGCCCCCAGCTCTCCTCCCCTGAACGCTCTGCCCCCCTTCTCCTCCCCCTCCCCTGTTTCTCGCGAATCAGATATTCGCGCGGGAAGCCTGGAAACAAGAAGCGGCAGGTAAGCTGGGGCGGGGGGCGCGAGGAGGGCTCCAGGGAGGCGTGGCGCGGCCCAGTCTGGCTCCCTCCGGCCGAGCGGCTCTCTCCGGCCCGGCTCCAGCCAAGCGGCTCCGGCCGAGCTCCGGCCGGGCAGCTCCCCCCGGCCCCGGCCCCGGCCGAGCGGCTCCCTCCGGCCCGGCCCCGCGGCTCCGGCTGTGGCTCCGTCCCGGCCCCGGCCAAGTGGCTCCGGCCCCGGCCAAGCGGCTCTGGCCCGGGCCCAGCCCCAGCCCTGACTCTGGCCAGGCGGCGCGGCGGCTCCGGCCCGGGCGGCATGTCGGCTTCAGCCCCGGCCAAGTGGCTCCGGCTCCAGCCCCGGCCAAGTGGCTCTGGCCTGGCCCCGGCACCGACTCTGGCCGGGCGGTGCAGCAGCTCCGGCCCCGGCCCTGGCCCCGGGCGGCGCTGTGGCCCCGGCCCCGGGCGGCGCGGCGGCTCTGGCTCCGGCCCCGGTGCAGCTCCGGCGGGGGTAAGCGGCATGGTAAGAGACAGGGGCCGGGGGTGGGTTGGATAAGGCAGGGGCAGGGAGTCCCGGGGACAGGGAGCAGGTGGGGGTGGTTGGATCGGGCAGAGGTTCTGGGGGGGCGGTCAGGGGATGGGGAAGGGGGGGTTGGGTAGGCATGGGAGTTCCGGGGGTCTGTCGGAGTGGTGGTGGATGGGATCGGGGCAGTCAGGGGACAGGGAGTAGGGTGAATTGGGTGGGGGGGGTCCTGGGGGGCAGTTAGGGTGGGGGGTCTTGGGAAGGAGTGGTCAGGGGACAAGGAGCGTGGGGGGTTGATGGGTTGCAGTTTCTGACAGGGGCAGTTGGGGGCAGGACATGGGTGGGGGTTGGATGGGGGGGGATGTACTCACCGGGTGGTTCACTTCCGGGTCTTTGGCGGTGGGTCCTTCAGTGCCGTGGAAGATCTGGAGCGCTGCTGGGTGAGTCATCCCTGCCGGGGCCCCATCGGGGCCCTGTCGAATCGGGCCCCGCACTTCCTAAAGCCGGCCCTGGATATGTAGGCAGGCAGGGAATTGTGGGAAGGCATTGGAGGACTATCAGCCCTCAAGTGATTTAGTCTGTGTCCTCACAGCAATGTGGGCAGGTTACCAGTCTATTGAGTTAAAATGGCACTTGGGTTTTAGCCTGCCTGGTTTAAAATACCACTAAACTAGTAAAGATAGTAAAAATGGCATTGTGGATTCTTAATTTATTGTTTCTTAATGAGCGTATAATGCTACAAGTTTCTGCTCACTTTATGTCACCAGTTCAGGATTTGTTCCTGGATCGCCAAAGGTTTGTTGGTATAGTCAGGATCATGTTATCAGCTTGATATCAAGTGAAAGAGCAGAAACCCAATTTGATATAACAGGTGCATAGCTCAAACATGGACAAGTTTTGATTTTCTCACCTGATATAAATAATTCTCAAATAAATGTGAGTGTTTTTAAATATAGCTGTGGGTTTGTCTCTCTCTTGTAATGGTTGTTTCCTGTTTTAATCTTCTTTCCTACCTGATAATCTTTGAAATGAAAGATTCTGTGGTTAAAGTGCACTATTACTTTGTGCTCTCCCCTGCCTTAACATAGACTGTAAGATCTTTTGGGCAGGGACTGCTTCTTTGTTATATGTTTGTATGATGTACAATAGGGCCTTGGCTTCTAGGTGCCATTGCAATACAGATAATTAATAATAAAGCATAGCTATAAAGCACTCCGTTATTAAGGCATGTCTGGGATTAGCTAGGCTTGTTCTTATTCATTCTTATTTCTTAGTGACAAGATTTTTTAAGAAAACTGTTCACTTGAGGATTATCCCCAGCCTGGATATAACAGTTTTAAAGTAGGTCACATTTGGGGTTTGAATTGATGGGCACAGTTACTGTTCTTTAATCTTCACCATTTTACAAGTAGTCTGTTGTTGAACCATATACAACTTTATATACAGTGCAGCAACTGGTGGAATTCTGTAGAGTCAGTACAGATTAATTGACAAACAGGTTTCCCTTAATTAGAGAGTGATCTTGCTCTGATTCTCAGCACACATAAAATATCATGTCTAGTAGCCTTATCCAATGCCTTCTGAAGTCAATGAGGGTTTTCCCATTGATTTCCTTGGGCACTGGATTGGGCCTTAAAACATGTTCCTAAATGTTACTTTCTTTTCTAGAATATGGGCAAATTATAATTTTTGTATATTATTTTTCAGGCTACATGCTGAGGAAGCAACACTTTTGTTCCCAGTTGTTAAATCTGCTGTGTAAGAGGAGAGAACCCTGGAGGTAACTTTTCTTTTCAGCAGTATACAAAGATTTGAACATGGAGTAGGGATAGAAATGGGATGTGCTATGGTGTTCTGGTGCATTCAGCACTATCCAGTCTCAGTTCTGCAGTCCAGTCCTAGCATCAGAGTCTCAGACCTTGGATTTTGTGTTTTAAGTCTCCTAAGCGAAAGCAAGTCCAGTTCCTAAATCTACGTGGAAATGAGGTCAGAGACAACTTTAATTTCAACTTCAGTTAGACCTATGAGACTTTATGCTAACTTGGCATGGCTGATTAAGAACAGGGAGACCTTCAGACTTCTTTCTGATAGAGTTGCTATGAAGAAGGAATATAAAGCATTGGAAACTCACAGGGATGGCTTTTTATATTCTAAATGATTAAGGCCACATTTAGGCAAAACTTTACTCACATGCTTAACTTTACTTATAGTGAATAGTCTCACTACTCACTGTGTGTAAAGTTACGTGTGTGAATAAGCCTTTGTAGGATCAGGGCCTAAAACTGAATGTTGAGCTGTGTCTTCTTCTGTGCTTGGAAAGTGTTTAGCATGATGGGTGCTACTTCACCTTTAATAATACTTCAGTACATAAGGGTAGCCTGAGAATATTGGGTAGCTGCGAAATTAGTACTTGGGTTATTGTCCCTTAAATGTCACAGATGATCCCATGTATATTGAGAGAACTTGCAGAATACTGAACTGTAGATCAAATCTTTACTCAGCTCAAGAGAATACAATTATCTGTAGACTCCATCCCTTGCAGAGGATTTTGGAGCTGGGGTGTAAAAAGAAGGATATTAAGTTCTCCCAGGCAAAAGACTTCATTAAATTGGAGTTAAGGCTGAAATTAATACCTATATGTTGGGGATGGGTGGGAGGAGTATGGTTGAAGTTTAGATATACTAATTTTTTTTTAAAAGGTTTTTTGTGTGTGTTTTGTTTAAATAAAATTAAGATTCCTCCGCAACTTTAATTATTTCCCCAATATTGTGCTCCCTGGTTAGGGTGACCAGATGTCTCAATTTTATAGGGACAGTCCCGATTTTTGGGTCTTTTTCTTATATAGGCTCCTATTACCCCCAATCCCCATCCTGATTTTTCACATTTGCTGTCTGGTCACCCTATCCCTGGTGTATCCTCCATGTAAGGCTACCATGTGTTTATGATAAACACAACTAGCTGATGTCTTAATTTCTGTATACCATGGCATTTTAGCCATTAATCCATGATGATAGGGAGAATTTAAATACTGTGGCCCTGATTCTCCACTACATCCAAGCAGTGCTCAGGTGTAGTGAAGAGTAGCAGCCATGGGAAGCCAATTATAGCTCCCTGATCCTTGGTTGCGTGGTGGAAGTTAGAACAGGAAGGGGTGGGCAGTGCTGACTTCCATCACCAGTGTAAGGTCTTACACCAGTAAAGGATCAGAAGTAGAAGAGCTCTGCTCCACCACAACCCCTGCTGTCCACATCATGCCCCCAGAAAGCCCCTCTCCTTTCCTTATGTTAGGTGTGGGAAGAGGCTGGTGCAGAAGCAAGCAGAGCCACCTCTGCCAGATTTCTGCCACCAGAGGGTCTCCCTATGCAAGAGTAATTCTCTACCAGCACTCTCTTGCCACTTGGTGCCACAGCAGCCAGTGAATCTAGCTCTGTATCCTTTGGTGCAGGGGTGGGCAAACTTTTTGGCCCGAGGGCCACATCTGGATGGGGAAATTGCATGCAGGGCCATGAATGTGGGGCTGGGGCAGGGGGTTGGGGTGCAGGAGGGAGTGTGGGGTGTGGGAGGGGGTGTGGTGTGCAGGAAGGGGCTCAGGGCAAGGGGTTGGGGCGGAGGAGGGTTGCGGGGTGTACAAGGGGGCTCAGGGCAGGGGGTTGGGGTTTAGGGAGGGGTGCAGAGTGCAGGAGGGGGCTCAGGGCTGGGGGTTGAGGGCTCAGGGCAGAGGGTTGGGGTGCAGGAGTGCGGGATGCGGCGGGGGTTCAGGGCAGGGGTTTGGGGTGCAGGAGGTGGATCAGGGCAGGGGGTTGGGGTGCAGGGTGTGGCAGGGGGCTCAGGGAAGGGGATTGGGGTGTGGGGTGCAGGAGGGGTGCCCGGCACCACTTACCTGGAGCAGCTCCAGGGTGGCAGCGACACCACGCCACTAAGGCAGACTCCGTGCCTGCCCTGGCCCTGCGCCGCTCCCGGAACGGGGAACCGCAGCCAATGGGAGCTTCGGGTGTGGAACCCACGGGTGAGGGCAGTGCATGGAGCCCTCTGCCCTCCCCCCACCCCAGGGGCCACAGGGACGTGGTGCCGCCCGCTTCCAGGAGCGGCGCGGGGCCTGCAGCGCCACGGGGGTGGCAATCCCGTGGGCCAGATCCAAAGCCCTGAGGGGCCGGATCTGGCCCGCGGTCCGTAGTTTGCGCACCCCTGCTTTGGTGGTTTGTAGCCACAGATTGTGGACTTGTATTCATTGACATCCTCTGTGGTGTACATAGCGGTGCATAACCTTCTAGTATTCTATCTCCACAGGCTGCTAACAATAAAGACTATAACAATTGATTCAACTTTGATTTACTGTTTCATTGATTCCTAATAGCACATATAATGGAGAAAGAACAACACTTGGCAACTAATCACAGAATTATTTAACTTAGAGGTGAACTTATTTCCAGCACATATTATAAAAAATTTCTCACTTTCATCTGAGATCTGGCAAAGTATTATACATCTTGCTCTTTATACATGCAACGTGTGTGTGTGTGTGTGTGTGCAGGCTTTGCATTATATATGCACTTAAAAG
The DNA here is from genome assembly GCF_028017835.1 of Emys orbicularis. Lineage (NCBI taxonomy): Eukaryota > Metazoa > Chordata > Testudines > Emydidae > Emys > Emys orbicularis. Next base: position 110,946,854 of record NC_088686.1, read on the forward strand.
CCACAAACTTCTGTTTTATATTTATATATAATATAAGCTTGTGGTTTTAAAATACACTGCTTTTTTATTTATCTATATTACATTTGTAAGAAAATTAAACAAAGCTTTCACCTCCAAGTTGCTGGTTCAAATCCAATCTGGGTTAATAGCGTGGGCCTGCTGCACAGAAGTGAATTTCACTCTGAATGAGCATAAAGACTGAACACGCCTCTCACTCAGGGTGAAATTCACCCCTACACAGAGGGTACACATAAAGCCTAGGTACCACTTACTGCCTGTTCTTAGAGTTTAAGTGGAAGTTTCACCCCAGTGGCATCTCTAGGTCAGGGTTTATGCACACTGCTAAGATGCTGTGAGGAAGCTTTTCCTGTGGATAAATAGAGGACTTGGCACCTTTCACAAGCAGTAAATTCACACAGGAAGAATGTAAACAATGGGCCAAATCAGATTTTGCACCATGAGTGAATTTGGCCCAACGAATTGAAGCTCCAATTCAGCAAAGCACTTAGATATATACTTAATTTAAAGCATGGGCTTAATTCCCATTGACGTCAGTTAGACTGTGCTTAAAGTTAAGTGTGTGCTTCAGTGGTTTGCTGAATCAAGCCTTCATATGATTGTAGAGCGAGGAGGGGCTGATTCCGACCTCAGTTACACCTGTGTAAATTGGATATGACTACATTAAAGCCACTGGGTTTTCAATGCTGTAGGCAAGAGGAGAATCAGGGCCTGATAGTCCAGATTCTTTATGAAAACAAGAGACGTGTCAGGGAATATGTGAATAGAATGATTATTAATGCTTTATATGGTGATTGCTCTTAGCCCTTTACAATTTTGTCTTTGAAAACAAGATAGCATTACTGCAGTGTTCACTTCTTTCCCTGTACTTAAGAATAACAAAAGATTAATGCAGTAACATCTAGTTATCCAAGGTAAAAAGCTGTTGAGGGTGACTGCTATATATAAAAAACATTTTTAACTTTTTTTTATTACACCTGCTAAAATAGAGTAGTGTAGGATGCTGCATATTACATAAAAGTTGCAGGGAATTGTTTTTCCCCTTTAGGGATTGATTAAAGTAACGGTAGTTTCCTGATGACATCATAGCAGATTCCAGCTGCCCAAACAGTCATTTTCCAGAAGAGGTTATCTGCAGTGCACTTACACAGAATTACACTTAAAAGGGCACTTACAGTTCCCTTAGGACTTTTAAACGTAACTTAGAGTTGAGTCCTTGGTAAACACAGAATTCTTTGTTTTCATTTAGTGATGATGGTAGTGCTGGGAGCACAGCCCTGGCTTGTGATTCTGCAGTTAAATGAATAATTACATAATCATGGATTGCAGGAAAAATTAAATACTTCAGTGTACGTTCCATGTATTGAGAACACAGCAGTATGTTTTTTATAGAGAATTTTCAGACCTGCAGCATAGGAAGAAGATAATATGGAACTCCAGTGCCATACCTGAAATTAGACTCATTGCTGTGCAGAGTAACTTTTTGAAGGCATGAGCAGCCAAAAAGCAGAAAAGGCTGCTTCTTCAGTGGCTGGCCTAGGCGAGCAGGACTGTGCTTGTTATGGGGTGCTGACTGATTTCTTTGCTTCCTGGGGTAGCTAAGGAAGAGCCTGAAGAGGTGAGAAGAGAGGCTTAACCAGGAGATGGGAGGGAAAGGAATGGTGGAAGCACAAGGAGGGATGTGACTGACAGCAGAGAGATGGAAACCAAGGGTTTTTGGCTCCCATTCTTCAGATAAGAACCATAAGGACTATTTCACTGGTCCAGAAGGCACTAAGAGCTAACCAAAGGTTTCAGTTTGTCACTTAGGGCTGTCTCAGGATTTCAGTGGCATTTGGTGGCTCATGTGATGACACCAGCACAAAGTATACTAAGGAGTTACTTACAACAGAAGATAGCAACAGTGACATTGAGGGACTTGCAAATGGTAAAACTTCAAATCCCAGTGTGCTGTGTCCCCCCCCTTCTCCTGGGACATTTGGGGCATTCAGCTGTATTTATTTTTATATTTGCTAGAACAGCTTTAATATGTGGATCTATAAATTTTCCTGGCATAAAGCTGGATCAGTCTGTGTAGATGTTGTTTTTAAAAACAACAACAGCCTATTTAAATTATGGGGACAAGAGCTTTTGCTAATATTTTGATGTATGAGCTTAGAAGTGCTAATGGCCAGGCACAGTCCAAAGGGTGTTTCCCAGGTTTCAGGGGAAAAAGGGGGGGGGGGGGAGGGGGTGGGAATTAACATAGAGGCATATGCTTCTGGTAACTGCCATGTTTGAAATGCATATTTATATATATTTAATGAAGAATGCACTACATCCTCATTAACTCTCATATACATTTTTTTTAGAAAGACAGCAAAGTCTTGGAGCTTTACCAACTTGCCAGGACCTAATCACATCAATTTACTAGGAAGAAATTGACAGAAAAGAGTTAATTAGTCTGTTCTACAGGGAGTTCTAATAACACAATAGTCCAAGGACAATTTTAATAATAATCCTTATCACTTATATACTGTAGAACCTTACATGTTCAATGTTTTGTACAAGTGATCTTCACAACACACCTATAGAGAATGTAGGTAGGGTCAGTATTATCACCACCATTTTAAAATGCAGCCAGTGATGTGATTTGTTGAGACTACTCAGTAAGTGTCTGGGAGATTAGAACTCCTGACTCCATGCCCTATCCAAGGGGTTGGCAACCTTTCAGAAGTGGTGTGCCGAGTCTTCATTTATTCGCTCTAATTTAAGGTTTCGCGTGCCAGTAATACATTTTAACGTTTTTAGAAGGTGTCATTCTATAAGTCTATAATATATAACTAAACTATTGTTGTATGTAAAGTAAATAAGGTTTTTAAAATGTTTAAGAAGCTTCATTTAAAATTAAATTAAAATGCAGAGCCCTCTGGACCGGTGGCCAGGACCCGGGCAGTGTGAGTGCCACTGAAAATCAGCTCGCGTGCCGCCTTCAGCATGCGTGTCATAGGTTGCCTACCCCTGCCCTAACCATTGACTTCAGTGGGGCTAGTCATGTGCTTACAGTTAGCCATCCGCTTAAGTCCTTTGCTGAATAAAGTCCTATGTCCCCAATCCTGCAATCACTGATGCGTATTCTTAATATGGCATTTATTCAGGTGAGTAATCCCACTGAGGTCAGTAGGACTACTCATAATGTGGATTTCCTGTTTGTTTTTTGTTTTTTTGATTGGGCTGAGGGTGGTTGTACTTGAGCTACCTTACCTGTTTCAGAATTCAATGTTATTGTGTAGGATATGGTAGAGCCTGCAAATGTGTAAGGAGTTCAGCAGCCAGTCTGTGCTGAGAGTAGAGGAGAACCCTAGGGAAGCTTTAGGATATCAAAATGGTTATAAGAAACCCTAGGGCAGATGCTTAGTGATTTTTGCTGTTGCTGCTGACTACTGTCTTCCCACAATTGACCTGTACACAAAGTAGCACAGGAGCATGTGCTCACAGAAATCATAGAGTCCATGACTTTCCATCATTTTCTTTAGCCTAATTTTCCCCCCTTACTTCTCACCTGGACAAAGGAACTTCTGTTACCATATACTGCATATACCTCCTGTGGGTGCAGTAGTTTTGCCAGCTATCCCAGCACATATTTCTGGGATTAACTGGATTTTTGTTTGAGCAGTGTACTTCACCGTTAGGATTCCTGCATCACTGTCTTGTATTTCTCATTTTGGACATTATTCCTCAAAGTTCTGTCTCCTCTTGAGGAAGTTTTAACGTGGTCGAAGTGCACCCTAGAAGATTGATATTGTTTACTGACAACAACTTTGTTTCAACACAGACAATTTGTAATGAAAATATTGTTCTCTTTACTACTCCAGTAGTTATGAGTAACAGATCAATAGCAGGAAGTACAGAATTGGGAGCATCACTTCAGATATTAAACCACAAATTGATCTGCTTGTCAAACCTTAAGTAAGTGCTGCGTCAACACATATGCCAGAGATGGGAGGACATTTTGAAATGTTGTAGCGATGGACTGAAATGATGAGATAAATTATTTCTTTTATGTAAGTGGGTTAACTCTTTAGTGCCATTGTCTGCACACTCCTGCTATTAGCACGGTTGCATTTTGCATTGATGGATCACATCAATAATTCAGGACTCTCAATCTACACAGCTCCAGAAAAACATACTGAATGTATACAGTAGGCAGACCTGTCACCTGATGGTGATATCTTTGCTAGAATTAAAAGGAACTATAAACCTTTATAAATAATCTAACAAAACAGCCATACAGTAACTCCTCACTTAAAGTCGTCCCGCTTAATGTTGTTTCATTGTTAAGTTGCTGATCAATTAGGGAACATACTCATTTAAAGTTGTGCAGTGCTCCACTCTTACGTTGTTTGGCTGCCTGCTTTCTCCACAGCTGGCAGCCTCCCTACGCGCCCGCCCCCCCCCCCAGCGCCTCCCGCCCGCCGGCAGACCCCGCCGATCAGCGCCTTCCCCCCTCCTTCCCCTGCCTCCTGCCCGCGGCAATCAGCTGGCTTGCGGCATTTTGGAGACAGGAGGGAGGGGGAGAAGCGAGGACTTGGCGCGCAGGCTCCCCCTCCCTCCCCTGCCTCCCGAACGCCGCAAGCCAGCTGATTGCCCCGGGCAGGAGGAGCAAGGACTCGGCGCGCCTCCCTCCCCTGCCTCCTGCCGGCGGCAATCAGCTGGCTTGCGGTGTTTTGGAGGGAGGGGGGAGGAGTGAGGACTCCGCGCGCAGGCTCCCCCTCCCTCCCCTGCCTCCTGAACACGGTAATCAGCTGGCTTGTGGTGTTTAGAAGGGAGGAGAGGGGAGGGAGGGGGAGGAGCCAGAACGCAGCCTGCCAAGTAAAGGGGGAGGAGGTGGGCGGGAGAAGAGGCAGGTCAAGGATGGGGGCTTGGGGGTAGGGGTGGAGTGGGCAGACTGAGGGTTGAGCCCCCTGCCCCTGGTGCTTGCAGAGTAGGGGAAGCTGCCCTGGAACCTTACACCCCCCCCCCCCTATTTACATTAATTCTTATGAGGAAATTGGATTCACTTAACATCGTTTCACTTAAAGTCGCATTTTTCAGGAACATAACTACAACGTTAAGTGAGGAGTTACTGTTCTTATTTAACTGTCATCCATGTGGTCATACATCCATACAATGGACACTGTAGTCCTAGTCAGACACTGGACCATCAATTCTCCAAGCAAAACTAGGTTTCCTTCTACTACTTTTGTCTTTTTATTTTAGTCTTCTGTTCTGCTTCATATCAGCAAGATCTGACTTTTTTGAACAATTGGAGACTGGTATTACCCAAAGTTTTGAATAAAGCTAACATTGTCTAGACTAATTGGATCAAATTCTTCCCAGCAATCTGCATAGGAGTATGCCAGAAAATCCACACTGAACAAGGAACAAGAAGGATCAAAGCTGACTGAATTGATTTCTGGCGTATCTGAAACAGTGGTGTAAGGATACTTCACAAAACTACAGTGATCAATACCACCCACAATACACCTTTCAAGATCCATGGGTTCTATGCATGCCTATCACAATGTGTGGTGTACCTCCTCCAGTGCACTAAATGTCTCAATAACAACTCTGTGGGGAAACGAGAAAATCACTATGCTCCCAAATGAACTCACACAGAAAAATGATAAATGACCTGAACAAGAGTTCTCTGTAAGCCTGCACACACACGCACACTCTGTTGACTTTGATATTTCAAAATCAATTGCTATAAGTTTTGTCCAGAGTAGTAGATCAGGGAACCAAATAATGGTCTGGTTCAGTATGAATTAATTTAGATAACTACTTCAATCCTATCACCTTAAACTTTATCTTATTCCTCCCTTGAAACAGGTTTGATTTGTTTTGTTTATAAAAAAAAAAAAAGAGTTTCCAGCAGTAGGAACTAGTCGACATGTTCTGACTGACCCAAAGAGCAGTCATTAATAATTCATATCTGTTTCACATAGTACAGAACATCCTATACTGCAATCTGTTTTGTCCATGGTTAAAGCTTAAGAAGCTGGAGAAAAGTAATTGTATGTTTTGGTACTTACACTGGCAGTATGAGCTTCTATGAGTTATTTTCTGTGTCATTTACAATCCTAAGTGGTGTTGGGTAAGGTGCAGGTGTGGCGAGGGGTGTGGGTGCAGGTGTGGCTATGCTGTTATTGGAGGAGGCAGATGAGTGTAATGGGAGGAGTGGGAGGGAAGACCCTTCACATGAATATCTTAAGTTTATTATTGTTAAAGAACATTTGTGCATAGAGCATAGTGTTTTATATAGCTGGTAAAAGACAAAGTCCCTGCCCCAAAAAGCTTACAGTCTAAATTGATCATGGCAAGACAGGACCTGAGAGGAGATCACTAGAGGCTAAAGGAGGAGAGAGAAAAGGAACATACAGAATAAGGTTGAAGTTGCTTGGGTATCATATTCTGTATCAGTTTAGTTTCTGTTTGTTTTTGATCATTTATAGTGCCTTGTGGAAATCCTGCCAACTCCCAAGATAAGTCAAATTAACCTTTGCTAAGAGTATGTAGTAAATACTGAAAAAGAAAACTAGTTCTTGTTCTTGTTTTATTGCTTAGGCCATATCGAAATGGAACTAAACCGGAACCTTGGCAGAGTCCTCCGTCCAGGCTCAGCCACAGTCCGGGTGACTGATTTGAGGTGGCAAGGTCTCCTGAATCCTAGCCCATTGGTTAAAGATGATGGAGAGCTACTTATGGATGAATACCTTTCCCCCAGTAAACTGGTGAGTGGCCTCTCATTTTTTTAATGCAGCTGCGAGGAGCACACTAGCATATAGTCACATTATCCTTGCTTGTTAGCAACTTTAATCAAGATTGCATAAATATGGAATAGCTGACCATTAGAATTTCATGTAAAGTGGCCTCTATTTTAAGATCATTTAACATATACATTTGTCTGTTTCATATACAAATATGACCAATGTAGTTCCTTCCATGTTCGTTATCGACCTAGCGAGGTAGGCATAAAATAGTGCATATAGCATAATCATAATTCAAACCAAATCTAATTAATTCTTTCTAAAGTGCATTGAGTTCTATCAGAACATCAGAAGAGGGATTTCTACATGGACTGTGTGGTGGAAATTGGAAACGTAATTAATAATTTAATTTTTATTCCTGAATAGAGTAAAATCATCTAAATGCCACTCTCACTTGCCTATATGTTAGTCTTGAGAGCCAATTATAAAGTACTGAAAGTATTTTAAGTACTCTCTATATTTATCAAAGTGCCTATAGTTTTCCACTTCTGTCAAAGCATAATTGAAAGCCATTCTGCTTTTTGACAAGGGAAAATGATCTTGGTGCAGCCTCTTGTAAGAGAATGATGCATTGAAATCTATTGTGAAGAAACCCTTTATTTCCCAGTGTGACGGTGCCACCCGTAAGGCTTTATGGAAATATGCTTATGTATGTATGTGTGTGTGTGTGTGTGTGTGTGTGTGTATATATATATATATATATATATATATATATATATATATATATATATATATCATAACTAGAATGTGTTTTATGCTACATATGCCATGTAACATATCTCTGTAAAGGTCATGATCTACTGAATCTATTAATCTTATTTGTATGCGTGTATCATTTTTGTATTTGAAGTTATTAATATTGGCTGCATACTTGTTTGATTCTAAGTAGGCTTTATACAGAGTAAAATGGATGTATTTGGGTTTAGACCCCATTGGGAGTTGGGCATCTGAGTGTTAAAGACAAGAACACTTCTGTTAGCTGCTTTCAGGTAAGCCTACAGCTGTTAGGGGACGTGATTCAGACCTGGGTCTGGGTTTGCAGCAGGCTAGCAAGTCTGGCTCAAACCAGGCACGGTACTGAAGTCCTAAGCTGATGGGGCAGGAAAGCAGGGGCAGAAGTAGTCTTGGCACATCGGGTGGCAGCTCCCAAGGGGGTTTCTGTGATCCAACCCATCACACACAGTATATGGTATTTACTGAGTACTAGTGAAGAACAGAAACCTTTGGGGTTCTGAGAAGCTGAGGAATGCTGCGGTGGGGAGAGCTAAGCAACAGAGCAGTTGCAATAAAGACTGCACATCCCTACGTGTCACAGAGCTGAGCTTCATGGCAGAACTTTGTACAAGAGTGATGGGGCTGAGGTTGTGTTTTGGACAGGCCAGGGGAGTGGTGGGAATATGGTCATTGCATCTGTGAACTGCCTAGACCCATTGGGCCTCAACTCCAGTTTTGTGGGAGGGTAAGTTGATGGCAACTAAAAAGCCAAATGAGAAATCAGTCATAGCTGTAGGAAGAACAGAAGTCTAACTCTAGTAAGTTTAAGTGTTCCTCTGCATTCTGCTCTACAAAGTACAGTGCAAGTACTCTGCTACTGGCTGTATACAGCAGCTCCTGGAGTCATGTGATTACCTCAGGTTCTAAGCTTTCATTTTAAGAAAACAAAAGCAATTTTGTAGCCCTCACAGGTGGGAAGAAAAGATTGAACATATGTGACCTGAGTGTAATCAATACAGTGATGTTTGCTTGAGTCTGCAGACAGCCTGTGTCAATAGCCCTGAGAGGTGAAGAAGTGCAGTGGACCTGGCCACCCATACAGATACACCCATCTGCTGTAAGTAGTGCGGGGCACCTCCGCTGCCACCACCTCTCTGGGGTAAGAGGTGAATCCTGTTGTTTCCAGGGGTGAAAGTAACTTAAAGGACTTACCGGTACGCTGGAGTCCTGAGCGGGGCGTGGCCTCAACCAGAAGAGGAGGGGCCTCAGCTGCAGAGGCGCTGGGAGCTCAGGGGTGAATTAAAGGGCCTGGGGCTCCGGCCACTGCGGAGTCTGGGCCCTTTAAATCACCACGGGAGCCCTGCCGCTGCTACCCCGGGGCGGCAGGGCTCGGGCTAGGGCTGGGGTAGTGGCGGCAGGGCTTTGGCGGTGATTTAAAGGGCCCGGGCTCCGTCCGCTGCCAGGAGCCCCGGGCCCTTTAAATCCCTCCCCTCCCTCCCCCCCCGAGCCTGGCTGCCGGGGCCCTGGGGCTCGGGCGGGGATTTAAAGGGCCCAGTGCTTCTGCCACTGTGGGGCGCCCCGGGCCCTTTAAATCGCCTCCGGAGCCCTGCTGCCGCTGGGTTAGTGGCGGCAGGGCTCCGGTGGTGATTTAAAGGGCCCAGGGCTCCGGCCGCTGCGGGGAGCCCCGGGCCCTTTAAAGCACCGCCGGAGCTGCGGCAGTGGGGCTCAGGCGGTGCTTTAAAGGGCCTGGGGCTCCCTGCAGCAGCTGGAGCCCTGGGCCCTTTAAATCACCGCCAGAGAAGCCGGTCCAGTCCGACACGGCGTACCGGCTCTTGCCGGCACGGCGTATCAGACCATACAGTACTGGCTTACTTTCACCTCTGGCTGTTTCTGAGTGGGAGAGGCCCCGAGTTTTACCCCTGCCATTGCTTTCAGGGGCAGAGAGGGCCGCTTGCTGCCAGTGCTGCCTCTCCAAGGTAGGAGGCAGGCCCCCTTCTGCTGTGTGGGACCAGGGCCACACCTTAGCATGGAGGCAGGGTCGTGAGGAGCCTCCTTGTCATGACAGGTCATGGGCACCTGATTGGCCTGATCCTGTAGCTGGTTTCTTTTAGTGACTGGGCTTGAGAGAGGCAGTGGGGACTGGCACGGCAGCAACAAAAGAGGATTAGATGATGGTGATATTGGTTATGGAAGTGAATGGCTGTGGTGTGAGCAACATATTTCTGAAGAGCTACTAAGTCTAAACTGAGAGAAATTAAAGGTTGAAAAGTTTTCTTTCTCCTCTCTGTGCCGAAGAATATGTCACGTATGAGGCTCTATGCATAGGAGAAAATATCAGTTCCCAAGATCTGATCCGTGGAGGTTATATCTTTCAAAGAACTAAAATACGGTTTAATTTTTCTTATTTCTTTCTCCAAATTCCCAATTTACACTTTTTTTTACTATGTAAGAATCATAATGGGATGCTGGTCCATGACTAGGACTCCTAGGTGCTATGTAATACAAATGATAATAAAAGTCATTAACTTGACAGTGCACTGTCGATTAGATAAGTAGTTACACTGAGAACTGCCTCCTTCATATTTGGCGCTCTCCCTGTTCATGAAATGGTTAGATGTGAAAATCATTTCTTGGTGAGTTTAGAATATAAACCTCTGAATAGTTGCCACATTTTATGGTATACCTTGTTCTGTTTCTTTTGACTACACCGAATGACAGTGACGTCTCTGTGCACGTCTGCTTGTTCTATATATATATAGTGTGTGTGGACTAAAAAGTGCCCAAGATTTTATGTAGTGCTGTTGTAGCCAGGTCAGTCCCAGGATATTAAAGAATCAAGGAGGGTGAGATAATTTATTTTATTGGACCAATTTCTGTTGGTGAGAGAGACAAGCATTAGAGCTACACAGAGTTCTTCACCTTGAATGGTCCCTTAGAATATGTGCTAACTACTTATGCTAAACGATCTGTTCCACCTTGCATTTTGCTGTGACACTCTAAGTACCTTTCCCAGACCTGAGGAGGAGCTGTGTAGTTCAAAAACTTGTCTCTCTCACGAACAGAAGTTGGTCCAATAAAAGATATTGCCTCACCCACCTTGTCTCTCTAAAGTAGCCTTTTGCTTTCTTAGGGAGCCTTATCCAAACCCATTGAAGTCAATGAAAAGATACCTATTGTGACAGACCCAGACCAGTGGGGTACAGGAGTCTGGTAGAGGGCAAATATACTGGTCACTGGATGAGTAGTTGTCTGTTCCCTGAGTGACCAGAGCAGGGGCTGCACTAGAGTAATCAGGAACCTGCTAGAACCAGTTAAGGCAGGCAGGCTAATTAGGACACCTGGAGCCAATTAAGAAGAAGCTGCTAGAATCAATTAAGGCAGGCTAATCAGGGCACCTGGGTTTTAAAAAGGAGCTCACTTCAGTTTGTGGTGCGAGTGTGAGGAGCTGGGAGCAAGAGGCGCAAGGAGCTGAGAGTGAGAGGATGTGCTGCTGGAGGACTGAGGAGCACAAGCGTTATCAGATACCAGGAGGAAGGTCCTGTGGTGAGAATAAGGAAGGTGTTTGGAGGAGGCCATGGGGAAGTAGCCCAGGGAGTTGTAGCTGTCATGCAGCTGTTACAGGAGGCACTATAGACAGCTGCAGTCCACAGGGCCCTGGGATGGAACCCGGAGTAGAGGGCGGGCCCGGGTTCCCCCCAAACCTCCCAATTGACCTGGACTGTGGGTTCTTCCAGAGGGGAAGGTCTCTGGGCTGTTCCCCAACCCACATGGTGAATCTCTGAGGCAAGAAAATCCGTCAATAAGCGCAGGACCCACCAAGATAGAGGAGGAACTTTGTCACACTATGGACTTCAGTCGGCTTTGGATAAGGCTTTAAGACATTACTTCAGCCAGCATATATCCCTTCTCTTTCCAAAGCCATATTGCTTTTTATTAAATAATAAACTATTATGAGAAAAGCTTTAATGTTACCATCATCCCTAGCAACTGAAATTTCATTATACACTTTATTTCTTGTATTAACAACCAGTTAGATCCTCCTACAAATATGAGTCTCTTCCTTTTTTCAGGTTTCAGAGTGGTAGCCATGTTAGTCTGTATCAGCAAAAAGAACGAGGAGTATTTTTGGCACCTTAGAGACTAACAAATTTATTTGGGCATAAGCTTTCGTGGACTAAAACCCACTTCATCGGATGCATGCAGTGGAAAATACAGTAGGAAGATAGATATACACAGAGAACATGAAAAAATGGGTGTTGCCATACCAACTCTAACGGCAACATTCATTTTTTCATGTTCTCTGTATATCTATCTTCCTACTGTATTTTCCACTGTATGCATCCGATAAAGTGGGTTGTAGCCCACGAAAGTTTATGCCCAAATAAATTTGTTAGTCTCTAAGGTGCCACAAGTACTCCTTGTTCTTTTTTCTTTTTTTCAGTGAAGCTAAAGCAGTTTACTTTGTGTCCACACCCTAGTGGATTGGATCAGGTCCAAGCACTTCAAGGTTGCATGTTTTCATATTGATAGGGAAGCCCACTTATCAGAACAAGTATTAAATGAATGTGTTTTGTCTATCTGATTTCTACTGTATATGGTAACTTATTTGCCCTGGAACCTGACTTTTGTGTTGTCATTGTTGGAACACACTTCCTCTTCAAAGGAAAAATTATATGACATTGTCAAGGAAACATTAACAATGTTTACAGCTTGTTTTAATAACACATCTAATTTATCTATTCTTTGACCTTTATGTTGATCAAGTTGAAACAGCTGCTTCCATAAAGTCACTTCCTCAGCTTTTTCAAATGTAAAAATAGAGCCACTGCTCAAACACTTAATCTGAAAGAAATCTTCATGGGGGAAGATTTTAAAACAACCACATGCCATTAATTATCAGGATGTGTGAAAGGCTTGGTTTTATTTTTAAAAGCATATTTACAGTATCTTTCTTATTGTCTCTTTAGCTGTGAAGATTTTGGGTGGTGTTGCTGTGTTCTAATCTCTGCAGTCTTTCAAAAAAGAAATTGAATACAAGAGTGAAATTAAAATAAAATTCTCACACACACACTAAAGGCAGATGTATTTTTCATTCATGTGAGAACATGCTTAGGACCTGATCTTTCAAACTGTTGCATGTGGGCAGACCTCTGCGCCTGCACTGAGCTCCAGTGAGGACCACAAATGGGTCTCTGTACAGACTGAGTAAGTTGCAGGATCGGGAGCCTTATTTCCCCCCCCCCCCCCCCCCACACACACACACACCTTGAAGCATTGTGTAAGCCCCCACTGAAATCTGTGATGCTCCATGCAGGCACAGAGATCCAGCTGCACAAAACATGTTGCAGGCTCAGGGCTTTACTTCTTGGTTTATAGCTCTACAGGATGTTCCACTCTTGCATCTGATTCTTGTTTTATGGAGGCACGGTTGGTTTAAGGAAATATTGGTGTTATCTTCATGGTATAGTTTTGATTCTTTTTATTAGTGTTCTCTGGCACTGTGTGAAATCCCCCAATGAAGATTTCAGATTAAGGATTGGTGAAGAGGCTCTGTTGCTAAAGACTCTCAAAGTGGTGCAATATTTCTATTGTTTTGCCCCTTCGAAAAAAAATTTTTTCCACAGAAGGGAAGAATTTGGCCCAAACTGATTAACTGTGAGGAAAATACTCAAAGTGTAATGCTTAGTTTGTCAGGTCTGTACCCCAGACTTCCCATTAGGTTTGGTTCTGTATTGAAAGTAATGGTTGCACCTGGCTTAAATCACTAGTTTGACTTTCAATTTTGAGAGACAAACCTTATGTGGGTGTCAGGAAGAATCGCCTCTTCCTTTGCAGATTAAGCCCATTTTAGAAAGTCAAATGCTCTTCCAGATATTTCATGTTATTAAAAATAATCATTTCTGTGACATTCTATACCTTGGGGGAGCGTACTGTAACCCCATATTCCTCATTTTCATATAATCGTGATCTTACATATAAAGCATGCCTTATAAGGTATCAGGGGAAAGGTTATGATCTGCTGAAAGTCATTTCTCTATCCATATATGTGTATCATTAATGCATATGAAGTTATGAGAATTGTGTTGTATGGTGGTCACTAAAACATGGTGTAAGTTGGGGAATCAGCCAGACATTAGCTCCCCAGAGGCAACAGCAACTGAAGTAACCAATGCCCGGGCGGGGTGTCAAACAACCCATCAACAGCCACTGTCCAGCAAGGGAGCTACAATGCAATGACTCACCTGTATGAGGCCTAGGGTGACCAGATCACACAGGTGAAATATCGGGACGCGGGGGGCGGAGCAAAAAAAAAAGGGGAAAAAAAACAGCCGCCGCAGCTCCACGCCCCCCCCCCCCCCCGCACCAGCATGCCTCCGCTCCACCTCCCCCTTCCCTCCAGTGCTTGTGCCACCATACAGCTGATCAACGCAAGCCTGGGAGGGAGGGGAGAGGAGGAGGAATGCGGCGTGCTTGGGGAAGAGGCGGGGCCAGGGCGGGGATTTGGGGAGGGATCCAATGGGGGAAATAGCGGGTGGAGTCGGGGTGGTGGGGGCGCAAGCCCCCTCCGGGCTCCGCTCCGCCTGTGAGCGGAGGCAAAATATCGGGACAATTCGCGTCCCGACCGAAGGTAGGTCGGGACGCGGGGCAAATAAGCAAATATCGGGACAGTCCTGATAAAATCGAGACGTCTGGTCACCCTAATGAGGCCACACCAAGGGAATTGCTCAGCCTTGCTTGGAGAGACTCAGCAATGCCCCCCAGACATGCCTGGACTTGTGCTCCCCAAGCACATGGACTGAGGGTATAAAACAGACAGAGTGGATACATACTGGGCTCTTCTCCTGCCCCCACCTTCGCTGCAAGCAACTAAGGGCTTGTCTACACTGGCAATTTACAGTGCTGCAACTTTCTTGCTCAGGGGTGTGAAAAAACACCCCCTTGAGCGCAGCAAGTTTCAGCGCCAGTAAAGTGCCTGTATAAACAGTGCCCCAGCACTGAGAGCCGCACTCCCAGCACTGGTAGCTACGCTTCTCGTTGAGGTGGGGTTTTTTAGAGTGCTGAGAGAGCTCTCTCCCAGCTCTGTGTTGCGACCACACAAGGCACGTTAAAGCCACGGCAGCGCTTTAGCGTTGCTAGTGTAGACTAGCCCAAGACCCTGAGAAGAAGACAAGACTCCAACAGAGGAGATTGGCCCAGGTTTAAGGAACAAACCTGTATATTAAGGACTGCAATATCCAGTGGGGTGAGAAAAACTGCTTAATCTAGATGTTGCCTAGTCTAATAGGGTTGAGAGTTTATACTGCGTGCTTATATTTTATTTTATTTTGATAACCACTCTGACTTTTTGCCTATCACTTAATATCACTTAAAATCTACCTTTTATAGTCAATACATTTGTTTAATTGTTTATCTTTACCAGAGAGTATGTATGAAGTGTGGGGCAAATCTACACAGGTTGGCAAAGGCTGGTGTATGTCCATTTTCCATTGTTGAAGTGGTGAACCAATTAATAAATTTGCACTGCCCATCCTGAGCAGTGCAAGACAGTATATTACTGTGGTCCAGTGCTGGGCACTGGGGGAATTTGGCTGGTGCCTTTCTCTGTGTGATTCATGGGTGGGTCTGGGAGCAATCATGCAATCTAGCTGGGTGTGGGGCTCCACATGGTGTTGTGCTGAGTTATCACAACTCCTGGAGGGGTTGCTGCTGGTCACTAGCAAGGCATTATGAGAGACAGCCCAGGCTGGGGAGAGTTCAGGGGGCACAGTCCCAGGCTGCACCCAGCAGGGATCCCATCACAATTTCCATTTCTGATACTGTCAAGATTTGTGTGTATGATCTTTACAGCCGAAAGGAAACATTTTACTTGTCTTGATTTTTATTGATCTTGCTCCACTACCTTGCCTGATAAATTGCAGCAGTGTTTTGCTCTGCAAAGTGATATACACATATTCAGAAGTGGTTGTTACTTCCATTGCTGTAGAGAGGTTGGGGTGTATTTCATGTGCTATATGCTCATTCTCTTGGGAGAAAAGAATATATCGGAGGGTCCTGCATCTACAGACTGGATTCTTACTGAACTGACTAAATACTTTCCTTTTTTTGCTTGGCTGAAAGTTTGCCTCTGAGTTGTAAACAAAATAAGTTTGACAAGGAAGCTACAGATGGAGCAAACAAGTGCAAAATCTTGATGAACTATTACAAGTGCGGTAAAGGTCTAGAAGAAGGAGAGAGAGGGAATTGGCTTCATTGGGATCTTATGATTCTCTGCTCTAGTGTAGCTCACTATGGATGTTAACATGACTAACACTATGGGGAAGGAATCTCTGTGCCAAGACCCCATTTAGTCTCAAGTCTTTTCTTTTATCCATTTTTACCAAATGTTTTAATATTGTTAGAAAGTATAGTGAAAGCTTGCATCTGTTGTAAGAGTGTTTATCCTGCTGCTTAGACAACTTCTGACTTTGCGCACTGAAAACATCCTGACAAAAATCTTGTTCATTTTTTTCATAAATCAGATTTTGATTTTTCATAGTCATGTCTGCTTAGCTAATATACCATAACAACAAATTAAAAATTCTTATCATTTCATGAGTTTGTTGCCTCAATGTTGTATCACTCTAGCCTTAACTGCTTGGTAGGTAAGCAAGGTAAAGAATCATTGCATAACAAGTAGATCTTTTGGTATATCTTTTGGTGTATCTACCCATGGGGAGAGGGAGAATCTTTAAAACAAATTAAAAACAAAAACTGATGTAAAAATGTATATCTGTTCCTCACCCACTCCAGCAAAAACCTTGAATGTTGTATACAATTAAAATTGAGAATTTATTACAGAAAATGTAAGACCTGATATTGGGAGATGCTCAGCACCTCTTGAAAGGTCCTGAGTGCCATAAATTTCTTTTTGAAGTCAGTGGTCATTGAGGGTTCTCAGCAACTCAGCATGGAAAATACGCTGTTCAGTAGTTAAGCATTTAAGCTCCAATCCTGCAAATTGCTCCTAAGGTTCCATCCTCATCCTAAACTCTGCCACCAGTACCCTCTCCTATTCTCCACATAAAGGCCAGGAAACACTCCATTCCCACCCATCTTCCTTCCATCCACACTCTTGATTCTATGTTGGAGGCCCAGCTTAACCTCTCAGTATCAGCTGAAAGCAGGGCCGGCTCCAGGTTTTTTGTCGCCCCAAGCAAAAAAAATTTTGGCTGCCCCCCATCCCAGCCCTGGGCTCCTCGCCACACCCCCCTGCCGCCCCAACCCTGGGATCTCCCCCACCACCTGCACCCCCCTGCCGCCCCAGCTCTGGGCTTCCTCCCTACCCCCCCACCATTGCCCCCCACATATACCTCCTGCTGCCCCAGCCCTGGGCTCTCCTCCCCCACACACCTACACCCTCCTTCCGCCGCAGCCCTGGGTCACTGGTAACTCGCTCCCAGGGCAGGTCATTCAGCAGGAATTTTAGATGTGCACAGAACACAGACAGGATTGGTTCCCATATGGTTACAGAACTGCAGTAAAGTGGAACAATTTTCAGCTTGTGTGATTGGAGGATATCTGGATGCATATTATAAGACTGTCCTACATAAATGAGGAAAAGTTGAGGTGCCTTTATTATTCTTTTGTTCCACTCTTTCTTTCTATGGGGAATTTGCCAATGCAATATCACTGTCTTCCTTTTAAACAAACAAACAAAAAAAAGGCAATGGCTGTTGAAAATAGCAATTCCAGTCCTAATAACCACTGGGAAGCATTTCTTGCTCAATTTTATCCTACTTTTTCTACAGCAAGTTACAGTGGATCAGTATATTTGATTTGGGAGAAATGAAGTAACAGCTGCCCTAACTGAGCTTGAGCACTCCTGAATTTTGAGGTGTTCAAATCTGGAAGGCAGGTGCTGGGGGGGAGGGAGGGGCTGTGGCTCCGCAGGGGAGCACGGCAGCATGTATGCAGCAGCGTGTCTGGCGCTGCGCGAAGCCAGACATGCTGGTCTGAGTGGCACGGTAAGGGGGCTAGGGGGTTGGAGAAGGGGTAGGGGGTTCTGGGGGGACAGTCAAGGGACAGGGAGCAGGGGGGGTTGGATGGAGCGGAGGTTCGGGGGGGCAATCATGGGCAGGGAGAAGGGGGGGTTAGATGGGTTAGGGATTCGGGGGGGCAGTCAGGGGACAGGCAGCAGTTGGATAGGCATGGGAGTCCCAGGGGTTTGTCAGGGGAAAGGTAGGGGGTGGGGTCCTAGGGGGGAAGTTGGGGGGGTCTCAGGAGGGGGCAGTTGGGGACAAGGAGAAGGGAGGCTTAGATAGCGGGTGGGGTCCCGGGAGGGGGCAATCAGGGGATGAGGACCAGTGGGGTTTAGATGTGGGGGGCAGTCGGAGGGAGTGGATGGTGGCAGGGTGGGGCTACCCTCCCTCCCCGTGGAGTGTCCTATTTTTTGATTGTTAAAATATGGTATCCCTACCCTTCAGAGTGCAGCTCTCCATTCATAGCAGGCTGCAGCATGAGGTCTCAGCTTCCTCACTCACTCCCCCTCTTTCCTGTTGGTAGTGGCCAAGGGAATGCTGGGAAATGTAGTTCTTTCCCTGCTCCAGGGCTGGCTCTATAGGCAGGGAGCTAACCAAGGAACTACAGCTCCCAGGGCCCCCTGTTGGTTCTCAGCTCCCATGCTGGATCCCTGCCGCCCCTGCAAATGGGCTGCCCCAAGCACGTGCTTGCTTTGCTGGTGCCTAGAGCCGCCCCTGGCTGAAAGGGAGAGTAGGTAATACATATGCACAAGGTGGCAGAATGAAAGTTAGTGTAGCGATGCTGGGTGTTTCCAGCCTGTACGTGGGGAGCACATGGCGGACAGAGGAAAGGTTCGTAATGGAACCTTAACTGAGAATTTCCTGACTTTGTATTGTGTAAATTCTCAATTATAAAGTTCTAGTAAATTTAATTTTAAGAGGAATAAATTATTAGCCTTATAGCAACATTAACATTTTTTTGTGGGGGAGTTTAAGCTACAGTTGGAAACATGAGCTTAGAATATCTGTGAAAAGCAAAAAAACATGAATGGACATGACTCCAGTATTTGCATACAGGTATAGTATTTAGTCAGAAAATAAGCTCACCATTAAGGAATTCTTAAATTTGTCAAATTAAGCAGGACCGGCAGAACAAACGTACAGCTTGGAAAAGTTTCTGTGACAACTGTACACAACTTGTTCTTCAAGGCTTTGTATAGCGTCTCTGCTTTTAGAGGAGTGCATGAAAAATCTGAGGAATAGCGAAAATATTCGTTGTATGCACGAGTATTAAACAAATGTTACATGCCAGTTAAGGAATTTATATAGAGAGGTTGCAAGAGGGACTAGAATCTAATTTCCTAGCATTTCCAGGTGACTGTTTTGGCAGATGAGAAGCACTGCCAGATCAGAAACGTTTTATTTTATGTTGTTTTATTTTATTTTAACTCAGAACTCTATGTAAAATATGTATTGCCTTTACTTGTGATTAGGAAGAATAGCTTTCTAAACTAGTGCAAACTTTACCATTAAATCCCTGTCAGCCCCTTCTGGTGATAGGAGTGGTGCACTTGCTAAAAATACTGGTGGTTTAGATTACTAATTGTCCCTACAGTTTCACATGGGAAAATGCTTTGAGCCGTTTGTTCTTTAGGAAGGAGGCACAGAGATGTCAAGTGAACTTTGTGTCTCTCTGTTATACTAAGAATACATCAGTACTCCAGGAATTGCAAAGTACTTTTCACAGAAATCTCTCCTTATAAATAAATAAATAGTACATGCTCAGAAATTCATTTGTTTAACCTCTGATGTATAGAAAACTTAGGGCAGCCCATAGGATTTGCTCGGCTGGATCAGACTATTGGGTCATTTAATTAAGCATCCCACATCAGAAAGGGATTAATATCTGATTCTTCAGAAAGTAACCTCCTCTGCCCATAAAATACCTAGTTTTTTTGGTTTCAGAGTAGCAGCCGTGTTAGTCTGTATCCGCAAAAAGAACAGGAGTACTCTAAGGTGCCACAAGTACTCCTAGTTTTTTGTGTGCAGTGCTTTATGTGGGTGTGGGATGGGGAATTCTTTCCTGATACAAACAGGTGATCATTTTATCCCCTGAGGCACGAGTTTTGATTTCTTTAAATTTATCTTTTCTCACAGTGATCATGAATTCATCCAGCCATCTTTCAAAAGCAGCTGTTAGACCAGGTTGTCACCCCTTTCTGCCTGCTTTGGCTGGGACAAAGCAGCTGAAAACAACTGAAGATTCCTTTGGTGTGAAGGGATCCTCAGGGGGCATAGAGCCTGCATATCTAGCTTTATGCCCTTCCCCTTCCTGGCTCCTGGCACAGTAGGCAATACTGGAGAAAAGAGGTATGGCAAGAGCGACTCTGTGCTCCAGCAATTCCTTGCTACCAAAATGTCTGTTAGAGCTGTGGACAGCCATAACTTTGAGCAGCCCTGAGGCATCTCTAATTTTTGCCAAAAACTGTTTTGGCCCCTGGCTGGCCCCAAGAACAAAGAGGTACAAAAATGACTTAGATCCAGTTTTACCCCACTCTCCACTTTCATCTGCACCAAACATTTCTCTGCCCCAGCTGAGATCTTGCTCATAGTGCTTGAGCTTTACTTATTATACTTACACTATATTTATAGCAGTAAATTCCACAGGTTGTCTGTATACTGTGTTGTGATGCTCTCCTCAGGGCAGCCCAGAACTATGAGCCATTGTGTTACCCCTCTGCCTTATCAAGAATGAGCTTTGCTAGAGATTACACTGTGTCAGCTTCCTGCCACATTAGTCTATCTGGTTCCCCTGCAAACTCCTCAAGACTCTGCCAGTCTAAACCTTGCTTTGCAAGTAGTAATCAGCAAACCCGAGTTCCCCAGAGATGTGTCTTTGTACTCTCCAGTACCTCTCACTGAGCACTCACAGAAATTACTAAGTTCACTGCCTCCGGAGAAACAGTATACAGTCAGGTTTCAGAATGGTAGCCGTGTTAGTCTGTATCAGCAAAAACAATGAGGAGTCCTTGTGGCACCTTACAGATTAACAAATTTATTTGGGCATAAGCTTTCGTGGGCTAAAACCCACTTCATCAGATGCATGGAGTGAAAAATACAGTAAGCAGTATATATATTACAGCACATGAAAAGATGGGAGTTGCCTTACCAAG
Organism: Emys orbicularis; assembly: GCF_028017835.1. Classification (NCBI taxonomy): domain Eukaryota; kingdom Metazoa; phylum Chordata; order Testudines; family Emydidae; genus Emys; species Emys orbicularis. The sequence goes on from NC_088686.1 coordinate 110,967,545, forward strand.
TGGGGGAGGGGGGGGTCCGTGCTAACGAGGCCAATTCAGTCAAGGTGGAAGTGGCCTATTCTCAACAGTTGACAAGAAGGTGTGAATATCAACAGAGGGAAAATTACTTTTTGTAGTGACCCAGCCACTCCCAGTCTTTATTCAGGCCTAATTTGATGGTGTCCAGTTTGCAAATTAATTCCAGTTCTGCAGTTTCTCATTGAAGTCTGTTTTTTGAAGTTTTTTTCTTGAAGAATTGCCACTTTTAAGTCTGTTATTGAGTGACCAGGGAGATTGAAGTGCTCTCCTACTGGTTTTTGAATGTTACAATTCTTGATGTCTGATTTGTGTCCATTTATTCTTTTGTGTAGCGACTGTCTGGTTTGGCCAATGTACATGGCAGAGGGGCATTGCTGGCACATGATGGCATATATCACATTGGTAGATGTGCAAGTGAACGAGCCCCTGATGGTGTGGCTGATGTGGTTAGGTCCTATGATGGTGTCCCTTGAATAGATATGCGGACAGAGTTGGCAATGGGGTTTGTTGCAGGGATTCATTCCTGGGTTAGTGTTTTTGTTGTGTGGTGTGTAGTTGCTGGTGAGTATTTGCTTCCGATTGGGGGGCTGTCTGTAAGCGAGGAGTGGCCTGTGTCCCAGGGTCTGTTAGAGTGAGGGATCATCCTTCAAGATAGGTTGTAGATCCTTCATGATGCGCTGGAGAGGTTTTAGTTGGGGGCTGTAGGTGACGGCTAGTGGCGTTCCTGTTACTTTCTTTGTTGGGCCTGTCCTGTAGTAGGTGACTTCTGGGTACCCTTCTGGCTCTGTCAGTCTGTTTCTTCACTTCACCAGCTGGGTATTGTAGTTTTAAGAACGCTTGATAGAGATCCTGTTGGTGTTTGTCTCTGTCTGAGGGATTGGAGCAAATGCGGTTGTATCTTAGAGCTTAGCTGTAGACAATGGATTGTGTGATGTGGTCTGGATGAAAGCTGGAGGCATGTAGGTAAGTATAGTGGTCAGTCAGTTTCCAGTGGTGTATATGTGACCATCGCTTATTTGCACTGTAGTGTCCAGGAAGTGTATCTCTTGTGTGGACTGGTCCAGGCTGAGGTTGATGGTGGGGTGGAAATTGTTGAAATCCTGGTGGAATTCCTCAAGGGCCTCCTTCCTGTGGGTCCAGATGATGAAGATGTCATCAATGTAGTGCAAGTAGAGCAGGGGTGCTAGGGGACGAGAGCTGAGGAAGCGGCGTTCTAAGTCAGCCATAAAAATTTTGGCATACTGTGGGGCCATGCGGGTACCCATAGCAGTGCCGCTGACTTAAAGATATAAATTGTCCCCAAATCTGAAATAGTTGTGGGTGAGGACAAAGTTCAGCCACCAGGTTTGCCATGACATTATCGGGGATGCTGTTCCTGGTGGCTTGTAGTCCATCTTTGTGTGGAATGTTGGTGTAGAGAGCTTTTTTGTTAGTCTCTAAGGTGCCACAAGGACGACTCGTTGTTTCTACATCCATAGTGACTAGGGTGGTGTTTTCTGGAAGATCACCAATGGATTGTAGTTTCCTCAGGAATTCAGTGGTGTATACAGTCAGTTGGTTTAACTGAGGACTCACATTTAATTCAGTATAACAGCAGTAAGATGGTTTATAATAAACTTATTTATAATTTTACTAACAAAGAATAGACGTTTAAGTGATACTAAGCAGAGGTAAGAGAAACAGAAAATGGTTACAAACAAAACAAAAAAACACATGCTTTCCATCCAGTGTCTAAGTCTTAACTTTAGCAAGTTTGACAAAGTGGGAATGTTCTTAATGTTTTCTCTGAATACTGTATGGGTGCCTCAGTTTTCCCCTATGCATTTCTTAAGTATCTAGGTGGTGGGATAAGGGTGTGTGATTGTTGCAGAGCCCTAGAGGGCCAGTGTGAGCTGTCTGCACAGAGAATGGCTGACACCCTGTCTCCTGATGGCCTGGACCCCTCGCCCTGCAAGGTGCCAACTAAAGGTGTTGGAGAACAAAGAGATCAGGTGGCCTCCTTGCCCAGGAAAGAGACAAAGGCCAGAGGAGGGGCTGGAGGTAGATTCAATTTGGAGCTGGCTGGGGAAACGGATGGAGGCCCAGCACCGGGGACTGGGTTCCCTACCCCCCAAGATGGACCTGACTGAGGGGTCCTGTTGTCTGTACCTACAAGCTCTGTTTTGGACTGTATTCCTGTCGTCTAATAAATCTTCTGTTTTTCTGGCTGGCTGAGAGTCACGGTAAATCGCAGGAAGTGGGGGGTGCAGGGCCCTGACTCCCCTACATTCCGTGACAGCAAGCTATATTTTTCTCTAAAACAGTTTCTCACTTACAGCAGCTCCTGCCCTTCAGGCCAGGAGGATGACCCAATCTCATGCTCAGAGGGTGCTGTTCCCTGTATACCCTAAGTGATAGATAACTAAAGGGTTCTCTTCCTTTCTTTTCATAGTCCGGTAAGATTTTGAAAAATATTCTTTGAAAAGTAAACCCAGACAAAGTTCCTCTTCCCTGCTGGGTTGTAGACACCATGCTGTCTTCCTCATCCTTTGGTCAACTTTTTTTTCAATTGGCTTAATCACTTTGTTTACTTTAGATGTAATTGTACGTCCAGTGTCTCTGGCCTCACCTTGCTCAATTTACATTGGAGACACAGGCAAACAGCTGAAACAACTTTCCTTTGTCTAGGGCAGGATCGATTTATGCACTGTCTCCTAAACACATTTTAAGAATATATTTCCAACATGCATATTTTATTCTTTATCCACAACCCATACATACATCATGCATTGATATTCTTGCCCAGTGTGTCACCAATTTACATATGGTACCTTAGAAGATACCTTTTGGACACATATTATGACAACAAAAACAACGAGGAGTCCTTGTGGCACCTTAGAGACTAACAAATTTATTTGGGCATAAGCTTTCGTGGGCTAGAACCCACTTCATCAGATGCAGGAAGTGAAAAATACAGGAGCAGGTCTAAATACGTCACACTTGGTAAAGCAACCCCCATCCTTTCATGTATTTATACCTGCTCCTGTATTTGTCACTTCATGCAGCTGATGAAGTGGGTTCTATCCCACGAAAGCTGATGCCCAAATAAAATTGTTAGTCTCTAAGGTGCCACAAGGACTCCTCGTTGTTTTTGCTGATACAGACTAACATGGCTACCACTCTAAAACCTGTCACCATGCAAATTATGACAACAGTGTGTGTCAGGCCTGATATGAATTACAGTATAGTGGGCCCTCTGCCAGTGGGCATTGAGGGGCTCTTAGCATTTCATTTTATTTGTTCTAAATTTTCTCCCTTTTAATTTTGTTGAGCGTCTCCATGTTCTCATATTATGGGCCAGGCCAGCCTAAAAAGGAGAGAGACTGGTGAGTGTTCAGTATGATCTTCATAATTTTGAATGTCACCATGAAATCCCTTCCCCAACTCTTCTCCTTTCCAGGCTCCATAATTCTAGTTGTGACATGTTGATATGAAAGACGCTTCATATTCCAACTACTTTAATATTCCATGAAAAATGCCTTTGGAATAGGAATTTCTCCAACTATTCTTCTTCACTAATTTCTTCACAACTCAACTGCCCTCTTTAACTGCCCTCTCTGCCTTCTGTTTGCTAAAGAGCTTATATGCAGTGTTGTTGTAGCCGTGTTGGTTCAAAGATTAGGTATCTAAAAGGGTGTCATAAGGAGGAGGGAGAAAACTTGTTCACCTTAGCCTCTAAGGATAGAACAAGAAGCAATGGGCTTAAACTGCAGCAAGGGAGGTTTAGGTTGGACATTAGGAAAAAGTTCCTAACTGTCAGGGTGGTTAAGCACTGGAATAAATTGCCTAGGGAGGTTGTGGAATCTCCATCTCTGGAGATATTTAAGAGTAGGTTAGATAAATGTCTATCAGGGATGGTCTAGACAGTATTTGGTCCTGCCATGAGGGCAGGGGACTGGACTCAATGACCTCTCAAGGTCCCTTCCAGTCCTAGAATCTATGAATCTATGAGACAAGGTGGGTGAGGGAGTATCTTTAATTGGACCAACTTCTGTTGGTGAGAGAGACAAGTTCAGAGCTCTTCTTCAGGTCTGGGCAACATACTCAGAGTGTCACAGCTAAATACAAGGTGGAACAAATTGTTTAGCATAAGATTTTAGGGAACCATTCAAGGTTCTTACCCACGAAAGCTTATGCTCCCAATACATCTGTTAGTCTTAAAGGTGCCACAGGACCCTCTGTTGCTTATTCAAGGTAAAGTGACCCGTTAACACCCCTCCAGGAGGGAAAGGAAGTGGGAGGGGAAGGCAGCTGCAGAGGGGGGGAGTTGTTAGTGGGTTATAGATTGTTGTAATAAGCCATAAATCCATTTTCTTTATTCAGTCCGTGATTTGTGTCTAGCAAAGTTATGAATTTAAGTTTCCAACCTCATCTTTAGAAGGCGTTGTGCAGGTTTCCTTCTAGGAGGAGAACTGATAGGTCAGATATAAAGTGATCGCTTCACCCGGAGGTGAAGATGCTCTTTTTAATAAACTTGCCTACTCTTCCTGTGGTAGCAGTGTCACTTGCAAGGGGCTTACCTGCTCTGCTGCTGTCTGTCATGCCAGGTACTCCTTCCTCATTGTTGCCTGTTGTACCAGGTGTGTCATGAGGTTGGTTCCATGGTGATTTTAGTAAAACATGAGCAAATCAAAGAAGCTCAGCTGAGCTGATGGAGTTAAGAACAGGGAGCCAAACAGTTAAAGTATTTGGAAGAGTGTCATGAGCATGTTAAATAATAAAGAAATAGATACTCACATGAGCACAATATGCTTTCCCTCCCCTCCACCCCCCCGCTTAGTCTGCATGTTACTGGCTGGACACACTTGGCCTGGAGCCATAGGTGTAATGATGCTGTCTGTGGCAAGCTTCTCTCAGAGCCCTACGCAGAGCAGAAATCTAAGGGGCTTTTTGAGCTGAAATCTGAGCAGGAGTTAATGATGCTAAAAACAATCCTATCAATGGATTTTACTGCATAGCCACAACAAAGGGGAGTCAACAGCAGCACCACTCCTAAGGCCTGGTCCACACTAACCCCCCACTTCGAACTAAGGTACGCAAATTCAGCTGCGTTAATAACGTAGCTGAATTCGAAGTACCTTAGTTCGAACTTACCGCGGGTCCAGACGCGGCAGGCAGGCTCCCCCGTCGATGCCGCGTACTCCTCTCGCCAAGCTGGAGTACCGGCGTCGACGGCGAGCACTTCCGGGATCGATTTATCGCGTCTAGACAAGACGCGATAAATCGATCCCAGAAGATCGATTGCTTACGGCCGGACCAGGAAGTAAGTGTAGACCTGCCCTAAGAGAGTCCTGGTGGAGGAGAGGCTGGGAAGCTGTGCAGAGGGAATGCCAGAGGAGTGAAGGGAGTCCTTTTCTGCAGATCTTTGAATTTACTCAGTTTACAGGCCTCCTCTGTGAATTGCCACAATCGCCTCCTCATTGAGAGAAGGATCAGAAATGCTAAAGCAGCTGAGTTTCCTAATCCAGTTTTACCCTTCCGTGGGACTGTCTAAGGGAGGATGGCATCTAGCACTAAACCAGAGGGTGCACAAATCATGTCATCTGTTGGAAAAGCTTACTGCAACAGTGAGTGTAGCAGTGAGGAATTTCTGATTTATTTTGAGGATAACGTCTCTTGGATTTGAAGGAAACAACCTCCATGGAAGCAGGGCAGTTTCTGTGGGAGACGAATATGAGTGCTTCTCTGTGGTGGTTGTGGCAGGGACACTCACTGAGGTTCTGGATGTGCTTAGGGAGCTTGAGGCTAGTGCTTTACGCCTTTTTACCTCTCGCCTAATAAAATCTAGTGGGAACAAAATACATTCTATATATTTTATTGGACCCAGTGCTCTTAAAACTGTAGTCTAAAAATCAGTTTAACGAATACTTAAAACTCAGTTTTGTATGAATACAGTGTCCTCTTTTAATGAAGAAAATGATTAGATGCACTAGGACTGAGTTTGATCCCCTCTCTGTAAGTGGACATGGCCCATTAAAGTTAACCGTGTTGTGCCCACTTACATCACATCTCAGTTTGACCCAGTGAGTGGGAATATTGTAATTCCCACATCTCTGTGTTAAGTGTCTAAAGATATTTCGACACTTAACTCCCATTGAAATCAATGGGAATTAGGTGGCCAAATACCTTTTGAAGATCAGGGATTACATGCTTGTGTTTTTTCCCAAAACACATAAATAGAGGTGGACTCACACATATTGTCTTCCCATAAATCATTTCCCTGCCATTAATGTTATTCTCCGGATTAAAACAAAATAAACAAAGTACGCTGTAACTTTTTTAATGTTAAAATTTCTCCTATACATGGGGACCAACTAATTGCTTTCTGCTCCCCCATCCTCTTCTTAATACAGGGGCAAAGGACAACCCAGATTGTATAAAGCAGAATGCCAGTATGCATGTGCATGCTGACTGTTGGAGCTTTTGGTTGTTTTGAGCCTGATCCAGTAGGGTTACCATACGTCCGGATTTTCCTGGACATGTCTGGCTTTTTGGTCCTCAAATCCCCGTCTGGGAGGAATTTCCAAAAAGCCGAACATGTCCGGGAAAATAGGGAGGCATGGTAAGGGACCCCGAGTGCGAGTGGCTGCAGCAAAACTTACAACTCCCGCAATCTGCCAATCTGCCCCCGGCACAGAGGCGGCGGGCGGCATCCGAGCACGCAGCCGCCTCCTCCCCGGGATCCAACTTTCCCGGCTCCCGCCGCTCTCCACTGCGCGCCGGGGCCGAAGCAACTTCCCCAGCGCAGCAGCAGCCAGAGCCCAGGGGGCGGGAGGGAGATGGGGGAATGCGGGGTGCTCAGAGGAGGGGTGGAGTTGGGGCGGGGACTTTGGGGAAGGGGTTGGAATGGGGGCGGGGAAGGGGCGGAGTTGGGCCGGGGCCGGGGCCCCCATGGAGTGTCCTCTTTTTTCAGTGTTGAAATATGGTAACCCTATGATCCAGTGAGGTATTGAGTGCCTCTTGCAAAGTATGGAATGCATTCCGTTCGTATTATTTAGCACTTCACAGGATTTAGCTCTCTGACCAAGATCTTCAGAAGTGACTAAATATTTTGGGTGCCCAACTTTATAAAGGAGCCTGATTTTCAGAGGGTGCGTGGTCAGCACTTTCTGAAAATCAGGCCCCATTAAGAATTTCACATTGGGCACTTAAAATCACTAGCGACTTTTTACAGTTTTTTTCCTAAGGGTATGTCTACACTACGAGAGTAGTTCGATTTTACTTAAATCGAATATGTGGAATCGATATTGCAAAGTCGAACGTGTGTGTCCACACTAAGGACAGTAATTCGACTTTGTGAGTCCACACTAACGGGGCAAGCGTCGACATTGGAAGCGGTGCACTGTGGGCAGCTATCCCACAGTTCCCGCAGTCCCCGCTGCCCATTGGAATTCTGGGTCGAGCCCCCAATGCCTTCTGGGGAAAAAAATGTGTCGAGGGTGGTTTTGGGTAACTGTCGTCATCCAACCGTCACTCCCGCCCTCCCTCCCTGAAAGCGCTGGCGGGAAATCAGTTCGCGCACTTTTCTGGTCAGTGACAGCGCGGACGCCACAGCACTGCGAGCATGGATCCCGCTGCGACCATCGCTGCAGTTGTGGCCGTTGTCAACGCCTCGCAGCTTATCATCCACCTTTCCCAGAGGCAGATGCAGATAAATCAGGCGAGGAGGCTACGGCACCGCGGTGAGGGCCTGAAGTCTGAGAGTAGCACAGACCTGTCAGAAAGCACGGGACCCAGCGCCGAGGACATCACGGTGGCAATGGGTCATGTGGATGTTGTGGAACGGCGATTCTGGGCCCGGGAAACAAGCACGGACTGGTGGGACCGCATAGTGCTGCAGGTCTGGGATGAATCCCAGTGGCTGCGAAACTTTCGCATGCGGAAGGGGACTTTCATGGAACGTTGTGAGTTGCTCTCCCCTGCCCTGAAGCGCAATGACACCCGGATGCGAGCAGCCCTGACTGTCCAGAAGCGAGTGGCCATAGCCCTCTGGAAGCTTGCAACGCCAGACAGCTACCGGTCAGTCGCGAACCACTTTGGTGTGGGCAAATCTACCGTGGGGGTTGTTGTGATGCAAGTGGCCAACGCAATCGTTGAGGTACTGCTCTCAAAGGTAGTGACCCTGGGAAACGCGCAGGCCATCATAGATGGCTTCGCCGCAATGGGATTCCCAAACTGCGGTGGGGCTATAGATGGAACTCACATCCCTATCCTGGGACCGGACCACCAGGCCAGCCAGTACATCAACCGAAAGGGCTACTTTTCAATGGTGCTGCAAGCACTGGTGGACCATAGGGGACGTTTTACAAACATCAACGTCGGATGGCCGGGCAAGGTTCATGACGCTCGTGTTTTCAGGAACTCAGGTCTGTTTAGATGGCTGCAGGAAGGTATTTACTTCCCGGACCACAAAATAACTCTTGGGGATGTGGAGATGCCTATAGTGATCCTCGGGGACCCAGCCTACTCGCTAATGCCCTGGCTCATGAAGCCCTATACTGGCGTCCTGGACACTGAAAAAGAACTCTTCAACTACCGGCTGAGCAAGTGCAGAATGGTGGTGGAGTGTGCTTTTGGACGTCTCAAGGGGAGATGGAGAAGCTTACTGACTCGCTGTGATCTCAGCGAAACCAATATCCCCATTGTTATTGCAGCTCGCTGTGTGCTCCACAATCTCTGTGAGAGCAAGGGGGAGACCTTTATGGCGGGGTGGGAGATTGAGGCAAGTAGCCTGGCTTCTGATTACGCCCAGCCAGACAGCCGGGCGATTAGAAGAGCCCAGCGGGACGCGCTGTGCATCCGGGAGGCTTTGAAAGCTAGGTTCCTGAGTGAGCAGGGTAACCTGTGACTTTTCAGTTTGTGTACAGAGAAGCTGAACCTGCCCCCGTTTCTTTACCCAGTAAATGTTCACTATCCTCTCCAGTTACATACCCCGTTCCCCCCCCCCCTTCCAACACACGTTTAAAAATAAAATCACTTGAATTTTGTTAATGAACACCGTTTTCTTTATTACTGTTTTCGTGGGAAAGTGTTGAACCTGGGACGCAGACTGTGGTGGGGAGCGGGTGTAGTGTAGTGATGCAAATGACGCTTCCAAACTCCAGGAATGACAGGCTCCGCAGTGGTGGACTGGTGGTTTCAACGGACCCTGCCACCCCTCCTGTTCGGGACTCTATGTGTGTGGGGGCTATGTGACTTTGTGGCAGGGGGGAGGACGGTTACAGATCCCCTGCTGCGTGGCTCTGTGATCCAGGATAAGGACCGCCGCATAAGATCTGTAACTGCCCTCCCCCGCCACAAAGTCACATAGCCCCCCCCCCCCCCACACACACACACAGAACATGAAAACCACCTCCCAGACTGACCAGGGTAACTAGTGACTGCAATGTGTGTGTGCCCTGCTGCTGAACCTGCCCCCGCCTCTGTACCCTGGTAAAGGTGACTGTCCTGTCCAATTACCAACCCCCTTCCCCCCCTTCAGACAGACTCTCCTCTAAAGAACATGATGGAAACAGTAATTAACAGAAACGTATTTTTTATTAGCAACTACACATGAAACTGGGGGGTGAAACTTGGACGGGGGCTTGGCAATGCCAGTCCCTGCTGCCAGCAATCCGGCAAGCATGAACTCTGCCCCTGTCCAACCCCCTCGCGGCTGTCCCAGGGAAAGATCCCTGTATGCTGCCCCTCTCCCGCCTCCACCGCGTGGCTGTAAACCGCCGGTTACAGTTCTGTAAAGGAACGGGCAAGCAGTCCCAATACTAACATTCCCCTACCTAATTCAAAGCAGGTCACCATGAGCGACATCACCCTGATGAGGATCTCAGACACGGAAAAAGAAAGAATGCTTCGGGAAAGCCTGCAAAGACCAGGGCCGTATGCCTCCATGCTCTGCAGGGCAGTGATCCCGGAGTACTTGCTTGTCTCCTGGCGCGGAAATGTCTGCTATTACGAAGGACCCAATAAGGCCGCTCTCCCCAGGAACCTGATGCAAAGGCTTTCCAATTACCTCCAGGAGAGCTTCGTGGAGATGTCCATTGAGGATTTCAGCTCTATCCCCGGACATATAGACCGGATTTTACTGTAGCTGCACTGGCAGGGACTAAACAGTAGAGCGGCTTGGGCAGAACAATCATGCAAAACCGGACATTGTTAGATTTTTTTTCAATAGTTGCACTGCCCAGGACTGAAACATTAAGCGCCTAGGGCACACTAATCATGAGAAACCCATTGTTGTTATTGTTAATATTCCTGTTCTGTTAAAAATAAATGTTTAGATGTTTAAAACACTTACTGGATGATCCTTCCCCTGATTCTGTGTCCGGGTTAACGGCTGGGGACGGTTGGTAGGGGATCTCTGTAAGGGTGATGAAGAGATCCTGGCTGTCGGGGAAATCAGTGTTGTAAGCGCTGTCGACTGCCTCGTCCTCCTCATCTCCTTCCTCATCTTCCCCGTCCGCTAACATGTCCGAGGAACCGGCCGTTGACAATATCCCATCCTCAGAGTCCACGGTCAGTGGTGGGGTAGTGGTGGCGGCCGCACCTAGGATGGAATGCAGTGCCTCGTAGAAACGGGATGTCTGTGGCTGGGATCCGGAGCGTCCGTTTGCCACTTTGGTCTTCTGGTAGCCTTGTCTCAGCTCCTTGATTTTCACGCGGCACTGCGTTGCATCCCGGCTGTATCCTCTCTCTGCCATGGCTTTAGAGATCTTCTCGTAGATCTTTGCATTCCGTCTTTTGGAGCGCAGCTCGGAAAGCACGGACTCATCGCCCCACACAGCGATCAGATCCAAGACTTCCCGATCAGTCCATGCTGGGACCCTCTTTCTATTCTGAGATTGCACGGCCATCTCTGCTGGAGAGCTCTGCATCGTTGCCAGTGCTGCTGAGCTCGCCACGATGTCCAAACAGGAAATGAGATTCAAACTGCCCAGACAGGAAAAGGAATTCAAATTTTCCCGGGGCTTTTCCTGTGTGGCTGGTCAGAGCATCCGAGCTCGGACTGCTGTCCAGAGCGTCAACAGAGCGGTGCACTGTGGGATAGCTCCCGGAGCTATTAGCGTCGATTTCCATCCACACCTAGCCTAATTCGACATGGCCATGTTGAATTTAGTGCTACTCCCCTCGTTGGGGAGGAGTACAGAAGTCGAATTTAAGAGACCTCTATGTCGAACTAAATAGCTTCGTGGTGTGGACGGGTGCAGGGTTAATTCGATGTAACGGCGCTAAATTCGACATAAACTCCTAGTGTAGACCAGGCCTAAGAGTGTAAACAGCATGACTATGAAAAAAAAAAATTATATTAATCTCACTATATACATGTCCTTGATTACAGTACGCATCAAGAGCAAAATTCATCCCTGTGCAGAGTCCTAGCACAAAGCTTATGTAGTAGTTAAAACCACAAAATAATGCTTCAGTTAGACTTAACTAGTGTGTAGGTCTTGTGCTGGGTCTCAGTGCAAGGATGAATTTCACCCTGAATGCAGATTTTTTTTGTCACTGTAAACAATGCAAGTGTTACATGCAATCCAGAGTGATTTGAAACTACTGGAAGAAAGGCCATAGTGGTGTGGAGAACATGCTGCCAAAGTACTGGTTGGAAGCATTTCCGCACCGTCACCTGCCTTACTCTCTGCAAGTTCACATCTATTTCTTCTTATCTTTACAGAAAGTGCTGACAGGGGTAGATGATCTGCAGCAAGTGAAGGCCCTAGAGATGCGTGTGGACACGAGAGAGAACAGCTTGGGAAACTTTGGTGAGAAAACACTTCATCCTGTACTTAATCTCTCACCGTTTTATTTATTTTGGCGTGAAGGAGAAGCATGCTGAACATGAGGGGCTGATGGCTCAGAAAGCAGTGGAATGTATGAAATACAGTCTTGTTAGAGGTTTTCTTAAAACGCAGGCATCAGTCAGCATCTTATCAGCTTTTTACTGTGAAGAGCTGAATAGAACCATAAATATTATATGTAAATGGGATGAACAATACCAGTTCAATTTCAGATCCATTCAGTTTGCACTGCTTGTAACTGGGCGATAAGATTTAGCTGACTTTGTTTTTCTGGTGTCTCATGCCTGATTTTATGCTGCTAGGATGAATAATGCTACACTCAAAGGAAAATAAATAGGAAAATTCCAGTCTAGTTTAATTACCACTATTCCTGGATGTGATTGTTCAGAGACCTGTGAGCCAACTTCAAAATCACGAACTGCGGTAATCTTGAAGAGCTGCATTCAACACCCATAGTCTTTAAACTAGCGTGTGCAAGGTTTTCTGGTCCATTAAGGCTGCTTTATGCTATTGCAGGTGCACAAAACAGCCTAAACTCATCTTAACTGCCCAGTAGATTTTACTTGTAAATGGAAATCTTCTGGTGGCGATAGGTCCATCCTTTTGGCCCCTGATATAAAAGATGTCTGGGAGAAAGGGGGTACAGATAGGGGCATCTATGTTCCCTGGCTGGTGGAACAGCCCCCTGGGGCCATATGAAATGGGGTGAAAGGTAGTGCAATCCTGAGGCTGCTGATCAGATCAGGAGCTGCACAGTTCCAAGCTTTTTTGGCCACCTTTGCCTTCCCATTCATAGTCCTGCAAAATGCTCATCTTAGCCAGATCAGGCTGTCAGTCCCTTTATTCTTCAATCAATCTGTGGTAGCAGATGCAACAGAACTAATTTCCTCTTGTCCAGTTGTAATCATTGACAAGTCAAGTGACCAAGGTGGATCTATCTGCTATAGAGATTGGAAGATCTCCGCTCATGCTGGCCTGGTTTCTTTTGCATAGAGTCAGTCTGTATCTGCTTACAGTACTTAACTATCTCATCCAGTCCTGGTAAAAATGGCACGTCTAACTATGCTAGAGAATGGGCTTGAGAGAGATTCTATGTGCACCACAATTTTGATGAATGCTGTCAATACTTGTCACTTATCATTCTTCTCCCTGTAAATGTCAGTGGGCTTGAGAAGCAGGAAATAAGGTACTTTGAGAGAACTCCTTGTACAGGAAAGTTTACATTGAGCTTGTCAGCGCCCACCCCCCAATTCTTATTTAGCCCTTTCTTTCAGCAACATGCTGATTCTTATCATCACCAAAAACATCTCCTCCACCCTGTTCCAACACAGAAATTATGGTACGGTGGGATGGTCTCGCTCCCTGTACCCAGAGACCAACTCCAGGAAGTGGGTGGCAGGGTATTTTCACTCAAGGAACTCGTTCTCACTTGCAGTCCACCAAAGTCTGTGGATGGCCACCTTTAATATGCAAAGGCTGATCTTTTGAAGGAAGCCTTTTAATTTGGCAAAGATTTTAGATAGTGGGTTGAGAAGTAAGGTGGTACGAGAGTTGTGTTGATTTGTCCAGCCATTTTGCACCGTTTTCTTTGATAATTTTGATGCACAGGTCTTTTTATGACATGCACATGATAATTTAGTGTATAATTAAATCCATTTCCCTAACGGAGATGATGCATTGGGGGGACATGCAGGGTCATGTGCCCACCCAGATTTGCTGCTTGGCTTGTATTGAGCATGCACACACAGAGTGAACATGCTCAGTAACCCAGCTGAAGCAAGCTGCCCTCACTCTGCCCCTCCACTATCGGCAGGCACTGGTCGTCTCCCTAAGGAAATTTCCTTTTGCCATTTCCATTCTTTTCTTCTCCAAAGCTGAGCTTCCATTCCTCCATATTTTTCCATTGTATATGACCAGCCAGTTACAAGGCATACATCCTCCATGCCTTTTCTGGAGAGTGGTTGTTTTAAACCTGTAGCTCCTTCCATTGCCTGCTTCAGTCTTTATCTCTGCTGTCTGTTCTTCCTCATATGCTCATGCAAAAAAATGGATCTATTTATCAGATCTTCCCAATCATTCAGGCTAGAAAGAAAGAACAAAGAAAATTGTTTATTTACCATCTCACTGTTCTCTTTTCCTCTCTCATGTGTTCCCCTCAGGTCATAGTTCCCTTTCCCTCCTAGTACTGGAATAAATCTGTCACTCTCCAGTCCCTTCCGATAGACTTTTGCTAACTTTTCAGGATACAGTGCACTATCTCTGGGTTGCATGCAGACACTGTTTAGTCCAAGTCTACACGGAGAGCTGGCCTTTGGATCCTACAAATCCCATAGCTGTACGTCCCCACTGACTTTGAGTACTGCAAAATATCAAGCCAATCTGAACTGTAATTTTTCATAAGTAACTTTTTAGCCCTTTTCCTTCTGAAAAAACCCTGGAAAATGGCAATAGGTGGCTAGGTTGGAAAGTTTGCCACTTGGATTATTCTTAAATTTCACTGGTCATTCATTATCATCCTCAACATGACAGCTATCCGAGGCTGAGATTTTTTTCAGTTTATTCGTTTTTTGGACCTGTGGAATGGGGCTTGGGTTTATAGGGTTATCCCAGGACAATTTGTCTCTGTGGAAGGGGCAGTGCCACCTAGGCTGCCACTGAAGGTGCCAGACTCACTACAAATACCTGCTCAGCCAACTGCACTTGAACCACTTCTCTGTTGAGCAGCTATTGTGGCCTCTAGTAGCTAATCTGAGAGACAGAATAGACTAAGTAAGCGAGTCCTGCATGCTAAACCTGACCATGACATTGATTTTCTCTGTGACCTTAGTCAAGTCACTTAACCTCTCTGCTATATAAAGTCACCAGACTGTACATGGAAACCCTCCAGTAGCTAGGACCCTGGCAGCCCCCAAATCCACAATTTATATGGAGAATTTCCTCTTGAAAATTTTTAAGAGTTGTTAGCTATGTACAGACCCCAGCAGGAGTACTCAAGATCCACATCTCCCAGAGCACAAGGTTAGGCTGACCTAAAGGTCTCCCCTGTTATATAAAATTGGTCAGTTCAGTTTTGGGGGATGGAGGGCTTTAACAAATAATCCAGTTGACTTTTTCTCAAGTTGTCAGACCAGCCTTATGCACAGTAATATGATCCTGATGGAGAGGAGCTGGTTATATTTCTCAAAGAAAGGGTGTGTGGAAAGATGCAAAATGTTGTCACATGGACTATTTTAAAGTAATTATGGGCTTTATGCCAGCAGTTGAAAATTAAGCCCCATTATTGTTTCAGGTCATTGCTGAAGTCTCCGGTGATTTGTTTTCTATGTGTCTTGTTGAGTGGCAGGCAAAAAATTGAACTCTCCTGGCAAGTCTCTTTTCAAGGTCCACAGCATTTGGATTTACTTGTGCACTCTTCTTTAGCTGCACGTGGTGTTAGACTATTTTTTTCTATGTGTTACCCCTTCAGTTTTGATTGCTGACAGATCTGGAACTGTATTCATGACCAAGTTGTAGAAATCCCTGTTTAAAGTAATGGTGGATATATTCATCTAAGACATTACATGGCTTCTCTTATGCCTAGGTGATTTTAATCAAGTTGCCCACAATGCTGTGCATTCTGTTTCAATTGTTGCCTTCTGGCAGCCATTCTAAGTTGGATCCATTCTTGGATCTGTGCATAAGGAGTCAGGATCATTGAAACAATTAGACAGACAATGAATTCTTAACATCAATGAAGCAATTGTATATGTAGTAGTAAAACTTAAAGGGAGAGCCTGTAGTATTGGAGAGAGATGTTGTAAAATCCTAGTAAATAAGAATCTTGTTGGCAGAATTTTGCCCTGATGCACATGGAATGCTTTCTTTGTTAGTTCACTAAAGAGCCCATTAGAGTTAAACAGTTTAGAAGTTACCACAGCTTGCATTACCATCATATAGCTTGCGCCCAAGAGCAATAGAATTTCTGAGATGGAGGACTGGGTTAGAGGAAAGAAGTAAATAATTATCTGCTCAAAAAATCTTGGCTTGTGATTCTGACTATCACCCTTTCTACCTTCTTGAATCCCTTTTCCACACTAACCCTATATGCATGGAATAGAATGCCCTTCCCAAGCTAGTCTGCAAGGCCACTCCCCTCCCCTCATTCACATCCCTACTTAATACCCATTTCTACTATGATGCCCATAAGAAATGAGTCAAACACATTTATTAATATACTCTCATTTTAATACATTTTTTGCTTAATTATCCTGTGAACTAGCCTTTGCTGAGTAACTGATTAATTTTACTGGTGTACCCTAAGAAGAAGGATGGTCTTGTTAAGGCACTGGACTGGGATTGAAAAGATCTGTGTTGTGGTTTCTGCTCTGCCATTGACTTCCTTTGTGACCTTGAGCAAGTCATTTAATCTCTCTGCGCTTCAGTTCCCCATCTGTCAATTGGGGCTACCAATACTTCCTCTTCCCCACTCTTTGTCTGTCTTGTTTATTTAAAATATAAACTCTCTATAGTAGGGACTATCCCATATGTGTCTGTTCAATGTCTAGCATAATTGGCCCTGATCTTGGCTCTTCCAAGCCCCTGAACTGTTTTGTTACCTTCTTCCTTGCATCATGTCTGACATTAGACTGCTTGCTTTTCAGGGCAGGGATCATGTCTTATTTGTGCTGTGAGGGACATCTAACATGCTTTTTGTTGCTGTAAACTAAGAAGCAACAAGAGAATATAACTTAGTTTCACACAGTGCTTTACATATTTAAGTGCTCCAAAGACCCGTGCAAAATAATCAGATCAATATTTTCAGTGTGGTCTGCAGTGCCTGTATAGAAAAACACAGATGCCAATATGTGGATGATAGTAGCTCTCAAACAGCATTGGACATATCACATAAGTAGCTCATTTGTTGAGAGATGATTCATGGATGTGCTGGGGATGGGAGTATCCCAGGAGGCCCTGGTCAAAATTCTTCCATCAAATAGAAGGGAAAGTTGGAATGATTTCCTTTTTCTGGACTATTATCATTATGTATTATTTGTATTATCTTAATGCCTTGCCAGAGGTGGCTTATCCCTAGGGCTCACAAAAATACTTTTCAATAACATAACTGTTTAGCTTTACAATGGCCCATATGGCATCAAACTGATTATGCTTTTCTTATGGTTTGGAGAAAGGGTTCAGGCTGCAAAGTGACTGGAGGTTTGTACTGGGGAATTCCCCCTGTCTAGGGAAATTTCCGCTGGTGGAAAACTGGTGGAGGTAGAACCATACCAGGTCTGTTGCTCAACTCTACCAGCTTCTGTATCTGTCACTTAAATAGAATATTTGTTTTTGACAAATAAAAGGGATTCTAGTGTACTGTGTTATATAAAAAATGTCATACAACTATAGCATATAGTGAAACCAGGATGCCCACAGACACCATTTTAAAGTCTTTACTTCATCTGTGGTAACTAAAACAAGATACATTGGACTGAATTATAAGATCTAGAATTATTCAGAGATTAATAGAGATGGTGGCTGAGATACAGAATTTGTACCTGTATCCAAATTGCTCCAAGGTTTAGGGGAGTTTGGTTTTGTGGTTATGGTTCAGAACTGCCTCTAGAAATAAGTGAAAAGGAAAATGTTCCATGGGATCAGAGTGAAGAATTTCAAATAATTAAATAAAGGTTACTCATGATTATGAAACTTACAAAACCAAGCAGTAAACAATAGATTATATGCAGAAAATACATGAAAGTAGATAATAACAAAACAAAGGTAGGACTTTTGGGATCTTGGTCAATGCAATTATAGCTAAGGCTATGTTTTAGTTACGGGTATTTTTAGTAAAAGTCATGGACAAGTCACGGGCAGAAAATAAAAATTCACGGCCCGTGACCTGTCCATGACTTGTACTATATACCCCTGACTAAAACTTGCGGGGGGGGGAGGGGGTTCTGCGGGTGCTTGGGGGGGCTGCCCCGGGGCGCCATGGGTGCTCGGGGGTAGGGTGACCAGGTGTCCTGATTTTATAGGGACAGTCCCGATATTTGGGGTTGTCATAAATATAAAGGGAAGGGTAACGACCTTTATGTATGCAGTAGCATAAAATCCCTCCTGGCCAGATGTACTGAAGGGGGTTAAGAAGCTCAAATAACCTGATTGGCACCTGACCAAAAGGACCAATAAGGAAAGAAGATACTTTCAAATCTGGGGCGGGGGAGGTTTTGTTTGTGCTCTCTTTGTTTGTTCCCTCTCTGGACTGAGAGAGAGACCAGGCAGGTAAAACAGCTCCCGAAAACATACCTGAAATGATACATCTAAAATTACAGAAATTGTAAGTAAGGGCAAGGAAATGCATCAGATTATCTTTTGTTTTAGCTTGTGAATTTTCCCTATGCTAAGAGGGAGTTTTATTCCTGTTTTTTGTAACTTTGAAGCTGAGCCTAGAGGAGAATCCTCTGTGTTTAAATCTTTTTATTACCCTGTAAAGTTACCTTCCATCCTGATTTTGCAGGTGTGATTCTTTTACTTTTTCTTTAAATAAAGTTCTTCCTTTTAAGAACCTGTTTGATTTTCAGTGTCCTGAAGACAAAGGGTCTGGTTGGTACTCACATTATTCTCAAGCCTCCCCAGGAAAGGGGGTGAAGGGTGTTGGGGGGATATTTTGGGGGAACAGGGACTCCAAGTGACCCTTTTCCTGAATTTTTGTGTAAATTACTTGGTGGTGGCAGCAATACCATCCAAGGACAAGGAAAGGAATTGTACCTTGGGAAGTTTTAACCTAAGCTGGTAGAATACAAGCTTAGGGAGTCTTTCATGGGGGTCCCCACATCTGTACCCCAGAGTTCAGAGTGGGGATGGAACCCTGATAGGGGCTTTGTCTTATATAGCTCCTATTACTCCCCATCCCCATCCCGATTTTTCACACTTGCTGTCATAGAATCATAGAATATCAGGGTTGGAAGGGACCTCAGGAGGTCATCTAGTCCAACCCCCTGCTCAAAGCAGGACCAATTCCCAACTAAATCATCCCAGCCAGGGCTTTGTCAAGCCTGACCTTAAAAACCTTCTGCAGCGGCCAGTGTGGCTGGCCCGGGGACTGCCTGAGGAGCTTGGGCAGCTGTCTGGTCACCCTATCGGGGGGGGGAGCAGCCCAGGATCCCTGTTGGTGCTAGGGGTGTTGGCGGGACTGCAGGCTCCTTACCTGGCTCCTCATGGCTCCCCAGAAGCGGCAACATGTCCCTCCCTCAGCTCCTAGCTCCGCGCACTGCCTCCACCGCATGTGCCAACTCCGCAGCTCCCACTGGCCAGGAACTGTGGCCAGTGGGAGTTGCGGGGGCAGTAACGGTGGGCGGAGGCAGTGCACAGATCTAGGAGCTGAGAGGGAGGGACATGTTGCTGCTTCCAGGGAGCCCCCCAAGATAAGCATCACCCTGAGCCCCCTTCCACACTCACCCAAATTCCTGCTGCTGTGGGGAGGAGGGGGGCAGTGGCCTGAGACTGACCCAGCAGCGGCCAGTGCGGCTGGCCCTGGGGCTGCCCGAGCTCCTCAGGCAGTCCCCGGGCCAGCCGCACTGGCCGCTGCAGAAGTCCCGGAGGTCCCGGAAATTCATGGAATCCATGACTTCCATGACCTTCATGACAAACTCGCAGCCTTAATTATAACATGATGGGCTTGTGACAAATAAGATGGCACCTTTTGCTGCTTGGTTCAAGAATCACATTTAGAAAAATATACAGTAAGAGGATTTCAGTTTCTCAAATAAAGTATGACTTGGCTGTAAGAAGCATATGCTGCAATTCCATCACCAGTTATTATGCGGTAGGCAACAGCGTATAGAGAGAGATGTAGAAGAGAGAATCAAGAGCGAACTATAAAAAACATGGGGATATGTTGCACAGAGGGAGATAATGTAAAGCTTCCTTAACTCTTCAGAATAAGTCATTATTAGTCAATAAGGATATAGAATCAGACTGAGCAACACATGATCACCTCCAAGCAAACCTTCTGTTAATGTTTGTTCTTGTTGGGAATGATGCCACGTGGTGCTTTTCAGAGGGGAGTTTCAAAGGTTATAACTCTGAAACCACTGCAGCTAACATGCAAGTTTATAATGAGAGAATGCAGAGGCTGGAATGTTGCACAACTGAAATCTTGTCATTAACTTTTCAAACATAGTCTAGAGTGTTAGAAGTGGTCAAGAGGGGTAAGAAGTGCATCTGAAAAATCTGTGGGCTGCTTCAGCTTGTGAGGTCGGGCATGTTTCCTATGTTCTGCAACCAGTTCTACAAAACGATTCTTTATTCTGATCCTGCAGGTGCTTATCTCCCTAATCTAAGACAACTGAAATTGAACAACAGTTTACTTGTATCTGTGAGGTAAGAAAGAAACCATAATTGGAATAAACATGAGGAATATGACACCTTTTCTTTCCCTGTTTGGGTGGTAAAATGTTCATTTCTGCTGCCTTTATTCCCTCCCACCCCTTAAAAGCAGTGTAGGAAAATTCTATGTATGTCCAATAACCTACAGATTTAGGGCCAGGACCTCAGCTGGTATAAATCAGCATAGCTCCAGTGATATCAATGGTGTTACACTGGTATACCCTAACTGAGGATCTGGGGTGAAATCCTGGCCTCATTGATGTCAAAGGGAATTCTGTCATTGACTTCACTGGGGACAGGATTTCACCCCAGTCTGTAGTCAGATGGGTTATTGTGGTGGGGTATATAAGCCCCACACTGGGACTGAAGGAGTTAAGTAGCAAATCTGGCCCAAGGCAACCCCGCCCACCCCACCTGCAGAGCATGCTACAGCTGGAGGTGGGGCTTAAAAGGGAGCCAGACAGCTCAGCAAATGCCTGGCAGGGTAGGGAGAGAGACCTAACCTGAGAGCTCCTAAAGAAGGATGCTCCAGAAGCCTTTCCCTGGGAAAAAGAGCCTGCCTTCTGAGCCCAGAGGGGTGGAAGGTTTCGTTACTCTTTCTTCACTACCTTGTGTCAAACTATAAGACTTTGTTGGGAGAGTGGGCGGTAGGAAGTGGCCCAGGGAGGCAGCCTTAAGGCATTCCTGGGTGCTGGCCTCTTACAAGGTCCTGAGCTGGGGTCCAGTGGAGTGACTGGGCCAGGGCTGCCCTACCAACCACCGTTGTTATGAAGAGCATGAAAACCCTCACTTCCAGACTCGCCCTTGGGGAAGCAAGGGGAGGGTAGAGACTTTGAAAACACTGCAGCTGGGGCTGGATGCCCGTAGGGGGTCAACAGATAGACTGATGTTCCCCCCAGTTGTGAGGACGTGGGACCCAATATCTTCCTTGGAGCCTAATTAGTGACCTGACCAGAGTGTCAAGTCAACACCCACCAAAAGGCAGACCCCCAAGGGGCATGAGGCCTGGTCTACACTACGAGTTTAGGTCGACTTTAGCTGCGTTAAGTCGACTTAAGCCTGGACACGTTTACACGACGAAGCCCTTTCTTTCGACTTAAAGGGCCCTTTAAACCGGTTTCTTTACACCACCTCGACGAGGGGATTAGCGATAAAATCGGCCTTATGGGGGTCGGAATTGGGTAGTGAGGACGGAATTCGACATTAGTGGCCTCCGGGAGCTATCCCACAGTGCTTCATTGTGACCGCTCTGGACAGCACTCTCATCTCAGATGCACTGGCCAGGTAGACAGGAAAAGCCCCGCGAACGTTTGAATTTCATTTCCTGTTTGCTCAGCGTGGAGAGCACAGGTGACCATGCAGAGCTCATCAGCACAGGTAACCGTGATGGAGTCCCAGTCCCAGGATCGCAAAAGAGCTCCAGCCTGGACCGAACGGGAGGTACGGGATCTGATCGCCATCTGGGGAGATGAAGCAGTGCTGGCCGAACTCCGAAACAGTAAAAGAAATGGCAAAACATTAGAAAAGATCTCCAAGGCCATGAAGGACAGAGGCCATAACAGGGACGCACAGCAGTGCCGCGTGAAAATTAAGGAGCTAAGGCAAGCCTACCACAAAGCCAGAGACGCAAACGGAAGGTCCGGGGCTGAGCCGCAAACATGCCGCTACTACGAGGAGCTGCATGCCATTCTAGGGGGTGCAGCCACCAGTAGCCCAAGCGTGTGCTATCAGTCCCTCTCTGGAGACAGGGAAGCGGGTTCGGCGGACGAGGAAGATGAGGATGGAGAGAACATCATAGATAGCTCACAGCAGCAAGGAAGCGGAGAAACCAGTTTCCCCAACAGCCAGGATATGTTTGTCACCCTGGACCTGGAACCAGTAACCCCCGAACTCACCCAAGACCCTGTGGGCACACAGGGGACCTCTGGTGAGTGTACCTTTGTAAATATTACACATGGTTTAAAAACAAGCGTGTTTAATGATTAATGATTAATTTGCCCTGGCAATCGCGGCCAGTACAGCTACTGGAAAAGTCTGTTAACGTGTATGGGGATGGAGCGGAAATCCTCCAGGGACATCTCCAGAAAGCTCTCCTTCATGTACTCCCAAAGCCTTTGCAAAAGGTTTCTGGGGAGGGCTGCCTTATCCCGTCCGCCATGGTAGGACACTTTACCACGCCAGGCCAGTAGCACGTAGTCTGGAATCATTGCATAACAAAGCATGGCAGCGTATGGTCCCGGTGTTTGCTGGCATGCAGACAACATCCATTCCTTATCGCTCTTTGTTATCCTCAGGAGAGTGATATCATTCACGGTCACCTGGTTGAAATGGGGCGATTTTATTAAGGGGACATTCAGAGGTGCCCCTTCCTGCTCTGCTGAACAGAAATATTCCCCGCTGTTAACCACGCGGTGGGGGGGAGGGGTGAAGTGTCCAACCCAGAGAATTGGGTGTGTGGGGGAGGGGAGTTAGTTGGGTTTGTGCTGCATGTTAAACCTTAAACCTCAGCCCCTCCTTTTACATTGCAAACCCATTTTAAATGGCCAACCCAACGGGTGCTTGGTATGGTTAATGAGAGCAGTACTGTTTTAAACCATCCCCACTTGTTAACAAGGTTAAAAAAGCCCAAAGACTGTGTCTTACCATGGCTGCCTGCAAGCTGAAATCTGTGGCCTGGCACTGCGTGAGTGATCTCTCACACCAAACCGGCAGTCCCTCAATATAAGAGGAAAAATGCGACCTTGTAACGAAAGCACATGTGCTGTGTGATGTGAACAGCAAAATCTAACGTGAAAGAGTGTACCCATTGTTCTCAAAAATGTATCTTTTTTAAACAACTCTCCCTTCTCCTCCACCAGCTGCAAATGTTTCACCTTCACAGAGGCTAGTGAATATTCGAAGAAGGAAGCGAAGGACACGTGACGAAATGTTCACTGAACTACAGACTGCCTCCCACGCTGACAGAGCACAGCAGAATGCGTGGAGGCAGTCAATGACTGATTTTAAAAAAGCCCAATATGAGCGAGAGGAGAGGTGGCGGGCTGAAGAGGAGAAGTCGCGGGCTGAAGAGCAGAGGTTGCGTGCTGAAACACGGGCTGAAGAGGAGAAGTGGCGTCAGCTTGTACTCAGAAAGCAAGAGTCGATGCTCCGGCTGCTGGAGCATCAAAGTGATATGCTCCTGCGTATGGTTGAGCTGCAGGAAAGGCAGCAGGAGCAGAGACCGCCGCTACAGCCCCTCTGTAACCAACAGCAGGAGCAGAGACCGCCGCTACAGCCCCTCTGTAACCACCAGCCCTCCTCCCCAAGTCCCATTGCCTCCTCACCCAGACGCCCAAGAACACGGTGGGGGGGCCTCCGGCCACCCAATCACTCCACCCTAGATGATTTCCACAGCAATAAGTTTTAAAGTTTTAAAGTGCAGTGTGTCCTTTTCCTTCCCTCCTCCCCCACCCATCCCGGGCTACCTTTGCAATTATCCCCCTAGTTGTGTGCTGCTTCCCTCCTCCCCCACCCATCCCGGGCTACCTTTGCAATTATCCCCCTAGTTGTGTGCTCAATTAATAAAGAATGCATGAATGTGAAGTAACAATGACTTTATTGCCTCTGCAAGTGGTGCTTGAAGAGGGGAGGGGAGGGGAGGTTGGGGTGCTTGGTTTACAGGGTAGTAGAGTTAACCGGGTGCGTGGGGGGGGGGCTGCGATTTCATCAAGGAGAAACAAACAGAAGTTTCACACCATATCCTGCCCAGTCACAAAACTAGTTTTCAAAGCCTCTCTGATGCGCACCGCGCCCTGCTGTGCTGCTCTAACCGACCTGGTGTCTGGCTGCGCGTAATCAGCGGCCAGGCGATTTGCCTCTACCTCCCACCCCGCCATAAATGTCTCCCCCTTACTCTCACAGATATTGTGGAGCGCACAGCAAGTAGCAATAACAATGGGGATATTCTTTTCGCTGAGGTCACAGCGAGTCAGTAAGCTGCGCCAGCGCGCTTTTAAACGCCCAAATGCACATTCCACCACCATTCGGCACTTGCTCAGCCTGTAGTTGAACAGGTCCTGACTCCTGTCCAGGCTGCCTGTGTATGGCTTCATGAGCCATGGCATTAAGGGGTAGGCTGGGTCCCCAAGGATCACGATAGGCATTTCAACATCCCCAATGGTTATTTTCTGGTCCGGGAAGAAAGTCCCTTCCTCCAGCTTTCGAAACAGAAGAGAGTGCCTGAAGACGCGAGCATCATGTACCCTTCCCGGCCAGCCCACGTTGATGTCGGTGAAACGTCCCTTGTGATCCACCAGGGCTTGCAGCAGCATTGAAAAGTACCCCTTGCGGTTTATGTACTCGGTGGCTTGGTGCGCCGGTGCCAAGATAGGGATATGGGTTCCGTCTATCGCCCCACCACAGTTTGGGAATCCCATTGCAGCAAAGCCATCCACTATGTCCTGCACGTTTCCCAGAGTCACTACCCTTGATATCACCAGGCCTCTCATTGCCCTGGCAACTTGGATCACAGCAGCCCCCACAGTAGATTTGCCCACTCCAAATTGATTCCCGACTGACCGGTAGCTGTCTGGCGTTGCAAGCTTCCACAGGGCTATTGCCACTCGCTTCTCAACTGTGAGGGCTGCTCTCATCTTGGTATTCTGGCGCTTCAGGGCAGGGGAAAGCAAGTCACAAAGTTCCATGAAAGTGCCCTTACGCATGCGAAAGTTTCGCAGCCACTGGGAATCGTCCCAGACCTGCAACACGATGCGGTCCCACCAGTCTGTGCTTGTTTCCCGGGCCCAGAATCGGCGTTCCATGGCATGAACCTGCCCCAGTAACACCATGATTTCCACATTGCTGGGGCCTGTGCCTTGTGAGAGGTCCATGTCAATTTCCTCATCACTATCGTCGCCGCGCTGCAATCGCCTCCTCCTCCTCAGCTGGTCCTCCTGGTTTTGCTTTGGCATGTCCAGGCTCTGCATATACTCCAGGACAATGCGCGTGGTGTTCATAGTGCTCATAATTGCCGCGGTGATCTGAGCGGGCTCCATGATCCCAGTGCTAGCTATGGCGTCTGGTCTGAAAAAAGGCGCGAAACTAGTATCTAAAGACCAGGGGAAGAAGGGAGGGAGGGAGGGAGGGAGGGGCGGGCGACTGACGACATGGCGTACAGGTACAGGGAATTAAAATCAAGAAAGGTGGCTGTGCATCAGGGAGAAATACAAACAACTGTCACACAGAATGCCCCCCCCCCCCCAGAGATTGAACTCCTAAGCCTGGGTTTAGCGGGCCGTTGATTTGACGGAGGGAGGGGGGAAGGAAATGAATAAAACACAAATCTATTTTTTACATCTTAAGACGACAGTGCAGCATGACTGATAGCCCTCGGCATTTTCTGGGTGCTTGGCAGCCAATACTTGGCAGCAAATAGTATACTACGACTGGTAAACATCATTGTCCAACGAGGACGGTTAAAGGCAAGGGGTTGCTGCTGTGTAGCAATGTAGCCCCACGTGTGCCAGCCACATGTCTGCCAGCACCCAGATCGCCCTCGGCCTTTTCTGGGTGCTTAGCAGACAATACTTGGCAGCAAATAGTATACTACGACTGGTAACCATCATTGTCCAACGAGGACGGTTAAAGGCAAGGGGTTGCTGCTGTACAGTAGCCAGAAGGCTCGGTAAAGGCGCTCAGGCTACAATAATCTATGAGCATTTCAGGCAACCTCTAAATTTACTTGCTTTCAGACCTGAGGAAAGCTCTTCTTTCAGATCTGCTGAGCACCCAGATTGCCCTCGGCCTCTTCTGGATGCTCAGCAGACAATACTGACAGGACGGTTACCAGTCGTAATAAACTATCTACTGCCAAAAGGCAAGGGGCTGGTGCAATGCAGCCCTACGGCTGCCAGCCCCACAGCTACCAGCATCCCGAGCGCCGATGAAGGCTACTACTCATGCTGCACCGTCTACCGCCAAAAGGCAGTAATCTGCTGCTGCTGTTTAGCAATGCAGTCACACGTTTGCCGGCACCCGGAAGACATATGGTGACGGTGAGCTGAGCTGAGCGGGCTCCATGCTTGGCGTGGTATGTTGTCTGCACAGGTAACCCAGGTAAAAAGGCGCGAATCTATTGTCTGCCGTTGCTGTGACGGCGGGGGAGGTGCGTGACGCAATGTACCCAGAACCCCCCGCGGCACTGCTTTGCATCATTCGGGCATTGCGATCTCAACCCATAATTCCAATGGGCGCCGGAGACTCCGGGAACTGTGGGATAGGTACCCATAGGTACCCATAGTGCAATGCGCCGGAAGTCGACGCTAGCCTCGGTACTGTGGACGCGGTCCGCCGACTTCATGCACTTAGAGCATTTTATGTGGGGACACACACAGTCGGCTGCATAAAACCGGCTTCTATAAATCCGGCTTCTATAAATCCGACCTAATTTTGTAGTGTAGACAAGCCCTGAGAATGGCCAGTGAGAGAGACTGGAGGTGGGGTGAGTAGAGACCTAATATCCTAAACATTAGGCAACACCAGCAGTGAGCACTGCCCAGCACAACTTGAAGGAGAATGTGGTCTCTCATCCCAGGTCTTCTGTAAGGCCTTGCGGGTGGGGGAAAGTATGGGTATAGACAAATTGATGAAGTGGTGGATGGACAGCCAACAACTACAGGCCTCCCAACAACAGCAGGAACAGAACCAGCTGTTTCAACAAATGGCCGCCCAACAGTAAGCAGCACACATCAACAGCAACAACAACGGCTCATCTGGGAGCTTGAGGCGAAACAGCAAGAGCAGCAATAATGCCTGGTCCAGCAGGTGGCAACCCTTTTACAACCATGAGGGGCTAGCAGTTGGGATGCTGAACCACACCCCAGCCCCAAGGCTTCTCATAAAACACACAAAGATAGGACTTTGGGACAACCTGGGTACTTTCCTCTTCAGTTTTGAAAGGGTCACCACAGCAGCTCGATGGCCATCTGTACACTGGACTATTTTGCTGGCACCTTATCTTACTGGGCCAGCTCAAGCTGTGTATTGGAGCCTCAGCTCTGTGGACACACGAGACTATGCACAGGTCAAGGCGGCTATTTTAGACATCTTTGATATCAATGCCGAGACCCACTGATACTTTCACCTGGAAAAATTTCCACTGGGGGCCTGACCTTGTGCAGCAGCCCAGAGCTTTAAAGAACATTGTTAGTGGTGGCTCCAGCCCAAAAAGCAGACCAGGGAGCTGGTGGCCGAGCACGTCATGCTGGAGCAATTTTCAGAAATTCTCCTGGCTGGGAGATGGGAGCAGGTGTTGCGGCACAGGCCTGAGACATTGGCCCTCACAATACGGCTGTCAGAAAACTATATGGCAGCTGCACACCCAGCCAGTGGAACACCCAGGCCTGAAGATGCTCATTAAGATCTACAGACTGTGTACGGATCTCTCGGCCTGGCAATGGGAGCAAGGTCCGAGGAACCAAATACCAAGCCTAGTCCGCCAGATGATCCACAGCTATGGCAAGACCCCAGAAGCCTGGTCTCACTGGGAACAAAGTGCTGGGGAAAAACCCAATCCTGAGGGAAGGCCCCCCTCGGACACTCAGCTTCCCCTAGGGCAGTCAAGGGATAGGGCAAATCCCTTGATCAGAAGTTGTTTTTCACGTGGACAGTGAGGACATTTCTGCTGTGACTGCCTCTTAATGGTTAGCAACTCTGAACAGCCATGGGCAGTTGATACCATGGCTAGGAAAAGAGGCCTGATCAAGATATTAGTTCCTGTGTGGGCTACTGGGGTAGAAGTATACTTGGGGTGCACCCCAACATTGATTAGGGAACAGCTAACAGTGTCCCCAAGGTTGCCTCCGGATCCTATCTACTTCCAGTGTGTTCATGTGGATATGTGCCCATATCTCACAAAGGAGGTACAGTCAATTGTGGGAAGCCTTATAGGAAGAGTATGAGCAGGTGTGGCCCATACACTAGATTACCTGGTGATTTTTTGGGCTGGGATTGGGAGTTCTTCAGGGAGGTCATAAAGTCATGGGGTAACAACTCCCTGGAAGGGGCAGACTCTCATGTAGAGGCCCCTGAGTCACAGAAACCCAAAAAGTTATCAGGAGTCGGAGAGACAGAAGATCTGAGCAAAGGGAGCTCCCGCAGAAGCAGTGCCCTCCTTGTATTCAGGGGAAGCAGAGGATCTCACACCCCCTAGACTTAAACTTGCTGGTGGCAGATGTAGATTTTGTAACAAACAGAAGGACGACCCAACCCTGAGCAGGGCGTATGACCAACTTGCCAGTATAAATTGATGAGATGATAAATACATGACTGATGAAGCAGTGGCTTTTATTTGAACTCAGAGAGGAGAGACTGTATCAGGTGGCTAAGGACCCCCAAACTAGAGAAGTAAGGAGTACAACTTCTTGTCCTGAAGAAATTCTGCTGCAAAGTACTGCACCGGCACATGCAATACCCTGAGAGGGACAAATGGGGCAAGAGAAGACCTTTAAAAGGGTGGCCCTCAAATTTTATTGGCGGGGGAACAAAAAGAGATTAGGGACTACTGCGCATTGTGCCTGGAGTGTCAATGGACAGGGCCCCAAAAGTTCCACCATGGGCGGCGCATGAACCACCGGCTGGGGGAGGCTAGCTCCCAGACTCGCCCCTTCCACCTGCAGCCCTGGAGCCAGGCCGCAGAGCGGAAGCAGGGACCTGGGGGCGGAGCGTGGGCGGGGCCATGCTTGGCTGTTTGGGGAGGCCGAGCCTCCCCCAGCTTATGATACCCACCACACATGAGCTCCACTACTCCCTCTCCCAGTGGTTGGAGTACCCTTTGAGAGGATCAGTATGGACCTGATGGGACCACGAATAGAGTGCGGCCAGGTACCAGTACATTCTGGTGATAATGGATTACGTCACACGGTGCCCAGAGGCCATCTCCCTTTGCTCAACCACTGCGGCTACTATCACCACCGAATCGATGAAGGTTTTTGCACAGGTGGATACTGAAGGAGATATTGATTGACCAGGGGATCAACGTTACTTCAAAGCTAACGGGGGAATTGTGTGACCTCTTGAAAATCAAGGCCTTAAAGACATCAGTCTATCACCCTCAGACATATAAGCTGGTGGAGTGCTTCAGTAAGATGCTGAAACAGATGCTTAAGAAATTTATGACCTTGGATGCCTGTCATTGGTAATGAATGCTCCCACCTTGCCTTTTCGCCATCAGTGAAGTACCACAGGCATCTATGGGGTTCTTCCCATTAAAGAAAATAAATCTTTCTAATAAGTTTAGCAGATTTGATCAGACAGTTATTAAGAGAATGGATGACTTGGAGCCCCATGATGTCATTTGTTTGGAGTCAATTTCAGGCACAAAATGCTCAATCACAAACATCCTTATAAATAGGGGCTCTGAGTCAATGGGAAAACAGTTAAACAAGCAGTACTTAAAAATGAAACTCCTCATCTTTCATACTATGTATTTAGTTTTCCTGGTCCCCTTATTAATTATTAGATACAGTATTTGTGGTTTAAATAAAGCCTGTTTTCATCCTGGCCCATCTTTACCTACTTGCTTGAAATGCTGAAACTACATCACTTCAATCATTTTCATAGCAACCGGCTGTTAAGTCATAAACACAGGATTACAATTTTGCTGCAGGATTGCATAGGAGGAAAAGATATGTGGTGAAAGGAATGATCTTGTTGAAACCATTTTTGCCAATATCCAAGGGAATATGGCAAAGTAAATTGCATTCTAGTTTGCCTCAGTCAGAAGATCCCTTTTTAAACAAACCAGACTTCCCAAAATTTCTTGTCCATGGTATTATTCCATAGTAGAGATTTTGTGGAATGTTTGAAGGAAATTGGATAGTGCATAAATGTAATATTAGGGTTCCAAAAATGTGGTATTTTTCAATTCAGGTGTTTTGTTATTTTTTTGCCTGTAATGTTTCAAAACCGGCATGGCCTAGGCACTCAAAATGTGTTTTACTCTATTCCCTTCACATGGACTGGTGCCTTTTGCTCCTTTTGGAGAGTTGGGAGGACAAATTAAGTATTAAAGGGGATTAATTGGAAGAGGTTTGGCCTAATTTTCAGATTTTAAAAACTGAATTTGTCCCAAAACATGAAATTTTTTATCAAAATTGTTTTTCATTGGAGAAAAAAAATGAAAATTTTGCTCAAAATGAATTTTTTTGTTTTGGGCAAAAAGCAACTTTTCCTCAAAAGTTTTGATGAAAATATTTCGACCAGCTCTATTGGTTTTGCATTTAGGCCCTGATTCAAGAAAGTATTTAAGTATGTCCTTAAGTCCCATTGACTTGAATTGAAGCTTTAGGGAGATTTTGCTCTTGTCTTTGTACTTGAGGAATCCAACTCCTGGCATGAAAAGCTTTAAAATAATTCCTGACACCTGACATTCTTTTGGTCTTGGAAACTAGCAAGAGTTAGTCTTAAGTTTAGCAGTAATTTGATCAAATACAATTCATAACTGTTTTGACATGGATATCTGCTTTAATATTACATATGACACTTGCCAGGCTCAGAAGTACCCGTAGAAGCCAGCCCACACCTCTTTTAAATAAGCATGTCTTCTACATGTCAGTTAAATGAAATTACAGGGAGTAGGCAAAGGAGGGACTAGAACCTGGCAGCGTTCCCAGACCAGAATTCTGCCAGCTGAGTTAAAAAAAGCAGCTCTGCTAGCCCAACACAGCAGTGGCTTTCAGACATTACTTCCCGTCTCCAGCAGCCTGTCTCGGGATAAACCTGGAGTACTTAGGGGCAAAGCCCACACAAGCACAGTCTGTCTACTTGAAGTATATTTTTGGGCATCTGTATTGTGTCAATTTAATACCTGTTATTACAACATCCTAAAATAAGATGCTATCATGGGAGCAGCTATGACTGCGATAGTTAATGTTGCGTAATGGTTTCCATCCTAACCCTCTGTTTTTAGTCGCTCATAACTGTCCAAAAATTTCACTTTTTGGGTTGAAATTTTCCATGCTTGGTCTCTGTCCAAAAGGTGATTTTTTTTTTCTTAAAGAGCAAATAAAAGATTGTATGTATATTTTTGAGTATGAGAACAGTGGGGGAGAAATGCACTTTTCTCATTATAAAAATAATTCCTATGAACTTTTTTGAATAGCCATAAAGCCAGAATGGTTGGGAATAGGAAGCTGAAAACTGGCAGAGGCATTTTTAGTGATAAAATCCAGGTTGTTAAAGATATACTCACCATATTTTCATTGTTCTAACAGTGGTCCAGTCTATCATAGAAATGTAGGGCTGGAAGGGATCTCGAGAAGTCATCCAGTCCAGCCCCCAGCACTGACGCAGGACAAGTAAATCTAGACCATCCCTGACAGGTCTTTATCTAACCTGTTCTTACAAACCTTCAATGATGGGGATTCCACAACCTCCCTTGGAATTAGAAATTGAACTATCCTTGCAATTCGAATTTTTTTCCTAATGTCTAACTAAATCTCCCTTGCTGCAGATTAAGCTCATTCCTTCTTGTCCTATCTTTAATACAATCATTAACATTTTGAAGACTGGAATTTTTTTCTCAGATGTTGCACATGTCTCTAATGTGATAGAAAGAATATCAAATACTATATGGTATGATATGACAAATGATGTGTGGTCATGTAATTAAAGACTGTGTCATAATGCATGCACATGAGGAGGAATGATGCATATTGTCATTTTCCAACTTGTGTGCTTATCCAGGCAACCTTAAATTTCTCTTAATGTAGTTTTTGTCTGGAATTTCCTATTTTTTTAATAAATAATATGGAAAATAATAAAAGCTTTTTTTAAAAATCTGAAAACAAGAAAAGGCCACTTCTGGAAATCAAACCACTTATATTTAGGTACTTAAATGAGAATTTAGGAACCTACCTGTAGGTACCCATGTTTAAAGATCTTGGCATTTAGGTCATCTACCTCACACTGGAGTTAAAGTTGTGAGTGTGATTGTGAGGAAATAGAGGTTGGTTATATAGTATGTTGGAATTGAAAAGGAGTTTGACGTGGAGCTGAGGAATCATTTGGATAGGCTGACATTTCATTAGTATGGCTCATGAGTTGAGGTTGATTGTTGGCTTAAAAGGTGATTTTCTGGAGTTTTTATGATTCCATTGGTAGGGGATGCAATGAGCAACCTTAGCCGTAAATTAATCAGTTGTCTTTTTTGTGGGGGTAGTTTATAAAGTTTGCATTACTTTGGGATACCTCGGACTGGAAGGCACTATATAACTGCAAGCTATTGTTATATACCATATAGGTGGACAATAAATCCCGGTTTATTTGTCAAATATCTGCATTTTTTTCAGTTTCAATGTTTTTCCTACAGACCTCTTTACTTTTTGAGAATATAGTATATGATGAAACGAATTACTTCAGGTCCTTGTTAATTTGCTACATTACACTGATTTTATGAGGTTCTCACTTATTACCTCCATCCTTCTCGTATCAGCCAAGAAACTCTAGATTTATGAACTGATAATTAAGGAAGAAACATGGAACCTATTCTGAAGAGTGAGAGTTAAAAGACTCTCTTTCACTGTTTTGTGATGACACGTTACTTGTCTTCCTAATGATTACAGCAAAAAGAACTATATTTCAAAACTAATGAGCTTTCTTCTAGTCTGGCTAGCAGCCTATATGTTTTATCTAATAGCTTTCGTTCTAATTTCAGTGATGAATAAAGAGACTTGTGTAAAATGTTAGACATTTGCCTTCTTAGAAGGCGCTTTTTTTTTTAACTGAAGTTGATTCTTGGTAATTTGTGCCCATAAGTTTATAGCACAAGCAATAGTCAACCAGACTGAAACCTCTGCTCTGCCAGCTACTGCCCACTACCTCCCATTCAGTTGTAGTGGTTGTAGCTCACAAGACAGCTGGGCTTCTCCAAACCTCACTCTTGCAATTCCTTACAATAGAGAACTAACATCTGCAGCTCAGGGGCTGAAATTAATGTTGCTGCATGTATGTGGTTAAGTGAGACGGGAAAGGTGGGTGCACATCAGCATAGAGCTCAGAGGATGTGGGTGGGAAGTAGGAACAGAGCAAAGATAATGCAGAACTCTGTAATCCAAATACAGTCTGTGGTCTGCAGTCTGCTGCAGTCTGTGTTACATTCAGTTTTGGAGCTGTCCATGCACAACTGAATGAGAGGAAGTCATGCTGGTGCACTACTGTCCGGTAAAAGTTGCAGGGAGATGAGGAGGTGGCAGTCCTTAACTAAAGGCTCATTCCTACAAGATTCAGAGCACTACAACTGTTGCCTGCTCTTACACGTTTATCAAGAGTCTTGTGAAACTGGGTGTTTATCTTAAAGTTTAGCTGCTGGAGGCAAGTGATTACATGAGAATCTCCACATTCATTTCTTTTTTTTTAAGTAAGTCCCTAGCCCTCATGGCTGTGGAGAAAAGCCTGAAAATGTGATGTGAGTGCACCCTAAAGACTTGGGGTGAAAATCTGCTCCCATTGAAGTCAATGAGAATTTTGCCATTGACTTCAGTGGAGCCAGGATTTCACACTCTGAAACCAGAAGGCAAATAAAAAGAAGCCACATTTTATTGGTTTTGTATGGTTTTGGTTTTTTAATTTCATGGTGTGTAAGCCAATCTGATGATTTCGGGGGTGGGGGAGCCTGACTCATGATTTTTCAGTGCTTGGAATAGACAGTATTCCTCTCTGGCCCCAATCCGGCAAAGAATCCTAACCGCCCTCTGGGACCCCATCCGCTATCCAACCCCCCTGCTCCCAGTCCCCTGACTGCCCTGACCCCATCCACACCCCCGCCCCCTGACAGGCCCCCTGGGACCCCACGCCTATCCAACCCACCCTGTTCCCCACCCCCTAAACCTCCGCCCCATTCAACCGCCCCCTGTCCCCTGACTGCCCCCCGGGGCCCCCCGCCCCTTATACAACCCCCCGGCCCACTTACCACGACGAGCGGAGCATGCAGAGCAGCATGTCTGGCTGCTGCGCCGGCCGGAGCCAGACACGCTACTGCTCTGCTCGGCAGGAGCGTGCAGCTCTGCCGCCCAGAGTGCTGCCCGTGCAGCGGCGTGGCTCTGCGGGGACGGGGGGACAGCGGGGGAGGGGATGGGGGCTAGCCTCCCCGGCTGGGAGCTCAGGGGCCGGGCAGGACGGTCCCGCGGGCCGTAGTTTGCCCACCTCTGGCATAGGGGGATAGAAATCCCACCCAAATAAGGGATATTTGGGACAGGTACCTTTGAAATGCGGGGCACCATTCTCCCCAGTCTGGTTTTCTGCCAGTCAGCTTTCACCCATATCTTTCATTTCCATTATTCCGCTACTTCCCGTTCCCCTTTAACTTTTCCATGTTCTGGGATAATACATGTGGTATATAATTTAGATGCTGTACATACATACAGTAATCCTTATGCAACAATTTTTAGTGATGGCCTCAAAAATAAATCTGTCTGTATTCTTTTAGAATATGAAAGTTCCAAAATTCTAAAATGTTTTGTAAAATCATTTTCGTTTGCTCTTTTTATTAAAGATAAATATAATTCTTCTTCGAGAGATGTTCCTGTGGGTGCTCCACTCCAGGTGCTGGTGCGTCCCTGCGCCTTTGCTCGGAGATTTTTGTAGCAGTACTCATACTGGCCACGCATGCGCAGAGGCTGTCCCCCCGCTGTGAGTCTAGCTAAATAGTACGTATGCGTGGCCGGTCTCCTCAGTTCCTTCTCTACCGTCCCTGGCCTGAGACGGAGCTCAGCAGACTCGTTAGGAAATTCCTTTCTCTTGTTACAATTACCTATTCTAGTTAGTTAGTTAGTTGGTTGTTAGTTATAGTTAGTTACCATTTTTATCTTTAAAAAAATCCTGTCAGCTGCAGCTGCTTCAGACATGCCTGGCTCCACAGGCTTTAAACGCTGCTCAAACTGCAAGGAGGCTATCCCGCTGTCACATACATAAAATGTTTGGGGGAGACCCACATTCCTCAAAAATGTGCCCACTGCAGAAAACTCCGCTCCAGGGCATGGAAGGACAGGGAGCTTAGACTGAAACTGCTCCTCCTTCAGAAATCCCTAGGAGCGGCTTCAGACCCAGGCGCTGATTCTGGCTCTGTTGCCCACCACAGCCCCCCCGCCTCAAACAAACACAAGAAATCTGCTAAGAAAGGGCACCTTTTGTCATCTTCAAAGGAAACCCTGAGACACAAGCCCTCCCCGGACAGATCTACCGCTTCCCTGCCTGTGCTCCCCCGCTTAAGCACATTTGACAAGCCGGGCTCCTCCGGCACCGTGCGAAAACCGCCTGAGGCTTCGGCGGCGGCGCGAAGCTCCGATGCCGAGGCTTCAGGCTTTCAGCTGCCTGCCTCTCTTCTGGCACCCTGCAGGCTGATGCTGCCCTCCCGGCACCGGCCACGGCACCAGCACCGGTGGAACTGATTGGCAGTGAGCCAAGAAGCAAAACCCCGGCTCAGAGGAATGTTCCCTCATTGCAACTCCCTCCTGCACAGCCTTCACCTCACGCAGGAGCCTCACCACTACAATTTACTCAGGCAAGAGATCTGCTGGTGTCACCTATCCTGCAGTCTCCCCTGCTGAATGCCTGTTTCTCTTTGATGGCAGAGTCAGGGTCTGAACAGCCTTCCTCCAGTGAGGAGGAAACTGGACCACAGGAGGGTTTTTCTCCGTATCAACCCTCCCATCCCCAGACCCCAGTCAACAGAGGTTTTAGGAAAATTACCTCAGCCTATTCTCAGGATCCTGCCCCTGGGGGGTGAACCCCTGGATGGCATCACCTATGCCCTACCCACCACCATGGCAATAGTGGGCACCATGGGCATCGTACCCTCGAGAACACACACGCTACACCACCTCAACCAGGCGCAACACCGGTCTAGCACCACCACCTGACGAACCTGCCAATGACACCAGACACCAAGCAGCACCGTCACACTTGCAGGATCAACCAAGTCCTGCTCCTATTCCAGTAGAGCCGGAAGTAACGCCTGAAGAAGCCTTACTTCCCCCTTCTCCAACACCGTCGGATGACTACTCAAAATTCCAAGACCTCTTCAAAAGAGTTGCCAGTGACTTGAGAATTAACTTGGAAGAAGTCCCTGAACAACAGCATGAGTTAACGGACATCCTACAGCCCTCTTCTTCCACTAGGGTTGCATTACCAATCAACGTAGCCCTTTTAGAACCTGCTAAGTCCATCTGGCAGACTCCAGCTACATGCCTACCGACCTGTAAACAAGCGGACCGGAAGTACTTCATCCCTTCTAAGGGCTCTGAATTCCTTTTTACCCATCCGGCGCCAAACTCGTTAGTAGTAGGCGCAGCGAACCAAAGGGCCAAACAACAGTATTCCCGCTCCACCCCAGCCAACAAGGAAAGTAAACGCTTGGACCTCTTTGGTCGTAAAGTATATGCATCCTCGATGTTACAATTTCGTATAGCTAATTATACTGCAGTTCTTGCAAAATATGACCACAGAAACTATAATAAGTTCATGGACTTTATTGATGACATCCCAGAACAGAAAAAACAACAATTCACAGTCCTGGTTTCCGAGGGACAAAACATATCACGTACCGCTCTTCAAGCGGCCCTCGATGTAGCCAACACTGCAGCAAGATCGACCGCCACAGCAGTGGTCATGCGCCGAGGTTCATGGCTCTCCTCCTCTTTCTTTCCTCTAGAAGTCCAGAGCACCATTGAAGATCTTCCCTTTGACAGTGAAAAACTTTTTGCTTCCACCACGAACGACGTGCTTCACTCAATGAAGGACTCAAGGGCAACCCTCCGGTCCTTAGGTCTCCAGACATCTACGACCAGAAGACGGCAATATAGATACCAACCTTACCAACGTCCACGCTACCCCGCATTTACACAACACTCCCATAGACCACAGGAGCAACAACAACAACAACAATGCCAGAGACCAAGATTCCAGCGTCGTCGTCCCAATTCTGCGGGGGCGCCTCAACCCCCTCCAACTAATAGGCAGATTTGAAGCCTTGGTCGAGGGCTTAGAAAACAGCGTTCCCACTTCAGCCAGCACACATATCTTTGGACACCGCCTATGACCATTCTCCCACCAATGGCAGAACATTACCTCCGACAAGTGGGTTATAGAGGTGGTTACAATTGGATACGCCATAGCCCTTTTTGCAACTGCAAAAAACAAGAAATGTTCCGACTTTTGCTCCAGAGTGGGCCTGGGCAAACATTCCCTGGGAGACGCATTCATGATCTCATGGCACCGAAACTTACTCTATGCGTTTCCCCCGATACCGGTTCTCAACAGGGTCCTGATAAAAATACGAACAGACCGTGCCAAGGTGATCCTAATTGCCCCGTCGTGGCCCAGACAACCGTGGTTTCCATTCCTCACCAGAATGTCGATTCGACCACCAATCTCGTTGCCTCTTCTCCCTAACCTCCTATCACAACAACACGGCCGATTTCTCCACCCCAACCTGTCCATGCTTCACCTCAAAGCCTGGTTCCTACATGGTTCTCCCAAAGCGAACTAGATTGCTCTGAACAAGTTCAAAGAGTGCTCCTACATAGCAGAACACAATCTACTCGCACCACCTATCTACGAAAGTGGAAACGATTCACACATTGGTGTTCAGCTAAACAACTTTGTCCCACGTCGGTATCTCTCTCGCTCATACTTGATTATCTATTGGACCTTAAGCGATCCGGCCTTTCTTTCAGCTCCATCAGAGTCCATTTAGCTGCTATTACAACTTTTCATGACAAAATTGATGATACTTCTGTTTTTGCTCATCCAATCACCAAGCGTTTCCTCAAGGGACTCCAAGCCCTATACCCAGACATTAAACCACCTACCACCCCGTGGGACCTTCATTTAGTACTATTTTGCCTAACTCAACAACCATTTGAACCCCTAGCCACGTGCTCCCTTTTACACCTTTCGATGAAAACAGCATTTTTAGTGGCAATTACCTCCGCAGGGACAGGCAGGAGAAATAGCAGCTCTTATGGCAGACCCACCATATATGCTATTTTTCAAAGACAAGGTTACCCTCAGATTACACCCCAAATTTCTTCCAAAGGTGCATTCGTCATTCCACATTAATGAGCCGATACACCTACCAACCTTTTTTCCGAAACCACATGCGAACTCGTTCGAAGCTACAATGCATACATTAGATGTACGCAGGGCCTTGTCCTTCTATTTGGATAGAACCAAACCTTTTAGAAACTCTTCTAGACTTTTTGTCTCCATCGCAGAGCGT
Organism: Emys orbicularis; assembly: GCF_028017835.1. NCBI lineage: Eukaryota > Metazoa > Chordata > Testudines > Emydidae > Emys > Emys orbicularis. The sequence goes on from NC_088686.1 coordinate 111,006,017, forward strand.
TCCAAAGGTTCTCCTATTTCTACCCAGAGACTTTCAAACTGGATTTCTCAGTGCATCCGGTTGTGCTATCAGATGAAGAAGGTTACACCTCCAGACGGCATCAGAACACACTCCAGTAGATCTCTGGCTGCTGCCTCTGTAGCATTCTTACGCAAAGTTCCCCTGGCTGATATCTGTAAAGCAGCCACATGGTCCTCTGAGCACACATTTGTTAAACACTATGCCCTTACTCAAGGCCCCCTTTCTGATATACATTTGGGCAGGGCTGTACTATCTACGGCGTTCCTATCAGATCCGAAGTCCCTACCTCCTTGAGACACACTGCTTTTAAGTCACCTGGAGTGGAGCACCCACAGGGACATCTCTTGAAGAAGAAGAGGAAGTTACTCACTCTGTGCAGTAACTGACGTTCTTCGAGATGAGTGTCCCTGTGGGTGCTCCACTACCCACCCTCCTCCCCTCTACTTCGGAGTTGGGGTAGCCTCCGTTGTAGAGAAGGAACTGAGGAGACCGGCCACGCATGCGTACTATTAAGCTAGACTCACAGCGGGGGGGCAGCCTCTGCGCATGCGTGGCCAGTATGAGTACTGCTACAAAAATCTCTGAGCAAAGGCGCAGGGACGCACCAACACCTGGAGTGGAGCACCCACAGGGACACTCATCTCGAAGAACGTCAGTTACTGCACAGGGTGAGTAACCTCCTCTTCTTGACATCTTACTGTTACTATTAATTTGCATTGTTGTAGTAGTTGAGAGGTGTGAGTCCCACTGTAGATAGACAGACTCACGAGCTTTCCTCGGGCTAGCGTGCTACAATTACAGCATGGAAGTTATTTATTTTATTAATTTAGCAGCAAAGATGCAGAGCAACTCAGAACAATCTCACTGCCCCTCTGGCTCTTGTCTTAGTCCTCGTCTCCAGGGCTTCTCAGTCCTTACAGCTTTCCCCAACTGAGGCGTCTCTGCAGCCAACTCCTGCTTGCTGAAACTCTTCAGCACAGGCTTTCTGCCTGACAGGTGCAGCGGACGCAGCCCTCTCCCAGGCCCTTCCCCATATCTGCCTGCCTCCTTGTTATGATAAACAGCTTCCCAACAGGGGCATCATCGTATGATTATGGGCTTGAGCAGCTACACTCATTTGTAACCCCGGGTAAGAAATTGTTGAACCCTGGGTTCCATCTTGAGATTCCAGCATCTACACTGCTTTATGTGGGCCCAAATCCAACCACCCATATCCCAGGCATTCTAGTGCCCTCCCCAAATGTGGCTGCTCTAGCCCTTCGTTTGGGGTGGAGTGTGGGAAAACTTCACTGTTCACCAAACTTGACTGTTCAGAGGACAAAGAAAGTTGGCTCGTTGGATTATGGAATACTTTTCACAGATTCTCAGAGCAAGAGTCCAGTGGGGCTGCATCTATACTGCAGAGCTATAGGGCTTGAACTTCTAGGTCCTGGCTTGACTTAGGCTCAGACCCTCTACCCGCCATGGAGTCCTGGACCCCTGGGTCCAAGCCCTGGGTTAGTGTGATTTGTGTGTAGATGGAAAGGGGGTGAGGCTTGAGCTTGAGTGCGAATCCTGGGCTAACGTTGCAGTAGAAATACCCTTCGAGAACTTTACTTTCAGGGAGTGTTTGAGGTGAAAGGAATATATGTATGTTGAGGAAGAAATAATGCCTGAATGTTGCACTGTTTTGGTTCTCTGTTTTTATGCTCACACCCAGAACACTCTTATTTACTCCACTGCTTAAGCTCATGCAAGTCCATAAATTCAAGTCCAAGTTCATAAATATTTTGCCATCCCAGGTCACAGTGTGAATGGGAGGTAGGATATCTTGCTCTAGATAATTTGAAAGAATGGTTCATTGAACCATTTCTTTCCAGGTGGCTGATATCTCTGCTGTGGCAGGACCATCTGGGAACTAAATTCTGGTATCCCTACATCCCTGCCACCTCATGGCACCATCTCACTATCTGAACTCTGGCTAATTATTTTAGTAGTGAACCTCCCAGTAGGACTAGATCATGCTCTCCCAATGAAAAAATCCTGGATTCCCCTTTCAGCATTTCCTGATAATTCTTCCATGGAAGGGAGGGGGAAGTGTTTTCATCATGGAAAAAGGAGGAAAATCAGCCCCCTCGCAAAACTAATGATTTCCTGAGACCTACTGGAGGCCAGGGGCATCGGCATAAAACTCTGAGCCTGTGTAATAATTCAAGGTCCTCTCGCTCTGCCTCTTCCATGTATCACTGTCTCTGGAGCCCCTCTTTAAGTGGGATTCTGCAGTGCAGAGTGGCTCAATCAAAAGCATACATAGTGTGCTTAGGCTGTATCATCTGTACGGTTGGTTTCCTGTGGGATTGGTTAAGGGCAATGATGTGAATTTCCCAGCCTGCCCCTTCCTATGTGAAGGGTCTGGGAATAGAGGGATCATGACCTGCCCCTTTGCACACTGAGGGGCGAGACTATCCCCACTCCAGCTTTAGTGTCAGGAAGCAAAAATTCTGTATACCCGAACATCTTCTGGTTCTCACTCTCTGGTTACCCCTTCTCCCTTCCTTTCCTCTTTCATGAAAATGTATGGATGATGACTTTATCATTTCCAAAGAAAATGTTTTAATTGAGCCCAATCATCATTGGTTTGGTTTGTTCTTAGAAACATTGATAGTTTACAGTATGTAACTAGTTCAAATGGCCACATTGCAATATGAGTAAATTGAAGGGCCCAGTCTCAGCTGGGCCTGAATCCAGTCTCTAATTTTGCAAGGTGCCATTATGCACCTCCAACAGATTGTAGACAGAAATGGTGGTAGCTCACTAGCGAGAGAGGATGCTTTTGGAGTTAAAACACTGGACTGGGATTCAGACGATCAAGTTCAATACCTTGATCAGCCACAAAGATCTTAGGTATGTCACTTACTCTCTCTGCACCTTTCTTCCCCATCTGTTAAAAAAAATGGTTATAATTCTCCTTTTGCCTGTCTTGTCTATTTAAATTATAAGGTCTTTGGGTCAGGGACTGTCTCTTGCTCTGTTTGTGTACAGCACCCAGCACGATGGGACCCTGACCTCAGCTGGGGCCTCTCTGCACTACTGTAACACAAATAATAATAGTACACCTCTACCTCGATATAACGCTGTCCTCGGGAGCCAAAAAATCTTACCGCGTTATAGGTGAAACCGCGTTATATTGAACTTGCTTTGATCCACCGGAGTGCGCAGCCCCGCCCCCCCGGAGCACTGCTTTACCGTGTTATATCCGAATTCGTGTTATATCGGGTCGCGTTATATCGGGGTAGAGGTGTAATAACTAATGGATTTGTGTCTGCAGACAAGTATTTAGATGCCCGGCTATTACCATTTGCATCTGCAACTTTTCTACCCACCGTATTAGTGTTCACTTATGTGAACTTAGGCTCAAGTGATCTTTTTAGTCAGTGATGAATGGTTACAGTCAATCTTTGAGGAAACTAGGGTGACCAGATGTCCCTATTTTATAGGGACAGTCCCAATATTTGGGGCTTTTTCTTATATAGGCGCCTATTACCCTCCACCCCCTGTGCTGATTTTTCACACTTGCTGTCTGGTCACCCTAGAGCAGTGGTTCCCAAACTGGGGTTCGCGAACCCCTGGGGGTTCACAGAACATTAGAGGGGGTTCGCCAGAAAAATTTCACTAATGGCGGACAGAGGACCCCGGGCATTGGAGACAGCAGGTGGGACCCGGTTGTAGGGCAGACACCCCGAGCCCCAGGGAGAGCGGGGCTGGGCGGTTGGGGCTGGCAGCCCGAGTCCCGGTGGTCAGCGAGGGAGCCGGCAGCCCGAACCCCAGCGCTCTGCGCGGGGCTGGCAGCCTGAGCTCCAGGGAGAGCGGGGCCGGGCAGTTGGGGCTGGCAGCCCGAGCCCTGCCCCCGTCAGCGGGGGAGCCGGCAGCCCAAACCCCAGCGCTCCCCACAGAGGGCTGGCAGCCCGAGCCCCAGGGAGAGCGGGGCAGGGAGTTGGGGCTGGCAGCCCGAGCCTCGCCCCCGTCAGCGGGGGAGCCGTCAGCCCGAACCCCAGCGGTCCCCACGCAGGGCTGGCAGCCCGAGCCCCAGGGAGAGCGGGGCCGGGCAGTTGGGGCTGGCAGCCCGAGCCCTGCCCCCGTCAGCGAGGGAGCCGGCAGCTCGAACCCCAGGGAGAGCGGGGCTGGCAGCCCGAGCCCCAGGGAGAGCAGGGCAGGGAGTTGGGGCTGGCAGCCCGAGCCCCGCCCCCATCAGCGGGGGAGTCAGCAGCCCGAACCCCAGCCCGAGCCCCAGGAAAAGCAGGGCGGGCAGTTGGGGCATCCATCACACTGAGGAAATTTAAACTTAAATCCCTGAAAATATTCATTTTTAGGAGAGGGTTCACGAGATTTCACAATTTAGTGAAAGGGGTTTGAGGGCTGTTAAAGTTTGGGAACCACTGCCCTAGAGGAAATCCAAAGACCTGAGAGTTGGGGAGTAATGGTAATTTGACTGCTGCTGGTAGAGCTGCCCAACCTTAACCGTCTCCATGACAACAGTGGTCCAAGCAGCCATCAGAAAGGTATGTCCTTACAGAAATAGGTGGGAAAACAATCTATAACAGTAGTGTAATGGGGGAGATGTGGGTTGTTTTGATTCTTTCCTCCAGAAGAGCCCGTTGTCTGCAGCTTTTTTTTTTTTTTTCGGAAGCAGTTACATTGAATAGAAAATTATGAGCTTGGAATGCAGGGCTGCTGCTGGTTTCAAAAAGGAGGAAATGAAGCAATTTAGATTTATTTGCCTATTGGTAAATGTCATGCAACGTAACGAGCGGGTGAGGAGGTGAAGAAGAGATGCAGATAATAATATATATGATCAGTTCTGAGAGTTTGATTTCTGTAAAATATTCAGAATTCAATTGATTTAGTGATTGTCATCTTACATGAGCGCATTGCAGCTCAAAGAGAACCTGTTGCTATTCCACAAAAATCGCACATGCACATATATTTCTTTCCCTGTAGGTCTATTATTTTGATTGGACTCACTGTTTGTGACAGGCACGCCATCATGTGTTGTGATCTTAACAGACAGCACAAGTCAGGCATGGTTGGGATGGGTCAGTACTTGCATAAAAGAAATTAATCGACACCTCCATGTAATAGGAAGCGGTGACAGTTCCCTCTGACTCGCCACATATATTCTCTGTGTGGTATCAGATGTTGCTATAGTGCCAATGGAATTGGTATATTTTAGATGAGACATAAAACAAGATTCCTCACTACATGTGGCCATTAAAGATACCACAGCACTCTTTGTGACACTGGTGGTCAGGCCACATTCCAGTTTGGGTAATTACATTCTTTTCACCTAAATTCACCCTGGAGTTTCATATGGAAAAGGAATTCTTCACTTCCTTCCTTAAAATGTTATGTAGTGGTATGGCACAATGTTAGAACCACCCCAGAGATGGCTGGATTTCATTGCTGGAAGAAGTGATCCTTTTTTGTTTAGATCTGCATGTGTTAATTTTGTTGTTCCCATACTCCTGACTCTTTGTAAAGCTTCACAGTTTTTAGTGTGGCATCTGTAATTAGTTGACACTATACTTTAAAAATATTGTATATCTGTAAATACACTAAACAAGCTATGGGTAATCAATGTGGTTTATACTTTTTAAAAAATAATGGTAGCCTCTTTTTAGAAGATTGCAAGAACTTAGTGTTTGAATCTTGGAAGTCTTCCTAACGTAATTTAGCTATGGTAATTACCACCTCATAATAATAAATGTAAGTAATGGCAGAGTTATTTGCTTCATTGAGGTGCTGGGATCATGTAATCTGGTTTCTTGGTGGTAGAGAGGGCCAGGATAAAATGTTCAAAAGGTATGTAGGCACCTAAAGATGCAAATAGGCAGCTAGTGCGATTTTAAAAGCGCCTTTATGAGTTAGGTCCCTAACTCCCATTGACCTGCTTAGGTGCCTAAATACCTTAGAAAATCTGGCCCTGTGCAATTATATGCTGTGCTCACTATTTTGTACTGTAGAAATTGTGTAATTTCTATTGTGCATCAAGGGCTTGATTCTCCAGTGCTCTGCAGCTGCCTTGTGAAAACCAGGACATGTTGGGGGCCAAACTGAAAAAATCCAGAAAAAAACCACTTGTTGGTGAGAAAAACCAAAAAAAAAATCAGTTTAGGTCAAACAAAACTATTTGTTTAACCCCCCACACCACACACACACACGTTTTCTGTTTTGTTTTTTCATTTCAGGTTGTTTTCGGATGTTTTTCACCTTCCCCCCTTTTTTATATTTAGCTACATTTCTAAATGAACCACTGTGTTGAAACAAAAAGTTTTGAGCATTTGAAACTAAACGTTCCTAAATGGAAAGTCAAAAAGGCTTGTTTCAAAATGGCTGAAACAAACGGCTTTGGGTTTTTTTCTCTCATGTGGCTGAAACTGTTGGCTGAATTCGATCTGAATTTGCAAATAGTTTCAGTGCACTAAAAAATGCATTTACTATCCTCCCAAAAAGTTTCACCCAGCGTCAGTCCTTAGTCAGGCAAATCTCCCATTGACTTTGATAAATAATCTGGGCTCAGTGGTATAGAAATAAATCTTCCTTACTATGAAATTCACAAATACACAGGTGTAATAATTAGATGAAGTAAGGTTTCCATCTCTCTCTTTACATTATAGCCTAACAGCTTAAGTGCCAGTCACAGCCTATTTATGTAGGGTTTGTTTGTTTGTTTCCAAAATTTTTGCATCTTGGAGAATTTTTTAAAATGTTCATCTTAAAACAGTTAACATACATTGAAAGAAAATCATTTCTATTAAAAAGAACGAGGAGTACTTGTGGCACCTTAGACTTACAAATTTATTTATTTATTTCTATTAAAGAAAATTCTCATTTTCTACCATCTGTACTCTAGCAATGGCTTCAATGGGAATTTTTCCTAACGTCTGGTCTACACTTAAAATTTAGGGCAATATAGCTGTGACTTTATTGACATGAACTGTGACCGTATAGATCATTGTTGCAACCAAGGTCCTATGGTTGCACCAGGTCTTGTACAGAGGAGGTCAAGTGGGGTGTCTATGGTAGTTTTCTGGTTAGGATTATGCTGTCTGTATGTGTGTATTATTTTTGTATTTGAAGTTATGAATATTGGCTATGTACTTGTATCTCAGTGTGCATGATTCTAAGTAGCCTCAGTGAAGCATTTGGTCAGCTTCTTGAGAAAGGACTATTTTCAGTAAGTGCCCAATCAAGAAACACTTAACTGACAATTGACTTTGGGAGACGCCAATCCACATCTGAGCTTTCCTGAGAACGTTCAAACTAACATGTAAACAATGGCATCGGCCTGCAAAAAGCTGAATCATTCATGGACGTGTGACTTCCCTGGTGGCTACAAACTCCATCTTGTTGCTGTGACTTTGCAGCATAGATGCACCCATAGTAAACTAATCCAGTTGGTTTACTTAAAAATTAAAAATTACACCTCTACCCCGATATAACGCTGTCCTCGGGAGCCAAAAAATCTTACCGCGTTATAGGTGAAACCGCGTTATATCGAACTTGCTTTGATCCGCCAGAGTGCGCAGCCCCGCCCCCCCGGAGCACTGCTTTACCGCGTTGTATCCGAATTCGTGTTATGTTGGGTTGCGTTATATCGGGGTAGAGGTGTACTTAAAAATTCACAGGAACATCAGTTTGGAAGTCATTGTGCTGCTGCATTGGAGAATTATAGGGAGACATTAAAATTCATGGAGGGCTTTACGTTATAGCATAGTATGAAACTGCTAGATTTAAACAATCTTGAAAATGAGAGTCTGTTCAGTCATTTTTAAACTGCTCAACATTTTCTGTCTAGGTTTTAATATCACACCCATCTCTGTGGAATCTAGGTATCTGGTCTTGTAGCAATTTATTTTGGTTTTCTGAGAGAACATTTATTTACAACTTCCAACAGAACAGAAGTTGAATAGGAATCTAATTACTGGCATCTTTCTTCTTAATTTTTATATGTCCAGTTGTTCTGGTATTTCATTTTTTCTGATTTTTGTGTGTGTTAAAGTTGTTAGAACAAAATGAAGGTTTTTTTTAAATGCCAATGAGCTGTCTCTATAATTGATATCGTGCAAACAAGGCACTTTTACCAAATATTCTTCCTACTTACTCTCTCCAGTATAGAAAGTTTCAGGGGTGTTGATTTTAAAGTGTCAAAACTGTATTAAAGCAAAGTGGAAGCACATCTCTCTTATTTTGCTAAACCTCAAATCTGGGATACAATGTAAAACAAAGACCCAAAATGAAAACTACAAAGACATTAACCAGGCAGTAAATTGAAAACGTTGAGTTATTTTCACTAAAGGAATGCATCCCATTCTGTAACCTTAACTTTATTATTTTTTAATTCCGATGTACATCATTTTCAACAGTTAAAGTGAGGGAATGCCAAATTTCTGTGCAGCATAGATAGCTTTGGGGCTAAAAGGGGAGACAGTTGCGATGCAGTTTTATTTACTGTGTATCTAGATTTTCCTCCACTTGAAAGTTCAGTTGTCTATTCAGAATATGTAATGCTGATGTCAAGATGGAGTATTGCATATTGGGGTGTACAGCCTTTATGGGCAAAACTCCCCACGTTTGCCATGAGTGGAAGCATAATGTAGAAAGAAGTCCCAGGGCTGTATTTGGCTTATGAGCCACACTTTAGCAAATCCGGCTATTTTTAAATTTGTGGAAACTCAGTTAAAGCTGTTAATATTTCATTATTAATACTCGGTTACCTGTTAAAAGACTACCAAGTAGATAAAATGACAAGCAATTTTCAAGATCAAAAGGAAATTAACACAAAATTACATGTACCCCACCCACGCATACATATATTCATGTGTTAGAGAATTGTTATTCCTCATTCCAGGTACATCAGCTTTGATCAAGCCAATTATTCTGCTCTGGGTTTTTTGACAGCAACTGAAAATGAGAACGTTTTAAATTAAAGCTACATTTCAGAGACTTACCCTTCACAGTACATTATAACTTATTAAATCAAACAAAAACTCTTAGTTAATTAAAACACAATTATGACCCCTTACAAAACCACTGTATTGATCAGCTGTCCTGATTTCATTTGAAACTACCTTGGTTCAGCTTGACAGAGCCAGACAAGTACCCAGAAGTCACCTCCTACAAGACAGGCCCAACAAAGAAAATAACAGAACACCACTAGCTGTCACCTTCAGCCCCCAACTAAAACCTCTCCAGCGCATCATCAAAGATCTACAACCGATCCTGAAAGATGATCCCTCACTCTCACAGATCTTGGGAGACAGACCTGTCCTCGCTTACAGACAACCCCCCAACCTAAAGCAAATACTCACCAGCAACCACACATCACTGAACAAAAACACTGACCCAGGAACCTATCCTTGTAACAAAGCCCGATGCCAACTCTGTCCACATATCTATTCAAGTGACATCATCATAGGACCTAATCACATCAGCCATACCATCAGGGGCTCGTTCACCTGCACATCTACCAATGTGATATATGCCATCATGTGCCAGCAATGCCCCTCTGCCATGTACATTGGCCAAACCGGACAGTCTCTACGCAAAAGAATTAATGGACACAAATCTGACATCAGGAATCATAATACTCAAAAACCAACCTGTCTGGTCATTCAATGACAGACCTGCGGGTGGCTATTTTACAACAGAAAAACTTCAAAAACAGACTCCAACGAGAGACTGCTGAGAATTGATATGCAAACTAGATACAATCAATTTAGGATTGAATAAGGACTGGGAATGGCTGAGCCATTACAAACATTGAATCTATCTCCCCTTGTAAGTATTCTCACACTTCTTATCAAACTGTCTGTACTGGGCTATCTTGATTATCACTTCAAAAGTTTTTTTTCTCTTACTTAATTGGCCTCTCAGAGTTGGTAAGACAACTCCCACCTGTTCATGCTCTCTGTATGTGTGTATATATATCTCCTCAATATATGTTCCATTCTATATGCATCCGAAGAAGTGGGCTGTAGCCCACGAAAGCTTATGCTCTAATAAATTTTTTAGTCTCTAAGGTGCCACAAGTACTCCTGTTCTTTTTACCTTGGTTCAGTTAGTTCAGATGAGCAGGATTTCATATAAAATGGGGTTCTACTCTGATATGCTCTGAATTGTGAAACAAAATATTTGCAGATAGCGCTGCAAGTCTTATGTCATGATTGCTACAGTGGATGTAATGGTGGCATAAGAAACCATAATACATGAATATATCACAAAAATGAAGATAGGTGTAGCCCTGAAACACAACTTGGAGGGGTTGGTTGTATCCTTGCTGGCGTCCTCCACACCTATCTGCTTCAGCAGAGCAATCCTAGCCTAGTAAAAGATGCTCAGAGAGTTCACCCCTATGAAAGACAGACTCCTGGGGTGAAATATAGGCCCTGTTTAAGTTAATGGGAGTTTTGCCATTGACTTCAATGAAGCTAGGATTTCACCCATGAAGTGCAGAAGTGTCTCTAGCTGCCTTGTTCGTAGCAAATTTGTCTATGGATTAGCCCGACCATTCTTCCAGATTAAAGCTACCAATGTGGTTGCACACACTCATCTTTGGCTCCAACCCTGGACAGCAAACACTCAAGACAAGTAATTACCAGCAGCAGTGAGATTCAGAGGAGAAAAACAGTTTGAAGAGAAGATGGACAGTTGTACATTCTGGGCCAGATCCTCAGCCTCAGACTTGAGTAGTCTGGCTGTTCAGCAATTGGAATCCCTGGTACTGTAGCCATCTCTACACCTACCCGACCCCAGGTTAGGGGAAGTGTTGGGGAGAGGGGGTATGGCCAGGGTCCACTCTTCTCCAGTGATCATAGGCTGTTGCAGCAACTCCTTGGGAGCTATTGCTGTTGGTTGCAAATTAGAGCAACTCTGAGACTGGAGATATAAAGATCCCTAGTGCATAGGGTGCTGGACTGGGAGCCCGGAGACCAGGGTGCTGTTCCCAACTGACTGGTGTGTGTCTGGGCAAGTCATTTCCTTCTCAGTGCTTCAGTTTCTGCATCAATAAAATGGAGGATAATGATAGTTTGAGCTCTATAGAAGAAAAGCGCTATATAGTGCTTTTGCCCCCACTCCAAATCTGAATGTTTAAACAAGAAAAACCCATAAAATATTTCTATTAGGAGAAAAACTGACTGTCATCAACACTTGGAAAATAAAGGTTTTAGTTAGTACGAAGGTTGCCTGAAAAACCCTATTAAAAACATTCAGCAAAACACTGGGCTGCAAAGATACCCACCAACACCACCTTTTTCATTCACAGTGAAATGTGAGTCTGCATTTGCGTGTAAAAAGGAATAATGGAAATAGAGTTTCACAAAACACACCGGTTATTAAACCCAAACCGTGCAGATGCAAGCTTCCTATTCAACTCATGTGACTTGAGCACACTTGCCTTCCACTGATGTTTTCCACCTGTAAATTTAAAAATAGCTCGATAAAGCCTTATTCTCACTTAGTTTTCAGAGTCTGAGGATGATGTTGCAGAACAAGGTTAGGAACACTTGTTAAGAAAAGACTACTCAGTTCTGAAGGCAAAATGAGGATAAAATATTAGGCATTACAGCAACGTAACAATAGGCTTTTTGCAACAAAAGTCTGGACCTTATTCACCACTGCCTTGCACCAGGGCCAATCATTTGTACCAATGCAAAGTGGGTACAAGATATTAACATATCAGAATGGGAGCATTTTCCACCCACTGCATTCAGGTGTAGATGACTGCGAGGTGCAAGACAAAGGAGAATCATTATTCCCTAATTATATTACTTTGTATTTGGTAAACTTGCTAAGCCTCCAATTCTGCTATCAGATCCACTTGGGTGGGTAGGTCTTTGCCCCTGCATGGAACCCCTTTGGCTGCAAAGGGACACTGCAGGGACATAAGAATATCCCCTTATCTGCTTGCTGAGTTGGGGGCTGTGTCACAGACTTAACAAAACAAGAGAAGCGCACAGACGCACACATTGTTTTACAGTTTTGAGTACTTTATAGCCATTTGAGAGAACAATAACACTATTATGTAAACTTCCCATTTAAGCATATGTTATTGATTTAAGTAACATACAAACTTTAAAGATTTTTGCTTCTGATGTTAGAATTACCCGTACAACCAAACCATTGTATACTGACATATGGACCAGATCTCTGTTATCATTACACTCCTTAATAAATCTGTCTTGATCTCTATAGATCAGTGAGGAGATTGTTTTTTCCTAAGCAGGAAGCCAGTAACTTGGTCATTATTTTAAAATCTGTATTTAATGGTGAAAGTTGGCTAATAGCTAGCATATTCATCTTTAGGATGGCCTTCTTTAGAAAAGAAAAGAATAGCCTCTAAAATGATTTTGGAAGAATATTGCATGTTAGGATTCATTAAACAAAGATATATGTGTTTAGAAAACAGTTATTGTTTGCAAATTGGGTGGCTTAGATGCTTTGTGGTTTAGCTGAATGATTCTGAATAACTTCCAAATTAAACAGTACAGTGTTCCCACTAATAGACATTTAGGACCAGATTCTGCTCAAAGCTGCATTTGTGTAAGTGTGGAGTAGCTCCGTTAACATCAGTGGAGCTTCTCCATACTTACGCTGGCAAAACCAAAAGCAGAATTTGGCTTTTAAAGTCTGGTCTCCATCCAGTAGAACTTTGGCTCAAGTGAACTAATCCCCAACGAACCAGTGTGCTGGATTAAAAGAACAAGTTATTGTTTTTCAAAATGTCATTAGTTGTTGTAAAGCAAACTTGTTTTTTTCCCCTCATTTCAAAGAGTGATGAGCTGTCTGGAGAATTGGATTTCACAAAAGAAATCATGAATGGTTCTGTGCAAGTTGGAAGGATGTCGCAACACCCTGACAGGAACATAGTACTGCAGTGGTAGGAACTCACTGGACAAACCTGTGTGGAGAAAATTGGAGCATAGTTTTCATACTGTTATATTCATTTTCTTGAGCCAAAATCAATTTGAAGTGCAGCTTTAAGCTCCCTTGAATAGAACTCTCTAGCATTCTTCACTGCCTGTGAAAATGGCAACATAAGTGGCAGTGGCTGTGTGAGTACATATTGGTTTCTTAGCACAAGTTCTTTCTATATTTTTGGATAGTAAAGCGTGTTTTGGAACTCTGTTCACGCTCCTCACACACACAAGCTGAGGCCTGTGCATGAAATGATGATTGCTTCTGAAAGCTGCTGGTTTGGCACCCCTAGAAACTGTAGTCCTTTGTTCATCACCAGAAGGTACAGCATGGGAAGTGGCAGCTTCTCACACATAGCTTTGGCAGTGTGGCTCAAAGATGTCCTGAAAGAAACACTTGCAGGAATGAAAGGGTAGTTTAATCTCTATGCCCCTTCATTCCTTAGCCTTTCTGCTAATTAATATCATTTGTGGTGATCGGGACACTTATCCACTAGGAACAGAAGTGTCTATTATTATATGTGTTTGTGTGATCGGTGCCCCCTAGAATGGAGTACGGTTTGTCCCAGATCCTGTTTTATACTGTACATAATCGTCTGTCCAACTTATCTTCATCATTCATTAGTGCTGGGCCCTACATTTCTTATCTGCCACCTCTGCTAGCTGCCAGAAACTCCTCAGCCTTTTTGTGGAACTTCATCTCTACTCAGAAATCACTTATTAGTTAGATAATCCCTGCCCCACAGAGCTGATTTAAATGGTAAACTCTTTGGGAGAGGGACTGTCTTGTTATCTGTTTGTACAGAGCTCTCTGCACAATGGATCCCTGGTCTCTGATTTCTGCCTTTTGATGCTACAGTATATAAATAATAATAATTAATAATTAACCTAGCATAGTGGTATGAAGGATCATTTTGTATCTTCAACAATCTTCATAAACACTGTTTCTCTAAAAATTGTAATCTTTTCTGGGCCTCCTCACTCTAAAAATATAATAGAAATGGATTTTTCCTCCTAATTTCCATCATAAATTGTGGTTAAAATGTAAATCTCCTCTTTTCTATTTTTATTAGAGAGGCATCAGTTGTGGCTCTGTAGGTCAGGTTCAGTTGAGCGTTGCACTTAAATATATGAACATACACACAAAATGTGATCAATACATGTGCAATATTTCCCAAGACTCGCTAACCCCCACAAACTTGTACATTCCAAATGAAGCAGAGCTGGTTCCAGATGAGGCACTCCCATCTTTTGGAATTTCTTAACTTTTCTTCCAAATGGCCAACAAAAATGTCGAAATACTTTCAGAAATGCAGGTGCATGCAATTGTCTTGTCAGGGGCAGCTTACTCTGAGTTCAACTGCTATTTTACCTTGCAATCTTTTAGCAGCAGCATTCTCAGTGGGAATTACTGTGCGTTAATTAATGTGGGAATTTTTTTGATGCTACAAGCATGAAAATTTTTTTTTTTTTTTTGCAAATGTGATCCAAAGCTTTCCAAATGTTCCTTATGTTAGTTCAGAAATAAAATATTTGCAGATGTGCCGTGTTGTAACAAGCAGTCTGACTTGACATTGTTTTATAGAAGTAATATAAAAATACCCTGGGACAAATTCAGAGCTGCACCACTCAGGATTCTGGGCTGTTGCAATGGCTGGCACAGCCCACAGCATAAGTTAGAGGAGTCCCATTGCTGTCTCGACTTGCAGTAGCTTCTCTGAAGCCCAGGACAGACAAAGAACAAAGTGCTATGGCCAGTCCCCTCCTGCCCTAGAAAATTCGGTGGCATCCCTCTACACTGGATGCTGCATGGAAGGAGTGGCACTGGGTCACTTCCTTTAACCCGATGGTGCCCTTCTGTATTTCCCAGGGCCCAGTTAGCTTTGCTTTGTGCCCCCCTTTGTAAAGCAGAGCACAGACTCAGGCCCAGTGATATCAAATTGTACATCTTATAAAACTAAGGTTCTCGTACTTTGTTGTGATGCATTCTTTGGTTTGAGTTAATGGTCAGCTTTCCAGCTTTGGACACTGTCAGTCAACTTTAGCCCCATATTTAGGCATTGTAGAAATACGTTTTTATAAAACCCAAAACCAAGATAAAGGTTTTAATCAGGGGTGGCTCTAGCTTTTTTGCCGCCCCAAGCACGGCAGGCAGGCTGCCTTCAGCGGCATGCCTGCGGGAGATCTGCCGGTCCCGCGGCTTCGGCGTACCCACCGCCGAATTGCCGCTGAAGCCGCAGGACCGGCGGACCTCCCGCAGGCGTGCCGCCGAAGGCTGCCTGACTGCCGCCCTCACAGGGACCGGCAGGGTGCCCCCCGCGGCTTGCCGCCCCAGGTACACGCTTGGTGCGCTGGTGCCTGGAGCTGCCACTGGTTTTAATCTGGGTTTTTTAATGCCAAAGAAACTGTTTTTGTAAATCGGCAACAGTAACAAAAATTGTCTTGCTAGTGTTTACATCCCAAACATTGCAGCATTCTACATGTGCCTGTGAGCCTGAGACACAGGCTCTGATTCTTTTGTCACACCGGTTCTAACTACATTAGCTTTAAAGGAGTTGCTCCCATTAAGGGCTAGTTGGATGAGGATCAGTTCCAAAAACTATAAACAGAAGCAGAACTGATTTGTGCATTTTTATTATCCAGCATGAACTTTGACAAGTAAGTTAGATTTTTAAAGTTTGCTCATAGGTAAGAACTTCAAAAAGTAATTTTTATTTTACACAGTGCCCCTTAAGGCTGTGTTCAGACTAGGAAATACATCATGTTTGAAGATGGATTAACTCAGCAGTTCTCAACCAGGGGTCCGCGAGCCCTTTCAGGGGGGCCGCAGAGCCCTGCGGCTGAAACCCGGTGCCCCGAACCTCGGCACTGAAGCCAGGAGTGGTGCGGAGCTAAAGCTGGCGGCCCCCTCGCCCCAGCTGGGAGCAGCGTGGGTCTGAAGCTGGCGGCCCTACCCCAAGCCCCTGAAGCCGGGAGTGACGTGGGGCTGAAGCTGGCAAACCTCCCCCCCCTCCAAGCCAGGAGCAGTAGGGGGCTAAAGCTGGGAGCCCCAGCGCCCGCCCCCCCCCCGAAGCTGGGAGCCGCACTGGGAGCCCCCCTACCGCCCATACACAGCCCCTAGCTACCTCCTCACTTCACCCTGAGCTATCTCCCTGCCCACACACAGCCCCTAACTACTCCCTCCCTTCACCTAGAGCAGTGGTTCCCAAACTTTAACAGCCCGCGAACCCCTTTCACTAAGTTGTGAAATCTCGTGAACCCTCTCCTAAAAATGAATATTTTCAGGGATTTAAGTTTAAATTTCCTCAGTGTGATGGATGCCCCAACTGCCCGCCCTGCTTGTCCTGGGGCTCGGGCTGGGGTTCGGGCTGCCGGCTCTCCCACTGACGGGGGCAGGGCTCGGGCTGCCAGCCCCAACTCCCTGCCCCACTCTCCCTGGGGCTCGGGCTGCCAGCCCTGCGTGGGGAGCGCTGGGGTTCGGGCTGCTGACTCCCCCGCTGATGGGGGCAGGGCTCGGGCTGCCAGCCCCAACTCCCTGCCCTACTCTCCCTGGGGCTCGGGCTGCCAGCCCCGCTCTCCCTGGGGTTCGAGCTGCCGGCTCCCTCGCTTATGGGGGCAGGGCTCGGGCTGCCAGCCCCAACTGCCCGGCCCCGCTCTCCCTGGGGCTCGGGCTGCCAGCCCTGCGTGGGGACCGCTGGGGTTCGGGCTGACGGCTCCCCCGCTGCCGGGGGCGGGGCTCGGGCTGCCAGCCCCAACTCCCTGCCCTGCTCTTCCTGGGGCTCGGGCTGCCAGCCCTCCGTGGGGAGCGCTGGGGTTTGGGCTGCCGGCTCCCCCTCTGACGGGGGCAGAGCTCGGGCTGCCAGCCCCAACTGCCCGGCCCCGCTCTCCCTGGGGCTCGGGGTGTCTGCCCTGCAACCGGGTCCCACCTGCTGTCTCCAGTGCCCGGGGTCCTCTGTCCGCCATTAGTGAAATTTTTCTGCCGAACCCCCTCTAACGTTCTGCGAACCCCCAGGGGTTCGTAAACCCCAGTTTGGGAACCACTGACCTAGAGCTACCTCCCTGCCCACACACAGCCCCTAGCTACCCCCTTCCTGCACCCTGAGCTAACCCCCTGCCCACACACAGCCCCTAGCTACTCCCTGCCTGCACCCTGAGCTACCTCCCTGCCCGCACACAGCCCCTAGCTACCCCCTGCCTGCACCCTGAGCTACCGCCCTGCCCGCACACAGCCCCTAGTTACCTCCTACCTTCACCCTGAGCGGTTTTCAAACTTTTTGAACTGACTCCCCCCTTTGAGTTACATTTTTTGGTTGCGTCCCCCCCACAGCCCAGACAGGCTGGGTGGCCTGCTGAGTGAGGCCAGGGATGGAGGTGGTGCTCCCTCCCTGGACCCTGCTGTGCGGAGCTGGCTCGAGCCCCGCCAGCTCTTGACCCCCCCCCCCCCAAATAGAAGTAAAACTATGCCCATGTCCAAGGATCCCCCACCCCCGAGCTTCCCCTCCCCGGGCCCTGGCATTTTCATAGCATGTTGAGGGGGGCCTCAGCAAGAAAAGGGTTGAGAACCCCTGGATTAACTAACACATTTTAATTAACACAATGTTAAACATGACTTAGCATCTGGAATAAACAGGGTCAATTCACGTTTACAAATGTGAGAGCGGGTCATTTCGGAAGGGACTGGGATTAAACTTGACTAGCTAACACACTTTTAAAACATGACTTGTCCTTGTACACACTACAGGCACAATTATGTTTAACACTAATAACACTGCTGGAGTCAGTGGAGCTCTGTGAGGGTGCTGGGGTCTGCATTGCAGAATCATGGCTGTAACTATGAGGTGGTGGCAGTCACTCTAAAACAGTCATGTAAAAAATACACGTAAAATTAATATATTGTTTTGACTCAGCATCAGTCATTTTAATTTGGAGGAACTCTTAGGAGGCAAACATAATGCCAAAAGTTATGTTTTGAATGATACACATTAAAATAGAAAGTACAGGACACAAACAAATATTATTTTGGGGTTTTTTTTGTTAAAATTTGGTAAAATATCAAGTTCTGATTGTTTTCAATCTTGTCTTTCACTGCAACATATGGAGAATTTAACAGAAATAATTTGCTTTCCACTTTAATAGTGTGAAAATGTGAATATCCTGGGTAACCATTTTACATTTACCTGGGTCTGATGATATAGGGAAAAGGAGATTTTCAAACCAAAATAACACCACCCACATTTCTCAAAGGCTGATCAGCGCGTAAATGGGTCATGAAATGAGCAATGCATTTTCTTCACGTTAGTCATAACTAACAGGTTTGAATTTATTGGTGTGTTGCTCAGACAGTAAGCATTGCCATGCTTGGTGGCAGCTGCTTCATTTTTACATTGTTTCTCCCCTCCACCCTTTGCTTTTATAATTATAAATTTCAGTAAATATTGCAGTCAGTGCATTCTTGCCTCAAGGATGCCTTGAAATCAGTTACTTTTGAATAAAACAATGTACAGTGGAAATATTCACTGGAGAGGCTATTTACAAATGCTGGATGGGTTGTGATGGCACATTGTGACCCTTTCGGTTCAGAGGCAAACCCTTCTGGATGAACAGACCTAAGCTAGTTCCTGGAAAGAAACCTAACAATTCTGCCTCTTCTGCAGGGTCTTATCCAGTACCAGCAGGATTTAAGCAAGTGGGTTTGTTCGTCAGGTCAGCTTTATGATCCTGCCCGTTAAGGAATTGTATAACCTGCTGATATCAGCAGAGATTGGTCAGTGAGTCCACAGAAAGGACTGTAATCTTGATAGTGGAGAAGAATGATTCTTCTGTGTCTATTGTTTATTTTATCATTGTTGTTGCTGTGGCCCAGATTCTCAGCTGGTGTGAACTGAAACCACTCCAGTGAAGTCAAGGCATCTATGCCAATATACATGAGAATCTGCCTTTAACAGCAGCAGTGATACAGTAAACAATAGAGACATAAAGGAATCACTCTTCTCTTCTACAACGGAAGCCACAGGCTTTGGACTGGAGAGTGATCTGTGATGGTTCTTAAGTTTTGTTGTTTGCTTTGTTCTATGAAGAATCTAAAATAAATACAATGACTAGGAAGTGGGGAAGACTTTTTCCATTGGTATTGAGAGGGTGCAGTGCTTCTTCTATGGTGGGGAAAGTCTGGGGTTGGATACAGTGGTCTCTTCTGGGTTTGTCAAGCCATTGTATCTCATTTACATTTAAATGATATGCATGTGTAGCTCAATGATATAGAGGATTGATAGTGCTAAAGACCTTGGGCTTGATTTGCCACTACTTCTGTACTTTATGTAGCTATTTATGTCTGTGCAAAGTCAATGGGACAACTCATGCACAAAGTTAAACGTGCTTAAGTGCTTTTCTGGATTAGGGCCAGAATGCTTAGAACCTTGCAGAATCAATCCCTTACTCACCTGTTGCTAGGCCTACAAGGTGGACAGATGGAATGGGGTGGATTACCATTTTCTACTGATCCAAGCAATATTATTTGCTAAAATGATTATCACTTCCAATGCAAGGAGAGGAAAAGTGCCACATAAACTGTGATAAAAGGCAAGAGCAGGGGGTTAAAATCTGATGTATTAATTTGGATTATATGTAGTAAAAACAACAGAAATAAATTCTTACAGAATTTGTAGCATTTATCTAACTTGCTTTGAATTATGGAAAAATCACCAAAGTGTAAACCCTTGGCAGAATTTTTAATGGATTTCTTGAATTGTGAGCAAATCTGTTCCATGAGGCATGTTGTCACTGGAGATCAAAAGTGTGTTTGGGGGAAAATATTAGAATAAAACAGTTCACTATACAGCCTTAATCTCTTTCTTCATCTATGAGAGTTGCACTGTTTCTCTATATTTCCTGCCTGTTGAGGATACAGGCTATGAGGAAACAATCAGATTTTCCAATGTGGGGGAAACAAAATGTCTTTTAAATTTCTTTTTCCATTTAAATCAGTGCTTGAATTGTTTCTCCTACAAGGGACCTTGGAAGCACATTGTCTCATCTCCAAGTATTGTGGATGGCTCGCTGTGGGCTCACAGATTTAGATGGAATCTCTTCCTGTAGCTCTTTGAAGGTAGGTAAAACTGGGTCATTTCAATATGCTCCTATGGTCGATATCTTTAGTTAATATTTCTCTTTCTGTAATTGTACTTTACTTTTTTTAAAGTTCTTAAAGGATTTTGATTGGGCACCTTGAGTTTGTATTTATTAATCTTTGAAAATGCTAAAGCAATTATTTTTTACTACAACACCGTTGTCTGATCCTGAACACACTTACTTATTTCCATGATAATCTCATTGACTTAAAATGGCAGTAGCCATGATAGGAAACACTATGCCCAAACTAGTACCTGAGCATTCTATTTGATGTTTCTCGCTCTTTATAGTAATCAATATCCTAAAGATTTGAAGTCAGTAAGTGGCTTAATGTAATTTGGGCAAGTCTGTGGTTTATATGTTCTGTTTACTTCTGTTGAGGAACTCTATATAGCCTATAACAATATTTCTGACCTGAGCCAAGTGAGCTTGCTGGATCATCTTGAGATTCTGGACCTGGAAGGAAACAATATTGAGGACATCAACCAGATTCAGTACCTGGGACTCTGTGGCAAACTGAACAGTCTCACAGTGGAGGGGAATCTTATTTGCCTGAAGCCAAACCCAGAGTCTTCAGAGGTGAGAATCTTTTTCAGATTTCTTGTGTTAAATTTTGCACATGTTTATCTTGAGTTAGTAAATCAGGTATCCACAGAAATACTTCCGTTGTGTTGTTGTTATAGTAGGTCTTTTCTTTCTCTCTTTTCTATTCTATCCCTCTTTCTCTATAGTTTTTTTTTTAAAGGCACATCCCATGAACACAAGGAAGAATAGAGGAAGCATTAGTATCGATTGACAAGGCCTTTTCCCTAATGGCTTCAGGGGAGTGTTGATATTAGTAGGAATCCCTTTCATAGCACATCTCCTAATACATGTGGGTGTAGGGTAAAATAAACTAGCAAGCAAATT
Source organism: Emys orbicularis (assembly GCF_028017835.1). NCBI lineage: Eukaryota > Metazoa > Chordata > Testudines > Emydidae > Emys > Emys orbicularis. The sequence continues at coordinate 111,027,028 of NC_088686.1, forward strand.
GTTCTGACAAGAATAAACACTTCTTCTTCGAGTGCTTGCTCATATCGATTCCAATTAGGTGTACGCACGCCGCGTGCATGATCGTCGGAGAATTTTCTACCCTAGCAACACCCGGTGGGTCGGCTGTGGAGCCCCCTGGAGTGGCGCCTTTATGGCGCTGGATATATACCCCAGCCGACCCAGCGCCCCCTCAGTTCCTTCTTACCGCCCGTGACGGTCGTTGGAACTGTGGAGCGCAGCATAGCTGTTCTCCACTCTCCCTAGCTTTACTCGTTAGTTCTTGTAAGATAGTAGTTGGTTATATTCTTTAGATTAGTAGTTGTTGTTAATAGTTTGTAGAGTAGTTATAAATAGTTATAAATAGTTAGCGGGGGTTAAGGGGGCTATTATCCCCCCTTTTCCCCCCGGCGCACAGCCGGGCTCATGCCCAAGGCTCCTGGCTTTAAGCCGTGCGCGACCTGTGCTAAGCCTATGTCAACGGGAGACCTTCACGACTCTTGTCTGAAGTGTTTAGGGGAGTCTCACCAGACGGACAAGTGTAAGATCTGCAAGGCTTTCAGGCCCAGGACCAAAAAGGAGCGGGACTTCAGACTTAAGCAGCTCCTTATGGAGGCGGCACTTAGCCCAGATCCTCCTTCGGTGCGCCAAGTTCCGGCACCGAGCGCCTCAGTGCGCAGCGCCCCAGCGGCACCCTCCGGTACTGCACCGCAAGCAGACGCGGATAAGGCCCCACGGCACCGTCCTCCCTCGGCACCGCGACCGCCACAAGCCCCTCGGCGCCGTTCCCTGTCTCCGGGACATAAAAGACCCCGCAAGACCCAGGACGCTGCCGTCCAACAGGCACCGGCTCCCCCCGTACCGGTGATAGAGCCGCGTCTGGCTTCGGAGCGCCAGAGGGTGCAGGCATCGTCTACACCGTTGACTCCGGCACCGGGTGTAGGGCCGTTGAGTCCGGTGCGGACTGGCTCACCGCCTCATCCTGTGGTTGAGCCCTGTCTCCCTTCTACACCGGAGACTTTTGCAACGGCGAAAGACCTCATCGCCCTCACGGAGCCGGCGCCGTCTCAGCCCATGGCACTGCATGCCCTTCGTGCTGTGCAATCCAGGGGCAAGCCTGCCCTGATACGCCCTCCATCTCCGAGCGTGGACTCGCGGCACCGCTCCCGGTCTCGGAGCAGGTCCCAACGCCGCTCGCAGTCCCGGCACCGATCTTCATCTCGGCGCCGGTCGTACTCGCGGCCCAGATCTTCCTCCTGGCACCGGTCTACTTCTCGGCACCGACCTGAGCATCGGTACCGGTTGGAGTCCAGACGCAGTTCCCGGCACCGGTATGAGCGCCGCTCCCGTTCGCGAGGCTGCTCCCGGCACCGAGTCTACAGACGGTCTTCGTCTTCGCGATCCAGATCTGGATCCCAGTACCGGCATGGCCATCGGCACTGTTCTCGATCCCGGTACCACTCACCGGCACCGCGTAGAGACCGCTCGCCTGTGGACCAGCACCGCTCGGCACCGTACCAGGACGAGCCCCTGCAACCACGCTCGGCACCGCCCTGGCCCTCAAGATCGGCGTCTCGCTCGTCGGAAGGAGCCTCCCGATCAGCATACCCTGCTCAGGGTCAGGCTGCAGACGACTTGGGTCATTGGCAGGAGGGGGCAGAGGACCCTAGACAGGACCCTGCACATTGGTCTTTCTGGACCCCATGGGCGTATCACCAAGCTCAAGGGGCTCCACCAGCGGCCTCTCGCTCGGCACACTCTGAGCCCAGGGTTCCTGAGGCCACCATCTCCCGTCCTCCCCCAGGGGGCATGGAGGCTCCAGTGCTGACACCCACGCAGGCCCCAGACCCCGGTGCAGGGGATCCTGCACATCAGGGACCCTTGGAGCCGGACCCTCATATGGATCCTTTACCCCCTGAGGTGTCCTCCTCATCCTCCCTAGATGAGGCGGTGGCGGGTACAACAGCCTCAGGCCCACCTCCAGTAGACCTCCGTGCCCACCAAGACTTGTTGCGTAGGGTGGCACGGAATATGGACCTACAGGCTGAGGAGATAGTGGAGGTGGAGGACCCAGTGGTGAGCATCCTCTCAGCTGATGCCCCATCCCGGGTGGCGTTGCCCATTATTCGTACGATCCAGGCTAACGCTAATGCCATATGGCAGACCCCGGCCTCCATCCCTCCCACTGCTAGAGGTGTAGAGAGGAAGTACTTTGTCCCCTCTAAAGACCATGAGTACCTCTATACACACCCTCCGCCGTGTTCACTGGTAGTCTCCTCAGTGAACGCAAGAGAGCGCCATGGTCAGCAGGCGGCAGTGCCCAAATCGAAGGACGCCAAACGCTTCGATTTGTTTGGGCGCAAGGTTTACTCAGCGGGGGGTCTGCAGCTCAGAGCCGCAAACCAACAGGCGCTCCTGAGTCAGTACAATTACAACTCATGGAATTCCATGGGTAAATTTAAAGAGTTGGTCCCCCAGGACTCGAGGGAAGAGTTAGGGGCCCTAGTGGAGGAAGGTAAAAAGGTGGCTAGGACCTCCTTGCAGGCCTCCCTGGACATAGCGGACTCGGCCGCCAGGACACTAGCGTCTGGGATAGCCATGCGACACGTCTCCTGGCTCCAGGTTTCGGGGTTACCGCCAGAACTGCAGCAGACCCTGCAAGATCTGCCGTTCGAGGGCCAGGGGTTGTTCTCGGACAAGACGGACTCTCGGTTGCAGAGCCTCAAGGACTCCAGAACCATCATGCGCTCCCTGGGGATGCATGTCCCAGGACCCCAGCGCAGGCCCTTTAGGCCCCAGCCACAAAGGTTCTACCCTCCTCCTCCTCGTCCGAGACAGGACTTCCCCAGAAGGCAGGGACGAGGAGGTAGACGGAGGTCGACCGGCCCCCAACCCGGTCAGAACCAAGGCCTTCCTAGACCACCTTCAGGACCTCGGCAAAACTTTTGAAGGTGCGCTCAAGGACGGCATGCCAGCCACTACCCAGGATCCATTTCCTTTCTTTCGGGATCACCTCTCCCGTTTCCACCGTGCTTGGTCCCTTATAACCTCGGACCGTTGGGTCCTTCGCACGGTGGAGAGGGGATACGCTCTTCAGTTTTCTTCGTTCCCCCCCTCTCACCCTCCTCCCCGTCCCTCTTCAGGGACCCTTCTCACGAGCATCTCCTTACACAGGAGGTTTTTGGGCTCCTCTCTATGGGGGCCATAGAGGAGGTTCCCCCAGAGTTAAGGGGCAGGGAGTTTTACTCCCGCTACTTCCTGATCCCCAAAGCAAAAGGGGGTCTGCAACCCATTTTAGACTTACGCGGACTCAACAAATTCATAGTAAAGTTGAAGTTCCGCATGGTCTCCTTGGGGACCATCATCCCTTCCCTGGATCCTGGAGACTGGTACGCCGCCCTCGACATGAAGGACGCATATTTTCATATAGCAATCTACCCCACACACAGGCGCTTCCTTCGATTTGTAGTAAACAATGTGCACTACCAATTTGCCGTCCTTCCCTTCGGCTTATCCGCGGCTCCGAGAGTGTTCACCAAATGTATGGCTGTCGTGGCAGCATACCTTCGTCGACAAAGGATACAGGTGTTCCCGTATCTAGACGACTGGCTGGTGCGCGGCCGCACCAGGAAGCAAGTTCAGGCCCACATCCAGATAATACTACAAACATTCCACGAGTTAGGCATTCTACTCAACAAAGAAAAGTCCACTCTGGACCCAACCAGGAGAATAGAGTTTATCGGGGCAGTTTTAGACTCCAGACTCGCCCGAGCTCTTCTGCCAGACACTCGGTTTCACACCATCACAAACATCATCCACAAACTCCAGGTCTTCCCGATCACCACAATAAGGACGTGCTTCGGCCTGTTGGGACACATGGCCTCTTGCACTTACGTAACCAGGCATGCCAGACTTCGGCTTCGCCCACTTCAGGCCTGGGTATCGTCGGTGTACCGTCCTTATCGGGACAACCTGAACATGGTGGTCACAGTTCCGAACTCGGTCTTGACCTCTCTCACCTACCTGGTGGCTGGATCACAAGGCGGTTTGCGGAGTGCCATTTCACACCCCACAACCCTCCCTGCACCTGGTCACGGACGCTTCATCTCTAGGTTGGGGCGCTCACCTCGGGGAGCACCATACCCAGGGCCTGTGGACCGCATCCCAACTAGCTCTGCACATCAATGTTCGAGAGCTGATGGCGGTGCGCCTAGCCTGTCAGGCATTTCTCGGTCTCCTACATGGCCGTTGCGTGTCAGTCCTCACAGACAACACCACAGCCATGTTCTACATCAACAAGCAAGGAGGAGCCCGGTCGTCTCTCCTATGCCAAGAGGCCATTCACCTGTGGGAGTTCTGCATTGCCCACTCGATACATCTCATGGCATCGTTCCTCCCTGGAGTCCAGAACACTCTGGCGGACCATCTCAGCAGGTCCTTCCAGACGCACGAGTGGTCAATTCGCCCGGATATCATCCATTCCATCTTCCAGAGGTGGGGATTTCCCCAGGTCGACCTGTTCGCCTCACGAGCCAACAGGAAGTGCCACGTGTTCTGCTCCCTCCAAGGGCGATCTCCGGGCTCCCTGTCGGACGCTTTCCTCCTATCGTGGAGAGACCAGCTGTTCTACGCTTTCCCTCCATTCCCACTGATCCACAGGGTGCTGCTCAAGCTACGCAGAGACAAGGCACGTATGATTCTAGTCGCTCCAGCTTGGCCAAGACAGCACTGGTACACCACACTTCTGGAGCTATCGGTACAAACTCCGATCACGCTTCCCTTATGCCCAGACTTGATCGCTCAGGACCACGGCCGACTCTGTCACCCCGACCTGCAATCGCTCCACCTTACAGCGTGGATGCTCCATGGCTGAATTGGACAGAGCTACGATGCTCACATCCCGTGCAACAGATTCTACTGGGAAGTAGAAAGCCCTCTACACGGACCACTTACTTAGCCAAGTGGAAACGGTTCTCCTGTTGGTGCGAGCAGCGGGCCACGCCCCCCTTGCAAGCGTCTATTCCTCTTATACTTGAATATCTCCTATCCCTAAAACAGCAGGGCTTGGCGATATCTTCGGTCAGGGTTCACCTGGCCGCCATATCGGCGTTCCACCCAGGAGAACTCGCTTCCTCGGTCTTCTCTAACCCGATGGTCGTCAGATTCCTCAAGGGCTTAGACCGGCTATACCCACAGCAACGCCAACCCGTTCCGGCGTGGGATCTTAACCTGGTTCTCTCCAAGCTCACAGGGCCCCCGTTCGAGCCATTGGCTACCTGCTCACTCCTTTACCTATCTTGGAAGACAGCCTTCCTTGTAGCCATCACTTCAGCAAGACGTGTTTCTGAAATCAGGGCGCTCACGTCTGAGCCTCCATACACAGTCTTCCATAAAGACAAGGTGCAGCTTCGCCCCCACCCTGCCTTTCTTCCCAAGATGGTATCAGCTTTTCATGTGAACCAGGATATATTTCTCCCGGTCTTCCATCCTAAGCCACACGCCACCCATCAAGACCAGCGTATGCACTCCTTGGACGTACGCAGGGCCCTGGCTTTCTATATTGAGCGTACGAAACCGTTTAGAAAGACGACGCAACTCTTCGTTGCAGTGGCCGACCGGATGAAAGGCTTACCGGTGTCCTCGCAACGTCTCTCCTCTTGGATCACGTCCAGCATTCGTACTTGCTATGACCTGGCCGGTGCCCCGACCCCGCGCCTCATCGCCCACTCCACGAGGGCCCAAGCCTCCTCAACTGCCTTCCTGGCTCATGTCCCGATCCAGGACATTTGTAGAGCGGCGGTTTGGTCATCGGTCCACACCTTCGCCGCTCACTATGCGCTTGTACAGCAGTCCAGAGACGATGCAGCATTCGGATCAGCGGTTTTGCACACAGCGATGTCTCACTCCGACCCCACCGCCTAGGTAAGGCTTGGTAGTCACCTAATTGGAATCGATATGAGCAAGCACTCGAAGAAGAAAAAACGGTTACTCACCTTTGTAACTGTTGTTCTTCGAGATGTGTTGCTCATATCCATTCCAAACCTGCCCCCCGTCCCCACTGTCGGAGTAGCCGGCAAGAAGGAACTGAGGGGGCGCTGGGTTGGCTGGGGTATATATCCAGCGCCATGAAGGCGCCACTCCAGGGGGCTCCACAGCCCCCACCGGGTATTGCTAGGGTAGAAAATTCTCCGACGATCGTGCACGCAGCGTGCGTACACCTAATTGGAATGGATATGAGCAACACATCTCGAAGAACAACAGTTACAAAGGTGAGTAACCATTTTTTCTCCCACACGCTAGTGGACATATTTGTGCAACATTAAATCTATTACCATTTGCTGCGAACCTGCCCAAGAGTTACTAGAGTTTAATTTCTTCCTGCTTTCTAGCCAGCCCAAACCCCTTTCACTGCTCACCAGGGAGCATGGAGCAGGCTGTTAAGTTTTGTTTTTTTTTAAACCTCCATTACCTTTTAGCAAGAAAATAATATTTTCTCAGTCCCCATGTCAATCTTCACAGTGGGCATTCCTCATTTCCATGGCCAGTGGGGCAGTCAAGATCTTTGCGCTGAGCCTGGGCTTAGGACCAGCCCTCAGAAGAACTTCCCAGAATTCTCTGCCTCCAAGCAGACTCCAGGGTGCCCCTTGGAGCAGAGCTTTCAGAGGATTTTTGAAAGATTTGTAATTAACTATTTCTCAGGTTTCTTTATGGCTTTGAAGGTTTCTTCTCAAAACTGCTAAACTAAAAAAATAAAAAATTATTGTGGCTTTCTGAGGAGGGTTTGAAAGACAGCACCTCTCCTCCCCTCAGAAATGGCAGGGACAGCGGGCTGCCTGCACCCAGCTCCCAGTCGGCGTATGAGCGAGGTCCACACCAAGAGAATTGAGCAGGCCACAGGAACCCAGCTCCTAGACAGCATGGGGGCAAGGTCCAGGCCAAGAGGCATGAGCAGGCAGCAGTGAAATTGGCCCCCAGATGGTACATGGGTCAGGCCCACACTGAGAGAGCTGGGCAGGCCACAATTGAACCAGCTTTCAGTTGGCATGTGGGTGAGATCCACATTGAGAGATTTGAGCAGGTCACAGGGAAGCGTGGCTGAACATGTGGGCAAGGTACACAAAGAGTTAGCTGAACGGGGCACATTGAAGCTCCCTTCACTGAAGCCAAGCCAGAATTAGTGGCATGGAATGAGGGGGAAGATTTTCAAAGTCCCCTGCCTCACCGTTAGGCATGGGGCACCTATTCCCACAGCTTGCATTGCAAAGCACGTATCCTGCATGTCTCCCTAAGGAGTGAGGTAGAGCCAATGGAGACAAATGATCCCACTGGTATCAGCTAGGCCTTACAGATAAAACAGATTTACCTGCAAGTTCTCAGCTGCTCTGAAAGGTGCCAGCTCCTGCAGCCTTTCTGGTACCAATGGGTCATTTGTCTCCATTGGTTCCCAGTTTTTATTGGAAATGAGATCAAAGTCTTTCAGCCAGGACACCAGTTTGCATCTTGCCCTAGTTAGTTTAAAAATATTTTTTTTAATCGCTTAATATGGTCCCACCCAAGTGTTCTGTATCCTCACATTAGGGGCCAGTCACCCTCAACATTTCTTGTCTATTCTTGCAGTGCCCGAGAGGCCTCTGGAAACCAGTTACATTATCTCTGCTCTTTGGGGACTAAACTTCTCAAACATGAGAGATCATGGAGCTTTGTCAGATAACTCTGCTGCGATTTGTAAAAACCTCAGCCTCTTGTGCTGTGATTTCAGAAGGATGTCAGCAATACAATGTAACAACATTAATCTTTCAATTTGTCCTCTTCCTCATCCCCCTCTTTTCATGCTTTTGGGAGAAACCCAAAATGACCATTTTAAGTTTGAGACTGCATGATTGTTTTCTCTCATTATTACTTTCATATGGGTGTAGTAGTAAAAAGCTGACATGCCAAACCTGTGAAAAAAACGCAGAAATTGGGCTTGTTTTTGGCTTAATTGGCTTGTGAGTTGCTTGTTGGCTACTTTTTGGCTTGTAGCTTGTTGTAGCTTCTTTTTTTTTGATTGGCTCCCAGCAAGCAGGGGCAAGGGGGCGGGGGGAGAGTCAGCAATGCACAGCGGGCCCACCACAGTCCCAGACTGCACGCCAGGGGGATCTAGTCACATAGAGTGTTGGAGTTCTTAGGGATTGGCTTGTTTTGGCCTTGTTTTGAAATGGGATTAGCTTGATTTTTGGCTTATTGTGAAAGTCAGGGTACTTATTTACCACGTGAAAGTTGGCAACTGTGGTAAAAAGCATATTATCACCAGTGTAGAAGAGCAAGGCAAAGCACCTAGAATTAGCAATACACTCATGTGATTATCTGTCCATCCATATTAAATCCTTCTCCTGTCTCTTAAACCACATAAAATACCAATACTGAAGTTGAAATATACCAGCAAAAACTAAAAACCTGATATGATTCAGGAATTTGAATCTGGATATCTACCAGATTAATGTGTTAATACAGTGACTCTGGATCATTCTGATAATCTGTTTTGTGGCTTCAAGGAATTTCAAGAGGAAAGGAGACCACCAAAATAAAACTTTAAAGTGGCATGTTAAAGTGAGGGGCTCTTCTGAAAAGAAGTTATCAAACTTTTTCATAGCATAGGTCAGGTCTTAATAGAGAGATTGTCTTGTGGACAGGCCCATCCTCTTTGCAGTCAAAATAACCATCTCTCCTCCCTTCCTGTTTGGATTGCATAACATCCCAGTGGCAACTACAGCAGTTGTATACATGCAAAAATGATATTAGAAAAATGCTGAATGTGGTGTACAGTGCATGCATTTAACAAGTTAATTCCAGTTTTAGAGATGTTGTTGATTCCAGCAATATTTCCTTTACTTAAAATGGGGACTACCGTTGGAACAGGTAATAGCTCTAAAACTGGAATCTTTAAATCTGGAAACTTTAAATCCGTGCACTGTAGCATCTTGAAACAATCAGTGGAGTCAGCATAATTCAATCAACCAGTTCTCTGGTGCATCAGGAAGTGCTCTGCAGACCACTGGTGGTTTGTGGATGACAAATCGGGAATCACTGTTCTAGAACATTTATCCGATAAACTGAATAAAAGTATATTCTTTGCAAACTTTCTGTGTACATGGAGAATAGTTATTCTGGGTTAAAACAAATGATCCACCATCATTTTCTTCAGGCTGCTGTAATTGCAGGTCTTCATCAATTCTCAAGAGATAAACATGAGATAAACAAATTAGGTTGAATGTTCATTGCAGCACAAGTCTCCCAAGTTATTAGTGGTAGGCTAAAACCAAGATACAGTATATGTAACCAAGATGTTTTGGGAGGTAATGTATTTTCTAGGAATTTGAGCATTCTACATTGATGTTACAGAGGACCGGTAATGCATGAGTAAGAAAGAAAACAAAGGGATGGCACTATGATTGCAGGGCCTTAGGGCTAGGCAAACGGAGATCACGCCCAGGGCGCCATAGCCAGGGGGACACCACATGGGGCTTGGGCTTCCCCTGGCTGGCTGTGGCCGGACTCCTCTCTTCTCTGACCCCTACCCCGTGCTGGGCTGGCGGGCTTCTCCCTGACCCTGACCCCGCCCCCCGGACTCCACCCTCACTCGCTCCTCAGCCAGTTGGCTGAGGGCTCTGGCTCTGCCCCAGACCCAGGGAGCCCACAGCGGCACGGCTGGGGCTGGTCTCTGGCAGTGCATCCCACCGCTCGCTGCCTGGAGCGGAGTCGAGTCCCTCCCTGCCTGCGGCCTGGCGCCGCTCAGTCTCTGGCGCGGGCCGGCCGGGCCAGGGCCAGGAGGAGCAAAACTTCCATGTGAGTGAGGGGGGTGGAACCGGGCTGAGCTGGGGGGGAGGTGGGACTCAAACTTCCCTAACAAACACACACTCACTCACACAGAGGCTCTCACACCCACATACACTCTGTCTCTCACAGTCCCCCAACACAGATTGTCACACACACACACACACACACACACACACACACACACACACACACTATGTCACACAATCCACAAACACATAGTGACACACACTGGCTCTCTCTCACACACACATACATACAAGCACACTCTGTCACACACACACACACACACACACACACACTTGTATTATTATTGTTGTTATTACTGCTTGGTACTTCCTGTCAAAATGCTCGTGGTGAGCCAGGAGTGGCTAGGGGCTTACCTGAGGGCTATGGGCTCTGGCAAGATACAGCCCCCATGTGAGAGTGCAAAGCCTGCCTTGAGCCGCAGGCACCACAAGCCACTGCAGCAGCAATGAAGTAAGTGTGGCAATATACCATTTACCAGGCCACCCTTACTTCTGCGCTTCTGCTGACAGTGGCCTAGGAATTTTCTAGCTGGATCAGTTATTCATTGTGATGTTATCTGATTAAAACATGACCATGTAGATCATTGTTGCAACCACTGTTACATACTTGCAACAAATCTTGTACAAAATGTGACACGTAAGATGTCTATGAAAAGGTTATGATTTGCTGAATATGTTTATGCTATTTGTATACGTGTATCATTTTTGTATTTGAAGTTATGAGTATTGGCTCTATACCTGGATTTCAAATGTTTGCTCCTGGGGTAACACCACAAGGTAGTTAGCTAGCCAGCACCTCGTGGAGGGACTAGTCAAAGTAAGTGGCTCATCAGGGGACACTTAACTCACAATGGACCATGGGAGACGCCCATCTACACTGAATGGACTTTCCTGTGGACTTCCATAAGCAGTATAGGTAATGGCCCGGAGATGATGCGGGGAGGGGAGCCCGTAGGACCCAGGGGTGATGGTGGGAGGGGGAGGAGGGACGCCAAAATACAAGTTCGCCCAGGGCACCATTTTCACTAAGGCCAGCCCTGTTCCTCTGTATCACATGCCATATAATTTCCCTGTTTACTCTAAACCATTCACATCCATAGAATTCATTTGTGTAAGCATTTAAGCTTGAAAGCTTAGATAGCATCCCTAAAAGCTCAGTCATGTAGTGCAAGTGTGGGTATTTCAACCCATGCATATAATAATCGTGAAGATTTGTATCACTTTCTTATGTTTAATTATTGGCTTGATCACATCTGTCACTGACGGCACCAGCACAGTGCAGTGTTTTAGTTGTCATGTTTTTTCTTTTCAGAGATCCAGTAGGCTGTGCCTTAACAAATTGTTCTACATTTGTTTTCCTTCTTTGTACTTTCAGAGGTGTACTTCAGAGGCAGATACTGTAACTATTTATAATTGAAGTGTTTGTTATTGACATTTCATTCCTTGCTGAAGACGTGATTAGAAACAAAAGTCTCTACAAAAATAAATCCATGCCTGCTTCTAGTGGAAAGATCATGTCTTCTTGCTTGTTTTTATTCCCATAGAGATAATACAGTGCACTTTCTGTCACTCCATAGCTGTAGTTTACTATCAGAACCTACGCAATAGGTATTAGAGCTATAAGGAGTTTATGTCTATCCCCTTTGCTGCCCATCGCCAAATGTAGTAACATATTCAGAAGACATAATTATCACTTGGTGTCTTCAGTCTGTAAAAAAAAAACCCACTTGTGATAGGGTCATGCCATGGTGGAAGACAGTAGAGGCAACAAATGGCTGATTAATCTGTCTTCTCCTAGAATGACCCTGTCATAAATATAAAGGGAAGGGTAACAACCTTTATGTATGCAGTAACATAAAATCCTTCCTGGCCAGATGTACTGAATCATTTTACCTGTAAGGGGTTAAGAAGCTCAAATAACCTGGTTGGCACCTGACCAAAAGGACCAATAAGGAAAGAAGATACTTTCAAATCTAGGGGTGGGGGAGGTTTTGTTTGTTCCCTCTCTGGACAGAGAGAGAGACCAGGCAGGTAAAACATCTCCTGAAAACATACCTGAAATGACTAATCTAAGATTACAAAAATTATAAGTAAGGCAAGGAAATGTGTTAGATTATCTTTTGTTTTAGCTTGTGAATTTTCCCTATGCTAAGAGGTAGTTTCATTCCTGTTTTGTAACTGGGAAGCAGAGTCAGAGGGGAATCCTCAGTTTTTAAAATCTTTTTATTTACCCTGTAAAGTTGCCTTCCATCCTGATTTTGCAGGTGTGATTCTTACTTTTTTTTTAATAAATAAAATTATTCTTTTAAGAACCTGATTGATTTTCAGTATCCTAAAAACCAAAGGGTTTGGTCTGTGCTCACATTGTAACCAATTGGTTAGTATATTATTTTCAAGCCTCCCCAGGAAAGGGGGTGAAGGGGCTTGGAGGGATATTTTGGGGGAATAGGGACTCCAAGTGACCCTTTCCTGAATTTTTGTGTGAATCACTTGGTTGTGGCAGCAATGCCGTCCAAGCAGGGCTGGCTCCAGGCACCAGCCGATCAAGCACGTGCTTGGGGCGGCACCTTGGGGCAGGGCGGCGCTCAATTTTTTTTTTTTGGATTCGACGGCGCAGCGCTCGGAGCGGGGGCGGGGGCTTCGGGCGGTGTGGTGCTCAGGGGGCGGGGCTTCAGGCGGCGCGGTGCTCGGAGGGGGGGCAGGGGCTTCGGGCGATGCTTGGGGGGGCAGGGGCTTCAGGCGGCGTGGTGCTCGGAGGGGGGGCGGGGGCTTCGGGCGGCGTGGTGATCGGAGGGGAGGCGGGAGCTTCGGGCGGCGTGGTGCTCAGAGGGGGGGCGGGGGCTTCGGGCGGCATGGTGCTCGGAGGAGGGGCGGGGGCTTCGGGCGGCGCTGGAGGGAGGGCGGGGGCTTCGGGCGGCGTGGTGCTCGGAGGGGGGGGCTTCGGGCGGTGCTCGGGGGGGAGGGGCTTCGGGCGGCATGGTGCTCGGGGGGGCGGGGCTTCGGGCAGCGTGGTTCTCGGAGGGGAGTGGGGCTTTGGGCGGCGTGGTGCTCGGAGGGAGGGGCGGGGACTTTGGGTGGCGTGGTGCTTGGGGGGGCGGGGCTTTGGGTGGCGTGGTGCTCGGGGGGGCGGGGGCTGGCACGGTGCGGCGCTCGGAGGAGGGGCGGGGGCTTCGGGCGGCGCGGCACTTGGAGGGGGTGGGCTTCGGGCCGTGCGGCGCTGGGGGGGGTGGGGATTTCGGCGGCGCTCGCGGGGGGTACGGCAGGGCGGCTCTCTTCTTTTTTGCCTGGGGCGGCAAAAAAGTTAGAGCCGGCCCTGCGTCCAAGGGCAAGGAAAGGAATTTGTGCCTTGGGGAAGTTTTTAACCTAAGCTGGTAAAATATAAGCTTAGGGGGTCTTTCATGCGGGTCCCCACACCTGTACCCCAGAGTTCAGAGTGGGGAGGGAACCCTGACATGCTGGCAGCGCGGTGGGATCATTTTGAACCAGAACCACAGACCTCAGGATTTTAAAAGGACACATTTTTTTCTCTTGGCTGCTTGAAAACCAGGGAGGTGGGGTTTTTTTTTTTTTTTAACTTTCTTCTTTTTTTTTTTAGCTGAGAGCAGCTGGAGTTGTTTTGTTTTTTTCTTTGCCTGAGGGCAGAGCAGTAAGCTATAGCAAGAAAATTCACAAGCTAAAACAAAAGATAATCTAATGCATTTCCTTGCCTTACTTACAATTTTTGTAATCTTAGATGAATCATTTCAGGTATGTTTTCAGGAGACGTTTTACCTGCCTGGTCTCTCTCTCCAAAGAGGGAACAAACAAAGAGAACACAAACAAAACCTCCCCCCCCCCCCAGATTTGAAAGTATCTTCTTTCCTTATTGGTCCTTTTGGTCAGGTGCCAACCAGGTTATTTGAGCTTCTTAACCCCTTACAGGTAAAGTGATTCAGTACATCTGGCCAGGAGGGATTTTATGTTACTGCATACATAAAGGTTGTTACCCTTCCCTTTATATTTATGACAGGGTCATTCTAGGAGAAGACAGATTAATCAGCCATTTCTTGCCTCTACTGATGGGAGGCCTCCTCAGAGAGGCATGTATTCTACCATGCTCTAAAAGAGGCAACTCACAAATTCACTCTGACCCCTCCGTGGGAAGTTCCAGAGCCCTGAGCATGGGCAGTTCTATGTTTTTTGCCGCCCCAAGCATGGCAGTCAGGTGGCCTTCAGCGGCATGCCTGCAGGCGGTCCACGGTCACGCGGATTCTGTGGCGTTTCTATGGGTGATCTGCCAGTCCTGTGGCTTCGGCGTACCTGCCTGTAACAATGCGGTTCTGGCGGGACCCAACTGAGAGTGCTAATTCAGGACAAATCGCTTAAAACAGGGCAGTTATAGCCCTACGCTGGGGTTTTTCCACCTGTAAGGCAAACCAAACCAGCCAGACAAAGAGGACTTTGGTCTCACCCCACTGGCTAACCACAAGTCACACAAGCAATTCCCTAAGACACTCCAGTTTCCCAGTATCACCACCAGTGCCACTCGTTATGGGGACAAATGGTTATGAAAACCAATACCCCAGTAAAAGAAAAAAGGTTCTCCTGATCCCAAAGGATCAAGCCCAGACCCAGGTCAATATACAAATCAGATCTTACCCACAAATCATGCTGTTGCCAATCCTTTTGAATCTAAAATCTAAAGGTTTATTCATAGAAGGAAAAAGATAGAGATGAGAGCTAGAATTGGTTAAATGGAATCAATTACATATAGTAATGGCAAAGTTCTTGGTTTACGCTTGTAGCAGTGATGAAATAAACTGCAGGTTCAAATCAAGTCTCTGGAGTACATCCCCAGCTGGGATGGGTCCTCAGTCCTTTGTTCAGAGCTTCAGTTTGTAGCAAAGTCCCTCCAGAGATAAGAAGCAGGATTGAAGACAAGATGGAGGAGAGGCATTAGCCTTTTATAGTCTTTTCCAGGTGTAAGAACATTTCTTTGTCCTTACTGTGGAAAATTACAGCAAAATGGAGTCTGGAGTCACATGGGCCAGTCCCTGCATACTTTGCTGAGTTGCAAGACGCATTTGCCTTCTCTCAATGGGTCAATTGTATAGCTGATGGTCCTTAATGGGCCATCAAGCAGGCTAGGCAGAGCTAACACCAACTTGTCTGGGAAGTTTCCCAGAAGCATAGCATAAGTTTGAAATACAGACAGTATAGAGCCAATATTCATAACTTTAACTACAAAATTGATACACACATATAGACAGCATAATCATAACCAGCAAACCATAACCTTGTCTTAGACACCTCATTTGACCCCCTTTATACAAGATTTGGTGCCACTACAGGACTTTGGTTGTAACCATGTTCTATACGGTCCCAGTTCAAGTCAATAACGTGACACCGCCGCTGAATTGCTGCCAAAACCATGGGACCGGCGGACCTCCCACAGGCATGCCGCCGAAGGCCTCCAGACTGCTGCCCTCACAGCGACCGGCAGGCCGCCCTCTGTGGCTTGCCGCCCCAGACACGCGCTTGCTGCGCTGGTGCCTGGAGCCGCCCCTGGCCCTGAGGCCATCACAAAACCCATTCTACCCTCCATTCCTGAGAGTTTCACCCTGGGCTCTGTCAGATGCTTTGTTCCTATTAATGCTTTTGCCAACTGACTGAGGTATAGAAAATTCAGCTGGGAGGTAGAAAAAATAGAGGTGGACTTACATTTATGTTCCCCAGTTGGGCAAGTCTAACATTTCAAGCTGCATGCCATACTGTACCCCACAGTACAGCCTCGGTAAGAGCTTGTGTATTTTTTTTATCTACAAAATGATTAACTAGATTTACTGCTCTTTCTTCAGGCTCCCTGTTTGCTTTGTGTAATTTGATTTTCAGATGACCTCATCTTCCTCTGTCATCTAAACCAAAAGCAACAACCTGATGATAAATACTGTAGCCCCAATTACAGCTGCTGTTTGCAGTATTGCCATGTGAGTGTAATATGATGCATCTCTCAAACAGGACAGCACTATACATTGTAAACCTATAGCCAGCGCCCTGTACAAAGTACATGTGCTACGTGAAGGGATGATGATTGGTTAAGGCTATTCCTAAATTAAGATTAAAGAGTCAGTTAGTCAGGTTAGTGTCTGCCTCTTCTTAGCAGCAGCCAGCAAATATATGCTTTATTTGACAGATATCCTCTGCCGGTCTGTGTGTTGTTTTGTGGGAAGGGAATGGACAGTTGTTATACAGACTGCTACTACAGAAAGATTTCTTTGTGTGACAACATTACTGGTGGGCAAGGACTTGGCTGACTGGGAATTGGTGATATAACATGTAATATTGTGAAAGACAAAAACTCAGGACCAAACGAGTGACTTATAGGTAAGGCTACATTTTAGTCATGGGTATTTTTAATAAAAGTCACGGACAGGTCACCGGCACAAAACAAAAATTCACGGCCTGTGACCTGTCCATGACTTTTACTATATACCCCGACTAAAACTTGGGGGGGGCTGCCTGAGGGTGCCCCAAGTTACTGGGGAGGGAGGGCAGCCCAGGTGACGCAGCTCGGGACCCCTGCTGGTGTTAGGAGGGAGGTTGGCGGGGCTGGCAGGCTCCCTACTTGGCTCCGTGCCACCATTCCCCCCACCCCCGCAGCAGCAACAGAGTTTGGGTGTGGGAGGGTGCAGGGGGTTGGTGGCACGGGATGGGGTGAGGCGGGCTCTGGGTGGCGCTTACCTGGGGGCTCCCTGG
Organism: Emys orbicularis; assembly: GCF_028017835.1. Lineage (NCBI taxonomy): Eukaryota > Metazoa > Chordata > Testudines > Emydidae > Emys > Emys orbicularis. The sequence goes on from NC_088686.1 coordinate 111,043,602, forward strand.
AAGTGGCGACATCCCCTCGGTCAGCTGCTAGTCGGACGCATGGCCAGGCAGCTCTGCGCGCTGCCTCCGCCCAGGGCACCGCCCCCGCAGCTCTCTGTGGCCTGAGACTGCCCCAGCAACAGCGACTGGCGCAGGGGCTGCCTGAACTGCCCTCAGGCCAGGTGCACTGGCTGCTGCAGAAGTCACGGAGGTCACGTAAAGTCACAGAATCCGTGACCTCCGTGACAAACTCGCAGCCTTACTTATAGGCAGATGTTAACATTCAGGTGAGCCATCCCCTCACACTCCATCACCAGGACAATCTTGCTTTGTGCTTTCTTTAAACTGCTAGTGAATTTGAAACAGTCAAATATTGTCTGCTGCCTTCTTGAATCTAAATTTTTTTTAACCAGTGTTGCAAAATGCATGTCCCAACCCACCTGTACGCCTCACTAAATTTTCCCAAAGCTGAGATGCCATGTATAGATGTCTTTGTGGTGTCCTAATCTGTTAGAAATGCCCAACATTCACAGGAGATTCAGAACCATAGTGTAATAACCACCGTAGGTAACATTAAACTTCTCTCTCCTACGATTCATAATTCCTCCATCATTGCGATGTGCACGTGGACCATTTCACATATAATCCAAAATGTCAATTTATTAGTCCAGAAAAAGCTGCGCCCCTCAACGTGTGTCATAACCAGCATGTGTGCATGGGAGGGGTCATTCCAAAGTCTCAGAAAAGAAACCTAGATACAGTTCATTTGAGCCTTTGTGCATCTGTCCTTGGCATGCACCCTCTTGCAGGAAAGGGGCTTAGATTTCAATTGAGTCATCTCCTCTAATATACAGAAGCACTCACCGTGCCTCCCAGGGCTGCATATGCACCTGGCTTACAGTTTTGCCTAAAGTTGCAATCTAGCTCTGAGAGATTTGCTCCTTATTGGTCCATCAGACACTGGGTTTGGAAGCCTTCCAGCCCAGGCATATCTTTTTAGTCACACTATGGCCTGAAGTTGATGCTGCAACCAAAGAATTCCAAAAGTAGCGAGAGGGGGGTGCTTATGGGTTGAGTTTGTCCAATCTTCCCATGGAGAGCAGTGTATTGTTTGCAGTTTTGTACAGCACCCAAATGCTATGGTAATAGGTGCTGAGGTAGTTGATTAAATACATTGCAAATAAGTCTTTTATTTTATGCAGCTTGTGTTGTCAGTACATCAGCAGCTTGAGTAGCAGTTCCATCAGAGAGAAGCATAGTGAGATTTGAAATGTATGGTTACATTTCTATTTATTCTTTGAAGTGGGTTGGTTTGCCCCTTCAAAGCATTCTTCAAACTATCCAGCATTCATACAAAGTGAACAGCTCCATATTGCTTGTAATAGTCTAGTTTCTCTTGAACAATCTGTTAAAATGACCACATTCTCAATTCTTCCAGGTGCCAGGTTATAACTACAGAGCTGAAGTGAAAAAACTCATCCCTCACTTAAAGTATTTGGATGAAATACTAGCAAATCAAATCACCATCCCTCCCTCCAGGAAGATGAACAAGGACTGGCTAATTGTCAAGGAGTCCATTAAGGAGGGCAGTTTAGCCAAAGACATTTCTCGGTTTGGTATGTCAAATTTCTCACCATTTATTGGTGCTGATGTGTAAGAAAGAAAGAGTGCAGCTGGACTCTAAGATCCCAAGCTGAGCTTTCAGGGCTGGGAGATAGGAAACTCAATCTCTTCACTTGGAAAATGAGCAGCTTGGCTATGGAATTCACGGTGGGACAATAAATATGGAACTTCACCGTGCCATTTTCATGGTCATTCTTTGGAATGTAACTGCACTTTCAAACTTATGGCCAGAACCTCTGCCCCGTTGAGGTTGCTTTGTGCTGCTCTTAACCAGCCAGTGGAGGATTCTTCCCTCCTACATTGGGGAATCCTCCGGTACTCTAAGGATGCCATATTGGCTGCTAGGCCATTGAGTCAGGTGAATGGCTAGGAGAAATGGAGTATGGCTAGAATGCCTCTGCTCTCCAGTGATTGTCCAAAGGTGGCTATGAAACAATGGGAGTAATTTAGAGCAGCCCTGAGGCTAGCCCTCGGATCAGAGAAATGTAAAAGTGGCTTAAACCACCCAGCATGTCTCATCTGCAGCTGAGGTTCTAGCCCTTAGTATTCTTCTTGTATGTATGTTTTGAACTGAGAAATTCAAGTGAAATCTTGGAAATGAATGTGGTAAACAGTGTGATGGCTCATAAATAGTGACCTATGTAACTACATGACAGTACATTATTTGGCAAAACTGGTTCATAAGAACGACTATACTGCATCAGACCAATGGTCCACCTATCCTAGTATCCTGACTTCTGACAATGGCCAGTGCCAGATGCTTCAAAGGGAATGAACAGAAAAGGCAATTATGGAGTGATCCATCCTCTGTCATCCAGTCCCAGCTTCTGGCAGTCAGAGGTTTAGGAACACCCAGAGCATAGGATTGTATCCCTGGCCATCTTGGCCAACAGCCATTGATGGACCTATCTTCCATGAACTTTATCTAATTATTTTTTGAACCCAGTTATAGTTTTGACCTTCACAACATCCCCAAGCAATGAGTTTTGCAGGTTGACTGTGCGTTGTGTGAAGAAGTACTTCCTTATCTTTGTTTTAAACCTGTTAATTTCATTGGGTCACCCTGGTTCACGTGTTATGCTTTTATATACTGCATGACATGTGCTTTACCATGGTCAGTTAAATATTACAAAGTATTTCCTATCACTGCTTCTATTGCTTCCCATTAGTGTGGGCAATATGGTTGGCTTCCTGACCCCCACTGTTGTGGTATGCTTGCCAACTGTGCGCCATTAAAAATATAGTTTATTTTGGAATAAGTGCACACACTTGTCATTTATTTTAATCCCAGTGGGTCCAAATCATTAGTTGTAGTAATAGGTATTGTAGGAAAAAAATCTGTAAAAATATGATCCTTCAGTGATCCCTCTGTTGGCTACATAAGGTTGAATTACAGAAAAATAGTAAAGTTGGGAAGCAGAAAGAGAATAGAGTGGAACACAGAACAGGGCATTCATATTACTTTATATTCTATTCATGTCTGTATTTTTGCCTTTGACATTAAGCACTCAGGTTACGAAATGCCAAATATTTTCTCTTCTTTAGTAATGTTAAGTTAGCTGCTTTGCACATGCTATATGTTTTATGGTTTTGCATTAATAACAAAGGCCAAGATATTTTGAATAGATAGGTGCCTAAAATTAAGCTCCTAAATAAATGGGCTGATTATTAAAAGTGTTGAGCACCCAATACTGCTGGACTGTTTTTCCTTTGCCAGCCTATTGCTTAATATTTAAATGGTTTAGAAACTGTGTGAAAAGTGCAGGTGTTCATGCTGGAGGGTGGCCAGATAAGTGTCCCAACATGAGGAAGTGGCAGACACTGTGTGGCTGTGCTGGGTGTAGTGTTTCCATTTAAGTTTCTTGAAGCAGGAACTGCATTTTCTTCTGTTCTCTCTAGCACTAAGCATGTTGCCATTGCTTTATCATGACTGTGCAATGATAGGGTATTTTAAATGTTGCATTCTTAGTTATATCTTACTGAAATCTCTCAGATGCTCATCCAGAGGCAACAACCAGACCTGGCTCTGGTCTGAGACCTACTACAGCTCGCTTCATGTCAGCTTCCAGACCCGGGACTGCACAGAGGCCTGCTGGTGCAGGGAGATCTAGCAATGTCCATTTGCTATCCTGTGGTAGCACCCTTCCAGACTCCACTGTCTCTGATGAGATATTCCTAGAAGATGACTCCAGTGACTTGACACATGGTGATGAATTTTCTTTGTCTGTTCTTCCCCCACCCACCCCTCTTTCAACCCCCTCTCAAAGTTCTTCCAGCTTTATAAAAGCACATGTGCTCTCAGTCCCCCCCCCCCCCCCCCCAGTACTGACGGAACATTGGCTTGTCCATAGGTTTCCAAGTGTGAAGCCCGCACAGTGAGCTTGGGGTGCTTTTTCATTTTCTCCTGAGGCAGAAGCTGAAAGTCCTTTGGCGACACCCTCCCATTTTACCCTTTAATCCCCCTTCAAAAGTTGTACATTGCTACAAAGTGCCCTATGTCTCCCCACCTGCTGTTTGTTATGCAGTCTCCCCTCAGGTAGGGTTTGTCCTCCTATTTTTATTCAAACCTGTTCTCATTAGCCCTTATCTCTAGACCCCACATTGGCTGGGGTCACAGATCTAGTTTATATGAAAACATTCAGAACTATTTGGACATATCATTGTGTTAAAACACTGGAGTAATGTCCTAAGATAAACTGTCCCTACAGAACGTCTGGAGTTCAGAAGCTGTGTTGCATGCCCCCTTCAAAAGGGGTCATAAGGTCAGAGTACATGGTATGCAAGCTCAATACTTATATTCCTATAGGGATCATTGCTGTGAGTGAGTGACTGTATCCTTAGTTTCCAGGGCTGCGTCTCCCAGTGTGAGGGATCACGTAACTGATTTAAAATTTCTGGCCTGCTGGCCAGCCCAGAGGTCTAATTGTAGCGCAGTACTCAGCAACCTGGTGGTTGGCTCTTCCCTCCTGAGAATACTGCAGTGTCAGCACCACCCCTCAGAAGGAAGTGGAGGACTTTGTCACTCTGCAGCAATTTTTCTGGCTAATTCAGGCTCACTGCTGATGACTGAGATTTGGATGTAGAGCTCCGTCCAAGCCCCTCTCAGAGCAGACAACAGTGTAGGTATGCCAAAGGAGCTGGAGAGTGAGGAGATCTTAACGTTAGCTGTAGCAGAGCTGACACTCCGCTATAATTAAGGGGAAGACAAAGGAGCTTCTGAGGGCCACTGGCAGGGTGCCCAAGGATGGCTGAATGGGAAATGTCTGGCAGAGTCCTGTTTTGATCCAGTTTTGAAGGCACCCTAGGATTTCTTGGTCAATTGTCACTGAGAAGGCCAGAGTGCTGCAATCTAATCAGCTCTTCGGATGCTGACTAGGTGTGTCAGGTTGTGTTCATTTGCCCCAGTATTTTGAGGCTGTCTTTCCAGTAAACACCAGTTCCTTCTCAGCTCTCTGAGGCAGATAGTTCAAATGCTTAGCAGTACCAGCTGAGCCAGTGAAGCCATCCAGAGCCATGAAGCAGCACCTTGCTAGCGCTGGATACTCCGCATTTAGCAAAGGAAATGGAGACCAGCTCCAGACAGTCGATGAATGAAATATGTTATAGCCTCGAGAACAGAATCTCATCAGGACTGTAAACTGATTTAAGAACTGTACAAAGTGTCAAAAGCTGGTGAGAAATGCTTTGTTTTGTTTCTTTTTGCTAGGAATCAGCCGAGTTATATGTGGGAACCCTATCAAAGCCCTTCATGCACGGAGACAAAAGCTAGGTGTACGTTATCTTTCCTATATGCTTTCCATTCCTGCCTGACACACCCAGATCAGATGAGTTCTGCTGAGATAAGCTGAGACCTCAATGTATTTTATGGATTTCCACTCCAGTCTATAGTCCAGAAAACTATATACAAAAGCAATGAGTCTTGGAGAAGGCGGGGGGAGGGGGGAGGATCTAAAGGCCCTGATTCAGCAAAGCGCATAAGCATGTGCTTAAGTGTCCTGCTGAGTCAGGGGATATGGAAGGCCAAATGAGGCATGGAGAAGGGCAGGAGAGGAAACTTGGAGAGCTGGAAGATCAATGGATAAATAGAGAATGGTGAGGGGGTCATGAATCTGAGACTTCCAGGCTTCCTGTTCTGGGAGGGATTGGACAGAGCTGGGAGGGAAGTGTCAACCCAAAACAAACCAATTGTGTCATTTAATGAGAAAGTTATCGGATATCAGCTGTGATCGTATATGAGAAACAGAGGAGAGAAACAACCGGTAGGGAGAACCGTTACTTTCACTAGAGGAAATTAAAAACAATGGACTGTAAAAGAACACATGAAAATTACATGCCACATCCTGCATTCCTTACTCACAAAACTTGCATCGACTTCCCTGGGACCTGAGCAAAGCACAGGTAAGGACCACAGGATTTGGTTCTGGCTTACGCTGGAGCCCAGGCTCTGGGAGGGGGAAAGGTCGCAGATCCTGGCCTCCAGCCTGCGCCTGAACATCTACACCACAATTAAACAGGCCCTTAGCCTGAGCCCCACGAACCCGAGTCAGCTGGCATGGGCCAGCCATGGGTATTTAATTGCAGAATAGACGTACCCTTGTAGGCCCTGGTTCAGCAAATCATGTAAGCGTGTGCTTAACTTTATATATGCTTTGCTGCATTGGGGCCATGTCACTTACATGAAATATAGATCACTACAATGTATATAATTTTACATGTTATCCCTGACAGCAAATATTAGAAAAATCATTGGGGGGGAAAATTTAAGTGTCCCTTTTCTCTGCCCCACCCTGCCCAATCAATGAAGCTTTTTGGAATTAATTAAAACAATGAGAATTAATAATAGTGTGGCATAGCACAGACTGTATAAGGGCATCATAATCATATGTTACACATCACATGCTACTGAAATGCCTGTCGGTGCAGCTATTACAGGTTCAGGTCAGTGTACCTAGAGCTACGTATCCCTGGGGCCAGAATTAAACGTGTCATTACGCTCCCAGTCATCACAGTGCTGGGTTTCTGGAGTGAATGTATACAGGGCCGGCTCCAGGCACCAGCCCAGCAAGCAGGTGCTTGGGGTGGCCCCTGGAAGGGGGCGGCAAATCCGGCTCTTCAGTGGCAATTCGGCGGCGGGTCCCTCAGTCTGTGTCAGAGGGAAGGACCGGCCGCCGAAGAATGAAGCGGCGGCGTTAGAGTTCCCGATCGCAATCGCGGCTTTTTTTTTTTTTTTTTCTTTTTTGCTTGGGGCGGCAAAAACTATGGAGCCGGCCCTGAATGTATAAGAAACGTAGTATCCGAACAGCGGTTGTAGCTGGGCTTATCATATTCAGTACAATTTAAAAAAATATCAAAATAAAGAACATGGTCATAGATAAACTGAAAACCCAACTGTTACATCAAAAGTTGCATCAAAATTCTGATGCCCAGAGTTTGGAAATTGCACTAGAGGGAGAGTTGTTGGCAAAGATTGGTGAGCGGTAAAGTAAATACCAAGTTATCAGTGGTGACTTTTTTTAGTTTTATTTTTTAGTCTGTAGCAATGAACCCTTTCCAAATGCCTGGTTCCAAGATGGAGCACACCTATGACTCTGAAGAAGCTGAAGATCTAAGCCGGGAAGATGTCTTTACTGAACTGAGGGCATGGAGAGAGCATCATAACCAGTAAGAGTTTGGGATGATTCTAAATTATCTTACAATAAAGCAGGGACTCAGTGTTCCATCTCCATAATAAGGCGAACTCTTCAGCCACCTGGTGGCAGTTTTGGGGAATTGCCTTTAATTTTGTAAATTTATATCTAGGCAGGCAGAGACAACACAGTGGAATCTATTTGCAAACTCCACGCTTAGATGCCCCTTCTGCTGGAAACCTCATGGGAGTGAGAAAGGAGGAGGAAATCTCTGATGCATTGTCCATGTTGATCCTAGGGGAGGCCAAGATGTTCATGCTGGTTCTGGGTCTGTGAGCCCTCCCTCAGCCCACTTCCTGGCAACCTCCTTAAAGGGACATCCCTATTGAGGGGGCGGGTGGGAAGAGGAAAATTAATACAGCCTAGCAAAACTCCATAAAGCAGAAAGGGAAAGATGGACTCCGCCTTCCACAGCCACTACCCCTGCCTAGCTCTCCTACTCCTCCCCCAGCCCAGCAGCTACTTCCCATCCTCTCACCACTTGCAGATCCCTGACCTCTGGAGTGCCCTCTGTGTGGCTGGTGGCAAGTTGTGAGGTGTGTGTGGGATCTGTGGGAAATTGTTGCCCTGCAGTTAACTGGACTCTCCTTCTACACAGGAAGGGCGATACAGGGTGCAGTTAAAGTGTTTTCTTTTACCGGTAGGTAGGTTATTACTGGTCCTAGCAGTATTCTCCATTAGACAGTAAGGGCAGGATTTGCAAAAGCAGTTGGCATTCGCCTAACTAAATGGGAGTTTTCTCACTGACTTCAGTGTGCTTTGGATCAGGCCACTTTATAGGCAAAATTCTTCTCTGGTCTGCATGGCAGTTCTCTGCCCCGGTATTCCATGCACCACGGGAGAAAATAATATTGAGCTGAGCTTCCTCCATGGATCTGAGAGGTGACTCTTATCCTAGAGATAAAAATGCCTTTATTTTGACTCTGATGCCCTTCCTTTAAATCTGTCATGTTTCACTTGGCTAATTAAAGGTTGGCTGAATCTGAAACAATAAAACACAGGCAGTTTAGGTACCTAATTCATAGCCCATTTTTGCATGTGAAAGGTAAGCCAATCCAGGTGAATGTAAATCCACGTTACCTATATTTGTCTCTAAACAGCAGTGACCCCACATGCATGTACAGTACTCAGAACAGTTCATGTGTAGACTCCTCTAAGATAGCACAATGAGGGTCAGCTAAAACTGTAGAGCTTAACATTTGTCAGGTGTCTGCAAATCATTCAGATGGAGAAGGCCCCCCAGGTGCTGAAGATACACAGTGATGAGGAGGAAGATGAAGAATGCAGCCTGAGTGACAGCTGTGAGGATGAGCTAAGAGATACTTATGACGAGGACCTAACTGAAAGGATTTCACCAGATTCCTCCTGCCAGTCCCGTCTTTCCCAGTCCTCCTCAGGTACTGGTCTCACTTAGCCTTCTCACTTTCTAGGGAAGGGTTGACATGTATTACTTTTGTCTGTTTCTCCTCCAAGATTACACCTGTCACTTCTGTGGGAAAATCTGGAGGGCATGAATTAGGCTCCACAGCCACTTTAAAACCCACCACTGAACCACCTTGGCAGACATCCTCCTCGCATCGAAGGATAGCTGAAGAAAGAATGTAATCATTCATTGTTCCTCTCAGCTTCATGGCTATGAGAAGGAATACTGGAGATGCAATACATTGGAATGTGTTTTCTTGTCACCCAAGCAGTGTAATAAATTGCATTCAGTTAGGACATATAAGGCTGTATTTCTCTCCCAGAGGTTTAGTGACACAATTACTCAAAGGCCATTCTTTTGATTGTGTCCTTAGCCTAAATTCTGTACATCAGTTAATTAGGTACAGTTTAATCTTTTTATGGCCAGCAGCAAATGGATCTCTACTATATATAGAATCTTTCTAAGGATAAACATATACAACATTGCTCTTTGTTTTCAGTTTTTATTTTATTTAATTTTCCCCAGGAATTTATCAGTGTTTATTACCACAACAACAAAAATAGGTGAAAATCAGTGCAAAAAACTATTAATAATTTTTCTGGGTAAATATTTGGGTTCATTTTGGTGGATGGAAATATGGAAAAAAAGTATTCAGTAGATTAATGCTTTGAATTCCGTTCATCAATGTGGTTTGCTGCAGAACTAAAAGAGAACTCAAAACACAATGCCACCTGTGAGTTTAAGAAAACAATAGATCTCTAATCCCCAAATAAAACTTTTGATTTGAATAAACAGTTTACTGTTGTGGACTTAGAACTATTAGCCTATAAATATTTACATTTAATAATTGGGCCACACCATTTGCAGCACATACACTCAACTTCATCCTTTTCTCCTGTTTTTTGAACACTTCTGAATACTTCCTTGTGTTCTGAAACATATTCTGATAGAGATTTTCGTTTTCTTCCCATTTTAGTGGATCAGATTTTTAAACCATTATCTGCTAACAGCTTGAAATGTGTACGTGGTGGGCGTGAGATTCATCAGTACGTTCAGATGTGCACGCACCTCAGAGCTTGTGTGCGTGCCTGTTTGTTTGTAGTGTCTCTCTTTTAGACTAATACATAGCCTTACTTCAACAGGCAGCTTTGCATATACACACAGACTAATGAATTATCGTAATACATACAGCTCACGCAACGTATTGTATTTTCCTAATAAAACAAGTTATTTTTACATATTTGACTGATACAAAGGTAGGGTGGAAATCAGAAATAAACAAAATAATACTTTTTGTAAACCCTGAGAATTTTTTGGTAAAAATCGGTTTAAACTGAAAACGAAGGGGCTTAGTCATAGATCATCATCAGGATTTTTCTCCTTCCACGTGTGTTACAGCTGGGGATCATATGAGCTGAACTATAAACAGTAAAAAGAATATACAAAAATATTTTTAACATTTAGGCGCTTTCCCTTATTCTAATGCTAACGTGAGAGCCTTGTTTGCACTTCTGAGTTTGGTAAAACTCAGGCTTTGTCTTCACTACCCGCCTATCCGGCGAGTAGCAATCGGTCTATCGGGGATCGACTTACCGCGTCTAGTGAAGACGCGGTAAAATCGATCCCTGATTGCTCTGCCGTCGACTCCGGAAATCCACCTCGGCAAGAGGCGGCAGCGGAGTCGGCGGCAGCGCGGCAGCGGTCGACTTTCCCGCGTCCTCACCGCCAGGTAAGCCGACCTAAAATACGCAACTTCAGCTACGGTATTCACGTAGCTGAAGTTGCGTATCTTAGGTCGGACCCCCGCTGTAGTGTAGACCTAGCCTCAGTATCCCTTGATCTTCAATTTTCTTGTGCCTTAAACCTCAGTGAGTTGGGATGCACTCCTCTGAAGTGCTCAGAGGCCTCCAATCTTATTGGAAGTAACAGGAGTTGAGCGGACTCATCACTTGATCCACTGCCAATTGAAGTGAAAAGCAGGCTTTCCAGTGACTTCAGTAATCATTGGATTGGCCCATTAAGAGTTAGGTGAACTAGCCATACCAGGAAATCAGTGTGCTTCCTTGTTGTTTCAGATTCATCACATGCCCAAGAAAGTGTGTTGCCCGCTAGTCTGAATCGTTCTCTGGTACCTTCTCCTCCAAAGTCCCCTTCACCTGCATCCATGCAGGGCGTTGCAGCTAGACCCTCAAAAGTGAGAGACATCAGGGGCAGACGTCTGAAAGTGCCCAACCAGAAAGAAGCAGCTCAACTGAGGGAATATCCCCAATCAAGAGTTAGCACAGAAATCGCAGCCCAGCTTGTGGGTGAAGAGATTGCTATTCTGACTCTGCACAGCACACCTGCTGCATGTGAGGCATTGCCACTGAGAGCTGAAGGGAGGTATTGGACCAGCGAGAGTGTTGGCCGGCAAACCAGGAGGCCTATTTCAGGACCAGCAGCTGTTGGATCAACAAGTGTCAGGTATGCTCGCTAGTTAGGCGACTTTTCTATGGAATTCTGGTAAGCATAGAAAAGACTTCACTGGGGGAGAAAAGGTGCAGCCCTGTTGACTCTGATGTCTATTACACCACAGAGTACAAACTCTTAGCTAGATGGTATCTACCATGTACTCTGTAGAAAGCACTGCTTGGTATCTTGGTGACCTATGCATCATTTAGTCCTTCCAAAACTAAACTAGTACGATCTTACATTACTCATACCTTGGATACTTCTAACATTCAATCTCGATATTAGTCACATCAGATACACATTTTTTCCTTGAAATTTACAGTAATTTGCTTTAAAAGAAAGTTCAGGGGAAAAGGCATTTCTAAAAATAAAAGTGGACGTAAAGTAGATAGGTGTCATGTAAACCAAAGCTGGTTGTGATTGGACCCTTCTATTGTAATATCGGCATCTTATTGCTCATTTGAAACTTGGAGTTGCCGAGAACGTGGAAATTTTGATTTCCAGGTAACATAATAGTTATGGTATAGTATCAACACAGGAGCTGTCCCTTGTACTATTTGTTCGGGTCACTCCAAATGAGGGTGAACTACTTTCTAAATCAGACAAAAGTTTCACTCTACAATCTAGCTCTTCAGTTGCCTGCATGCTACTCCGTGTTCCAGCTATACCCAGGTAAAAGACATCTGCTGTGCGGCAAGGGAGGATTCCTACCTATGAAATGCAGGTGGACAATGATGACACAGCAGATATGAGGGGGGCCAACAGTGAAAGAGTTAAAAATAACCCAAAAAAACTAAGACCCAGTAAATTACATTTTCATATTGTGTCCTGATCTGTCTTCTCAGGATAGAACTCCAATATCAGCCTTTCTATCAGTCCTTCATCCATATGGAGACTCTGCACATCTACAGAAATTGGCGAGCAGTCTAGTGTTCTCAAAACTAACTGAAGTAGCAGTGTAGACGCCTCAGAGAGTCCTGTTGTGCCCAGCGCTGGAAGTTCTTGGTGCAGTTCTTGGGTGAATCCAGGGGGCTCACTCAGTTCCCCAGAACAGTTTGTGCCATTTCACAATAGCAATTTTTTTCTTCCCTTCAGAGCCACTGTGGATAGGAGTCCCCCCAAAGTGATCAACCATCACCAGCCAGTTGTCCGCTCATCCACAAAAACCCCAGAGAGGTTTGCGCTGAGGAATGTGGTCCATCCTCTGACTGCCAAGGCTGCCCTGCAGAGGTTGCCAAGCAGGCCCAGTGTCTCAACAGCTACTCAGAGCAAGACGCCAAAGTCATAGAAAATACCCCAAGTAGCCGTGTATGTTGGAGCCGAGTCGGACAAGCCCACAGTGCTCAGTTGGAGTTTGTGTTCCCCACACTTAGCACCAGCAGCGCTGATGCTGTGTTCTGACGTCTTATGAGAGCTGAATACGTTGACGGAGCTGCACAAGCAGATCTGTTTGTACTAACAGCTTGATTGGTCTCAGTTAAAGCTACAGCTGGTCAGAAATGCTTGCTTGAAAAAGCACCTTCTAATCAACTCAACAGTTGATCAACCTCTTATTAAATAAAAAGCAGCTATTTGTATGGTCTTTGTGTGCTGAAAGGGACAAGACTTGGCACACTTGGCTTCTCTGCATTAATCCCCAGCTATGTTACTAGGGAGCCTGCAGTGATGCCCCACAGGAAAGTGAAAGTTTGCAGTCCCCTAGACTCAGTGCTTGGCAGCGGCACCTGAGGGCCCTCAGTTTTCCCTCTTGCATTCAGCCCGCAAATACTCATGCACGTGTCAGCCTGTTGTCATCTAAACAGGCTCATTGCATACGCTCTGTGGATCCTATATGTTCAACACACAAGTGAAACAACTGAGAGTGGAGGGGGAATTGCTGCAAAGACCAGTTTAAAATGATTGTATTGCAGATGTGTGTGTGTTCCCTACTCACCTGGGATAGCAGAAGTCCAACATGCAGGAAGTCTGTCTGATTTTTAGCACTAATTTCCATTCTCCCACTGACATTTACCACTTCGATCTGTTTGTAATCTTTCATTGTTCCCCTCAGCTATATGGCTATGGGAAGGAATACTGAAGATGCAACTCATTGGAACATCAGTGAGTCAGTCTGCCGTGTCTCTGCTCTGAAGGAACTCTCAGCACTTCCCCAGGACTGCTGTTCTATGGCTAGACATCCCAGGTCTGAATTTCACCCAGCGACCTTTGTAAATAAGTTTCATTGGGTCCAGCTGGCTCCCTAGAAAACTCTGTCACCCTGACATTTCAGAGCAAATGAGTGACAAGCAAACAGACATGCAGAATCAAACATTCCCTGTTTATTCTTTCAGATCAGTTACATTTTCCAAATTCATGTGACTTAATTATTTTAAGTGATTCATCAGCAACAATGAAGTGGGTAGGGAAGGAGCAGTTCTTGTTTTCCATAGGGTATTTATTCTATGTTGGGGTAAGATGTAAAGCACTATGAGCTGATCTAAATGATTGCACACTGTGATATAGGTAAGAATGACTGCGGTGTATGATCTGAGCAATGTCAGGTGTTCTCAAACCAAGCATCAGAAAATCTTATATTTTTTTCTACCTTCAAATTGATATGTTACAGATATTTTCTGGGAAACAGTTTATAATACATTAAATTATGCAATTATCCCTTGCATAGTTTGTTGCCTTTGCCTCACTGCTAATATAAACGAAAGGAATAGGCTGTACCATAGAGCCCAAATCCTTCAACTTGGTCCCACTGCTCTGATACCCATTCCTCTTACAAAATAGTTGTGAGCAGAAGCCAAGTTCGCATTCTCTCAGTGGGCATAAGAAAGAACCATCGATCAGATACAATAAGTATTGAGTCGCAAGCAGTTCCCCAAAATCATATGAGTGTTGGAGGGATTTCCAGTCAGTCATCGCCCAACAAAGTGCTTGTGTAGTTAAACTGGCATCTAAAATTGACTCTATGCCAGTGTCACTGACCATGAACAAAACAAATGGACAGTGTGGCTCAATAGGATAGAAGAGAGAAGAATGTTAGGGCCTGATTTTCAGAAGTGCTGCGCACCCACACTCCTGGGTGAAGTCAGTAGGAGTTGCAGATGCTCAACACTTGTGAAAATCAGGCCCTGCTTATAAAAACTATTGTAAAAGTGAGTGGTATTTAGGACCACCTGCTCCAAATGGCCCCTAGCTACTCTCTCAATTTGTGCTTGTGACTTTGTATGTGCAGAATCCTACATTCTCATGCATAAATGGGGTTTGGGCTTGCAAATCAGGCAACTGGGTTTGTCTGCCTGATCTGCACACAAACTGGTCACCGATTTAGAAGCCACTTCTGCAAATGGCTATGGGATCTTTTCCAGGAAAACACAGGCTTGGTTCTGTACCATTATCATGCAAGGGGCCTCTCCACTGTATTCCTGTGGTGGGGGACAGGGGGAAATGATCAGTAATGTTTTTGTCTATGGACTGGTAAGTTAACAGGGACCATTGTACAGGAGTAGAGTAAGAGACATTTGGGAAGTGCCTTCGTGGGCTCAGTGGGAGCAATCCCTTCCATTTCTGACCTTTGTCGTCATTCATCTCCGTCATAGAGACCTTCTCTCCTGCCCCAGTAACTCTACTGTCGTCAGATGAGGAACACATCACCAGCAGACCTTACTCTCAGCCTTCACCATGGGCCTCCTGACTGGAAGGGTGGGAACTGGAGCCACCAAAGGCCGCTCTACAATGATCTTTCCTACAGTGTCCTGACTTTGCTCTTTGTGGAGTTCTCAAGTGATAAATAACAGCCTTGCGGGTAGCACATCCTCTCAAAACAGCCCCCCCCCATTACTGACTCTTCTCCCCTTGCTGAAATAAGCCAAGTGGCAGCACATTCACTGGAGCAGCATGGCATGTATTTAAGAACCCGTGTGCAAGTTTCCTGTGTCACCTATTAATCAATGCATCATCTAGCAGGACAGTATCTCCTAAGCTGCATGTCAGTAGTGGTAGGTAGGTAAGCCATGTGCTTGAAGCCGTATTTAGATCGAGCACTCTTCTGTCCTATCAGCGCCACCGTAGGAATTGTTGTATCCAGAGCTGTCTTGAAGACCTGAAAAGCGAAGTTATCGTAAGTAATTGGCATGTTATAGCAGATGGGGAGTGACACTGGGTACTTGGCTGGTGTTTGCCTTTCAAGCTCTAGTGCACACCACTATGGAGTTCATCCATGTCTAATGTTCTCTAATGGGAGGGATTTTTTTATTCCCAGGAGCCTTAGGGTTGCCCCCTCTACTCTGAAATTCAGAGCCTAGTCCATTGTGATGGGTCTGCCTGCAGCTTGAAAGCTGCTCTTAGAGGACAATGACAGGAGTATGAATTTACTACGGGCCTTACTATGTCACATTGCTGCATCACGATGATGCATCTGCACAAATACTGCTGTGACAGAGGCTCATGACGCAGCACGGCACGAGGACAGATTATCCCACATGGACACACCAGGAGGTGCTCCAAACATCCACAATCCAGCATCCTGATGGCACAGAGTCATTATTTTAACTTCGGGGACACACACAAACAAGTTGTTGCCCATCTTACCTGTGCTTCCCTTTTCTCAGCCTGCTGCTACAGTCACCTTACAGGAAAGTGGAGGTCAGGAGCAAACCCTCAGGAGTGTAGAAGAGTGGGATTGTGCTTCACAGGGGTGACACACTTAGTCTGCCTGGACCCACAAATGGCTATGCTCCCAGTCAGTGTCACAGGAGACAAATGAACTATTCTCCCACTCTTCCATAAATATCACCCAGCTCTCAAACATTGGCTTGCAGTTGCAGATCTCCAAGTACTTTACAAAGGAGGGTGAGCATTGTTATCCCCATTTTACAGATGGGGAAACTGAGGTAGGTGACGTGACGTACCCAAAGTCTCACAGCAAACCAGTGTCAGGGCTGCTGACTCCCAGGGTCCCACACTGCCTCCTTCCATATGTGGCATAGTTAACTTTTCACTCCCTGAGAAAATGCTAATTAATTCTAGAACCGGGTAAGGGGAGCTCAGATGACAGCAGATCCAAATAATAGTTGTTGGGGCTTAGTGGACAGTTTTCTATTACTGGTCTGAACTCCGCACTCAGCCTTCAATACATCCTTCCCCAGGGGCCTGGCCTCCTGAATACTACATGCAAGCATATGTACAATGGGGTTTAATGTGCAATGAGACCTGCAGAGCAGCATAACGCCAGCGAGAATGTAACAGCAGGAAGGCTAGTTAAAGAGAAGAAACTTGTAATCACAGCCTGACATACAAAGGAAGAAGATTGGTGGTCTCATCTCTCTTGCTAGCGGATGCCACATCAAAGCGACAGAGAACCACTGTACAAGTATCAGTCCCTGATTCCAGGGCTGGCACAGTGAACAGGCTATTGCACATCAGGGCTGAGCTGTCCTGGCAGAGCTGTGGGGTCAGAAGCTGACACTGGTTTTAGCTAGTGTAATACACCCTCCAGCTTTATAACTGCCAAAAAAAAAAAAAAATCCAGGGCCTTGTCTTATCAATCTACTAAGAAATGTCAAGTGGGATGGGATGCATGTGAGGGGGGTTCATTTGGATCTAATGGGAAATGAGATTAGCTGTGGATTTCTCTGTGTATTATTTCCCTGATTAGAATCGTGCACTGGCCCCCAGGGCAACAGACGGATCTAAGGGGCCTATCCGATTCTTTTCATATGAATCTCAGCAGAGTGACAGGTCCCTTCAGTCTTGTAACGGGACAGGAACTGCTGATGCCTTTAAGAATCTTTCAGAATTAATGGGATTTGCTCTTTGCTGCCAAATTGATATTTACAGTCTAAGCAGGAGACGGGGGAAAGAACCCCCCCCCCCGTCCAGCCGTTAATAAATCAGCACCAAGGGAAGGAATTTTCTGCCAAACGGCTGAGGCTCCTCAGGACACAAGCTGCTCATTGTGAGTCTGTTCATTTCCCTACAGCGCTTCCTCCTGAGCGCAGCAACAGCAACCCCTTCCCTCCTGCCACCTCTTTCCTCTTGCCTTGCTGTGATGCCTTCATTACAGGCTGCTCTGTCCTGGCTGCTTATCTGCTGCTGGCAAAGCCTGCATATTCTGGGACTAGGTCATGCTCTGGCGCTGTCACAGATAATAGACATATTGCACCTTTCTCTGCACCTTGCTGCAATGTATTAACAGTCGCTGTATCTTTCTTCATGCCCCCCATAGGCATGAGCAGGCCCAGGCAACGCTTGCCACCGGGGAGCAATGAATATCCTGGGACTTTTGCCCACTCTACAGTCCCTGACCCTGCCACAGGGACTGATGGATGCACGGGTTAAGGGAGAACAACAGACTAGCCAGCTGAGGGTGCAGATTTCAAATGGCTAGCCAGGCCCTGCCTCCCCTTTCCAGCTCTGCCTGACGTAATGGACGCCTTAAATAATCCATCTCCTCCCACACAGCTCCCCTCCCTCTCTGTCCAGCACTGCCAGAGAGTTACTTACTCTGGGTTTTGGCTCTGCAGTTGGGGGCTGCCTTCCATGAGGAGCAAAATCCTCCTCTTCCTCCTCCTCCTCCTCGCTGGATGAAGAGCGTTTCTCCTTGACTGCCACTGAAGAGAGAACCCCAGAGACTTCAGTGGGAGAGGCGCGCTCTCATGAAAACACATTTGAATCGTGAGGAGACTCGGGGAAGTTTCCTAACTTGCTGTTTGGATTAGGTAATGCCAAAAGCCTCCACCAAAGCCAGGGCCGCAGTATGCTACGCACTGAGTGCACACCCAGGAAGCAGAAGCAGTAAATGTCAGCCAAGCATTTCAGCCTGTCCTAGGTGGGAAGAGCCAGGGGCCCCTCACAATTCCACCCATTATTCCCCCAAGGCTAGACGTAGGTTTGAAAGCGTAGTCTGGTCCCAAATGAGTGCCCTACATTGCCCCAGAGGTGGCTGCATCTCACTGCTGGGTGAATAAAACCCTGACATTCTTGCTGTGTACCAGAATGGGGAGCTGGGTTGAAGAGTTTGTTTGGAGGTGTGTGACAGGGTAGTTTTCCCCTCAGGTGCTTGGGGCGGCCACTCTGGAGAGGGGCGGCACGTCCAGCTATTCGGCAGCAATTCGGCGGACAGTCCCTCACTCCCGCTCGGAGCGAAGGACCTCCAGCCGAATTGCCGCCGCAGATTGCGATTGCGGCTTTTTTTTTTTTTTTTTTGCGCCGCTTGGGGTGGCAAAAACCGTGGAGCCGGCCCTGCTTCCCCTTAAGGGCAATAATGCCTCGTGGTCAGCCCACCCCACCAGGTGGCATAACCCTTAAGGATCTGAGAAGTCCAGTAGATCTACAGAAGGCTCTAATGGGGGATATGGATGGAGAGGAAGCAGTGCTGGGACTGAGGGGTGTCTGGGAGGAAATCCCATCACTGTAGCTTTAAGAGATCAGGGCTTTGCCGAAAGAGCAGGGCAGGGCAATGCTAATCCAGAACTCACTTAGCTCCCAAGAGGAGAGCTGGGGAGACTCCTGCCTAAGGACGTCCTGAAAAGGAGCCACCCAGAGAAGACACCCGGAAGGGTTCCAGAAACAGACTGCTCCTGGGCGTGGGGACGCAGAGTCTCCTGAAGGAAGGAGCCAGAGATTGCTGGTTGGACTCAGCCCGAGACAACGAATGTCCCCGGGTGTATCTGAGTAAGCTCCTGCTTGTGCTTTTGGCTCTTGTTAATAACTGAGATCCTTGGAAAGGGGGGTGCACTTTGATGTAATAGGTCTGTCTGGACTCATTTATAACCCAGGCGAAGGGAAGTGAGGCGGGGCTCACCAGCTGGGCCATGCTCAGCCAACCAGGGATGCACAGGAGTGACCTCCATGCCATCACAGGGGGACCATGGGAGAGTCCCAAAGCTGGCAGGGGAGGTGCAGCAGGGCGGAGGGCTGGAGATCTGTGGGAGGGCACAGGAGGGTTATGCTGGGTAGGGTTACCATATCTATTAAATAAAAAAAGAGGACCCTCCACGGGCCCTGGCCCCGCCCATTTCCCCACTTCCAGCCCTGCCCCAACTCCGCCCCTTCCCCGCCCTAACTCCGCCCCCTCCTCCCTCCCACTCCCAGCCACGGGGAAAGGGCTGCCCGAGCGCTACCGGCTTCACGGTTTGCCGGGCAGCCCCCAGACCCTGCGCCCCCGGCCAGCGCTTGCCCAGCGCAGCTGGAGCCCGGGAGGGGAAGCGCCCAGCCAGGGGCGCAGGGTCTGGAGGCTGCCCGGCAAACCGTGAAGCCGGTAGCGCTTGGGCTTCGGGCAGCCCCCTTGCCTCCGGACCCTGCGCCCCCAGCCGGGCACTTCCCCTCCCGGGCTCCGGCGGCGCAGGGTCCGGAGGCATGGGAGCTGCCCGAAGCCGGTAGCGCTCGGGCAGCCCGGCTCTGTTTAAGAGCCGGGCTGCCCGAGCGCTACCGGCTTCGGGCAGCCCCCATGCCCGGCTCTTAAACAGAGCCGAAGAGTCAGGGGAGGAGCAGAGCCGCGGAGGCTCTGCTCCTCCGCTGACTCTTCGGCTCTGTTTAAGAGCCGGGCTGCCCGAGCGCTACCGGCTTCGGGCAGCCCCCATGCCTCCGGACCCTGCGCCGCCGGAGCCTGGGCGGGGAAGTGCCCGCCCGGCGGCTGGGGTCCGGAGGCAAGGGGGCTGCCTGAAGCCCATAGCGCTCGGGCAGCTCGGCTCTTAAACAGAGCCGAAGAGTCGGGGAGGAGCAGAGCAGCCGCGGCTGGAGGCTCTGCTCCTCCCCTGACTCTTTGGCTCTGTTTAAGAGCCGAGCTGCCCGAGCGCTACTGGCTTCGGGCAGCCCCCGTGCCTCCGGACCCTGCGCCCCCAGCCGGGCACTTCCCCTCCCGGGCTCCGGCGGCGCAGGGTCCGGAGGTATGGGGGCTGCCCAAAGCCCGTAGCGCTCGGCTCTTAAACAGAGCCGAAGAGTCGGGGAGGAGCAGAGCCGCCGCGGCTGGAGGCTCTGCTCCTCCCCTGACTCTTCGGCTCTGTTTAAGAGCTGAGCTGCCCCAGCGCTACCGGCTTCGGGCAGCCCCCGTGCCTCCGGACCCTGCGCCGCCGGAGCCCGGGAGGGGAAGTGCCCGGCCGGCGGCTGGGGTCCGGAGGCAAGGGGGCTGCCTGAAGCCCATAGCGCTCGGGCAGCTCGGCTCTTAAACAGAGCCGAAGAGTCAGGGGAGGAGCAGAGCCGCCATTTTCCCGGACATGTTCGGCTTTTTGGCAATTCCCCCCGGGACGGGGGTTTGAGTGCCAAAAAGCCGGACATGTCTGGGAAAAAGAGGACGTATGGTAACCCTAATGCTGGGTGGTCAGTGGAACACGCTCAGCGCTCTAAGGAAGAGTACATTCACTTTGCCAATGTGAGCCAGCCCCCATAGCTGCTGAAAGCTGGCGGAGTTCGGGGAAGTCAGCAGCGCTACACGCCACGGGAGGATCTTCTTGCTGTTGATGGTAAAGAGAATGTTACAATTGCCGGTCTGCGGTGTGCCTTCTTTCTGGAACCTCCAGTGGGGTTGTGGGTAAGGGGTGATTATACATTCCAGACCTGGGCGAGGGCCTGGCAGAGGCAGAGGAAACACAGGCTGAAAGCAGGGAACAGGCACTTTGCAGTCAGCCCTGGGGGTTGGGGAGCCTTTTCATGGCTACCTGATTCACTGTGTGTATCCACCGACATGAAATTGTTTTATTCAAAATCATCTGAATGCGGGTCGCCTGACACCCAGGGTGAATGCCATTGTGCAAGTCAGTGCTGGATTGGCTGAGCTGGTTTAGTACCAAACTATTTTGTAGGGTAGGTAGCACTGTGCTGCTCTGCACCAACACACCTGATATGGCAGGTAAATTCTGGGCTGAGAAGGAGACAGTCTTGTGAACTGTCTCTCTGGGTGCAGGCTGGATTTTCCTCTTGCCGCCCTTTGAAGGGTCTCCCCGACTGTTGCTGTTTGAAGAGCCAACAGGAAAGTGCTTCCTGTCCCTGTGAGGAGAAACAGGACCCATTCACGATGCACCACGTAAGCTGGCTGGGTATCAGTAATCTGTTACTAACACTTTTCATCAGTCTCAGTCAATTCAGGGGCTTTGTCTTACTGCTGGGAATGTTTCAAACCATCAGCTACTGGTATGGAAACTCATTTGCAGGGAACCACCAGCCTTTCTGAAATGTGCAATATCAGCTCAGATCAATATTCTGTCTGCTTTGGCGCCCTGCATCTTGCCGTGGAAAGCCCATAATGCACCTGGCCAGTTATGCAATGCTGTCGCTGGGAGAGAACATTCCTGCCTGACCCCAGCAGCAGCACCCAGCTGAGCTCTGAAGCATGAATTTCCGTTACACCCACGCTCAGCACAGATATTATCACTGTGACAGCTCAGCTCTTATATCCTGGCCATTTGGGGGTGCCTCTCACTCTTGCCTCAATAAACTCCCTGCTGCCTGTTGGCCAACCTTGGCTTAGCCTCTGCCTCTTCTGATTTCCCAACTTCAACTTCCTTCACGCTACCGGCTGCTGCTGCATGATTCTCCCTGCCCCCGACTCCTAATGCAGTGACTAAAGGCCTAGTTGAGCCAGAAAAACCTCTAGAGGATCAGACGTTGCACCCCTTGGCCCTGATTTTCAGCTCTTCTGCCCCTCCACTTGCGGCAGGAAGGGGAGAGCTTGGCAAAGGCAGCTTTAAGGCACCTTTTGGTCTTTCCATGTTCTGGGGCCAGGTGGTGGCCCCCCCACCCCCGGGAGTAAGTTAGAGCAGCTCCAGCATATGCTCTGCCTCCCATGGCCTTGAGTGGGTGTTGGGAAGAAGAGACTAGCCCGAGCACAGTGCATTCCAGCCAGCCTGTCTCCACTCCCAGCCTTCCATTCCCCAGCCCGGCCTACCTCCAACCTGCCCTTTCCACTGGGGCCTCCACACCAGCAGTGAGGCCCCCTGCAGGGATGGGGTAAAGGAGCCTTCGTATGACTGGGCATCGGACCCCTTGTGCCAGGCCAGGGAGAGGAGCTTTGCTGAGCGTTTCGCTCCAGCCAGGGTTTTTACCTTGCCTTCTGCAGGATAGCCGGTGGCCTGCCTGTGCTCCCTCTGCGTGGCACCGCAGGGACCCAGTGCTGATCCTTCTGGGGCTGAGGTTCTTCTGCTTCCTCCCCTTCTCCAGCGAGTGGGAACTTGTCCACCGAAAGGTCCATGTTATCCGTGTAGGCGTCTGCGGCCGCTGTGAGTCTGTGAGGGGCTGTGTACCTGGACAGAGTCTTGGACAGAGCAAGGGAGTGAGGGGAGGAAAGGAAAGAGAGAGGATTATTCTCCAGGCCCCTCTACCAGCTGGATTTATTCCTGCTCGGTGCTTGTCATGGCCCCTCCCACAGCCTGTTACTGAAACTCTGAGCCGGGTGGAAGCAATAAACCGACCACCACCCGGCAGACTCTGGGGACGGAAGAAAACGCTGCTTCTGAGGTTGGGCTTGGCTCTGTAGGGAGGCAAAGGACAACTGCTGACAGTGGGATGACCAGCGCAGCAGCTGTGGCCTTGGGGCGTTGTGGTGACCGACAGGGAAGTGGCTGCCGTTTTGCTGTGAAGCCTTAGAACATTGAGAACACCTGCAGATTTCAGTGTCTG
Source organism: Emys orbicularis (assembly GCF_028017835.1). Lineage (NCBI taxonomy): Eukaryota > Metazoa > Chordata > Testudines > Emydidae > Emys > Emys orbicularis. The sequence continues at coordinate 111,066,366 of NC_088686.1, forward strand.
TCTTTCCCCCTCCTGGAATCAGAGGGATGCTGTATAACCCAGACATAGCTCCCAGGAGAGGCTCAGTGCCAGGGGACAGTAACAAGGCCACAAGGCGACATCAGTGCAAAAAGGCTGTTGCCAAACTCAGGGCTGCAATTAGCGCTGCTTCCAGCATCCATCTCAGCTCAGATCCCTGAGCTTCCTGTCCTCGGACACAAGGGGGCAGCTTTGTTGGGAAGATGATTGCACAGGCAGCTGGGGGCAGTGTACCTGGAGCAGCACAGGTGTAGCAGGAATAGGGTGACCAGACAGCAAGTGTGAAAAATCGGGACGGGGGTGGGGGGTAATAGGAGCCTATAGAAGAAAAAGACCCAAATATCGGGACTGTCCCTATAAAATCGGGACATCTGGTCACCCTAAGCAGGAAAGCCTTCACCAGAGAGATGAAAGCTGGGAAGTTGAAAATCAAAACCTTTTGCTTGTGGGAAGGATACCTGCTTGGGTGCTACACACCCTGGTGCTTCCCCCCTGCAGCCAAGGAGAAGCAAAGCGGAGACACGCCAGCATGCTGGTGAGAGACAGCTTTACTTCCTGGCCGCTGTCACGCAGCAGGGGCCTGTGTCCATCACCCCCAGTGGCAGCTGTGACAGACAGAGTTGAGTGCATGTCTCCTGAGAATCCCACTGAGGAGGCTGCTCCCTGTACTCACAATCTTCATCCTCCTTTTCCGTAATGCTTTGCTATTCTAGATCGCCAGTATCTAGCTCCATTTATTGGACACCTGGCCACGGCTCCAGGCATCTCAACCACACAACCATGTCCACTTGCACCAGTCCTCTAATTAACAAGCTCCCCTACAGAAATACACCAAAACAGGCACCCTGTCTAACCTCTTGTAAGCCCGCTCCTTCCCCACAAGCTTCACAAACTCATCTGTGGCATACCAAAGAGGGGGGTCAATTTTAGAGGAGCCTCCAGGGGGACACTCTGTTAACGGCTCCCTCTAATTTAATTCCAGGAGCTTCAGCTCCAAGGCCTCTGTTGGCTGCTGCTGCAGCATAGGTGGTGAGAGATGGATTCTCAGCTCACCAAGACCCAAACCATTTCAATCGTTACAGATTAAATGCCTGGAAGCTCCCCAGAAGCCAATGCAATGCTGACACAGCACCTTTCAGCTAAGGATCTCCAAAGGTGTGAGTCAGCTCTCCTGACCCCACTGTACCGATGGGAGACTGAGGCACGGGGTGGTGGAAGTGGGGGTAATAGAACCTAGTACTTTTGGCTTTCACTCTCCCGTACTACAAGAGAGCCGGTGAGAGTGTGTGTGGGAAGCCATCTGCGGGAGGAAATGGGGAACGGTGCTTGTGTGCTGCTGAGCTTCCCTGAGCAGGAGCCATCCTTTGTGCTCCCATTCCGTCCCCCCTCACTACATGGGAGGATAACGTCTCCACCTACTGCACCTTTACACAGAACTACTTGCTTCACTGCAGGTCCCCCAGCCCAGCTGCAGTGGTGCGCCTTGGTGGGCTCCTTTGATGCTCTGTGGACAGGGGCGGCTCTAGCTTTTTTGCCGCCCCAAGCACAGCAGGCAGGCTGCCTTCGGCGGCATGCCTGCGGGAGGTCCGCCGGTCCCGCGGCTTCGGCATACCCACCGCCGAATTGCCGCCAAATCTGCAGGACTGGCAGACCTCCCGCAGGCACGCCGAAGGCAGCCTGCCTGCCATGCTTGGGGCGGCAAAAAAGCTAGAGCCGCCCCTGTCCACAGAGCATCAAAGGAGCCCACCAAGGCGCACCACTGCAGCTGGGCTGGGGGACCTGCGATGAAGCAAGTAGTTCTGTGTAAGGTGCAGTAGGTGGAGAATGCTGTGATCTGAAAATGTCAGAATGGGACATTTCAACATTGTCGGAGCTTTTGTCCCGTTTTTAATCTGAACCAAAGTGTTTTGACTTTGACAGAACAGTATTCTCCCACAGTAAATGATTCCACTAGCGTTTTTCTGACCAGCTCTACTCCAGATTCCCCACACTGCCCAGCAATTTTAGAGACAATCGGAGGCTACATCTACACTACAGGGGGGGGGGTCGATTTAAGATACGCAAATTCAGCTACGCGAATAGCGTAGCTGAATTCGGCGTATCGCAGCCGACTTACCCCGCTGTGAGGACGGCGGCAAAATCGACCTCCGCGGCTTCCCGTCAACGGCTCTTACTACCACCTTCGCTGGTGGAGTAAGAGCGTCGATTCGGGGATCGATTGTCGCGTCCTGACGGGACGCGATAAATCGATCCCCGAGAGGTCGATTTCTACCCGCCGATTCCGGCGGGTACTGTAGACCAGGCCTAAGACAGCCTGTGGATTATAGAGTTCTTAGAAAAATGGGCGGTTAACCAGTAAATGAGTCTCAACCTCAACAATAGCAGTGGCTATAATCTCTGACACTAATGTGAACGCTCAGTCAGCCTGTTTGGAATAATTGGTATTTGTTTAACATACAGAAAAATCACTGTCCTTTTTAAATGTAAGTTACACATGTGCTTGGGAATTTTAATGTGTAGCATTACCGCATGCAAAATGCCCTACGTGACTAATTGGATACAAGGGGAAGTGGCTAATAAGCTGCTGTACAAGACTGCAGAGGCCTTTGTCTGTAATTACTGATTCCATCGGACGGCGAGTGAGCCCAACAGATGAGGGAGAGTCACCGAGGCAGCCCTATGGAGCACTTATTCCCCTCACTTCCGCAGAAGCACCAAGCAATTGCTCCTGTGTGGAGAAGTGATGGGGCTTGTAGGGCACAGATAGGGTGACCAGACTGTCCCGATGTTTAACCCTTTGTCCCATGTCCCAATCAATGTACGATCGGGACACCATTTGTCACGATATTCAAGTAAGTAGGCGAATGGGAGTGAGGCGCTGACCCTGTGGGTGCTCCGGGGCTGGAGCACCCATGGGGGAAAATTGCAGCCAAGCTCCCCCCTCCTTGCCTCCTTCTCTCCCCCCTCGCCCCAGCACGCTGCGTCCCTGCTTCTCCCCCCCCCCAGCGCTTCCCGCCGCCTAACAGCTGTTTGGCGGTGCTTAGCGCTTTCCAGGAGGGAGGGAGGAGGAGCGGGGACGCGGCACGCTCAGGGGAGGAGGTGGAGAAGAGGCAGGGCGGGGGGGGGGTTTGGGGGAAGGGGGTGGACTGGGGGCAGGGCAAGGGCGGTGCAGGGGTGGGAAAAGGCAGGGGGTGGGCGAGCACCCACCCAGCAGAGGGGAAGTCGGCACCGTAGGGGTGAGTGGCGGGCGGGGGGGTGAAGACGTGAGTGTCGGGTGGGCAAGTGAGCAGGCAGGGAGGGGAACGGTGGGTGGGGGACAAAGGAGGGACACAGCAAGCCAGCAGCAGCCGGGGGATGAGGAAGGGCGTGGGGGGGGGACCGAGCGAGGAGGGGGCGGGAGCTGGGGCAGAGTGGGGGCGGAGCCTGGGAGGAGCGGGCATGGACTGTGGGTGGGGCTGATGGCACCCCAATATATCCCGATATTTTAGTGTGGTGATCTGGTCACCCTAGGCACAGAGTCAGCTCCATGGCAGGCAGACAAAGCTCTGGCTGAAACCGACACGCTGTGCTCCAGCCCCGAGAGCTTCACCAGTCACCAGCTGGTCCCAGCATCTGCCTTTTACAATCTCTGTTTTGCTCTATGTCCCAGTTATACAGACACCTTGGACTGAAATGCGCTGCCAGTCAGGACTGTGCAGGGGGCTTCCTGATTCACTGGGTGCACTATATTAAGCTGCTGAGCGGGCTCCAATATCCCAGCACCACCCTCCCCCATGGGACCCATCCCTAATCCCAGCCCAGCGCGGAGGGCAGGCCCTGGGTGGGAGTGGAGAGTGAGCCCACCCTTCAGAGGCAGAGGCTCCCCGCTCTGGGCATTAGGAGCTGGTGCACGGGGTCACAGAATGACAGTTGAGCTCGGCCGGGCCACCCCTCCATCATGACCCCACACACCAGGTCACAATGCCCGGAGTGTGAGCCAGCCCTGCGGGACAGGAACCACCGCTGTGGGATGAGCGTGATCCAGCTGTGCCTCCAGCGAGGACCTGCCTTCTGCACTGGCGGCGGCAAGGGTCACTGTGGCAGGGCTAGCCAACGGAAAGGGCCGCCCCAGTTACACCAAAGTAAAGAGCAGCCCCCCCAAAAGGGGGACTTTCCCCCTTCTTAGGAGAAGTCCCAGAAGCTTCCTCCAAGTCTCTCCTTGTTCTGGAGCAAAAGGAGCCAGAGGTGGTGCTAGCCCATTGGGGGCCCTAAGCAGGAATAATTGGGGGGGGGCAGCCCCCACAAAGAACACATACTAAACAAGTGAAAAGGGGGCCCCCTTGAGCTGCTTGGGACCCTAGGCAATTGCTTAGTCTGCTTATGCCTAGCACCAGCTCTGAAAGGAGCCTGTTAACGTCCCAGTCCCATTTCCCAGCAGGCTTTGTCAAGACCCCAGACTATGACCCTGGCTGCCGTGGGGACTACACTTCCCAGCAAGCCCTGAGCTCGTTTTGCCCCTCACTGGGGGAAAGAGAGGGGAGATCCCGCCCGCCCGGGCTGGCCTTGGGGGAACACAGGTCCTGAAAGCAGAGTCAGGAGCCTGGGTTTTAACCTACGGCCCAGGCTGCCTGTGAAGAATCACTCGTTACATATTAACCCAGCCCTGACATATCAAGCAGGTCATTAACAGGGTCACAGATATGTGTGTGGGGGGAGATCGTCCTGCAGGCATGCCCTCTAGTAGCCCCACACTGTCTGGTAAGGTCCCATGATGTGAGCCCACCTTGGGGCCATCAGTCACACACTACTGCTGAGCCTGACCCAGAAAGGTGTACAGACTAATACAGCACCCCTCCCACCCTGGCATCCCCCAAGTGCAACTCACCTGTCCCTTTGCATTGCTGAGGACTGTGGTGCATTCTGGGCCCGTTCTGAAATACTGCTGGGTCCTCAGTGTCACGTCTGCGGGTTTTTTATGGGTGCAATCAGCTCCTGCAGCCCAGACCTAAAAACCAGGGCAGATTATTACTGCTGATTATTTGTTTTGGTGAAGCGCCTAGGAGCTCTAGTCATGGACCAGGGCCCCATTGTGCACGGTGCGGTACAAACACGGAACAAAAAGACAGCCCCTGCCCCAAAGAGCTTACAATCGGATGAACATGTCCTGCCCCCGGGAAAGGGAATCGTGTCTGTGCAGCTCCCAGAGCTCACTCCACATCGCTTATGCCAGCACATCCCTCTCCATTAAAGTAGCACCTGGCGTTTCTATATCCCCTATCATCGGAGGGCTTTCAAGTACTTTCCTGACCTTAGCCAGCAGGGCAGCTTGCAGAGCAAGGTTATCCTCAGCATAAGCTCGGGGGCAGGAGTGGGCCCCCAGGCGCACAACACCCCTGTGTGGTAGGTTCGGTTGTTTCCATTTCACAGATGGGGAAAGAGAGACCCCAAGCAATGACTCGCCCAAGGTCACACAGCGTGCGGGTGGTGGAGCTGGGAATGGAGTCCAAGGCCCCTGCTCTAGCCAGTAGGCTGCCTGCTTTACTCCTTGTTCTGGTAGCCCATGTCTATGCTTTGTAGCTCAGGCTGGTGATATCTTTCCATCCACCTCATAATTTGGCCGGGAGGCTTCCCAGGCTGCTGTGCCATCACTGATGAGCGGCCAGGGTCTGCTGCACTGGGGCCAAGAGTGTTAAACCGGAAAAGGCCTCTGCAAGACACACAGTGTCAAGTGTTGTTTTAAAAGTGGGGAGGGCTGGGCTGGGCAAAACCCTGTTGAAGAAGTGAGCTTCACAGCCCTGGGGCTCCCACAGCTCGGGCTCTGCCACCTCCCCCACCCACCTCAGGAGTGCTGGGGGAACCCCTGGAGGGAGATGCTGCATAGCCTGGCAACTGACTCTTGTATAAAACTCTGTGTATTGTTTGTGGCTCTTCCCTCACCAGCTTCCCCTTCTCACTGAGTCAGGCACCACTGAGACTGCACCAGGGACATTGCGATCTGAAGAACTCAGCTGGAGGAGGTTCCCTCTGTCCTTTGCTGAACCTTAATGAGTGAGGCAGCCTTTGTCCTGCCCTCACCCTCTTGTCTGTCCTGCAGCAGTATGCAGGGCGCCTTTCCCTCCCTCCCTCCTTTGCCTGGGACAGGAAGGGAGGTGTGTGGGGTGGGGAGGGGGAAGTGTTAAGGTAGCGTTAAGCTCACTTTGCTTTTCTCATACTCTGGGGTGTACCCCTGTGCCCCTGGTATAAGTTAGAGCAGCTTCAGGGCTGCTCTAATTTACACTCTGCTTTTCATGCCCCCCTATGGGATGCAAGAATAGCCATAGCTCAATACACTCTAGACACATCTTCTCCCCACCACGCCCCCCTCTTTCAACAACCCTGACACGCCCTGACATGCCCCTTATGCTGGGGGCTGGGAGCAGGGCTGGTCTAGAGCCATGTGATGGGGTGTTCACCCCACACACCCCTGAAGGGGTTAAGGTGGCTCAGAAGGGGCTAATTAACCTGGCGGGCTGCACCTGGGGGAAGACAGGCTTGACTGACAAGCCGGAAGTGAAGATGAAGCCCATTTGGTCAGGAGTAGGTGGGGCTTGTATAAAGCCAGGAAGTGAGAGCAGAAGGGGCTGTAGGCTCTCTCTGGGCCTAGTGAAGAGAGGAGGAGGAGGAAAACCAGAGCTGGGGCCCTGGGATCCTGATCTTGGGGGAAAGGGTTTACCCACAGGGGTGGTGGAGGAAGCCTCTGGAGGATGGAGTAGGAAGAGACCCAGGGAAATGGCAGCAAGGGTTGAGATGGTGCAGACCTGGGCTGCTGGTTGTAGGCCCCTGGACTGGAAAGCAGAGTAGTGGGTGGGGCTGGGTTTTCCTACCAGCCACTGGGACAGTGGCACTGCCTAGAAAGGTACCCAGGCTGCTGGTCTGGTGAGACTTTGTTAGCCTGGCAGGGGAAAACTGTATAGGAGCTGGCTGGAGGCCAAGCCACCAAGGAGAAGCACTGTGACTCCTAGCGAACAAGAGAGAGCATGAGTGAGCGAAGGAAGGGAGTGTCTGACCGGGCAGAGGAGACGCTCCAGTGGTGAGTACCCTGTTACAAGCCATTGTGCCACCTCTACGCCAGCCCTGCACAGGAGGTACCCTTAGGGGCCATTTATCACCCCTTTAAGGGCGCTTTATGCCATCAGAGGTGTCTGCTGGGGCTGTAGTGTAAGGGAGGAATGGGACCCAGAATCCTTGGTTTTCTTAGTCGCTCAGTTCTCGCCTTTCCAGCCACTGAGCAGACAGTGCATCATGCCACAAATAGGCCTGCTGCTTACCGTGACGTGATGCAGTGTGGGCAGCATGGTGTCTGGGGGGAAGCGGTAGATGGACACCGGGTACCCTCCAATCCACTGCTGGATGATGAAGCCACTCAGGTCCACGTCTTGGTCCAATGAGGTGTTGAGGATTCGAACGAATTTGCCCTTACAATTCACGGTGGTGATCTTTAGGAATCCTGTGTCCCCAGGAACCCTGGGGGTGGGGAGACAAATGGAAGGAAGAATGCACCAAAGGAAGAAAGAGGATTGAAGCTTCTCTTCCTCCCTTACTGCTAGCAGACAAGGAGAGAGCGAGAGACCTATCACTGTCTCAGCTTAAACTTCTTCTGAAGTAAATGGGATGAAATTCAATAAGGATAAATGCAAAGTATTCCACTTAGCAAGGAACAATCAATTGAACACATACAAAATGGGAAACGACTGCCTAGGAAGGAGTACTGCAGAAAAGGACCTGGGGGTTATAGTGGATCACAAGCTAAATAGGAGTCAACAGGGTAATGCTGTTGCAAAAATAAAAAACCAAACATCATTCTGGGATGTATTAGCAGGAGTGTTGTAAGCAAGACATGAGAAGTAATTCTTCTGCTCCACTCCATGCTGATAAGGCCTCAACTGGAGTACTTTGTCCATTTCTGGGTGCCACATTTCAGAAAAGATATGGACAAATTGGAGAAAGTCCAGAGGAGAGCAACAAAAATTATTAAATGTCTAGAAAACATGACCTATGAGGGCAGATTGAAAAAAAACGGAGCTTGTTTAGTCTGGAGAAGAGAAGACTGAGAGGGGACATAACAATTTTCAAGTACATAAAGGTTGTTACAAGGAGGAGGGAGAAAAATTGTTCTCGTTAACCTCTAAGCATAGGACAAGAAGCAATGGGCTTAAATTGCAGCAAGGGAAGCTTAGGTTGGACATTAGGAAAAACTTCCTAACTGTCAGGGTGGTTAAAAACTGGAATAAATTGCTTAGGGAGATTGTGGAATCTCCATCATTGGAGATTTTTAAGAGCAGATTAGACAAACACCTGCCAGGAATGGTCTAGTTATTATGTAGTCCTGCCTTGAGTGCAAGGGACTGGATTAGATGAACTCTCAAGGTCTCTTCCAGTCTTACACTTCTGTAATTCTTCCTGAGTCCCAGCTACATGACAGCAGCTGCCTGTATCTGTGTCTGACGTTCTCAGGGGTGCCAGGTCATGGCACTCACCTTTCATGTTCTTCACCTTTGCTCAGATCTGAGGGCATCACAGATGTCTTGCAAACTCCTATCCCACCAAGACCGGCATGAGTGGGACGGCACAGATCCTGGGACTGGTCCGTCTTCGGATCCAGAGCTTTTAAAAGAAAGAGACACAAACTCAAAATGGGGGCACGGCTACTGAATATTAACATGTGCTAATGTAACCCTCTGAAAGAGGAAACCGTGGTCAGGGCCGGCTCCAGGCACCAGCTTAGCAAGCAGGTGCTTGGGGCGGCCACTCTGGAGGGGGGCGGCACGTCCGGCTATTCGGCAGCAATTTGGCGGAGGGTCCCTCACTCCTGCTCGGAGTGAAGGACCTCCCACCGAATTGCCGCCGCAGATAGTGATCGTGGCTTTTTTTGGGGGGGGGGCTGCTTGGGGCGGCAAAAACCCTGGAGCCGGCCCTGACGGTGGTGGAGGTCAGTCTACCCAGATCTCCTCAGAGGTAGAATTGGTTTCAAATAACATCCAATTTACTACGTACTTTTGCTTTTTATTTTGGGTTCACAGATTGTAAGGCTAGAAGGGACCATTACGATCCATTAGTTTGCTCCGTTGCATAACACAGGCCACAGGACTCTACTCCGTGATTCTCACGGTAACTTGTGGTGGAACTAGCGTGTATCTTCAGAAAGATGTTCAATCCTGATCTGAAGACTCCAAGTGATGGCAAATCGACCATGTCTCCTGGTCAGGTGTCCCAATGGCTAATCCCCCTCCCTGTTAAACGTGCATCTTGTTCCCACCCCCAGCCAGGCTGCAGGTTCAAACACTGCTCCAGGCGCTGACCTTGCAGTGTGGTGCCTGATGCTGTGCTGTTACAGGGGCTGTCCTTGGGAAGAGTCACTCCACAAAATGCCTGGCTGGATGTGTTAGAAGCCAGTGCCCTGACGGTGCTTTGCCAAAGGAGAAGGCCTAATGCTGATGTCCTGGCCAGCATTCCCTCTCCTAGGAGAGACTTCTACTCAGTGCCTGTGCAGGGGATGTGACACCCATATCCCTTGTGGCCATTCCGATAGCTGTTTAAGATCCCAGAAGCTCTTGGAAAAGAGTAAGGAACACCGCCGTGTGTTCTGACGAACTTCCCTGCACACTAGTGTCCTCCTGCTACTAATAAAAACCTCAGCACAACTTTACTTTGCTTCAGTGGTTCCAACCTGGGGCCTTTAACGGGTTCCAGTATCCAAAGCTGCAAGTGAGCTATTGCTCAGGGCCCCATGGGTGCCCGGTCTTCCTGTGCAGTCCCTATAATCTCTAACTGGCCAGAGTGCCCCAGGCTCCACTGCAAGCAGCAATCCTGCATTGGCAGGGCCCAGTGCTAGCTAATCGATTCCGTTTTTGGGTATGTCTATGCTTGGAGCTAGGGGTGTGATTTCCAGCTGGAGGAGATGTTGTTGCACTAGGTCTCAGCGAGCTAGCAGGCTAGACATAGCATAGCAGCGGTGATGTGAGTGGTGGGAGAGGGCTCCCTGCTCTGAATACATGCCCAGAGATACTGGGTATGCGCTCAGGGTGGCTAGCCCCTCCTGCCGCTTGTGCTAGCTCTCATCGCCACAGCAGCACGGGTTTGTCTCCTTGAGCTGGGAATCATGCCCCCAGCTCCAGGTGTAGGCATACACTTAGTGTCAAGTGTTTGGTGATGCCTGGTGTGTGACAAGTGTTGCAGAAAACAGAGTGTAATAGGTGCCTGGGATGGTCGGTTCTCTCCCGTGATAGTACAATGCAACTGGGTGGGGGTTTTTTGAACTAAGCTTAGTTAGTTGGGAGGTTAGTTAAAGCTATCATCAAGTTACAGCTGCTGTAGATCCCAGGAGGTGGCTGCAGGAACTATTTATATCATGCAAGAAAAGATCTTGTGGTTAAGGCACTGGAATGGGACTCAGGAGACATCATTAATTCTCAACTCTGCCACAGGCTTCCTGTGTGGTCTTGGGGCAGTCACTTAATCTCTCTATATAATGGGCATAATAAAGCTCCCTTTGTCTATTTAGTCTATAAACTCTTTGGAATAGGGGCTGTCTCTTACTATATGCATGCTCAACACCTAACATAATGGGGCCTTGATCTTGGCTAGGGCATCCAGACACTAGCATAATAATTCAATAAACTCCCCAGTGTGGTTTAAAATATACTTAGTTCCTGTAGTTTGCCAGCTGGACCCTGACTTCAGTTATGCCAGAGTGACTGTACTGAAATTGGTAGAATAACTGAGAACATGTGTTAACTGTCAGGGGACCACAGTATTGTAACTGGATCCCCCAGGACAGTAGATTCATAGATTCTAGGACTGGAAGGGACCTCGAGAGGTCATCGAGTCCAGTCCCCTGCCCGCATGGCAGGACCAAATACTGTCTAGACCATCCCTGATAGACATTTATCTAACCTACTCTTAAATATCTCCAGAGATGGAGATTCCACAACCTCCCTAGGCAATTTATTCCAGTGTTTAACCACCCTGACAGTTAGGAACTTTTTCCTAATGTCCAACCTAGACCTCCCTTGCTGCAGTTTAAACCCATTGCTTCTTGTTCTATCCTTAGAAGCTAAGGTGAACAAGTTTTCTCCCTCCTCCTTATGACACCCTTTTAAATACCTGAAAACTGCTATCATGTCCCCTCTCAGTCTTCTCTTTTCCAAACTAAACAAACCCAATTCTTTCAGCCTTCCTTCATAGGTCATGTTCTCAAGACCTTTAATCATTCTTGTTGCTCTTCTCTGGACCCTTTCCAATTTCTCCACCTCTTTTTTTGAAATGCGGTGCCCAGAACTGGACACAATACTCCAGCTGAGGCCTAACCAGAGCAGAGTTAAATATACTACTGATAGACCATATGCTATCCCCAGGGTCTGGCCAGAACAGTTATGTGTAGTTATCACATTGTAAGGGAGACGTTTAGCATCAACTGTAACTAATTCTCACCCTCTTGGAGGGATTAATCTAGATTACATGAGCCCAGGCCACGTGTCTGCAAGTGTTGCCCATGCATGATTCTTTGACTCCCCTAATGCCAGATTGTATAAAGTGGCAGAATTTAAACTTACAACCAGAGTGTTTGGGCTGGATGTCCTCCCAGGACAGTGGGAGACTGGGGAACAATACCGCAACTTCAGATCTGCTTGGTGCAGAAACAAGATCTGATTTTGGAGAAGAGATCGCCTCCCACCAAGAACTTTCTGATGGTAGTTTCCTCTCCTTTCTCGCAGGTAAACTAGCCAGCTCTTGACTTGAACTGAAGTTGTTAAGATCATTTATTTTCCATCTGTAAGAAAAGATAAAACATTTAAGGTCTGGATTGATGTACCATTATTTATAAAGTTTGGCAATCTCTACCCCAGAAATAGAATGAATTAACTAATGAACTATGAGGGATGGGGAAAGTAATCCTTACTAAGTTTGATAAGTAGGAAAAATATCTTGTGTATGTTCTGGCCAGACCTTGGGGATAGCATATGGTCTATCAGTAGTATATTTAAAGGTGAGTTGAATTGCAAACTAAAAGCAAACAACTTCAGAATGTTTTACTGGATGCTTCAGATAGCTCAGCAATGAGAGGCATTCAATACAGAATAAACTTTAAATGTGCCTTTCTACAAAGTCCACTTCCTGCCTCGTAATGCCCCAACATGCAGTGTGTTGGTAACATCATGCCCACCCCTTACATCTTATTGTTGTTTTGTAAAATAAGGGTTTTTCTTAGGAAAAATTGCAAAATGCAATATACAGATGCTCCCCTGGTTACGCAAACCCGACTTACGGAAATCCGGACTTACGGAAAAAGTTCTGTACGCTTTTTTTTTTTTTTGCATAATTGTCGGAGATACGTTCCTGAATTACGCAAAATTGGACTTACGCAAGGCTTTCCGGAACACCAAACTAGTTTTCACACAGCTTGAGTTCCAGCTTCCTTTTCATTGTTTACCAAGGACCACATTCTGTCTGGAACTCTATCCAGCAAACAGACATGTAGTGGCCGAATAATATAATGCAGATAGACCTGCATTGCAGCGGCTGTCATCTCCAGTGGAGTTCTGTGCTTTACATGATAGCATTACCATTAGCTCAGTGCATGCTGGGGCTGGAGGGGGGTAGTCTTACACAGAAGAACTTGAAAAACAGCTAGTTTTAAGCCCATTTTGTGGTCAGTGCCTCATAGACAGTACATAACACTGATGTATCTGGGCTTGCAAAAATATTGTTTGTAGCAACCCTTTAAATAATGAGTCAAACACTGGTACCTAATCAAATGGATTGCAAAAGCACTTTTTAGCACATTAGACAGCTAATAACCAGACAACTATAGAAAAAGGCAGGTCTATTGGGGCTGTGTCAGCTGACAGGAAAACCCAATGGCTTGCTCCACTGCTTGCTGGGTTACTCATATAAGGCCATTTTTCCTCATCTCTAGTTTAGTTTCTCCATAGTATGAATCACTACAAAATACACATACACACATGCGCCCCAGTGCTGTGTTGCCTTGACCAGCTTTCTCAAGGGAAACTGAGTTTATGATCAATGCCTGGTGGTTGGGTGATGCTGGGGGGAGACTTGCCAGTAGGGAGAGGGACAGACCCCCATACATCCACAATGGAAAACAATGAAGCAGCAGACCATAGTCGCTATTGTGGCTATTTATTAGGCACATCCAGGGGCAGAGTGTGGGTTTCCCTAGATACATGGGACCCCTGGTTAAAAAGGATTGATCACAAGGCGGTAGTTAGTGTGATGGGGTGGTATGCTCCTTAAGAGTAGTGGGGCCTAATGGTCTGCCCACCCCATCACGTGGCAAGCCTTTAAGAGTTTGAAATGTCTGACTATATATACAAGGACTTGGGAGAGCAGAAGTAGTTCTAGGAGTAAGAAGTGTTTTGGGAGGAAATGCCATTACTGTTTCTTTAAGGGCCAGGAGCCTTACAGAGAGGGTGGGGCAAAGCTCCCCTCTCTCCCAGCGGACTGGGGATGAGTTAGGAGAAGGGGAGCAGCGTACATGCTATGCTGCCTCTTCCCTGGTAGCAGGGCAGACACCAGGAGACAGCAATAGGGTAAGGCTGGCTGAGAAGCTGGAAGGCTCCTTGAGGAAAAGGGGCCAGCTGAGGGGGAAGCTGGCAAAGACCCTACAGCTGGCTAATCCACAACTCCGCTTCAGAGGGGAGAACTGGGGACTCCTGCTTAAGGAAGGGCTGAAAAGGAGTAACCCAGAGACAGAACCAGGGAGAGTCCCAGAAACAGACTGCTCCCAGGTGCGGGGAAGCAGAGTCTCCTGAAGGAAGGAGCCAGAGATCGCTGGCAGGGCTGGCCCTAGTCCAAATGGTGCTCCAGTTGAAGAGCGTTTTCGGCACCCCACCTCCATTTCGGTGCCACCCACACATACTTTCACAATTACACAATAAAACAAAGTTCACAATATCACAGCTAGGCTCTCACTTCACTTCACTTAGTTCTTAATCTCATTGACTGACTGGCGACACCCCACCCCTTATATACCCACCAGGACATGGCCCACAACATTCTAGGCGGTTCGAGGAAAATGTAGTTCTCAGAAAGTCTTTAAGGTTCCATGAGATTCTACAAAGGTCCAGAATATACTAGGAGGTTAGTGAAAAATGAACTCACATATGGAATACCTGAAACATTTTACTTCAAACATTCTATTTTCCCTTTTGTCGCTAACAACAAAAACAGCACCCAAGCCCGGTGTCCGCCAAACTTGGCACCCCAGATGGTTGCCTGGGTCGCATGCCCCTAAATCCGGTCATTGATTGCTGGTTGGAGTGAGCCTGACACAACAAATGTCCCTGAGTGCATTGGGGTAAGTGCCTATTTATGCCTATGTCAGTCACTATGTGAAACCTTGGCAAGGGGGTGTGCTTGTTGATTAAAAAGGTCTAGCCTTGTTTATAACTTAGGTGAAGAGAAGTGAGGCAGGGCTCACCTGTGGCACCATGCCTGGCCGAAAGGGGCAGACTGGGGTGACCTCCATAGCATCACACTCGGATAAGGGCATGAGAAGAGGGAGGTGAGTGGGGTAGGGTCCCCCCATGGGGGTGGCGGGGGTGAATCTTGCACTCCCTGTAGCAATCCTGTATGTAGCTCACAGTAACAGTTACAGACTAAACACAGCCCTGCTGTAAATCCATTCGGTCTGTTTCTCTCTCATGCACACCAGTGTAAATCAGGAATGACCCCAACAATGTCAATGGAGTTACACTGGGGTAGAACTGGTGTAAGTGTGAATTTGCCCCATAGCCTTCATTGGGGTGCCCCGACCCTAATTATGAAGCCACTAGCGGTGCTACAAACATCAGTATTGTGGGGATTAGCTAATAGCCCTGTGGTAATGGAGAGCAGGCAGGGAGCAGTCACTGGCTTTGCCATACCTGCCCTCTGACTCTGTAGAGGACGTGCCGTAGAGGTTGAATTCTGCTTGAACTACTTCTGATATCTGGGTTCTTCCGTCGTCCTTTTCCATCTGAAGTGTTGCTGGATCTCTATCCTAAAAAAACGTAAGAAGATGGTGAACCTGCCAATCACTGTCCAGGACTGCAATCTGTGTGCCAGGCGGATCTCTGCCAACTGCTAGCCCCTTTGGTGTCCTCTAGATACAAATGCCACAGCCAAAAATGGTGGCAGAATGTCTGTCGTGTCTGTTCTAAGCCCATGGCTGCAGGGTTCCCTACGAGCTTTTGGACACCCCAAAGATCTTGCTCTGCCATGTTCATTGAAAGGGTTGGACAAGGGCCTCACTACCAATGCCAGTCCCAGGAGCGTTTCTCTTCCCCTCCTTGCCCCTCACCAGCTGTTTAATACAATCACACACCGATGGCACATCAGGCAGTGAAGTGGAGTCTTTTGGCAGAAGGGGCTTCCAGTCCCTGATCTTGCACTTAACCCTGATTCTACCGCCCACCATGGAGATGTGCACTGGACTGACCTTGAAGAATGAATCCAGGAAGCTCATGTGCTTGGGGATCCTCCGCAGCATCATGTTACTAGGCTCTGCCACTACGTTGTTGTTTCCTGTCTCTGACCAAAGCTACGTGGAGAAATGCAAGCAGCACGTTAACAGAGCCACTCCGTCACTTGTGACCTCTTGAGTGATTTGTCCTGTGTGAGAGTGTTTTCCAAGTCCTAACTTCGGTCTTCCTTTCTCATCCCCTCTCCCTCTCCATCAGTTGGACTCGGTGCTGCAGCCCCACTGCAGGGCATGCGCTTTGATCCTCTAGCTCATGGATTCTCAATGTGGGGATCAAAACAGGGACCCCAGTGGCATGTGACCATCCACCCTTCCTATACCGGTAGAGGAGAGGCGGGTCCTGGCTAGATATGGGAAGAGTCCCAGGGTGGAGGGGGCCTGATATGAAACAAGCTAAAGCAGTGATCCTCAGCCAATGTCACACCCTCTTTGTGGACACGCTAAAGCACAATCCATGTTCACTTACTCAGGGGTGAGCATTCAGTTCTGTCCTTAAATAACCTCCCACTCCACCCCCAAACTCCAGTAATGGCCTTAACTTGACTGTGAGCTGGCATGTTTATTTCTGTGGTTTTGGGACATTTCTGTAAGTGGCTTTCCCCCCCCCCCCCCCGCCCCCAGAGCAGTCTCTGTGCTGTCTCCTGGTTACCCCTGTAGCTGTAGATCTGTCTAGTGGGGACCATCAAGAATCCGCAGGACTGGGAGAAGATTATAAAAAGCGAAACCAGAATTTAGTGCAGTGTATCACTGAGGGCCGCTATTTGGGCCAATCAGGTCTGCACTCTGATCTGTAGGGTGGAGGGCGTGTTTATTCACTTGGCATAGAGCCTGGGAGAAGACCCTGAACAGGACTTCTAACCCCACTGTACCAGAGTCAGACTGCTCTCTGTCGCCGTACTAGCTGGATATTTCCTTTCCGTTTTTTTAACCATGCTTAAGTTGTCACCCGAAGCAGATGTGAAGAAAGAAAATAACATCTCTGAGAATCAAAGGTCTGTCCTGAAAAACACCATGCTGTCTTGTTTTAGACTTGCAGTCTCTGTAATCCGTGCATGGGCTAGTGGTTACAGCAGGGTATGGGGAATCAGAACTTTCTTCTTGACTCTGCTACTGTATGTAGAAGAACCCAGAGCAAGTCACCTTCCTCCATTAAGTCTCCAATTCCCTCTCCCTAAAGTACAGTAATGCTTACCTGCCTACCAAGAGTGGGACAAAACTAACTGTCCTGGAAGAGCTTGGAGATCATTGGAGGAAAGGTGCCACATTTGTGCCAAGTAATAGGATGATTTTGTAGCATGCCCACTGGTGCAATTGTGCTGCCACCTAGTGGGGAGTGTGCCTCAGAATCAATTCACTCACAGGTGATGAAGTGTCTCTGCTAGTGGAGACATAAATATTATTACCTGGTGTCAGAAGAAAAACCTGTTGCTTTTGCCAGGCTCACTTCCCCCAGCTAAGCAATTAATACAGTATCAGATAACGGGAGAAGATGGCAATGAGTCGGTGACAATGCTTAAAAGTTTGCAGTCCTGAAAATCCTCGTCTACGGTACAGGAACTATCCCCTACTGCCAATGGATGTCAGCAATAAGTGCAGTTGTCCCAGTTTAACTGCAAGAGTAGCCAAGCCCACACCATGTTCTAGCATCGTTTCAGAAACTGGTTTGTGCTTGGCTATACTCGCAGCTGAGTCATGGTCCACACCCTGTTCAGCTGCACCCATGGGTGCAATTATGATAGTGTAAGCAACACCTAAGAGCCACTAGCTCACAGAGGGGGCTTTGCTGATTTGGTTGTGTTTGTTCTGAATTCCAGTGGGTCTCTGCTTCCCTTTCACATTTATCTTATTTTTAAATTCCTGCGTCTCCCATTGCTTAACCCCATTCTCCTGCCTCTCCCTCCAGCCTCAGGCTTGGTTTTCCTCTTGAATCTCAAGGAGTGAATTCTAAAGAGTCCAGGCCTCTTTATCCCCTTCTCTTAATGGGATGGGATGCACTTTGCAGCCCCTCAGAGCTGCTGAAGAGCATACCCCTCACTGGTCCTGCAGGTCGTCCTGGATTGCTTCACTCTTTACATATTGGGGATCCATCTGCCTTATTCGTGACTGATTGGAAGGTTTGAAATATAATCTCCAGCCATTAGTTCAGCTCTGGTTCTGCTTATTTCACTAGGTGTGTCACGTTTTGACTTCAAATTCCAAAGGATCCCCCACTCCTCTCTTAAGGTGCCACAAGTACTCCTGTTCTTTCCACTCCTCTCTTGTGTGTCTGCATGAAGATGCCCATAAACAAACAGGGCCATCTGCTTTTCCACCACTTTGTTTGTTTTGCCTAAAGTCACAAACGTTGATTTTAAAAACAGAAGGAAGCTCGGCCATGTGGGGAGAAATAACATGTGAATTCCATATGCAGCAAAGCCTTATTGGATATCTCCCCCTAGTGGGCACATGGTATAATGAACCTAGGGGTTGATTCTGCTCCTATTGAAATCAATGGCCAAATTCTTATTAACTTCAATTTTGCAGGATCAGCTCCCTCCTTAGCAGTGATGATTATGGACTTGCTTTCAGCCAGTGCGGGATTCTGACACCTCAGCAATGCTGGGTTTATTTATCGAATTTTATCTTTTTTGGCTTTTGTCACTGGCATTATCTAAATTGCTGAGGTGCCCTGATCTGGAATACTGTGTTCAGTTCTGGCCATCCAGCCTCAAAGGATACCACAAAATTAATTACGGTCAGAGACAGACGATGAGAAACATGGCAAACCTTCCACGGAAGCAGAGAGTTTGTTTGCCTTAGAGAGGAGAGGAGTCAGAAGGAACATGAGACACTGTACAAAGCAATGAACGGTACCGAAAAGGTAGATCAGGAAAGTGTTACAAGAAGGGCAAATAAACAGGAGCAAAGGTACAGGCAATGAAATGGAAAGGTGGCAAATCTGAAACTGCTCAGAGGACATATTTTTTTCCACACACACGCTGCAAGGCTAAGCTGTGGAACTCACTGTCACAGGATACTGTTGAGGGCTCAAAAAAGGGAGAAGAGGTCTAGATGATTAGCAAGAACACCCTGAGTTACAACACTAAGGATGTTAAACAAACAAGAAATTGGGAGGTGGGTTATCCCATAACTGCCTACTGAAGGCTTTCTTGCATCTTCTTCTGAGGCAATGGGTACAGGCCCCAGAAGGGGTATCTGCACTTTTGTCTATTGCACATAGACAGACGTGTGTTTATGGTGCTGGCACTAGCGCACTAAAACTAGCTGAATCGATGTTGCGGCAGAGGCTTGCGATAGCCACCTGAGCTTGGACCCAGGGTTAGGGTGGGCTTGAGCTCACATGGCTAGCTCGAGCCTCTGCGGGCGCCACGACGTCCACATGCTAGCGTGAGCCCCACTCACCCAAGCCTGTCTGCCTGGGCTGCGAGGCTCCCTGCCAGCTGCAGTGTAGCCATACCCAGAGCCTAGACTAGCCGGATGAGCGCTGGTCCGACCCAGTCCGTTAGTTCCTAGGATCCTCTAGTCCTGTTCTGGGGCGAAGAGGGTGGATGGTCCATAGCAGTCCCCTTTGCAGGGTGGTCCTTAGGCCGAACCCACGGGCTTTCCAGCCACTTTGTGCTACCAGAGCAGGCCCCAGCACCTGCCTCTAAGCCTACAGAGAAGTTTGGTTGACTCAGCACCAGGGCCGGCGCTTCCACTAGGCGACCCTAGGTGGTCGCCTTGGTCGGCAGGATTTGGGGGGCGGCATTTTGCCGTCCTCAGCGGAAATTCGGTGGCGGGGGGTCCTTCCGCTCCGGGTCTTCGGCGGCAATTCGGCGGCGGGGGGTCCTTCCGCTCCAGGACCCGCCACCAAAGTGCCCCGAAGACGCGGAGCGGAAGGACCCCCCGCCGCCGAATGCTCAGAGGAGGAGCGCTGCTGCCTAGGGCGGCAAAAACCCTGGCACCGCCCCTGCTCAGCACATATCTCCTCTCTCTTAATGGGTTTTAACTCCTCTTTCCACAGCTCTTCTGAGTCCCCTCTGCATAAGCCACGCTGCCAGATATGGGGGAGTCACAGCAAAATGTGCCCAGCTCCCCGTGTGCCCTTGCTGCCTGAAGTCACGGGCACTCCAGCAGCCTGTGGGCTGTGTGGCCCAGCTAATCCAGCTCTGCCTTCTGTTCCTCACCTCATGTCTCCGTAACTGCTGACAGAGCCACCCTCAGCTGACCTGCCCCATGCAGAAACCTGCCTTAAAGGGGGAACGCCTCAGCTGCTAGTTACAAATCTATTTCCAATTGCAGGGGAGGTATTTTGCAGTGATATAAGGGCAGCCCTGGCTGTGACCTGCCCCCACACGCACCCCCACGCTATCCCCACCCCCACTGGATGCCTTCTGCCTGAGCTCTGCTCTGTAACCACATTACATCAAAACTGAGCCATCCAGGGCACGCAGCGCTGTGAGTTTCCCTGGCCTGGGGCCACGCGTGCCCATTGCCTAGTTTCCGTCCGCTTCTGGATTAGAGCGGAGCTGCATACCACATACCATTGCTGTAATGCAATTTGCAGATTCCCCAGCACTACAGGCTCAAACCTGTTCCAAAGTTCTCGCCCCTCTGCCAAGGTTTCTGTGCCAAATGAGAGTTCTAATTCCCGAACAGGAGACACTGTGCTTAGCTAGATTAGGGTTACCATACGTCCGGATTTTCCCGGACATGTCCGGCTTTTTGGAACTCAAATCCCCGTCCGGGGGGAAATCCCAAAAAGCCGAACATGTCCGGGAAAATCCGACGCCGCTGGGTGCTGGGCCGGGGGCTGGCCCGGGGCTGGGGGCCGGGCCGGGCCTGGCGATGCTGGGCGGCTGGGGGCCGGGCCGGGCCTGGCGATGCTGGGCGGCTGGGGGCCGGGCCGGGCCTGGCGATGCTGGGCGGCTGGGGGCCGGGCCGGGCCTGGCGATGCTGGGCGGCTGGGGGCCGGGCCGGGCCTGGCGATGCTGGGCGGCTGGGGGCCGGGCCGGGCCTGGCGATGCTGGGCGGCTGGGGGCCGGGCCGGGCCTGGCGATGCTGGGCGGCTGGGGGCCGGGCCGGGCCTGGCGATGCTGGGCGGCTGGGGGCCGGGCCAGGGCCGGGCGGTCGGGGGCCGGGCCGGGGCCGGCGGTGCCGGGCGGCCGGGGGCCGGGGCGGCTGGGGCCGGGGCCGCGCTGGGCCGGGGGCCGGGGGTGCTGGGCCGGGGGCCGGCGGTGCTGGCCCGGGGGTGCTCGGACGGGGGCTGGCCCGGGGCCGGCACCCCAGGGCCCGAGCCGGGGCCGGGGCCGGCCGCCGGAGGGGGCCAGACTGGGTCGCGCCTCCTCCCCCCACCCCCCCCAGCTTACCTGCTGCCTGCTTCCTGCTTCAGGCTTCCCGCGAATCAAATGTTCGCGGGAAGCAGGGGAGGGGGCGGAGTTGGGGCGGGGGCGGGGGCGGGCTGGGGGCGGGGGCGGGGCCCCGTGGAGTGTCCTCTTTTTGGACACTCAAAATATGGTAACCCTAAGCTAGATTGGCTTTGGAATTTCACACACACATGCCTTATAACAGGGCAGCTGTCCAGGAGGGGGCTGAAGGCTGGATTCTAATACCAATAAAGTCAATGGGAATTTTGCTATTGGCTTCAGTGGGAACCAGCCCAAACTCTAATTTTGCACCTTTCTTATTCTTTTCTGCTCTTGTCTTTTGCCTGTGACTTGCTCCCTCTCCAAGGCTTATGTGCGTTTTAGCAGACAGTTATCTGCAGGATCCTTGTCTTTTTGGCCCCTATTCACACTGGTATAGAAACTGATGGCTACAATAGTGCTGGAACAAGGCTATTACTAGCAGGGCTCTAGCACACTTTCCCTGACCAGCGTGTGCAAGTGTTGGTGTTTTTATTTTGTCTGAGATCTGTGTTGTAAAACCATGCTATGGATTACATAGGCTGCATAGTTAAGCACCTTCATTTTCAGTTTAAACTGATTTTTACTGAAAAAATCCCGGGTTCTTCAGTGTTGTTTAGTTTTTTCCAATTTTCACCCTACTTTTGTATCATTCAAATATATAAAAAATAACCGTTTTATTAGGAAAATGCAATACGTTGCGTAAGATGTATGTATTATGATACTACATTAGTCTGTGTGTATATGCAAAGCTGCCCATTGAAGTAAGGCTATGTATTAGTCTAAAAGAGACACCCAATAAACAAACAGGCACGCACACAAGCTCTGAGGTGCGTGCACATCTGAACATACTGATGAATCTCACGCCCACCACGTACACATTTCAAGCTGTTAGCAGATAATGGTTTAAAAATCTGATCCACTAAAATGGGAAGAAAACGAAAATCTCTATCAGAATATGTTTCAGAACACAAGGAAGTATTCAAAAGTGTTCAAAAAACAGGAGAAAAGGATGAAGTTGAGTGTATGTGCTGCAAATGGTATGGCCCAATTATTAAATGTAAATATGTATAGGATTCAGAGTAGCAGCCGTGTTAGTCTGTATCCGCAAAAAGAACAGGAGTACTTGTGGCACCTTAGAGACTAACAAATTTATTAGAGCATAAGCTTTCGTGGGCTACAACCCACTTCTTCGGATGCATATGAATATGCATTTAATGATTTAATACATTAAATAATTTAATTTAATTTAAAATTAAGAGTGTCACAGTTCACTTGCAAGTTACAAAATGGAGTTCTGCACTAAGGAGACATTTTTATGCACAGTCGTGACTCCAGCTAATAAGAAATCCCTCCCTCTCCCCTCTCTAGTTGCTCCTCTCTAAGATACCTGAGCATGTATGTGAATGAATTTATCCCTCCTCTCCCCTGTGAAGTAGGGAAGTATCATTAGCCCCATTTCACAGATGGGTAAACTGAGGCACACGGATTAAGCAACTTGCCCAAGGTCACACAGTATGTCTGAGGCACAGTCCGGAACTCGGCACTTATCTGATGAGTCCTAGGGCTAGTGCTTCCCATGAGACCATCTAGATATGTGCCAGTTATCCTTAGCAGCAGCCCTACAGCAAGGAGGCCTCTTGATCATTGACTGCTCTTCTGGTCCTCAGTGTCCAGACCTTGCCATGTTAACCATGGCAGCTTAGTGAGGCCCTTGACCAGAAGCTAGTAGACTGGGCACCCTTTCTAGCCATGTACCATTAGGATTATACTGAATATCTCTGTAGCCTGTCCCATCCCAGTGATACCTGACATCCTTTCAGGTCTATACCGGCGTCACTGTCGAACCTTACTGAGTTTGGGGTGTCTAGCTGCTCACATTACATGAGGCAATTCAGTCGGAATCCTGTTGTAGGAAGACACTTTCAGCCTGAACCTTGGAGGTGCTGATCTCCAAGCAGGCAGACTGGGGTGCTGCTATTGTTTTTTGTAAGTCCACAGCAAGAGGCAAGGATCTGGGTTTGAACTAGAGGGTGAACTGCAACTGTTCCATGACTATGAACCTATAGCTGGCGAAGTCAGTAGGAGTCTTTCCATTGACATCATGGGCTTTGGATCAGGCCCTCAATTGGTGAATAAGAATCATAGAATCCTAGAATATCAGGGTTGGAAGGGACCTCAGGAGGTCATCTAGTCCAACCCCCTGCTCAAAGCAGGACCAATCCCCAACTAAATCATCCCAGCCAGGGCTTTGTCAAGCCTGACCTTAAAAACCTCTAAGGCAGGAGATTCCACCACCTCCCTAGGTAACCCATTCAAGTGCTTCACCACCCTCCTAGTGAAAAAGTTTTTCCTAATATCTAAGTTTTACCTAAACCTCCCCCACTGCAACTTGAGACCATTACTCCTTGTTCTGTCATCTGCTACCACTGAGAACAGTCTAGATCCATCCTGTTTGGAACCCCCTTTCAGGTAGTTGAAAGCAGCTATCAAATCCCCCCTCATTCTTCTCTTCTGCAGACTAAACAATCCCAGTTCCCTCAGCCTCTCCTCATAAGTTATATGCTCCAGCCCGCTAATCATTTTTGTTGCCCTCTGCTGGACTCTTTCCAATTTTTCCACATCCTTCTTGTAGTGTGGGGCCCAAAACTGGACGCAGTACTCCAGATGAGGCCTCACCAATGTCGAATAGAGGGGAATGATCACATCCCTCGATCTGCTGGCAATGCCCGTACTTATACAGCCCAAAATGCCATTAGCCTTCTTGGCAACAAGGGCCCACTGTTGACTCATATCCAGCTTCTCGTCCACTGTAACCCCTAGGTCCTTTTCTGCAGAACTGCTGCCTAGCCATTCGGTCCCTAGTCTGTAGCAGTGCATGGGATTCTTCCGTCCTAAGTGCAGGACTCTGCACTTGTCCTTGTTGAACCTCATCAGATTTCTTTTGGCCCAATCCTCTAATTTGTCTAGGTCCCTCTGTATCCTATCCCTACTCTCCAGCGTATCTACCACTCCTCCCAGTTTAGTGTCATCTGCAAACTTGCTGAGAGTTCAATCCACGCCATCCTCCAGATCATTAATGAAGATATTGAACAAAACTGGCCCCAGGACCGACCCTTGGGGCACTCCGCTTGATACTGGCTGCCAACTAGACATGGAGCCATTGATCACTACCCGTTGAGCCCAACGATCTAGCCAGCTTTCTATCCACCTTATAGTCCATTCATCCAGCCCATACTTCTTTAACTTGCTGGCAAGAATACTGTGGGAGACCGTATCAAAAGCTTTGCTAAAGTCAAGGAATAACACACGTCCATGCTGTGCTGCCCAGTGCAGTAGTCTGGGAGCTGACCTTGTTCGTGAAGACAGAGGCAACCTTTGTTGGTTCGTTTACGATAGAGGATCCCACTAAGAAGCACAAACCCAGAGCTCAAAACCATCAAGAACTGAGGAGGAGACGGAACAAGGGATAGTGGCCTCCAAACAGCCAGAATTAATACATAACCCTTCGTGAGGTTCTTGTCAACATCCTGGAAGCAGGAAAGACTCGTATCAACCTGGCATATTCGCTGCTTATATACTGACCAAGAGCAAAGGCATGATGTGACAGAGCCTTGCAACAAAGGTTTTGCCTGTTTGGAATAATATGTAGAATTGTTACTGATCCACAAAACATCCTAGCCCCCCAAGAAGGACCGGGTTTCCTGGCTTCGGGCAGTTACTGAGCCTTCCTGTTAGGTGGGAGCACTCTACTCAAAATATTGTCCCACAAGGAGTGGATTGACACGGCAACCATGCAAAGAACAAAATCTGATCTAATAGTGCCCCCGGCGATGCTGTGACAAATGAGATTTTAAAAGGATGCTGTTGAGTTATAAATCTTAGATTTTTAGGGGTGGAAGAAAGCAAATTGCTTTCCCTGGGTTACTAATGTAGGTTATTAGACTTGGGAAAAAAATTAAAAATCAAACTCAGTAACTGACTTATTACCTGTTACACCATTTCCTTTTCTTTACTCAGACTGGAGAATGAAAATAGACTAGTCATTTCCCCTTCTTAGTTCTCATTCACCAGCCCAATACTGTTGTGTTTGGGTTGCAAACAATGCCGGGGAGGTTTAAATGTAAACACAAATCTTTGAATTAGATCAATGGCATGGAGAAATAAAGCTTGGGAAACCATCGCCATGGAAAAAATGACAGATTGCTTTATACTGGGATCAAGCAGATCTTAGTGTATGGTCACTGTGTTTTTACTTTTGAACAAAATAAATACAGACAACAATAAGAGGCTCACCAAACACAAATGGGCCTTTTAAACTTGACAAATATAGAGGGGGAAAGCAGATGAGGAACAGGTCAAATTATTCCTATATGAAGGGATATACATAGCAGTTGATTATAACTTACATGTGATTTACAAAGCAGAAGAAGGGAACACTTCCAGAAAGTCTCCTACATGGAAGGCAGAACAACTATTTACATTTGGACACTATGTGCAGCGGAGGGTAACTAGACTTTTATTTGTTTTGTCAATGTCTAGAGGTCTAAGTGCCTCTCATGTAGATTTTTGTTAAAGGTTAAATAAAGTGGAATTAGGAGGTGAGAGATACATGGAAATGGTTATGATTAAGATCAGGGGTTCTCAAACTGGGGGTCGGGACGCCTCAGGGGGTCTCAAGGTTATTACATGGGGGGTCGCGAGCTGTCAGCCTCCACCCCAAACCCCGCTTTGCCTCCAGCATTTATAATGGTGTTAAATATATTAAAAAGTGTTTTTAATGTATAAGGGGGGCACACTCAGAGGCTTGCTATGTGAAAGGGGTCACCAGTACAAAAGTCTGAGAACCACTGATTAAGATTGATTGTACTGGTGCAGAAGTATGAGTGTGTTAGGTAAGGTTAATCAGGATAAACATATACATAATTTGATATTGTTTTTCAGTATGTTAATGACAATATGAAAAGTGTGTTTTTAAACAAGCTTTTCATTAGAATTGGGGGCAGGGCCATTTCTATGCCTGTTTGATCTTGCAAAACCTCTTTATTATTTATTAATCATTTATTAATAATTTATTATTATAAACCTCTATTTAAAGGCCCCACCTGAGAGCAGGACCCCATTGTGCTTGGTGCTGTATGAACACATACTAAGACACAGCCCCTGAAGTGTGTACACTCTAAATTAGACAAGACAGACAAAGGGAGCATTATTATCCCCATTCAACGGATGAGGAACTGAGGCACAGAGAGACTAAGTGATGCAGCCATAGTCGCATAAGGTGTCGGTGGCAGGGCCAGAAGTTGAATGCACAGCTCCCTAATCCCAGGTCAGTCAACCTCTGAACCACAAGACCATCCTTCTTCTCCAAAAAGACCCAAATTTGTGGGACTAAACTACCAGATTGTAGCCGTAAGACCTGTAAAGAGACACTGACTTCAAAATTCCTTCAGCTGAAGAGTGAGAGATGTTAAAAATCGTTAGCCCAAATGAGCGAGTCTCTCTCAAGAGGCCTGATCAAACACGCGCTAATGTCCATGAACAGCCTCCCCTTGCCTTCTGTGACCTTTGGATCAAGCGCTAACGGAGTGAGACTTGGCAAGTCTCCTGCATTCTTAGAGTTCTTTCTAAGCCACAAGGTGCAACCTAAAGCTGTGCACCCACTCTCTCCAGCCGCGTGGCAGACTCTGCATGTATGGCACAGAAACTTCCGTAAGGCCTGGCCACTCACTCTTTCTTGATAGATCCATTTCTCCTGGAAGATTTACACTGGCTCCTAGCCACATTTCACCCCATTCTAATTGGGCTATAACCAGAGCTACAAACTTGACTCTGGGCTCAGATTTTGAAATCTCCAAAATCTGTGGGTGTTTGAATCTGGGCTTCCAGCTCAGGACCATGTTTTCTGTCTGTCACACGCAAAATGCTTGGGCACTGAATATGGTTGAGTAAAGAGGGTGCAATAGAGGAATATACATGATGATACGTGTTCCTTCTCCTCTCCCCCTCCGCTCTCCTTGAATTAGCCACTTGGCTGCACTGCTCCTCTGGCTTTATGTACTGATGATAATAAAGTAATTGCTTGTGACAGGCGCTGTTCTTCCCTGATTCAGCCATACACCTTTCCTATCTTTTTCTGCTAAACTCCCAGAGTGCAGCTGCACAGGCCTCCCCCGGAGGCTCAAGTGACTGACATCTCTGTCTGAGGGACATGGCGTCAGCTTAGAGCGTTTCTCTTTTCCCAGAGAGGCTTTCACAGCTGATCGCTGCTCAGCATCCCCAGGGAGGCAGGCATGGACTATAAGGGTAAATAAAGAGGTCTTCTCAAATCTGCCCCCTACTCCAGGCCAGCCACCGTCTTCATTTAGACCTGGCTGGCTCACAGGAGGGGTGGATGGCTTTTCGTTCCCATCCTAATTCTCATTGCTTGTTGGGACAGGGAATAAAGTGGTTCAGATTCCCTGAAGTGTGTACCACTGCCTGTTACTGGACAGGATCGGTCACGCCAGCCCCAGCGTGTATCGCTTTGCAAAGGTCTCACCCTCTGTTGCCTAGGGCTTGCAAAGAGAAGATGTCACTGCCACTTGAGCTCTGAGCAGTAGGCACAGTGCATGCCATGGATGAATCTGCTGGATCTTTACTGCTTACCTTCCCCCTGCCCAAACTCGGCAACGTACTTAAGCACGGGCCTACCTTTAAGCACATGGAGAGTCCCCCTGAAATCAAAGCTTGAAGTTAGGCCCGTGTTTAAATATCTTATTGAATCAGGGCCTGAATGAGCTGTGGGGGAAAGGATCTGTTCAGTGCCCAGCCAGTAGAGGGCTCCCTAATCCCTAGCATCAGGTACAGGAAAAGGAAGCAACATCCAGAAATATCAGGGGATGAGCAGCAGCTTGGAGCCAGAGGTTATGTGGGAGCAGGGAGTGTCGCCAGCTGAGGCTGCTTGCTTAGTATCACTTGTTTAGCATTGGCACGGTGTAATGCACCCAATAGTTGTGGTCCCTGCCTGCAAGAGCTTGCAATGCGAAGGAAAGCTGTGCAGAGGACAGGAAGCACTGGGAGAACCAGCAATGACTGTCCTTCCGGTGTGACTTCAGTTTTAGCCACGCTACCTCTCTCCTCCTTCAGTGTCTTGCGAGCCCCATGTCAGCAGGGAGGGGAGCACAGAGGGTACTGGCATGGCAAAAAGACTGGCATGGGCAGGGCGTACGGGGCAGCGCAGTGAATCGTGTCGGCTCTGGGAATGACCTAGCTGTTTGTGGGTCAGAAAAGCAGCAGGGCATTTCTTGTTTTTATGCTATAGACAGGTGGCTGGGAAGAGAATCTGTGGAGAACGGTTCTTGGGTAGAGGAATCTGCAGGGAAGTGACTAAGCACCAGCTGGAGGAATGGAACACCCAGCCTCTAATGAATTACAGCATGGGAGTGACATGGACTCAGATCTCTGGCCGGCATGCGAGCCTCCCCCAGCAAGGGCAGAGCGAGTTCAGAGAGTGCCACAGAGGTGAGGCAGCACGCAAGGCTGCCTCTGAGCCCGGCTCCTTCTGGTGCTGTCTCCTGGAAACAGGGCAGCTCTACAGTGAGGGTGGCTCACACTGACAGCAAGGAGCAGGGTGAGGCTCACAACCCCTCCCCCGGCATGTGCTATTTCTTTGCCTCTACCCCTGCACCACAGGCACCCCCCTTTGTACACCATGGCCCTGACCCTGCCGGGAATGGAGGTGGCAGGGGTCATCATTAGGCTTCTGGGAAGGGAACTTCCCGGGCCATCCCTCCCTGTCTCTAAGGCTCCACCCAGGAGGAGGGATGAGTAGCCCCCATCCCAGCAGGGGGCCATGTACTCAAGGCCCTGAGGGATGGCAAAGAGTTTGCAGGGAAGCAAGGCTGGAGATCAGGGTAGTGGGTGACTAGAATCAGGGCCCGGGTGTGTGTGGATGGGGACAGCGTGGGGGGAAGGGGGGAGAGCTTGTAGGATAGTGGCCACCCCTTTACAGAGTGGGTGGGGTTTCTGTCTCTGGGGTGATGTGTGTGTTCATTTAGAGAGGATGCTTTGACAGTGCTAGTATCCTTCTCTCCCTGCTGATTGGGCTGTTAAATCACGGGCCAGTGGATTTATCTGTAGAGCAGGCAATTTAATCTTATACTAGTCCTGATGCCTGGAGACTGTGCAGCCTTCATCTCTGACCCCTAGTGTCTTTCAGTCCCCCCTCCCCTCCTTTCTCCCTCTGTTTCTTTGCTCGCACTCACTTGCTCTCAGCTCTCTAAAGCTTTAGTTCCTACCTCGAAACTCTCCGTTTCTGGCGTATCACCCTGCTTCACACTGGCCTCTGTTTCCTGTGGTGCTCGGAGGCCTTGGGCAGGTCTCCCAGGCTGTGACTTCTCCAGCCTCGCAATCTCTTTGTACAGTTGCTGCACCAACAGCTCTGATTTGCAGAGTTTCTCCTTCAAGAGCTGCATCTCCTTTTAAAAAAAGGAAAACTGTAAATGCCAAAGCCAACCACTTGGGGCCATATTCCCTGCTGGCAGCACCCCCAGCAGCCCTAGTTCCAGCTCCTATGCTGCTGCTGCGTGACTCTCATTTTTATCATGGGACACTTCACTCCCTCACCATCAATATTTGCGCCGTTTCCCAGCTGTTGGAATGAGCCTGGATGGTGGCGATCGAATTGGCCTCAGGCCAGTAATGACACCCCGCCCCCGTGTTGGGCTGTCAGCAGGGGTTGAACCCGCTACCTCTAAAACCCCAGTAACTACCACAAACACACTCTCCTGTAAGCGGCAAGCTACAGCTCACCCAGAAGGAGAAAGGAGATGGACAAGTGGTTTGGCCAATGAAAGGTCAGTCCCAAAAGACATAGTCTGTGTCCCACATGTAGTCTTATTGATGGATGGGTGTATTGATTACTGATTAATCTCTTAGACTGCAGCAGTGCGCTCCTAGGGTCTCTTAATGCTAATAATATTCCTGATGTTGTAGCCCTCAGGAGACTGAATCTTTAACCAATGCAGTCTAAGAGGTTAATCAGTACACCCATCCATCAGTTCACACTAGCCAGGCTGCAGGTAAGACCCCCCTCATCCCACTCACCTGAGGGTCTTGGACTAGACTGAACATCCAGGGCACAGTCCATCTTCTCACAGCTCCCTACATATTTTCTTACGTTCAGTCTATAATAGCTGGAATGGCCTCAGTGCAGAGCATTGCATGGGCCCTGTTGTTAACCATGACAACAGCTACCTACACTGGACAGTCAGTGCACTGACGTGGTTGTTGTTTAAATGTATGTGTGTGGATGAGCCAGTTTCTGCTAGCCTGACTCTGTATTTGTTTGTAGTTCTTATCGGTGAATATTGGCCTGTCAGCCGCTCAGCAGTCTGCAGATGTGGCACGGATGTCATTGGACTCATTTTGCCCATTAATGCCCACACCTGCCTCTTTCAGAACTGATCTCTCGGTCCTCACTTATAAAACAATGGTATAGGGTGTGTCTGCATGCTACTTAGGCCTGGTCTACACATAAAACTTAGCTCAACACCTATTTACGTTGCTCAGGGATATGAAAAATTCAGACGTTGTTAATCTGACCTAAGCCCCAATGTAGACAGCGCTAGGCTAACAGAATTCTTCCGTCACCCTAACTGCGTGGTGGATGTACTACAGAGACAGAAGAACCCCTCCCTCGCTGTAGGAAGTGTCTACACTACAGCGGCACGGTTGCTGTGCTGCAGCTGTGCCACTATAGTGTTTCTAGTGTAGACATAGCCTTAGCCCTGAGAATTACAGGGGATTTTGTTCTGTTATCCAGTTCCGCAGTTCTTTCACTACCTCTATTGCTTGTGGGGTGCCTAAGCCCTGGCTAGCCTGGTCTGTCAGGGTACGTCTACACTGCAAAAAAATGTCTGTGGCACCAAGTCTCAGAACCTGCCTGGGGCCACTGACTGGTCTCGTGGGGCTTGGAGTGCCGGGCTAAAAATAGCAGTGTAGAAGTTCCTGCTACGGTGGAGTCCAGGGTCTGAGATCCTCCCCCTTGCTGGGTTTCAGTGACTTACCCTCATATGGAGCTCCTTTTCAGCCTGCAATTCAGAGCTCAGTCTGTCTATTTCCTTCTGGAGATGCTCTGGCTGGTCTCTTTTGGTTTGGTACCTACAGAAACCCACAAGATCATTGCACTTCTCTTTCCAATTCCAAACCATGTTCAGAGATATCTCAATACAATAGACATGTTTCAGACATTTTAGAGACAACCACTGTGCTTGGTGCCTTGTAAATGCCTAGACCAGTGGTTCTTAAACTTTTTTACTGGTGGCCCCTTTCACATAGCAAGCTTCTGAGTGCGACCCCCCCCCTTATAAATTAAAAACATGTTTTTATATATTTAACACCATTATAAATGCTGGAGGCAAAGCGAGGTTTGAAGTGGAGGCTGACAACTTGCGACCCCCCATGTAATCACCTCGTGACCCCCTGAGGGGTCCCAACCCCCAGTTTGAGAACCCCTGGCCTAGACAGACGGCTAACCCTAATTTCCAGTGTTTCCTTGTGTGTGTGTGTTTCTGCTTGCCTTATAGCCAGAGGATGAATGAAATGAGGTCACAAGAATTACCACCATTGTCTCCTTTTGAATTTCTACCTACACTGCCTTTCTGTCCCCGGGCAAGACTGGTTAGGGACTCCCTTTCGAATGCATCAACATTGCTCGTTGGTTAGTACTATGATCTTTACATCAGCAATATGATCATTATGTTCATTACACTCCTGAGCCCCTTGCAGCTTCCACATCCTCTTCCACTCCTAGCCGTAAAGCAGTTTGCACAAATTGTATGTGAACTTTTCCTGATGGGGGTGGAATCACTGGGGACTGAAGCCCCCCTCCCTCCAAACTAGTTTTGTGACACATTAACGAAGTTATGCCAAGCCAGTTTAAATGCCTGGTGTCCTTAGCTTGCAAACTCTGGAGCAGTAACAGAAGCTCAGGAGGCTCCAGTATAAAAAGGCCACCCAGAAAGGGAGGAGCAAGAATTCTCTAAAGTTACGTACCTGAGGCAACTTGTGTGCTGAGGCTGAGGCGGTTAGTCTGTCTCTGATTAATATACTGGATGTGGGAGGAGTTTTATTATAGTTCTGCTACTGTTGATTGTTTTAGGGGAACACCCATTTTCTTTTCAACTTTTCCCCATTTAAAAGGTTGCATTGCAGCAGGAGGAGGAGTGATATAGCACAGTGGTTCTCAACTGGGGTATGCGTACCGCGGGGTACAGAGGTCTTCCAGGGGGTACATCAACTCATCTAGATATTTCCCTAGTTTTACAAGAGGCTACATAAAAAGCACTAGTGAAGTCAGTACAAACTAAAAGTTCATACAGACAAAATGAGAAAGTATGCCATTTTTCAGTTCTAGGGTGCTTGGACACTTGTATTTTTATGTTGGATTTTGTAAGCTAGTAGTTTTTAAGTGAGGTAAAACTTGGGATATGCCAGACAAATCAGACTCCTGAAAGGGGTACAGTAGTTTGGAAAGGTTGAGAACCACCTCAATGGTAAAGCATTTAACTGCAGATCAAAGGGGCCCCCAGCTTCAAATCCAGATGCCCTCTCAAAGCAAGATGAGTGATCATGGAGAGACTATGCACTCTGACTGGCTCTTTTACCCCCCACTCTGAGCACACAGGATCTGGACCTCCAGGCAGTGTTATGCAAGTAACTACTATGCAATTAACTGGAGCATCAACACATGCAGTCAGATGGGGCCAGATCAGGGCTGGTGATTAGCAGTTAAGTGATAGGCTCTTACTGTAAGTGACTTGCTCTGGGTACAGACATTGTCACTGGTGGCCCAGTAAGCTGAGGTGGAAGGGCTGCCTGTGAGCTCTCTGATCAGGTACCAGGAAGCTTGCCATGTTAACAGGAGATGAAACCTGAGTACTGTCTCCTTTGGGAAGGCTGGGAGCCACATAGGGCTTCCGCCCTGTGCTGGTTCTGACTTGTGTCTTCTTGACATCACGTCTGATGTGTTGATGTCACGACTGGTCAGACAGCTTGCCTTTCCGATGGGAACATTGCTCCCAGGCAGGATGTGCTCGCCCTTGGCTTTGAGTGCAGTGCGCATGTGATTCAACACGGGTTTTTCTGTGGTATGTTCTTTAAATGCAGGAAACCCAGAGTTGTCAGTGGAGCGGGAGGAAACCGAAAGGATCTGAGGGGTCAAGTCAGCATTTGGAAGCCAAGCCAAAACCACAAGAGAGTGTGTATGTGTCTGCCCATGTGTGTGCATGCCCGTTGCAGCCGCAGGCATCTCTCTGAGGAAATACTCTGGCAACACAGACCATCACAGTGCCAGCTATGATCCAAGAATGAAAAGGTGAGTGGCAGTACATCAGATTGAGGTTCAGCCAGCAGGACCCCAGTCAGGTCCGACTCAGACTTTGCCAACTCCAGGGGCTGAACTGGAATGCACAAAGGACTCACCAAATATGCTTCAAAGAGGGAAGCTCTTTGCAGGCTCTTGTCTCCCGCTGGGTCCTAAAACCAGCCAGGTAAACCATGGCTTACAGATCATTGTAATAACACAGCAAACAGCAGCAGAAAGGCTGTGCTAATCTCCCTCCCTTCCATTTCTTTTGCAGGCACCAGAGGCTCGATTCAACTTTCCCCATGCAGTCATTTACATATGTGCAGAGTCAGTGCAAAGTGGGTATAAAAGCAGGAGCAAATCTGAATGGTAACACTGCATACCCACTAGGGGCAGGTGTCAATGACTACACAAGGTGCAAGGCAGGGGAGAATTACGACTAAGGGGCTTTACAAAGGTGAAGTTGACCCTAAATGTGCCTTGTTCTGTCGAGGTGTTTGTACCGTGCTCATCCCTGCAGTGTCTGAGCACCTGGTGATGTGGCTCCAGTTGAAAAGCAGCCCCAGAGCGTGAGAACTATACCCACAACCATCACTTGTCAGCACTACTTCAGGCAAGCAGGAACGCATGTGACTTATGTCAAAGGCCATTTTATAACACAGAGCAGCTCATGCAGCTCTGCTATTGGACACTCCTGCAAGAACTTTTCTGGGATGAGCCATGATCTAAGGGCAGCAGTGACTGTAGTACGATCATTGCTCCTTGCTCACTGCAGTATGGTCATTGCTCCCCTGGCCTATCCAGAATGATCCCATAGGCCCTGCTCTGGAGCCCTAAGTGATTTAGGATATATAAGGCCAGATCCACAGCTGATGTTAATTGTCATAGCTTCCTTGATTTCAGTGGAGCTAGGACTATATACACCGTCTGAGGAGGTGGCCCATATAGCTGTGTCATATAATGTATCCATACGGGTTCCTAGGATTCAGGGAGGATGGGTTTTTTAATAGGCATGGTAGCTGTTCTCTGCCACATACAGTTTATTCATGTTCTGGATCACGGAGCTTGAATGGCTTTTTATATTTCCACTGCCTCCCTTTCAGAAGGAGCGCAGCCTTGTTTGCACTGTGATTCATAGGCAGAGCCGTGATGTGAAACGCTCCCTTCCATGTCCTGAGCTCACCAGATTTTCCGGTGGCACGAACTTTGTGCCAGAGAGCAGGCTTTCAAATCAGCGGCACCGGCAAGAGCGGGATCCTCTTTTCAGTGGGTTTCCCAGAAATCTTTCATTCTCCCATCACAGGCTGCACCAAAACCAAAGTTCCATTTTGTGTTTGTCTTGCAGAGAAATCTCAGAGCTGCCTGGCTTTTTTCCCCTAGGGATTGTGTCTATTTGAGCAAAGAGCCTTCGCTTTTGCTCTAGTCTTGTTTTGGGCTGGTGCTGTATGCAGTCACATCACTTTCTTTCACTCTGCTCTATTTCCCAGTGAGACGATTCTTGGCTAGACTCTTTGGCATTAAAGGCCAGACTTTCAAAAGTGCTCAGCACCCAAAATCAGGACCAGATTGTCAAAAGGGCTCAGCACCGAGGGCAAGCAATGGGAGATGCTGGGTGCTGAGCTCTTTTGAAAATTGGACCTCAATTGTGGGTGCTGACGTCCTGGAAATCTGTCCCCACTGGCCTGCTCCTGCTTCCATTGACTTTAATGGAAGCAAGATCAGGTCTAAGCAAATTGAGACCTTGATGCACATTAAGTTTACAGAGTCTTGCATCCATCTGGCAGCTGGATTTGCTTCAAGGGTTTGATTTTCAGAGCTGCCGAGCATCTATGGCTCTGCTTGGCTTCAGTAGGAGGTGTGGGTGCTCAACACCTCTGAAAATCAGTGCTTGGGTGTATGTATTCTGCACGTGAGCCAAAGGCAGCTGCTGTACTTGGGGAGCCCAGAGGAGCTGGGCTAAGCTTTCTCACCCTCACTGGAAGAGACTCTCCGTCTGTTAGAGTGACTATATTCTTTTTCTGGGCTGCAGAAACTGAAGTAGCTAGTCCAGGGGTTGCTGTGTCATCACCTATTAAGGCTGTAGGGCCTGAAATCTGGAGTTGCCATGGAAATAAGGCAGTGTCCTAATTTGACAAATATTTGACAAATATGCATGATCTCATTTGCATAAATTATCTGTTCTCCTCCCTCCTTCCCCAAAGATTTGCTCCCTTGAGTTCTCCCCTGTGCCGCTCTCTTTGACCCCCTTCCCTCATTTCTGCTTTCCCCTGGCCCCCTGCAATCTATGGCAGCCCTCTCTATCACTCATGTTTCCTTATACCCTCTCCACTCTACAGTGTGCTCCCTGATTCTAGAGACCAGGCCTAGAGCGTGAGCCCCAACCCACCCGTGGCCACTGTAAATCAGGGTCCAAAATTTCATGAGATTCGCTTAAAAATCACGAGAGTGTAAAATAATACCAATACGTTTTGAGGCAGGCGTCCTGTGGCAAAAGTAGCCTGTGCTCATGCATTAAAGATTGTAGTATAACGCATACACACACCAGGGGGGTAGATCCTAACTTTTGAGCGCTGGACTTTGCAACCTTAATAATGTTGTTTGACTGTAGTTTTTATGGAGGCGGTGTGGATATATAATGGTGAGATGGGCCTTTTCACCCAGGCAGATTCCCCTCCTTTTGCCAGTCTTTGTGTTGTCACTGAGTGGGACTTTATCACATTTCCCACCAGTGTCTGACCTCAACCCCTTGTTTTCTGCTGCTCACCTTTTGGGGGTTGCACTCACTCTCTGCCTCATGCTCACTAGCTCCTGCAAAATGAAGGAGAGCCGGGCCGCTGGCTCCTTCTGAGCGGCGCATCTCAGCCCCTGGATTTCCAGGTCCCTCTGATGCAGCAGCAAGCGCAGGACATGGGTGTCATCCTTCTTCGGCAGGACCTTCGGCTGCACAGGTGGGGCTCTGCAATGGAACCAAAGGATATATATTCCATTAAAATGATAACAATCCAAACCCACGCTCAGATCACGGGGAGGTTCAAACGTTCTGTGCACCTCTAGAGTATGTGCCACTTACTCAAGTGGCTCATTAAGGATTTAGGAGTCTTAACTTTAGTCATCTGGTTTTGAAAAGCTTGGCCATGGTACTTTTCATGCATGTATGAATTGAACGGATGGGATGGGTAAGCATTATCATCCGGTTTTATAGAGGATGAAACAGGGGCATAGAGAGGTGAAGTGACAAGTCCAAGGTCACACAGTAAGTCAGTGGCAGAGCAGGAAATAGAATGCAAGTTCCCTTCAGTCTGGTGCCTTATCAGCATCTGAGTGAAATCTCTGGATGAAGGGTGAGAGGGCTGGATTCTATGTTTCATTATAGTCCATAGGCCAGGGTGTAAATTCAGGACTGTATACGCCCCACGGTGCAAAGTGGCATGCATGCCCACAGGTGTCAGTAGGAGCTTTGCACAGTGATCAAGCAGAGAATATGGCCTCTGTGTAGTAACTAAACCATTAGTGATTATTTATCGTTTGTTTAGTGCCTTATCATCCCATTCATCACTGAATGAGACAAGCTGCTCCCACTGCTACTTCTGTCCTTTGTGTCTCTTCCTTCCCCATCCTCCTCTTTCTGTTTATCTCCCTCTTCCTGTTATTAAAGAGGAAGTTATTAAACTTCCTCTGCAATTTTCTCTGCATTTCCTTCCCTGAAGCATCTTCCCATTCCCTCCTGTGGGCTTCCCTCCCCCCAGTGGTTTCCCCAGGAATTGAAATTAGGGGGGGTGTTCAAATTTACTGGGGGGGTGTCAGGGCTGATGAGATATATAAAAGAGATATGAATAAAGTAAATGTTTTGTTAGGATAATGCAAATTTAACATAAGGATAATGCAAGTTACATCAAAACACATAACAGGTCTAGATTTCTAAAAAAATATATAATTAAAAAAAAATTTATTTAATTTAAATTGACTTTTGAAAAGTAAGCCATCATGGGATAAGAGGGAAGTCCTCTCATGGATCAGTAACTGGTTAAAAGATGGGAAACAAAGGGTAGGAATAAATTATCAGTTTTCAGAATGGAGAGAGATAAATAGTGGTATCCCTGAGGGGTTGACTGGGACCATTACTGTTCAACATATTCATAAATGATCTGGAAAAATGGGTAAACAGTGAGGTGGCAAAATTTGCAGATAGAACTGTTTCATAGAATATCAGAGTTGGAAGAGACCTCAGGAGGTCATCTAGTCCAACCCCCTGCTCAAAGCAGGGCCAATCCCCAAATAGTTCCCTCAAGGATTGAACTCACAACTATGGGTTTAGCAGGCCAAAGCTCAAACCACTATTCAAGATAGTTAAGTCCCAGGCAGACTGTGAAGAATTACAAAGGGATCTCACAAAACTGGGTGACTGGGCAACAAAATGGCAGATGAAATTCAATGTTGATAAATGCAAAGTAATGCACATTGGAAAACAATCTCAACTATACATACAAAATGATGGAGTCTGAATTAGCTGTTAACACTCAAGAAAAAGATCTTGGAGTCATTGTGGATAGTTCTCTGAAAACATCCACTCAATGGGCAGCAGCAGTCAAAAAAGCAAACAGAATGTTGGGAATCATTAAGAAAGGGATAGATAAGACAGAAAATATCATATTGCCTCTATATAAATCCATAGTACGTGCACACCTTGAATACTGTGTGCAGATCTGGTCACCCCAGCCCCAAAACGATATATTGGAATTGGAAAAGGTACAGAGATGGGCAACTAAAATGATTAGGGGTATGAAACAGGAGGAGAAATTAAAATGACTGGGAATTTTCAGCTTAGAAAAGGGACGACTAAGGGGGGATATGATAGAGGTCTATAAAATCTTGACTGGTGTGTAGAAAGTGAATAAGGAAATGTTATTTAATCCTTCACATAACACAAGAACTAGCAGTCACCCAATGAAATTAATAGCCAGCAGGTTTTAAAAAAACAAAAGGAAGTACTTCTTCACACAACATAAAGTCAACCTGTGGAACTCTTTGCCAGGGGATGCTGTGAAGACCAAAACTATAACAGGATTAAAAAAAACCTAGATAAATTTCTGGAGAATAGGTCCATCAGTGGCTATTAGCCAGGATGGAGAGGGATGCAACACCATGCTCTGAGTGTCCCTAGCCTGTTTGCCAGAAGAATCATAGAATAGAATCATAGAATATCAGGGTTGGAAGGGACCTCAGGAGGTCATCTAGTCCAACCCCCTGCTCAAAGCAGGACCAATTCCCAACTAAATCATCCAAGCCAGGGCTTTGTCAAGCCTGACCTTAAAAACCTCTAAGGAAGGAGATTCCACCACCTCCCTAGGTAACCCATTCCAGTGCTTCACCACCCTCCTAGTGAAAAAGTTTTTCCTAATATCCAACCTAAACCTCCCCCACTGCAACTTGAGACCATTACTCCTTGTTCTGTCATCTGCTACCACTGAGAACAGTCTAGATCCATCCTGTTTGGAACCCCCTTTCAGGTAGTTGAAAGCAGCTATCAAATCCCCCCATATTCTTCTCTTCTGCAGACTAAACAATCCCAGTTCCCTCAGCCTCTCCTCATAAGTCATGTGCTCCAGCCCCCTAATCATTTTTGTTGCCCTCCGCTGGACTCTTTCCAATTTTTCCACATCCTTCTTGTAGTGTGGGGCCCAAAACTGGACACAGTACTCCAGATGAGGCCTCACCAATGCCGAATAGAGGGGAATGATCACGTCCCTCGATCTGCTGGCAATGCCCCTACTTACATAGCCCAAAATGCCGTTAGCCTTCTTGGCAACAAGGGCACACTGTTGACTCATATCCGGCTTCTCGTCCACTGTAACCCCTAGGTCCTTTTCTGCAGAACTGCTTCCTAGCCATTCGGTCCCTAGTCTGTAACAGTACATGGGATTCTTCCGTCCTAAGTGCAGGACTCTGCATTTGTCCTTGTTGAACCTCATCAGATTTCTTTTGGCCCAATCCTCTAATTTGTCTAGGTTCCTCTGTATCCTATCCCTACCCTCCAGCGTATCTACCACTCCTTCCAGTTTAGTGTCATCTGCAAACTTGCTGAGAGTGCAATCCACGCCATCCTCCAGATCATTAATGAAGATATTGAACAAAACCGGCCCCAGGACCGACCCTTGGGGCACTCCGCTTGATACCGGCTGCCAACTAGACATGGAGCCATTGATCACTACCCGTTGAGCCCGACGAACTAGCCAGCTTTCTATCCACCTTATAGTCCATTCATCCAGCCCATACTTCGTTAACTTGCTGGCAAGAATACTGTGGGAGACTGTATCAAAAGCTTTGCTAAAGTCAAGGAATAACACATCCACTGCTTTCCCCTCATCCACAGACCCAGTTATCTCCTCATAGAAGGCAATTAGATTAGCCAGGCATGACTTGCCCTTGGTGAATCCATGCTGACTGTTCCTGATCACTTTCCTCTCCTCTGAGTGCTTCAGAATTGATCCTTGAGGACTTGCTCCATGATTTTTCCAGGGACTGAGGTGAGGCTGACTGGCCTGTAGTTCCCCAGATCCTCCTCCTTCCCTTTTTTAAAGATGGGCACTACATTAGCCTTTTTCCAGTCATCCGGGACCTCCCCCGATCACCATGAGTTTTCAAAGATAATGGCCAATGGCTCTGCAATCACATCCGCCAACTCCTTTAGCACCCTTGGATGCAGCACATCCGGCCCCTTGGACTTGTGCTTGTCCACTTTTTCTAAATAGTCCCAAACCACTTCTTTCTCCACAGAGGGCTGGTCACCTCCTCCCCATACTGTGCTGCCCAGTGCAGCAGTCTGGGAGCTGACCTTGTTCGTGAAGACAGGCAAAAGAAGCACTGAGTACATTAGCTTTTTCCACATCCTCTGTCACTAAGTTGCCTCCCTCATTCAGTCAGGTGCCCACACTTTCCTTGACTTTCTTCTTATTGCTAACATATCTGAAGAAACCCTTCTTGTTACTCTTAACATCCCTTGCTAGCTGCAACTCCAAGTGTGATTTGGCCTTCCTGATTTCACTCCTGCATGCCTGAGCAATATTTTTATATTCCTCCCTGGTCATTTGTCCAATCTTCCACTTCTTGTAAGCTTCTTTTTTGCGTTTAAGGTCAGCAAGGATTTCACTGTTAAGCCAAGCTGGTCGCCTGCCATATTTACTATTCTTTCTACACATCGGGATGTTTTTTTCCTGCAACCTCAATAAGGATTCTTTAAAATACAGCCAGCTCTCCTGGACTCCTTTCCCCCTCATGTTATTCTCCCAGGGGATCCTGCCCATCAGTTCCCTGAGGGAGTCACAGTCTGCTTTTCTGAAGTCCAGGGTCCGTATTCTGCTGCTCTCCTTTCTTCCTTGTGTCAGGATCCTGAACTCAACCATCTCATGGTCACTGCCTCCCAGGTTCCCATCCACTTTTGCTTCCCCTACTAATTCTTCCCGGTTTGTGAGAAGCAGGTCTAGAAGAACTCTGCACCTAGTTGTTTCCTCCAGCACTTGCACCAGGAAATTGTCCCCTACACTTCCCAAAAACTTCCTGGATTGTCTGTGCACCGCTGTATTGCTCTCCCAGCAGATATCAGGGTGATTAAAGTCTCCCATGAGAACCAGGGCCTGTAATCTAGTAACTTCTGCTAATTGCCGGAAGAAAGCCTCGTCCACCTCATCCCCCTGGTCTGGTGGTAGCAGACTCCCACCACGACATCACCCTTGTTGCTCACACTTCTAAACTTAATCCAGAGACTCTCAGGTTTTTCTGCAGTTTCATACCGGAGCTCTGAGCAGTCATACTCCTCTCTTACATACAATGCAACTCCCCCACCTTTTCTGCCCTGCCTGTCCTTCCTGAACAGTTTATATCCATCCATGACAGTACTCCAGTCATGTGAGTTATCCCACCAAGTCTCTGGTATTGCAATCACATCATAGTTCCTTGACTGTGCCAGGACTTCCAGTTCTCCCTGCTTGTTTCCAAGGCTTCTTGCATTTGTGTATAGGCACTTAAGATAACTCGCTGATTGTCCCGCTTTCTCAGTCTGAGACAAGAGTCCTCCCCTCTTGCACTCTCCTGCTCGTGCTTCCTCCCGGTATCCCATTTCCCCACTTACCTCAGGGCTTTGGTCTCCTTCCCCCGGTGAACCTAGTTTAAAGCCCTCCTCACTAGGTTAGTCAGCCTGCTTACCTGGCTGGGAATGGGCAACAGGGGATGGATCACTTGATGATTACCTGTTCTGTTCATTCCTGCTGAAGCACCTGGCCTTGACTACTGTCAGAAGACAGGATACTGGGCTATATGGACCAATGGTCTGACCCAGTATGACCATTCTTATGTAAAAATTAATTCTAATAATAAAAATGTTTAGTACAGAAACTCCCCAACATAATGACCTCTCAAGATAGCAACGATGTGAGATAACAACCTTGGCAAATAATGCATTTTAAAAATCTTGGCTTACTAGGAAACATATTTATATAAGTTTCCATTTCCAGTCACAAATCTAGCATTCTGGAGCAAAGTCACTAAAATATAGTCGCTCTGGCCAGTGCTGTTCATTGTGCCACCATTCACTCCACCACTCTGTTGTCAATGGCCCTGCGCAGTCACCTTCTGCTGCCACCTGCCACTGTGACCTCTGCGAGTTGGTCTCTTGAGGTTCCACCCAGCTCTCAGTGATTTCAGCTGAGCTCTCAGTGGGGGAACCTCGCTGCTAAAGCAGTCTAGGCCGTCTCTTCCACAGAAACACTGTCCCCACAGCAGGACTAAGCATTTAGGGCTTGGCTACACTGGAAACTCCAAAACGCTGCCGTGGGAGCGCTCCCGCGGCAGCGCTTTGAAGTGCGAGTGAGCTCTCTCCCAGCGCTGCAGGTACTCCACCTCCCCGAGGGGATTAGTTTACAGCACTGGGAGCGTGGCTCCCAGTGCTGGGGCACTGTTTACACTGGCGCTTTACAGCGCTGTAACTTGCTGCGCTCAGGGGGGTGTTTTTTCACACCCCTGAGCGAGAAAGTTGCAGCGCTGTAAAGCGCCAGTGTAACCAAGGCCTTAGACCTGATTATCAGTGATTTCATCTGCAGTGGTCACTTAACAGAACAAAAGACTATCTATGTAGCCTAATCAGCTCTGTCTTTAAACAGTGGAGAGGGACAGGTCCCCACCCTCTCTCTTGATGCCCTCAATCAGCACAGACTAAGTACAGTTCTACTGGCCTTTACTCATACAATAAGAACAACAACATTTCATTACCCCCCCGCCCCGCATTCAAGTGATTTGTAACTCAACCCCAGCCAAAATCTATCACTTGGGCAACACAGCTCTGTTTGCTGGATACCTAGGTAGATTAAGTGTGAATGTAAATACAATCTGGTCCTGAAGCCTGTCCCACCAGCCCCAGCTCATCACTAGCTGTCAGGGAGAGCTCATTTAGACTTTGCTTACAAATCATCATTTGAAATTACACCTCTACCCCAATATAATGCTGTCCTCGGGAGCCAAAAAATCTTACTGCTTTATAGGTGAAACCGTGTTATATTGAACTTGCTTTGATCCGCCAGAGTGCACAGCCCCCCCCCCCCGCCCCCCCCCGGAGCGCTGCTTTACCGCGTTATATCCGAATTCATGTTATATTGGGTTGCGTTATATCGGGGTAG
Source organism: Emys orbicularis (assembly GCF_028017835.1). NCBI lineage: Eukaryota > Metazoa > Chordata > Testudines > Emydidae > Emys > Emys orbicularis. The sequence continues at coordinate 111,109,281 of NC_088686.1, forward strand.
AGGTGTATTAGGTTGGCCAACATCACCAAAATGAATGCACTGACATTGTCATAAAAAACAACAGCTGTATATGTTCATACTTTTCAAATCTATTATACTTTTTCAGATACACGTATTTTATCATACACTGTATATGCTTTTAAAGTGTGTATTAATGTTTCAATTTCAATTCAAATTTCCAAACAGTCACTAAATTGGCATGTAACTAGTTCACAAAACTGGGGGGGGGATGTTGGGGAAATTCAGGGGGGGTGTACACCCTAGGGGGGGTGTAGGGAAATCACTGCCTCCCCCTCACCAACTCCCATTCTGGGCACTAAAATGAACAGTGATTCAATAGTTCATGTGGACACTGAAACATCAACATTTGGGTTTTACAACGGATACTCTGATTAGATGAATAGGTGACTAGGGAATTCACACAGCTGAGTCATTGTTTCAGGCTGTCTGCAGATTCAGGCAGACATCACGGGCACCTGCACTCAGGATACACTCGCACAGTTACCTTTGCAGCTGTGAAGGCTAGAAACTTTTTTTGTTTTAAAAAATGAAAACTTAGATTATACAGAATCTGAGTGTCCTGCAAGCTATATAAACACAGCTTGTCTGTTTGATACCCCTGCCTAGAACCTTCATGAAGATTGCCCATCACTACCCCTTACTATTCATTGTTGCAGTTTACCAGGAGACAAACCTTTTGAGACACGTTAGTGCTGCTTTAAGTGGACAGGCAACAGCTGGAAAATAACGGGGCCCAGGAGCTCTGGGGATATGATGTTGAAGGTCAGGAAGGCAGCCCCAGAAAATAAATAGTAATACACAGCAAGGGGAAAATGTAATATGTGGGGAAGTGCGGGGTGGATTTTCCTCTTCACTCCCTGCCTGTTGGAATATTTTCCTAGAATCACCTTGACCAGGCAATAAAATAAAACTCTATTTTCATGGTGCTCCTCACTTTCCTCAAAAAATACAGGAAAAAGTCCTTCTGTGGTACCCGACTTCCCACACTCTTCCCCCTTTTCCATTGGCATGCAGAGCCCATGCATCTGTAGTGTCACCGCCTCATTGACAGTATCTGATGCACAGGTCCCTTTCCCCTAGAGGTGTCCAGGCATCCGGTGCCTCTGTAATGTTTCCTCCCTACGTTCAGGTGTAACCCACCACTCTGTGTGTGTCATGTGTCCTCGCTCTGTGTCTGATCCACAGAGTTTAACTACCTGCCACCGCTCCTGGCTAGGTGCCTCACTAAGGTCCCCTCCGTACTTGCAGGTACCGGTTGTCTCTCTTGTCCGCACAAAGCCAGCTTTGCAGCAGCCTGGATTGCTTGTTGGCTTATTTATTAATTTATCTATTTATTTTCCCCTTCAGAGCCATTCTTTACTCCCATATGTTGTAATAATTACAAGTGATAAGTTAACAGCTGGTCTGCTATTCTGGGCTCAGCAGAGCCGTCCGCCTCTTTCTTCCCTCCCTCCCACAGCTCTGGGTCAGCTTTTTGGCTCCAGCAATCAGGGATTCCTATGATTTCTTAGACCCCCTTAGAATTGGAGCTTTTCCTCAATCACCATCTGTCTTCCCCTCTCCCTCCCTCCCTCTCGCCATACGGCAAAGTGGTGATTTTGTGATTGTGACATCCATCTGTTGCCATGGAAAAGACTGAAATAGCAAAGGAATGTGACTCCCCTTGCTAGGAGGCCACAAAAAGAGATAGTGAAGGGTATTTTTCCCCCCGTTGGCATCAGTGTCCTTCAGCGTCAGTGATGATAACTGAGGGCCTAGCAATAATCCCATGACAGGTGTACGATACGGGGAGTGATTTTGATTGGGCGCTGTCTCCTGGGCCTTGTGTGTCACTTTCTAGACCTGTTGTTAGAGATTGCAAACAAGCAGGTCAAAACAGTCTAAAGCCCTGTGGCCCTGGCATTCGAGTGTGGAATCCCCATCCGTGCCCCCAGACCAACCCAATCCAAACACAATTGCTGACAAGATCATGACATTCCTTTGTTATCCAGTCCCTTTCCCCCATGGAGCCCCTGAGCCACCTTGGCCTAGTACGCAGCTGCTATTGCTCCACTCTCAGAAACTCATGCTAAGACCATCCCATGAATCAAGTGTCAGGAGCTACTCTCCCACCAGTAGGTGGGTCATTTCAGGGATCCACCACCTTGTGAACAGTGTCCCAAAGGACATTCAGGGAGCTGGTCTTTTATGGCACAGGGAGGAGCACAATCACCATTACACATATTCTCTTTGTGGAGATCTTCTAGAATCCCTCATTTACTCCCCCCGTCCATCATAGAATCTAGGGCTAGTCTATATGAGAAGTGCTACACTGCCACAGCTGCACTGCATCTGGTGAAGATGCTCTATGCCGATGGGAGAGAGCTCTCCTGTCGGCATAATAAAACCACCTCTGCAAGAGGCGGTAGCTATGTCGATGGGAGAGCGTCTCCCGCCAACATAGCGCTGTCCACAGCGGTGCTTAGGTTGGTGTAACTTACGTTGCTCAGTGGGGTGGCTTATTCACACCTCTGAGTGACATAAATTGTACTGACATAACCTGTAGTGTAGACAAGTCCTAGAAATGTAGGCCTGGAAGGGACCTTGAGAGATCATCTAGTCCTTCCACTTATGCTGAAGCAGGACCAAATAAATGTAGACCATCCCTGACAGGTGTCCAAACTGTTCTTAAAAACCTTCAGTGACCGGGTTTCCACAACCTCCCTTGGAAGCCTATTCCAGTCCGTAACTTTTTAACTCTAAGGGTAGTTTTTCCTAATATCTAACCTAAATCTCCCTTGCTGCAGATTAAGCTGATTACTTCTTCTCCTACCTTCCTAGACAAGAAGAACAATTGATCACCGTCTTCTTTCTAACAGCCTTTAAAATATTTGAAAACTGTTACCAGGTCCTCCGAGTCTTCTTTTCTCAGAACTAAACATACCCAGTATTTTTAACCTTTCCTCGTGGGCCAGGTTTTCTACACCTCTTAATATTTTTGTTACTGTCCTCTGGACTCTCTCCAACTTGTCCACATCTTTCCTAAAGTTTGCCGCCCAGAACTGGACACAGTGCTCCAGCTGAGGTCTCACCAGTGCCAAGGAGAGTGGGATAATTACTTCCTGTATTAATAACACTCCTGTTAATACACCCCAGAATGATATTAGCCTTTTTCACAACTGCATCTCATTGCTGACTCATATGCAATCTGTGATCCACTCTAACCCCAAGATCCTTTTCGGCAGCATTTGCCACCTAAGCAGTTATTTGTGCATTTGATTTTTCCTTCCTGAGTGGTTACAAAATTCACTATTATTGATGACATTTTGAGTTACGAATCAATTATTTAATGGTCATCAGCTGATTTCCCTTTGTGCATATTGCTGTCCACCTCCCCCCAGCCTAAACCAGCACAAGGTTACAAAACTGCCCTACTGGAGACTCTGAAACAGAAAATCAGAGTCAAGCTTCCAGCAGTCCATTCGCCTAATTCAGAGGTGGGCATAAGAAAACCATGTGAGCAGTTCTAGTTTCAGGAGCTATTGGGGCATAAATGTGAATGAGATCCCTGCCTACTTTGCTATTCCTCGAGAAAAGAAAGGGAGGCAGGGGCATTGTTGCATAAGGATTTCTGTACAAACCTGCAATGATATGGAGATGAGCTCCATTTGGCTTATGTGGTGGCTTGAGGCAGTTTGCACCTGTGTGGGAGATACCCAGATGCAGTTTCTATGCAAAGGGACCTCCTTTAAGAGTTAACATTATAGATGTACAAACTAGAAAGACCAGCTTGTACTACTAGATCCAAGAGGTAGCAAGGTTTAGTGGCTCGAGCATCGACCAAGAACCAGGCACTTTGGAGTTCCAGCCCTGCCTCTGCCATTGAGTCATTATGTTGTCTTAAGTGATTTGCTCAACATCTCTGGGGATACTACTTTGCAAATGAATTGAGAGGAGGAGCTGGTTGATATGTGTACAGTGCTTTGGGAATGTAACATACAATGTAAGTTTTTAGCAGTAGTATTCTCTTAGTTTTAGCACCATGCATTATCCAGGTATGGATGCTAGACAGGGTCACATGTTCTCTGAGCCATTTGAGGGTGGAAAGATATCAGAAATATCTTGTTAGGGTTAACCATCCCATTGTTCAATGACACTCCTGCTGGCTAATTAGTGGCCACATCATTGTTCCCTTTAAACTCCACCCTTGCTCTCAGCTAGACTGGAGCTGTGTTAAGTGTATGGCCCAGGAAGTGATAAAGAGCCTTTGTATAGGTGCCGGTCTGAAATCATGTGATGTCCAGGCTTCCTTACTTTCACACAGTCCCGGTAGAGTTCTCTCGTACGGAAGGTGCTGCACATTATGGGTACTCTTATGCAAATGACTTGCCTACATTCTGCATCTGGAGGGAAATGCCAGTAAGCTTGCCTGCTTTTCAGAACCCTCCAGAAACCACGCCTTCAAATTAATAGTGGAAATAAACTCAGGCATGTAAATCCACAACACTGGTTCTCATTTACATGCCTTGCTACAAGGTAACAAGGTGGAGTTTGCTAACAGTGACCAGGAATTTATTTTAATAGCAATCCCCTGGGCCCAGTTTTCAAACCAGGGGCTTGAGAGAGCACCTACATCCCACATTAGAGGATTCTAATTGGTGCTTGCCACCAGCTGTGTAAAAAGGGGACTTTCCCCCATGCTGTGTATCTGAATGCAGGATTGCCTGTCCTAGTAACTCCCCAATTTTGAAAATTGTATTCCATGTGTTAACTAGAATGGGCAAGTGGTAGGAAATGAGAGCCATGAAGTGAGAGAGGTTTTTGTGGTAGGACATGGTATTGGGACTCAAGAAAATCTGGATACTATTCCCTTCTCTGCCTCAGACTTTTGAGTGGCCTTGGGCATGTCCTTTCACCTCTCAGTGTGTCAACGTAGCCCCTCTAAAATAGGGATAATACTTACTTCCCACACCAGATTTGTGAAGCAATCGATGGATGTGAAGGGCTTTCAGCTCTTCAGAGGATGCTATTGATATACAAAGGGGGTGTTATGCTGATGGCACACTTGAAAACTTAGTGGCAGAGTGAGTGCATTGATACGTACTTGGGCTGTTGCTCGGAGGCTACAGAAAGAATCCAATAGCAGCTGGTGCCATCTTCTCCCTGGCCCACATCCTCTCTGGCAGGCTGCATGCTGCTCTCAGTGTCTACGGGCGGAGCCTGGTTGCAGATAGTGTCTTCTCCCAGACCCTCACTCCTATTGGAATGCGGCCTGTGCAGCTTGTCTTCTTTCTGTGTTTCTCCCATGGCTCGAGGATCATCTCCAGGCAGCAAAGGCAAATTCTCTGGAGGCCTCCTGGGAAAGGAGAAATAATTGTGTATAGAGAGTGTCTGTTCCTCCCAAGCAAGCCAATATGATGCTCTTCCTTCTTTCCCTCTCATCATGGACCTCTCCGACATCAGGAAATGATGCTCCAGCTCTCACCTCCACTGATGTACATTATTATTAGCCCCACCTGCTACCACTTGCTTACCATAGGGCCTTAGTCACGAGGAGTAAGATTTTATAAGTAATTCCACTGGGATAGATTGTGCCTTTAAGCACAGCCCTGAGCAAGGAGTGCTGCATAAGCGACCCCAACCAGGAATAGCCCCAGGCGGCATTGTGCCTGAGACATAATTCCTTGCTCCAGGAGAGAGAGGGGTGAGGAGTGGGCTGTACCAGCAGCAAACTTCAACACTCCCTTGCCGGCTCAGCTCCACCGGTTGGTGCATTTGGTGTGGGACCCAAAACTTCTCCCATTCCTTGCCCCTTCCTGCATACTCCCCACTCCCCTGCTCTAGACGGGAAGTAGAGCCCAATGCAGGACTATTTTTAATTCTGCTACCATCCCACTCCCACTGTTATGGCAGCAGGTCCTGTGGGACCCTTGGGATCCTGGTCCCACCTCAGGGCTCTACACTAGTCCCGGGCAGGGCTCTAATGTGGAGTAAAGTGGGAGCTGTGTGCCTGTAGCCCGTGTAGCCCACACAAGGATTTATGGGGGTGGGGAGGGTTCTTAGTCCTTTTACTCCCCTGCATGGGTCTGTAGTCCAAGGGCTTGTCTGTACTTAAAACGCTGCAGAGGCGCCACTGTAGACAGTGCTTCAGTAAAGAGACTACCTATGCCCACAGGAGGGCTTCTTCCAACAGCGTCGGTACTCCACCTCCTGGAGAGGCAGTAGCTAGGCTGATGAGAGAATTCATCCATCGCCCTAGCACTGTCTACACCGCGGGGTTAGGTCGGGGGCAGGGGGGGATAGCTCAGTGGTTTGAGCATTGGCCTGCTAAACCCAGGGTTGTGAGTTCAATCCTTGAGGGGGCCACTTGGGGATCTGGGGCAAAATCAGTACTTGGCCCTGCTAGTGAAGGCAGGGGGCTGGACTTGATGACCTTTCAAGGTCCCTTCCAGTTCTAGGAGATGGGATATCTCCATTAATTAAAAAATAATTAATTAATTTAACTGCATCATCCAGGGGGGTGGATTGAGCAAAGCAGTTATACCAACCTCATTTCCCAATGAAGACCAGGCCCAAGTCCCCGTCTAGCCCTCAGTGTAAAGGCTGAGGGGGGTGCTTATTTGCCTCTATTGTCCTTGTTACTAAAAATCAGGAGAATAAGAAACTAGAATACCCAGCTAACCTGAGTCTGAGTTCAACGAGAACAAAGGCTACTCCAGGTTGGGTGCTCAGTGAAGATTTTACAATGTTTCTGTTCACCTACTGCAGCATAGCATTCCCCATTCTCTTATTCTATTAATGATAATTATATATACAAACATGTTGTATAGGCTAATTAAAGATGGATAGTTTCCGCCTTATTGCTTGTGCGGTGTTTGATGTCATCATAATTGTGCACGTGATTCAACAGTGCATGACTCCGGCTTTACACTAGCATTTCTCCCAATAAAACCGATGTGATGCTGAAGTCATGCAGCATTGGATCACAGGCTGTGTGTGCAAATGAAGTGCTTATGAAAGGTAATGGAGACTGAAGTCCTCCTTCCACAGAACAGGTGCGGCATGGACAATGAGAGTGCAAACCTTCCCCACGCTGCCCCGTTAACGGGCCTCAGCTCTGATGTGGGAGACCTCTTGTAAAGTGTCCATGGCTCATTCAGTCCCCAGGCTCCCTGCTGAGACTGCCCGCCAGGGTGCTAACTGATTTCCGTTTGTGGTTTGTGATGTGGACACCTGTCCCTAGGAATTGGACTGAAAGTATCAGACTCATTTCACATATGGGCCACCCAACAGAGAAATCGAACTGCCCAAACTAGGGGCAAGGTTGGGTTGAGACGAGGGTCAGAAACATGGGAGGGAAAGATGGTTGATGAGTACAAAATACACGGGTAAGTGGATCTAGTGCACACAAGGAAGAAGAGAGCTCCTATTGTGTGGACAGCACTTCCAATTTTGTGGACACAATCCATAGCATTTGGACCTGGTCTGTAGAAAAAGCAATTTTGTTAAATCGGTGCAGTCCCCTAGTGTGCATTCAGTTATGTCAATAGAAACATGGTTATTTCAATATAACTTGTTTTGATTAAACACTTCTCTGTCAACATAACTGCATCTCTGCTAGGGGGCTGCACTGATTTAATTAATCAGTGAATAAACTGAATGTAGGTTAGGCCTTAGATGTCTAAGTGCTATGATTTGTGCCTGTAATTAATAGTGGGTGAAAAATTGGGCCTATAAAAATAGAGGCGGCTTCTTATATCATGCTCATAATGTCTCCAGAGAGGTCTGTATTCTAAAATAGGTCGATCCCTGCAGGTATGGCAGCAGACGGAACAGGTGCAACCTATGGTTTTCTACCTCTCTGTTGTATACCAAACCTCTAAGAGTCTGGGATTAATGACACTAAGACCTGGTCTACGCTTAAAAGTTTTGTTGGCATAGCTATGTAAAGTAGGAATGTGAAAAAACTCACAGCCCTGTCCACAACAGCCCTAGTCTAGACACAGGTACACCAGCAAAACAGTCCTTTTGCTGGTGTACCTTATTTTGTTCGGGGAACTGGGATAAGCGATACCGGCAAAAGAACTCTGTTGCTAAAATAAGCTGCATCTCCACTAGGGGTTTTTGCCTGGATGGCTCTACCAGTATAGCTGTACTGCCAACCCCTTTCTAATACAGACAAGACCTAAGACTTGAGTTGTGCTTTATATCCCGCCCTTGTAGAGGAATGGACTCCATTGATACATAGGCCTTTTTCCAGTCAGTTCAGAGCTGTGTGGCTGGAGGTCTTGTCTTGCCTTAGGCTTTGTCTACACTAGCACTTTGTCAGCAAAACTTTTGTTGTTCAGGAGTGTTAAAAAAACACACACACCCCGAATGACAAAAGTTTTACTGACAAAAAGTGCCGGTGTGAGCAGCGCTTTGTCCGCAGGAGCGCTCTCCTGCTGACAAACAGCAGCTACACTGCGTGTCTTTTAGCGGCACGGCTGTAGCAGCACAGCCATCGCTAAAAGCCATGTAATGTAGCCATACCCTTAGATGAAGTCTTAAAAGAATTTGGTCAAAGCAGCCAAATGCGTGGTGGAGATAGCAGCGTATGTGAGACCATATCTCACCGCCAGTTCACCTGGGAATCTGCACCCGCTCATTAAATGCTGCTCTTTTCTTGCTGAGCTCTGCTGAAAAGCTCGACAAAGATATAAATCTGCTGCTCGTTGTCCCTTAACTTTTGCTCAGCTCTCTCCATTTCCTAGTCCCATCCAGCATTAGGAGCTTAAAAATGGCTTTCCCTTCCCTAGGCTTCATGTTTTCCCACCTGTTTTTCACTGTGCGCCTTCTCTTTGTCAAACAGAGAGAGCTGTGTGTCTAACCAGAGGAGGCCTGGAAGCTTTTCTGAAGATATCTAATGGCATCTTTCCCTTCTAAACCTGAAATGCCCAGATGGAGATTCTTTCCCCTCGCCTGTTTTCCAGGTCATCCAATTTCTCCTCAGAGCTGCTTATCCCCTCAGCTCAGGGAAGACATATCCCCCTTTATCCCACTTGTTTCACCGGCTGCTTTTTATAACTTAGGCCTGGTCTACACTAGGAGTTTATGTCGAATTTAGCACCGTTACATCGAATTAACTCTGCACCCGTCCACACCACGAAGCTATTTAGTTCGACATAGAGGTCTCTTAAATTCGACTTCTGTACTCCTCCCCAACGAGGGGAGTAGCGCTAAATTCGACATGGCCATGTCAAATTAGGCTAGGTGTGGATAGAAATCGACGGTAATAGGTCCGGGAGCTATCCCACAGTGCACCACTCTGTTGACGCTCTGGACAGCAGTCCGAGCTCGGATGCTCTGACCAGCCACACAGGAAAAGCCCCGGGAAAATTTGAATTCCTTTTCCTGTCTGGGCAGTTTGAATCTCATTTCCTGTTTGGACATCATGGCAAGCTCAGCAGCACTGGCAACGATGCAGAGCTCTCCAGCAGAGATGGCCATGCAATCTCAGAATAGAAAGAGGGCCCCAGCATGGACTGATCGGGAAGTCTTGGATCTGATTGCTGTGTGGGGCGATGAGTCCGTGCTTTCCGAGCTGCGATCGAAAAGACGGAATGCAAAGATCTACGAGAAGATCTCTAAAGCCATGGCAGAGAGAGGATACAGCCGGGATGCAACGCAGTGCCGCGTGAAAATCAAGGAGCTGAGACAAGGCTACCAGAAGACCAAAGAGGCAAACGGACGCTCCGGATCCCAGCCCCAGACATCCCGTTTCTACGAGGCACTGCATTCCATCCTAGGTGCGGCCGCCACCACTACCCCACCACTGACCGTGGACTCTGAGGATGGGATATTGTCGACGGCCGCTTCCTCGGACATGTTAGCGGATGGGGAAGATGAGGAAGGAGATGAGGAGGACGAGGCAGTCGACAGCGCTTACAACGCTGATTTCCCCGACAGCCAGGATCTCTTCATCACCCTTACAGAGATCCCCTACCAACCGTCCCCAGGCGTTAACCCGGACACAGAATCAGGGGAAGGATCAGTCAGTAAGTGTTTTAAACATGTAAACATTTATTTTTAACAGAACAGGAATATTAACAATATTAACAATGGGTTTTTCATGATTAGTTTGCCCTAGACGCTTCACGTTTCAGTCCTTGGCAGTGCAACTACTGAAAAAAAATCTAACAATGGTTTAGCATGATTGGTTTGCCCTAGGCGCTCTACTGTTTAGTCCCTGCCAGTGCAGCTACAGTAAAATCCGGTCTATATGTCCGGGGATAGAGCAGAAATCCTCCTGGGACATCTCCACGAAGCTCTCCTGGAGGTAATTGGAAAGCCTTTGCATCAGGTTCCTGGGGAGAGCGGCCTTATTGGGTCCTCCGTGGTACGAAACGTTTCCGCGCCAGGAGACAAGCAAGTACTCCGGGATCATTGCCTTGCAGAGCATGGCGGCATACGGCCCTGGTCTTTGCATGCTTTCCCGAAGCATCCTTTCTTTCTCTGTCTCTGAAATCCTCATCAGAGTGATGTCGCTCATGGTGACCTGCTTTGAATTAGGTAGGGGAATGTTAGTATTGGGACTGCTTGTCTGTTCCTTTACAGAACTGTAACCGGCGGTTTACAGCCACGCGGTGGAGGCGGGAGAGGGGCAGCATACAGGGATCTTTCCCTGGGACAGCCGCGAGGGGGTGGGACAGGGGCAGAGTTCATGCTTGCCGGATTGCTGGCAGCAGGGACTGGCATTGCTTTGAACGTGAAAGGAGGCCAGTGCTATTATTAAAGTTTTAAGCAGCCACAAGTCTACGGCTTACCATGTCTGCCTGCTACACAAATTCCGGTGTCCTGCCCCGCTTCTCTGATCTGCACTGCAAGACCCCAGGCACTGAATGCGAAGGCCGAAAATTCGACCTTGTCCTGAGTGCGCATGTGATAGGTGCTGTGCATGGTCTTGTTCACAGAGAAAGACTATGTTCTTTGTTCACAACTAAATTTATCTTTCTGAGGAATTCACTCCCTTTTTCAAATCCCACAGCTGCGACTGTCTCCCGACCTAGCCTGGCATCACACTCCCAGAGGCTAGCGCAGATTAGGCGTAGGAAGAAGAGGACACGGGAGGACATGTTCTCGGAACTTATGGGCTGCTCCCGAGCCCAGGCAGCCCAGCAGACCCAGTGGAGGGAGAACTTGTCCCAAATGCACCGATCACACATGGAACGGGAGGAGAGGTGGCGGCAGGAAGACCAGCAGGCGACTCAAACGCTGCTTGGACTAATGAGGGAGCAAACGGACACGCTCCGGCGCCTTGTGGATGTTCTGCAGGACCGGAGGCAGGAGGACAGAGCCCCGCTGCAGTCTATCTCTAACCGCCCTCCCCCGCCACAAAGTCCCATACCCCCCTCACCCAAAGTCCCAAGAAGGAGGGGCGGCAGAGTCCGTGAAAACTCTCACTCCACCCCTGCAGACTGCTCAAGTACCAGAAGGCTCTCATTCCCCAAAATTTGATAAGTCCTTTCCTTCCCGCCTCACCCAAGCCCCCGTCCAAGTTTCACCCCCCAGTTTCATGTGTAGTTGCTAATAAAAAATACGTTTCTGTTAATTACTGTTTCCATCATGTTCTTTTAGAGGAGAGTCTGTCTGAAGGGGGGGAAGGGGGTTGGTAATTGGACAGGACAGTCACCTTTACCAGGGTACAGAGGCGGGGGCAGGTTCAGCAGCAGGGCACACACACATTGCAGTCACTAGTTACCCTGGTCAGTCTGGGAGGTGGTTTTCATGTTCTGTGTGTGTGTGTGGGGGCTATGTGACTTTGTGGCGGGGGAGGGCGGTTAGAGATCTTATGCAGCGGTCCTTATCCTGGATCATAGAGCCACGCAGCAGGGGATCTGTAACCGTCCTCCCCCTGCCACAAAGTCACATAGCCCCCACACACAGAGTCCCGAACAGGAGGGGTGGCAGGCTCCGTTGAAACAACCAGTCCACCACTGCGGAGCCTGTCATTCCTGGAGTTTAGAAGCGTCCTTTGCATCACTACACTACACCCGCTCCCCACCACAGTCTGCGTCCCAGGTTCAACACTTTCCCGCGAAAAGAGTAATAAAGAAAACGGTGTTCATTAACAAAATTCAAGTGATTTTATTTTTAAACGTGTGTTGGAAGGGGGGGAACGGGGTGAACGGGGTATGTAACTGGAGAGGATAGTGAACATTTACTGGGTAAAGAAACGGGGGCAGGTTCAGCTTCTCTGTAAATAAACTTAATAGTCACAGCTTACCCTTCTCACTCTGGAACCTAGCTTTCAAAGCCTCCCGGATGCACAGCGCGTCCCGCTGGGCTCTTCTAATCGCCCGGCTGTCTGGCTGGGCGTAATCAGCAGCCAGGCTATTTGCCTCAACCTCCCACCCCGCCATAAAGGTCTCCCCCTTGCTCTCACAGAGATTGTGGAGCACACAGCAAGCTGCAATAACAATGGGGATATTGGTTTCGCTGAGATCACAGCAAGTCAGTAAGGTTCTCCATCTCCCCTTGAAACGTCCAAAAGCACACTCCACCACCATTCTGCACTTGCTCAGCCGGTAGTTGAAGAGTTCTTTTTCAGTGTCCAGGGCGCCAGTATAGGGCTTCATGAGCCAGGGCATTAGCGGGTAGGCTGGGTCCCCGAGGATCACTATAGGCATCTCCACATCCCCAAGAGTTATTTTGTGGTCCGGGAAGTAAATACCTTCCTGCAGCCGTCTAAACAGACCAGAGTTCCTGAAAACACGAGCGTCATGAACCTTGCCCGGCCATCCGACGTTGATGTTTGTAAAACGTCCCCTATGGTCCACCAGTGCTTGCAGCACCATTGAAAAGCAGCCCTTTCGGTTAATGTACTGGCTGGCCTGGTGGTCCGGTCCCAGGATAGGGATGTGAGTTCCATCTATAGCCCCACCGCAGTTTGGGAATCCCATCGCGGCGAAGCCATCTATGATGACCTGCACGTTTCCCAGGGTCACTACCTTTGAGAGCAGTAGCTCAACGATTGCGTTGGCTACTTGCATGACAACAACCCCCACGGTAGATTTGCCCACGCCAAAGTGGTTCGCGACTGACCGGTAGCTGTCCGGCGTTGCAAGCTTCCAGAGGGCTATGGCCACTCGCTTCTGGACACTCAGGGCTGCTCGCATCCGTTGCTTCAGGGCAGGGGACAGCAACTCACAAAGTTCCATGAAAGTCCCCTTCCACATGCGAAAGTTTCGCAGCCACTGTGATTCATCCCAGACCTGCAGCACTATGCGGTCCCACCAGTCCGTGCTTGTTTCCCGGGCCCAGAATCGCCGTTCCACAACATCAACATGACCCATTGCCACCATGATGTCCTCGGCGCGGGGTCCCGTGCTTTGTGACAGGTCTGTGCCACTCTCAGACTTCAGGTCCTCACCGCGCTGCCGTAGCCTCCTCGCCCGATTTCTCAGCATCTGCCTCTGGGAAAGGTGGATGATAAGGTGCGAGGTGTTGACAACGGCCATAACTGCAGCGATGATCGCAGCGGGCTCCATGCTCGCAGTGCTGTGGCGTCCGCGCTGTCACTGACCAGAAAAGTGCGCAAACTGATTTCCCGCCGGCGCTTTCAGGGAGGGAGGGTGGGAGTGACGGTTGGATGACGACAATTACCCAAAAGCACCCTCGACACATTTTTTCCCCCAGAAGGCATTGGGGGCTCAACCCAGAATTCCAATGGGCAGCGGGAACTGTGGGAACTGTGGGATAGCTGCCCACAGTGCACCGCTTCCAATGTCAACGCTTGCTCCGTTAGTGTGGACTCACAAAGTCGAATTACTGTCCTTAGTGTGGACACACACGTTCGACTTTGTAATATCGATTCCACATATTCGATTTAAGTAAAATCGAACTACTCTCGTAGTGTAGACATACCCTTATTTTCTAAGTAAGACATTCGGGATTTGACATGAGAGCCCTTATCTCTGAGGGAATGTGTCTCTATTAAAATGCCTGTTTTTTTTCTCTCAGCTGCTATTTCCTGTGCTAGGCTCTGCATCCAGGAGGAGGAGATTGCTTAAGCAAGTGAGTCTTCGGCCTCTTATATATTTATCCATTTGAATCCATCGGTGGCAATCCAGGAAGTATCTGGGCAATGTTTTTTGGTGTGGTTTTTTTTTTTACGTTTTGAATTTTTGTGCTTGATGGGGTGTATACACCCCACGTGGGCAGCAAAAAGGTTACTGGGAGCCCAAAGATTCAGCTAGCTCACTGGTGGCACCTGGAGGGTGCATTAGGTACAGTTCGATAGCAGACTCAGCTGGGGAGGAGCTGGGTTGTCCCATAAAGGGAGGCACTCAGAGCAGCGAGGGTGAGGCCTTGGGATCCTCTCCTAGAAGGGAGCTCTGGCAAAGGGTCAGGGATGGCAGAGACACTGAGAAGCAACAGGAGTGGCCTGAGCCCCGTTGGCGGGCCTTGATAAAGGAGCAAGACCCCAGGCAGGCAGCCCTGTGGGTTGGTGCTCTGGAAGAGGAGCAGAGAGCTGGGGAGAACCCAGGGAGACTGAAAGCTCAAGCATAGGATGGGCAGAGTGGCTTATGTCGTGTGTGGTTCTGTTTGGGGCTTTTCTGTGGGCAAGCACCAGGGAGGTCTGGGAATCCCCTGTTCTGAAAGAGCCCTGGAGGGGATGGAACCTGTGTTGGTGACCAGTGCCATGCAGGACATTGATTCTCCGGAAGGGGTGGACAGTAGCGTGACCTGGCCTGAGGGCCATATCACCACACCAGGCCATAGGAGTCCAGGGGAGGTGAAAGTGTTGCCACGCTGGCTCTCACTGGGAGAGGGCGCTCTGGGATGGTGAGTTTGTCTCATTGTATTTAATCAGATATGAAAACATTGATGAATAATAAGATCAAATTTCACTTGAGGAGAGCAGACATCAAGCTGTCATCATCTCCTAGGCAGCATGTGACCCTCAATATGCCTTTCCTCTTAAGCCTATCATTTTAATTGAAACACACCCACTCTCCAGCTCTATGTGTAGGTGGCAGTAACTAACACTCCCAAAGTGTCCCTGTGTGCACTGGATCTTGTGGAAAGACTGGGATGGATTCTTCTTGAGGGGGAAGGAGAGTCAGTCTCTCTCTTGGTTGTTCCCAAGTCTTGGTCAGGAACACAGAGTGGGCAGGTGGCGATGGTCGGATCTTTCTGGTACATTACACTTTCCAGTCTGGGAGTTTCTTGAAGGTCTCATTACTGGTTCAAAGCAATGCCGTGCCAGGTCATTGCCTGTGACTGAAGATCAAACAAACTCTGCTGTGGAGCTCTGTCAGTGCTGCCGGTGCGGGAGGGTGAGAGCGAGCATAGCTGCTCAGGATCCTGGCTATGTGGTGTGCTATGTGCACGCTGTTTGTTGCCCAGTGAGAAGACACAGGGAGGAGGCGGGAAGCCTTGAAGTTTGTGTCCCTTTGCTCTTTGGTTGGGATCCAAAATGCTCCGCACAGTGCACCCTCTGCTTGATTAGCATTAAAGCTGTGAAGAGCCTCTGCTGGATTGTAATTATTACAACAGGGTCCACACAAGTTGGCAGACTCCACCGGGCTCTGCTTTAGTGGAGGTTTTTGGAGAAAGGCTCCGGCCAATCAGCTGGATTGTGGGTGTAGGGAGGGGAGAAGTAGGAGCTGATGGGCAGCTCCTCCCCCATCTAGAAGACAGCAAAGCCCCTTACAAAGAGCATGAGACCCTAATTTGAGGAACTGAGCCCTACTCCTACAAAGTGGAGGGGTTAGCTTATGGCTTCTACAAGAGTATATATGGTACCTTGCCATCCCATTAAAGTCAGTGACATGTAATTGAAAAGGTAAAGTGTTTGGAATTAGCCGTTTTTGCTGAATACTTTACGGTCTCCACAGTCAGACCCAGGGCAGGGCCATGCCTTGTGGGCTAGTGCGTAAATACATAAGTGCACACAGAGCTGTCATGAGCTTTTGCCACATTGCAGATTCCTTTGCACCTGCACTCATCTTTGGTCGACTAAGGTTATGTTTTCACTGCCAAAAAGCTGAGGTTTTTTGGAGTGAGATAAACAGTTATCTTGCTGTAAAATGCTAGTGGAGAGCGGCACCTGTCTTGTTTACCACAAGATAGCTAAGCGAGGTCAGCACTACACCCCTTACCTGGGTTGACCTCACCTAGTCTACCTCACAGTAACACTACAGTTCCTCATCTCCATTGGGTTTTTGCCTGTTAAGGGTATGTCTTCACTAGCAACGTTAAAGCATGTGCTGTGTAGTCGTGGCACCAGCGCTGGGAGAAACCACCCGAGGGTGACCAGACAGTAATTGTGAAAAATCGGGACAGGGGGTGGGGGATAATAGGAGCCTATATAAGAAAAAGACCCAAATATCAGGACTCTCCCTATAAAATCGGGACATCTGGTCACCCTAAACCACCCCCACGAGGGGAGTAGCTACCAGCGCTGGGAGAAACCACCCCCACGAGGGGAGTAGCTACCAGCGCTGGGGGGCACTGTCTACACTGGCATTTTACAGCACTGAAACTTGCAGTGCTCAGGGGTGTGTTTTTTCACACCCCTGAGCGAGAAAGTTGCAGCGCTGTAAAGTGGCAGTGTAGACAAGGCCTTACTTAACCTGTGGTAAAACCACACCTTTTTGTAGCAGTGAAGACAAAGCCTTAGGTGATAATGGGGTTCTTTGTTCCAGTCTCTTCCCTTGGGAGCATGTGTGAAGGATCTAAACCACAATTAGCCTGACCTTTAAAAGTCAGATATGTGTAGAAACTAGGAATGAGATGTATTGCCCTGTGCCTTTGGCATCAAAGGATGGGAATCATTTTATGGCCTTGTCTACAGCAGCAATTTTAGGGAAATCTCCCACCACTGGGACTAAGAGTGGGAGAGTTATAAGCCACTGTCCTTTTTACCATCATGTTATCTAGACCTGATCTGTGCAAGTCTAGACAACATGGAGATAAAAATGCCTGCATCAAGACTACACTATTATTATTATTTATCTCTTTATTTGTATTGTGGTAGCACCAATGTGCCCTGGTCCATGTGCCAGCACTCTCACCCTCCCTAATACCATTGTTAGGGGAAAGATAGGAGATCTCCCTAAAATTGCCAGTGTAGATGTAGCCCATCAGGCAGTCTCTGACTTAAGATAAGCTCATGATGGACTCTCTGATGTTTTATCACTGTTTGCTCACCTCTGTTGTGTACCGATACTGGCCGGTTAAGCCTCATATGGTTATTTCATTGTCTAGTTTAAAGAAAAGGGTAAGGATTTAATTGCCCTGAGCTGGGGAGATTTGAAAGAGCCCTGTGTAATCCACTCTTTGTATCACTGTGGTGTGGGGTATACTAAGTGGCTTAATTGCTCTGAGATTTGTGCATGCCCTCTGAAGTGCTGATTTATAACAATTCTTTCACTTATACATAGGGATCTTTAAAATGCTTTACAAAGAGTTGCAACGGTTATTACTCCCATTTCACATTGGGGAAACTGAGGCACAGAGCCATGAAGGCCAACATTTTCTAAAGGGCCGCTGATTTTTGCCCAAAAACTGAGGGTATCTCAAATCACTGACTACTTCTGAAAATTTGGAGGCAGGTGACGTGTGCAAAACAACACAGCAAGTGAGTCAGGAATAGATCCCAAGTCTCTTAATTCTGTGGGTCTGGTTTTCTTTGCACTTACACTCGTGTAAACCAGGAGTAGCTCTGCTGAAGTCAGCAGCTGAGACTTGAGCCATTTGGTATTGGAGAGAAATATATGAAGACATGTCTGTTGCTTGACCCCTTCATGTGGCTTTGTTGTATTTTAGAATTTGAGAAATTTGAACTGCGGGCCCTTATGGAGTAAGGTTTATTGTGAGTGTCTGATGTTCCCATTTTTTGGCTTCCTTGGGATAATTTTCCTTGGCTTTACTAAATCAACATCAAAATGACATCAACTATTGCATTTTTAATTGGATTAGTCCACTATCCCCTACCATAAAATTCTGGGGTAGGCAGATTCTTAACAGGTTATTAAAAACACATAAACAGAATCCTGAAATGAACCCTATATCCTGGGTCTTTTTACCTTCTGGGTCAAATTCTGAAATCTTTACTTGGTCTTTAGTCAGACAAACCTTCCTTTGGAGTAAAAGGAAGAACTGCAGTGCACAGCCCACAGGTTTTTATGAATTACACAAACCATTCCTCGCCAGCCTCATTGGTGTATGTTCATGGCTGCATTTTGCAGTTGCCCAAAGAACTTCTGTCCATTTTCTGCCTGGATTTGCTAATAGCTGTGAGCACATGGGGCTTGCAATGATTTCCTTCTCATTTTAGACTCTCCTGGGATCAGACCAGTGGCCAGTCTAGTCCAGCATCTTGTCACAGACAGTGGCTGTTACCAGCAGCACTTAACTACGGACAAAAACCCTGTGTGTGATCAGGTAGGTGAGGTAATATTTTATTGGACCAACTTGTATTGGTGAAAGAGGGAGAAGCTTTGAGCTACAGAGAGCTTTTCTTCCGGTCTGGGAAAGGAACTCAGTGTGTCAAGATGGAACAAATTGTTCAACATAAATAGTTAGCACTATAGTCGCTGACTTCCTCTCTTTCCCGTGGGTGCTCGACCTCCCCCCCCCCCCGTCCTCAGCCCTGCCCCCACTCCACCCCTTCCATGAGGCCCCCACCCTGCCCCGCCTCTTCCCACCCCTTCCCCATCCCCTTCCCCAAATCCTCGCCCCAGCCCCACCTCTTCCCCACCTCCTCACTTGAGCGCGCCACGTTCCCACTCCTTCCCCTCCCTCCTGGAGCGTGCTAACACTGCCAAACAGCTGTTTGGCGGTGGCTGGACGGGAAGCTCTGGGAGGTAGGCGGAGGAGCGGGGATGCGGCGCGCTCAGGGGAGGAGAAGGTGGTGGGGCAGGGAGTGAGGGGAGCTTGGCTGCCGGTGGGTGCAGATCACCCACTAATTTTTCCCTGTGGGTGCTCCAGCCCCAGAGCACCCATGGAGTCAGTGCCTATGGTTAGCACATAGTTCAAGGGACCGTTCAAGGTGAAGTGGCCTGTGAATACCTCTGCTGTCTATGTGGGACCTTGCAGACAGGAGTATCCTATGGGGGTGAGACAAGGAAAAGGAGTTCATTTCCTGCCCTGCATCCCCCCATTGTTATCACTTTCTCCCTCTGTACTTACCCACCCATTCTTTATCTGGCTCTTCACACCAGCTCCAAACAGTTACTGCTATAGGTTGATCTGCAACTAAGAAAAGAAGAAATCTTTATGTTAGCAGGTAGGAACCATATTACCTCAGTAAAGTCAATTAGATCATGGAATGACCTGCCAAGTGAAGCCCTAGAACGGAAAGCCTCTTGGGGTATGGCTACACAGTAAAGAAAAACCTGTGGCTGGCCCATGCCGCCAGACTTGGGCTTGCAGGGCTTGGGCTGTGGGGCTGTTTCATTACTGCGTAGACTTCTGGGCTCAGGCTGCTTCCTTCCCACCTCACAGGGTCCTACAACCCGGGCTCCAGCCTGAGCCCGGAAGTCAACACAGCAATGAAACAGCCCCACAGCCTGAGTCCCGTGAGGCTGAGTCATCTGGCACGGGCCAGCCACAAGTGTCTCGTTGTTGTGTAGACATACTCTTTAGGAGGCAAATTCTCTGTCTACACTAGAAGTTTGCCCTGATGTAGCTACTAACCTGGTCCAAATGCCTACAGTAGATGTGCTGCACTGGTGCCATTTACTCTGGTAAGTTACAGGAAAGTGGGGGTGGAGGGGCATGAAGTGAGTGAGCCGTGATAATGGCGAACCGTGGAGTTGCCCTATTGAAGAAGGCAATTAGTCTGTCTGCTCTGGTTGCTTCAGAAAAGATGATTCCTCTCTCCATAATGTACCTGGCCTGTTCATGGCATGCAGGTTTGTCAGGGTAACTCTTGAGGGAAGAGGTGATGCAACTTCCTTTTCAGACTCAGCACATCTCATTTAATTAACGAAGGAACATTATCTCTTGTACCTATGGGAGTAGGGAAGGGTATATTTCATGATTCCCTGTATTTTCTGACTTTAGTGAAGACGCTACTACACCGATGGGAGAGCTTCTCCTGTCGGCAGACTTAGCTACTTTGGGAGGTGGATTATGTCAACAGGAAAAGTTCTCCTGTTGACATAACCCTGCATGTAGATAGTGCTAAGTTGGTATAACTACATTGCTCAGGGATGTGGATTTTTTACACCCCTAAGCAACATAGTTATGCTGATATAGGTCTATAGTATAGACCTGACCTAAGATCTTGCCTTTGCCATCACAGCCATCAGTGGGCAGCCACTGGTGTAGTTGCACCAGTGTAAGCCCTTAGTGTAGACAGGCAAAGAAGTCAAATGGTGTTGCCACCCTTACTTCTGTGCTGCTGCTGGCGGCTGCACTGCCTTCAGAGCTGGGCACCTGGAAAGCGGTCGCTGCTGGCAAGGAGCCCAGAGGTGCTGGGGCTATGAACCGACAAGCCTCAAGGTGCTGGGCTTCAGCCCCGGTTAGCCCCGGCACAAATTAAGCACTGCTTACTGGATCTTAAGTTCTTGCTATAGCATCAGTTACAATTGAGCTACGAAGCCACCCATTTTTTCATTAGTGATGGAAACGGAGCCAAAAAATGAATGTGAGTGGGATTAAATGTTGCAAAGTTGACAATAAAAACTGAGTTTTTAACCCAAACTGGACAGTGGATTTTCTTTTTATTATGCCACTTCGTTTAAACACAAAACCATTGTGTTTAATATGCCAAACCACTGTATCCATCTTTAAGGTCATCAATGTGAGGTACAACTTTGAATCAAAGTACAGTAACTTCAATGCAGCCTAGCCTCCTGGCAGTGTTGCACAATGTGACAAAATTGAAAATCTGACGTCTTCAGATCATATTCAAATGTCATTCTCACAACAGCAGCAGCTGTACAGGAAAAAGCAACAGCTGCTTCTCTTCAGATAATGTTGGTACTAGCTAAAAAGAAAAAGCCTTTCCTGGATGCTGAGCTTGTGAAGGAGTGCACATTGGAAATGCTGGAGGAGCTTTTTACCAGAGATAAAAACAAAGATGACATTGTGAACCGTGTGAAGCAAGTTCCCCTATCTGATTCCATGGCAGTGCGAAGACGAGGTAATATATGAGGATTGTTTGTCAGCACTGCTTTCTGATTGACATAATGCCAAATATATGTCTCTTGTAGTGGACAAATCAAGCGATTTAAATAACACTTCCCAGCTATCGCTGTTTGTTAGAGTTTATGATGGTGAAATTTTCAAGGAAGATTTTTTGTGCTTAATACCATTAGAAACCTACACCATAGGAGAGATCATTTTTGGAAAGGTAAAAGGCTTGCTTGTTACAGACAGAGATCCCTCCGTGACAGGGAAAGAGAAAGGCTTTGCTTCATGTTTGGCAGCGATACACCCTTCATTAAATACACTTCACTGCATCATTCACCAGACTGTCCTGTGCAATAAGTTGTTTGGGGACTTGAAAAAAAACAATAGGTATTGTGATGAGATTAGTGAACTACATACACTCAACTTCCAGCTTGCAGCATTGTCTTTTTAAAGCTCTTTTACAAGATGTTTCAGTGGAATACAGTGACCTGTTGCAGCACAAGGACGGCTGGTAAAATAGGGGGCACGTGTTAGAGAGGTTTTGTGTGCTTCAAAAAGAAATAATAGAATTTCTTTCAGACCACAAGACCAACAAGGCTCGTGAGTTCCTGGAATTTATGAATGATGTCCCCCCCTATGTCATAGGTAGCTTTTCTGTGCGATATTACTGGTCACTTGAATTCCCTCAACTTGCAGCTCCAAGGCCGTGCAAGCAGTGCTGAGGATCTGTTTGAAAAAGTATGTGCCTTTCAGAGGAATCTTGAAATCTTTCAGACAAACTTAACAGGAAAGATGTTGCACTTTCCCACATTGTGATACAGATAAAACTTCAATGAAAATGATGCAAGAATTCCTAAACAATTTGATCAAAAATTTAAAAATGCGATTTGAGAATTTTAAAATTCCAAAGGATTTGCTTTGATTTGTTCATGATCTGTTTGTTGTCTCTTCTGACGATGGACCTTGCCCTTCTGAAGCAAAGATCAGTCTTGACTCAATTGATGAAGGTGCCTTTAATTAGAAATTGTAAGGCCCCAGAGCTCAGATGCCTTGAAGGCAAAATTCAGAGAAGTGGGACTTGGTGATTTCTGGACTCAGTACGCTGACCAGTTTCAGAATAGCCAGAATCTAGTCATCTATCTTTTAATGAGGTTCGGATCAACGTAGCTCTGCAAATCTGGGTTTTCTACCATGAACATTATAAAACACCAACACCGCAATTGCCTGCCAGATGAGCATCTTCACCAGTGCGTGTGCCTTGCTCTGACCTCCTGTAAACCACTCTTCACAAAGCTTGCCAGAGATCGTCAATGTCACCTCTCCCATTAGAGATCGCCACAAACACAGGTAATATTGTTGATTTATAAACTTTGTTAAAAGATAGAAACACTAATACTTATGTTGTAATCAAGGTCTTTATTTATTGGCAGCTGAAGCTTTTTTTATAATTATTTTGTCAGCCGTCTGCGCAAATGGCCCGCCTCTTGTCATAACAGTCTCAAATTGGCCCATGGGTAGATCTAATTGAGTATCGCGGTGCTAGATTGTAGTGGTCCCTTCTGACCTTATAATCTATGGCTCTAGAGCAGCGTTACCATAATAGAAGCAATAGAGTCTAGCGATAATAATAAGGGGGGAGAAGATCTCGGTAGGTATATGGATGGCTTGCAGGTTACTTTAGCTTGTTGCTTGGCAAAGGTTTGGCTTAGAACTGCTCTTGATTGGTTCACATGTCACAGACAGATCTCTGTGAAGTCACTGATTTCTCCCCTGTTGAGCAGCTTCCCTGCCACAGTCTCTCCTCTGAGCTCTGCGTGGAGGCCCTCTTCTCCACCTGTCTGCTCCACAATGATCTGTTGAAAGGTTTTTCCACATTTATTGTGCTTCTTGAGGTTTTACGAGCATGATTATGGGAGGCATAGGAGTGGGAGACAGGAGACTGGGTTCCTAATTCCATCTGTGCTGGAGACTTGCTGAGTGGTATTGGAGAAATCATTGACAGCTATGTTTTTAAGCTCGGCCACTGATTTTTGGGTGCCTTAAATTCTGGGTGTCCATCTCAAAGCACTCTGGGCCCAAGTTACAGAGCTGCTCTGTACCCACAAGTCCTGTTGGTGGCAGTTGGAGTTGTGGGTTCTCAACACTTGGCAAAATTGGGATGAAAGTGTCTCAAGTTGGACATCCAAAAACAGAGGTATTCGAAATCAGTGGCCTTAATCTCTGTGCCTCAATTTCCCCATTTGTAAAATAGGGATAAGTATGCTTAGTCACCTCTGCGAAGTGCTTGGAGATCCTTGGATGGAAGGCACTATGTAAGTGCTAAGTATTAACATAGTCATTAAAAATGCAAACTCCCTTAGGGAAACAAGTTATAGAATGTAACACGGTTGTACGGAGATGTAATGGGGTTCTGTAGCAATTACTGTATTCCAAAATAAACTATAGCAGAGAAGAGAAAATGGTAACTTTTCTGTAGGCGTTATATTTTTTTACATTATCCTAAAGCAGGGATACTATTAAATGCCACTGGATGGCCCAAAAGTCTATAGAAAGATTAGTAATTTGATTAAATTCTGTAGGACTTTTTTTTCCTAAGGGCTGCATCTGAATACAGTTTGAATAGCTCAGGCTGGATTGCAAATGTTCCCATTACAAGTAGATGGAACTGCGCAGGTGCCTGCCCCACACACTTATGTCCCTGTAACTCACCAGCTGCCAGCTCCTGCTCCTCTGAGGGCTTTGTGATCATAATCATACTGGCTGCATGTCTCTGTCCCTGGGGCCTACTTAGGTCTCTGTTGATGTCACCATAGTAACAGTGCTAAAGGGAGGGGCAGACCACTGAAACCTGTTGCTGAGAGGCAGAGTAGCAGGAAAGAGCCATGTTTGGAGAGCATAAAGCATAGTCAGTCTAGGTCAGATGGGGCAGATGTGGGTGAGCCGCATTCACTGTGTGTTGGAGAGAGATCAGTGGAGGAACTAGTCATGGGAGTAGCAGGGTGACTGGACTGGATGCAGGTTTCTCTGTCAGCTGAAGGTAATGGGGTGGATTAACCCAGTGGCTGCTGTTATGCCAGCTTTGTAGCAGCATATGCCAAGGGAGCTGGCATCCATGTCTGTAATATCTGGAGTTGCAGCCATCTCATAGTACACTGCAGTGGGACATTGTGACATGGCTGCATTGGCTCCTGATATCACAAGCTAAACATGATGATGGCTAAACAAACCTGAGGAGAGAAAGAACTTCACAGGCCTCGGAATAACATCATAAACAGAAAAAATCTCTCTCTATCTTCCAGAAAAATCCGGCAGGCCCTGGAACTGGCAGACTCGGATAAGCTGGCAGGAGAAAAGGGATGCAGGAGGAAGACTGTAAGTACTGAATGCTGCTTGCAAAGTGTTACACTTGTATTGCTGGTTCTCTCTTATTTTTTATCTTATGCTGATTGTCTCATAACAGAAAGCTCCTATCCCAACCCCCTGTACCTCCCACAGGGCAGTCTGTCTATTCTGGTAAACCATAGTGAGAGAACTACTGTATCCACCTTGGACCTTTGAAAATGTTGGCTCTAGTGGCCATCTTCAGTTAAAGGAGCAGATTTACCCAGGACTGGACAAAATCCAGGAGGCATTTATTTTCTGGGAGTCAGAATTCACGTCTGTCTCACCCAGGTAACACTCTGGGAATGAGACTTTGCAAGGTCTTTTCACTTAAAAATACAGAGGGAGGTGGGTGATGCTTCCTAATTCATGGTTGGTTACGACAGCGACTGGGGCGCGCGGCTCTGAGATCAACGGCTTCAAAGACAGACAAACAATTTCTATTTTCTGGATGGATCTTAAGTGCTCAGGCTTCAGTTTATTTTCATTTATTTTAGGACAGCGGTACCCAAAACCTTTTATGTTTTGCAGATCTCCTCCTTTGTTTAGGTGAAGCCCTCTGTATGTTATTAATAGACCTGGGCAATCATAGGCATGGGCACAAACCAAAAACCCTGATCCAAACATCTCTTCCAAACTTTGAAGGATTCCTTTCCAAGGTTGGAAAGGCTGTCTTAGGGCTTGTCTACACAGGGACATTTACAGGCATTATGAATCCAATATAATTATACAGTGGCCGCTTTCCACCACTCTGGGCAGTGTAAAGGGGTATTAGTGTAACTGGAGAATCAGGCTCTAAGTAACTTGCCTAAAGTCACCTAGGCTAGGAAGCCTGTGTCGCAGCCAGGAATTGTACCCAGTGATAAACCCTTCCAGAAGTTTGGGTCCATGCAAATTGTAATGTCAACATAGAAGCAGATTGGCTATATCACCAGTCAGAGATGCAGAGCAGGCTGTGCTAGTCCATAAGAGAGACTAGTCAGCTTTGAAGGGGAGGAAAATCATGGCTTGGCTTTTTCCTCTTGCATCCTTCATCCAAGGGAACTGGGCTGGGTTCCCAGGCCAGACCCAGGTGTTAGCTGGGTCTGGAAAGCAAATGCATCAGGCTGATAAATCAGCAGAGCCATTATAAATTAGAATCAATTTGGCAGACTGGGGGAGTTATGTCCAACTCTAAAAATGAGGAGGGAAAGACAGTTCATCTCCGATAGAGGAGAAGAGGCTGGAAAGAAAGGAGAATTCCTTTTGTTAAATGTGGTCCCTGCAAGCCCTTGGTTATACCCCCTGCCGGGTCTCAGAACTGAAAGGCAGAGAAAAGGGCTTGTTGACCTAATGTTAACCTTCAACTGTCAGCCATTCAGCTTGCTGATCTTCACACCCCTCTCCTTAATCCCAAAGGGAGAGGGTACAAAGCCTACCCAGGGACTGTGCCATCTAATTAACATTAGGCTTGAACAAGATTTTGTCCTTCTTCGTGTTTGCAGCAACTGAAATTTAAATGGCGCTTTTGCTTGTTCGTGTTATAGCCTGGGCTGCCACTGGCCTTCATTATGTCCTGGCCAGTATATCTAATTCATAGCCAATAACACATACAAAATGTAATGCCACTGAGCTGTAAATCTGTAAGATTATTTAGTAGCAAAATAAAAGCCAAGTGTTGGTCATTGGGGGGATGGGAGGGGAAGGGTGGGTAGATCTGATAGGAATGAAAGCTGGAAAAGACTTTTGAGGCTGTATGCTCCATCTTTTGGCCAGAACAGGATAGTTCCCCATGGTGATGTAGATGAGATGGACTGATAGGGCCTGATTTCCAGAGGTCCTGGACAGCTGCAATTCCCACTGACTTCAATTGGAATTATGGATCCTGAGCAGCTTTACAAATGAGGTCATAGTACCTGACTGGCCATTGGTGGTCTCATTAAAGGCTGGGAAGGAAAGTAGTCAAAGTTCCCCCAAGCTCATTGGGTTGATGCAGGTTAAGGCATGTCAGTTTCATAGCCAACCATACAGAGGCCTGATGTGGCCAGCATCACATCTGACTGCCTTTGACTGCCCTAACTTGATGGAGCAAGTACCCATTTTGCAGCTGGGTGAAGTGAAGGTGGCCTTTCAGCATGAGATTGACTCCAACCCATGCCCTTCAGGATGGTAGCTGAGCGCTTTAACCACTCAGCCAGTAGAAATGAAGTGGGAGGAGAGGGAGACAAGGGAAGACGCTGGCCTCTCTATAGCTCTTTGGTGTCCAGGAAGCAAATTCTGCTCTCATTTATGCTGGGTACAGGTACACCTTAGTGACATGGGAATAGCTGAGGGTGAACTTGGCCCTAGGAGTGGAGTGCTCTTATAAGTCACTTTACGGTGGAGTTAAAGCTGCGGCCACATAACTCTGCCTTGTGATCGCTGTACCCTTCCCCGCTAGAACTAGTGAGTACTGCCTTTAATTCTTGGCAGGGAGACTGGATGCCCCAGGAGCTTAGTAAAGGGTTATAGACTATTTTACCTCTCAGATAGAGATTCAAGAACTTGTAGTGACCAAAAGTTGTTCCCATCTGATGACCATTGAATGGCATGAAATGATCTTGACGCTGTTGGTTTGGTTCCCAGTGGACAAGTGTCCACCTTCCCCAAAGGAGCATTACATGGCCTCCTTGTTGGTAAACACAGACGAAGAAGAGGACTGAATGAGCACGAAGACTGAACTCTCCTCTCGACCGTAGAGGTGGTCCCTGTCTGCCAGGTGTGGTGGGACAGTATGAGGAGACTCTTATTCTGCAGATTCCCACACCATTCTGGCTCTGAGGATGAACTAGGTGCATTGTATCATAATATCTAGTTAAGGAGGCTGTTACGCTCCCTTGACACACACTAACAGTTTAGTGACGCCAGGATTGTGTGCCTGGACCATTGTGATCCCAGCTTCTTGCAGGGTCAAAAACACTAGAATGTGGATTTCTAACACTCTCACCTCAGAACAATCATCACATGGAGAAATGGGCCTGCACCAGAAACCCATGTCTAGACACTCCCTCCTCCGCTGCAGAACTTTGGGGAAGTTCTGATCCAGGTCTCTCTAATGGGTCTGAATGAAAACCTGTAATCTGTTTGGATTCAGACCTGCATTTTGCCTCTCTTGCCCATCTTTACTTTTGGGTAAGTCGTTTTCGATTAGCTACATGCAACTAACTATCTTCTGATGTCATGGGGAAGGGCTGTATTTGGAGCACTGACGACTGTGGTCAGTCGATCAGATTACCTGCCTCCTAGCCTTCCCCTCTGCCCAGCCTCTCCTGTTTCACAGCCTCTAGCTGTGCCAACTTTCCTGATCCTGTTTGCTTAAGTAATTGGCACCGCATACCATGGGTAATCAGCTTATTTTTTTTCTCTTCATAATTTGTATACAGTTCTCCCTTTCTCTTCTAAAGAGATAATGATGTAGCCTGTTTCTGTGAGCTGCCTGGGTATTTTGCCATGTCCTGACTGCAATAACACTTTTCCCATCATAAATCCATTTTGTTTTTCTCTATAGACATTCCACTGCAAACACTAGAGAATTGACTCTAGAGCCCAATCATGCCTTGACTGGGAGTTGAGGGGAATAGACTAGATGACATAACAGGTCCTTTCCTCTTCAGTTTTTATTTTACCATGGGTGGATATTTGAAAGATAGCGGGGAAAAGCCCAACATAATCACACATTCTTTCCTGGTTTATTCCTTTTGACTTTACTAGACGGGGGGACCCATGCTGGAAAGTTTGGATCTAGTTTCAAACTTCCCTGAAGTTTGAAGCTATTTGGGCTACTAAAGAGCTAGGGGCCAGCTGTGACATTTGGATTTTGAACCTTGCCAAAGCTGATGTTTTAGTTTGAACTCCTCTCCAGGTAAAACTCCTCTTTTATTTCTTTTTCATTCAAATCTTGGCAACTTCCTCTTGCCCAGCTGTAAATCTGCTCTTACCTCTACACTCTAATCCTTTCCTTGGCTGCTAACACTATCGTCCTCCTTGTTTCAGGGCCTGGCTTCCTACTGTTAGATCTCCTTATTGGATTTTTACCCTCCAATCTATTTAGTCTCCTCTGTGTGCTCAATATAGCCCTTTAACCCTTCAACACCCTTTCATCTCTGCCTCCCAACCTAGGTACCTGCCTGTGCCCTCCTCATCACATGCATACAGCTCCCATTTGCATTTCTCCAAACAGGGTCTTTCAAGTTCCCTCCCTTCTCTCCAAATAATCATGCTTAGGTTTGATCTTGTTTTGTCTGGCTCCTTTTTGTAAATTGCCCAGAGAAGGCTTCTGAACCTGTATCACCATCTCTAATCTCATTCTCTTTGTACACCAAGGGTAGGCAACCTATGGCACGGGTGCCGAAGGCGGCACACGAGCTGATTTTCAGTGGCACTCACACTGCCCGGATCCTGGCCACCGGTCCGGGGGGCTCTGCATTTTAATTTAATTTTAAATGAAGCTTCTTAAACATTTTTAAAACCTTATTTACTTTACATACAACAATAGTTTAGTTATATATTATAGACTTATAGAAAGAGACCTTTTAAAAACCTTAAAATGTATGACTGGCACGCGAAACCTTAAATTAGAGTGAATAAATGAAGACTCGGCACACCACTTCTGAAAGGTTGCCGACCCCTGTTGTACACGGTGGGTGGTTTATAGTAATCTCTTTTTCTATTTGTGGGCTGTGCAGCATCACAAAGTTCAAATTGGTTTAAAAAACCCCACATCATTTTTCAAGAGGACATTGCCCAGAGATTTTAGTTCTCTGCAAGGGCCAAAAGGGTCACAATGCTCCTGGAGGGATTTTGGGAAGAGGTTAAGAAAGCTGAGACTCTAT
The DNA here is from genome assembly GCF_028017835.1 of Emys orbicularis. Lineage (NCBI taxonomy): Eukaryota > Metazoa > Chordata > Testudines > Emydidae > Emys > Emys orbicularis. The sequence goes on from NC_088686.1 coordinate 111,138,641, forward strand.
TTTTTCCCTGTAGAGGACTTGGGGTGATCTGATTTCTTACAGGAACCCTAAGAATTCCTCAACCTCTCTCTGTTTTTCCACTCTTGTATGCCCCATCTTGCAGCCACTCCGAGCTTATGAGTACTAGCCAGAAACCCCTTCTGCACCAGACAATGTGATCTGGAAGAGGGGTCAGGTTTGGCCCAAGATTTCTAGTGGTGCCTACTGATTTTTGGGTGTCCAGTGTGAGGCACCTTAAAGAGGTCTGATTTTCAGAGGACAAATGCTATGCAGTTTCTGAAAACTGGGCCCCTTTTAGGTATCTCAAGTTGAGCACCCAAGAACGGAGGCACCCAGAATCACTAGTCACTTTTGAAAATCTTGGCTTTGAGCAATTAAAGGCTGTCCCTCTGTTTTGTCCTGTGTTGGGATCCATGCCCCAGGCTGGGTGAGAGAGCAAACGATCAAGACCAGAAACCAATCCCCAGTTTCCCGGGGTGCATTATGGATTAAGTGCTAGACATCCAGGTCATCCTTAAAAGTCTGGAATTGAACCTTTACGCCAAGAAAAAAATTAATTATTTTAGTCAAATGCAAAACTATAGAGAAGTCTGGGTTCCAATCCTGGCCCTGCAGTCAGGCAAGTCTCACTGTGCCTTAGTTCCCTATCTGTTAAATAATAATATGTATGATAATAATACCCAGCTCTTATATAGCACTTGTCATTCATAGATCTAAAAATGTTTTACAAAGGAGGCCAATAGCTTTATCCTCATTTTACAGATAGGGAAACTGAGGCACAGAGCGGGGATGGGACTTACCCAAGGGCACTCAGTAGGCCAGTGGCCGAGCTGAGACTAGAGCCCAGCTCCCTGGAGTCCTGGCAGGGACTGACTCTTACTGTGTGTATGGATAGCACCTGGTGGGATGGAGTTCTGATCTCAGTTGGGGCCTCATGGAACTGCTGTAACATGCCATATCTCTTCTCTGAATAAAGCAAGGATTATTTCAGTACGCAGGGCTGTCCCTTCAGCACCACCTCAGGGCTAAATGTACAGTGATAAATGATGGGCCAGATCCTCTGTTGGTGTAAATCAGTGTAGCTCCGTGGAAATCAGTGGAGCTAGGCTGACTCACGCCAGCTGAGGATATGGCCCAAGCTGTCTGTACTCTGTGTGCTGCACAATCGGTGGTGATGTGGCACCAGTGGTATCTGTCTTGCCACCCCCAGCTCAGAGTGCCTGTTAATGGAATACAGTCTCACTTGGAAGGAATGTGGAAATCCAGCCACTGGATGAATGACCATTGGTTCCTGGTGCTCTAATCACCCAGCCTGCCTTACAATAGAGGGATAAAGCAGCTGAGACAAACACTTCATATCGTTTTGTTTCACAGCCCACACACTGACGCAGCACCATTATTTTTAGACAAACTGGCTCTTTGTTTGTGGCAGGTCTTTATTCGGACACCGTGGAATGATAAACATGCTTTATTCTGTGTGTTGGCCAAGGCAGCATGTTTATATTCAGAGGGGTCTGGTGGTAACAGTGTAAGTCGGAACACGAGCCCTTGTCTCACTGAACAGTCAGAGTGTGAAACATAGGGAGAAAGAGTCAGACATGCCAATGTTCAAATCCAGAGACACATGATCCATTTCTGACTATGCCTGGCTTTTCATCTTTCTGCTCCATTGCCTCCTGCAACCAGCCAGCCACTCCTTAGGCCTTGATTAGCCCATATCCTCCTCCTTTTTGTGCCTTTCCAGCTACTTTGTGATCTCAAAGCCTTCATCTCTGTAGCACTGATATGTGTTGCTATGGCTAAGGCTGTGATTCAGAGCAGTGTTTGCATCTTACCTGAAACTGGAGATATATATGTATGTGTTTGCACTGAGCACTTTCCCGCTGTTCAGTTTTATTTACACTGGGGAAAAAAATCCCTGGGAAAGAGACCCTACTACAGAGGCAGGTGGTGGCGGCGGGGAGAGAGCTATTATGGAAGGCCTAGTCTGGAGAGGAGAGTGATGAGCCAAAAAAAATATATGGAGGAAGGGTCAATTTGAGTGTGTGTGTGTGTGTGTGTGTGTGTGTGTGTGTGTGTGTGTGTGAGTGAGTGAGAGAGAGAGAGAGCGAGAGAGAGAGAGAGATGCTTTTGATTTAACTAGGACTGGCACATGTTCAAACCCAGACTGGCTTCATGGGAGGGGGAAGGATGTGTATGGAGTGTCTGTATAGGTGGGAGTCATATGTTCTGACCCGCACATCATCCCTCCATAGATCACATTTAGCAATGACTGCAAAACCTTTCTCTCAGCCCTACACTTTCCTGGGTGTCCGTTTGCATATGGTATAAATGTGGATTGTAGGGAGCTTCTTTTTGGTCATGACTTGCCACAGAGGAAACTGGAGGAGATAAGTATTACCAAGAACGGCTGGGGAGGATGGGAGGAGGAATTCTTCTCACACACCTTTAGTCCTTTCATTATTTATTGAGTTCCATTTAATGGAAGCCGCACATCTCAAGGTTGCTGCTGGCCTGGACCCCAATTATTTTCCAAAAACAAGCCAGTCGGTCACAGTCCCACCTAGGTTGTTTTCTGCATGGGTGCCCCCTTTGCTGCCAGGATGACAGCCACATCCTTTGGTGCTAAGTAGGTAGTTCCCAGTGCTTGCACCCCAGGGTGGCAGGTCAGATTCACACTCCAGGAAGTACTGGGTGCATCGCCAGCTGACAATAGACTGGTTTTCTTCATTCTGTTTTTTGCTCACCTGCAACTTATTTCCACTCCTAGCTTCTCCCTTCCCATTGTCCTTTCAGCCTAGATAGGACAGAGCAGAGAGGGCCACAGAGAGGACCTTTTGCCTCACCCAGACTGGGGGGAAAAAATTGTTAGCTGCAAGTACTTTTACAAATGACCCTCTTTTATAGTATAGATAGATCCTCTGCCCACCCGCCCCCTACTGCCTCCTGTCTCCTTGTGTCTCTGTCTTTCTCTTCACTAGACATGCTACATGTGGCATATAGGTAGGAGAAAGCATACTGCATTCTGGGCTAACAGAGGGTCCTGCTTAGAAGACACATGCCCATAGCTCACCGAAAGGTTGGCCTGGTAATAGTGCTCTGCATTACCCTGAACACCCAAATAAGATTTCTAGTTCTGCCTCTCCCGGTTACCATGTGCAGGTAAAGCTACCACAGCAGCATGCTCAGAGCCTGAGGGAGAGACGCTACATTTTGTTGCTGGCTAATCAAAGATTGACACTGACGAACACCAAGGGGGAACTTTCTTCAACTTTCCTTAGCCAGTTTGTAGGTGGCTGTGAGATTAATTCAAGGACCAGTGACCATAACGATTTATACCAGTAGAGGGTCAAACCCCTGTGTTTTTGAGAAAAGATGGTCTAGTGCCTAGGCTACTAGTCTGGTGCTTAGGGAGATCTGAGTTCAATTCCCTCCTCCACTACAGATTTTCTTGGGCAAGTCACTTAGTCTCTGTGAGTTTGTCCCTTTATCTGCTCCCATGTAGTTAGTTCTGTTGTTCAGAAAAACAACCTCGGTGTTAGCTTCATAGTGTATCAGTTTGGGATCTGATGATTCCATCATTGTTTGTAATAAATTGGCTCAGAATAATGGATCTTTTATGAAAGGCTGACGAAGCTCTTGGGTTGTGTGGATAATATTATTAGAGACGTTTGCATTGATGGAATAATTCTGAATTACTTCACATAAACATGCATTCAATTAAGAATTAAATCAATACTTCCTGGGCCCTCTTCCAGATCCGGAGATGGAGAAGGCACTCTACTTAGGGTTGGGTTTTATTTCTGTCAGCCTGTCTCTATCTCTAAGGGCTTATGTATACTACCACTTTTGTCGGTATAACTTATGTCGCTCAAGACTGTGAAAAAACACCTCCCTAAGCGACATAAATCACACCGACGGAAGCGCAGTGTGGACAGCGTTACATCAGCAGGAGTTTCTCTCACTGACATAGCTACCAGCACTTGGGGAGGTGGTTTTATTATGTCGACAGGAGAGCTCCCATCTATTATGTCTCCCTTCGGCATAGCGCGGCTACATAAGTGATCTTACAGCAGCACAGCTGCATCGGTACACCTGTGCCATTGTAAGCTCACTAGTGTAGACAAGCCCTAATAGTGGTTTCATATCGCATTTTCGGGGGCTCCAAGGGGGGTTGACCCCTTAATGAAAATCAGGTTGTGCTGCTGCATCTTGATGTTGAATCTTCACATCGCAGCACTGAGTCAGTGCATGAAAGCATTGCGAAGCTGCACCATCATGTTGATGGGACATTAGCACACCATACTAATAATTGGCTTTCCTGTGCCAGTCCCAAGGAGCTATGGAGCAGGAGCAGCAATGCTAGTCATGAAACAAACCAGCAGAGCCTGGAAAAACATTACTTACTTTCAGACATGGATTATTAAATGGGTTAATTCCCCCCCATTAAACCTGTCTAATGTTTCATTATTATCCTTTGGCCTTTTGTATAGTAATATTGTAATTGTTGGGAAGGAGGAGGTGTCCTCTAGGATCCCCGTGTCCATTTGATCTATCTAATCCCCTGCAACAAGGCGTGTCTTGTCTGACTGCCCCATCCTTCTGGCTGAATGGAACTCCTTCTGGAGCACATCAGCTCCACCCCTGACTCATCCACAGGAAGCTGCTCCAGAGCGAAGCCAGACACTCCCTCCCCATTGTCAAATATGTCACATTAGCCACATCCCTGGGACCTGCTGCACTGACAGCTTGGAACTAAGCTCAACATGCTGCTCTAGAGACCCCCTTGGTGACAGTGTAACCCGCAAGGAGCATGTGGATATTTGTCTCCCTCTAGGGGCTGCTCCACATAAGAGGTTTATGAGTCTGCAACTATTACTTCTGGTTTTAAGAGGTTTATGAGTCATGCTACTATTGCTTTAGCTGAAACAGTAAAGGCTCATGCTTTAGCGCTGAAGGTTCCCATTCCAACCCTGCTGTTGGCCCAACATAGTGGAACAATGGCTTAGCGCGTACAGGTATTAGTTCTATAGTGTTTGAAACACTAGACATTTTATTTTCTTCATTAGTGTGGCCATTTAGTAGTTGGAATGATAAAACATTCCCAGGTGTAAGTTGTGGTCTAATAACCAACACTCCTCATTGATGGCTGGTGGTGATTTATCTTTCATCATTCACGCCTAATGATGCAACTCATTGTGGTGTGGTGTACTATGCAATAATGCCCAGCCTGCTGCGTCTCTGACTGCTTAGCCATTTTATGTAACCATATAATTATAACCTGGGAGGTGGTGTTTATATAGCTATGTCTATAATAGTATTAATAACACTGCTGCTGTTCTTTAATTTCTGACTGGCTTCACTCTGATGGAAAGGCAGTTCCCTTGTTTCTTTCTCAGCTGCCCATAGGAAGTTCCTCAGACATGCCCTTGTTTTATCACTCTGGTCTGCTATCATCCCACCTGTGGGGTCACTAATGGGGCTGCTGGCATTATTACCATTCTCCTTTGGTGCTACAGTGGTTATATTCCTGTGACAGGTTGACTGGCCCCTTTAAGAAGGAGCGCGGTCCAATACACCTGTGACTACTAGTCACTGCCTCCCAGTTGGGCTCAAGAGAAGGCCCTGGGCCATATAAATTGGAGACTGGGTGAGTCAGAGCCTGAGAGAAGTAAGGCAGGTGAGCTGCCTGAGACCAGAGGAGAGACAGAAGATGCAGCAGAGAGAGTTGTCAGAGGGAAAGGGTTGCAGGAGACCTGAAGGAGGACAGTAAATGTGAGCTGCTGGTGATGAGCTCAGAGGAAGATGGTTGATAAGCACTGGCCAGAGCAGAGTGAGCTGAGGAGCCCTTGATGCATTACAGGAGAGTTTGGGCCGTGACCCCTAAGAAAAAGGGAAAGATCCAGCTCCTCAGGGTTGCTGTGCCAGGAAGCAAGAGGGTTGGTGTGGGAGGATGGGCCCTGCTGAGCAGATGTAGGGCTTGCAGGTAGGGATACCTGGGGGAGTGGAACACTGTAGGAAGGGGGAAGCCCTCTGGGTGAAGGGCTGTGGGAAGACTCTCAGGCAGGGAGGTCTGGAAATTGGTGTCCTCGGGGGTGGAGGGAGAGGGAGAGTGCTGCTGTTGACTCTCAGGTGGGTGACTTGGAGGTGAGGTCCCTGGAGATGGGAATGGAAAAACCCTCTCTCTCTGTATGTTTACTGTGGGAATTAGAGAGTAGTTTTATTACAAGGCTTTTGGGGAACTAGTGCACTGGTATATATGAACACACTATACTCAGAGGATGGCTTTGTATCGGTCAGTTAGAGAATGTTCCTTTCACCGGTGGACAAACAAGGGAAATGAAGGCTGGGCCTGACATTGCAGGGTGCTTGTTGCCGTACCACAGCTCCACACCCACTCAAGTTAAACAGTGTGATTAAAAAGAACAGGAGCATGAATTCTTACCACTGTAACAAATCCATCCCTGTTGGTTTCAGTAGACCCTAACGTCCATAGTTATGCTATGGGAAAAATTTGGCTCTTGTTTTTATGAATGGGACTATCTGGGAATGATCAGACTATAAGGATTGTGTTACCTGGGTACCACTGGCTACTGCCATAGTCATGTTTGGGACAGACAACAAAACATCTTATAAAATATATAGGGTGGATACTCAGGACTGACTGACTGGGAGTCACAAAGAAGGTGGTAGGCCATGCTTACACACACCTAATCCTCAAGCTGTTGAGCCTAAAGTTACTTCTGAGGCACAACTTAGAGTGGTCTCAGTGATGTGCTATGTTACATCTGACCGCCTGTGGTCCCAAGGGGCAGTTCTGAAAGCCAGGAATTGCCATTCTGGCCATGCTCCCTTTCCCCCTGCTATTTCCCTACACCAGGGGATATGGAAGGAGGTGGTGTAGATTCCTGTACGCTGGGTGAATTGGTACAAAACCGCCACAGCAGGAGCTAGTTTGGCCCTATATATCTTACAGGGCCACATGCTGAGCCCAGAGGCCAGGACGGGGGTATGGACATTGGGTTCTGTACAGGTAGTAAAACAGGACCAGCAGGAAAAGGCCTGTTTCTGAACAGCCAGTAAAACTCATTTGTCCATTTCTCTTGCTGGATTGGATGATTCACCCTCATCGTTTTGTTAATTGTTCTAATAGCAGACACAGAGCTCTTTGTTTTCCTGCATTCTGTAACTAACCATGAGGAGGCAGTGAGCAGCATATCATTGTCAGTAACATACTGTGCTGTTGGTATGCCTCACTTCTCCGGTATACCCTAGTAAATCAGTGGAATTACACTAGGATACAGTAGCTAAGGTAATGGAGTGGAGAATCAGGCACATAGACCATTCTGTGTTGTACATAGAGGCTAACCTCCTTCCTTCTCCAAGGTTTGGATTTATTAATGAAGAAAACAATAAAATAACATAAGTCATCTCAAATCTTCTCCCCAGGCTTGGCTATTTCTATGGATCCTCCCTCCAGACTGCTGAGTTCACACCCTAGATCCTCTCTTCCTGAGAGAGAGCTACCTTCACCTCCCTTCTATTTGGGGTGGTAAATAAGTCCCATGCATTAGTGAGCCTGCAGAACCTACTTAACCCTGGGATCAATACCAGCTAACTGGGCGGAGTATTTCAGGTAAACACTGCCAGCCTATTACAGTCACCAGGTATGGAAGGTTCAAACTTCCCCTATAGAATAACAGAGAGCTAAGCCCCACCACCACTAGCCCACTAGCAGAAGGGGAGAGTGTTTTCTTTAATTTCCAGTGTGCCTTATGGTGAACACCCCATGCATTTGAATGGGAACAGAATGGCATTAAGGGGTCTGTAGCAGAATTATGCTCTCAACATCACCTGCCTCAGGAGGGATTTGGTATCACTGCTCTGAGTTGTTCAGAAAGCATATTATGGGGTGTATGAGCCGAACAGTAGGACAACGGTGTGGCTACAAGTATCATGTCAGAACGCACACATGCTGCCGCTGCTCCTGTGTCCCAAGCGGGAGAGGCACAGCTCTGCACCAGACCCAGAATGCAGTACTGCTGAGTGCATGTGTCTGCATTTGTAGCTGTGGGGCAGATACAGGACCCAGAGGAGCTGCAGGTGGAGGGATGGTCCTTGGGATGGCGAGAACAGTCCGGATCACATCAGTTCCCAAAAGAACTCGCCACCAGGGCCTGGTCCGAGAAAGCTCTCTTCTTTCGCAGTCAGGCTGGCTGAGTCATTCGGTCTCCAGGGAAGCAGCTGTTGGAGCTTGGGGTGAAATGAAATGGGGATGTGAAGAGGGAGGATGAGTAGAAAGGCTCAAGCTTTTGAATCCAATTTTGGTAGGCATGGGGCAGGCTTCAGTGCACTGGCTCAGCCCCTTCTATTCTCTCTAGCAGGGGGCTTTCTTTTCTCCCTCCCTCAGGGCTGTAGCTCAATAGAATGGGCTTTTCCAATAATGAGGGGGCGAAGGGGAGGGAGATGGAATTGCCCATTCAAAGGCAGCTCCCCCTGGTCCTCTGGACACTGTCATCCTTTTCACTCACACAAATGCTGGCATCACATGACCCACGGCTGAGTGTGCTCCAGCCCGAGGTCTGATTGGTCACCAGCTCCTTTTTTGAAAGCCTAGGTGGCCGTGGCAACGAGAAGCAGGCCAGCCATGCTTTCCTGGGCCCCAGAGAAGTGCCGCAGGCGCTGAAGAAAGGCAGGCGGCACGCACCAAGAAGCATCAAGTGGGTCACCAGCCCTTCTCCAGGTACCTGCTTGTGTTAATTCCCAGTGGTCCTCTTCCTTTCTGCTCAAATGTTTGAGTTGCAGTTAGCTTTGTGTCTATTTCGGTGTGATGTGCGCATTGTGGAGGGTCCCTATTTGTGTTAACTCGCTTGTCACATCACCCATCTGTCTCCTATTCCCAGGAGAGTGCTCTCAGGCCATCCCAAATCTGTACATGTACAGAGGAACCTGTTGCAAGAGGCCATTAAAAAAAAAATCCATCACCTCAGACTGGTGTGCAACAACAAGTCAGGCAGAATTGTAGTCAAAACTTTAAAATGACTGAGTAAGAGAGGACTCAGGGCCAGATCCTCAGCAGGCGTAAATTGGTCTAAGTCACCACAGCCTCGCTGTCTTCAGTGCAGCCACACCAGCAGAGGATTTGGTGTGTACGCTTACTAGAAATAACGTTTACTGCAGGTTTGACTGTGGGGCAGAGGGATAGCTGAAGAAGTGGCCACTGAAAAAGGCTTAAAAAATACATAGCTACTTTAGGGGCTTTGGGGTTTTGTTTTTTTTTTTGTTTTTTTTTGGAAAGAGGAAAAATTAGGACTAGCAAATGACGTCAGGTTGTTTTTGGTTTGCTTGATTGATCAAAATCCATCAGGACCTCCAGGACTTGCAGTTCTGCTGGATATATTATGCTTCAGAGAAGGTGGATTTGGGTTTAAACGAAAGAAACCTGTCTTGCTGAGAGAACTTCTCTTGAAAATGATCCCTTTGCTTTAGCACAAACAGAGAAAAACCTGTCTTATGTTCTGTTCCTCTGCAGTCTGGAGGAGGGGTGAGAAAGGAAGGGCTCAGTTAAATCTAGGGAAGCTGCTGTGATTGTGAAGAGTGTATTGTAAAGAAGGGGCTGTTTGAGCAATCTGGGATGCAGAGTGCAGAAACAGAGGGTGAGTCCAATCAGCCTTCAGCGAGAATTGCAAGGTGTTGTGCAAAGGCAAAAATTCATAGAGCAGCATTTGTGAAAATATGAGCAAGCAAATTAACAGCATCATCATGCAAGGCTCTTGGGGTTATAAATCCTCTCTTAAGGTTGCCTTCCATCCCAGAAGAGCCCCAATTTGTTCTGCAGGCCTAGCTTGTGAAAGAGGACGGATACAGTCCTGAATGTATTATGTGACATCATAATGCAGTATCATGACACATTGCATCACTATGTGATGACACTGTCACAATGCAAAGATCTTTCTGTTTGCAGTTTATTACTTATATTGCAGTAGCACCTTGAGACCCAGCTCCCATCGTGCTAGGTGCTGTACATACACTTAGTCAGAGACTGTCCTTGCCCTCAAAGAACTTGTAAATAGACAAAACAGAGGGAGTATTATTATTCCACATTCTACGAATGTGGAATCAAGGCACAAGATTTCCCCAATGTCACACAGGGAGTCCAAGGTCTCCTGATTGCTAGTTCAGTGCCTTAACCACAAGACCATGCTTCCTCCCTTGGTCAGTTAAGGATCACAGAAGATCACTGTTCCATTGTAGCTGATAATATCCACCCGAAGCAGCACTAAACTTGGAGGCAAACTTGTACTCTATGAGCAAGTTCTCAGGTACACTATGGAGGATTCCTTCATTCTGTGACACACTCATGCACCAGACTGGAAATATGCAGTAGTTTAATTTACATATAAAATATAGCTCTTTAATGGTTTTAAAGGTTAGGCAGCTGGTGTACTGAGACTACTGCCTATCATTCTGACTGATGCTGTCTCATTGTTTCCCTGTTACCACTCCATCTGTCTGTATCCACCTGTTGTCTCTTGTCCCATACTTACATTGCAAATGCTTCAGGGTGGGGACTGTCTTTCTGTTCAGTGTTTGTACAGTGATTAGCACCATGGTGTATGATTGAGGCTGCTAGGCACTACTGCAATACAAATAATAAATAATGAATGAAATTGAATATCAGTACAGTTGCCCTGTATTTATTCTAATAGTATATTCAGTTTTATATGGGCCTCAGCTTTTGATATACCAGAAAGTAAGCATGGGTAACACAATTTCTACAAATAAATTGTCAGGAGGAAGTGTCAAGTTGTGGCAGTTATTTTTAGGTTCAGAATTAACAATCCACTGGGATTGATTGGCCAGTTCAGCCCCATTTAGTGCTATTTTGTTCAGATTGCCTTCAGATCCAAGCAGACATCACAGCATTCATTTATACTTGGTTCACATTTCCACATTTCACACTTGGTTCACGTTTTCAAGGTGTTTTTTGCAAGCATAAGAGCTAGGAAAGGAAGGAAGAGAGCTGAGGTTCTGGAACAAAGGTTGGATTCTACTACAAATTCTGCTGTCACAGAATACATGGGATTCCAGCAGCCCATGTTCCAGCCTACAAATTTGGTTGTTCCTATTGGGATCCAGGAAGTCAAAGAGTCCTGATGACATGGAAGGTCTGGGGGTCTGGGAAAGAGCTATAAGAAAACTTGCCACACCAATGGTGGGATAGGCCAGGAATTGAACAGACTATGTGAGGATACTGTTGAGAAGTAGGCCATTTGTGGTGATTTTTTGTGAGGGGACATCTGTCAAGTGAATTGAGTCCTCAAATTTACTTCACAATAGCTCATTGAGCAGCCATCTTAGGAAAACAACTTTTGGTTACCATTGGCCTGGATTTGAACTAATGATCAAGAAATAGAAGCCCAGGACCAATTCCTTGAGCCCTCTTATCCCTTATCATTGCTTCTAAATGGCTAATTTATCACCTGTTTTAAATAGCTTCTTTTTTTAGCAGAAGAAAAGTGCTTTACACAGTGTTGCCAATGCTCACAATTTTTATTACAAGTCTCATGATATTTGATACATTTCTTAGGAACCCAGGAGCTGAGGTTTTGTGATTATGTGAGACTTTTTTTTGTTTTTTTAATAAAAGCGGATATTAACTTAATAGCCCTCCTGGTTCGAGAGAAGAGCTTCAGAATGTGACTCAAGTGGGCCCTGAAGGCTCAGAAACCAGATGGTTAATGAACTGAGCCCAACATGTGTGTGTTTTTTAAATTCCATAATTGTTGGCCTGAGTTAGTGTGTTTAATGTTTGAGGTTGGCAGTACTGTTCACGTCCAAATCAAGACAGACCCTGACCACTTTATCCAATTATGATCTACTTTGTCTTCCTGGTGGGTCAAACAGGTAAAATCTGCTAGATTTCAAGCTATGGACAACATTGTAAAATTTGTTAGTCTCTAAGGTGCCACAAGTACTCCTGTTAATTTAAGAATGAGCTACAAATCCATTCCAGGCAGTAAGCAGGAATTTCAGCTTTGTATTTGGCTGTTCTGTTCTTTTTTAACTGGGGAAGCTAGCATTAGTGAAGAAAGACCATCCCAGAGAATCACTAAATAATTTGCCTTTTCTGGTTTTTTTATGGAATAAACACCCACTGTCTCTCATGAAGAAAGTTTGATTTAATTAGGGTGGGATTATGTTTTATAATGTTCCCTGTGCTGTTTGCGCCTGGTGTAAATATCTCTAGCAAATAATTACTGTAAGAAGACTGGGGCTAATAGTAAATTCACTCCAATAAGGTTTAATGCTGATGTATGCTATTGATTGGAGGAGCTGACAGTTGTCAGTTTGTAGCATTGGTGATTAAGGTGGAATGATTTGTCACAAGATGATTAAGTGCTAATGAGGAGCTAGTGGACTGGAGACGTCCCAGTTAATGCACATTACCTAAAGAGGTGTGTAGTCATTAGGACTATAATTCTAAAGGTAACCATGTCTGAGGAATGATTTGTTGCCCTTGTTTGATATTGCTGATATGTTGTGGCAATAGCCATTTGGAAGGTGAGCTTGGCAACCAGAAAGGCTAGAGACTTTTTTTTTTAAATGAAATGCAGATGTTTCTGACGTTCCTCAGGAAAGATTCCTGCTTGCCTTGGGTTCATGGAGTTTTCAAGCACAGGTAGATACCAAAATTTGGGGTTCCCCAATATAAACAGGCTAATACAAGCTATACAGAATGGCCACTCAAGATGCTACCTAGCCTGAGTGTACAGGAGAGCCTAGAGTTTTCACCCATGGTTTTAGGGCTCTCTCTCCCCTCCTCCCCCCTGGTGCTTGTATTCATTGCAGCAAATGCAGCTAGCAAGGCAGGTTTCAGAGTAGCAGCCGTGTTAGTCTGTATCCGCAAAAATAACAGGAGTACTTGTGGCACCTTAGAGACTAACATATTTATTAGAGCATAAGCTTTCGTGGGCTACAACCCACTTCTTCGGATGCATAGCAAGGCAGTCATTCTCCCCTACCATTGGATGTTTTCAGTCTAAGTAGGTGCCAGGAGGGAAGCAAGCCCTGTGTTCAAAACAGCGTTGCCTGCTGCACCCTATTCCACCTTCTGAGGCTGGGACCATCCCCTCCCTATGGCTAGCTCTTATGTGGTGCTTTTCAGCAAAATCTCAAAGTGCTTTACAGAGGTGGGGGTGGCAGTGGGGAACCTACAACATGGGCAAATCTTGAAGCACACTTTATAGACAGGAGCAACTGGCTGGCTGAGATTGGGGCCATTTGAGATGGTGTGAAGAAAGCCAAGGGGCTGTTACAACTGCCACCACTGGTCTGTCAGTATGGCAGCTAATCAGGTGGATCTGACACCCTGTGATTGCTCTGGTAAATTGACTCATTATTTGCAGTTGTCTGCCAGGGCCCTTTCCAATTTGCCTGATTAAGAGGCAAAGAAAAGGAGTGTTTCTCTCTCCTTTTTAACAAGGCTTCCTCCGGCACATGGACAAAATTACACATAAAATAAATCTCTACACTAGGAGATTGTCTTCCTAGGTGTTTTGATGCCTATGGGCTGTGCGTATTTTTTCCTGAAGGAAAGAGCCTGGTCCTGTTTATGTGACAAAGGGTGGGATCCGCAAGGGGACTGAAGCCTTGCAATGCCCCCTTAAAGATCTGTTGGCATATTGGGGAGCCATCCTAGTACCCATGGCTGTTCCCAAGGTTGAACAAAATGACATTGTTATAGGTGAGGATGAATTGGATGAGTTTGATATGTGACCTCACCCATCTTTTCCCTCTAATATTCTGGGACCAACACAGCTACTACAACAACACGGCATACAGTACTTCTAAGGGGTTTTTCCTTCTAAAATTCTCTGCAGCTGAAGGGAAAGAGGTGCAGGTGTTGGCAGCGACCACCACCTTGTGACAGCCTCCATCAAGCTAAAACTGAGAAGTGTGGGTCCACCAAACAAGGGACATAGATGTTATGATATTGACAAGCTAAAGTCGCTTGAAATACAGAACGCCTTCATTCTGCAGTTAAAGAACAGGTTGCAAGCGCTTGCAGACGTTGATGAAGAGGAGGGCAGCACCATCAGCCAGGATGGTGGCACAAGCCAGGACATCCGGAACAAAATCAATAAAGCCAGGAACACCTTCAGGAGCTTAAATACAGTCTGGAAATCATCAAAATACAACACCAAAACCAAACTTCAAGATTTATCAGAGCTGTGTACTTTCAACACTACTTTTTAGTGCAGAATGCTGGGGAATGAGAAAGTATGACATGTCCAAACTGTCTTCATTCCATACAACCTGCCTCAGAAAAATTCTCTGTATCTTTTGGCCCAGAACAATCTCAAACCAAGATCTATTGACACAGTGCAGCCAAGAGAATCTGAGCACCATCATTGCCAGGAGGCGTTGGAGATGGATTGGTCATGTGGCGTTGGAGATGGATTGGTCATGTGCTTCGGATGGAAACTGATTCCATCACCAGAGTAGCAATAAGATGGACACCTGAAGAAGAGCTGTAGAAGCCGAGCTGAAAAAACTGGGGCACAGCTGGGGAACCATTGAAAGACTTGCCAGAAACAGACAGGAGTGGAGGAGCTTCGTCACTGCCCTAAACACCAGAGGCATAATAGGAACATGATGATGATTGATGACTAGTTTAACTACATAGATTTTTTTAAATTGATTTAGATAAACCTGTAAACACACAGGGCCTGAATCTGCTCTCAAGAACAGCACCCTTGAAGCCTGTGGAATTACCCCAGTGTAAAAAAGCAGCGGTGCTGAGAGGAGTTTAAGGTTCCATGCACAGGGTATTTGCAACACTTTCTCTTTTTGTGAACTTTCTTGTAAACAGAATTTAGCTTGTACATATGTTTGATGGGCCACAAATACCACGGGAGTGAATTTGAAGCTCTTAAGCAAACACATGTTCATAAATACTATTCTCCCATCTCTGCTACCTACCGCCTGCTCTTTTTGCTCCCTGTGTTATATGCAGCTCACTTACTGGAGTACGTAACTAACTTCCTCACGTGCACAAGATAAAGGAGATTATTCTAGCAGTGGTGCGGCCTAATGGATAGACTCCCGGGCTGGGGCTCTGACCTGGGTTCTATTCCCAGCTCTGCTGCGGGGTGACTTCGGGCAAGTCACTTCACCCTTCTGTGCCTTTTGTAAAGCACTCTGAGATCCACAGAGGAAAAGCACTATCTGAGAGCTAGGTATTATTATTCTACACCTTGCCATAAAGAGGGATGGCCTACTAGTCTGAGCACAAGACTGGAAGCCAGGAACCAGCGAGTGGGTTTTTTTTGTTTTTTAATTCCTGGCATTATTATGACTCCCTCTCTGGCATCAGGCAAGTCACTTAACTTTTCTATGCCTCATTTTCCCCCCCAGGTGTAATGTGGGAATTAGTATCCCCACATGACAGGAGGGTAGAAAATAAGTTAATTAAATGTTTCAGAGTGCTTTGAAGATAAAAAGCACTAGACATATAGTAAGTAGCATATACAGTACAAACAAACTTAGCTGTGTATCTCACAGACTATGACTAAAGGAGCAAAGAGGCTGCTTTAACCAGGGGTGTTGCATCTATCCCTTAATTAAGAGATTGTCTCAATTATCCCTTCAGTGCACTGTATCCTCCTGGCTGTGTAGTGAATGACATTGTAACAAACTGGCAGAGGTAGCTGGAGAAAAGCTTGTCAGCCAAGTGAACTGAAGCAACATATTTAATAGGGAATAGCTTTTCAGAGGACTCCAGTAGGTGCTTGCACTTGGATCTGGCCTGAAATAAATTTAGACTCAACTGTCCTCTCGGTATCCTAAACTTTATGCCCCTTGACACATAGGGCAAACCCAGAAGCTTTCCCTGGTCCCAGGCAGAGTTGCAAGTGGGTCAGTCTGGCATGAATAGTTCCCTGCTGTGATGAAGCTGTCAAGATGCAGAGATTCTTCCTGGTACGTCCCCCTCAGCTGGCATCAAAACAGACCTGATCTGGTGGCCCCAGGGACAAACCCTCTCAGGGGAGATTGCCAAATAGACAAATGGGAGACCCAGACTAAAAGTTGCTACTTGTCCTGAATATTACAGGGCCTGGAAGGCAGGCTTACAGGAGGTGAACCGTGTAGATGCAGGCAGGTACAGTGTGGGGTCCTTTTTCCAGTGCACCTCAATCCAGATCTGCAGCATGCCTTGTTATTCTTGTGCTGGGCCCCCCAACAGGTCTGCCAATGCACCTCCATCTGGACCTACATCACCTCCTGCTACTCTAGTCTTGAGCCCACAGCACTAATAATGCACCTCAATTCTGACCCAGTGTCATTTGTTACTGCCCAGCCAAGGGGCACCCATTCTCAGAGTACTGACAGAGAGACATGTGCAGCTTGCATATGAGAGACAAGGTGGGTGAGGTAATATCTTTAATTTTCGACCAACTTCTGTTGGTGGAAGAAGCTCTTCTTCAGGTCTGGGAAACTTACTCCTCGGAGGCCTGCTCTACACTAGGAAATTAAGTCAGTATAACTCTGTCATTCAGGGGTGTGAAAAATCCACCCCCACTCCGCCAAACAACCCAGTTAAACCAACCTAACACCTGCTGTAGACAGCATTAGGTCAATGGGAGGATTCTCCTGTCGACCTAGTTATTGCCTCTAGGGAGGTGGGTGGAGTACCTACATCATGGGAGACGCTCTCCAGTCAACATAGGCCTTGGCTACACTTGCAGCTGTACAGCGCTGTGAGGTAAACCTGTCTTCGTACAGCTGAGTAGGGAAAGCGCTGCAGTCTGTCCACACTGACAGCGCAGTGGCGTGGCCACACTTGCAACATTTGCAGCTGTGTTGGGAGCGGTGCATTATGGGCAGCTATCCCAGCATTCATGTGGCTGCAACGTGCTTTTCAAAACGGTGGGGTGGGGTGGATTGTGACAGGGAGTGTGGGGGGAGAGAGCACTCTATTTTGCAAGTTCCGAACTCCCGGCCCCCTGCTCATTCATTTACTCACTCAAAGCAAGCTGCAAACTGTTTGCTTTTCTCTGTGGTAGGAGCTTTGAAACCGGCACTTCCGCATTCCTGCAGCAGGTCACAACAATGGAGAGGATTGGCCACTTGACAAGGTGATTAGTACAGCACTGCAAGCGTTTACACTCACACCCGTGAGTCCTAGCCACTCCGCTGCAGCTGTTATTCCTCTCGGAGATGTGGAGTACCTGCAGCGGTGTACCCAGAGAGATACAGCGCTGTAAGTGCCCTGCCAGTGTGGATGGGGAGTGAGTTACAGCGCTGGGGGAGGCTTTACAGCGCTGTAACTTGCAAGTGTAGCCAAGGCCATAGAGAGCGAGCATCTTCACTGAAGTGCTATAGTGCATCTGCATGCACTGCTGCAACTATAAGTGTGGACAAGCCCTGGGTGTCCAAGCTAAATACAAGGTGGGACAGATTGTTAAACATAAGGGATTAACACATGTTGTAAAAAACCACTTAAATGAAGGGAGCACTTAACACCACTGCAGTCCGAGGACAAAAGAGGGTTAGTAGGTGAGAATGTGATTTTTAGCTTCTAGCAGAGTTATGAATTTAAGTTCCCAGGCCTGTCTCCTGAAGGTCATGTGGACAAGTCCCAAACCCGGTTGTCAGCTATGTAGATAGTCACAAGACATTTACTCTCAAAATAATATAGAATAAAAGGAAGCAGGATCACCAATCCCCAAGCCTTTAGAAATCATGAGTCCAGCCTCCCAAAATCATGATGTGCTTTTAAAAATACGGGTTTTTTTTATTTGCCCTCTAGTTGCATTTTATTTTGAGCCTTTGGAATACACTCAGGTCTTGACAACAAGACCTTTCTCCATTACTATACAGGCTAAAAGCACTTTTTTTTTTTTAGTGAAAGTTGAGATTCCCATGTAATAACATGCCACCTGGAGCTAGGGCTTTAAGAAAAACACCAAAAATTGTGAGTTGATTGGGGCAGGAGAAGGGGAATAATTATACCATCTGGTGGTTCCCCCTGCCTCTAACTCATCAGAGTGAGCAGTACCAGTTCAGAACAGGCACAAGAGCCTGCTCTTCCCTGGGGAGCCTCATGAGTTAGTGTATTTACCACATGCTTTCTCCCATGATCTATGTGCAACAGGCTGGAAGATCATTGGCCCTGCCCGCCCTGCCTGTCAGGCAGATGTTTAAATCAGCGACTGATGTATCGGCTTTTGGATTAAGAAGCTGTTTAAAATAGATTCCCAACTGGGCCCCTCTGTTTTAGCTTTGATGTGATTTCAAGCAACTTTCCTTGAAGTTTTATCTCTTGTTCAGCTATTTGCAGGTCCATAGACAGCTAGGAATGTACTTCCTCTGAAGCAGTAGCCCATGGTACTGATGACCAATACTCCATATATAGTGGGAGTAAAGGAGAGAGGTATGTGAAGTGAGTTTATTTACTGCCATCTCTCTGCTTCCCTCCATGGGCCTGATCCAAACCCCACTGAAATCTTCAGTGTTCCGAAAGATGTGTGCGTCATGCACCTTTCCGGGCCAGCCTGCGTTAATGTCAATGAAATGCCCACGGTGATCCACAAGCACCTGGAGAACCATAGAGAAATACCCCTTCCAATTAACGTACTCAGAGGCTAAGTGGGCTGGTGCCAGAATTGGAATATGCGTCCCATCTATCGCCCCTCCGCAGTTAGGGAAACCCATTTGTGCAAAGCCAGCCACAATGTCATGCACATTACCCAGAGTCACAGTTATTCTAAGCAGGATGCGATTAATGGCCCTGCAAACTTGCATCAACACAATTCCAATGGTCGACTTTCCCACTCCAAACTGGTTAGCGACTGAGTTGCCAGCTTCCAGATTGCAATAGCCACCCGCTTCTCCACTGGCAGGGCAGCTCTCAATCTCGTGTCCTTGCGCCGCAGGATGGGGGTGAGCTCAGCACACAGTCCCATGAAAGTGACTTTTCTCATCCAAAAGTTCTGCAGCCACTGCTCGTCATCCCAGACTTGCAGGACGATGTGATCCCACCACTCAGTGCTTGTTTCCCGAGCCCAAAAGTGGCGTTCCACGGTGGTCAGCATGTCCGTGAATGCCACAAGCAATCTCGTGTCGTATGCGTTACTCAAGTCAATATCATCATTGGAGTCCTCACTGTCAGTTTGGATCTTAAGGAGTTACTCGACTGCCAAACGTGACATGCTGGCGAGACTCGTCAGCATATTCCTCAGCAGTTCGGGCTCCATTCCCGCAGACCGAAAGGGAAGACAGAGTGCGCGGTACAAAAAACATTGAAAGATGTCACCAAATGTGGACGGAAGCAGGGGGATTGCTGGGATGCGAACTGATGCATCACAGGGCGTTGGGACAGGACCCAGAATGCCCCGTACCCCCCGCCCCCTTCCCACAAGCCACAGCACCAGAATGGGAAGAGGTGCTCTGTGGGATAGCTGCCCATAATGCACCACTCCCAATACTGCTGCAAATGGGGCCACGCCAGTGTGCTTGCAGCTGTCAGTGTGGACAGACTGCAGCGCTTTCCCTACTGTGCTCTATGAAGGCTGGTTTAACTCAAAGCGCTCTACATATGCAAATGTAGCCATGCCCTTATTGATAGTAGTAGGTAAGAAAATTCCAGTTGCAATTTCTCACAATTGTCCCTCTGGTATGGGTGGATCTTTCTTTTTGGGATGGGTGTGTAACACCTTCTGTTGAAGATCAACCCTTCATGGTAATTTGTCTCTCTTCTGCTTGGTGATTTACACAGACATAGAGACTAACAATACAACTGCTCAAATATTACCTTACAGTATGGGATACAGACCACTAAACACTGAGAATGGGGTGGAGATTAAAGATAATCTAGGCATGGCCCAAAACCTAAACAAATACTTTGCCTCAGTTTTTAATGTGGCTAACAAAGAGCTTGGAGTAGTGGCAGGGTGGATAATAGGAAGGAGGAGGTAGAAATTATCACGTCTGAGGTGGAAGTCAAACTCAAACATCTTAATGGGACTAAAATGGGGAGGAGGGGTCAGATAATCTGCATCCAAGAATATTAAAGGAATTGGCACATGAAATTGCAAAATCAGTAGCAAGGATTTTTAATGAATCTGTAAACTTGGGGGTTGTACCCTGTGATTGGAGAATTGCTAATATGGTTCCTGTTTTTTAAGAAGGGTGGGGGGGAAAGTGATTCAGGAAACTACCGGCCTGTTAGTTCGACCTCAGTTGTATGCAAGGTTTTGGAACAAATTTTGAAAGGGAAAGTAGTTAAGGACATAGAGGCTAATGGTAATTGGGATAAAAAAAACAACATGGTTCTAAAAAGGTAGATCGTGCCAGACCAACCTGATCTCCTTTTTTGAGAAGATAACTGATTATTTTTTTTAGACAAAGGAAACGCAGTAGATGTAATCTGCCTGGATTTCAGTAAGGCATTTGATTCAGTTCCACATGGGAAATTGTTAGTTAAATTGGAGAAGATGGGGATTAATATGAGAATTAAGGAACTGGTTAAAGGGGAGACTACAACGGGTCATACTGAAAGGTGAATTGTCAGGCTGGAGGGAGGTTACTAGTGGAGTTCCTGGATCGGTCTTGGGACCAACCTTATTTAACATTTTTGTTACTGATCTTGGAACAAAAACTGGGAGTGTGCTAATAAAATTTGCAGCTGACACAAAGTTGGGAGGTATTGCCAATATGGAGGAGGACCGGATTATCAAACAAGAAGATCTGGGCAACCTTGTAAACTGGAGTAATAGAAATGGGATGAAATTGAATAGCGCAAAATACAAGGTCATGCATTTAGGGACTAACAACAAGAATTTTTGCTATAAACTGGGGACGTATCAGTGGGAAATGACAGAGGAGAAAGACCTGGTGTAGTGGTTGATCACAGGATGACTATGAGCCACTAATGGCTTTAAGCTGGTGGCATAAGTTAGAGCTTCTCCTCTGCAACTTTAATTTACACCAGGGCCTGGCAATTCAAGATCAGGGAGCCGCAACTATCTGCTGCTCTCCTTTCCCTGCAGAGCTTGGGCAGGGTGAATCTGCACTGATGTGTTCAGAGATCTGTTTACTCTCATGGAGCTAGTCTGCAGCCTGATTCTTTCATCCCTACCCATAGGTTGTGGAAAGGCCATGTGCGTTCTCCTCATGGAAACTCCCTTTATATTGTTTTCCTGCCCGGCTCCTTCCCTTGCTGGCTGATGCTGTTGACAAACCAGTGTTGTCTGTGTAAAGGACAAGGCATCAAGCTCTCATGGCAGAAAGATTCTAGTTGGACTTTTGCCAGCAAGTGGGTGTAGCAGCTGGCGTGGGAAAGCTTTCCACTTGAGGGAAAGAAGGGAAAGAAAACTAACAAGAGATTTAGCAATCAGATGGCTCCGAACTCATACCTCTCTACCTGCTAGGTTGTTAATAATCATTTGCCCTTTAACAGTAACCCTCTGCCCTTAAATCGTAAATCCCTGATGCTTACCTTGCCCTTTCATTCAAGGATCTTAAACATCATTACAGCTGTTAATTAATTCTCCCTACCCACCTCTTGCTGATGGGGAAACTAAGCTCACTCTGTGAGACGGTGGCAGAGTAGGGAAAGGGAACACAGTCGTTCTGACAGCCAGATCCCTGCTCCAACTTCTAGAGTACCCACATTTCTAAAGCATAAAGAACGGGGGATGGGGGGTATTAATGTGGCTTACTGGGCCATGTCTACTGATGTCATATAAGGGGGGAAATGTAATGTTTTAAAAGAAATAATTGGAGTTGTCCATACAAAATACAAAAGGAATGTCTTTTTTCACTAGTAGGTTCCTCGTTCTCCTAGTGTGTGGAGTAAACTTGTATTTGGCCTAAAGCATAGGGTATGTCTACACTACGGGATTACTCCGAATTTACAGAATTTGATTTTTGGCAACTGATTGTAAAAAGTCGAGTGCATGCAGCCACACTAAGCACATTAATTCGGCGGTGTGCGTCCATGTACCGAGGCTAGCGTCGACTTCCGGAGCGTTGCACTGTGGGAAGCTATCCCATAGTTCCCGCAGTCTCCCCCGCCCATTGTAATTCTGGGTTGAGATCCCAATGCCTGATGGGGCCAAAAACATTGTCGCTGGTGGTTCTGGGTACAGCCTCACCCCTCCCTCCGTGAAAGCAACGGCAGACAACCGTTTCGTGCCTTTTTTCCTGGGTGAACTGTGCAGACGCCATACCACGGCAAGCATGGAGCCTGCTTAGCTCAAGACAGCAGTCATGAACATTGTAAACACCTCGCACATTAGCGTGCAGTTTATGCTGAACCAGGACCTGAAAAACCAGGCGAGGAGGAGGCGGCTACGGCAGCGTGGCGACGAGAGTGATGAGAACATGGACACAGAATTCTCTCAAACCGCGGGCCCCGGCGCTTTGGAGATCATGCTGTTAATGGGGAAGATTCTAGCTGTGGAATGCCAATTCTGGGCCCGGAAAACAAGCACAGACTGGTGGGACCGCATAGTGTTGCAGGTGTGGGACGATTCCCAGTGGCTGCGTAACTTTCGCATGCGTAAGGGCACTTTCATGGAACTTTGTGACTTGCTTTCCCCTGCCCTGAAGCGCCAGAATACCAAGATGAGAGCAGCCCTCACAGTTGAGAAGCGAGTGGTAATAGCCCTGTGGAAGCTTGCAATGCCAGACAGCTACCGGTCAGTCAGGAATCAATTTGGAGTGGGCAAATCTACTGTGGGGGCTGCTGTGATGCAAGTAGCCAAAGCAATCACTGAGCTGCTGCTACCAAATGTAGTGACTCTGGGAAATGTGCAGGTCATAGTAGATGGCTTTGCTGCAATGGGATTCCCTAACTGTGGTGGGGCGATAGATGGAACGCATATCCCTATCTTGGCACCGGAGCACCAGGGCAGCCAGTACATAAACCGCAAGGGGTACTTTTCAATGGTGCTGCAAGCACTGGTGGATCACAAGGGACGTTTCACCAACATCAGTGTGGGCTGGCCGGGAAGGGTTCATGACGCTCGCGTCTTCAGGAACACTAATCTGTTTAAATGGCTGCAGCAAGGGATTTACTTCCCAGACCAGAAAATAACCGTTGGGGATGTTGAAATGCCTATAGTTATCCTTGGGGACCCAGCCTACCCCTTAATGCCATGGCTCATGAAGCCATACACAGGCAGCCTGGACAGTAGTCAGGAGCTGTTCAACTACAGGCTGAGCAAGTGCAGAATGGTGGTAGAATGTGCATTTGGCCGTTTAAAAGGTCACTGGCGCACTTTACTGACTTGCTCAGACCTCAGCCAAACCAATATTCCCATTGTTACTGCTGCTTGCTGTGTGCTCCACAATCTCTGTGAGAGTAAGGGGGAGACCTTTATGGTGGGGTGGGAGGTTGAGGCAAATCGCCTGGCCGCTGATTACGCGCAGCCAGACACCAGGGCGATTAGAAGAGCACACCAGGAAGAGCACACATCAGAGTAGCTTTGAAAACCAGTTTCATGACTGGCCAGGCTACGGTGTGAAAGTTCTGTTTGTTTCTCCTTGATGAAAACCCGCCCCCTTGATTGACTCATTCCCTGTAAGCAACCCACCCTTCCCCTTCGATCACAGCTTGCTTTCAAAGGAAATAAAATCACTATCATTTAAAAATCATGTATTCTTTATTAATTGATTATAAAAAGTGGGAGAGAACTGACAAGGTAGCCTGGGTGGGGTTGGGGAGGAGGGAAGGAAAAGGCCACTTCAAAAGTTCAAAATAATGACAGCCTTTTGCTTGGGCTGTCCACTGGGGTGGAGTGGCAGGGTGCACGGAGCCTCCTCCCCCCCCCCCCCCGCGTTCTTATACGTCTGGGTGAGGAGCTATGGAACTTGGGGAGTGGGGAGGGCGGTTATACAGGGGCTGCAGCGGCACTCTGTGATCCTGTTGCCGTTCCTGAAGCTCCACCAGACGCTGGAGCATGTCCGTTTGCTCACGCAGCAGCCCCAGCATTGCATCCTGCCTCCTCTGATCTTCCTGCCACCACCTCTCATCTCGGGCATCCCTCCTCTCTTCACGTTCGTCCCTACTGTCCTCACGTTCGTCCCTCCTGTCCTCACGTTCACTGGCATCTTTCCTGTACTTTGATACCGTGTCTTTCCACTTATTCAGATGAGCTCTTTCATCGCGGATCGATTGCATGATTTCCGAGAACATTTCGTCTCGTGTGCGTTTTTTTCGCTGCCTTATCTGAGATAGCCTTCGGGATGGAGGAGGGAGGCTTGAAAAATTTGCAGCTGCGGGAGGGAGGGAAAAAAGGGAGAGAAGTATTTAAAAAGATACATTTTACAGAACAATGCTTATACTCTTTCACGGTGAACAACACTATTCACATTACATAGCACATGTGATTTCGGTACAAGGTTGCATTTTGCATCTTATATTGGGTGCCTGCAGCTTTGATGTTAGAGATCACAGACGCAGGTCCGGGCAACAGAATTCGGCTTGCATGCAGCCATGGTAAGCCATTGTCTTTCGGCTTCTGCAACCTTCATAAAAGCAGTGCCCTCCTTTCCCATACCAAACAAAGCCCGTTGAGTGCTGCGGTTTTCCTGTTAACGTGCAGCAGCAGAAACCAAACTAAACCCCACCACCACCCATCCAATTCTCTGGGATGGTCGCTTTACCCCTCCCCCCACCGCGTGGCTGGTATCAGGGAAGATCGCTGCTAGCCAAACGCGAAAAGCTCAGCGCCAATGCCCCCCTCCCCACCACCACCGCATGGCTAACTGCAGGGAAGGATTTCTTTTCAGCCACAGGCAAACAGCCCAGTAGGAACGGCCACCTCTGTCCCCTTAATTAAATTCCTGTATTTCAACCAGGTTACCATGAACGATATCACTCTCCTGAGGATAACATAGCGAGATAAAAGAACAGGAGTACTTGTGGCACCTTAGAGACTAACAAATTTATTTGAGCATATGCTTTCGTGGGCTACAGCCCACTTCTTCGGATGCATAGAATGGAACACACAGAAAGAAGATATTTATACATACAGAGAACATGAAAAGGTGGAAGTAGCCATACCAACTGTAAGAGGCCAATCAATTGAGATGAGCGATCATCAGCAGGAGAAAAAAAACCTTTGACGTGATAATCGAGATGACCCATAGAAGGTGTGAGGCTACTTAACATGGGAAATAGATTCAACTAGTGTAATGACCCAACCATTCCCAGTCTCTGTTTAGACCTAAGTTAATTGTATCTAATTTGCATATTAATTCAAGTTCAGCAGTCTCTCTTTGGAGTCTGTTTTTGAAGTTTTTTTGTTGCAAAATTGCCACCTTCAAGTCTGTCACTGTGTGGTTAGAGAGGTTGAAGTGTTCTCCCACTGGTTTCTGAATGTTATGATTCCTGATGTCAGATTTGTGTCTATTTATTCTTTTGCGTAGAGACTGCCCGGTTTGGCCAATGTATATGGCAGAGGGGCATTGCTGGCACATGATGGCATGTATCACGTTGGTAGATGTGCAGGTGAATGACGGATGTTGCTTGAATGCCAGCAAACACCGGGACCATACGCTGCCAGGCTTTGTCATGCAATGATACCAGATTACTTGCTACTAGCATGGCGTGGTCAAGTGTCCTACCATGGAGGACGGAATAAGGCTGCACTGCCCAGAAACCTTCTGCAAAGGCTTTTGGAGTACCTCCAGGAGAGCTTCATGGAGATGTCCCTGGAGGATTTCCGCTCCCCAGACACGTTAACAGACTTTTCCAGTAGCTGTACTGGCCGCGAATGCATCCCAAGTCCTCAGGGCAAATTAATCATTAAAAAATGCTTGTTTTTAAACCATGTTTTATATTTACAAAGGTACACTCACCAGAGTTCCCTTCCATGCAGGGCCGCTGCAACCCATTAGGCGACCTAGGCGGTCGCCTAGGGCACTAGCATTTGGGGGGCGGCATTTCGGGTCCTTCAGCGGCGACTGCGGTGGCCGGATCTTCGGCTGCCCCGGTCGTCGTCGGCATTTAGGCGGAGGGAGCTGGGGCAGGGGGGGCGCGGGGAGGGCTGCCTGCAGCAAGTAAGGGGGGGTGGCACACAGGGGACCCGCTCCCCGCCCCAGCTCACCTCTGCTCCGTCTCCTCCCCTGAGCACACCGCCCCACTCTGCTTCTCTCCCTCCCAGGCTTGCGGCACCAAACAGCTGATTGGCGCCGCAAGCCTGGGAGGCGGGAGAAGTGGAGTGGCGACGGCGTGCTCGGAGAGGAGGCGGAGCAGAGGTGAGCTGGAGCGGGGAGCTGCCGCACGGCTCCCCGGGCTGGAGGGAGCTGCCACGGAGGGGGGGGCCTCAGGGCGGAGGGGGGGAGCTGTTGCGGGGGGGGGTGGAGAGCTGCCATTGGGCTCGGGGAGGGGGGGGCGCAAGGTGGAAGTTTCGCCTAGGGCGCGAAACATCCTTGCACCCGCCCTGCTTCCATGGCTTCATGGTCTGGGATACCGCCTTGGGAGGGTTGGGAGGGTACTTCAGTCAGGCTGAGAAAAAGATCCTGGCTGTTGGGGAGAACGGAGTGCTGTGTGCTCTCCGCAAGCTCGTCCTCCTCCTCCTCATCATCATCTTCCCCGTCCGCAGAATCCTCAGGCATGACTGAGAGTACCCCCTCCTCGGAATCCACGGTCAGGGGTGGGGTAGTGGTGGCGGCCCCCCCTAGAATTGCATGCAGCTCAGCGTAGAAGCGGCATGTCTGCGGCTCTGCACCGGACCTTCCGTTTGCTTCTTTGCTTTTCTGGTAGGCTTGTCTGCAGTAGCATAGCTAGCGGGGTGCAGGGGAAGCAGCTGCTTCCCCTCAGCAAATTTCCCCAAAGCGGTGCCTTTCCAAAGGCGGCCGGAGGAGCGAGGGGAGGCGCACCCTGCTGCCGCGACCGGAGGAGCAGGGGGGAGGGCGCACCATGCGGCCCGCAGTCGCAGCCAGAGGAGCGGGGAGGGGGTGCAGGCTGCCCGCCCGCAGGCCGCAGCACAGCCGGCAGCTATAGGTGGGTGACGGGTGCGCGGCTGGAGGAGCGGCGGGGGAAGGGGGGCGCACCATGCAGCCCGCAGCGCGGCCGAAGCCGCGGCCGGAGGAGCAGGGAGGGGGTGCAGGCTGCCCGGCCGCAGCACGGCCGACAGCTATAGGTGGGTGGCGGGCGCGTGGGGGGAGGCGCACCATGCTGCCCGCAGCGCGGCCGAAGCCCGGGGGGGCGCAGGCTGGCTGCCCGCAGGCCGCAGCACTGCCGGCAGCTATGGGTGGGTGGCGGGCGCGCGGCCGGAGGAGCGAGGGGAGGCACACCATGCTGCCATGGCCGGAGGAGCGGGTGCAGGCTGCCCGCCCGCAGGCCGCAGCACGGCCAGCAGCTATGGGTGGGTGGCGGGCGCGCGGCCGAAGGAGCGGGGGGAGGCGCACCATGCTGCCGCTGCCGGAGGAGCGGGAGGAGGCGCAGGCTGGCGGCCGGCAGCAACAGGGGACGGCGGGCACGGCCGGAGGAGCGGGGGGCGGGGGGCGCAGCATGGCAGCCAGCAGCCACGGCCAGAGGAGTGAAGTGGGGGGGGGCCGCGGGGGTGGCACGGCAGGGCCGGGGGAGCCATGGGGGGGGAGGGGGGAGCGGCCGGAGGAGGAGCCGCCAGCCAAGGGGGGCGTGGCCAGAGGAGGAGCCAAGGGGGGCGCCTTTTTTATGTTTGCTCCCCCTCCTCTTAGAAGCTGGCTATGCCACTGCTTGTCTGAGCTCCTTAACTTTCACGCGGCACTGATATGAGTCCCTATTGTGGCCTCTCTCCATCATGCCCTTGGAGATTTTTTCAAATGTTTTGGCATTTCGTCTTTTGGAACGTAGT
This sequence comes from Emys orbicularis, assembly GCF_028017835.1. Taxonomy (NCBI): domain Eukaryota; kingdom Metazoa; phylum Chordata; order Testudines; family Emydidae; genus Emys; species Emys orbicularis. The sequence continues at coordinate 111,166,498 of NC_088686.1, forward strand.
TCTGCTAGCACTGAATCCTCTCCCCATATAGCGATCAGATCCACTACCTCCCGTACGGTCCATGCTGGTGCTCTTTTTCGATTCTCGGACTGCATGGTTACCTGTGCTGATGAGCTCTGCGTGGTCACCTGTGCTCTCCACGCTGGGCAAACAGGAAATGAAATTCAAAAGTTCCCGGGGCTTTTCCTGTCTACCTGGCCAGTGCATCCGAGTTCAGATTGCTGTCCAGAGCAATCACAATGATGCACTGTGGGATAGCTCCAGGAGGCCAATACCATAGAATTTCGTCCACACTAACCCTAATTTGAACCGGCAATGTCGATTTCAGCGCTACTCCCCTTGTCGGGGAGGAGTACAGAAATCGATTTTAAGAGCCCTTTATGTCGAAGTAAATGGCTTTGTTGTGTGGATGGGTGCAGGGTTAATTCGATTTAACGCTGCTAAATTCGACCTAAACTCATAGTATAGACCAGGCCGTAGAATGGAGTCCTGCAGGAGAGGGCAGTGTGGTCCAGTAGTAGGGTGACCAGATGTCCCGATTTTATAGGGACAGTCCCGATTTTTGAGTCTTTTTCTTATATAGGCTCCTATTACCCCCCACCCCCATCCCGATTTTTCACATTTGCTGTCTGGTCACCCTATCCAGTAGCTAGATTGCAGGCTTGGGAGTCAGGAGGTCTGGGTTCTATCCCCAACTCTGCCGCAGACTTACTCTGTTCCCTTGGGCAAGGCACTCCCCTGTCTGTGCCTTCATTTCTCTCTCAGTAAAAATGGGGATAAGGCTGCCCTTCCTTTGTAGAAGCTGTTTGAGATCAGGAAGGTAAAAGCACTGTGAAAATGGTAAGCATTACTGGAGAAGTTTGCAAGTGCAATAAAGTACTGCCAGGGGTGTGTTGCCCCAAGGCTTCAACAATGAGATTGTGCTATAGAAATTTGTAAAATATAATTGTGAACAATGACAAAGTGTAAACATGGGCAAATCATAGGGAAGCAATGCCTCAAGGTGTACAGTTACTCCCAGATCTACATTTCATTGGCCACTCAGATTCCTGCTGTTTCTCCCCCCCACCCGGGAGTCTCACACATTCCCATCACAAAAGCCTTTCCGTGTTTATCACCCCACCCCTGAATACTTGGCTATGGTATTCAAAATGTTACAGATACTACTTGCAGGCCTAAGGGGTTAGCTCTGCTTTGTAGTTGGCTGCCCTGCCAGATATAGCTATCCCCTTTAAGGATGATCTTCAGAGCCTGTCAGTGGCACTCTTCAATTATCCTGAGTGAGTGCAAGGCTCTCCCTCAAGACCTGAGCATGCTACTCCCCCCACCCGCACAGTGGGGGAAGCTAAGGGCTGGGAATCTACCTGGTGTTTCCCAGCCCAGGTACCATTGTGAAGCTCCAGGCCTGAATTCTTCCTTTATTATAAATTACTTGAATGACCCAACCTGCAATTGTGTTTCATTAAACTCTCCTCTGTCAGTATTGGTGGCTGATCCTAATCATACAACCTAGCAATGGGAGTTTACACCTGGATACATCTATCCCACCTTTTCCCTTCTTCCCACTCCAGGTGGGTTCTTTCTGTACCTGGGCACCCAGGGCCTAACTCTCCACTGTGGGTTCATAGAATCATAGAATATTAGGGTTGGAAGAGACCTCCAGATGTCATCTAATCCAATCCTCTGCTCAAAGGAGGACCAACCCCAACTAAATCATCCCAGCCAGGGCTTTGTCAAAAAACCTTAAAAACCTCTAAGGATGGAGAGTCTACCACCTCCCTAGGTAACCCATTCCAGTGCTTCACCACCCTCCTAGTGAAATAGTGTTACCTAATATCCAACCTAGACCTCCCCCACTGCAACTTGAGACCATTGCTCCTTGTTCTGTCATCTTCCACCACTGAGAACAGCCTAGCTCCATCCTCTTTGGAACCCTACTTCAGGTAGTTGAAGGCTGCTATCAAATCCCCCCTCACTCTTCTCTTCTGCAGACTAAATAACCCCAGTTCCCTCAACCTCTCCTCGTAAGTCATGTGTCCCAGCTCCCTAATAATTTTCATTGCCCTCCGCTGGACTCTTTCCAATTTGTCCACATCCCTTCTATAGTGGGGGGACCAAAACTGGATGCAATACTCCAGATGTGGCCTCACCAGTGCCAACTAGAGGGAAATAATCACTTCCCTCGATCTGCTGGCAATGCTCCTACTAATGCAACCCAATATGCCGTTAGCCTTCTTGGCAACAAGGGCACACTGCTGACCCATATCCAGCTTCTCGTTCACTGTAATACCCAGGTCCTTTCCTGCAGAACTGCTGCTTAGCCAGTTGGTTCCCAGCCTGTAGCGGTGCATAGGATTCTTCCTTCCTAAGTGCAGGACTCTGCACTTGTCCTTGTTGAACCTCATCAGATTTCTTTTGGCCCAATCCTCCAATTTGTCTAGGTCACTCTGGACCCTATCCCTACCCTCCAGCGTATCTACCGCTCCTCCCAGCTTAGTGTCATCTGCAAACTTGCTGAGGGGGCAATTAATCCCATCATCCAGATCATTAATAAAAATGTTGAACAAAACCGGCCTCAGGACTGACCCCTGGGGCACTCCGCTTGATACCAGCTGCCAACTAGACGTCGAGCCGTTGATCACTACCCATTGAGCCCAACAATCTAGCCAGCTTTCTATCCACCTTATAGTCCATTCATCCAATCCATACTTTTTTAACTTGCTGCAAGAATACTGTGGGAGACTATATCAAAAGCTTTGCTAGTGTCAAGATATATCACATCCACCACTTTCCCCATATCCACAGAGGCAGTTATCTCATCATAGAAGGCAATCAGTTTGGTCAGGCATGACTTGCCCTTGGTGAATCCATGTTGACTCTTCCTGATCATCTTCCTCTCCTCCAAGTGCTTCAAAATGGATTCCTTGAGGACCTGCTCCATGATTTTGCCGGGGACTGAAGTGAGGCTGACTGGTCCGTAGTTCCCCTTTCTTCCCTTTTTAAAATATGGGCACTACATTTGCCTTTTTCCACTAGTCTGGGACCTCCCCCGATTGCCACAAATTTTCAGAGATAATGGCCAATGGCTCTGCAATCACATCAGCCAACTCCCTCAGCACCCTTGGATGCATTAGATCTGGACCCTTCATACTTGTGTGAAGTGTGTGTGAAACAGCCCCTAGTGTGATGGAGAATTATGACTGGTAGCACTTTGCACTGTAAATAAATACAAAAGTTACATCCTTGGAGAATCAAGGAATATATTAGTTCCCACACTCAGGCCTCAAGCACATGTCTAAAATTAAGCATGTAAGTAGTCCTGCCATGGCACAACATGGGAATTAAATCTTAAAGTTACACACGAGCTTAGGTGTTTTGCTGGATTGGGGCCTCGGTCCATGAGGAGAGGTACCTCAAATTGCCTCCACCAGTGAGTGGCAAAGATGTGCACCTCCTCTAAAGTTAAAATTGCTAAAAAGCTGGAGGCTGGGGGAAGGCAAATTTACATGGCATAAGGACCTGTATTGGGGGACTGATGATGATAACCTGTTAGTGTGTTATATTTTCAAAAGTGAAAGGTTTATCTCTGGAGGCTGAGTGGAGCCCCAGATCAAAGTATGAGAATAGAGGGTTAGGCTTTATAGACAAGCCATGGCAGGTTAAATGCCTTTACTTCTGCAGAAAGATAGACAAACCAGATCACCCCGGGAAGCCCAGCTCCCAGTGGGGGACAGATTAGCAACGCCACTGGTATATTTACACACGTGGAAGGAGTGAGCGCCAGTCAGTGACGGTATCTAAGGTTGGGCTTGTGTGGTGCTGCAGTGAAGAGGCTTCTCCATGTTCAGAGGAGAGAGGTCAGGTCTAGATAAACAGTACGTGGTCCCAGTAGCTTTAGTCCCCATCACAGAATCACTGAGGTGGTAAGAAAAACTTTAACAGCTGCAGTGCTGCTTTTGAACCTAACAGTATAGGATGGGTCATGAGGTCACTGCTTCAGTGCCCCTGGGAATGAGAGAACTTTTTCCTGGAAGCCTTTGAAAACCTTAACTAAATTAGCGTGACTGCCTTTGCTAAATGCTTGAGAAATCCAGATGGCTCAGGTCACAGGCTTCCCTATAAGCAGAGACACCAATAACTGTTTGCATTCCCATACCCAGCAACATAAGTAATGGTGCTACTTCCTGGGAAAATTATATATATATAAAATAGTAGCCAATACATGTGAAAAATAAACATCGTGGTATTTGGAGTTTCTTCTGATATCCCCTTCTCTGCTCCTTCCTTTCCTCTTTCCCTCCACCTTCACTTCTTCATCTCACCTCCTTTTCCACTATCTCTCCTTTTGCCCTCTTCTCCCTCTACTCTGCCCTATGTCACACAGCTCAGCTCATTGCTGCTGGTGGGACTGGGACATCAGTGGGGAGTTCTAATAATGATAGACAAGAGCCTGAGTCAAAACTCGAAATCCAAACAACCCCCTCACGGGCACACTTTGCCGGTGGGAAGTCCTGGAACCCAGATCTGATTTTATTATTGTTATTCATTATTATTTTTTGCTGTCTCCTTTCCTTGTAATGGCATGAACCAAAGCTGATCCAAACTTCTGAGGTGTTTATTCACAATGTGATTAGGATTTGGCCGCTCAGGTCCGTCCCCTAACTTGTATTTCAGGTAAATAGCTGATGCAATGGATTAGCAGATGATTAAACCAGTGGTAGTCTGAGGGTACGTCTATACCCAGCCGCTAGTTCGGCGGCTGGCAATCAAACTTCTGGGTTCGACTTATCGCGTCTTGTCTGGACGCGATAAGTCGAACCCGGAAGTGCTCGCCGTCGACTGCGGTACTCCTGCTCGGCGAGAGGAGTACCGCGGAGTCGACGGGGGAGCCTGCCTGCCACATCTGGACCGAGGTAAGTTCGAACTAAGGTACTTCGAACGCGTACCTTAGTTCGATTTGGGGGGTTAGTGTAGACCAAGCCTAAGGTTGCTACTTATTACACAAAAATGTGGTCATACTGTTCCCTCTTCCCCAGTTCCCTTTACTCTGTTTCATTTCTCTTCTGGGTCTTGATTGTGAGCTCTGTGTGTCAGGGACTGTTTGCAAAGCACTTGGTGCAGTTGAGCCAATGATCCTTGGCTGGGGCCCCAGGTAGTGCTGTAATACAATAAATATTAACAATATGATAGTGGAGGGGGAAGACAGCTACAAAGGCAGCTGTTGTTGTTACTACTGATATAGCCCCATAGGTACCAGATGCTGTACAAACACATAAGAAGGTCAGGGTCTCAATGTCTGAGGCGCTTACACTGTAAAGATCTGATCCTGCAGGGTGCTGCCGAGCTCCCTGAATTCACATTTAAGTCACATGAAATGCTCAGCAACTTTCAGGGATAGGCCGCCCTGAAGTACCACTGAGGGATGGGAGAACTCCTACAGCTTTAGAATCTGGAAATTCCATCCTTAGGCTTGGTCTACACTAACCCCCCAAATCGAACTAAAGTACGCAACTTCAGCTACGTGAATAACTTACCTCGGTCCACACGCGGCAGGCAGGCTCCCCCGTCGACTCCGCGGTACTCCTCTCGTCTAGCTGGAGTACCGCAGTCGACGGCGAGCACTTCCGGGTTCGACTTATCGCGTCCAGACAAGACGCGATAAGTCGAACCCAGAACTTTGATTGCCAGCCGCCGAACTAGCGGCTGGGTATAGACGTACCCTTAGACAAGAACATAACCTGGTGGAGAAAGGCAGAACTAGAACCAAAGGCTGGGAGTTAAGGTCAGTTAAATTCAAGTTAGAAATAATGCACAAGTTTTTAACAGGGAAGGTGATTAACCATTGGAACAAATGACCTAGGGATGTGGTGAATTCTCCATCTCTTGAAGTCTTCATGTCAAGATTGGATGATTTTCTGGAAGATGGTGTTTCTGCCAAACACAAGTTATTGGGCTCAATACAAGGGTCACAGGGTGAAATTCTCTGGCCTGTGTTGTTCAGGAGATCAGACTAGCTGATCATTCTGGTCCCTTCTGGCCTTAAAATCTTTGACTCTGAGACCTGACCTCTGTTTGGTCTGAAAAATTACAGCTTCCCAGCTGCTTTGATGTTGTATTACTTTTTATTTTTCATTCCTCTGGTTGTCCTGGAAACAGAGCAAGAAATACTTTTAAACAAGATCATTTACTTTCAAGGTGGCATCTTGCACAGCACACTCTGCTGCTTAGTTAAACAAAACATAATGGTTTTAAATTAAATTTCTCTTTGGGGAGGGGGAGAACAGTTTACATTTAGGGGGAGAGCTTGTTTTGAGAAACATGAAGAATGTCATCAAACTTCAAACTTTCCAAAAGTTCTAACGATTCCATGAAACCTAAGTCCTCAATGAGTCCTCTCTACCCAATTATGGGGCAAGGTGAAGGAGGTGAGCATTGGAAGGCAGGTGAAACAAATTGGTTCGAAGGAGGAAAGGAAGCCAAATTCTTGTTCTGTTGAAGGCAATGGGAGTTTTGTTAATGACTTAGGAAGGATGGCTGAGGAACTGGAGTGGTAGTTGGGAGTTCAGGTTTAAGTTCCTGACTCTGCCACAGCTTTCTTGTATAACCTTACGCGTGCCATTTAATCTCGTTGTACATCGTATGTAAAGTGGGGATGATAATACTTCCAATATCTGTCTAGTCTATTTAGGTTGTAAACTCTTTGGAGCAAGGACTGTCTTGCTTTATGACTGTATAGTATCTCGTACAATGGGGGCCTGATCTTAGTTGGAGCCTCTCTAGGTGATACTGAAATGCTAATAATAATGAGAATGACGTCAGTGGCACCAGGTTTTGTCATGTGCAGAAATACGACTTTTTTGTGGTCACTGGATCCTCAGTTAAGTCAATCAAAATTACAAGACCTTTATTGCACATCTGTAGAGTACTGGCTTTTAAACTGCACGATTAACATCCTAACTGGTGTAGCTTCTCTGTGGAAATAAATTAATTCAGATCAATTTGGGGGAAATTATAGTAGAGCTGCACTTTACAGATGACTAGGAGCTTGTTTGATTAATGCACAGGTTTAAACAGAAAAGTCACTCTGTTTCTGACCTGGGTGCTAGTTGGGTGGTAGGTGAATCAGAATTTGGGCCATGTTGTCAATCCTTCATGCCACAGGCTGTGTGCGCTGTGGTGGCAGGATGTTCAGCCTCCACTGGGAGCAGCAGGATGTGTCTGACACTGCTGACAAAGAACCCAGGGATAGCAGGGTTGTGTTTCAGAAAAAGGCATATCCAGTTCTCCTCATATAGAAAAACGAGTCAGCTCTCTGTATGGCCTTTCAGTGTGGGGAATAATTGGGAAAATATAAGAGCCCATCTGTCCTAATGAAAAACAAAACAGCGTGTGTTATTCCTGCCACTTCTTGTCCAGTGATGCCAATCAGGGCCCTGATTGCCAGCGAAGTCAGCAGAACTGAAACTTTAAAACTGGGCAGAGCTTATGGTGAGACTTCAGTAGGTCAGGCGCCAAGTCCTCAGATACTGTGGTGCTCAAATGACTCAGAAAAGCCTATAAGTAAAGACATCCATGGATTCACAGAATGGCCCACAGTGAAACAAAACGGATCAGTCCTCGAGGGAACCAAGCAGCCGTGTAACATTGTAGTTACCTGGGTTATACTTCCCAGATTGCACTTGTCTGCCTTTAAGGCAGCCTGTCACACAATTACATAGTATGGTTTATTTATTACAAGACCCAAGGTCACCCATCCTCACTTCTGGTGTCGGGTTACAGCTCTTAGGTGGGCTTCTCTTCATGGAAAATTTTCACCCCAACATAGCAGATTACCTCTTAGGCTGAGAAAGTGACTCTTTTTGTCTGTTGATGCAAATGCTTCTTTGGGAACACTTGGATTCTGGTATTTCCTATCTCTTCTAGTGAGGGAAAACCTCCTCTTGGGAACATGCCCTTTCATGTGCTGAGCCAGGCAATCAGTGTGCTGTGTAATTTATCTGCAGTACATGAAATATAGCTGCTGAGTCAGGAAAGAACTGTGACTCAGAAACTCCAGGAGCATCAGCAGGTCAAGAGGTATACTCCCAAGGTCAGGAAAAATCCTCTATAAGAGGAAAAAAAGGAAAGTATAGTGCAGTGTGCATTATATAGACAGGGCACCCCACTCCCTACTCAAAATTGAAATATAATCTCCAGCTCCTGCACCAGGCTGCATTGGTTGGTTGATCAAGAGGCAATAGACACATTTAGTGATAAACTTCTGGCACTGATTTTTCACAAGTACTGAGCATACACTGCGCCACTTGAGATCAGAGGGTGCTGAAGCTGCTTAGCACATCTGAAAATCAGACCCACAGTGCTTAATTGTAGAGTTGGTTGAGAAATGGTTTTTTTCCCCATGGAAAACTTCAATTTTGGCAGAAATTCAAATTCCAAAATATTTGCTTTGGAAATGCTGGTGGGGTGACTCCTGGATATTGTAGTTTTTATGTCTCCAGCTCTCATTCTCTTTTATAGACTAGGCTCCCTTGTTGGACTACATCTCCCATGATGCACTGTGGTCTCCCCAGTTGGAGAAAGGGAAGCAGTGTATCATGGGAGTCCCTAGTCATGATGCATTATGGGAGATATAGTTTGGCCAGGTCTACAGACCTCTATTGGTATAACTACTTTGCTCAGCGGTGTGAAAGATTCACATCCCTGAGCGATGTAGTTATGCTGACCTAGCCTCTTGGGTAGACAGCGCTATGTCAAGGGGAGAGTTTCTCACCAGTTGCACCAGTGCAGCTGCACCACTGTAGCACTGTACATGAAGACAAGCCCTGAGTACCTTTCCCAGACCTGTGGAAGAGCTCTGCCTATCTCAAAAGCTTGTCTCACCAACAGAAGTTGGTCCAATGAAAGATATGACATCACCCACCTTGTCTCTCCAAGATCGTTGTTGAACATAAAGACAGAGGTAAATACAGTTAACATTTTAAACCCATCTCAGTGGATAGTCTCAATAACACATCGTTCCAAGTTCAGTGGAATTGCTCATATGTGTAGAGGAACTCATGTGCATAAATGTTTGTAGGATTGGGGACTAAGGGACCATTTTCACCCTGAAAGTGATACATTTTTATTTTATTGATCGTAAGGTATCACACTGACTTCCTTTAGATTTTAAATCTCTTTTGATTCTTGTTAAAAAAAAAAATTGAAGAAGTCTACCATACCTATTGCTGACTGTTAACCTCAGACCATTTAGTTTGGTTCTGATCAAAATCTTCAAAGTGAGTCCAAACAAAAACCAAGATGGAAATCTTATCAGAATAGTCTTTTTTGTGTGTGTGTGGGGGGGGGGGGGGGCGGGAGGAGGGCGAGGGGAAGGGGTGGATACACTTCTGTTTCTTCTAGATTGTAAACTCTCCAGGGCAGGGGACTGTCTTATACTGTGACAGATGCATTATCTGCTCTTAACAAATAATTAATAATAATAAACAGTAATCCAAAACAACAACAAACTTAATTAAAAAATCAATTAAAGCTGCTGGGTGACAGCAACATACTAACCTATTGCATCACTTACAAACCCCATGGGACACTAAGTCTGACACAGCTCAGCCAACAGGATACAAAGAATTCTAGCCAAGTATCAATTAATGCATATGTAAGTATAATAATGTAATGCAGCCCAACAGTCCTGTAACCCATCGCAGCACAACTGCCACAATAACTGGGATCCAACATGAATACTATTCTTTCGCCAGTAATCTCAAAATAGAAACGCACCACAAAACCTTTTGGGGAATAGAAAACCACACAGAAAGTGTACATGTTCCAGTTAATGACACATGGCCCCAGATTCTCTGTTGAACTCCACGCCCTTTGCACTTCTCAGGCGGCACAGATGGAGCCCCTGTCAGTTTTAAATAGTCAGTGAGAATTCCCCTCCTGGAATTCCCGCTGCTGCTGTAAGGCTCCTGAGGTAGCTGCCCCCCACTGTCCAGCAAGGGGTGGGGAAGGATGTGGCAGAGATGCTTCATAATGCTATGCTGGTCCTCTGCTGGCTGCTCTAACAGATGCCGGCACTGGTGGCATAAAATCAGAGCACTGGCAATTAGCTCTGACACTTCCCCAGCAGCAAATTGTGGGCCCACAATCGAGAATCCAGCCCATGCTGTTTAATAACAAAGGGCCTTCTCCACCCCTGCATTTCTCTAATGTCATACTGGTATTATTCCATTTCAGTTGCACCAAAATAAACTGGAGTAATTTAGTGGCGAATCAAATGCAAAGTATCTTGGTTTTTTTTGGGGGGGGGGGAGTTTTGGATTATTTTTTGTAATCTATTGTTTGCTAAAATCAGACAATGAATTTGGCACTGTACCTTTCCTGGAGAGTTAACAATCTTGGATGCCAAACCTGCAAAGACTTACTCATGCTTCATGTTAAACATGTGACAGTAATCTCATCAAAACCACTGACTTTGATGAGATGACTCGTATGCTTAATATTAAGCATGTGCACATAAGCCTTGGCAGGATCAGGATCAGGGCCAGGGCCGGCTCTAGGTTTTTTGCCGCCCCAAGCAAAATAAATAAATAAAATTAAATTAAAAAAAAACCTCCGAGAGCACAACTGCCGAAGCAAAAAAAAAAAAAAAAAACCTCCCAGAATGCCGCCCCTAGAATTGTGCCTCCCCAATCACGTGCTTGGTTTGCTGGTGCCTAGAGCTGGTCCTGATCAGGGCCTAACAACCACATAGAGGATCAGATTCTGATGTACTACTCAATGGGTGCAAGTGTCTTACTCTGCAAGTAGCTCCATTGATTTGTGGAATCAGGTATGAATCCCCAGGAGTAAGGGGTTCAGAATCTGGCCCACAGAGAAGATATTGAGATTGTAGGTAGATATTATTTGTAGATACTGACATTTATGTTGTGGGCCTCATGGAAGAAATGGGTCTTCTGAGTGAGAAAATGGTGAGGAGAAACTATAACATCCACAGACCAGGGACCTTCTAAACATTACAATAGCCCTTCACCATGCTGGGAGGCACCTGTATGTTCCCAAACCTGCTCAGCTTGTCTCCTTTCCTCCTTGCATCATGTTTCTTAAGTTTGTAGTGTGTAGACTGCAAAATACCTGAAATGAAGGGCCTGCCCCAAAGTCCTTTAGTCAGGTCTCAGATCTTTTAAAGCTCTAATCCTTAAAGGCTTTGGCAGATGATTGGAGTTTAGAAAACATCAAGTAGGCACATTTCATTCCAGGCAGTTCCTCTCTAAACAGAGATTATTTTCTCAAACCCCATGTAGATCTCTGCCAAGAAAGGCGACAGTTTTATGGCACAGTCCTATCGTTGGAAAAACACAGGCTTTTAATTATTTTTATGAAGCAGGTTTATCTTGCTGTGCTTGACAGTAACTCCCTGTTGGCTTTTTTACTCAGTAATAATCCAAATCAACATGCTGCAGGGATTTCCCTTAAAATTCACAGACTAAAGCCTGTAATTAAGGAATCTGGAATCTTATAAACCTCTGTGATATGATCAGACTGACGTTTTGTAACCCTGGTTTGAGGAACATTTCAGCTGCTTCTCTGAACAATGCTGATAGAAAACTTTCCCATATACCTACATGAGCCATATGGAGTCTGAACAATCTAAAACTAGCTCACTCTCACATTGAGATCATTCTCAGCTGATCAGGGGCCCAGTCCTACGATCTTTGAGTACAAACTGCTTTGATACAGAGAGGGGAGGATGAAGGAAGAAGTTGAATACAAATATAGGGCTTGGTTCTGCACCACTGAAGTCGATGCAATTTTAAAATCGACAAGGAAATGCTTTGTCCGCGCAATTAGCCGGTGGAACTCATTGTCACAAGATCTCATTGCTCCCAAGAGCGTAGCAGGATTCCAAAAAGGACTGGATATTTTTATGGATAAAAAGAACATCCAGAGTTGGAGTAGCAAGGCTGAAAAAGAGAGTTTGGGAGGGATATAAATCAGTCAGTTTATGGGCACAAGCCAACCCCTCAGTTATGGAGTTTAGGAGAAAACTTTGTCTGAAGACACATTATGCCATAACCACCTACTGGAAGGTTTCTTACACTTTCCTCTGAAGCAGCTGGTACAAGCCACTGGCAGAGACAGAATACTTGTCTAGATAGAGTCACTCAGATCCTGTACGGCAATTCCTGTGCTCATATTGGAAGTCTTCCAACTGACTTAAATGTAAGCAGCACTGGACCCATAAGGACTCCAGGTGCACTTGGTGAAAGCACCAGCTGATTAGCTGGCAGCAGCTCAAATGGCATAACAGGTTGTTTTCTTACAGGTGCAGCTTGGATTACAGCAGAGCACTCCCCCCTTGTGTGGTCATATCAGCTCCAATTACTGTGTCACCTGGTTGCCAATGAGGCCCTGAGCGTGAGTTCTCTGTGTGTGTATTATCTCTGCCATTGTCCTAGAGCTGCTTTGTTTAAAGAACCATTAACCTTTTATGGCCCTGAAGGATCTGAACCGTGGGATTTCTTTAGGCTTTTAAAAAGTTACTATTATTAGTCAATGAAAGTGGATGGCCAGCAATACTGTGACATAGAAAGCAGAGGAAGATTCACCAGGAGTAAAACATCAGAGAATATTTCTTGCCTTTGAAATGCTAACCGAATAGATTTATAGTTACACTGCAGGATTGGGCCCTTGATACTAACACTGCATAGATTTAGCTTCTGAGGAGAAGGTGGCCTTCTGTACTCAACTATAATGCTTAGCTGCAAGGGGGTGCTGGGTTTTAGTCCCAAGACAACTGATCTATAAAACTAATTTTGAAGAGTGAAATAATCCTTCAGCACTTTCTAATGAACAACAGCATTGTATTCACGTTGCTCTTTATGTATTGTTTTAACTGAGGACCTGGTGTGCCAGTTAACTTCTACTAGAAGGGATTTGTTTTTTAAATTGAAATGTGGTGTGCTCATAAAAGGTGCTAGTTTTACAGCCCTGGAAACTGAGGAAGTTTTAAGCAGCGTTGTTATAGCTTTCAGAGTTGCAGCCGTGTTAGTCTGTATCCGCAGCTGTGTCAGTCCCAGAATATTAGAGAGACAAGCTGGGTGAGGTAATAGCTTTTATTGGACCAACTCCTGCTGGTGAGAGAGACACGCTTTTGAGCTTACACGGAGCTCTTCTTAAGCTTTCACGATGCAGTCGGTAGTGCAGCAGCAAACGGCTTTGTCTGCGACAGGAAACTGGAATGGTCAGTTTGTACTTGGAAACCGTAAAGTGGCCCAGGTTTGCTGTGGTTCACAAACATAGCCTGAATTTCCAGTTTTGGAGTGAAACCCAGAAGTAGGGGAATGTGGGCTGGTTTGGGATTTCTTTATGGTTCCACATAGCTCTTCTCAACCTTCCCCCCCATCCGCTGGGGTGGGAGATGAGGTGGAACAAAGGCCCTACAATGAACAAATAACAACAGGAGGTGATTTAAGATACGTAGGATAAATAACATTTTCCATGACAGGTCAGCATTTTTTCTATTAACTTTTTATTAGACTTTAAAATACAGAGAAAAATAAACATCATAAATGGTATATAAACTTCTTATAATATATTAACCATGTGCTATCTAATCTTAGCTATACATTAAACATTTCAGTACATATATAATATGAATGGTTAAAATCATAGAAGTGTAGGACTGGAAGAGATCTCGAGAGCTCATCTAGTCCAGTCCCCTGCACTCATGGCAGGGCTAAGTATTATTTAGACCATCCTTGACAGGTGTTTGTCTAGCCTGCTCTTAAAAATCTCGAATGATGGACATTCCACAACCTCCCTAAATTTATTCCATGACAGGAAGTTTTTCCTAATGTCCAACCTAGACATCCCTTGCTGCAATTTAAACCCATTGCTTCTTGTCCTATCCTCAGAGGTTAAGGAGAACAATTTTTCTCCATCCTCCATATAACAACCTTTTATGTACTTGAAAACTTTTATGATGTCCCCTCTCAGTCTTCTCTTCTCCAGACTAAACAAACCAAATTTTTTCAATCTTCCCTCAGAGATCATGTTTTCTAGACCTTTAATCATTTTTGTTGCTCTCCTCTGGACTTTCTCCAATTTGCCCACATCTTTCCTGTAATGTGGCGCCCAGAACTGGACACACTACTCCAGTTGAGGCCTAATCTGGGACAACCAGAACTGCATTCAGTATTCAATATGTGGCTGTCTCATGGATTATTATAGTGGCATCATGATACACTGTCTTGTTATATATTCCTTTTCTAATGATCCCTAACGTTGTTAGGTTTTTGACTGCCACTGCACATATAGCAGATGTTTGCGGAGAACTATCCACAATGCCTCCAAGATCTTTTTCTTGAGTAGTAACAGTTGATTTAGACCCCCATGATTTTGTATGTATAGTTAGGCTTATGTTTTCCAACGTGCATTTATCAGCATTGAATTTCATCTGCCATTTTGTTGTTCAGCCACCCAGTTTTGTGAGATCCCTTTGTACCTCTTCGCAGTTTGCTTTGGACTTAACTATTTTGAGTAATTTTGCATCATCTGAAAATTTTGCCACCTCAAGTAATTTTGTATCATCTGCAAATTTTACCATGGATGACAATGATAATGGTGGGAAAGAGACTTTTTCAATGGAAGGCCACACGTTGACTTCAGTGGAATTCAGACCAGACCCCCAAATCTGAGTGTAGAAAAGTAAGACATTTGAAAAGTGCAGGAGGGGGACCTTAAAATCTCAGGTGCCTCCATGGAGCCCTTCTTGAGTGAAGAGGCTAGGGAGTGTCTGCACTAGAGATGGGACCAAGCCACAGGATAAGAAATAGGATCTGAATTTTGAACACCCCAGTGTTTGGATCTGTGGCTTTTTTTGGGGGGGGGAGGGGGCTTTTAAAGATAGGGGCATCTGGCCAATTTGGATTGGGATGTGGGGTGGGAATTTAACACCTCCCGACCCAAAGAGTGGGGGGTGCTCAGCTGCGGGGCTGGCTGAGGAGCCTTAGGCGGATCTCCCAGCGTAGCTCTGCCCACACCTGCGAGCCCTGGCATGGCAGTGGGAGGGGCCGGGCAGGGGGCGGAGCCGGGCGCAGCGGACCGGGCCGCGCTGTGCAGAGACGGGCTGCAGGTTGCTGAGACCTTCGCAGCGAGGAGTTGCTGCTGCCTGAGCTCCGGCGATCGCAGCTGAGCGGGGCTGACGCGCGTCCCAGTGCGGCGGGAGAGGGACGGGCCGCTGCCCCCCGCCACAGGGGCTTGTAGTCGCCTACAGAGGATCGGGTCCGAACTCCCCCCAACAAGTTTGCAAAGTGGAGCGGAGCCCGTGTGACCTTGCGCGGAGAGCAGCAGCAGCCTGAGCTGTGTGCGCGCGGGGAGGAGGCGCTGCTCCTGCGAGCTGGGTGAGGTGCTCTGCAAAGAGGATTTGCTTTGCTGTTTCTGTCCCGGCTTCTGGGAGAGGAAATTCAGCCAGGTACGTGCAGCTGCTGCTGGGCGATCGGTCACCCCGCTCGCCTCCCTTGCCCCTGTGGTCTCCCTGCGTTCTTGTACTGTCTCCCCCAGGGCTTAGCCCACACCCAGCATCCCTCCTTTGCCCCCGGCCTCCTAGTGCAATGACTGCTCCTCTGCTTTCTCCTGTGGCCCCCTGGCAACCTGCTCCATTATTTTCTCCTCCCTGGAGGAAACATCCTTTAGCTGTTTCTTTAAAATACTTGTGTATTTAAAAAAAATCTTCCGTGGGTTTTAACCTGGCCTGCCTTCTTGTGTGTGGCTCATTCAGCTCCCCACATGCGACTGTTTGAGGTCTAAATCCCCTTTCATCTCCTGGGCATTGACTGGTTGTTTTTAGATTCAAGTGCAGCCTGCTGTGAAATCAGATTATCTGGAGTTTCTGGTTTATTCTTCTTAAGGCAGGGGAGAGAGGGACACGGCGTGGGGGTGGGGTGGAGGTGGAGGAAATTCATTTATTCTTCTATAAGTACTAAAAAGTTCTCAGCCCAGCCTAGGAAGAGCTTTAAATACAACCAGTGTTGAAATTAAAGCCCAGGGTGGGAATTAAGACATCAACAACCACCAACCACCCACGTTTAATGCAGTGGATTGTCTGTCTCAAGCAATTTGTGTGTAGCATAATCAGCTGCAGCTCAGAGACATGCATGCTACACCTTGTGTTTGGCTCACATGTATTTAACCTTTTACTTGCTGTCTAGCTAGCTGTGTGCCTCTCCCTCCCTCCCTCCGGGTTGATGCGTGAATAGAAAATTGTACGTTGGTAGACCTAACAAATTAATAATTCTATTGTACGTGCCTGCTCTGTACCCCAAGACAGCCCCCAATCTGTGCAATTGGCACTATCTCTGACATTCAGGCGATTTAGTGCCACCCTGGAATGGGTACAGGTGGCACCGGTTGCTGCAGGTTTAGCTCTTGTTGCGCAGGTAATTGTATTTACCCTCTGTTGGGCAACAGGATTTTCAGTTGTCTCACAGCTAGCTGTTATCAGAAAACGGTATTGGTTTTAACTTATAACTTCTGCATGGAGGGTTCAAGCACTTCTTCTGTGCCTTAACTGGACCTGTTGTGGTTTATGCTGCACAACGGATCTCTTTTCCTTCCATTGCTATTTCACTCCAATGCTAGACAGAGTAGTAATAGCAGAAACATTGGGGAGAAGGTGAGACCAGTGCTGCCTGACTAATACAGGTACTGCAAAATCTGCAGTGGGAGGTGAAATGGCCCCCTGAAGCTGTATCCATTTACCTTCTTTAATGACCTTTTCCATTAAGCCACACTACAGCATACCATTGTACCTGTTCTACAAGTCTGTCTTCCTTGTTGCTGCTATGAGGCTTGTCCTGATTCCCTTCTATCCCACTCTTTATTGTCCCAGGCAGTCCCCTGGGTTCTATTCCCAGTTCTGACACTGACTTGCTCTGTGACCGTGGGCAAATCCTTTGACATACGTTGACAAATACAAAGTAAAACACATTGGAAGGACTAATCTGAATTACTTCTGCTACCTTGTATTCCAAATTAATTGTAACCTCTCAGGAGACGAACCAGGGTGGCATTGTGGACAGCTCAATGAAAACCTCTGTTTAGTGTGCAGTTGCAGTTTAAAAAAAAAAAAAAAAAAGGCAAACAATGTTAGACTGCATAAGAAATGGGATAGAAAATAAAATTGCAAATATTATTATTTTAGTATAGAAACCAATGGTACTCCTTGCCCTGTAAATGTGCAACAAAATATCCCTGATGAAAGAGCTTTGACTTTTAAGTCACTTATATGAATATATATGAATGAGAACTTCCACAGTCCTACCTTCTTTGTCTCAGTCTTTAAGTCTGTCAAATGAGCATACTACTGAGCTATTTCCCAGGGTGCTAGTTAGGTTCTAATTAACATTTGTAAAGTGCTCTTGAGTTACCCAGATGAAAGGTGCTATAGAAATGTAAAAGCTTTATTATCTATCTGACATGGGCTCTCCCCTATCTGCACCCATGATCACACTGCCTGATCTTAGTCTGAACAATATCCTGAGTTTCAGTAGCTCTGTCCCAGTTTTGGAAAAGTTCGTTTTTTGGTGTGGTTTATGATATAACGGAGGGTGTTTTTAAAAGCCATTCCATTGCCAATTTAATGGGTATAACCTATGCTTAAGATGAAGACCTGACATGTCAGGTGTCCAAAAGTGAGTATTAAAGTGGTTGGTCTGCTAGGCGCTTATAAAAGCTTTTGTGGAGGAAGACTAGCCTTGTGGTTATAGCCCTAGATTGGCACTCAGCAGATCTGGGTTAATTGCTGGCTCTGCCACAGATGTCTTGTGTGACGTTGAGCAAGACGCTTAATCTTTCTGTGCCTCAGATCCACCGTATGTAAAATCAGAATAATAATGCTGATTTTCTCCATTCTTTTTGTCTGGATGATCTATTTAGATTGTAAGTTCTTTGGGGCAGGGATGGTCTTTTACTATATGTTTGTACAGCAGGTAGAAAAATGGGGTTGATTACCATTATAACACAAAAACCCTGATCCTGGAAACAGTTACATCTGTGTTTAACTGTACTACCTTGAATAGTTCTGTAAAGCTAAGCACTTAAGTGTTTGCAGGGCCCTAATAATAATCACTAATGTGTGTGGGTCCTAGTTATATGTTTCCTTCAGTCTTTCATCTTAAATGAATAAACAAACTAAAACTGATCATAAATCTTTACTGGTAGAGAAGCAGGTGTAATATTCTGTGGTAGTGCCCAGCTGCAACAATGCGGATGCGCTAGGTGCTGTACAAACATGCAGGAAAACACTGTCCTCTCCAAAAAGCTTGCATTGTAATTTAATTTAGGTGAGTTAGTTTGTGTGTCCCTGCTGCATCGCACTTCTCTGAAAATAAGAAACAGGTGGTACCCTCTGGGATTAGCCTTGGGCACTTAAGAAATAAATTGGGAGCAGTCAGTCCCTCCTGAGAAATGGTAGGTATTCATTTTATTTGAAAATTCAAGTGGGCAGATTATAAATGCACAAATGCCATTATTTTCTTCCTTTGAAGTGAAATAATCTCTTAGCGAGGCCAGCTTCACTGGTGTAAAAAAGAAAAGAAAAAACAAACAAACCATCCAAACCCTGAGAGCCCATGATTTGTTGGTCAGCTTCAGGCGCAGTAATGCAGCTCCCATAAAAATTGAAATCTTTTAATGACAGCTCAGGATAAAACGACTTGGTGAGCTGTGCAAACTGTCCTAGCCATGACCCTCCTGGCATCGGCAAGGTTCTAAGCCCATTTACCATCTGCACAGCAGTGGCAAAAGCTACTCTGTGCTTGTCCTTGTGCTGTTTAATGTTATGAGCCAGCTTAGGCTCTCCCTCCACCCCCACTGGTGCAGCTGGACTTGAATTGGAGCAGCAAAGGCATGTGGGATGATTAAAAAATCATTTTAGGTTTGTCTGCGTCCTCTTGAGTGATGATATTCTATTATAAATGATAAATCCCTTAAACACCACATGTGAGTTCAAGCGGAAGCACTGTATTTTTGTCTGTCTTGGAGGCTTTCGCTGGAGCACCAGAGTGGAGTCAGTTGTGATGTAGGAGGGTTCCAGCTGGGTGCTGGAATGAGATCCGTACAGCATCTTCATCTCTACGGTAACAGAGATTAAAAATTCCCTGTTTGAACTGGATGCCAGGCTGGGCTGTTGTGGGGCCACCCTGAGTTCAGCAGAGGGTGGGCTTGCTGGCTGGTGGAAGGCATGTTTGGTGGGGCAGGTGGATGGACTGAAGCTGGCATGGCCGGAGTAGCCCTAGAAAAAGGCTGGTGTCTTCTATATGGTCCTTTTCCTGTTACTGCCTGTTTAACGAAAGGTGTAAGCATTGAGGTTTCTCCAATTCTCTCAAGTACACATTGTCTAGGAGGAGCTCTTGGGACCAGAGAGAGTCTTGAGTGGGGGTGAAGTTTCATAGAAATTGGCCATTATCCATGTTTGCATCATTCCGATTCTTTCCTTCTGCAAAGTATGTTTACGCTCATCATGTTTTTTTCATCCTTAGTCCCTAATGTGTTGCAGTAGGAATAAACTTGCCTTTTAATTTCCATTGCCTTGTGACTGTTACTTACAGTTACAAAAAACCGCGGTAGGTTTGCGAGGGAGGGAGCTGCTCTTTGATATGATACTGTTATAGGGACATAGAGGAGGCCACTTTAGCCTTGAGCACTTCATTGGAACAAAGTAAGTGTGTTTGGCAGCATAAACAAACTCATTTATCACCTGCTAGAAGTAACCACCAGTTTCCTTGCTCTGGTCAGTTTGGGGAGCAAGAGGAGCTGGTTTTAACTCTGGTTCGTTGTCCGTGCAATAGTGTTAGAGACAGGGCAGTTCTACACTACAGAATTAAATCAGTATAACTACATTGCTCGGGGGGTGAAAGATCCACACCCCGGAGTGACGAAGTTCTACTGATCTAAGCGCTGGTATAGACAGCACTCTGTTGCCAGGAGAGCTTCTCCCGCCGACAGAGTTACCACCTCTCGCAGAGGTGGATTAACTATACTGACGGGAGAGCTCTCTCCTGTTGGCATAGAGCATCTTCATGAAAGCACCACAGTGGTGCAGCTGTGCCGATGAAATGTAGACCTGCCTAGAGCATCTGATCCTCAAAGGCACTGAGAACTCAGTTTCCTTTAACTGCCATTTGAATTTTGGGTGCTGGCGCTTCTGAGAATCAAGCTTATAGTGTGTTATTTGGTGGGGGGAGTGATTGATAGTGTGTCCCAAAACGGGGGGAAGGACTTATGCTACAGGATTCTGTGATGCCAGTAAGCTCTGGATGAGAGAACTTTGGTGGTCCTAGTGTGGTCACCTCTGAAGAAAGTTGTTTGGCAGGCACTGTGCAGTCATAACTTGCAGTGGCTTGACAACTTGAGCTGCCAGCAGGGGAATACTGGGTTGTGCACACTTCCATTAATGTTTCTTTCTTGTTCCAGGAAAGTTCAAGTCCCTGTACTTAGAATCCTCAGTGGGTTACTGGGGATGTCCCCAAAGAAGGCTACACACAGTCACTTGTACAAGGAAAATGGGGGCTGGATGGAAATTGTGTGTCCATGTGTGTTGAAAGCTTTATTGGAAGGGTATGGAGGATAGGTTCTCTCTTAAACCCCTTGCCCTGGTTATGTAGCAGTGTTTCTCATCCCATTAATGAAAAGGCATGACTCCCCAGAGGGCAGGGGTGTGCAGGGCAGTTTTGTAAGACAGGGTGGGAGGCCTCAGATTTCGCTTATTTGAAGACCTTGTGCCTGCTGGAATTCCAGGAATCCTTCACTGTGCTTTGCTGTGCTGCTCTCTCTGTCACAGATATCATGGGCTCCTCTGGGATGTCTTTAGAATAACCCCTGTCTTATCTCGGAGCATGATATCTTGTTGACCTTTCAGCTGCCTCCTTTTTTTTTTTTTTTTTTTTTTAAGTATAGGTTTTCCTAAAATCTTTTCCCCTCCCTTATTAACAAATTTATGTGAAACTAGCCCTACTGACTAATTGGATGCCTTGAGCCCATGCTTAATGTGGCCGAGAGAATTCAGGCTTTCTCGCTAACTGTAAATACACTTCAGTCCTGCCCTGTGCCTCCCTTGTAGGCCTCTGTGCGTTAACCAGTCTTGGGCTGCAGTCTGTGGTCCGGGGTTTCTTGAACAGAGCATGATTGGCGGTCTGAACTGTAATGTGTCTTGTGCATTGGGAAGAGGAGTGAGTGGTTGTTCAGCGCACAGTCGTTCACGTATGTGCAGACTGAAGATTTAAATCCAGATCTCCAGGCAAATAGCAACCCACAGCTCCTCCTGACTCCTAAGAAATGTATCTGTTCCTAAATACCTGCAGATGGCTTGGGTAAAAAACTTTCAATATGAAAAATCTACTGCAGAACTTAATGGTTGTGTCCAAACCTTCTGGCAATTGGCTCTGGCTACCTGGCACAATGGATCCAGCACAGTATTTGATTGAATGATCTGAGGATGCAGTGTCCAGTGCTCTTTCGGTTATTATGCTGTTCTGCCTCCTTTTGGTTTAGCACAATGAACTTCAGAGTCTCCAATGTGACCCGCAAAGGCGTTAGATGACCAGATAGCAGATTGAATTCACTTTTTAGCGTTAAGTTCCATTTGTCTGCTGTTCTTGGTATTTTTATTCTGCATTGTTGTTCTGATTTCCCCCCTTCCCTCTGGGCTTGTCTACACTAGGAAGTTTTGCAACATTAACTTATACCAGCAGTTAGTGGAAATCCTACCCTAGTATAGACGCAGTTCTACCAGTATAAAAGTATTTATTTATACAAGGATATCTTATGCTGGTTCAGGAAGCAAATTAGGCTTTAATGATGTAAAACATCTATTATGTACTGGTAGAACTGCAGGCACACTAGGGACTGTACCTATATAATCTTTTGGGTACTTTTTTTTTTTTTTTTTTTTTTAAAGCATGCAACTCTTTGAACCCTCCTATATCTGTTTAAACCTGGCTTATATTGCTTGAACTTGCTTCTATAAATCGCGAGGGCAAACTAAGCCAATACAAATGTGTCCATGCACAAAGTTTGACGAAACCACTGCAAGCTTGTGTGTAGACAGGATCACCTTACAGGTGCAGCTAAACCCTTTTAATAGTGTCTGCACAAGGGTCTCTACTGGTTCCCTGAAACTTGTTTGTGCTGTTCAGCCCTACAGGGACCTGTTGGTCCTGGTTCCAACTTGGGAATAGTTAGTTCCACAATGGGTGACTGTAACAGGCTGACAGTGTTTGCTTGAAACACCCCACCCTCTTAGCAGGTATTGATTGTGCTGGGTTCTGCTGATTCACTGAGGTAGGTGGCTCACTCACCCATCTTGATAGAAGGAAGGTGGGAGTGGCTTTTTGAGGGAGGGGAAAAACTAACTCAAGATTCTTAAACAGCTAGTGGTTTTTGGGTGCCTCAAATTTTAGGTTCCCCACTAAAAGGACCTGGATTTCAGAAAGTGCTGAGCTCCCACCCTCTGAAAATTAGGTCCCTTTCAAGAACCTCAGACTAGGCACCCAAAATAACATGATTTTTAAGAAGCGACTTAACCTTAAGGTGTGGGCTGAGCAGACCTGAGCTAGAAACCTAGGAGCAACCAAGCTTGGGGAGAAATCTGGAGCCGAGCTTTGTTTAAAGTAATTGACACCATGAGGTCAAACACTCAAGAAGGTGGTGGTGGTGGGGGGGGGGTGAGTGTTTGACTCTAGGCAGTGTATGGACTTCGCTTTAGAACAAGTTGGGAAAGGCACCTGCTCATGGTGACGTAATAGCCTCTCACATTACTTAATGTTAGCTTAGCTAGGATGATGAGTCACCCCACTGCCTAGTATATGGCTCTGAACTTGGCTTCTTCATGCTACAACGCCTGAGTCATGTGGTAATGATGTAAAAGTTCCAACCTGGTGACACGCTTCAGATACTTAAGTAGACACAGCGTACGATAACTGGAGATAGACGAGCGATTCAGCTGAGTTTCCTTGAAATAACAATTGAACAGATCTGGCTAGGTAGGATGATATATGCAGCATGTGTATTACACAGGCATGCAGGGTACGCATGTTTGCTCTGTGGTGAGTCTTGCCTTCCTGAGAGCAGCTATGCATTATATGCTGGGGAGTGTGTGTTTGTGTGTCTATTTTATAATGTTCATTCTGATTTAGTCACTGTTAGATCACCGAGAAATTGTGGGGGAAGGGGAGGGATGTTAGAGACAGTAATCTTATGAAAGATCCATTTTCTTCATTCATTCATTCAATCTGTTAGTCTTTAAGGTGCCACCAGACTCCTTGTTGTTTCTTCATTCAGTATCTTACAGCTAGGTTAACTAAAAAAAGGTACAGAAGAACATCGTTGGATCAGGGTAACTGGTGCAAGGTGGTGATGGTTAGGCATGCCTGTAGTAGATTCCTTCTAGATCTATCCAACACAATACAGCAGCTCCTTTGAACAGTTCGTTTTTAATGCAGGTTTGCTTAGGCTAGTTAAGCAACAGCCAGCCAGAAATATTCTCTCTTGTGTTGAATGGAAGTTAAGTTAATGTGTCACCACGAGTTATATGCATGGAAAGAGTCTCTTCCCCCAGCTTCCTAATCCCAGCCTAGACCATGGACTGGAAAATAGTTTTCCCAAGTCCTGGCCTTCCCAAGTCCTGGCCTTGCAGTGCAGGCTTATATTTTACCAGTCTTGCCTTCTTCCTAAAACCAGTTGATGTTCTTACACTTGCTGTACAAAGCACTCCACGTGGTCCTCCGTAAACAGGTGCTGAAGGAGTTAAATACTCAATGGGCCTCCTCAAGCAACCATTGAAGTTAATGGGAATACTTCATTGATCAAGCCCAGTGTATTTACCTGCCTTTGGAGATTCTGGTTTTCAGTGGAAGGTGTGTGGGCGGGTGCAGTAAAATCAATTTGCATGCTATTAAGGGGAGTATTGTCTCCACCTATTGAAGTGAAATGCTGGTGGGGAATCTGCTTCAGCTATGGAGACTTCTGCATAGCGCAGTCTGCTCTCTGCTCCACTGGCGACTTCCTGACTTGAATCTCTCTGACTGTTCTGCTACAGCACAGTAGTGGGAGGAGAAAAGTGTGTATATTTACTCTGTTTACGCCTGTCTGGGTAGAGCAGATGCCTATAGGTGGGAGAACCAGACAAGCCTTCAGCTTGTACTTCTAGTTACCCAGAATCAGTGTGTCAAGGAAGGTCTTCTAAGAACGCTTCGAGTGTTCTCATTAGTCTAATTATTACTATAACTATAGGGAATTGTTTCCAACAACAGCTCCCTGGGCATAGCAAGGGGCACAATGGGAAGTGTTTTGTCTTTGCTTGTGGCTGTTTGTGTCACATTGACTATTTCAAGTGGGGAGCTGGATAAAATACAACTGCCATCTCAAAGAATATCCATTTAGTTCAGCTCCGTGGTATCTACCGTCACTTGTTGGTTTGTATTACAGTCATGCCTAGAAATCCCAGCTAAGATGAGGGATCCATTGTGCTGGCACTGAGCAAACACATAGTAAGAGTCCCTTCCCCAAAGAGACAAGACAGAGGGTGCAAGAGGGAGGCAGAATGACTTGCCCAAGGTCACACAGCTGGTTAGTGGCAGAGCTGGGACCAGAACCTAGGTCTCCAGAGTTCCAGCCCCGTGTCTCTTACCCACCGGACTATGGTGCTCTACATCTGTACATGTTCATGTCGCATTTCATCCAGATTCTACAACAAGGACGGCTAAAGTTATCTGAAAGGCTTGGCTCCTTCCCCATTCTTAGATATATTCATTTACGTGATAATTATTGCTATAATACTTTTTTATATAGTCCTAGGGCTCTTGAGTGCCTTTGAGTGTTTGTTGCTTACAGTAATTAACTTAATGTTATGGGTTTTTTTTTTATTATTTCCAGGTTACTTTTTCTTATACCTGTGGGTTCCTCCTTTGGACTAGTATAAATTTAGATCAAGGCCTTGCTATTGTGACCGGAAGCAAGGTCACTTGCTTTGACTGTTCTAGCCACCCTTTGTCTATTGTCTTGTAGTTAGGTTGTAACTCCTTGGGCTGGGACACTCTGGGCTGGTCTACACTAACCCCCCACTTCGAACTAAGATACGCAACTTCAGCTACGTGAATAACGTAGCTGAAGTCGAAGTATCTTAGTTCGAACTTACCGCGGGTCCACATGCAGCAGGCAGGCTCCCCTGTCGACTCCGCGTACTCCTCTCGCGGAGCAGGAGTACCGGTGTCGACGGCGAGCACTTCCGGGATCGATTTATTGCGTCTAGACAAGACGCGATAAATCGATCCCAGAAGATCGATTGCTTACCGCCGGACCCGGAGGTAAGTATAGACGTACCCTTAGTGTTCCTGGTTGGCAGACACACTACTGTACTATCCCTCATCAGGTCTTATCGACACTGGGATTTCAGCCACCTGTGTTACTGCCGCAGTGGTAGATTCTACCTGCACTGATGGTTTGCCCCAGTGTAGCTACACCATGGCCAAAATTCCTGTGGAGGCATGGCCCTCGTATCTTTCCCCAGAACTGACTCTACCATTACCTGTTTGGTTTTGGTCTAAGGAGGACAAAACTATATTATGAAACTGCTTTTAACTCTACTTGAAATCTGGTCTGTTTCAAGAACACCTGACCCTGAGGCATCCTGACAACCTTGTGGATTTGAAAACATGTTTTCCTGTATTTTAAAGTGGCTTTTGTCTCCCTTCATATTGGGTGAAAGACCCGCACGAACAGGGGAAACGGTGAAATTGACCGGCTACAGTGTGCTGTCAAATGCACAAAGTAAGCTGAGAAATATTTTTTTCTCTAATCACTTCCCATTACAGTAATTTTAGGTGTTTAAAACACAACCTTAGTTTAAAAATATAATTTATATATATATATATATATATATATATATATATATATATATATATTAAAAAAAAATCTCCATTGACTTAAATTGATCTCCCTTTTATTGGGTATTTAATATCAACCTAGAGAGAGAAACAGTTTTAAAAAAAAAAGTAAATCAGGGATAACCTTTTCAAAAGCTTCTGAGATTTAAGGTCCCAAATGCCTGTCACTTTTAAAAACAGGACGTGGGTTCCTAAGTCATTTGCCTTTGAAAATGTTACTCTAGATTTCTATATACCCCCAATTCATGCTGTGGAGAGGGACATTGAGGTACTACACACTAAACTGTTCTAGTATGGTGCGCATTACCTGGAAACCTTGTAAGCTAGCATCTGATCTAGTCCTACAGGTGTTTTAATGGCTCAGTGCCGACTTGTGCCAGCTGAGGTTCTGGCCCTGAGAACTTAAAATGCAACACCTACATACTGAGTAGGACTGGTTTGTCCAGTTCTGAAGAAACAGGTCTGTGTACAGCTAAACTAGCATTCAGATGGGTCAGTCTCACAGCCATAAATGTGAGGATTCTGTTTTAGCAAAATAGATTCTAAGATTACAAATGCAACATTAAAAAGTGCAGATAAATCAGTGAAGCTGCAACACACACACACAAAATCTTTGTTGCTTCCATTCAACTTCAAAACACCACCTCACTGTGAGACTATGATTTGTATTCGCTGATTGAAAGCACTTTCTTTTGTACTGCAGCCCCTTTTTAACAGTTTATTTTTACGGGGCTGTTAACTGAAACTCAAATGCTGTTGTGGAGGGTGAGATAGCACCAGGCATTTTTGTGAAAGATAAGGGATTGAATTGCCTCACTGCAGATGCGGTGGGGTTTTAGCTGTTTAAAGAGCCCATTATGTACGTGTGTGTTCTGGTTAGGATTTATGCCACCTTCAGCTAATTAATCACATGTGAGATACTCTGAAAGCAGAGACTTCAAAAGTACCCAAGTGTCTTTTATCAAAGGTTTCAACCTGGATTAATCCTAGGTCTCTTGTTTACTTGATTGTGTGCATGGCAGAGGGGTAATTGCAACTCTTGGCAAACAGTCATTTTAAAGGCCTCTTTAATCCAGAAAGGTGTAAATAAATATTCATGAAGGTGTGCGTCTGCATATTTATTGATGAATTCAACAGAGTTTCTCATGAGACACAGATAGCAACTACTCAATACCTGGCTGCTTTATAAAGAAATTAGAAAATTGTGAACTGTTCTGGAAATACACAATAATAAAGATTGCACCAATTCTTGGGTAAAATACTCATTCCTCTGCTGCTGTCTTCAATCCAGTTAATAATTTATATGATTGTAGATTCATGCTCATCTCGGTAACTTATGTTATCCCTGCTTGTGGAGGGAAGGGGAGAGAACAAGGAAATCAATGACTTAAAAAAAAAACCCAACCTTATTTAGCTTGTAGTCCATCTAGCTATTCTTGCTAGGTAGGAGAGATTTCTTTGGGCCCTTACTCCATCAAGGAGATCTGCTCCCTTGGTGGCAAGAGATGTGGGTAGCCTAACAGCTAATTAAGCCCCTTTTGGCTTTCTGTAGCGTCAGCATGCAGAATGGACAACATGCTTCACTCATAAGAATGGCCATACTGAGTCAGACCAATGGTCCATCTGGCCTGTCTTCAGACGGTGGCTGGTGCCAGATGCTGTGGCAGGAAAAGACCCTAAGACAAGCCCTGGTATCAGAGGCCTGGTATGAGGCAGGACCTGCTCACAGAATCTGGCAAGAACAGGGCTGATACGGTACAAAAACATTCCCCAAGGATAACAGGAACACACTGACCCCTCCTAAAAGTTAAGGTCAGGATAATAGTACGTAATAAAGATGTTTCAGTTGAGCCATGTTCAAGGCAATGGGTAATAATAATCACGTCAGGGGACAGTATCTCTGTCAGAGGGGCAGTACTAATTTGTTTGTAGCAGGGTATAAAGATGTATTTCAGAGGGAGTATCTTTGTCTGGCCTAGGTAGGAATGGAAAGTCCTGCCGTTCACTGAGCTGGTCCATTGTTATGGGCATACATGTATTAGTTGTCTGGTAAAGTCTGCTGGATACTAGTACCATGCCTCCTCGACAATAAACTGGGCTGGGTGCTTTCGTCCGTTAACAGATCTTGTGGTCATTGGGCGATTTGCTCGAGGTCTGCCTTGCCAGCTGTCTGCGCAGTGCTGGGGCGGCACAGAGGGAACACACACGCAGCCAGACATCTTTCAGCATCTAACCACACTGGTGACCCACGACCGCTGATCTGGTAAGTAAGCGAGCTGTCCTCTGTAGAAATCGCGATCTAACGTGTCAGAAAACCACTGCTCAAATGCATCTCAATCTACCATATATTAACAATTAAGTTGGCAATGAGCTAGAAACCACTGTCAGTTAAGTTAAACTTGGCTACTATATAAAAGCAACTGTATTATTGCTGAACATCATTTACACTGTGCATAACATTGCTAAACTGTCTAACCAACACACAGGTAAAAATCAACAAATGGCAGCAAACAACATGAAGGCAAGGAAAAAAACAAATTGGTAAATAAATTAAGTTACACAATAACTAAAAATTGGGTAAACAAATTCCCTGGTAGTACCAGTCACACTGGTTTTTACATTAGCTATTCTTCAGTCATCTGGTACATAGACTGATTTAAGTGATAGGTTACAGACCAGTTAGTAGTTCTGCCATTTCATATTTGAGTTCTTTCAGAACTCTTTGGTGAATACCATCTGGTCCTGGTGCCTTATTATTGTTTAATATATCAATTTGTTCCAATACCTCCTTTACTGACACCTCAATCTGGGAAGTTCCTCAGATTTGTCACCTAAAAACAATGAGGGAATCACCCTCACATCCTCTGCAGTGAAGACTGATGTAAAGAATTAATTTAGCTTCTCCACAACTGCCTTGTCTTCCTTGAGTGCTCCTTTAGCACCTGGATTGTCTGGAGGCCCCACTGATTGTTTGGCAGGCTTCCTGCTGCTGATGTACTAACATTTTTGTTTTGCTGTTAGTTTTTTATGCCTTTTGCAAGTTTTCAAATTATTTTTTGGCCTGCCTAAGTATACTATTATGGTTGACTTGCCACAGTTTATTCTCCTTTCTATTTTCCTCAGTGGGATTTGACCTCCAGTTTTTAAAGGATGCCTTTTTGTCTCTAATTGCCTCTTTTACTCTGTTTAGCCATGGTTGTATTTTTTTGGTCCCCTTCCTAGTTTGCTTTTTATTTGTGGTATACATTTAATTTCCATGCAGCTTCCAGGCATTTTGCTCTTGGGACTGTTCCTCTTA
Organism: Emys orbicularis; assembly: GCF_028017835.1. Lineage (NCBI taxonomy): Eukaryota > Metazoa > Chordata > Testudines > Emydidae > Emys > Emys orbicularis. The sequence continues at coordinate 111,195,736 of NC_088686.1, forward strand.
ATTTCCATTTAACTAGCTTCCTCATTTTTGTGTAGTTCCTCTTTTTGAAGTTAAATATTACTGTGGTTGGTTTCTTTGGTATTTTTCCCCTACAAGGATGTTAAATTTAATTACGTTATGGTCGCTATTACTGAGTGGTTCAGCTATATTTACCTCTTGGACCAGGTCCTATGCGCCCCTTAGGACTAAATCAAGGATTGCCACTCCCTTTATTGGTTCCAGGACTAGCTGCTCCAAGAAGGAGTCATTAATGATCTCTAGACATTTTATACCTGTTTCCCACTCAGAGGTGATTTGTACCCAGTCGTTATAGGGATAGTTGGAGTTCTCTGTTTTTGTAGCTTTTCTAATCTCTCTGAGCATTTCACAATCACTGTCACCATCCAGTCAGGTGGTCGGTAGTATATTTCTACTGCTATCCTCTTGTTATTCAAGAATGGAATTTCTGTCCATAGAGATTCTGTGATACAATTTGGTTCATTTAAGATTTTTACTATATTTGACTCTCTGCTTTCTTTCACATATAGAGCCACTCCCCCACCAGCATACCTACTCTGTTATCCCTCTATATTTTGTATCCCTGGTAGGGTGACCAGATGTCCCGATTTTATAGGGACAGTCCCGATTTTTGGGTCTTTTTCTTATATAGGCTCCTATTACCCCCCCACCCCATGTCCCGATTTTTCACACTTGGTGTCTGGTCACCCTGATCCCTGGTATCACTGTGTCCCATTGATTATCATAGTTCCACCAAGTTTCTGCGATGCCTATTATATCAATAGCCTCACTTAATACCAGGCACTCAGATTCACTCATCTTAGTATTTAGACTTCTAGCATTTGCATACAAGCGCTTATAAAATTTGCCTGCCTTCGTGTGATGTAACTGAATGGGGCTCATTTTTGTTCGACTATTTCTCTTCAGTTTCTACATTATCAACTTCTGTCCTCTCCTTTTCTCTAGAATATAGAGAATCCCTTTTATAAAATCTTCCCCTAAGGCAGCAGTTCTCAACCGGGGTTCCGGCTGAAACCCAGTGCTCTGAGCCCCAAAACACCCCTGCGGGGCTGAAGCCAGCATCCCCCTCCCCTGGGTCTGAAGCCAGGAGTGGGGGCAGGGCTGAAGCTGCCCCCCACCCCAGCCCCATCTGAAGCCGGGAGCAGCACAGGGCTGAAGCCGGTGGCCACCCCTTCCACCGAAGCTGGGAGCCCCAAACACCGCCCCCCCCACTCCCCTGCTGAAGCTGGGAGCAGCGTGGGCTTGAAGCCCCTAGCCCTGGTACTCCACGTGGGCAGAAGCCCCAAGCCCATGGGCAGAGTTGGGGGCACACGGTGTTGCCCCCCCCAAATTGCAGTGCCTTACCCAGAGTGGGGCAGTCCAGGGACAGCTCCATCCCCCCCCCCCACACACTTCCTACTCTCCCCCAGCCCCCCCTCAGGCCCAGCCCTCTGGGCAGGTTGTAGGTAAGAAGCCAGAGCCAGGCAGTGCAGGGCAGCTGCTCCTCTAGCTGTGGTGCCATGGAGTGGGCAGCCGTGGCATTCCCCTGTCTGCTGCTGGTGCCTGGGATTGCGGCTGCTCCTCAGCTCCCAACCCTCTTTGACTGCTCACGCACTCGGTAAGAACTGCCTGGGCGGGGGGACCTGCTCCGGGGCCGGCAGAGCCCTAAGGGAGCAGCCACTGTGGGGGGAGCCTTCCTGGCACACAGTCCCTAGCTATCCTTCTTCCTGCAACCTGAGCTACCCCCCTGCCTGCACCCCGAGCCGTTTTCAAACTTTTTGAGCTGAGTCCCCCCTTTGAGTTATATTTTTTGGTTGCATCCTCCCCACAACCCAGGGAGGCTGGGTAGCCTACTGAGGTGAGTCGGGGGTGCAGGTGGCGCTCCCTCCCTGGACCCTGCTGTGCGGAGCTGCCTCCCCCCAAAATAGAAGTCAAACTATGCCAATGCCCAAGGGTTTGCCCCCCGGCCCCGAGTCCCCTCCCCCACCCCCGTTGGGCCCTGGAGTTTTTATAGCATGTTGAGGGGGCTCTCGGAAAGCAAAAGGTTGAGAACCCCCGCCCTAAGGGATGTCTCTGTCCGAACTGTGTGCTCCTCTGCACCTGTTGGCTTTTCCTCAGCCCTTAATTTAAAAACCTCCCCATCAACCTTCTTAATTTTTTACATGCCAGCAATTTGGTTCTGTTTTGGTTTAGGTGGAGCCCAACCTTCCTGTATAGGCGTCTCCTTTCCAAAAAGGTTCCTCAGTGCCTAGTAAACCTAAATCCCTCCTCCCTCTCCATTGTGCCATCCACGGATTGAGATCCTGCAATTCTGCCTGTCTAAATGGAAGCATTTCAGAGAATGCTACCATGGAGGTCTTGGACTTTAATCTCTTACCTAGCAGTCTAAATTTGGTCTCCCAGACCTATCTCCTACCTTTCCTGTACCTATATGTACCACAGCCAGTGTCTCCTTCCTGGAACTGCACTTAAGTCTACATAGATGCCTTCAGATGTTTGCTCCTGGCAGGCAATTCACCGTGCGGTTTCCTCAGTCACCGCAAACCCAACTATACGTTTCTAATAATAGAATTCCCCCTATTACTATTGCCTGTCTCTTCCTAATAACAGGGGTTCCCCGCCCTGGAGAGGTAGCCGCATTTTGAGAGGATACCATGACATCATTTGGAAGGAGGGTCCCAGTTCTGGGATAGTTTCCCTCTGCTCCAGCTTGATATTCTCCTTCCCTGAAACTTTAATTCTCCTCATTACCACAGAGGCTGTCAGTCTGGGGGTGGGACTGCTATACTGTGTCCTGGAAAGTCTCATCTTTGTATCTCCCTTAGCTCCCCCAGTTCAGCCATTCTCTGGTCTCAAGAGCCCGTACTTAGTGTCTGAGGGCCATGAGTTGCTTGCACTGAATGCACACACATGCCGCCTGCCCACAGGGCTCCCATTGACTGTAAGGGTAGGACAGGCAACTTAAAAACAAAATACCGCCCACTGCATAATCTGAATAGGGCAGAATTGATATTTTCTCTGATCAGCTCAGATGATCACTGCCCAAAGACTGTTTCTGGATAGGGCCCTGAACTGGCTGCTACTGGGGAGACCTGGGTTCTATTCCTGACTCTGCTTCTGAGCCCCTTTGGGCAAGTCACTTCACTTCTCTCTGCCTCTGTTTCCTTATCTGTAAAATGAAGTTACTTCCCCCAAGAGCTAGTCGGTATTGTGTACAGCACCAAGCACGCTGTGGGCTCCCATTGAATCAGATACAGCTGTTCATGATCTGCCACATTGGACTTTCACTGGACAAAGTATGCAACTTTGATGGGTAGCTAGATTCTATCCCAACAAGCCTTAATATACCTTAGTTTAAGTAAACCTTGCCAGACCTGAGGCAGTACAAGGCTTAACTCTTGCTTACTGTGCTTTCAAGGCTTTGAATGTTTCAGTCCATCCATGACATTAAAACCTCCTGGCTTTCCCTTTGGCTAAATGGCTGGTCTCGTCTAATAGGTTTCCCCACATGGGTTGCCTACCTCTGAAATGAGTTTCGCCTACAATACCTGCTGTCACAGTGCTTGCTAGACTCTCTCCTCCTTCACATAGCAGGAGTGCCTGCCTCAAATAATGAACACATCTCTCCGGGAGAGAGGGACTCAGAATTTGTGCAAGTTTGTTTCCAGACCAGGATCTTGGAAGAATTTGGTTGCCTAATGCACTAATAACACTAGGAGATGTGATTTAATGACTGGGAAGGGGAGCATGTCTGCTCTGTAGGTGACAGGCTGGCAAAATAACCAGTTTTAATAGCTTTTCCCATAGCCCTCAATGGGATGGATTTAAAATAAACATCAAGACACAGCATCATCAGCACCCTTAGTTTTCCCATTAGTGGTTGGCAGGGGGAGGGGGAGCCCAGCATGCCTGATCTGGTGAGCTGCTGCATGTCTTCAGCTCCCACTGAGGGGAAAACGGAATTGAGGGTGTGAGGCATCTTGCTGGTAGAAGCTCGGTGCTGGTCAGCATTTAGCAGCGAGCCTTGTGGTGGTTTTTGACTCCTACTTCTGCCACCTTGGGCACTGGGCTTGCCAATGTGTCTGATTGATTCTGTCCTGCTCCTGCACTGGGAGAAGTCCGTTCACGCACCCGTAGGCTCCATCAAAGCAAGTATAGTTGAGATAGACAAGAATAGTGGGATGAGTGTGCTGGGGAGTCTTATGGAAGTGCTGCCCTTAGCCTCTGGTCCTTCTCTCCGTATTCTGGGAGGTGGCAGAGATAAGCTGCTCTCTTGGCAGAGAACGATCCCTATGTAATGATTACAAGGGAACGTTTGAGCCGCATCCGGTTTTCATTTGTCTCTACAGTTTGCTGTTGGGAACGTGACTAGAACTAACCTTTCTGATGTATGTAACACATTTTTCAGGCAGCTAGTTAGTTCGGATGGCTCGATTTTTTTTGGGAGCCCAACTTGACACATCTTAAAGGGGCCTGATGGTTCAAAAGGTAGGCGCTCAATGCTTTCTGAAAAACCAACCTCTTCAAGGGGTGTCAAGTTGGGTACTGACAAAGGGCGTGCCTGCCTTGTAGCAGACTCTTCTGGCCAGTTGTGGCTCTGCTGAGGCCTGCCTCAGTTTCCTCTTCACTAGGACTCCCTTAAGTCCACACAGGCCAGAGATTCAAAACGTTCCCCCTTCTGGGGTCCAGTTTATTAAGTCCTGCACAAAGTATCTCAAAAGGAGAACTCCGACTTACTAAGTCTTCATCCCAGTTTCAGCTGAGTCCTGAGGATCTCTCTCTTCCCCCAACACTCATCTGTTCTGGTTGGGCAAAGCCCCCTCCGTAAGGGTCTGTCTTCCTGTTCTCCCTTTCTCCTCTTGCCTGTGTTTTGCCTCTCTCCACAGGCCTTTCCCGCTGGTGCCTTCCCCCTCAGGGCTCCGCAGGAGCCGCCTTACTCCCCACAGTGTATGCAAGCATCTGCCTACAATCTGCAGCTGTCTCCCCCTTTATAAGGCTCAGGTGTCCTTCCCCAAGTCCTATTGGGCAGTTCAAGTGCATTGGACGTTCCCTCCCAAAGGGACCAGTCACCTAGTGACAGGCATCTAAAATTGCTGCTCATTTCCGCTCTGCATTTAGACCTCAAAATCCATGTTTACTGGGAAATCTCTAGTGAGGAGGGGACTGCCCCTATTTTATCTCCTTCGTATATGATTGCACAGATCACGCAGCTTCTGCTTTGGAAGCTCCTGGGTGGGCCTTCTTCAGAGCGACTAGCTGTGACGGGTTGGATCACAGAAACCCCCTTGGGAACTGCCACCTGATGTACCAAGACTACCCCTGCTCCTGTTTTCCCTGCCAGCTCAGGACTCCAGCACCCTGTCTTGCTGAGCCAGACACACCCGTCGGCTCCAACACAGATCCAGGGTCTGAATAACTTGCCCCAAAGCTGCAGGTTTACCTGAAAACAGCTCACAGAAGTGTGCTTGTCTTTAGTACTCAGATGCCCAACTCCCTATGGGGTCTAAACCCAAATAAATCCGTTTTACCCTGTATAAAGCTTATGCAGAGTAAACTCATAAATTGTTCGCCCTCTTTAACACTGATAGAGAGATATGCACAGTTGTTTGCTCCCCCAGGTATTAATAGATACTCTGAGTTAGTTAATAAGGAAAAAAGTGATTTTATTAAATACAGAAAGTAGGATTTAAGTGGTTCCAAGTAGTAACAGACAGAACAAAGTAAGTCACCAAACAAAATAAAATAAAATGCGCAAATCTATGTCTAATCAAACTGAACACAGATAATCTCACCCTCAGAGATGCTTTAGTAAGTTTTTTCTCAGACTGGACACCTTCCAGGCCTGGGCACAATTCTTTCCCCTGGTACAGCTCTTGTTCCAGCTCAAGTGATAGCTAGGGGATTCTTCATGATGGCTCCTCTCCCCCTCTGTTCTCTTCCACCCCTTTATATATCTTTTGCATAAGGCGGGAACCCTTTGTCCCTCTGGGTTTCCACCCGCCCCCCCCCCCCCCCCCCCCACTGGAAAAGCACCAGGTTAAAGATGGATTCCAGTTCAGGTGACATGATCACATGTCACTGCAAGACTTCATTACCCACTTGCCAGCACACACACACATACAGGAAGACTCACAGGTAAACACAGCCATCTGCAGACAATGGGAGTCATCAAGATTTCAAACCACCATTAATGGCCCACACTTTGCATAATTACAATAGGCCCTCAGAGTTATATTTCATATTTCTAGTTTCAGATACAAAAGTGGTACATTTATACAAATAGGATGATCACAGTAGATTATAAGCTTTGTAATAATATCTTACAAGAGACCTTTTGGATGAAGCATATTCCAGTTACATTATATTCACTTATTATCATATTTTTATAAAACTATTCCAGTTACATTATATTCACTTCTTATGTTTTTATAAAACCATATAGAGTGCACAACGTGTCAGTAGCAATGCCAGGAGAGCTGTGGGGAGAGCACATATTGGGGAATATTTCTAGAAAAATTGGACTTTTTTAAACCCCTCTAATACTTTAAAAGAAAAAAAGGTGTGTGTGTGGGGGTGTTTTATAACTCAGACGCCTTGCTGGTAAGAGCACCATCAGACAGAAAAGTGCGTGCATATGCTGATGGATAGCAGACACACCTTTGCTATTTCTACTAGAATTGGTACCTAGACAAGTAATCACCGAGTGCTTAACTATCTGGCAGGGTGCAGTTGCCCTAGAGGAAATCCAGTGTAGAAGTTAAACTGTAGAGTTAAGGGTCTGAGTCACGCCATAGAACCATACCTCATTCCTTTCCCTGGCTTCCTTTTTTCTGGTCATGTTGCTAACTCTGCTGCACATGGGGGGACAGGACTGCCATGGTGTCCTGAAGTCAAATTTTAGTCAATTTGGCTAGAGCTGATCATAATGATTACAGCACTAGTTAAGGGTCTGCCAGCAAATCCCCTTATAAATTTTGATCTTTATGGCCAATTTCATAGTTGTCACTTGTGTGAGATCCATTCTCCTCACAGGATAGCTTCCATTAATGTGAAATGGGATTTACACAGTGCAGCAAACAGACCTCCTCTTCCCATCTTTCAGGCTGACGTGTGTGTGTTTGCAGACATGCTCTCGCTCACTGTAAACGCAGTTGGGCAGCTTTTTAAGTTATGCAGCATTAAGCAGTGTAAAAAAAAATAGGTCATTTTATTTTAAATAGGTCATTGGCTTTCAAAATTATAGTGTCCTGGGTTGGAGCAGCCCTAACATTGTCTAGCTGAGGGATGGAATGGCAAGTCGCTTTGTGGAGTTGTACCTGTTGTGCATAACATGAAGCAGATTGCATCCACCTTCTTCTCTAACATGGAGGTACAGCATGTGGTGACTGAAGTGTTGGCTGCTTGGATCAAGATGTAAGGTTGCAATCTGCAGGGCTGGAAAAACACATCCGCCACCTGCTAGCCAGAGGGTAGCTAATAGTCTGTCTAGCGATAGATATGAAAGGCAGAGGAGCTCTAGCGATTGGGTTCAGGAGCAAAGCGGCAGTGAAAATCCCACATGCTCTACTCTTTGTTACTGGGAAGAGGGAAAGTGTCAGGAGTTCACCATCGTGCTGTCCCAGGATCCTTTTTGGGGGTCATCTCTGATATCGCCCTCTGCTTAATAGGTGTCTAGTGAGTTGGTAGCTTTGCTACCATAACCAAAAGGGCAGAGGAGCTATCTGTGTCATTCTTCCCTCCTGGCTGCTGCAGATGGAGAGGCAGGAGAAGAGGTGTCTGGCCCTTTTTAAGAAGCATGGAAAACTGTGAATGGGGGCGGCAGGCAAAAAACCAGTGTGTCCTTGTACTCTGCTGTCTGTATCCATCTGTTGTCTCTTGTCTTCTGTTTACTTTGTAAACTCTTTGGTGCACTCTGTTTATACAGCGTGTAGCACAATGGGTCCTGGCCCATGACTAGGACTCCTAAGCACTATGATAATACAAATAAAAGAACTGCAGTGCTTGCCTTTGTAGGTTTTCCCAATAGCAGTAGAAAACTGATTAGACATATGAAGTTCACTTCTGCCTACAAGATTCTGAACAGAAGCATTGAAACTGAACAGAGACTTGTTAATTTCACATTGTTGCTTGGCAAAAGGTATGCACTGCAGCAGAGGCATTGGCTGTCTGCAGACTCAGGAAGACAGTACTTCATAACCTCCCATCTGAGAACCATGTGGAAGTCTATCTTTGCAATCAAATGGGTTAGAAACTTAGGGCTTGCCTACACAGTGAGGGTAATGCATTCTAAGGGGAGGTGTGATTTCTAAAGCACACTACTTTGTTGCACATTAATTAGTTCACGTAGACACTGCTGGCGCGACTAAACATTCCCTAGTGTGCTTTAATGTAGTACTGTTTCAAATGACACTTCGTTAAAGTGCACCAGCAGGGCCTACATCGACCAATTAATAGACAACACCTTAATGTGTTTTGGAAACAGCATACACCACACCATATTGTGTAGACAAGCCTTTAAAAACAAAGAGAGAGAGCCTGGATTCTGCAGGTGGTGATGGTGTAGGCCCCTCACACAGCATGTGTAAGCTTCCCACTTAGCCAGGACAAGTCGATTTTTCAAGCACTACCTATCTAGATGCTTACTTAGCCCTCATCACTATAGTATCTGAGCCCTAGGTAAGTAGCCTCCTTATTAAAGAATAACCATGGACCACCCTTTAATCATCCTTGGCCTTTTTGTCTTCAAATAGTTAACGTTTGAAATAACTTTCTCTATTTTACTAGGACAGTTGCACTAGCCCAGGTTTCTGTCCTTGAGTAAGACAATCATTGAAACAAGATTTTTTCAAATCAGTTTCTAGTGATCCAGCAGGTTGTCTTATTGGGATGTCACTGGGAACTTCAGTTGTGAGATGTGCAGATGCAAGGAAAAGAGGCCCCCCTAATCAATCACTAGAGCATCCGTGTGGATATTCTGCTGTATCTCATGGGAGTTACCAGCTTAGAAATAATAAAACTAGCAAAGTTGTGGACTCTTAATTTGTATGTCACACCTAATTTCGTTACAGTGAATGAAGTACTTTGCGTTTTAATAGAACAGCTGTGGCTGTGGGTGCTGGTAAGGAGATTCTTATGTTAGCGTGGAGATGTGGTGTGGCTTTTTTTTTTTTTTCCCCCCCCGGGTGGGTGGGTGAGTGGGGGTTGTTTGTTAAACCATGGTGGAATATGCCCCTCTATCTACTCTGGAAGGTCTGAATCAGCAATTAGCTTCTACTTTCTCTCCAGTGGTGACGCAGGTTAGCTGTAGCAGCATTATTTCCTGGCCAGGTGAGACATTCAGGTGCCTCAAATGTTGATATCCTTAATTATTGAAATCCTAACACAGATCTTAACATCTTCAACCAGGCAAGAAATAGTTAATCCATTATTTACCTGGCTCTCTCTGTCTAGATTGTTGGAACCCCTAGAACTGCTGCATTCATTAGTCCTGTACAGACATATAGAGATGCACACAGACAAACTCAGGTTATCTGGCTGCATTCTGCTTCCCTGAACACGACAATCTTGATGCAGTCTCATGCTACCTCTATAAACTAATGCCACAGGTGTCAGAAGCCCTACAAACCTAAAGCATGTTTGCAGTTTAAGATGAAATTTTTAGACCATGCTGTTTGCACTGAATTACAGAGTCTTGTTTGAACTCTGCCAAGGCCCTGGCTGCTTTTTTGGATGGTGTTTTGTTTGTGTGTGTGTGTGTGTGTGTGTGTGTGTGTGTGTGTGTTTGTTTTTCTGCTAATTTTTAAACAAGCCCAGTTAGAGCTATTTCAGGGCGGTAATAGGAAGAAAGCATCCAGATTTCTGTTCTAAAGAGAACACTTTTAGTGAAGAAACTTCTCATGTATTACAGTAATGCCTATGGGTACATCTCTACAGCAACTAAACACCTGCGTCTGATCCGGGTCAGCTAAGTTGGGCTCATGGGGCTTGGGCTGGAACCTGAGCTCTGGAACCTGCGGGGGGGGGGGGGGGGGGGGAGAGGGATCCAGAACCAGAGCTCCAGCCTGAGCTCGAACATCTACACTGCAATTTTAAGTCCCCCCTGAGCCTGAGTCAGCGGACCGGGGCCAGCTGTGGGTCTGTTATTGCCGTGTAGACATACCCTTAAAGCAGTGGTTTTCAACCTTTTTCATTTGTGGACCCCTAAAATATTTCAAATGGAGGTGCAGACCCCTTTGGAAATCTTACACATAGTCTGTGGACCCCCCAGGGGTCCACGGACCACAGATTGAAAACCACTGCCTTAGTGGCTCCAACTGAGATCAAGGCTCCCTTGTGCGAGGTGCTGTACAGAAACACATAATAAGGCAGACGCTGCCCCAAAGTGTTAGTCTAAATAGATAAGGCAGACACAAGAAGTATCATCCCCATTTTGCAGATGGGGAGCTGAGGCCCAGAGTGACTGAGTGATTTGCTCAAAGGAAGTCTGGCAGAGCTGGGAATTGAACCACTTTTTCCCGAGTCCCAGCCTAATGCCTTAATCACAAAGCTATCCTTCCTCTGTGAGCATCCTGACTGAGGCTTTGTTGTGTTATCAAGGTTTGTTGGCATCCTTTTGTCTGCGAGATACGGTGGGAATTGCAGCCTGTGATGTAGATGGTTTGCAATGCCTCGTGTAACAGAGATTTGTATCGAGAGATTTGTTATCAAGCAGGAGAAGAGAAACGGTATAAAGAAAAGCTGATAGAATTGTTTTCCAAACAGGCTCACTCTGAGCCTCCCATTAATTCCCTATATAGGCAGGCGTAGCGCCTCTCCTTCCCATAATCCTGTCTCTAGGAATATGACAGGATCTCTGAAAGAATGGTGCAGCCCCTCAAAGGAAATCCTGAGATCCTTTGTTCTGGGACAGGCAAACTCCCAGTGAAGTAAACCAAAGTTTGCTTGATTAAGCAGCTTGGATCTGACCCTTTACTCCTGGGCGGGACAGATGAAATGACCTTTGTGTACTATTCCTTTCAGTCCCACAGGAAGCAGGGAGATTATTCTTATGGGTGTGCTGCAGTTTGATTTTATTCCTCCCCCCACCACCTTTTTTAATACTTCAGCTAGCGCTCTCGGTCCCAGTCTTTTTTTTTCTCATGGCATTTCAATTCCTGGACAATGGAAATACCACAAGATGTGGCCTTCCTGGAAGATTCTGTGAAGTTCCCTAAATTTGCTAATGTCAGTCTAATGAATGTGGAAGGTGTTTAGATACTCTGGTGGTGGGTGGCGGTACAAAACCCCTAAGCTGAGAGAGAGACTTGGGAAACTGCTGCCAGGATATATGGGGAGACTTTGTCAAAAGGAAACAAAGCATTCAGTCCCTCATTTTTAACAAACTAGGCTCCTGACTGGCTCCTGGGTGTTTGTGTTTGGATTGCTTAATGCTGACTCTTGTCGTTAGAAATAACTCACATGGGAATGCTTGTATACAGGGTCCATGTGTATTATGGGGTCGTGCTTTGGAATAATATTAGAGGGGCGGGGAGAAGCCTCTGTATTTGAGTGGTGCTTTGTGACTGGCTGTAGACAATGACCTACCCAATGTGAATGACCCCAAGGCACTGTTGTCTCTTTGCTCTCTTATGCAATGTATGGGTTCGGTGGAGTCCAAGTAACCCTGTTTAATAGCTGCAGATGCCATGCGAGGATTAGCTCCTTACACAGGCTGCTAGGCATGGTTCTGCTGGTTTCTGGAGCACCGAAGACCGAGAGGGACACTAGAGGGCTTGTAAACGAGTTAAAAGGGTACACCTGCATTCCCAGACACTACATGACTTTTTTTTTTTTTAACCCACTTCCTGCCTTTTAGGGATTAATTGGCACCTTGCCAGGGGATTATTTCCCTTCACCTGTGCCTCCGAATGTATATGGAAATGCAGGCTGAGCTAACTGCAGCACAATGCACGACCACGTAGGGATCTTAGGTGAGTTTGTCTCTAGCAAACTCCTGGGCAGAGGGATGGCTGCTGGTGGGGAGAGTTGGGTGGGTTTGGGGTTTGGGCTCTCCCTCAGGAGGAGAGTCCTTAAACGTGCCTTTTGTTTATACTTACCTTTATGCACCCCCCCCCCCATCACCCCTAACTCCGGGAGCACTCTCCCATGCCTGTTACACAAGGCTACCAGCCTCTCTCCGTTCACATCTGGCTCCGAAGCTGCCTGCACACTCACGCTGAGTGAAGAACAAGGCTGGCTGGGTGAAGAGCCGTCCTCGCCATCACCCAGGGCCCGCCGTGTTCAAACTGCTTGTTTAGAGCAGCAGTGTCTGACCTTCGCAGCCTGGGGGGTGAAACGCTATTTCAAGAAGGTCAAAGGGACACAATCAATACTTGTAACTATTTTCCTGGCCTCTGTCTGAGCCTCTTCTGCTTTTCCTGTAGCTCCCACAGCCCAAGAGGGAAGCTGGCAATGGAGCAAACTGAAGAGCCAGCCACTCCTCTCTCCTCTAAGGCAGCAGGCTGCCCATGAGGAAGGGAGAGCTGCTGTAGAGTTCTCCCAGCTCAAACCCGAGCTGCTCTGGGGGCTGCAGGGCAGGTGGGGAGTGCCCCCGTTTCCTCTCATAGCAATGGGGCTGACTCAACCACTGCAGTTTTAAAAGTTGCGGGGCATGGCACAAGGAGCCCCCTTTCAATCCACAATCGGATGTACATTGTCTAAAAATGGTTGCCCTCAAGGGCTGGAGATTGGACATTTCTTGGGGCAGGGACGGCCTTCCTCTATGTCCTGTGCAGCACGGGGTTCGGCAGGGCGCAGCGCCCTGTAAATTACAGAGAGTCTTGTGGTTCTGCCACAGGATTGTTTGATGGCCAATTGTGCTAGTTTATTGCAAGTAATCTGTCTCCCTGCTAGTGTACTGGCTGTGCAGGATGCTACCTTTTGTACAGGGAGGGGCCTGTGGAAGCATTAAATAACTTTCTGATGTGTCATTGCAAGCAGCTGATTGCAGAGCTCTGACTCATGGTGCCTGCCAGCGTACATACGTGACGTTGGCACGTGGCTCCTCTTGTGTTCAGATCTGTCCGCGCTCGGCTTTGGCTTGTATTTATAATTTTCCTGCCATTTGAATACATGGAGCTTCTAGTGGCATCTGGTCATTAGTGCGGATTAAATCCCAATCATCTCCACTCCTCCAGCTGTTATGCAGGCTTCCTCCACCAAAAACAGCACCCGGCATCTCTGCCGGCGCACACTGAGCCTGTCGAAGAGTGTTGAGATTGGTCCCTCCTGCACTCTCTCATCACCTGCTAACCGACAGGGTGAATTGCAGATCCCTACTGACATCTTCTGGACTAACGTTATGGCCAGGACCGTGAGCCCTCCACTGCCTGCTCTACACTGTGGCGATGTTGCATAAAGCTTCCCAGGGTCGCTACCACCAGCTCAGCCACACCCGTGGTGGCAGCACACCTATAGACCAGAGCAGATATCTAGCCACTGGCCAGCTGATCTTCTTTGTGGGGGAAGGGGAAACCCACTGTGTTTTATTAGCTGAGAGGAGGTGAAAGGTACCTTCAGTCAACGCCCCGTGGAAGCCATTGATTCAACAAGATGATCCCATCTTTGAACTTGCCTAGGATTTGCTACTTTGTGTTCACAGATGAAGCCGTTGTATGGGGTGGTGATGAGCCGGGTAGAAAAACCTCCAGCCTGAGCTGCTATTTACCGGGGAAGTGCAGTGTGGTGATTGGGGGCTTTGTGCCTGAGAAGAGGAATGTGCTGACATCCAGGATGTTGTGCAGCATTCCCTCCTGTGCCAACGCTAAGCGAGCTCCTCTCATGTGGTAGGTGTGGGTATTGCTGGCTGACCTTTTTCAAAAATGAAGACTCTATCTACACTGGGAATTTACGATCAGCATAGTTGCAATGCTGCAAACTCCTCGTGCAGACAGGCAAAGCCACTGTTTACCCTGGTGGAAATCACCCACTCAGAGTAGGGGTGAGCTGCAGCTGGCCTGTTGCAGTTTACCTTGTTTATTACTAGAGCTGTTGCAGCTAAACCTGCAATCTAGTAAAATATCCGACTATAGACAAGGCCTAAAAGACTTCATAAGGGTGTTTCGGAAACAGTCTAACTTCATATCCCAAAACGATTTGAGTCTCTTCCCTTTTGGTTTTTTTTTTTTTTTTTTAAACTTCTGAAAGGATTCTCTTGCCACTGGCTCTTTATATCCCTCCCGTGTTCTCTGCTGTTTAGAATAGCATAAAATGCAAAACCTCTATGGAAAGGCTATGCTGCAGCTGAGATTATAACCACCTGTAAGTGGGAAATTACTTTTCCACCCCCAAGTCCGGGGGTGCAGATTTGTGCACTAAAGTTGAAAGCATTATTGCCTTCAAGTAAAAAAAGTATTGGACTCTGTCAGTCTGCAGCTGCTCATTTTGAACTGTCAGGTCTAATTAGGATAGAAAATAAAGACAGTCTTTTGTAGCTCCAGGGTACCATGACAGACAGGGCTGAACACAAATGAGCCTGGCTCGAGGGGCGGGGCAAGTGGTGGGAAGTGCAGATTAAAAACCAAGATGAAACGGCTAAAAAAATGCCTGCTATTATCTGGTGGCCAGGGTGTCGCTTTTCTTCCCCCCCCCCACTTAGCCCCAAGGTGACCGCATCCACCTCTCCCACTCGCTGCCTGTGACCCCATTCCTAGCGAGAGCTCCGTGGCACTCCTGTTGTTCTCTGCTTTGTGCTTTGAAACTACACACCCCAATCCTCACGACAGCCCTGTGCGGGAGGTTGGGAGTAACCCCTCCTTTACAGGTGGGGAAATGAGGCGCATCCAGCTAGTGTTAGAGCTAGACGTAGAGTTTCAGAGGTCCCGCTTCCAGACCACGGCTAGATCCTGGGTTCCCAACCTGGAGGTCATGACCCCCCCCCCATCAGAAGGGTTGCAGGCACGTTTCAGTGGGGTTGTGCTCTGTGGTTAGATGGGAGAGGGAGTCACCAAAACTGGTCTGTAGCAACGTAGGGGCACAACATAGAGAAGGTCTGGAACCACCCCCCCAAGGCCATGGAACAAACTGCCAAATACTTTCTGGGCTTTATTTTAGCCCTGATCACCGGGATGCTGCCACGTATGTTAAGAAGGCCACGTGTGAGGTGTCATGGTTCAGTTGAAGTACTAGCCTTTCAATAGGTCAGTTACATAGGTGCACTGGTGGGAGGTGACCTGTTTTTTAAACATACTGCATGGAACAGAATGCTCTGGGGAGCCCAGCGATTTCCATGCTAGAGAGGTTTTGTTAATGGGTCCATTTGGACAGCGGTACAACGTTAAAGATGGCCGGAATCGACCTGGAAGCATTACCGTCCAGTTTCCAAACACTTGTAGCGTGTGTTAGCTGACCCTGACCTACCTTGACCTCTTTCCTCTATCTAAACTCACCCTTAATGTCAACAAGGCCCCTGTGGCCAGACCCCAGGAATATACATGGTGTCAGGAAGTGTGGGGGAGTCAGGGCCCTGCACCCCCCACTTCCTGTGATTCACCGTGACTCTCAGCCAGCCAGTAAAACAGAAGGTTTATTAGACAACAGGAATACAGTCCAAAACAGAGCTTGTAGGTACAGACAACAGGATCCCCTCAGTCAGGTCCATCTTGGGGGGCAGGGAGCTTAGACCCCAGCCCTGGGGCTCCCTCCGTTTCCCCAGCCAGCTCCAAACTGAAACCCCGTCCAGCAGTCTCACCCAGCCTCTCCCCGGCTCTTCCTCCAGCCTTCGTCCAGTTTCCCGAGCAAAGGTGTCACCTGGCCCCAACCCTCCCCCCCCCCCCCCATCCTGGGCTCAGGTTACATGCTCAGGTATTGTCCCTCAAGTGAAGTCACACCCTGATATCCCCATCACCAATGCAGACAGTACCAGTAAAACTCCCATGCAACATTCCCAGGTCAATCAGCCACACTCCCTACTCCGTCACACCTGCGTTCTTCCACCATTCAAAGACACGGCTGCATTGCTTTTGAATGGTGCTTTGCTCTGTATGTATGAGGGGAGCAAATTGCTTGGGGGGCATGTTGGAGAGGAGCTAGGTGGGAGGGCAGATGGTGTTGGAGGGGAGGGTGGGTAGCAAGTCTGGGTGTGTGCAGAGGGGAAAGCTGGGAAGGGTGGGGTAGGAGAATATTTTGCGATAGCCATGGTACTTACAGTACAGTGAATGACATGGCGGGTGGGGTGTGGTTTGAATGGCTGGGTGCTGTGTGTGTCTCAATTTCCTTATGCTAGAGCTCTTTATTTGATCTAGCCCCAGGATAGAATCCGATGCCTTCTGGAAGACTGACTGTAGTGTGAGTGTTTTCTATGCAAAGAGGGCTTAATGGGTAAATATCTGGATGCAAAGCGGAAAAGGAGCTTGGGTGCTATGGTGATGGAAGGACATGAAAGTACTTAAAGACACAGGCGCCAACTTTCCAAAGTGTGGGGGGTGGGGTGCTCTGCCCAAGGCCCTGCCTCCAGCCCACCCTTTGGGGGGAAGGCCCCACCCCCGCCCTGCCTCTTCCTGCCTCCATTCCACCCCTGCCCCACCTCTTCCCACCCAGTTCTACCCCCTCCCCTGAAAGCACCTTGTCCTCACTCCTCCCCCAGCCTCCTGCATGCTGTGAAACAGCTGATTGCGGGAGGCACTGGGAGGGGGTCGGGAGGAGCTAATGGGGGGAGCACCCACCATTTTTTCCCCCTTGGGTGCTCCAGGGCTGGAGCACCCATGGAGTCGGTGCCTATGCTTAGAGAGGCAAGGTATCTGAGGCTTTGTCTACACTGGAACTTCGTTGACAAAACCTTTGTTGTTCAGGGGTGTTAAAAAAACACACACACACCCCAAACGATAAAAGTTTTGCTGACAAAAAGCACTGGTGTGAACAGCGCTCTGTCAGCAGGAGAGCTGTCTCCTGCCGACAGCCGCTACACTGCGCACCTGTTAGCAGCACAGCTGTAGCGTCACAGCTGTGTTGCTAAAAGGTGAGTAGTGTAGAAAAAGCCTAACTGCGTCAGGAAGGCATGTCTGATGCTGCAGCAGTGAAGAGGTTAACTTTTACAACCGGAAAGAATGGCAAACTACTACCCAGGGATTTAATCTGCATGTAACAAACAGGACAGCTGTACGATTACGGATTTAAAACCTAGGTGCATGCCTAGTTCCAATACACAGACGTTTGTTGGATGGTGACTGCGGGTGCAAACGAAGAATAGTTTATTCCAGGGCTTGGTTGGTTTTCTGGCTTGCTCGGCAATAATTTACCAACAGACCTTGTGTCAAACAGGGATGTGATTTTCCTCTTCTTCCCCCCCCCCTTCCCCTTCCCTATTATTTTGTATGATCTGTCAGATCAAAGTAGGTTGGGGCTCTCCCAAAGGAGATGGGGGGGGGGGGCGGGGGAGAGGGTAGTTTTAATTAACTGCCCCTCCCCTGCATCCAGTTTCATCAGATGATATTTTTTTCCCAGGTCGCTAGAGCACTGTCACCTGCTGTGATACTGAATCAATAGTCCCTGTCGTTGTGGTCTCTGCCAGCGGACAATGGAGCATGATGTGAGTCATGCACCCCCAGCTGAAAGCAAGGACGTGTAACAACATAAAGGCTCATTATCTGCCCATTGAGCCCAAGTGGGAGAGTGGGGGCATGGCTATCAATACCCTACTTTCAAAAACAAACCCTCTTTTATAAGTAGTAGTCGCCCCTTGAGCCCCTCCACAACCCAACCCCAGACATAAACAACGTGAAAGGAAAACTCTTCTTTGGCCCTTTTGAAGTTTAATTAGTTTTGCTTGCTGCAAAGCTGTTGTCATTGCTGAGTTCCCCCACCACTGCCAGGCACTGGTCTCTGGCAGAATGATAGCAGCAGCTATTCTCCCGCATGAAGCTCACCTCTCAGCAGTTTGGAATGCTCCTCGTGTAGGAGGCTGAACCAAAGTTCACCCCGTTCCACCCGGTGCTCTGGCTTTTGAGTGACCTGCCCGGTCTATGGAGGATGATTTATTTTGCTCTGGCACCCAAAGACTCTCATTGAGGTACTTTGGTCCTGGGTGCTGTAAGGACACATTGGAATGTAGAGACCTCACCCTGCAGAGCTTACAGTCCGTCAGGTTTAGATACTGTAACTAGCCAAGAAAAAACACTTTGTTTTCTGTATTTTTAAAATGAGGAGTGAGGAGATGGCTAGTTGGTTTTCTGGTGGATAAAGAAAGCTTATAGGACGGTCAAGTCCCTTTCTAAGCAAAAGAAAGTCATGTCTGAAAACCAACACATTCCAAACATTATCTCTACCTAGTGTAGACACAGTTGACATGTTGTTAAGGGTGTTAATCTTACTGTTTTCCATCCTAGGTTGGAAAATATGTTCTTAAACATACCTGTTCCTGAACAAGGCCTCTGGAGGTGTGTCTCCACTGCAGTTAGACACCCGGGACTGGCCTTTATCAGCTGACTTGGACTAAGGAACTGTTAAATTGTGGTGTAGACATTAGAGCTCTGGCTGCAGCCTGAGCTCTGAGACCCCATGAGGTAGGAGGGTCCCACAACCCTTTAGCCTGAGCCCCCACTAGCCCGAGTCAGCTGGCACGGGCCAGAATGGGTGTCTAACTGCAGTGTGGACATATCCTAGTTGTCTCTGAATTTCACTTTGTGCCTTGTTCAAAACTGACAGTGTAGCCTCCTCTTCCTTCTCCCTGGTACTAAAAGATGTCTTTAAGCCAGGATATACCGAGG
Source organism: Emys orbicularis (assembly GCF_028017835.1). Lineage (NCBI taxonomy): Eukaryota > Metazoa > Chordata > Testudines > Emydidae > Emys > Emys orbicularis. The sequence continues at coordinate 111,214,473 of NC_088686.1, forward strand.
CTTGGTTTGGGGGAATTTTTTGAGGGGGGAGGCAGAAGTTTGTGGTGGAAGGAAATGGGTTTGGCACCTTTCAATATAAACAGTAGAAACAACTCCATGATTCTCCCCTGGGAGCAAACTTAGAACAGGTCTACACAACACAATTACTTCGGTGTAACTGCGTCGCTCAGGGGTGTGAAAAACCCACACTACTGAGCGACGTAGTTATACCGACCTAAGCGCCAGCGTAGAAGACAGCGCTATGTTGGCAGGAGAGCTTCTCCCGCTGACATAGCTACCACCTCTCGCGGCGGTGGATTAACTACTGTCGGCATAGAGCGTCTTCATTAATGTGCTACAGAGGCGCAGCTGCATTGTAGCAACTGCACTGATGTAGTGTTTTAAGTGTAGACCTGATATTAGTCTAAATTTTCAAAGGCCAAATGTTGCCTGCTCAGAGCACACACTCCTATTAAAAGGAAACAGTCCACCGAATAACTTCTCTCTCTTCTCTCGAGTGTAAAATCGTGATGTTGCCTAACCAAACATTATCTTTCCTCCACTGTGCTGAACACAAGCTGCGTTTTGTAAGACTGCCTTGCAGTGCTGGTCTGCTGATCAATATGGGCTCTTTATAAAGAAGCATGGAAGTATGTTAGTTTCGGGGAATAAAATACCCACAGAACTACAGAGGTGATGTTCAAAGCTGCCTTGGCCATTTAGACGATCAATTCCTATTAAAATCTCAGCCTGCATTGCTTCTGCAAACATACGAAAAATAGGTGATGCTCAGGGCTTCTCACTGTCACTTCTGCCTTGTGTGCTCCAGACACTACGCTGTAACATGGAGTTAATGCCCATTTTGAGGTTCTCAGATGAAAGAGCTTATTATACAAGTGCAGGGAGTTGCTGTTGATCACAGGGCTTGTCTAAACGCAGATTTCACTGTCTGACTCATCAGTTTGAGTTGGTTACTTAACTAAGTCCAGCCTCCTTGTAATTGAATGAACTAAAATGTTATTGGTCACTCTGATTGAACAGTGTCTGCACAAGGGGTTTGCACCGATTTTAACTAAATTGATTAAAAGAACAATTTATGTCAAGTAGTCGTGTGTGTGGACCAAGCCTGTGCAAGATGTGCACCGAGGCAGCAGCCATAGAGGGGGATGTTGGCAGTCCAGTGGCCTGTCTGTAGATTGGGGCGTGAATTCCATTGCCTAATGAGCACCCCAATAAAAGGCTGATTATCCACAAGCTTTTCTGTGAGTTGAGTACAAGGCTGCCTGCCTTGGCTGATCTAGCTATTATTTCAGATTCCGTGAGGACACCAAACCATTGCTAATGCCCAGAGGCATCTCTAATTGGATGTTTCATTTATAAATGCGGCTCTTGTCTGTGTGGGAAGCCTGGGCAGGGATGCTTCATTACTATATGACATGGGGCGTAGGAGTGGAAGGAACCCTCCTCCATGTCATCTAGTGTAGTTGCCTTCTATTGCATGTCACCCCATCATGTAGGACACCAGCACAACTTGTGTATGTAACTAATGACCCTGGCAGTTGGAGATTGCTGGAGAGTGAATAAACACTTGTTAATTTTTATAGTGTCTTGTTGGAAACCAGCGTCTTTTTGAAGTGAAGGACAGATAGGTGTTTTAGTTTCATAGTTATTGTTTTTAAAGGCTATTATGACCATATAGTCTGACCACCTTTAGAACACCAGCCATAGAATTTCATTCAGTAATTTCCACATCATGCCCAATTATGGCTTGACTAGAGCATCTCTCTAGAACAGGGGAGGGCAAACGACGGTCTGCAGGCTGGATCCGGCCTGTCGGGGCTTTCAGTCTGGCCTGCGGGATTGCCAGCCCCCTGGTGCAGCGGGGCTAAGGCAGGCTCCCTGCCTGCCCTTGCCCCGTGCTGCTCCCGGAAGCGGCTGGCACCACGTCCCTGCGGCCCCTGGGGGAGGTGTGGGGCAGAGGGCTCCTTGCACTGCCCTCACCTGCAGGCACCGCCCCCCACAGCTCCCCGCGGCCAATGGGAGCCTTGGGGGTGGTACCTGCAGGCGAGGGCAGCGCACGGCGGAGCCACCTGCCCCACCCCACCCCCAGGAGCCACTGCTGGATATGCTGGCCACTTCCGGGAGCGGCGAGGGCCAGGGCAGGCAGGGAGCCTGCCTTAACCCCGCTGCGTGCCGCTGCCACCCCGGAGCTGCTTGAGGTAAGCAGTGCTGGGCTGGAGCCTGCACCCTGAACCCCTCCTGCACCCCTCACCGCAACCCCCTGCCCTGAGCCCCCTTCTGCACCCCGCACCCCTTGCCCTGAGCCCCCTTCTGCACCCCGCACCCCTTGCCCTGAGCCCCCTTCTGCACTCTGCACCCCCTCCCACATCCCAACCCCCTGCCCTACATTCATGGCCCTGCATACAATTTCCCCACCCAGATGTGGCCCTTGTGCTAAAAAGTTTGCCCACCCCTGCTCTAGAAAGTCATCCAATCGCCTAGTGATGGAACAGATTACCAAGGGATGTGGTAAATTCTCCAGTTATGGTTGGACTGTTTTAAAACTTTACATCTAATGGAAACTTGTGTCGCTCAGAGGTGTGGGGGGAAAAACACCGTCCAGAGGACATAAGTTATGCCTGCATAAGCAGTAGTATGCACAGCGCTATGTCAGCAGGAGAGCTCTCTCCCGTTGGCACAGAACGGCTACATGAGCGATCTTACAGTGGTGCAGCTGCATCGCTACAGTTGCGAGCTTACAGTGGCACTAGTGTAGACATGGCCTAACACTGTTGCTGCTGCCACTAGTAAAGCTGCACCAGTGGTGATTTCTGCATCCAACTTGTAGAGAAGGCCAAAGTGGCCACAGCAGCATGCTCTGAGGGTATGTCTTCGCTGCAGTTAACTCAGGTGAGTGGCACCTAGGTTGCCTAGTATAGGCATGAGCAGCCACACTGAAAAACCACCCTCAAGTTTCATAGATGTCATGCCCACTCTTGTTTTGCTAGCACTTCTGGAGGCACGTTCTATAGTTTTTTGTGCTGCAGTAGGCTGTGCTCTGATTCTTTCCCATTGAATTATGGGAGAACTTTGGTCTTCCTGGGCCCAGGGGGTAAATTCTAAAGACCCATGTAGCCATTAACTGGGAGTGAAGAGCAAAGCAGAGGTGGGGGGAGGGTGAATTTATCTTTCTGGGAAGGCAATTGAGTAATCCCAATTATTTCTCCTGCGATGCTTCTTTTAAAAAAGGATGTGTGTAATGAGTGAGTGTCTGGGAGGATTAACTGCAAAGAAAGCAGTATAGCTGGGCAAGATAAAGAGGTTTGCTTTGTCTGTGATCTAGTGGCTTTAGAAAGCTAGGTCTATTTGAACTGGTTTGATGTTTCCCAGCAACTGGTAATATCTGTTACTTGGGATGTGGGGGGTGGGCTTTTATATCTGTGTGTGTGTGTGTGTGCGCACCCACATACCCCTTCTGGTTATGGAAATGCTCCTCTCTCTAACAAAGTGCTGAGGTTAGCTCAGGAACATGACATACAGGCGGGGAACCTGGCACAGCTCTTCCTGACTTTTGGGAAACTTTCCATTAAACCTCATTTGAGATAAGCCCCTTACATGTTTGTGAAAGGATTACTGGACCTTTGTAGCCCAGTTGTTCCACTGTTGGGTTACTAGGGTGGAAGAGAGAAATGGGAGTGGAGGCGTTCTCTGGCCTGTGCTCTGCGGGAGGTCAGAGTTTCCCAAATGCTAGGTCTCAACAAGGTTCTAGCTGGGTTCCCAAGGCCAGGGCTGGCTCCAGCACCAGCGCAGCAAGCAGGTGCTTGGGGCAGCCAACACAAAGGGGTGGCGTGGCAGGGTCCCTCTTGGAGGGAAGGCCCTGCCGCCGAGTTGCCGCCGATGAATGAAGTAGCGGCGGTGGTAGAGCTGCCGCCAAAGTGCCGCCGATCGCGGCTTTTTTTTTTCTTCCCGCCGCTTGGGGTGGCAAAAACACTGCAGCTGGCCCTGTCCAGGGCCAGATTAACTCATCACCGAGCCCTGGCCTAAGCCAACATACACTTCACCCAACCACAGGAGAGCGAGCGAGCTCCCACCCCACGCTTCCCACTCAGTGGTGGCTCCGATCCCAGGGGCTGAGGCAGCCAGGCCAAAGCCAAGTGGGACTGCGACCCCATGTGCCAGGTCGCAACGCCCAGAGAGGAGAGCCAGGCCCAGCCCTGCGGGGTGAGTGTAGGGCTCGCTCACTCTCCAACCACTCCCCTCTGCACTGAGTGTCAATGAGGATTGTGGTGCCAGGGTGGAGGGTGCAAATCTGAAATGGTGATTTGCAAAAAAGGACACAATGCAGTTGGTGAGCCACCTTAATAAAAAGTTTGGGACCCCCCAGACTAGATGATCCTAGAGGTTCCATCTGGCCTTAAAATCTGTGTCTGCAAGTTGTCCATTGTGATTCTTTACTGGCTCATTTTACAGGGAGGATGATAGGAAGGGGGGGGAAGGTAATGTTTTTCTTACAGTTGCATTCACTTGACACATTTTCTTCACCTCCTCCTATATCAGGATATTCTCTGAATTTTACCAAAGGAGTGGGAGGTGTGTGGGTGGGTGGCAGGGTGAGGGGGTGTCGTTTAGTGGGGTATTTTCAAAGTGCATTAACGGGGTTTTGAAAAGTGCAGACGGATGCAGAGTAATTAAAAGGGGGAGGGGGACTGTGGAGTCAGGAGAGCAGAGACATCATTGTCCCAGAGATCAGTGTGGCAACTTCCATGGTTCCTTGTTGAACAGAAATTGTTTGTATTGCCACAGCACCTTGGTGCCTCCTGGATTAGGACCCCATTTTGTTACGTGCTGTACAGACACAGGACAACAAGCCCGTCCCTGCCCCAAAGAGCTTACAATCGAAGTTGTCCTCCACATTACCATGTTTGGTGACCTAAAGGATAGAGGGAGGTTTTTTTCTAAAATAAGAGTTCCCTTTTAAAAGTATCCCTTTAAAAGGATTTGCATACTGGGAATCACTTTCAAATAACATGCGAGAACTGAAATTCATCCTTCTGACACCTCACAGGTGTCACACTGATTGCTAATGGCCAGCGCTGTCTTCCAGTGAGAGTTGCCTCCTTTCTCTTACCTGATTCTGAATTTGACACTTGAGGCAACAAATGATCCAGTGCTTTGGGTGCTAGCCTGGGACTCGGACACTTAGGTTGAATTCTCTTCTCTGCCATAGCCGCCTTGTGTGGTCTTGGGCAAGTCACTTAGCTTCTCTGTTCCTCAGTTCCCCATCTGTAAAATGGGGATAATAGCACTGTCTTACCTGCCGGGGGTGTTTGTGGAAAGAGGGTGAGACATTCAGATACTATGGTAAGGGGTCAGGGCCATATAAATACCTTTTAGATAGATGACAAAGTGGTGTCATAAAAATAAGGTTAGGACTTCATTGGTCAAGACAGAAGGAGAAACTGGGCTGACTGGGGGGATAAAGCTGTTAATTAAAAAAACAAAAAAACCCCACACCGACACCCACACCGGAATAAAGTTCTTCCCAAGTCATCTGCCCAGCTAAATAGCTGTATCCACCCAAAGCCCAGGTGCTTTGGTGAGTGAGTTTGTTTTCTGATGCATGGCTGTTTTTATGCATCAGCCCATCAATTCCTTCCCATCCCTCCTGGGATGCACAATAAAGAGGTATGTCCAATTACACCAGGCGGGGTGGGGGAAAGAAAGAGGCTCCCAATGAATGCCTGAGCTGTGGGTATTCTGGGGGGACGGACCTCTTTGTGTTCACAAAACAAAACGTTTGCATGGAAATAGCCTGCCTAACCTCTTGAGAATAGCTCCCCCCATGTGCCTCCACCACCATGGAACAAATGCCAGAAGTGTTTCCCTGAAAGGCCACATGAAGGCTCTGAGCTGCTTTTGTATTATAAAAGAGGTGTGACTGGGGGGGCTGCCAAGATCTGGGAGGGCTTTGCAGATGGGAGATACTGGCATTTGATTTCCTGCAGAGTCTGGTGGTATAAATTCTGCTAAAACCTCTGTCAAACTTCTCCCAGTGCACCTTGCAAAACAGCTCAGATTGGAATTCCCTGAAAGGTGATACTAGTGAAGTACCAGTGACTCTTCCCATGCCTTCCAGCTAGTGTTCTGAACAGGGCTAAGGGCTCAGCAGGCCTGGAGGGGTGATTGCTTCTCCCCGCCTCTCCCCCCCAAAACAAGTAAGACAAACACCAGCTATTTGTGTAGCTCTGTAAAGCACTGTGGTGCTTCACAGATATTTGAGGAAGTGGGGAGACGTACCCTGAAGACCTTGGTCTAAGGACCCAGCCCTGCAGTGAGCTCTCTGCAAGCAGATTCCTGCATCAGCTCAGAGCCCCAGTGATTTTAATGGGGTTCAGCCCGGGTGCAGGGATCCATGTGCAGGGAGCCCTATTGAAGTCAGTGGGGCTCTGTGCATGAAGCTGATTTCAGGAGCGGGGTCAGGTTTGGATGACGGCAGAACATGAGAGACCACGGAGGGATGAGGGTTAAATCCTATTAAACAGCAGGTGAATCACATCTGTTCTATCTGGCCTCTTGAGGCTGAGGCAGGTTGAGAGGGGAGGAGTGGAAAGCCAAGTCAAAGGAGTGGGTTTTGAGGAGGGATTTGAAAGATGGGGAGAAGACACCCAGCCCGTAGGAAGGGAGGGGGGGGATGTTTAGGGAGTAGCGTGAATTTGGTGATTGTGTGTCCCTGGGCACACCCTGGTCACTCTTTCCAATGTATATGTCCCAGTTTTTTGTACCCCTGATCGCTGTAAACTGCTCACTTGAAGGAGCTGTGTGAGCAGCAGCTGTCCCAATGACTCTTGATAGGTTGGCTGAGTATACATGCAGGTGGGGGGAACCGCTGCCCCCTAAACCAGGCCTCTTGTATGCTGAGCCCCCCAACCCCACCTCCCCTGCCTAAATCCTAAAACAAGGGCTTGCCTGCACACAGTGAATTGGGCAGGGGTGGATTAAGGAGAGGGAGGGGTAGACACAAAAGGATTGAGGCCCATCTTGTTACAAGCTGAGGCTATGCTGAAAAGGCAGTTTGGTGGGCAGATCCTGTTCTGTCAGCAGGTTTTGTGCCTGGGGAAGGGTGTCTTGGGATTTTTGGTAGATGTGTTTGAAGCAGAATGTAAATGTTCCGTACATGGTAAGAGAGCATGCCCACGTCTGTTGGGAATAGATCACGGATTATAACAAAATCGGCAAATGTAGATTGGGGAAGAATGAAGTGGCCCCAGCTGCCCTCTTTCCCCGCCTACTTGCAGGAAGTGAACACGTGTGCTTAGTAGCTTTGGAGAAGTTTGTGCGATTACTGCTTGAAAGATGTCAACTGTAGAATTGAATAAACTTAACTCATGCAGAAAGCATGTGTTCATCCCTACTGTTTATCTTTCTCCCACTTCTTTTCCTGTCCCCCCAAAAATCCTCTCCAGTGGCCATGAACCTTGACAGCAGACTAAACCTGTTAGCACAAAGACTGATGAGAAAGATGGGGATCCCAGTGTCCTAATGCAAAACAAATACCCTTGGAGCTGCTGGGATTCCTTCCAGGGTGCTCTCCCTAGATGCCGCTTGGGAGTTTCATCTGTAGGGTTTAGCCTTTGGCTAGTGAGTGTTAGACAAATTCAAAGGCCTCCAAACTCCTCTTGCATTCTTCTCTGTCCCCCATTCTAAACCTCTTGCTGCTGAGAGTGGGGTATGGTCTCTGCTGCTCTACCATCCGGGGTACGTCTACACTACAGTCACTACAGTGGTACAGCTGTGCTGCTGCAGCTCCCTAGTGTAGACACTTCCTACATTGACAGAAGGGGTTTTTTCCATTGATGTAGTTAATCCACTTCTCCAAGAGGCAGTAGCTAGGTTGATGGAAGAATTCTTCCATCAACCTAGCTGCGTCTACACCGGGGACTAGGTTGACCTAATGATGGGACTCAAGGCGTGAAATTTTTCACAGCTTTGAGCGATGTAGCTAGGAAAATCTGATGTTTCCATGTCGAGCAGGTTGGTCTCTTGTTTGTTGCTGTACTGTGGAAATGTCTTTTGCACTCTCTCCTTCCCTTAATCTCTGATGTTTGGGAGTCCACGGTGGTAGGTCCACTGCCTGTTGGTGCTGCTGCTTATAGCTTTCTAAAGCAGCAATGAGAAATTGACCCAATTCTTGTCAGTTTCAGTGCTGCCTACAGGATTCTGAATAGCATCCCTGAAAATTGAGGGAATTCTGATCTGGGTTTTACAGCTTGGCGCAAAGCTATGAATACCAGCAGAGGTATTGGAACTGCATTTGGAAGGTCACCTTCACAAGCCTAGAAACTTACTATAGTATCTTATAATGAGAGTTTAAAATTTGATGTTGACAGTACTTATTTGGGAGAGATTGCTATATGACTTGAGTGCTGGATTTTCTTCAACTCCTGTTACTGGGGAACATTTAAGAACTTCCACTGGATAATAGAGAGCTGGAGGCCACAAGTTTAAAAAAAAAAAAAAAAAAAGTATCTACAACTGAGGCAGAGCTAAAATCAAATGTTACTTCTGAAGTGCATGGTAGAAGTTAAGACTATTACACTTGCACCTACTTCCCCTTACATACTGATTGTAATTAATATTAAAAAAATAACAGCCCATTTTCCTCAGAAAATGTAGCCCAGGGGGTGTTCCAAGATTTGCCTCTTCCAAAGTTTACTGCACAAACATCTACAACTATCAAGTAGGTTGTTTCTTTCAGTGCTACTCCATTGTGGTTCCTGTAACCTTGGATTTCACTGTAATGCTGAATTCATTTTATGTCTTTGGCATTAGCCAACGTTCACTTTGAAGATCAAATGCTTTCAGTGCAGAATACAATTCACCATTTTAGGCCCAGATAACTCGTAGCTGAGTTTTAAAAGAGCTGGCCAAGAAACTCTCTGGTCAATTATGTTGATTATCAGTAGCTCTTGGGACACTGGGGAAGTTCCAGAGGACTGGAATGAAGCTAATGTTGTGTCAATATTTAAAAAGGGTAAACAGGATGACACAGGTAATTATAGGCCTATCAGCCTGATATTGATCCCAGACAAAATAATGTAATGGCTGATATAGGAGCTGATTAATCAAGAATTAAAGGAGGGTAGTTAATGCCAGTCAATGTAATTTATGGAAAATAGATCTTGTCGAAATAGCTTGATATTTCTTTTAACAAGATTAAAATTTTGATTGGTAATAGAATTGATGTAATATACTTAAACATCTGTAAGGCATTTCACTTGGCACCACATGACATTTTGATTAAGAAACTAGAATGATACAAAATTAACATGGCATTCATTAAATGGATTAAAAACTGGCTAACTGACAGGACTCCAAACGTAATTTGTAAATGCGTAGTCATCTCTGAATGGGTACATTTCTAGTGGGGTCCCACAGGGATTGATTCTTGGCTCTCTGCCATTAACATCTATATTAATGACCTGGAAGAAAATATCAAATCATCACTGATCGTTTGCAGATGACACACAGACTGGGAGAGTGATAAATAATGAAGAGGACGGGTCACTGGGAGAGAGCGATCCAGATTGCTTCATGATCTGGGTGCACACAAACAATATCCGTTTGAGAGGCAGGTAGACAGGGGCAGAGTCCTGGGTACTTTCTTTTTACACCTAGGCCATCAGTGAAGGGCCTTGAGGAGAGAGGTGCTTTGGTCAGGGCAGGAGGAAGGGAAAGTGTTTGTGTTAGGTGCTGGATGTTGACTAGGTTGAGGAGGGGGGAGTCATGGAGGAGACAGGAGAGGAAGGAGAGAGCCTGAGCTTGGGATTGCGAGGTGAGGGATGAATTTTAGAAAGGCCTTTAGAGGGAGAAGCAACAAAAAGAACCAGAGAGCATTTGGGGGCGAGACGAGGAGGAGGCAAAGGCAACCCCAGCATTAGGAGGCTGAGCGAGGAGTGGCTTTTTTTTTCTTCCCTTTTCTGGGGACCCAGTTGAAGAAAATTGTTGATGCCCGCGACCCAGTGGAGCTGGGGATGAGGGGTTTAGGGTGTGGGAGGGGCTCAGGGCTGGGCCAGAGGGTTGGGGTGTGGGGGTGAGGACTGCAGGGTAGGGCCGGAATGAGGGGTTCAGGGTGTGGGAGGGGGATCTGGGCTGTGGAAGGGAGTTGGGGTGCAGGAGGGGGTCAGGGCTCTGGGCTGGGAGGTGCAGGCTCTAGGGTGGGGCTGGGATGAGGGGTTTGGGGTGCAGGAAGGGCTTCTGGGTTTGGGGAGGCTCAGGGCTGGGGCACAGGGTTGGGGCGCAGACTTACCTCTGGCGGCTCCCGGTCAGCGGCGCAGCTGGGGTGCAGAGGCAGGCTTCCTGCCTGCCCTGGCACTGCAGACTGCGCTGCGCCTGAAGCGGCCAGCAGCACATCCTGCTCCTAGGCAGAGGCGCGCAAGTGGCTCTGTGCGTCTCTTGCCCACAGGCACTCCCCCTCCCCCAGCTCTGGCCAATGGGAGTGTGGAGCTGGTGCTCGGGGCAGGGGCAGCGCGCGGAGCCCCATGGCCCCCCGTCTAGAAGCCGGACCTGCTGCTGGCAGCTTCCGGGGCACAACACGGTGTCGGAGCAGGTAGCTGGGCAGCACCACCAATGGGACTTTTAACCCGACCAGAGCGACCCAGTGCCTGAAGTGCCACGACCCAGAACTTGGTCGCAACCCGCACTTTGAAAAATGCTGTTTTAGAGGAGACAGCAACAGGGATGGGGAAGAGGGTGTTGGGGGAACGATGAGTTTAGTTTTTGCCATTTTAGTACAAGGAAGTGACGGGATCTCCATGAGGATCTGCCCTCAGCTTGGGCAGAAGGCAGGGGTGGGCAGGTGGGTTTGAGCCTTTGGTGCACAAGTGGTACAAAACCAGGGCAGTGGATGAGGTCACCTGAGGGCGATTGTAGAGGGCACCAATGGAGAAGAGAATCAGGAAGAGAACAGAGAGGGCTTCAAGGAGATGTCAGTGGCTGGTGTAGAAGGCAGAAGAGATGAGGTATTTGTTTTTTTTCAAACAACACAATCCCCAAAGGTTTAAGTTCTGTCATTAGGGAGACACAGGGGGAGGTCAGTTTGGTCTATTCCCTGTCCATGCTGCCTGCTGGTATTGCTTCCTCACAGAAATATGCCAGGGCAGAGAATCACTGGGCAGGAATGACTTACCTGGGGTGGGGGAGGGAGTCTTATGTTAGCCATAAACTGAAGAGAATTGTTAGTCGCTCTGCTTTGTGATTAGCTCTAGTTCAGCTGGTTTTCTTTTTTTATTTCTCTCTCTCTCTCTCTCTCTCTTCCCCCCCCCCCCCCCCTTGTGCCCTGGGAGGGAGACTGCTGGAGGAATGTGGGTTAATGATTGCCAGAGGCAGTCAGCTGGGTAGGGCTATAGCAAATGGCAATAGGGCTAGACAATTTTTTCTGACATGCACAAAGTAAACTTTGCTACCAGGGCATGAAAACAGCTGTGTGTGTCTGGAAGTAGATTGGTACACACAACGCTGTGCCGTCCAGTTTGCTTCCTCGTCGCCTATCGGAGAACGGCAAGTGAGTCTGATTTTTATGTGTTTTTCGATAGCTATGTCTTCCCTGCAAAACAGCGATACCTGTCAGACTGTAAAATCCTGGTGGAGACAAGGCACAGGTAGTTTGTAACGCAGTGTAGTTAGAGGGGGTCAGCTCCAGATGCGGGGTATAGGGCTGACCTTGCCTAGCCACATCAAGGTACATACTGTCGGTGCCTTGACTCAACCTAGATTGTACAGTCAGATAGGCACTGCCACGTAACAAGGAACCAGTTTTTGCCATGAAGACCAAATGTATGAGCTAATCTCCCTCCTCCACCTGACAGCGAGAGGGTGTGTAACAACCAGATGGTCTATTCAGTTGTTAAATGCTTTCCAAGAAATTCTGATGCCTCGAACCTAACATTGCTACAGAACAATCCATTTAAAAAATGTGACATGCAGGCACGGGAAGGATTACAAATGGATTAAAGGAACACTGTCCACTTGAAATCTAGTCAATTTAAAAAATGAGTGAAATGTAGCTTGAGGTATTACACCTGCCCCAAATCCCTGTGCCTTTTTGAGGGGAAGAGGGGTTAATGTCATATTTATTTAAATGTTTTTCTCTTCTCCGTCACTGACTCAAAGACTTGCACCAACAGTAAACTGTGAAATGGGCTATTGGATGTATTGCCAAGTGTAGAAGATTCGAGGAAGTATTTTTTCCTCTAATCTTTCAATTGTAGTTTTGTGTGTTATATCAATAGTAGGATAAAAAATATCAATGTGGCATAAATTGATGCTGTCCCTTTAAGACAGCAGACCTCCTTGGGGTGGAGGGACTAAGCCAGTCTCTCTACTAGAGTAATGACATAAACTCGTAATTTTGTGGACCTTGCTCTCCGTTGCCTTCTGAAGCGATACCAGTAGGCTGATAACGAGGTGCTTAGGCACAGTGCAAGCAACGTTGTGGGTTTGGAGGGAGCCCGTCACCACCATCCATCCGAGAAATAATACAATGGGATAGAAGTCCTAGAAGAAGACCCAGACCATATTTGCAGTCTAGCTGATGATATTGTCTTATATGTGAGGGAAATCTATAGTCGCTGAGGTTTCTGTGGGGCAAATATTGATCCTTCTCCTTCTCCTTTCCTTCCAAGTCCTGTTCCTCCCACGGAGCTGAGAACTTTAATATTTAGCTTGGGGTTCTCTGGCTGGTGTGTCTTCTCTTACCCTGTTCCATGTCTATCCTCATCTTCCCTCCCCTATCGGCTTACTCTCTTGCTCTGCCCCCCTTCTCTCATCACCTGTACTCTTCCTCCCTCCTGATCGTTTGACTCCTACACTGCCAGGTCTGTTTACTTGGCATCCCTGCCACTCCACTTCCTCCTCTGCCTGAGTCATGCAGAATGGGACTGGGTGGGGGAAAGCCTGGCATGGGCTGATGGTGCCTTGGGCGGTATTGACAAGTAGTGGCTTTGGTAGCGAGCCCAGGTGGGGATCCAACTCTGAGGGTATGTGTGTGGCGACGTCATTGCAGGGATGATTGATACAGGTGGATCCGGAGTCACCCATGAGTCAGTGTCTTCTGAAAAACGTTCTTGGGTTCTGCTCTCAATGTGACTAACCCGCTCTGACGAAAGGGTTTTGTGGTGGGCTTGGAAGCAGACGGTACCAACTGGCGTAGCGTGGCTCTTCCTGTGCTCTGGTTACGCTTGTGCATGTGGACGTCTGACTTGGGCAGTGCCTTAGAGGATCTGCAGCTTGGATGCAATTATGGAAGACGCTCTGGGCTGCAGCTGGGGCAGGTGACTCTTTTGTTCGTCCCCTTTCCTTCCTGCCGTGAAGGAAAGGGGACGAACAAGGAGGATACAAGCACAGACTTAGCGCTGCATCCAGACTAACAGGGATGTCTCCTTTATTCTAACAAAGCACGAAGGGGGAAGCAAGAAATGAGAAAAGTGCTTCTGGCCCAAAGACTGACTCCAGCTACTATTACAATCTCAGAAACCTATGAGAATGGGGTGAAGTAACCAGAGCCAGTCAACATAGGGGATTGGTAAATAAAAACTAGCATAAATCTTATTCTCTTGCAGACTTTCCCAGCAGCGGAAATACATATTTATTGTTCTTGTGCCACTGGATTGTTACTAGAGAGAATGGCCCAGCATGAACCTAGTTTCTTGATAACGAGGATGGGAAATGGTACAAACTGAAACAAGTCCTTAGTTGCTGTGAGTCTGACTTTCCTTGGGGTGACTGGCTGAATGCTGTGCTCTGCATTAAGGTTTGAGGCAATGGCTCAGCACTGGGGCTGGAATCGTGTCCGAGGGGTTGCTCTCAGATGCCATAGCCTAAGTGTTGACTGTAAATCCTCCTGAGCAGCGTGACTCAGTAGCTGTGCTTGGGTCATGAGTTTCCATAGGTCATGCTGAATGAGCTGTGACTCTCCTCGCGTGGGGAAGAAGGCAGCTGTGATACTAACCACTCCCTGTGAAACGTTGTGCTTGCCCAGTTCAAAAAATACTGCCCAGTCTTTATCTCTGTGCCTACCAGCTCAAAAATACAGTGCGGTGGCTGTACATGGACCATCTCCGGAGAGAGGAAGCCAATGGGAATTGAGGGTGGTGAGCAACAGGTCCTTGGCCCCCTTCAGAAGGTACTTGGCACCTTTGGGATTGGGCCTTATGGGAGAAAATACATCGTGGAGAGTAGCATTGGCACAGCCGAATTTGCAGGAAACCAGAGTGATGCACATAAGCTGTGGTGTTCTCCCAAATAAGGGCCAGATCCAAAGGCCATTGCAATAAGTGAAAAGGGCTTCCACCAATTGCAGTGAACTTTGATTAAGGCCCTAAGTGTTAGGAAAATAGCTTGTCACTACTGGGTGTCTTATGAGTATTGCATAGCAGTAAGCTTTTCCATTTTCAATACCTCTGGCCATCTACAGCATCATATTTATCTGCAACTTGCCTCCTCTTAGACACGGAGTGTTTTATTTCCATATGAAACTGTTGGCGTTGAGCATCCATTGCCTAATTTAGGACCATGGTCCCATAGAAACCTTTGGAGAAAAACTGGCGAAATCCTTAGAATCTGAAGAGCCCTACCATGCTTCCAAAGGGTTCCTTTCTATAATGCGTTTTGCTCTACAGGCATACTTGTGAGGAATGCAAATAAGGAAACTTCTGATAGATCTGAGAATTATGGATCAATAAACATGGCTACATGGTTTTCGCTAGCTAATGGAAATATGTATGTTGCGACTTGCTGGTTAAAAATGCTCCCTCACATGCATACATACTTGGTCTTTTAGGCTTGCATTGTAATAACTTGCATTTCTTTAGCATCATCAAGAGAGCCACCAATCTGGGGAAGCCTGCAGAACCATTTTTTTCTGACTTCCTATTTGCCATTTATTGCATCACTGTAAAAAACTGACTTTGGGGAGGGTTGGCATGATGATTCTTCGACAGAAACTCATTTGACCTAAAAATTGTGGGGGTGGAAGGAATCCTCTCCGAAGCAGTGGCGGTCCAGCGGATAGGGCACTGTACTGGGATTTGGGAGACTGGATTCTATTCCCTGCTCTGCCACTGATTTGCTGTATCACCTTGGCCAAGTCACTTCCCCTCTCTGTGCCCTATTTCCCCTCGCACTGGACAATGTTTTGTCTATTTAGACTGTAAGCTCTTTGGAGCAGGGACTATCCTTTACTAGTGTATATACAGCACCTAGCACATTAGGACCTTGATCTTAGTTGGGGCTACTAGGCACTGCAGGAATGCAACAAATTATCATCCTAGGTATGCTACTTAAATTGGGCTCAGCTGCTTGCTCCGTTGAGACCTAGTAGTCTATTTGTGTCGGGATTGTTTTTAAGGCTTTTTGCATGGAAGAAGGCCTAGAAATGCATTTTTAACCAAAGCTGAGTGTCTGTCACATCTAGTTCCCTCATGCAGCCCTCCTCTCATGCACTCTATCGTTGTATGCAGCACGTCTTAATAGAAAGACTGTCCTGTGGACACCTTGCCCTCCTGCTGATTGAATAATAGGCCTGTGGCAACTAAAGCGATGGCTCACGTGGAAAAGCCATGTTAAGAAACTATTTTTAGTTGCCTTTTATAGAGCTGGAAATGAGAAGGAGCCAGCATCATATGAGCAGCCAGCTCTCCATAGACCCCAGTCTGAGAGCCTCCTGGGTTAAGGCATGAGAGCTCACCACGTACGTTCTCCAAGGCAACCTAGAGGCCCTCTGAGCAAATCCAGGGAAGACCAGAGCTGACTTTCTAGGGTTTTTAAAAAAGCAAAAGCAGGGTGAGGAAAGCTTTAAGACTCATCTTTCAGGCCTGCCTTTGTACATGGTAAAGGGTACAAGCCCAAATATTTAAAATCCTTGGCAGGTCATTTTAAGTCTTAGGATTGTTCCAGGTGCTTGGCTGCGGGGATCTACAATAGCCAATTTATCAAAGATTAGTGAGCGTGACGTATACTGCCTACTAGAAAGAAAGTGAAAAACCCACAGCAAGCTAGGTAGCTATCAGTCCCCACAGTAGTCTTCATGCTAGCAGATCGTGGTTCTATTGCAGAATGTGCAAAACCAAGACAGAGCTTACCACATAAAGAACCAATGATCACACGCAAACTAGAGTCCATGAGAGACACGTCAAACCCAAGTAGGCCAACTCTAGAACGTGTCTAAGGTGAAATTGAAATGGAGACACCTCCCACCTCAGATGAAATGAGTGTGTGAAAGAGAGACCTCACTTAAAATGAGGAAGAGACTGTATGGTGGGGGTAATCAATTATTTTTTGTCCGGGTCCAGATTTCTTGGGCAAGGTATAGTCGAGGTCCAGTGCAGACTGTTACTGCAGGAGAGCAGAAAAGGAGGTGGGAAACTGCTTCACAGTGAGCCAGGTCCTACTTCCATTAAAGTCAGCGGCAAAACTCCCATTAACTGGGAGGAGAATCTGGGCCTTGAACAAGGATGTGGCAGCTGCTGCCAGAAAATCCGAAATGGGACACATCATATGAAACCCTTCTCCTCCACAGCCCCTGTAAAGCCTCCCCTGCCCTATGCAGAGACTTAGAGTACTGACGCATCTGTCGCTCTATTGGTGTGACCAGATGCACGTGTCCTTGGGTGAGAGCTTGAAGAAACCACCCCTTCAGCAAGGCCATTTCTTTGGACTCAGAGCTGGGTTTGGTTTTAGGGAAGATTGTTTCCCCCCTTCCTTTCATGAATGAACCAAGCTCTGCTAATCCCTCCTCTGCACGGGTGGTCAGGATTCCTCCATCCCTACCCTCACCTAGGGAGTGATGTATTCAAACAAGCTGCTGAGATGACTAGCAGACTGCTGCCTGAAGGCTGTTCCCACCCTCCTCCACATACTAGCAGTGGCCATAACCTTGTAAATCAAGGCAGCCATGAAAAGGCCCCCTCTCACATTAATCACCCTGGTTACTTCCCTGACCTTTAAAAGGCATCCCCTAAACTAGGGAGGTGGGATTCATGAGGGGTGGGGGGAAATGCAGATAATGCAAAGAGCTGCTTTGAACTTATGGGCTGTGTGTGCACTACAGACTCCATCCCGGTGGGTGTCATACGCTGCTCACCCAGTCCCACTCAGCTGGAGTTGAAAAGAGATGCCTTGCTGGCTTTGCCAGGGTCTAGCATGGTGAGAGTAAAGTCTGCCACTCTTTGCTAAAATGGGTGCTGGACCCTGTCTCTGCCAGGGAGACAACCATTTTCAACGCAGTCAGGGAGCTGTGTTTGGTACCCATTATCAAACAGGGTAGGACAGGCCTGGAGAGAGGCAAGATGTGGGGCAGAGGATGAGTAGCATCTTCAAAAGCTGCCAGCCATGCAGTGTCTGTGGCTAACCGTTCTGTTCAGGTCTTCATGGTTGCTGGGTGATCCCCAGTATTTAAACTGTGCATTTCCATCCCTTCCGTGTGATATACATAAAGATGCAAACTTGCTATTGCTAATTGGATCCTGTCAAATCAGACTCTAGGGTTAACCAGGACCAACTAATATGCCCTTAAACACAACTGTTCTTGTCCACAGTAAGGGCAATCTCATGCTAAGTAGAACATGTGCATTAACACATGGGTTCTCAGCCTGGCCTTCGCAACAGCTTTCAGGAGATTGTGACTGCACTCCTTTCTTTGTGGCTAGATGGTAAGAATGGGGAGATCTTGAAACTTATGGGAGCAGGAGTCCCAGTACCCTTCTCTTCTAACCTGGGGTCAGGGTACTGGAAAAGTTATTCTAACTCGATATGTTCTTCTGAGTATAAACATGGCCTCCCAGTGTCTCATTGTAAAGCATTAAGTAGTGAGTTTCACTCAAACGCTGATAAACTTGGTGGGGGACTCTGACAAAGACCTTCTACAGTGATGAGTTTGTCAAAGGCAATCTGAGCTCTGAGGTGTTCTTTAGCACACTCCTCTGGTACATGTTGGAAACCTTTTAATGGCTTATGCTGTTTTGTAAAGGTCTTTTTATTCCTCCCAGATAAAGATAACTGGGAGTAAACAATACACTTTTGAAAATACTTACCCCCGTCACCTTTACGCCCCACAGCTGGGGCGGGGAGAATGACTGAGAGCTGCTTTTCCTGCTTCAGTTATTGCCTGGAAAATCCCCAGTGAGTTGTTGCCAACTTGTTGGAGTAATTGAAATAAAAAGAAGGAATAAATCCAGCTAACCCACGAGAACCATCGCTCTCAGCTGGGCGTTATCACTGCACTGAGACAGCCTTGCAGGAGAAAAAAACAGATTTCCAGCCAGAAATAATTGCCAGAGAAAATTCAGCAGCCACTACCCAGCCAGACACTGGGATGCCATCTTGTTCTGGGTTCCGTGTATGCTGGGCTGGGAAACTGGAACCAGTTTCCAGTAGTAACTTGGTCTGTACTCTGGCTGCTGTGGAAGGGGGTTAAATGGAGTTCAGAGACTCTTCTAGGCTAGAGATGAGTCCAAACTATGAAACCCATGTCCAGTCTTGCTAAAAGGTCCTATCTTGATCTGAAAGCAGCAGCTTGTACCTATCTCTAACTCAGCCCCATCTATGCTGGTCACTCACACCATGATAGAACAGCCGGAATTCATCATCCTGGAGTGTTTTAAAACCAGCTGTTTCCAGTCAGCTGTACATTTTTGGGGAGACAAGGGGGCCTGTAGCAGAACTACTTCACTGTTGTGTATAATGTGACTGTCTCCATGAGTTAGTTCCTCTAGTTGCTTTGGCTAACTTAGTTATGTCTGTTTGGTTCCTAGCCCAATGGGGTATTGATCCTGTGGAACGCTTTGCCAGAGGATGTTGTGAAGGCCAAGACTATAATAGGGTTAAAGAAAGAACTAGATATGTTCATGGAGGATAGGTCCATCAATGGCTATTAGCCAGGATGGGCAGGGATGGTGTCCCTAGCCTCTATTTGCCAGAATCTGGGAATGGGTGATGGGATGGATCACTTGATGATTACCTGTTCTGCTCATTCCCTCTAGAACACCTGGCATTGTGACCCAGTATGGCTGTTCTTATGTTCTTCAGTGGGTTCCTAAGGGTTACTGTAATAGAAATTAATAACTTTAAAATGTTCCTTCCTTCCTTCCCTCATCCCATCCTTGCCCAAAACACAAACCAAGTATTTTTCAAAGTGGTGTTTTTGTTTTGTTTTGTTTTAATTCCATGATCACATACTTCAGCCCTTGCTGGCTTGGGAAAGTATTGAAATCCTGTAGAGAAGAGCTATTCCTGGGGTGGTCCTGGCCACCCAACTAGAGCAGAAGGTTGTGGAATCTCCCTCATTCAGCCAGGCTGCCATCACCCTTGTGTAGAGCAGAGAGTTCAGATCATAGGTGCCAACTCCATGGGTGCTCTGGGGCTGAAGCACCCATGGGGGGGAAAATGGTGGGTGCTGAGCACCCACCGGCAGTTCCCCATCAGCTCCCCCCCGTGCTTCCCGCCCACTGGCAGACCCCGCCAATCAGCACCTCCCCCCCTCCCCGCACCTCCCGCCCGCTGCGATCAGAGGAGCAAGGACGTGGTGTGCTCCGAGGGAGGGGGCGGAACCTGGCAGGAAGAGGCGGGGCGGGGGTGGGACCTTTTGGGAAGGGGTGGAATGGGGGTAGGGCCTGGGGCAGAGCCGGGAGTCGAGCACCCCCCAGCACATTGGAAAGTCGGTGCTTGTGGTTCAGATAGACTTTGGCTAAGTCTCCAAACATTCTGTAGTTCATCCATCACTTGAAGATACATATGCAGTGCATTCTCTTAAACACTCATGCTTCTAGTTACACCTGCCTTTTCCCAGTCTTCTGGCAACAGCTGTGAATAGTTAAGATGTCAGAGTTAGTCACCTAGAGATAGTGCACGTGGGTTCCTAGGTGTAGAGAGAGAGGAATTCAAAGCATTTAGCCAGTTGAGTTGAACCTGCCTCCCCCAACTTTCTAGGCATCTCCGAGCATTGTGTTCTCTTCCTGGGTGAAGCTCTATTTCTGGAGTTTGCTTTGGCTGACAGCAGGGAACATACCAAGGTGTGGCATTGTGTCCAGCAGAATGGCTTTCTAGTTAGGATTCCAGTGAGTGAGTAGCAGCTCAAGGTGTCCTCACTGAGGATTCTTTTCATAGTTTTGATGTGAAGCTGATTCAGACCATATGAATGTTGTTGTTGTTGTTTGATACGTGGCTCATGTAATCTTTGTCGACTAGTTTCGGGTATCTAGTGTGCTTCCTGCCTTGCTTCACCCAGCAAGAACAAGGGAGAAGTGACCTGACATTTTTATTATTTCTAAAGCTAAAAGCACAAGCTGGAAAACACCTCAGAGCTTTTAAATACACTATAAATAAACCAAAACAAGGTGCAGACCCATTATGTATTTGTTTTGCAGTACCACTGAGGGAGCCCGTGTTGAGTAGGCCCTGGTGTACCAGGCACTGTACAAACACAGAACAAACACAGTCACTATCTTGAGGAGATTGTAATCTAGATATAAGACAAGTGACAACAGGTGGTGACAGACAGACTGGGAGCACAAGGAAACAATGAGGGAAAACGCATTTTGGCTGGCCAATGTAGACTGAGCCAAATCATGCCAGCACTAGCTAAAATGTTTGCAATGAACAACTTACTCAACTCTAACCCCTTTATTCGGCTTCCAAATTGCCTGTGAACAGTGAGTTTTACTGGTGAGTCTGTTAATTGTTCAGTCACTTTATGGGAACAAATTTTAGCCTACGGGCGGTTGAAAATACCAAGTGATGATTTAGGAAGGATGTGGACAAACTGGAAAAAGTCCAGAGGAGAGCAACAAAAATGACAAAAGGCTTAGAAAACCTGGCCTGTGAGGAAAGGTTAGAAAAAACTGGGCAGGTGTCGTCTTGAGAAAAGAAGACTGAGGTGGGAGACCTGAGAACAGTTTTCCAATATCAAGGGCTGTTATAAAGAGGACGGTGATCAGTTTTTCTCCATGTCCTCTGAAGGTAGGACAAGAAGCAATGGGCTTAATCTGCAGCAAGGGAGATTTAGAAAAACTTTCTAATGACAAGGGTAGTTAAGCTCTGGAATAGATTTCCAAGGGAGGCTGGGGAGTCCCCATCATCGGAAGCTTTTAAAAACAAGTTGGACAAACACCTGTCAGGGATGGTCTATCTCAGGGGTCGGCAACCTTTCAGAAGTGGTGTGCCGAGTCTTCATTTATTCACTCTAATTTAAGGTTTTGCGTGCCGGTGATACATTTTAACGTTTTTAGAAGGTCTCTTTCTATAAGTCTATATTATATAACTAAACTATTGTATGTAAAGTAAACAAGGTTTTCAAAATGTTTAAGAAGCGTCATTTAAAATTAAATTAAAATGCTGATCTTACGCCACCAGCCTGCTCAGCTCGCTGCCAGCCTGGGATTCTGTTCACCTAGGCCAGCAGAGGGCTGATCAGGGCCTGTGGCCGGGACCCCAGACCTGGGGGGAGGGGTGTTTCAGGGGTCAGGGCAGAGGGCTGGGGGAGGGGGTTCTGGGCAGAAGGCTGGGGTGTGTGTGGGGGGGGGGGTTCAGAGATCAGGGCAGAGGGCTGGGGGGGTGCAGGGCAGAAGGCTGGGTGTGTGGGGGTGCAGGGCAGAAGGCTGGGGTGTGTTGGGGTATGGGGGGTTCAGGGCAGAGGGCTGGAGGGTGCAGGGCAGAAGGCTGGGGTGCTCGGCTCGTGGGGGTGCTCCCAGCCCCCTGCCCTGAGCTGCTCAGGGCAGGGGGCTGAAAGGGATATGCCCTGTTCCACCCCCTTCCCCCAGGCTCCGTCCCTACCTCTCTCTGCGTCCCTTACAGAGCTGTGTGCACGCTGCTGCTCTATGTTTTCAAACTCTGTGATTGGTCACCCAAGTTTCATGAAATGGTTTCCGCATTCTGATTGGATGACTCTGTGATCACAAGCTTCCTTTAACCTGTGGGATAGGTGTGAACAAAGCCTTGCCCATTTGAATGTTGGCAAACTATTTATGGCTGCTGTATACACCCAGAGCCTAGTCAGTGCCAAATTATGAACTGTTCAACACAGTTTCTGATCTCAGTCCAGCTCTGTCACGCTGGCTGGCAACATGTGGGCATTGTGCCCTACTCATTCCTGTGGTGTCCGAGTGGTCATGAGTTGTTCTAAAACAGGGCACAGACGTTTAAATGTAGTTCTCCCATGGTTAAAATCCCCATGTAGATAGAGGTTCAAAGAAGAGGCAGGGGGAAGGCAAGGTAACTGTTAGCTGATACATTAAGTACTTTCTGAAGCTGTCTGTGAGTGGAGGATTATGGAGTCATTGTGACTTGCACGTCTTATCCCCATTTATTGTTCAGGGTGGATGGTGGCCTGTGAAACTGGCAAGAGAAAGACTTGTGTCTAGTAGAACTTAAAACCTGAGTGTAGCGTATCCCCTGCTTTGACGGTGGCAGTGCTGGCAGCCACAACCAGCTATGAGCAAGCAATTCCAGCCAGGATTAACCTGTGAGTGTCAGGTGAAAAGTGCAAGCTAGTGATATCTGTTGAATGCTGGAACTGCTCCCTGAGACCTGCCCATGTTACTGGCTTTACAATGAGATGAACAAATTCCTCTTGACCTAGGCCCAGTCCTGGACTCGAGACATCTTTTGAGACAAACTAATTTCTGGTGGTCTTTACAAGAAGCCAGGGAACAGGGCGAGGGGCAAAGAGCTGAGCTGAGAGTGGCTTCAAGCAGCTGGTTTTAGGTCTGGTAAAGTGTGGGATACCACTTGCTGCTGTGGGATGATCGCACAGAGATGTTGGCACTAAAGGTGTGTTCCCTCTGCCTTTAAAATGTCTTATATTCTTCTAAAGCTCTTTGAAATCAGCTACATCAAATGGTAGCTGGTCTTAGGCTCCCGAAACATGGCTCCATTGGCTAACTCCCATTCTTGTCATTAACAAATTGCCTCTTGGCCGTTTTGACAAATGGGCATTCTGTAGGGGAATCTTGCATACCTGTTAATTTGATTGTTGTGAAGTGTTTAGGGGCTGGCACATTAGATCAGACAGCACACATGAAATCAAGCACTTGTTTTCTATCCCTACAGGGAAGCCACCTTGCGATGGTCCAGAGAGTCTAATTCCACTGCAGCTTTGGTGATGGAGCTGAAGGTCTGGGTTGATGGTATCCAGCGGGTTGTGTGTGGCGTCTCAGATCAGACCACATGCCAGGAGGTGGTCATAGCATTGGCACGGGCTATTGGTAAGTAATGTGTTGAATCACCATGTCTGGTGAAGTTTGGTTAATGACCGACATCAGTTTTTATTGCAATACCTGAGAAAGTGCTTCTATACATTGTCACGTCTTTCCTGTGATGTGGTCAAGGATTATTATCCACTTTGGAGCTGGATGAAACTGAGACATACAGATGAAGTAACTTTCCCCAGGGAGTCTCCCAGTGAGTGGCAGAGACGGGACTAGAACCCAGGAGTCCTGACTCCAGTGCCCTGTTGTCACCAGCAGCCAACACTGTCTCCTGGTGGATTAGTTCTAGAACTCTATTACATTTCTAACACAAAAGGCTTGACCCAGGCCAGTTCTTCTTTGATAACAGGTTTTAACTTTCAACCTTTTAAAAATTTAAGATCACTAAAATAGTCCTGCTTCCACCCCCTCTCCCTGCCTCAGAACCCACCAATCTCTTCATAATTAAATTCATGTCCACATCTGCACAGTAATCTCCGGTTGAGGAAGCAGGAGACCTCAGGGCAGCATGAGGCTATCTTTGCCACAGGGAGGGCACAGCAAAATTCTCTTAGATCTTTGCCACATAAACAGCATGATGCAAACGATCATCTGTGGGATCACAAGTGTGTTTAATTGTATTGGTACAGCTGTGTCTTTCGGCACTGCCTCACTTGGGATGTAAGCAGCTCATGCTAGGATGCATAGGCACCGACTTCTTCTGGCGCCGGTGGATGCCCCATTTTGCACTAGTAGAGAACATGGGCCAATGTCAGCTTTTCTCCAGTCATCCTCTGTCCATAAATACTGAGCCCTGCCTGAGAAACCCCAGCCTCAGCTGGCTTGTGAAAAGGCCCAGTTCCCCACACACACACACACACACACACACACACACACACACACACACACACACTCTGAAGGCACGTCTTCACTACAGAGCTAACTCGGCGCTGCTGCAAGTGATAATTTAGCGGGTCTGGTGAAGACGTGCTAAATCGATGGGAGAGTGTCTCCCGTCGACACTGCGCGGTGTAGACGCTGTGGTAAGTGGATCTAGCTATGTATTCACATAACTGAAGTAGGGTAGCTTAGATCAATTTACCGCGGTGGTGTAGACCTGGCCTGAGTTTGCCTCTGGCTCTGAAGGTCTTTAGGGTAGGTCTGTATCGCAGTCATGCGCTGTGACTGCAGCTTGTGTTCCTGAGGTCGTTTTAATCTCGCTAGCTCAGGCCCCGGAGCAGTGAAGCTGCAGGCAGCGCCCACTTCAGCCTGGGCTATACAAGTCCTCCTGGAGCCCTGGGTATTTACTCGCAGGACTAGCCCACACTGAAGCATGTGCTGCCGTGGCTTCGCTGCTTCACTGAGATGAAAGCTAGCTTGGGTATGACTCATCGAGGCCAGTCCCCTGCCTTCACAGCAGGACCAAGTACCGTCCCTGACAGATTTTTGCCCCAGATCCCTAAATGGCCCCCTCAATGCTCAAACCACTGAGCTATCCCTCCCCCCTAGCTCCCACAGTGTGGGAGCTGAACTTGGATCTCCGGAGTCCCAGGCCAGCACCTTAACCACAAGCATCCTGCCTCCCTTGCCCCAGCCTGCAGTGAGGGAGGGGAGAAGCCCTGCTGGCTTGTGAGCTCCATAACACTGTACTGGAGAGTGAGCCACACAGCAGGCAGGCAAGGGCTGGGCAGATGTGTTCCTCCTGGCAGCACGCTGAGCAATGCAGAACAGCCCCAGGTTCTGCCTCCCCTGATGTTCAGCGGACACAAACAATAGTCAGTGGCTATGTGCTCTTCTGCAGGCAGAAGCCAGGCCATGGCATGGGAGCGTGAGACACCCCATGTGAGTCACCCAGCTTGTGCTTGCAGTTTCCCTGAACTTGAGATGTGCATGTTAGTGCTGATTGCACTGTTCGAATATCCCCCGGGTAATGGTGAGCGGCGATCCTGTCTAGTGATTTGGAAATTCACTGAAATTGCAGCTGAAGTTTCCATCAACGTGTGCTCCTGCCCTCCACGGTTACATATGCCTCCAAGCTGATGCTGCAGATCAGGTCTCCACCTGCGGCATCATTAATTGGAAGTGCAAGTAGAGAAGCACCCACATGCTCAGGACCAAAACCTTGTGGGCTAGAAATCTCCTGACTCCGTCTCAGAAGCATCAGAAAGTGTTTGAAGCTGAGTTATGATGTTTCTGCTCCCAGAAAACCTGCTGGCTCATGATCTTTTAATGACCAATATCCTTTCCATCCAGCAGGCCTAGCAGGTGGAGGCTGCAGTGGTACAGTGAGATAAGATGTTAGACTGGCTCTCTGCAGACCCGGGTTCTAATCCTGCCTGAGGTCACACATGAAAATGAATGTGGCCTTTTAGGCTCATCTACACTAGGAACGTTTTAAGACTTGTAATTCCCCACTGGCGGCTGCAGTGGTGGAGATAGTATTAGAGCTAGGGCTTGGGAATCGTCACCACTGTGTTGTCTAATCCTGAAAGCAGACAAACTGGTGGTGTGAGCCCAGAGCCCCAGCAGTGTGTAATGGGTAATTACAGGACTTAATTTTCCTAGTGCAGAAAACACTGCTATTCAGTGGGGAGTCTTCAACGCCTAGGACTTGGAATCAGGGGGTGTCATTTCAGAAGAATTCAGGGGAATGGGGGGCAAAGTTGTCAGTATGTAGAATGTTGTGATTATATTATAGCCTGCAAAGTCGGTGGTGGGTGGGTGGAGTACATAGGCCTATGAAAAGTTGGGGGGGGGGGGGATTGAGATTGATGCCCCTGCTTGGAGTGAAGCCAGGTAGGTGACCTAGGGCTAGAAAGGACAGGAGTGCCATAGGTGTGGATGGAGGTGCATTGACACAGCATTGGGAAGAACACATGCTGCCTGGCTGCAGCCACTGACACTGGTGGTCTTTGCTGGAAGCAGAAGTCACTCCCCTGCCAGGTTTCTGGTTCTTCAAGTGATGGTCCCTATTGTAGTCCACTGAGGATGGTGCACATGCATCAGTGGAATACAGGGAGGGGCCACACATCTCGAAGAACCTCCAGTTACAGGTAAGTCGTCTCCTCTTTGAGTGTGGTGGGGAAGAGCTGCATTAAGGTAACGGTTGTGAGATGGACGTGCTGCCAGAGGCTCTACGTGTTTCTAATGCAGATGGGATCTCGGGCACAGGCAGGGGGAGTGGAGCGGCTGAGCATGATGAAATGTTGCCAAGTGTGATATTCCCCATTTCTCTTTGAGCTCCTAGTGACTCATCTGTTCTCTTCTCAGGCCAGACAGGAAGGTACATTCTCATCCAGAAGCTGCGGGAGAAGGAGAGGCAGCTTCTACCGCACGAATGCCCTCTGGAGTCACTGGCCAAGTGTGGACAGTATGCCAACGACGTGCAGTTCATATTGCAGCGGACGGGCCCCAGCCTGGCCGAGCGCCCTTCCTCTGACAGTGCCCCCCAGGCTCCCGAGAGGACATTCATCCGGGCCAGCCTTCCCATCAAACCCAGGCCGGTCAGCACAGAGGTGCCCAGGTCCCGGGAGCCTAAAAAGTCTATGACCTTTAACTTGGGCCCTATGGGCTCCAGCGATCGGCTCGCCAAGAGCAAGCTGAGACTGCACAAGAGGGACAGTGTAGACTCGAAGGACAGCACCAGTCGCAGCCATCCATCCAAGGAGGAGCTGTTTAAGACTGTGCTGCACCAGCAGGAGCAGCTGCACTCCTTGGAGGTGCACGGGGATTCCCTGGAAACGGACCTCAGGCACTGGGAGCAGGACAGGGGCTCCAGCCAGGAAAACGAGATCATTTATCTGGAGCACCTGATCAGGCGGAATGAGATGGAGCTGGGTGAAGAGGAGTTCTGGCAGAGCGAGCTCCACCTGGAGAAGGAGTGCGAGAGGGAGCGGCAGGAGAAGGTGAGGAGCCTGCGGGCCACCATGGAGGAGTACACTCAGAAAATCCACGAGCTGACCACCAAGACGGAGGTCCTGGAGAAGGAGATCCAGTTAGAGATCACAGAGAGGGCCAGGCGGGCGAAAGAGGCTCCTGCAGATCTGGAGGACATGGCTGCCAAAATGAAAAGGGATCTGGAAGCCAAGGCCAAGCAGAGCGCCCAGCTGGAGAGCAGCCTGGCGAGCGTGGGGAAGGCCTTGGAAGAAGCGGAAAGGAATTTGCAGGTACAGTCTCAGTAACGCGTGCCCCTGGGGGTCAGCAGTGGAATGCAGCCGTGTTCAGCTCATGCTCTGGCCTTCCTCCCGAGCGGGGCCTACACAAGACTGTTAAGGGAGCTGCCCAGGGATCAGCTGCTGAACTGGGCCTGAAACCCCAGAACCCTCCTGACCGCTCAGATCAGTAGAGAGCTCTTTGCGGCTCTTGACAGGTTGCCATCGGCGGATAGTGGGGGTGGTCTGGGCGTGTTACAACCCCAACAGTTAGGGTTCAATACTACTTGGGTGGATAGAAAGCCACTGGAAGTG
Organism: Emys orbicularis; assembly: GCF_028017835.1. Classification (NCBI taxonomy): domain Eukaryota; kingdom Metazoa; phylum Chordata; order Testudines; family Emydidae; genus Emys; species Emys orbicularis. The sequence continues at coordinate 111,242,152 of NC_088686.1, forward strand.
CAGTATGGCTGGGAGAATTAACGGACTGGGGCTTGATCCTGCAAGGCACTGAGCACGCTCACCCTGATCCATCAAAACCCTTACGTGTCCGAATAATCCCATTGAGTTCAGTGGTACCACTCCTGTGGGTCCCTGCTTTGCTGCTCAGCGTCCTGTGGGCTCCAGCCCCGAGGAGTTAGCGCCTGGGATAGACAGTGCTTAGCAAACCATATAGTGCAGGGTGTGGGGAGAGGGACTGACTCTCACAAAACACAGCTCCTCCTGATGTGGCTGGAACGCTCATGGACATGTCCACGCTGGAGAGCGCTCATCGGGTGTGGCTCTTTGGAGCAGCATTGGCTTCATGGTGCCTGCTCAGGCTGGTAATGGGATCTGCGCAGGGAATACTCTATGGTGCTTTCCAACCACACGTCTTGGTGCTTGAGGGACGCACTTGTCCTCTCCCACACTGTGGTATCCGGGACATGCCTCCAGGGAGCACTTATGCAGCAGGTCCTGGGGTGCTGCAGCCTTTTCAACAGCTGTAGCAATGCAACAGGGAAGACGGGAGGGAAACATCATTCCTCTTAAAAACTTTAAACCCAGGAAGATTTTAAGAAGCTCAGGGCAAAGCAAAGGGCCCTTTTTCCTTCTCTTCAGCCTGCTCTCCCTGCCCCCACCCCAAGTGAGGAGCATAAGTAGAGAGGAAAACTCACTACACCTGAGTCACATATTGACAGCAGTTGCCACAGTGAGCTAGAGCTGCAGGTTAATTAGCTCATTGTGTAATCTTCTTAAAGGACTATGGGGTGGGAGGGAGAAAATCCAGAAAAGCCAAGATCAGAGAATTGCCTTGCCCACCAGCATCTTTTAAAATAGCAGGTACAAGAATTTTCAACGTTCCCCTCATGTGTCTGGAAAACCAGTGGGACTGACTGAAAGCTACCCAGGCAGCTGTCGTGGGGATGCACCTGGGCCTAGTGTTTGTGGACAGTTTTGCACAACTGTAGGGAGCCGCTTAGCACGAAGGGCCTGGTCTACACCTAAAAATGAGGGCAACCTAGCTGTGTTGCTCCAGGCTGTGAAAACGGTTGCACGGTGCACAGGGCCGGCTCTAGGCACCAGCAAAACAAGCTGGTGGTTGGGGCGGCACATTTTTAGGGGCGGCATGGCCGGTGCCAGAATGCCGCCCCTAAAAATGTGCCCCGGCCGCCCTAGCTCACCTCCGCTGCTGCCGCTCGCGCGCCATGGTGCGCAAAACAGCTGATTCGCGCGCCGCTGCTCCCCCTCCCTCCCAGGTTTGAGAGCCTGGGAGGGAGGGGGAGATCCCGAGCGGCCGCGGCGCGCGAAACAGCTGATTCGCGCGCCGCTGCTCCCCCTCCCTCCCAGGTTTGAGAGCCTGGGAGGGAGGGGGAGACTCCGAGTGGCCGCGGCGCACGCGCCGCTTCTCCCTCTCCCTCCCTCCTAGGCTTGAGAGCCTGGGGGAGGAGGCAAGGCTGGGGATTTGGGGAAGGGGCGGAGTTGAGGCGGGGCTGGGGATGGGGTAAGAAAAAAACGGGGGGGGAGGGGGCGGCCAAAATTGTTTTTGCTTGGGGCGGCAAAAATCCTAGAGCCGGCCCTGACGGCGCGTGATGTTTAGGTCAACCTCAACCCCCATTGTAGACGCAGCGAGGTTGACGGAAGGATTCTTCCATTGACCTAGCTACCACCTGAATTACCTACATTGACGGAAAAACCACTTCCACTGATGTACGAGGCATCTGCAGTCCGGTGCTACAGCAGCACGGCCGTGGCGCTGTAGTGTAGACGAACTCTTGATCTGGCTTCCTCATGCTATTTAAATTGCTGACGAGGGGAGATCCCCCGTGTAGACCAGCTCTTGCGCTATTTTGTCTTTGTTGCCTGTGAAAAGAGACAGAAGCCGAATGCGCTGCCTCACTAACAGCAATGCACCCGGCCTCTCCTCACAGCCACCCAGTGGTGTAAAGGCTTCTGCTCTTCTGGCTTTATGAAGGAATAAGCCAAGGTAGCAGGTGCTGCTGGCATCCAGCCTCCCCAGGACCTCTCCTCTGACTGGTGCTGCTCTTGAGCTCTGCTTGTGGCATAAGGTGCTGGGGGTGGAATTGACTAGGAACTATGCACACTAACCAGAGGAGGCTCCATCTGGAACTTCCCACGCCCCTGCCCAGCCACTCGCCACACGTTTGCCAGTGAGATGGAAGTTATTGTTAGCTGTAGGACGGTACCACTTCAGCTATGTCTACACTGCAATAAAACGCATGCGCCTGGCTGCAGGGTAGATGGGTGGACTCCAGCCTGAGCCCAAAAGTTACACTGCAATTTTATAGCCCCGCAAGCCCAAGGCAGATGACATGGGCCAGCCCTGGGAGTCTTACCGCAGTGTAGACACCCCTGGAGGCCCCAGCTCAGAGCGGGGACTAGGCGCTGTGCACAGAGAGAGAGAGACAATCCCCACTTCTAAGATGACCGTCTCAATGGAAAAGACACAAGAGTGGAACAGGAACCAGGCGCAGAGAGGGGAAGTGACTTACCCAAGGTCAGTGGCAGAGCCCAGCCCTCCTGAGTCTCAGTCCGGACTCCTGTGGTCTGGGCCATGTTACCTCCAGTGGGAGATCTGGATGGCAACCAGCTTGCATTTCTCATTGGAAATGCAGTGCCCTAACAAACTCCTTCTGGCCCAAAGCCGGGAGCGGGACAGCAGCCATTCCATGCGACAGGGAGGGAGGGAGCAGGGTGTGAATGCTGATGCTGGGCTAGGAGAGCAGCATGGGAGCTGGGCGTATGCTTGGCTTGGAACAAGTCAGCAGCCCCTCTGGCTTGCTGGTGGCACAAGGGCGCTGGGCTGGGTGGATTCTGGGGTCTGAGTAAATAGGTGAGATGGGGGGGTGATGTCTTTGGAAAAACCCTACCAGGAAGTTTTGTTCCTGTTGGTGTAAAAAGGCTCTCATCCCTCCTGAACCCCCTAGGAAAGCAGGGAGGCTCTAGTGTGATGCCTGTTACAGGTGACGTTCCCCCCACTTCCCACTCTCTTGTGTTCACCTAACCCCTGCCTGATTTAACGTAAACACTTCTCCTTCCCCAGCCTCCCCCAGGACAGAGCAGCATTAGTTGCCCCTCGCTAGGGATGCTTACGTTTGCAGCCATCGGACCATCTTGCGTGTTCGTGGGTGGCTCCGAACTGGTAGCTGCAAACCCTGTTTTGTATTTGTGCTTATAGTTTGCTTAAATAGAAGCACTAAGCACATGGCTTTAGTTTTTCTTCCTTTTCTGTTTAGTAGATACTGGTGCCCTCCTGTGGACATATGGAGAACTGACCGTTCTTAAAATTCCTACTTTATGATTGGTTTGATTATCCCAGTGCAAAGTGCGGCTTTGCTGGTATAGCTGCATCCACGTTTCGGAGCACTTTGCCAGTGCGGGATACCAGTAAAGTGCTCCTAGTGTAGACATAGCCTCAGTCCATCTCCTCCTACGGGAATGTTGTCTTGGCATTCCCGCTGATTAAATACTGACTTTGAACGACATGATTATTGTCACAAAGTATTGTGATTGTGTGACTGACCATCCATGACTAAAGCAGTTTTGCAGTCCGGTGTTTCTCTAACTTGGGCCCAGCAACAGGTGGGGTAACTGGAGAGAGGATCCTGTTAGATTCTCCTTCCCCTTCCCCCCGCGCTGCCTCATCTCAGAGGAAACCCTAAGACTACTTCCCTGCGACTCTGTTCTCCCACCAGGCTGCGTGAAAGCAGAGTGACTGATTCAGGCTGTCAGTCTGTTCACCAGCCGTGGTGCAGGGACAGAGGGAAATACTAATTCCAGGCTGCAGATGGAGTCAATAGGCTTGAATGCGCCAGTCTTGTCCCGAGATGACCTGTATTCCATTCCAATGGCTCTTGAAACCTTGTTTGCATTACAGCTGACGCTGTGCCAGCTGCAAGTCCGTGCTGAAGATCCTGTAGCGTGGTTTCCCTATTCTTGGTGCACAGACTGCTAGCTATAGCCACAAGGATACCGACCTCCTTTGTAAAGCGCTTTGAGATCGACTGAGGAAAAGTGCTATATAAGAGCTATGTATTAATGAGGATAGTGCTATAGACTATGCTCTGGTAGTGCATAGCGTGGTTTGTAAGCAAAGCTCTTCAAACCCTAATGTAGACAGGACCCAGCTTGGTTTCCTGTGGCCCCTTCTGCCCTGAGGTTGAAATCCAGTCTCTGTTGGTCCAGCTTTGCTCCGTTGTCTTCTCTGGAATAGTACCTAGGTGTAATCTGGATACTATGGTGTAGCCAAACTTGAGGTCTCTCCAGGACATCTGCCTTGCTATACTTCCTTGGTTTCGCAAAGATGAGTTGGAAGGAGGAGGCGGAAGTGGAGGTGGGTGTAGTCAGAGCTCCAAATATGCGGCACCCAATGAATTCAAAGCGTGCGTTTGTATCTCTTTGCAGACAGGCTTCTCCACCAGAACCCTGCAAGGAAGCCTTGAGCAAGAACCCTGCCTGCCTATGCTTGGCTGGCTGGGAAGCAAGCTCTGTCTTTATCTGGTTCTGCCCTATGCGAGAGAAAGGAGGGCGAGTGTGACTGGGTGCCTAGTTGAGATTGAGTGCCGTGGGGTATTGTGGCAAGAGGCTAAAATGAGTTTGTGGGAAGGACGCTGCTGGAATTTAGAAGCCCTGCCAGGTAGAGGAAGCAGCAGAAGGCCCATTCCAGTGAGTCTGATCAGGTGACTCAGAATAGACGCTCTTTTCTCACGGCTGGATAAGAGCCCCCATAGGAGAAGTGTCAGGTTGGTGTGTTGGTCCCTGTAGCACTCGCTGGTTTTCTCTGGCTTGGGTGCCCTGTCTGTTTTCATTTACATTTAAAAACGAACAGCAGGCAAAGTCAGCAATGCGGCCTTCCGAGAACTGGCCTACAAGGGGCTTAATCACCTCGGGCCATGCTGGTTCTGTGTGTCATAATCAGGTCTGACCTCATAGGTGAAGGATGGCAGGTTCTGTTGTTGGCTTTGGAAGCATCATGCTAGTGCAGCCCAAAAGAGGGGGTGTGAAGTGCTGAGTGGTCACCACGTCTGTGCACAAGCTGGTGTGTGTTTGGTATTGAGAGGAGTGATGTTATTTGCCCTCTTGGTGGCCCTGCTGTCTCTTGATTTAGGGACTCGGAGGAGGTAGTAGGATGAAGGGTGAGCAAGGGGAGGGGGATCAGGAGCCTTGCTGGCAGCTTCGTCTCTGGAGGTCCCATTGTATTGATACCCTTTCTGCTCGGCAGATGAGGCACAGCTGTGGAGCTTATCCTGTTCACCCTGTATTTTGCAGGCCCAGAATCAAGAGCTGGAGGAGTTAAATAAGGAGCTGAGGCAATGTAATTTGCAGCAGTTTATTCAGCAGACGGGAGCCACAGTGACTGTTTTGCAGTCCAGACCTGAGGATGAACCCCAGCTGGATCAAACTAACCACGAACTGCCAGCCTGCCAGAGAAACGGAGGTCAGAACGCAGTTTGGAGACTCGTTTATTTAATGAGCGGGGCGCTTGCTTTAAGACCTGCCACTATGCTGGGCTGAAATGCTGCTTTTAAAACCTCCTAATTCCATTCTAACTCTTGTCATCTCCCTGAGATTTCCTTGTCAAGGTATCTATAGCTTTCTTCTGTTACCCGCCATTGCCTCCTGTCTGGTTCCTTCACCGCTTGGACGTAGTTCAAATATCGAAGCTGGATGGACTCGACCAAAATACTTCTGTAGTTACACGCATTGAGATTAGGGTCATCAGGGCTCCTGCTTCAGTGTCAGCCCATCCGCCATGTGGGCTGGGAACAGATTGTCCGCACGGTGGCTAAGTGCATTGTGGGGGGGTTTCATCTTCCTTTAGAGCAGAGGGCATAAGGCTCTGCTAGCAGCAGGATATCAGGGCTAGAGGACCAGAGGTCTGGTCTGATCTGACAGATCTGTGCTGCTGTAACTCACTACCTTGGGCGGTGTTAGACGCTGGATTTGGGGGGTTGGCTTCCTACCAGTGTACCCACCCCTTCTACTCCTTTCCTAGAGGGAGCGATTGTGGAACAGTCCATAGGCCAAGGCTTTCAAACCGTGGTGCATTAAAACAGAAGTGGCTTCGGTGGGAGCTGGGGTTATACTGCCCCCTGAAAGACAGGTTGCTTCTACTTAGGGGCCTAAGTATGGCTGTAGGAGCCTGGCTGTAAGTACTGGCATTGAAAATGTTGTCAGTAGTGTCTCGGTGGGAGTTGTCAGCAAATGAGGGTGATAGGACCGCGGCTGGGCCTCCTGCACTGCACCCACCATTATGTGTGTGGTGGGTAGGGTGAATGAGAGAGACCCAATTCCTGGCTTCTAGAAGCAGAGACTAGAGGAGACTGTTCCACCTTCCCATGGGTCTGGGGAGGAGGGTGTACCCATCTCCTGAGGTGATTGTCCCAGGGCTTCCCACCCCCTTTGGGCAGAAGTGGCCAGCCCTGGAGAGGTGTGCGGTATGCTTGAGCCCTCTCCTCGCTGTGGTACTGCAGAGGCTGTTTCTGCCCAGCCAGGAGGCAAGAAAGAGCTGAAGTGGGGAGAGGCCCTGGCCTCACACTGCTCTGTTGCCATTGGCAGCTTTGCTCTGGGTCAGGAACCCAAATGTCTGAATTGGCCACTCTGCTTACCAGCCTCTGGACGGCTGAGTGTGACATCACTAAATGTACGTGTGTGGTGGAGAAGCAGGTGGCTGAGAAACTGAACCTACCCATAATTCCAAATACCGTGGTAGGTGGCAGGAGGGGGAAAGAAACACAGAGCAGTGACGATTAGCTGGGAATCTGCTTCCGTTCAGTTACGGCTCTTTATGTACTGTGGGCCCGATTCTCCCCTGGTGTCAATCCGTAGCGCTCCACTGACGGTGGTAGAGTTGTGCCTGTTGCACCAGGTGAGAGTCTGGCCCTGTATGTTTTCAACATCCTGCGATTCCAGAGACCAGACTGGTGTCTTCTAATGCGCAGAGACCGAACGCGTGTCTGTTCTGGTTGAGCTGGGACTGCAAGGCAAAGATGGGTTCTTCACACAGCCACATGCAACTTTGGAAGTGGGGAGGGGAATCCTTTCCTTCAGTGATCTTGGCTGAGTTGTGGCTGCGTTCATCCCTAAAGGCAGTTCAGCCTCTTTACACGGGAGGATAACATCAGAAGAGCTCTTGATTCCGAGGCTGAGTGCAGAGACATGAGTGCGACGGTGTAAAAAGCTCTTTTGCTGATGGGGAAGGAAGCGTTAATGCTAGCTAGTTTTCAAAGTATTACACGTGGTTTGTAACAAAGGGAGAAACACAGTCCCCTGGGGATTAGATGTTGTTCAGTTCAGGAAGAGCTGGTAGAACGTCTGTCCATTGTGAGTAAAGACATGTATGATATTCGTGCAACTTCCACTATAACTTGCCAAATCATAGCCGAGGAGGTGTTCGCTCGCCGCTGTCACTGTGGATGCTGGCGTACATGAGATTTGTGTGTACTGATGATTCAGATCTAGACTGGAAAACCTGCCTTGACTGCAGCACAAAGCAGAGAGCTCCCATGGTATGAAGGACGTTAACCTGTGCAGCGGGCACAGTGCTATAAAGAACACTTGGGGTGTGGAAGGCTACAGAGAAGTGTTTGAGACGGGGATTATTCACAGGGATCTGAATTGATGACTGTGGCGGAGGGACATGGAACAAAGGTTTCGCCACTTCTTCCAGTAGCACTACTACTTGCTGGGCCATAAAGAAACTGCTTTAGTGTAGCCTTAAAGGCTTCTCTGAGCCACATGAAATGTATGAGTGATTTAGAAAGAGGACCCCCAAGACTGGAGTCAGGGTAGGCTTTTCTCCACAGTAGTCTAGAAGAGGGGAAGCCCCTTCTGATCCCCCTTTATTACTGGGAAGAGTCCAGGCGCAGCCCCCAGACACCTTTTACATGAACGTCCCTGCTGGGGAGCTCTGGACTGACCTGTTCCAAGGGTGCTAGCAAAGCAAATCCAGCTTGACACTGAACCGTGAACTTGTTTCTCCTCCCTAGGCCTTCTCCATCCCAGCACAGACTCTCCTCCTCGACCAAGCGCCAAGCAGTTCCTCGGCCATCCACGGAACCTTCAGAACCCACTGGTGTCCAGCCTGAACCCCGAGGGTGTGTATGTTTGAACTGGCCTAAGCCCTGTTGTGCTCCTAATGCCCAATCTTGCCAAGCAGCCCTGCGAAAGGTCTAGTCTCCTTGCAACGGTGGCAGCTATCGCCTGCGCGGAGGAGGCTGTGACCCAACTCTCAGACCGCTCGGTGTTTCTCTCCTGCTCTCTCCTCCTTTCTCTGGTATTTGATTGCAAAACAAATAGCTGCTCTAAAACAGCAAAGGCTTGGCTGTCCTGCAGTGCCTACCGTAAATCCTTGTGCGTTAGGGCCCTTAAATAATAGTTAGCAAGTGGCAACCAGAGCGTGAGGGATGGATGGGGTCTGGCAGCCGTATTACTTGAAATGATGGGCTGTGGGGCCATGGTGCCGTGTAGTGCAATAATGCATTAAAAGCATCCTGCTGTGTGATGTCTGCGCTATGAATAGGTGCCAACGTGACCGTGACACTTAGACCTGGCACCATCCCCTTCTCTGTGTCCCACCACTAGGGAGAAGCTCGCTGCCAGAGCAAGCTCTGCAGTTGACTTCGCTCCCAAAGCCAGTGTCTTTGCTGTTCAGTTTAAAGAGTCATCTCTGCTAGTTCAAGCCTGTTAAAAACTCATTGGGTTGGGATGCCGCGTGCTGAGTACTAGGAGCTTCCTCACCAGCAAGGGACAGGCGTTGCTCTGCACACGCAGCAACGCATTTGCCTGCGCCCCGACTCCCATGATGCATTGCGCTGCCAAAAGGACTCTCGAATCCCCTGCCCCAATGCTGGTAGTTGCAGGAGACGTCCCGTTGGTGTTAGCGAAATGGCACCGTGGGAGAGCCCAACGTAGAGCAGTTACAGCTCCCACCTGGAGAGTCTCTCTTGGTTTTTTATGATTCTCTGCAGAGAATCAAGTTATTGCTGTACTGGGTCAGTTGGCCTGGTGTCCCCCCGGAGAGTGTGCCTGCACTTTCCCCCATCCCCACAGCCTCCTCCAGTTTAGCATGAACAAACCTCGGCAGCCATATGCAAAAGAGCCAAAGGACCCCAAACCTTTAGGCCTGTCAGAGACTCCACACTTCAAAACTCAACCGCGACACTTACTTGCTCCTGGCCAAGATGCTGGGTGCCCGTCTGCGTGTTTGCTGCACCAGCAAGCACGTTCTCTGCCCTCCTACACATACGAACGGGGGGGCCAGTGAGATGGATCAGAAGCTAGAAAGCTGTGGAGCAAGATGGGAATTCCCATGTGCAATCATTATTGCACCTCTGGCATGCAGACCTCCTTGCGTTGGTTAGAAATACCAACACCCTTGCAGTGGGAGGCTGCTGAGGATGTCAACTACTTATTTTGCCCCGGGTCAATGGTTTGACTTGTTAGAAGAAGGGGAAGAAGTCTTTCTGGTTGTGCCCTGCTCCTTCCCCGGATGCAGCCACGCATTCGGCTGTTTGTTTAGATGTGGCAGACTGCACTGTAGTGTGACAACACATTTGACCCACCCCGTCCATTAGTTGCAATTCAGATCCCCCTGAGAAATGCAGAGACCCCCAATCCTTCCGCATGGGGATACGCAGACTATATTTTACTGCAGAGCCTTGGTGCCATTTTAACACTTTAGTTCTGATTTTCACAATGAGCTTTTAAAAACTGTAAATAAATTGGTGGTTAGGGAATTAAATGGGGAGGGGGTGGGGAGATGGGGTCTTACCCTGGAGGGGGAAGGAGCCAAATGGGGATTTTTATCAGAGACATTAAATCCTTTATCTTGAAGGATGCTGGGGGTCGGTGGCTGAGACTGCAGCATCCTACCCGGACCAACAGGGAAAGAGCCACAGCTGCCCCCACCTCCCCGTAATGCGCAGTCCCCTCTCCCAGGTGCAAGGACTGCTACAAACTCCACCTATCCATTTGAGACCTTTTCAGGGCACTTAGCCAAGGGGGTAGGCGTACCACCACCCCGTGCCATCCATTGCAAATAAAGCACCTTCCTTTGCAGACCAAGCGGTCGCTTCCGAGTCGCTCTCCTTTTTTCATCCTTCTGCTGCTCTTGCTGGTCCTGGTGGAGGGGAATGGGGGCCTGCAAAGGAGAGGATTTAGGTCCTGGACCAAAGCCCATCTAAGTCAACAGGAGGCTTTGTATTGACTTCAGTGGGCTTTGGATCAAACCCTATAGGGATGTGTCTGTTGCTTGAACTTTCACTGGATTGTGTTTCTTCCTCGTTCATGCTGGAGTGGCGGAGGGGTGGGGGGCGAGGCATTGCCCAGCTAGTTATTGGGAGGCAGAAATGTGTGCCTTTGAGAGGGGGGGAGAGCTTCATGCTCTTCTCAGCAACCCCCTTTGGAACTTGGCATCTAGCCCTACCTGGTTAATTCCAGGAAACACTGGAGCACCTTCAAAGAGCTGCACAGGGCATGCCAAACCCTTCCCACCCAGCCTATGGCACTGGAGTGAGTGGGGAAGAATGACTTTGCACAGATCTTCATAACAGTGCTTTTCTATACCAGGCCTTGGCATCTCTGCCCCTCCCCCAGAACCAGCTTGGGAACTGTCCAGTTAATTATGCTAATTTAACCTGCATCCTCCTCCTTGGTGCCTGTTCTCTTTAGCAAAAGCAAGTGAATTGTGCTGATCTTTTCTTTGGCCCTTTCCCCTCTCTGCTAAACATTTGCCCTTTTTAATATCCTAAGGGACGGTGACCATAACATTGGGTCAATATCAGAACACACAGCAGCATACGCTGTCTTGAGTACTTACGGATGGATGCTGCATAACACGAGCATTTCTCCACGTAGTACAGCAAAGATCCGCCTGTAATTCTCCCTTGTAGCATTTTAAGAGTATAAACACCAGACCTGGAATATTGGATCTGCTCATTTCACTAGAGGGAATCATCGTGGTGTCTGTAGGTTCATCTCCACTCCCTTTAGATTGAAGGATATCCTTTTATATTGCAAATACATGGTTTCAGCATACATCTTCCTTTTTTCCTTTTCTTATTAAAAACACTAACCCACCAAGATGGGGTCACTTAGTTTATTTTTGTATGTCTTGCAGTCGTGTCAACAAGGCAGAGCATCTGGAGGTAGAAAGGCCCAGCCACTGGAGGAGGGATTTGCCTTGCAAGTGTAACTGTATATAAGTAAAACCATGTTCCATATATATATATATATATTTTTTACTCCTTTGTATCATGAATGGATGTTGATGGCCATACGAAGTGTTTTTACAGACTGATGTGTTTTAAATAACAACACAACAACAAAAACAATTCCACCCCATTTGGATGAAAAAGACCTGTTGTGTTTTTTTTAAATGCTTTATCTATTTTAAAAAAAATGAAGATGCTAATATTTCTGGGAATCCATGTAGCCCTCATAAGATGCATCAAACGACGAAAGACCCTTGTCGATAAAGCAAAGGACTGCCTTTGATGAGGGGTACAAGACTTGTCTGGGCTAAACAAACGCTAAGCACATAGTGGGTCTTCTGTGCCATGCTCTGATGTTCACTTCCCAGGGGATACTATGTGCTACTGCTGTACAATGAAGGAGCCATGGAAGCCAGGATTGTGTCCCATATAACGCACTGTGACTCTCCTGTGGTCGCTCGTGTTAATACCCAACATGTGAGGAAAATGGATGTTTATCGGGAAACATAACGAACTATCCAGCTGCCTGGGAGATGGGGAACTCTGTTCGTAGTCCTGCGGAAGCCAGGTTTGTACAATCTGGGGGAGAACTTGTACAACCTGTTGCTCTTTGGACCAGGCAGCATCATGACTAGGAGCATCTGCCTGATGCTGAACAGAATTAGCAAAGACTTTCCAGATGTGGTATAATGGGATTGAGGGGCTGCTGGTGATGTCTTGTGCCAAGTGCATCATCTTTCAAAAGCGTCATTTGCAAAGTAGAGAGGACTTGAGATGGAATAGCTGGAGTGACATCTAGTTCCTAATGAACCGCAACTCTCACCCTGTGAGTCTTGATATTTGTATTTACATACTGGACCCCTCCTGCTTTCTAAAACACATTCAGGTCATTGAAAAAATGGAGGTAAAAATGTTGATGCTTGAATGGTAAACTGGCATATGCATGAAGCTTCCAGTAGGGCTGTCTTTGCTACAGGTAGCTTCACCCTGACCTGGGATTCATTGTCCTTCAACCTCCACCCATATAACTCCTCCAGAGGTGTCTGCCTCTCTGTCTTAAGGCCAGTTCAATAGGTTGCATGTCTACCTACCGTGCCCTGTAACTCTGCAAAAGCTCTGTCTACACCTGGTTCCATATTGCAGAAGCCCAGATGTACATCGAACTGAGCCAGGATTGGAGAGATCTGTGGGTCAGGGGAAAGGAAAGTTGAACACTTGCTCTGTGGGGAGTGTCTTGGCCGTTGTCCCCTAATACTTAAATGCCATATGTATTATTGCCATTAACCAGTATTTCCAGCCATTCACCCTTTTCCTAATGGAAGTACTGAAAAAAGTGGTTCATTCGTTGGGTATTTGCTGCTCTCGTTTGTCAAGACAGCTCTCTTGTGCCTGCTCACTGCTTACACTGGCAAACAAGTTTATTCGGATGGTGGCTTACTGTAACCTGAGCAACCCATTGGTTTTCTGCTGTGGCTGTCACTGCCCTAATTGGCCTAAAATACACAGCGGAGAATCCGAATGCTCCTCCTTGAAAACGCTCTGGTTCAGAACCAGGCTGCTGTTCATGTCATACAATATACATGAGCTAAAAGGGGAGGAGTAGAATGGAAACAGCCTCTTGCTGCTATTCTGCGCTTATTATGGTAGCACCTATAGGCCCCAATTGAGATCACGGTCCCGTTGTGGTAGGTGCTGCACCAGGTGTAAGATGACACAGTTCCTACCCCTAGAAGCTTGCTGCCTGGTCTTTCATTGTGAGTTCTCTTTGAGATTCCAAAGGATAGAATCCAAATATTCCTTCCTCCTTTTAAATAAATAAATACATTCTAATGAATGCTGCATTAGTAACATTTCTGATCTAGATGCGTCTCAAACCAAAGATGACCATTGTGTTCTGTTTCTCCTCTCAGGGTGAGCAACAGGCTGTGTTGCTGGTCTGAGACTTTTTCAGGAGCAGAGAGAGGAGTTGACTCCAAACATTCTGTAATGCTCATTCATCAGTTTTTAGAAACCTCTGCTTTCCAGGGCTGAGTAACTGCTTAGCTTTTCTTGCAGATTTCTGACCCGTTTTACTAGGTGTGAATGGATACCATTCAACTTGAAACTCTCCAATGTGGGGGGAGGGGGAGCAGGGATGGTCAGAAAAGAGACTGTAAACAGGACATTGGGATTAATATTCGTTGAGTGTTTCACCCAATTCTAAAAATCAAGCTGCGTTCTCCCTAGCGTTCTCAAATCTTACTCAATGTACAAATTGGATAGGGTTGACAGGCAAAAACTTGACGTTTGTGTAAACAAAACAGGCTTGAACTGCAAGAGACTGGGAACAGGTGAGTTCATCTTGGAAGTTGCTTTTCTCACCATAATCCTATTTTTTTTTAAGTGTTATCAAAACCTCCATCAGAACAAGCTCTTTAACAAGTGCACGTTATTGGGCTGTGATATATGGGGAATGATGGACATGCTGTCTAACATTTCATGCTGAATGTTTTTACTTGATGGCCAGTAAAAAAAATTACTTTAAAAAAAACCAAAACCTCTGTCCCAACATGTTTTTCCATATTTTAATTGTGAATTGGAAACGGGCAAGTCTAGGGAATGGGACTGGATGATACCTAGAGGTCCCCAAAGTTCTGATTTTTGTTTTACAAATGTCCTATATACTGTATACAAAAATGTGACTTGGATGCTGTGTTCTTTGTAAAAACACTTTCTATGTATGAATGTATCCTGTGTTCTCAAACATTGTCTGGTTTAAATAAACATACAGAAAGGATTTGTGTCAAGTGATTTCCATAGTGTGTGTGTGTGAGACTTCAAACACTTAGTGGAGGCCTCTCTTGCTCTTCCCCCAAATGTATGTTTCCTTCAGAAGTTTCTGAAGAAGAAGCCTATCCCCCTTCACAAAATTATCCCACTTGCTTTCCATCTTCCCTGCAGAAGAAGCATACTGGAGAATTCTGAAACACACCCACCCACACCCTACCTACCTCTGTTATGAGTTCCTAGCATCTGCAACCAAGAGCTAGGTCCCACATTGCTAGGTGTTGGACATACCCTTAGTGGGAGACCAGCCCTCCCCTGAACAGTTTACATTCTAAGGGTGGGATTTTCAAAAGCACTTCAGAGGCAGGAGCATAAATCCCACTGACTTCCAATGGGGCTTGTGCTTCTAATTCAGGAGCTTCTGAAAATCCCACCCAAAACAAACAAGGCAGGAAGAATACCCCCATTTTACAGATGGGGAACTGAGGCTCAGAGACTAAGTGACTTGCCCAAGGTCCCAGAGTGTGGCACAGCTGGGAACTGAATTCAGATGTCTTAAGTCCCAGTCCAATCCTTTAACCTTCTGTGTATGAATAAATACACACCCACTATAACATTTCTCTAACTCCTGAACACCCAATGGCTGGCTGGCTGGCAGGAATTGGGGCATAGGAGGGTTTAGGGTAGCTGTATTTGATATTAATGCACATGTACTCCAGTAGGACCCTACTGTTCCTCCTGTTGAGCTGGAGAATACCAGCTACTCTGTATACCAACCCCCCCCCCCCCCCCCCGTTTGATTTACATTATTTAATTCTATTATGGGGCTCTACTCATCTGAAACTCTGGCCTTTCCATGCACCTAGCCCCCTAATTGTCAGCTGTTGAGGGAAGCTGAGCTACAGACCTGCCCTGGCCTTTAGTCTCTGGTTTCAGGTGTGTTCTGCATCTCCAGTGAGATTACCCTAACCTGGAGGAATGCTGCGTTCTTCCCCCTCCACAACCCCAGTGGTTCTCTCTTAACACTTCCCATCAGCCTCAATGCATCCGACCTCCTAGTGAGGCAGCTGGCAGACTCACTGAGCATGTAATATAATGGAGCTGACCAGGGCAGTAGGTAAGGCCTTGTGTAGAAGGAAGAAATGTTGAGAGTGGCAGGGAGTTCTTTATCTTCCCCTGCTCTGAACCCATGAAGGGACAAATCCCCATGTGACTGGAAGTGCTAAGGCCCAGAATTGTAACCTCAAGACAATGTATATACATTGGAGTAGTATCTTCATGGTAAGAAAGCATTTCTCCATATAATCCTCCTCTTGCCATTCACATGTGCAGTGAATTAGAGCTTTACGTATTTTATGATCATGAGGGTAAAAATCATTTGATGCCTTTTTTTTTTAAAACCCTAAAGTGCTTTACAAACAACAGACGAAGATAATCGTCACTGAAAAAGCAGCCATCTCTGGGATGAAACATGGCAGCTTTTTAATATTGCACAACACTTTAGGACAGGAAGTGAAGAGCACTGTATTAGATGATAAATGCAGGGTGGGTTAGGCATAATGTGATCAAGCAAAGTGGAAACATTTAATTGGCTTCCCTAGGTTTGATTCTTTAAAAAAATCTCACACTCTCAAACACGTGCACACATTAAATATCCACAAAATGACCCACCACTAATATCTGATCTGAGCCTGCTCATCCTCCATCCAGAAAGCCTGAGAACAAAAGCCTTGTGGCAAGAATTAACAGTCAGCAGATCTGGGCGCTCTCGGGCCAAGGCGGAGTGTGAGGTCTGTAATAAAGGATCTTTTCACTGCAGATGCCCTGCCATCAGATCCTGCTTGTTTGAAGCTTGAGCGCCTCAGTTAGATGCATCTGCCATCCTGGTTCACAAGGTAGGAGAGAAATAGGTTTGTTTATACTTTAAAGGAACTGAAGAGTAAATTTGCAGTAACCATGAGTAATTGCAGACAACATTAATATACTAGAAGAATAAACATTGTCATGTGTGTAGCAAAAGAAAACACAGCGGACACCTTGATTGCTTACTATATTACTGACTGCTATGTAATGGGCTACTGAAATGGGTACCTGCAGGTCAAAAGTCTGGATTTTTCCAGGGAACCAAACCTAGTTAGGTTCCCATCTGCTATTAAATCCCAGTTTAAGCAGCAGCAGGGAGAAAAGCAGAGGAAGAGACAGACTTCTATTATAAAGCCCTATTTTAGCACTTTTAATCTCTGGTTCAGAAAATCTGTTTGCCCTGGAACTTTTATCTGGAGGCAGAGGAGAAAGAACATTTCCCCTAAGTTTGAAGAAGAGTCAAACCTGTTTGAGTTGCAGGCTATTTTAAAAAAAACGTAACTGATTTGAAATGTTGACTTAAGTGTAATGTTTTCCTTCCTTTAGTTCGACACCTGCATGTTATTTAACCCCCTCAAACATTCCTTTGAACTGCATCTCTCCAACAACTCCCACTCACTGGCTATGTAAAATAAATAAATTTGTAATTAAGCAATGTTGTTAACTTCTGGTGAGAGCTTTGGGCTTAATCATGGCTAGGTGATTTCGATGGGAGTTTTGTGCTACACTTCAGTGAGAATGTGGAGGAGGGGGATGGGTATAGGAGTTCTGGAATCAGTTCTGGTCTTGACTCTAGAGGTGGATGGAGTTTGTTATAGTGACTGGGAAACCTCTTTGTATACATGGTTGCAGACATGGTGCTACTAGAAAAACTTTTAAATTCCATCTTTAAGCCCCCCATACCTCTCTCCCCTTCCCCCCCCCCCAAAAAAAATCCTTATGTTTTCAGAGTTTTAGTGTGAAGTCTCATCACCACCTTTAACATGGTCTGGAACTGATTACTGTGAGATTTTTTTTTAAAAAAAGCGCATTTTAAAAATATTTGGTATCTTACCACATCTTTTACAAAATAGACACAAGCAGATAAATGAATACAGGTCATTTATCTTCTAGAGCAGGTCAAAAAATGAAGAAAAAAATTGGGGAAACTTTTGCCATTGCTTTCTGTAACTTCTGTTTTTCCTGGAAATTTTTAAAAAATATTTTTATAATGTATTTTTTGGGCTGCCTGCCTAGTTTGGGGTCACTTGAACGTTTTGTTTCCCTTCCTCAAGAGCTGTGACCTCTTCACTGCTGTGTTGGGAGCAAGCTGCTGCCACCTGGAAAACATCCTGTTTCACAGGAAATGATCCCCTCGCCTCGTGCTCAGCAGGGACGATTTCTGGAAGTAGTAACAGTAGAAAAGCTATCTAGTAACAACAAAACATTGTAGCTTCCTGCGTTGCCTTCTGTATGTAAATGGGTTCAAGGAGTTAGGGTTGGCTGCTTGCTGTAGGTGTCTTTCCTCTGACCTTTTAAACCCCTTTTCATAGACTGATAGAATTTGAGGCCAGCAGAGACCATTGTGATCACTGGTCTGACCTCCTCCAGCATGGGTTTAACCAAGGTGCCAATGGCTCAAGGTGGTAGAAGAGCTGCGTGTTGGGCTAGCACCAGCTGGAGCAACTCCTCCATGGCTGCATCTGCACTGACCATTTTCAGATCTTCTCCCATGGCTGGGCTGGCCGTGGAGCTAGTGCTGGGGAGGAGCATTAGTATAGGCCAGGGGCAGGTGTTTGTGGTGTTGGGTCTAGCCAATGCAATGGAAATACCTGCGCCTGGTCTACACTCACGCTCCCACGGGTAGAGCTGCACGGGCGAGAGACCATTTCTGGAGAAATCCTGAAGGAAGAAGTCATATAAGGAACTGGGTGTTTGGGAGGGGGGGAAGGGCTTAGTAGTGTTGTCATGACTTGGACTAATGTTGGCTTATGGGCAAGGACACTGCACCCTTTCCCTCACTGGAATTTCTAATTGGAACATATTAAATTATATCTGTCATGCTGCTTTCTTCCCCACCTATTCCCTTTCCTCTTGCATCAGGTGTCTGTGACAGCCAAGTACTCTGCCATGCTCTTTGCTCCCAAGAGAGGGAGTCCTGCTAGTGTCACAATCCCCGCCATCCTTCCAGGCAGCACTGGCACAGAAGTAGCATAGCACGGCTCCAATTAGAGGGTGGCTTCAGACTGCAGCAGCTCAGATCCAGATGTGATCAGTTAGTGACTGAACACCTGGGGCTAGCAGCCAGGCAGGTACAAAAGCAGCATTATCTGGAGCCCCCAAGCGGAAAAGGAGCCATGGTTCAGGCTGGGTCCTGAGCAATTTGCTGCTTGTAACCACTCGTCACTTCCTCCTCCAAGGCAGGCTGACGAACTGTGGTCAGGGTTAGCTAATAAACCCTGGGCTCCAGCTGCTATTCTAACCAGGCCTCTGCTGTACTGCAGTAAACAAGCTCCCTTTAGCTTGATGATTGCAATGGACATGGGAGGGGAATTCCTCTGGTATGCTGCCTTACCGCTGTGGAGCTGCAGCTTTCACATCTCTAACCTGGGAAAGTGGAGGGGAATCTTCCAAAGCACAATTCCCTGGGACTGTCAATGGGGTTTGTGCTCCTAAATCCCTTAGGCACATTTGAAAATTGGTCTTGGGTTCAGGTACAGACCCTCTCTTGCTTTTAGCGGAGCCCAGCCCCATACAAATTGATGAGAACGTTTAGCCCTTTAGCTGGTCCTCCTCTCAAGGCTATGGAAGTGCTTAAGTTAGGAGTTAGATAAGTGTTGCAGATAGAATCCTGAGGCACAGCCGGTTAGGGATGTGCCTGTGGAGTTAGAACCCAGGTAGTCTCAATTTCCATCCTGCACTCTAACTACCAAAGCCCATTAACCCAACTGGATGTTCATTATGACACTTGCAGCTTATGGCAAAGCATCAGACCCTCACACTCCTGCTGGTGGTTTCTGTATCCGATCCACTAGTTACATATCTAGTGTTAAACTTCCGGCAGATCCCCTGCCCTTTTTTAATGTACGTTGCTTTACCACATGCTTGCTGTTGTCTGTTGGGAAACTGTAGGCTGGGGTCTGAAAGGTGGGGTGGGCTCTGTCTCGTCTGTCCTTGCCCCCCTAAAAAGGATGCTGGGGTGGCCAAGCTGCTCATCTTGTCTTTGTGTGTTTCTATGCTCCTCTTCCATGTCGTTGCACAGGCCTAGAAGGGGGCAGATTTCGGGGCCTCCAGTTGGAATGAATGGACATCTCCCTTTGACGCATGAGCTCTCCGAAGCTGTAGTGACTCTGCAGAGCTGATGGTAATAAGTAGCAAAATCACATTAGTCAGTCAATTGAGCAGATGTGACTGAATCCACACAGGGAGCAGATCTATTGAGTAGAGAGCTGTCATTTTTACCTATGCACTTTTCTGACCACCCCCTCAGTTTAGGTTCAACGTGCACTGAAACTGCTAAGGCAGATTCAGTGTTTGAAGCACTCAGGCTACGTTGGAAAGAAACTGTTTATTGCACACCAGAGACTCATGGGGTTTGTGTAGTTAGATGCTGAGTTTCTGCACGTGTGGCTGCCGGAGCATGCCCTCTGCTATGCACACATAACTCTCATTGACTTTTGTGGAAGGTTTTGCATGCATGCCAGCTCTAAGGGTGGAATTCGGCCCTTTCCTTCCAAATGCAGATTACCCTGGCAAACAGGCTGGCTCTCTCCTAGTAAAGTGCTGCTTGTGTCCGGGTTCTTCTCGAGCCAGTACTATTTTCAGACTGAGTAGTTGCTCCAGGTCACTTGCATAAAATCCCTATGAATGAATGAATAGGTAGAGTGGCATAGGTCAGGGACTGGATGGCTGTGTAAGCCAAGGAATAATGATTGCGATTTGTGGAAAGGGCTGCAGCAGGCAATGAATGGGACAGAGCTGAATCTCACCACCCATTGAGTAATCAGCCAAGGAGACAGATGCTGCTGGAAAGCAAACGACTGGAGCATGGCCTCCGATCTGCAGTATGTGCCATAAAAGGAGGGGCAAGCGGGGAGATCCGTTTATGACACACAGTTAGGGACAGAAGCCCTGGGGCCTGCAGGGTAAATAAAATCCAAGCTGGGTTTAAGTTCTCAGTCCAGCACATTGCTTTGCATGGCAGAAGCTGAACTCTTCCCATTCATAAAGGAGAGGAGGGTGTTGAGAATAAGTGAGCCTCACGTGCAGGGCTGATCTGAGCAATGGGCTAGATCCGTTCTGTATGGGAGGGGAATCCCTTCCAAAAGGGGGGGGGCTTGGCTTAAGATTTAGCTTTCTTCCGGAGTAAAAATGAGCTGCCTGGCTGCAGTGCGCTGCTTTCCCTCGGTTTTCCCAAACCCCTGCTTCAAACGAGACTTTTCTATCTTTTTACAAATGAGCTATTTCTCAGTTACGTGCCTTTTGTCCTCAAGAAAGTTAGAGCCCCTGGGACTCCTGCTTGAATGTGAGTGACCCAGGTGCATAGTCATTTTTGCAATATGCAAAAACAAGTCCTCTTTCTCACCCTCCGCTCAACAGCTCACTTGTAGTGCTCTGTCCGAAGGCTCCTGCTTGCCCACGCCGTGCATGGGCTGGATAAAGGGGGCAAGTATAGTTCAATTCAGATTAGCTCACGCGCAAAAGGAACTCTGTTTCACTTATAGGGAAAACCCCACTGGCATGGAAACTCAGCATTCTCCAAGAGGCTAGAGTCTGCTGCATTGCCCTGAATCAGAGCATTTCTAACTCTGCTGGTGGAGTCATCGCTTAAGCATTATTAACCATTACATTGCTGGTTGAACTGCCCAGCTCCTGTGTTTAGCTCTTGCAGCAGGCATGTGGCTCTCAAGGGCCTGATGATTTCATTCATGGGCAAGATGGCTGCAAATTTGGCTGATGGGAACATTTGATCAGGTGCTCTTTTGCTTACTCCTATAAGTGAGATGCTTGCTATTGTCCTCTCAGGGGTGGTCTACACTGGGGGGGGGGGGGTGTTGATGTAAGATATGCAACTTCAACAATGGGAATAGCATAGCTGAAGTCGATGCATCTTATTTCGACTTACCTCCGGTCCTCACGGCGCGGGATTGACGGCCACGGCTCCCCCGTCGACTCTGCTACCGGTGCTCGCCCTGGTGGAGTTCCGGAGTCGACGGGAGCACATTCGGGGATCGATATATCAATCCCCGATAGATAGATCGCTACCCGCCGATCCGGCGGGTAGTCTGGACGTACCCTCAGAGTCAGTGTAGGTATGGAGAGGAGATGGGGAGAGAGGCAGTTTGAAGGCTAAAGTAACATTTTCACTGCTATCAGCTACTGTACATGGTGTTAGATTCCTGCAGTGCTGCTAGTGGGATTTTGTGGGTCTTGTATAAACCGTGGTCCAGCAGCTGCAAAGGTAGTTGAGTTTAACAAGGTAACAAATGCCTTTGATGAATGACCCTCCTTGTGTCTTACAATGTCATCTGCCATTACAAAGAGAGGAGTACGGCCAAGTGGAATAGAAAACATGCCCGCCAACTTCCCCTCCCTGAGTGAGACAGTGCTAACATCCCTGGAGGATTCTATTGCTGGTGGTAGTTTGCAAGTTGATTCTTGAATAGCATCTCCACTGTTAGATACATACAGGGCTTTGGAGCTGTGCTCCGGCTCCGCTCCAGCTAAAAACCTGCAGCTCCACTGCTCCGCACTCCAGCTCCGGGCTCCGCTCCAAAGCCCTGCATTTATATACAGATTTCAGTATCACAGTTCCCACTCTTTGGACAACAGGAAAGAGACATGGACATGCTCTCCTCTGCCACTTTTGCGACTCAAAGATTTTTAGATTAGATTGTGCCCCCTCCTTCCTTTACAAATGGTGTGTTGATTGCAACCATGTCCATTAAATTCATCTCCCAAAGCACTTTGAAATGGGTTCACTAGGGAGTAGTGCTTTTGCTGGTGTGAGTTATACCTTCACCAGCTACAGTACAGAAAACAGAGTGGACTCCAAGGCACTGCACTAATACATGAAGGGCTGAATCATGTATTAGTGCAGTGCCTTGGAGTCCACCCAGGGCTCTAGTACAACTGGGATGGACTGGCTGGTCCTGCGGTGCAAGAGAGCTCTGTGATGACCTATATTAATCATGTCATGACACTTCTATGTTTTAGGGGAGCTGGTTACAGCATTTTCTTTACCACGGTTAGGGCTTCCTGGAGCCCTATCTGAACATCAACTGTTACTGAGAAGTGTAACAGGGATCCAAACACTCTGATTTGATGTAGACAGAATCCAGTCTCATTAGCTGTTCTCAAGTGAAGACCTCTGGTCACAAATTCACACCATCTGACCCTTTCGTAGCTAGCACTGCTGAAATCCTCCCCTGGGGATACATGACCCAGATCTGGCACCTGTTTAGGAGGAGGGCAGGCGCTTAGGGTGAAGGTTTTCTGAGCTTTGTTCTTATCAAACTGAATTCTCTAGTCTCGTCTCAGGCCGAATAACTCCTGTTTAACCTTGGTGCCTTTGTGCTGTAGAGCTCAGAGGCTTGGACTGAAGGAGTAATCCAGGCAGAGTCTCCACTATCCTGCCCACACACCCTATACCATTCCATTAAGTGACCTGAAGTGTGTCATCTCTGCAGTTTTCAGTAGCTGGGCTTCACTGCCCACCGTCCCCTCTGCTGTAATAGCTGGAGGAGGAGTGCTGGTATGCAACCCAGATCCACACCAGTGTTCCCTGCAGTGAGCGTTTGCTTCTAGTTAATGCCTTACGTGTTTAACCTAACAAGACTGAACAGCACCCAGAGCTCTTAGGCTAACTAGCCACAGCTCTCTGCCTTTTGGCTCTTACATGCTCTAAGGCTGTGTCAATAATACATTTTGCCATTGAATATTTTATTGATGATTTGACTTTTGCTGCTTGCAATTCCCATTTCAAGGCAGCCTGATTGTTCCTAATTAAAATTTTATGCCCTGGGAAAACCCTTTGTGCTACAGTGTAGATGATGCTGTCCTTTTCTAGGCCACGACAGAGCAGCAGGAAGGAATGAGCCTGTGCTACAAGACTGAAAAATACATTTTAAATAAAGCGCACTGTGTGTACAGAGGAAGGCTGCTCGTGTGGTTAAAGTGCTGGACTGGGTGTATGTGCAGAGCTGGGTTCTGTTCCTCGCTCTGCCAGCTGTACTATGACCATGGGCAACTAGACGGGTGCGCCTCTGTTTCTCCAGCTGGGGAAATGACCTCTTTCCTCCCACTGGGGTGGTAGGAAGCGTTAATGGATTTCTAGTTGTGATGCATTCAAGTACTATGTTGTTAAAGCTCCATTGAAAAGCCTGTAAGTGAAATTGGTGACCTATACCATTTAAAAAAAAAAAAAAAAAAAACCCTTTCTGATGGAGTCTCCATGCTGCTCTGTCCATGCCTCCAAACCAGTTTCTCTCACACCCGCTATTTTTTGTGTTAGATATCTTGCCTTTTGCTGAAGAGATTAATTCTATTAATAGGCCAGGGATGAGCCCCAAGGACCACTTCTTTAGTAACATGTAAATCAGGGATCAGCAACCTTTGGCATGCGGCCCGCCAGGGTAAGCCCCCTGGCAGGCCGGGCCGCTTTGTTTACCTGCCGCATCCACAGGTTCAGCCAATCGTGGCTCCCACTGGCTGCAGTTCGCCACTCCAGGCCAATGGGGGCTGCGGGAAGCGGCGGCCAGCACATTCCTTGGCCCACACCCCTTCCCGCAGCGCCCATTGGCCTGGAGCAGTGAACCGTGGCCAGTGGAAGCTGCGATTTGCCAAACCTGCAGATGCGGCAGGTAAACAAACCGGCCTGGCCCGCCAGGGGCCTTACCCTGGCAGGCCGCATGCTAAAGGTTGCCAATCCCTGATGTAAATAGTAAGGGAAATAAACGGATGACAGTAGATGTATTTGTAAAGCAGAGGGAGAGAGGATTTTAAAAAACCTCAAGAGCCAGACACCCCTGGGTTAGGACACTAGCATGTCATCACTGATCAAGTCTGCCAGTTACAAGTGAAGTGAGTTTGCCAGTCTCTGCATGTGAAGGCTCTTGCTGGTTATTGGTAAGACAAGCAGGAGCTACCCAGTGCTGTTTAAGGGTGGAAGGAGTAAATCTTGCCCCATACCTTCCCCCTGTATGCCAAGGTAAAGTCAGTGCTATCTGTCCTTCAGTTAGACAAAATCCAACCCCTCCCTCATTCATTCAGGAAAGCTGATGGCAGCATGGCCATTTTCCCACCAGTTCCTGCCAGCTATGGGGCTAGTGCAGCTGGTTGGCACAGTAAGGAAGAGCACGGCTCTCTGGGTACAGCTTCTAGAACAGCTGGGCAGTGTCAGCAGGTGGCCCAGAGCAGCACTTGAATGCATCAGGGAATGTAACCCTCTATGCAGCTGCAATCCCTCTTCCTCCCAACGTGAGGAAGGGCCTGAATTCTCCTTCAAACTTAACAGGAAAAGAAAGAACAAATGTCAGCTAAAAGACAAAATTCGCTCTTGCCATGGACAAATAAAGACAAGATGTCTGTAAGGAAAAGAGTGATTAGGTGTCATAGTAATTTTTTCAGGGTGGCTGGTGGGTGACTTTAGTAGAAACTGGGAGTCTAAAAGGTAGCAAGGAGTAAAGGAAGAGAGAAAAATACCTTGTATTTAAAATGCAGATAAAAGCCTGTCTCATGTAATGGTGATGATTGTATTACTGTGCAGGCCCAACCCTGGCTTGAATCCTGTTTGAGGACAGAAGCGTTGGTCCCCCTAGGTTGTTTACCAATGACGGTGTCAGTTACATCTTAACTGTCTAAGGGAGGCCAGAGAGCCCAAGGTGTCTCAGTGCTGGTGTGCTAAGGGGGTAATGCTCATACTTTCCAGTGGTGTAGTGCAGGATATACGAGCGTGGCATGTGCAACTCTCAGCCATAAGCCTCATCACCGCTGGTCTCAGGATGGTGGTGAACACGCTCAGCTAAATTAGAAGTGGCAACAATACTGAAATTAGTCTGATGTTTCCTGGGCTGCATAAAGGTGATTAAGAAGCAATGGACCCCCAAATAAAACACCAGCAGTTTCCTTGTCTCACAAGTGGGAGGAAAGGTAACAACTCCTGCAACCTCTGATGCCCTCATCCAAGGTGAACTTGCCATGGATGTGGGCTCTCTATGTCCTTGTATTGAAAACAGCTCTTTCTCCCCTCCGCCCCTTGGAGTCAGGCCATGCCAGTTATAAATACAGTATATATCCCTGGTATCAAGCTATTCCAGGAAGCTAAAAAAGTAATGGACAGTAATAAATATGTGGACCAAGCTCTGATATGTTGAGGATTATCCCATAAGGGGGAACTATGCTGCATGTCAACTGTTTTCCTCTTGTCCCCTTCACCCTGTAAGGTGTCCCTCGACAGCTGTCCCACCCAAAGCCAGGTCATCTGGAACATTCACCATGTGTTTCCTCTGGACAACATGGGGGGCCTTATAGGGGATGCTAGAGTGATTTAAATCTGGTTGGCTGGATGTATTTGAATAGCAAGCAACTTTTACCCACACCTGGACCTGGTGTGCACCGCATCCCCATGCTTCCTCTAGACAGTCAGCAAGCTACAGCCCAAAGATTGCTCCCACTGAATATAAAACTGCTGCCCAATACATCCTACAAAGCAAGTTTGACTAAAGAGTCCTAGTACATGGCCACAAACACAGGCAAAAGGCATCTTCTGATGTGTTATGAGGGGGCAGAGAATGCTGATGAGTCCAGCAAGAACTCCTGTTTGCTTTAGTTATCTTATAATCTAGGTTGCTTTTGCAACTTCCTCCCATGTCATTAATAGAGGTAACTCCCTGGAGCCCACAACTGCATACTCCTATCTGCATTTAAAAGTCAGATCCCTCAGCTGCTTCCTCCCGTTGTGTAACTCAGGGCTTTGCCATTTCCAGTGCCCCACTAGGAGGAAGGACTCTGCATCCCTAACAGAACCCCAAGTCCCCCCTCCTCGTCTGCCCATGTAACCACTCCACCAAGACCCCATGCTGCATCCACTTATCTTTCTGGCCAGAGAGAAATGGATGGGAATTCCTGGTATAGCTGCTGCTTGATCACTCAACAGTGCCTCCCTCTGGCTGAGTCAAATCACTCCCTTCCCAAGCTGGGGATGGAGCGGGCTGCTGGTGTGGGGCACCAAGAGTCTGTGTGTTCTCTCCTGTGGCACGGCCATGCACTCCAGTCTGTACCTTGCATTTAGAAACAACTTAACAGCTACATATAAATATGTGAAACACAGATACTGTATAGGCAGAGCAGTCACATCATTCTCTAAAAGCCAAAATGACCCCATCAGGTGATGTAGATCGTACCAGTATCAGCCATTATGCCAATGGATGGTTTCAGTCTGTTGACTTTGACTCCCAGCTATACTAAAGTCTATTACAAATGCTTTCAGCTCCCACTGCAACAGAACTAAATCCACAGACTTCCAGGGACAGCCTTAGAGAGCAAGTGCCATATTCAGACAAGCAGACACTGTCAGAAAGGGCCCGGCCCTGCCCATCAGTCCAGGACTACACTGATTTTTTCCAAGCCTAGCTGGCCATGAGTGATGTACTGTATTGGATTTATTCTGTTCACCACAGTGGAGGCATTTGATCTTTTTAATCAGATAATATAAGACCATATAAATTGGTATATCCTAACTGGCCAATGGTCCACCTAATCCAGCACCTCCTCTCTAAAGTGAATAAGATTCCCATAATGCACCTACAGATTACATCAGTATGGAAAGCTCCTGAGTGGAAGTAATCAGAGCCATGGGCAGAATTTTAGTCATCTTGTGTCAAGTACATGATTTTTCTTCAAAGGTCAATGAGTCTGCATGCCATGCACTACACTGGAAATAAGTGCCACCATGACTAGATGCAGCCAGTTGTACTTGGCAACTCTCCACGCACTAGTGGCAGCTAGAAAGGGGAAAAACAGGTTTAAAAAATTGTAGCTCATAAAAGAGGAAGAGAGAACATGGATGTAAGAGACAGGATGCAAAGGACACTGAAAGAGAGGCTACAGAGAGTCGTCGTTACATCCCTTTACTCCTCTCTCCACCCTAGCGTACAGTGGGTTCTGTCTTTTTACTGTAATAGCCAGTCATATTTGGGCATCTGTCCACTCTTCCCACAATGAAATTAAGATCAGAAATTTGTAGTATCTTGTCTTACATGCCCACCCAACCTTCAACATAGCACAAGTTACCAAAAAACACATGCACTAAACACTTCTAAAGTCATCTGCCTATCTTATTCCCAGTTCTTATGCCAGGCATTCTGCTTGTTACCCTAAAGACTTAACTGAGATTGCTTATGAGCGCATAAGCAATTACTCTAGGCTTTTTGGTTTCTATTAGGTGAAACAAACAGCAACAAAACACGCTCATTTTCTATGCCTGTTTGTTTCATGCAAACTGCAGTTATGAAGTTGCAGTTTAGTGCTCCCAGCCCCTGGTCTGACCCACTATGGCTATACTTATGTTCTTAATTCTTGCAAGTAGCTTCTACAGAGTGCATTGCCTTCATCATGTTATATAATGCAAGGTGTAGGAGACTAGCGGAAAATGCACCCGCTGGCCCCACAGCCTCTCCAAGTGAGTTACAAATGCTCCATTTATTGCACCTGGGTGTACAAACCATAGAAGGGGTGATTTGTTTTAGCCATAGAATGAAGATCACTTGATTAACAAAGATCAGAGCGAAGGGAAGTCAAGCACATAGTCATAATTGTCCTTTTTATGATTAAAGTAGATAATCCCCTACCATGGTAAACAGAGACAAAATAGATTCTACCTTGCTTTAGGATTTCTTTCAGTGGTTCTTGCTCTGTCCTGGAGGAGTCTGGGAGATTTTCTTAGTGGTTTATGGATGAGCAAGTTTCTCTCCCAATGGAATCTCCTGCCAGCAGATTTTTTTTTTTTTTAAGTATTATATAAGCTCATACTTGCACTTATGTAAAAGTAACATAGACTCCCTTTTAACTATTCGCTATTCTTAACATACTAGCTTTTCTCTTCATTGCTATTCAGATCTAAACGCACCGAATACACACCATGTGATTTGCAAGTGGCATGTGCATTACAAAAACAAAAGGGTGCTTGCATTTCCTAGCACTAATAGGTGAACTACAAGTCTACCAGCCTCCTTTGCAAGGCTTTGCAGTCGAAGTTTAAATAGCAAAATAAATATATCTGAAGGATCTTTCTGCTTAACAGGCTTCATTTCAGCATCCTCCACTACTACAAGACACTCACTTCTTTGACTGTACAACACGTTGCACCATTTTTCACCAACGGTTTTTAAGACCTTGCTTTAATTTAGCCCTGAATGTTCCTGCTGTAAATGTGAATTCCAGAATACAGTATCTGTTTCTGAACAATTCTTAAATTTTTGTATTATACAACCCCCCCCCATGCAACTGACACACAAACACACACCATTTAACTGGGGATGTATTTTCTCAGCAGAAGTGTCTTTCAGAGTGACTATAACCCACCTACATCAAAGGTTTTTATGCTCCAAAGCTGAGAGGTTCTTCTCAGAACTATTGGAAAGAGGACAGTAAGGTGAACAACAGTTCAGCTTGTTCTAGTATGGAGAGACACCTCCAAACACCACAATTTTTCAGCGCAGCTAGTCCACTCCACTTTCCTACTCAAGTCAATAGACAGTCCACTGCTGCTGAGGCAGTGAAAACAGAGGCAAAAACCCCAGAGGCTTTAATATTATGTAGCAGCGATACTGAAAGGAAGTGATTTACATTTTCAGTTGTTTGGGCCATCCTATCATGCCTCACAGCTGGATCTGCTTAAGCTTTCATCATCCCAGGGCATGAATACAATAATGAATGTACACACAGTGATCTTGTAGTATTTATTGAGAATTGTAGGTGACAACAGGCTAGTCTGATCATGTCACTAGAATCTTACCACAGAAGCATTTTTTTTTTTAAACCAGCAACACACAATTCTTCATGGGAATATACAAGGGCGACGGGGAGGGGAGAGAGTTTGTTGCTTCAAACTCCTCACTTATCTTACTGGAGCTGCACAGGATGTTATACGAGTACAAGAATATTGTAAATTTGGGGGGGAAATAGGATTCTCAAGTATGGTATTTTCACACTTTGGTATCATAGGTAGAAATGCAACTACCAACTAAGAGGAATTTGAAATCAACATGTCTGCAAAGATGATCTCACGCCCAGCAAGTATCAGCCTAGGGAGTCCACATTTTGACACTATAAAGCCTTCTCTTGATCAGTCCAAGGGTCTCCTTTTCAGCGCAATGCATGTTATAGACTATGTACACACATGAAATAAGGAACTGTCCCATTGTATAGCTATAAGTTTCAGCTGCAGACTTATTAAGTGGAGGCTTCCATACCACAGCTAAGTTTTGTCGTAGTTTGAACTGACAGTCACAGTGAAAGGTGCAAAAGCATAGGCCTCATCTACACACACTAGTGTTTTTCAAATTTCCCTACTGCTGTGCCCCCACCAGCACAGCTCTGTGGGCAGAAGCACTTGTGTAGCTAAGCCACTGACTGGTGGTGGTGGGAAATATAAATAGTGATCAGAGTAGATGGCCTCAGAAACTGACATCCTCTGTTTGTCCGCAGAATTGTTGCGCCACAGCTATCTACAGTACAAGAGTGCCCTGCTCTACTCTTCCACTGACCAGCCTCTTAACTGCCCTAGGAGAAGGTAGTTAATTCTCTGTGGCCCAGTTAGTTCTCAGCCTCTCTACTGAGCAAGCCAACTTTGGGGAGGGAGGTTAGGAGCGTTTGCAGATTCTTGATGGTATATTTGGGGGTGGGGGAACCATAAACACCCTGGTCCTATTTTTAACATTACAAGAGAGCCAGGCAGCTATTGTGTAGATGCAGCCACCAGCAGCTGCCAAAGCTGCTCTCCTCCCTTCCAGGGTATTTGGGCTAAGAGGACACAGCTGTGTTTCTGACCCAGCCAGCTGGACTTAGTTACCCTGATCAGAGGACAGAAGAGTTGACTTCCTCTCAGGAGAGCAAACATGCCTACTTCAGGATGTGAAGGGAAACTGCTAAGCAAGAATATGCTACTCAGGGAGGTACAGACTTACACCTTCTCTTTTAAAGCAGTTTCTTGCTTTCCCTGATTTGTAGCTGTATGAGAAAGACCTGACTTCAAACTTTCTTGTGTTATTTACTATGTACAAACAAACCTGAGCCTTTTTGGCTGCTAAAAACATCTTTTTCTTTCCCAGGATGAAATGCTCAGTTTCCCCCAGGGGCTGGTTGGAACGAGATGGAGAGCACCAAATCATTTCAGAGAGGCCACTAAACAGCCATCCGAAAAAAGTAACTGGTTGCTACTAACCTGGCTTGGATTCCTGAAGTCATCTAGAGGTAAAACAACCTCACACCACACCCTAGGAGCAAACTCTGTAGCTAGTGAGTTTCCATAATGGAGCAAAACTGAAAGAACTTTATACCAAATGCAATTTGCTTGGTCACTTCCTCTATCCTCTTCACTGTTGCTATTTAATGCAACCACAAATATCTGAAACTTCCCTCTCATCCCAGCTTCGCTTTCCGCGTGACGCAAGCAATGAAGTGCTGATTCTGCATTTGTGACATCACATTCTGTTGCTAGAGAAATGAACGGAGTCACTTCTTTATCAGTAAGACTTCACCGCAGGATCAAATCAGGAGAGAAAACTGGCTTGGAAAAGAGCAGAGCCCTCATTTAAGACACAGCCAGCTACAAGAAACTGCAAAGGTGATAAGAAAAAAAAACTGGAAGGTAAAACTGGTTTATGCTTTACTTTTAAACAGATTAAAGAGTCTTTAAAGTGACTCACCAGGGCAATACCAGGCATAGTTTATTCTGTTAACACACCCTTGGCAGCAGGAGTTGAATTAGTCATTGACTGGTACCAAGATGTCACTGGCTGGATGAAGAGTTTCTCCAGCTAACATGATTTAAACAAATCCCCAAATCACTAGCTTTTTGGAAGGAATGGGTGAGGTGGAGGGAAGCGAGGTCTCATTTTCAAAGATGTGCTATTGCATTTGCAGTCTTCCCAGGAAGACTTTGACTGCTTTCTGTCAGCAGGCCTAGCTCATGTCATCATGTATACAGTTCACTGGGTCCTTGTTGCAGAATGGCCCAGAAGCATTTACTCTTTCAATGCTCTGCTAATTTAAAAGGTTGCTAATTTAAAAAAAAAAAAAAAAAAAAGTAAATACACAGAGCGTCTGAAAGGCACACGTATCAAGGGAAACTCATTAAACACAGTACAGTCAATGAACTTATTTTAAGAAAAGGTACTGCACTCCCTCTCAGCTTGAGTTTTAAGGGAAAGAAACAAATTGCAAGCAAACTTTTCTGAAGATTTCACAATAGTTCAGGTCCGTGAATTTGTCAGGGGCTGCTGCTGGGATGCGAACAGCTCTCCTACCATGTTGATGGAAGCTAGGTACAGTCCCCAGGATCCAGCATTGCCTCTTCATGGGGCAGGGTGATGAAGTATATACAGTGATGTCCGAAAAGCAGGTTAGCCGCTGTCACACGCACAGTGGAGTCTTTAACAGCACAATGTGCGTTAGTCAGTGGCTCACCAGCTTCTGGAGGATTAACCCAATGCAGACAGATGCATGCTTCCAGAAAGCCAGCAACAACCTCCCACCCCAGCACACTGACCTGAAACACAGAAGAAACAAATCAGATCAACAGCCAGGAAGAGACAAGCTACCATTATGCATTGAGATGCGAGTACTCCATTTATGACCTTCCCCAGCCTAGCCATAAAACATGCAATCTAATCAGTCCTTGGAAAACTTTTATTCAGTGCTTGGGTCAGTCACAACTTGTAATAGGGCTGGTGGTTTGTTTGATTAATTTCCTTTTGAGTGTGTCAGTAACAGCTCACAGTTCCCCTTCAGGTTAACTCTGAACTGGTTCCTTCTCTCTAGCTATTTAACAGTATCTTGTAACTTCAGGTCAAAACTCCAATGCCAGTCAGGACCCCTATTGTACCACTCGTACCAAGCAGTGGTCCCTGCCCCAGAGAGTTTACAATCCAATAAAAAATTTTAAAATGATGTAAAATGCTCTACTGCATCAGGTCCATGGTCGATCCAGACCAGTATCCTATTGTCAACAGGGGCCAGTACAAATCTTCAGAGGATGACACAATGCTGTCAGCAGTTATCACAGCAAAATCCACTTTAAGCACCCCCTTGTCTAAATGGAACACTTTAAATTCCAAGGTTTCCTATGCATTTTTTTTTTAAACCAGATGGACTTTTGCTGATTATTTGTCAGGTTTCACTAGATCATGAACTTTTTTCCTTTTGAAAGCCAAGCTTGGCATTTTTTTTAAATTGATGATTTTCATTGGGGGGTGGGGGGGCGCTAAGGTGCCGCTTATTTCAGCCACAATGACACTGGCAGTTCAACGCTTGACATTAGGTTTCGAAGAGCCTCACCCCTAACATTCCCACTGCAAAACCGAAAGCGCATCTGACTCTGCCCGGGGAGTTTGGAGAGGGACACAAAACGAGGGGGGGGGGGGGTTACTTTGCACACACGGACCGTAGTTTGGGACGGGGGGGGAGGGATTGCAAAGCCATGATGAGCACCATGTCCAGTGCCCGGGCGGAGGAAGGGGAGAGCTGGCACTGGGGAAAAGCCCCTGCACAGCCGGGCACGAGGAGAGGGCTGGGTTTGTCGGGGCATCCCTCTGCCAGGGAATCCCTGATTTCTAGCTCTTTGATCCCTTCTCCAGCAGCGCACGTTCCCCGGCGGGAGAGAAGCCAGGAATCACCGCCTCTGGTTACCCCTCTTGGAGGGGTTGCACTCCCAAATAACCACGCGCCCCGGCCGTGCCCCCACTTCCCCGCCCAGCCCCTCGCTCACCTCAACTTGGCAGCTCCTGTCTCTGCTTCTCCCGGGGCTCGACCCGTCCGCGGCGCTGCCCCGCTAGGCGCCCCCTGGCCTCGGGCACCCCGCGTCCTGCTCAGCCAGCCCCGACAGGAGCCGCCTGCAACTTCTCGCCCTCGCCCTGCCCATGCCGCTGCCGTGCAACCCGCCTTCTCCCTCGTCCCCCACCATCCCGCTTCATGCAAATCACCCATTGTGACGCGCTGCCCCCGCCTGCCAATGGGGAGTGCGCCTGGACGCCCGGGGGCCCCGCCCCCTCCGCGCCCTCCAATCAGCGGGCGCCCCCGCTGCACAGCCGGCTCGGCAGGTCCTCCTTTCCCCTCCCCTGCCAGTTACAGCGCGGGGTGCGGGCGCGTTCGGTTCTGCACGTCCTTATTTTAGGGCGGAACCATTTGTACCTGTTGATCCGTCTCTCACGCACCCGCCTCCATCCGATCACCAGCTCCCCGCAATGGACGGCCCCAGCCAGGAGCTGGCTCTCAGGAAAGCGGCCAGTAGGGGGGAAGGACTGCACCCATTGATGTGGTGGTTGCTCCCATCCCTACATCCCCCCCTTCGCAGGGGATGCGCAGTGGTACGGTCCATTTGGGCTTTGCCATGAGGACAGTGTCAATGTGCACGTAGCAAGCGCAGCAGCAGCAGCAGGACAAGACCCTGGTGGCGCGCGGTGCGGGCTGTGGCTGCCCCGCCGCGCGCCACTAGGGGTCACTCCTGCAGCTGCGCGTGCAAGTTTCTCTGCTGGCTGCAGCGTCCCTAGGCGAAGCGCTCGCCGTGAGCTGCACACCCCATTGCAGGGCTGTAGCCTTCTGCTCCTGTCTGTGCAGGGCGCGCGTCTGCCTGTGCCTGGGGGCTATTGAGCGCTAATGATTAAAAGTAACGTACAATCACCTCCGCCACCTGTCCTTTGGAGAGGAGGCGGGGAAGGGAGAGATTTTACAGTGCAAGATAGTGCATCTGATTTGCAAAGTACCAGTTCCTCCCAAAGCACATCGTATGGAATCTTGTTTAAAGTGCAATGCATAGTAATCTGCACGGTGAACCGATACGATGTAGATTATTTGCACTGCGCCCCAGAGCTCATATGCATTGTATTAATACTCCAGTGCACACAATGTGCTTTGCAGAACTAGTGCAGATATCGGGGGGGAAGAGTGGGGAACTGGTGCATATGATATATGAAGAGGGCATGAAGTATTTGTACAGCGCTGATAATATGCAATAATACAATAATCCTCCAAAGTAATCCTAAAACAACAACTCTTGATGAGGGGAGTTTCAAGTCCCTCCTCATCTGATGTATTTTTGTGACTATGCTATATGGACTGTCCACTGGATTGTAAAAATCCTTAGAGCATGCATGGCTGGTGTTTGCCGTATCTCTGCTCCCACCACTAAGCATATTGGTGGTGCTCAACAAAGTACGATGGGGAAATTGTACAGTACATATAATTGTGAACTGTATGATTCTATTGGAGAGCACAAATGACACACTGCGGGAGGGTTTTTTTTTTTATATTTTCAAGGTTTTAGTGTGGCCAAATAAGTTAGCATTTTCCCCAAAAATATGATGGGCAAATTATAAAACAATCCTTTGAAGGGTCAGATACATTCTCTGTAACCTTTGGGGTTTTGATGCTGTCCTCTCAGCAATTGTAGCACTTTTCACTTACATGGTATCTTTCACTTGAGAATCTCAAGAGTGCTTTACAAGAGTTAAGTAAGCCTAACAACACCCTTGTGAAGTAAATTGTACTAGACCAGGTTTATTTTTATGGATAGATGAACTAAGCCCCAAAGAGTACCTTAGTTGAGGTTACACAGTGAGTCAGCGGTAGACTCTGGCATGCAGCTTCAGAATTCTGACTCCCATCCAC
Source organism: Emys orbicularis (assembly GCF_028017835.1). Taxonomy (NCBI): domain Eukaryota; kingdom Metazoa; phylum Chordata; order Testudines; family Emydidae; genus Emys; species Emys orbicularis. Next base: position 111,276,897 of record NC_088686.1, read on the forward strand.
CCCTGCTGTTCTGACCCTGAAACCACACACTTTCCATAAAGTTTATTACACTGCACAAATTAGAAACTAACTGATATGCTGCAACACTTCTTTGCTCATCTCACTACCCTCTGAGGATCCTGCAGAGGTGCAATCACAACCACCAACCTGACCTTGCAGTTTTTGGGACAGCTGGCAAAGCTAAGAGGTGGTCTTCAGGATCAAGATGAAGCATTGTATGCTGGGCCTTGTACTCTGCAGACCACATTTCTGTAGTACTAATGAGGGAGGCTCTGTTCCATTTTATGCAAATTCGGTTTGACCATTAGAGTCTTGTAAAGTTGCCAGTGCTGCCGTCAGCTGGGCAAAGTTTGGGCAATCCCGGCTGAAGCTGGTGAGAAATTAATTAAATGTAGGAAAATGGCCACCCACCCAAACGTCAGAGAAGTTTTTGAATGATAAAAACATGATTAAGTCTCATAAATTCTATATACATTATCACCCTTGTCTGGCTTAGAATCAGCTATAGCATTTTTCTTTTTTAAATGTCCATGGTTATATTTTATATGTAGGTTTCAGTGGTAGCAGTGTTAGTCTTTATCTGCAAAAAAACCGAGGAGTCCTTGTGGCACCTTAGAGACTAACACATTTATTTGGGCATAAGCTTATAGGTGCCACAAAGACTCCTTGTTTTATTTTATATGTACTGTCCTATTCAGCATTCCTTACTCAAGCAAAATTCCCTTGGGCCCTGATTCAGCTCTCATTTACACTGGTGTATAGCCAGAGTAATGCCATGTAAGCCAACAGAGTTATATGGGTGTAAAAGCACTGTGAGATCAGAATCAGGTCCATTGACTTCACTGGGAATTTTGCAGAAAATGTAAAGATCCCCCTGCAGAGGTCATCAATAAGATTTGAAAACAAAAGCTTCAGCATCTTCTACCTACCTCTTGAGGAACTCCATTAGCTGGTAGCAAGCTGCTGTCATCTAGTAAATCAATCACTACAGGGGATCAAGGCACACAGGTTGCCAGGGTGTGTCAGGAACATTCACAGCCAATACACACATTATGACCAAATGATCCTCCACTAATAAGCACACAAAACAACAGTAAGGGGAAAAGATGTGGTTCAAGTGTCCTTGGACAAGCCCCTTTTCTTATGAAGAATGCCATGGATCTTTATAGACAGCCATCTGGTTAGGTTGCAGGATAAAGGCTTTTGCACAGTAAGCTGCACAGATCCAAGTTTATTTTCACTGGAAAGACGAAGGGCTGAGACAACACTGCTGAGAGTTGAATCTGGGGCTCTCAGGATTTCAAACTTGACACTTAACTCACTACACCATCCCAATTAGGTTGTCTTTGCTAATCTTTGCCCCAGAGATAAATGTTACAGCCATGATGTGAACTCACCAGAATGGGGTTTCTGAGGGGAACGTAGCTGCAGTTCTAATTATCACAGTGACTAGCTGTGCGTGACACACAGTGTGTGAGCAGAGCTTGGAGTAGGTTCAAATCCACAGTGTGAAGACAATAGGTGGTTTTTAGTCAGAAGCCAAAGTACACTTCCTCACTGTGTAACACTAAAGATATTACATGCTGTAATACAGAGAACTGGTGCTAGCCAGTACATGTACCTCTGAAAGAGGTGGTGCCCATCCACCACTCCAAACAGCAATGACATTTTCTTTTCTTTTTTAACTATTTATTTATTTGGGATGCTTTAACAAGTTTACAAATCCTTGCCATGCAAACATCAGAAATGAAACAATGAGTACAATAGTTAGCTTTTGTTTACAGAGACATTATACAGAAATACTGTCATCAGAGCTTTCTATTTGACAGGGTATTACCATATTGCAGAGTAAGCATCATCACACCACCTATATCGTTTCTAGTGATTTTATTAACAGCAGTGACGTCTTCTATGCCATGACTCTCCGATGTGTGGCCAGTTTGGGGGGTAGGATGAGGCATGTGTACTTCTGTGTGACAACGCAGATAATGGCAATCTCTGGTATTTCCAAGGGTCAGCCAGAGGTTATTCAGAGCCTTGGGAACAGTCAGATGTATGGATCTGAGGAGTCTGTCTGAGTCTCTGCCCATCTTACAAATACATCAATCTAGTCAGAGTCCAATATGGAATACTGGAGTCAAGGAAGGCACTCGTCATGGGGAGGATCAGGAGGACTTTGACAGCTAAAACAAGACACTGGGGGGTCATTGAGGAACTCAATTTCCCTCCTCAGCTTCATTTAGCAGCATCTTATTGGGGACTGGCACCTGTCCATTTGTCCTGCTCTCTGCAGCAGCATGCTGGAAACACAGTTGATACTATTAACCTGGCCAATGCCTGACCATGGGGATGAATGTGACAGAATGCACGTCACTATAAGGGAATCTGCAGGATTAATAGCACTTTAAAGGAACAGAGACGGCTGAAGAGCATGTGCTCACCGGTGGCCCTTTGGTGTGCCGTCTCTGACTTGGGAGGCCATAGAGTGGACCCAAAAAGCAGGTATTGATATGGTGCTCTACGCAGTTAATTTGCAGGACACAAACTTGGCTCTTTCTGACCATTTGCTTTTGGCTTCATTTTGGCAGTTGCATCACATGATTCCATGGTAACTGGTTGACCTAAGTTTCCTTTTGGATGCTTAACAAAAGGGGCTAAATTCAACCACTTATGTAAGCAGGTGCAATTTCCTTAGAAGTCAATGGGAGTGCCACTTGCTTGCACCAGGGTTACCTTTGGCCCTGTTTTTGTACACTGAGTGGTTGATTCTCCATCCTGCCTGAGTTCTGCTTGTACACAGTGGAACGGGAACCTAGAAAGCTGGCTGCTGTTTCCTGATCCACAGATGTGCAGCCCCAGTCAGGGCCGGCTTTAGGAAGTGCGGGGCCCAATTCGAACAGTTTCGACGGGGCCCTATTAGGGATGACTAAAAAAAAAAAGCCACTTAAAAAGAACCCTTTCATTTCTTCCACGTATTATTTACTTTCCATGACTATATAAATAATAACAAAATTATATATTACATACATTGCGTCATATATTAATTAGCTGATTTTCACTTTCATATTAGGAAAATAATTCATGTTTTGATAGTTGTACAACTGATTTTCTTCAATAATGTTTATTTTATTAAAATTTATAAAATATTTCCTTAATATAAAATTGTGCTCTCCTCCCCGCCCCCTGCAGCGCCTCCCGGCCCACGGAAACAAATCCTGCTTCCCCAGCGCCGCCCCACCGAAACAGCTGTGGGCCGAAAAGGAAGGTGGGGGGAGGGGGGCGGAAGAAACGGCACACATAGGGTGACCAGATCACAGCAGTAAAATAGGACCCGACCCCCTCCCCGCTTGGCCCCACTATCACACCCCTCTTCACCCCCTAGCCCCCCGCTGGCTTGCTGTGTCCCTCCTAGTTAGTCCCCCACCCACCACTTGCCTCCTTTCACCTTCTCCCTCCCCTACCAGAAACCCCCATACCCGCACCTAGAACCCCTGCTGGCTCACTGCTTGCCTCTTTGCCCACCCGCCGCTTGCCCACCCGCTCGCCGCTCGCCCCCCCAAGTATAAAGCCTCATTCAAAGACCCAGGGGTCACTATGTTACTGCACACAGCAGTCAATCAGTGCAGTTGTAGATAAATCTCTGCATTATGCATTTTTGTATAACTTTTATATGACTTTGTATTGAACCTTGGTAATGTTATAGCTGGCCCCTAAGGTAGTATAATTAAGGTAAAAGAAAAATGTCTTTTTGCTAGAAGTAGAATAAGATCTTCCCCCCACTTTGTAATCAATTGACCTGTTGAATGAATGAGGTGTGAATGAGGAAGGTGTGGAAGGCAGGCACTTCCAGACAGCTGCAACCCTTGGAGAGGGGCTGGGAGCCAGCCAAGGAGAGCTTTGCCCAGGGCTGAGTGGGACAGAGTTTGGGTGCAGGCTCCGGGCTGGGGCACGGTGTGGGGTGCAGGCTGGGTGGAGTGGTGCAGGCTCTGGGAGGGAGTGCGGAGGGGTGGGTGCAGGTTCTGGGACAGAGTTTGGGGGCCGGAGAGGGGGTGGTGGGTGCTGGGGGGGAGGGGACTGCCATCACATGTGGCTTCCTTCCTCCCCTGCTGCCCCTCACCATAGCCTCGGTGGGGGATGGGGCTGCCCCTTGCCCAGTGTTTGCAGGAGTGGTGGCTGGGGGGAAACCCAGTGAAATTCTGGTTTTACTCTTTCGTTGATGGGTCACTTTAACCCCTTACAAACCCCTTCCCGCCTCTCTCACCCCCCTTTTCTACTGGGCTTGTTTGATCTTTTCGGTGGAGCCAGATGAAAACCACAAACCCCAGCGAGAGCAACAGGCTGGAAGACTAGACTGAACCCACCACCCACCCAGCCTAGTCCATCCCAGAGCCCAGGACTGAGGGCAAATGTCCCCTCACCCCCGGGCCACCTGCTTCCACTCCTGGCCTCTCCCAGCGCCGCCAGCGATTCTGTGTGGCTGCATCGGGTGGGATTTCAACCGGACCCGCCCCTCACTAAATTCACCCCTGTTTTGCGACCACTCTGCACCAAGAGCACCTTCTTTCCCTGCCCTAGAGCTGTTGGATGGCTAGAAAGCTGAGCTGGGTGTTTGGGAATATTATTGTGCTCCCCCCCCCTCAAAAAAAAAAATTAATGTCCACACAGCTTTGGGGGGGGGGATATTCCTCCCCCCCCAAAGTCGGTCTATTTTATTCTTGCAGGGCAAATAAAGGAGCCAGAGTTTAATGGAAATATTCAGCCCCTACAGTGGTCTTGCAGCAGGGGAAGCAGAGTTGATGGGAAGGGAACTGGTTTGGATAGGAGCCCCCATCCCCCTCCTTTGCAAAATAATTTGGGGAGGGGAATCAGATCACTCCGTGCCTCAGTTTCCCCTCTCTCAGGGGAGGGGGGAGAGATAAAAGTCTCGGCCTGCTGTGTTGCAGACCTTTCGCATTCTCCCCTCTTGATGTATTTGATTTCCTCCTCCAAATCTCCCTCTCTCTCTCACCTGGAGTTCACAGCACTAAGTACCGGCTCGGGGCTTCCTTCCTGGGTTACATGATCCCAAGTTTAGTTTTGAAAGACACAGGCAGGCACAAACTCACCCTCAAACAGCAACACCACCGAAAACCACAAAACCAACCCAATATTACACACCTATGGGGAATCACGGGGTCAAACACTCACCGACCGAAGCCCCAGCAGCTGTCAGGTGAGTGAGGTCCACTGCAGAGATTCCTGTCTCCCACCGGACCGGAAGCCCCCTCGGTGTCTCCTCCAGCAGGGGTATGTCTACACTACGGGATTAATCCGAATTTATATAATTCGAATTTAGGAAACCGATTTTATAAATTCGAATGTATTCGGCCACACTAGGCACCATTAATTCGGTGGTGTGCGTCCAAGCTACCGTAGTAGCATCGATTTCCAGAGCGTTGCATTGTGGGTAGCTTTCCCATAGCTATCCCATAGTTCCTGCAGTCTCCACCCCCCTTGGAATTCTGGGTTGAGACCCCAGTGCATGATGGGGCAAAAAACATTGTCGCAGGTGGTTCTGGGTACAGCCTCCCCCTCCCTCCCTGAAAGCAACGGCAGACAACCATTTCGCGCCTTTTTTCCTGAGTGAACTCTGCAGACTCCATACCGCAGCAAGCATGGATCCCGCTCAGCTCCAGAACGCAGTCATGAACATTGTAAACACCTCGCGCGTTCTCGTGGAGTTTATGCTTACCCAGGACCAGAAAAAAGAGGCGAGGAGGAGGAGGCGGCGACTGCAGCGCAGCGACAAGCGTGATGAGGACATGGACATGGACCGTGAATTCTCTCAGACCGCGGGCCCCGGTGCTTTGGAGATTATGATGTTAATGGGCCAGGTTATAGGCTTGGAACGCCGATTCTGGACCCGGGAAACAAGCACAGACTGGTGGGACCGCATAGTGTTGCAGGTGTGGGACGATTCCCAGTGGCTGAGAAACTTTCGCATGCGTAAGGGCACTTTCATGGAACTTTGTGACTTGCTTTCCCCTGCCCTGAAGCGCCAGAATACCAAGATGAGAGCAGCCCTCACAGTTGAGAAGCGAGTGGCGATAGCCCTGTGGAAGCTTGCAACGCCAGACAGCTACCGGTCAGTCAGGAATCAATTTGGAGTGGGCAAATCTACTGTGGGGGCTGCTGTGATGCAAATAGCCAAAGCAATCACGGAGGTGCTGCTACGAAAGGTAGTGACTCTGGGAAATGTGCAGGTCATAGTGGATGGCTTTGCTGCAATGGGATTCCCTAACTGTGGTGGGGCGATAGATGGAACCCATATTCCTATCTTGGCACCGGAGCACCAGGGTACCCAGTACATAAACCGCAAGGGGTACTTTTCAATGGTGCTGCAAGCACTTGTGGATCACAAGGGACGTTTCACCAACATCCATGTGGGCTGGCCGGGAAGGGTTCATGACGCTCGCGTCTTCAGGAACATCAATCTGTTTAAACGGCTGCAGCAAGGGACTTACTTTCCGGACCAGAAAATAACCATTGGGGATGTTGAAATGCCAATTGTTATTCTTGGGGACCCAGCCTACCCCTTAATGCCATGGCTCATGAAGCCATACACAGGCAGCCTGGACAAGAGTCAGGAGTTGTTCAACTACAGGCTGAGCAAGTGCAGAATGGTGGTAGAATGTGCATTTGGCCGTTTAAAAGGTCGCTGGCGATCCTTACTGACTCGCTCAGACCTCAGCCAAACCAATATCCCCATTGTTATTACTGCTTGCTGTGTGCTTCACAATCTCTGTGAGAGCAAGGGGGAGACCTTTATGGCAGGGTGGGAGGCTGAGGCAAATCGCCTGGCTGCTGATTACGTGCAGCCAGACACCAGGGCGATTAGAAGAGCACACCAGGAAGCGCTGCGCATTAGGGAAGCTTTGAAAACCAGTTTCATGACTGGCCAGGCTACAGTGTGAAATTTCTGTTTGTTTATCCTTCATGAAAACCCGCCCCCTTTATTGACTCATTCTCTGTAAGGAACCCACCCTCCCCCTTCCCCCAGCTTGCTTTCAAAGGAAATAAAGTCACTATTGTTTAAAAATCATTTATTCTTTATTAATTGATTATAAAAAGAGGGAGAGAACCTGAGTGGGGTTTGGGAGGAGGATCAGCGGGAAGGAAAAGCCCACTAAAAAAAGGTTAAAAAAATGGCAGCCTTTTGCTTGGGCTGTCCACTGGGGTGGAATGGGAGGGTGTACGGAGCCTCCCCCCCCCGTGTTCTTACACGTCTGGGAGAGGAGGCTATGGAACATGGTGAGGAGGTAGGGGGGTTATACAGGGGCTGTAGCGGCACTCTGTTCTCCAGCAGCCGTTCCTGAAGCTCCACCAGACGCCGGAGCATGTCTGTTTGCTCACGCAGCAGCCCCAGCGTTGCATCCTGCCTCCTCTTATCTTCCTGACGCCACCTCTCATCTCGAGCGTCTCTCCTCTCCTCACGTTGGTCCCTTCTGTCCTCACATTGGTCCCTCATGTCCTCACGTTGGTCCCTCCTGTCCTCACGTTCACTGGCTTCTTTCCTATACTTGCAAACCGTCTCCTTCCACTCATTCAGATGAGCTCTTTCACTCCTGGTGGATTGCATGATTTCTGCAAACATCTCGTCTCGCGTCTTCTTTTTACGACGCCTTATCTGGGATAGCCTTCGGGAAGGAGGAGGGAGGCTTGAAACATTTGCAGCTGCTGGAGGGAGTGAAAAAAGGAGAGAATTTTTTTAAAAGATACATTTTTCAGAACAATGCTTATACTCTTTCACGGTGACAAATACTATTCACATTACATAGCACATGTGATTTCTGTGCAAGGTCGCATTTTGCCTCTTAATATTGAGTGCCTGTTGCTTTGCTGCTAGAGATCACAGACGCAGGTCCGGGCAACAGAATTCAGCTTGCATGCTGCCATGGTAAGCCACTGTCTTTAGGCTTCTGCGCCCTGCTTTCCCACATACCAAGCAAAGCCCGTTGTGCTGCAGTTTTCCTGTTAACCTTCAGCAGCAGAAAACAAGCTAACACCCCCCCACCATCCAATTGTCTGGGATGAGTGCTTTATCCCTCCCCCCACCGCGTGGCTGGTATCAGGGAAGATCCCTGCAGGAACCAAACTAACCCCCCCCCCCCCCAACCCGCCATGAATTCTCTGGGATGAGTGCTTTATCCCTCCCCCCACCGCATGGCTGGTATCAGGGAAGATCCCTGCAGGAACTAAACTAACCCCCCCCCCCAACCCGCCATGAATTCTCTGGGATGAGTGCTTTATCCCTCCCCCCACCGCGTGGCTGGTATCTGGGAAGATCCCTGCTAGCAAAACGCGAAAAGCTCTGGGCCAATCCTCCCCCCCCCCCCCTTTGCACTTGGCTAAATGCAGGGAAGGATTTCTTTTCAGCCACAGGCAAACAGCCCAGTAGGAACGGCCACCTCTGTCCCCTTAATTAAATTCCCTTATTTCAACCAGGTTACCCTAAGCGATATCACTCTCCTGAGGATTACACAGCAAGATAAAGAACGGATGTTGCTTGAATGCCAGCAAACACCGGGACCATACGCTGCCAGGCTTTGTCATGCAATGATACCAGATTACTTGCTACTAGCATGGCGTGGTCAAGTGTCCTACCATGGAGGACGGAATAAGGCTGCACTGCCCAGAAACCTTGTGGCAAGGCTTTTGGAGTACCTCCAGGAGAGCTTCATGGAGATGTCCCTGGAGGATTTCCGCTCCATCCCCAGACATGTTAACAGACTTTTCCAGTAGCTGTACTGGCTGCGAATGCATCCCAAGTCCTCAGGGCAAATTAATCATTAAAAATGCTTGCTTTTAAACCATGTTTTATATTTTAAAAGGTAAACTCACCTGAGGTCCCTTCCATGGGGTCATGGTCTTGGGTACTGGCTTGGGAGGCTTGGGAGGGTACTTCAGTCAGGGTGAGAAACAGATCCTGGCTGTTGGGGAGAACGGAGAGCTGGGTGCTCTCTGCCAGCTCGTCCTCCTCCTCCTCCTCTTCCCCTTCCGCGGAATCATCAGGTGTACCTGATGAGATTATCCCCATCTCGGAATCCACAGTCAGAGGTGGGGTAGTGGTGGCGGCCCCCCCTAGAAATGCATTTAGCTCGGCGTAGAAGCGGCATGTCCGCGGCTCTGACCCGGAGCGACCGTTTGCCTCCTTTGCTTTTTGATAGGCTTGTCTGAGCTCCTTGACTTTCACGCGGCACTGATCTGAGTCCCTATTGTGGCCTCTCTCCATCATGCCCTTGGAAATTTTTTCAAAAGTTTTGGCATTTCGTCTTTTCGAATGCAGTTCTGCTAGCACTGAATCCTCTCCCCATATAGCGATCAAATCCAGTACCTCCTGTACGGTCCATGCTGGTGCTCTTTTTCGATTATCAGCCTGCATGGTTACCTGTGCTGATGAGCTCTCTGTGGTCACCTGTGCTCTCCACGCTGTGCAAACAGGAAATGAAATTCAAATGTTCCCGGGGCTTTTCCTGTCCACCTGGCCAGCGCATCCGAGTTCAGATTGCTGTCCAGAGCGGTCACAATGGTGCACTGTGGGACAGCTCCTGGAGGCCAATAATATCGAATTGCGGCCACACTAACCTTAATTCGGATGAACAATACCGATTTTAACGCTACTCCTCTCGTCGAGGAGGAGTACAGAAATCGAATTAAAGGGCTCTTTAATTCGAATTAAATGGCTTCGTTGTGTGGACGGGTCAAGCGTTAATTCGAATTAAAGCAGCTAAATCCGAATTAAAGTCGTAGTGTAGACCAGGCCCAGGTGAGTGCCGGGGGGAGGGGAGGGAAAGGCTGCAAAGCACATGTGCCTTTTCCCCCCCACCCCCCTCCTGACCTGCAACAGCCGCTGCTGCCTCTGCCTCAGCCCCCTGCCGGCCAGCGTCTCTCGTTGCCTAGCAGCAAGAGCTGCTGCTTCCCGGAGAGCCACAGAGCTTTGCTTCAGGCAGGGAGGCTGCCTGATCTGCGCGGGGACCTCTTAGGGGCGGGGCCCAATTCAGGGGAATCGGTGGAATCGGCCTAAAGCCGGCCCTGGCCCCAGTGTAAGAGCCCTTCCCACTACCCTCTCTGTGCCCCACACCTTGAACCTGGGACAGTCATACAGCTTTCCACGGGCAGAGCTCCCTTGGGCAGGGCCAATTCTCCACTGGCCCTCTCTCAAAGAGGCTTTAAGGCCACTTTGTGCTGCTATGAACCAGACCAGAGAATCTGATCCTGATCCATATATGCATTCAGAAATGAAGGCTAAAGCAATGATTTGTCTCTTTGCTTTTCTGCCTGAATCTGGCCTGGGTGATCTTGTAAACACAGTAGAAGAGGAACTGAGGAGAATCATGTGAAAGCCAACTTGATTAATTCCTCTGCTGTGTTCCCTACTCATGACTTAAGTTCTGACTATGGTTAACAACCTCGGTGTTGGAGTTACTAGAGCCATCCCTCTTTCTGCAATACTCTTCGTCCACTGGCTACATTTCACAAGTGCTTCAACCTTTCCTGTGAGTCAAGATGGACCTTTCTCTGATGCTGATGTTAGTTTAACTTCCAAGACACACTTCGTCCCCTTTGTGCTTTGACAGATCTAAAGTTTTCCCATGTAAAACGTTATCCTTACAAACTGTTGTTGTTATTTATTTATTACTTTATATTGCAGCAGTGCCCCTGGGCCCAAATCAGGGACGGAGGCCCCCTTGTGCTAGTCACTATACGCACATGTAATGAAATCCTATTAAATCTGCATGCAAGCCTTAGGTGAAAAGCAAAGGAGATCTGGAGTGTGTTTTTAAAGCAGCTCTGGGTGGCTTAGCTGCATGATTCCCACTGTTAATACAGTAAGTGTTGCACACGGCTAAATCTCTGTGCCTCATATTGAAAACATATAGTGTAAAGCAGGGGCTGAAACCAAGACAACACAGCAATATGGAAAGAAGCAGTGTCTCAATGAGCAAACAGCTCTATTTGCTATATTGGAAAATGGAAGCAGGGCCGGCTGTAGGCACCAGCAAAGCAAGCAGTTGCTTGGGGCGGCAGATTTGCAAGGGGCGCAAGAATCCAGCATGGGAGCTGAGAACCAACAGGGGGCACTGGGAGCTGTAGTTCCTTGGTTAGCTCCCTGCCTATAGAGCCAGCCCTGGAGCAGGGAAAGAACTACATTTCCCAGCATTCCCTTGGCCACTAGCAAAAGGAAAGGGTGGGGGAAGGAATATGGTACTGAAATCTGCAGCTTGCTGTGAATGGTAGGAACAGAGCCAGCTCTAGGTTTTTTGCCGTCCCCCCCCCGCCCCCCTATATTGCCCCAGCCCTGGACTCTCCCCCGCCCACACCCCCTGCTGCCCCAGCTCTGGCCCCCACCTGCACTCCCCTGCTGCCCCAGCCCTGGGCTCTTCCCCCCCCCGCACCCCCTGCTGCCCCAGCTCTGGCCCCCACCTGCACTCCCCTGCTGCCCCAGCCCTGGGCTCTCCCCCGCCCACACCCCCTGCCACCTCAGCTCTGGCCCCCACCTGCACTCCCCTGCTGCCCCAATCCTGGGCTCTTCCCCCCCACACACACCCCCTGCCTCCCCAGTCCTAGGCTCTTCCCCCCCCCCGCACCCCCTGCCACCCCAGCCCTGGGCTCTCCCCCACCACCCGCACCCCCCTGCTGCCCCAGCCCTGGGCTCTCCCCCCTGACCCGCATCGCCTGCCGCCCCAGCTCTGGCCCCCATCCGCACCTCCTGCCACCCCAGCTGTGCCCACACCCCCTGCAGCCCCAGCTCTGGCCCCCACCTGCACTCCCCTGCTCCCCCAGCCCTGGGCTCTCCCCCCACCCGCACCCCCTGTCGCCCCAGCCCTGGGCTCTTCCCCCCCACACACACCTCCTGCCGCCCCAGCCCTGGGCTCTCCCCCAAAGAAGGAATTGGGGGGACTAAATGGACGGTGCACCTCTCTATCTGAAACCTAGCAAGGGAGGTATGTGGATCTCACTAGAATTTAAAATGAAAAGTAAGGGAGGGGAGGCTCTGGACCTGGGCAGCTTTAGATACAGTACCAGGCACTTAGGAGGATCTCCACTTCTGAGCCATGGAAGCAGAAATTGACTTTTCCTTTCCAGATATAGCTAATATTCAGAAAGGGAATCTAGCACCTGCCTTCCAGATTTGAACACCCTCAAAATTCAGGAGTGCTCTCTTTAAATATATCAGAGGGATAAATACCAGGGAGGGAGAGGAATTATTTCAGCTCAGTACTAATGTGGACACGAGAACAAATGGATATAAACTGGCCGTGGGGAAGTTTAGGCTTGAAATTAGACGAAGGTTTCTAACCATCAGAGGGGTGAAATTTTGGAACAGCCTTCCGAGGGAAACAGTGGGGGCAAAAGACCTCTCTGGCTTCAAGATTAGGCTAGATAAGTTTATGGAGGGAATGGTTTGATGGGATAATGTGATTTTAGTCAATTAGGCAATAACGTGCCATCGCTGGTAAAATGAGGGTCCGGCTGGAGAATCTTGCCTGTATACTCGGGGTTCTACTGATCGCCATGTTTGGGGTCGGGAAGGAATTTTCCTCCAGGGTAGATTGGCAGAGGCCCTGGAGGTTTTTCGCCTTCCTCCGCAGCATGAGGCAGGGGTCGCAAGCTGGAGGATTCTCTGCGACTTGAAGTCTTTAAATCACGATCTGGAGACTTCAACAGCTGAGTTAAGGGAAAGTGGGTGGGTCAGCTTTTGTGGCCTGCATCATGCAGGAGGTCAGACTAGATGACCATAATGGTCCATTCTGACCTTAAAGTCTATGAGTCTATGAGCTCAATTTGGGCAGCTGTTACTTCATTTCCCCCAAATCAAATATACTGATCCACTGTAACTTGCTGTAGAAAAAGTAGAATAAATTGAGCAAGAAATGCTTCCCAGTGGTTATTAGGACTGGAATTGCTATTTTCAACAGCCATTGCTTGTTGTTTTTTTTTAAGTTTTAGTTTTATTTGTTTAAAAGGAAGACCGTGATAGTGCATTCCCCATAGAAACAAAGAATGGAACAAAAGAATAATAAAGGCACCTCAACTTTTCCTCATTTATGTAGGACAGTCTTATAATATGCATCCAGATATCCTCCAGTCACACAAGCTGAAAATTGTTCCACTTTACTGCAGTTCTGTAACCATATGGGAACCAATCCTGTCTGTGTTCTGTGCACATCCAAAATTCCTGCTGAATGACCCGCCCTGGGAGCGAGTTACCAGTGACCCAGGGCTGGGGCGGCAGGAGGGTGCAGTTGGGGGGGGGAGGGGGAAAGCCCAGGGCTGGGGTGGGGGGCAGCCCAAAATTTTTTTGCTTGGGGCAGCAAAAAACCTAGAGCCGGCCCTGAATGGAAGAGGTGTGATTTTAAGGTCCAGTTCTGTATCCACTGAGGTAAGCTGAAAGACACCCCCCACTGACTTCAAAGGAGGATGGATCTAGCTTTTAGTCTCTGGGATATTCATGGGAGTACCTCCCTGTACTTCAATGGAGTAGGACTTGCTAACCCAAATGGAGAATTTGGCCCTTTGTCTCCAGCTCAGTTTCAAATCACATTGAAACCAAGAATTTGCAAAAGATTAAATTTATTTTTAAAGACGATCACATTTTGGGATGATGGAAGGTGTCCTCCTCTGGTGTACTCCAGGATAGGAATCAACATGGCCTCTCTCCTTGCTAGGATCATTGCCAAGCTGAAACTGGTACCAGAACTGGCATAAACAAAGAGGAACAAAATTATTTTGTTTGTTCTGTTAGTAAAAAGAGACCAGGATGGGACTTTTCCTGCTCCCTGTAGTAAGAATTATTCTCCCAGTGGGCCACAAATACTGTTTTGTATCAAAACTGTGCAATTCCAAATTGTATCCTAACAATGTTTAATTAATATTTTCATAATGAAGGGCTTGTTTTTCTTTTAAAGTGTACAGTGGTTAGTGGCTGTTGCTTTAAGGCAGCCCTCTACCCCCCTCTCACTTCATCTCTCTCTCAGACCGGTGAGAAAATAATAGAATACACTGGCACATTCACTTAGCTACGTTTGTATCATCAGGGAAGGGAATTCTGTTTCTCTCTTTCTTCAGCTTCTGACAAGGTGCCAGCTCAGTGCTGACCCTGGAACATGCCTGTTTCTTGGTTGTATGTATGCACCTGTATGTAATTGCTCTGCAGATTTCACAGATCCTGTGCTTTATTTTGCTTCCTTTTTTCATAAATAGATAGGGCAGTTTTCTTGACTGACTCATGGGCAATGTGGGTTCAGTTCCCCTTTCCAATGGACTGTCAAGATTTAAAGACCTATAGAAGACTGTAGAGGATGAAATAATACAGGAAGAATTATTTTCTCCCTACTTGTGTGATTTCCCCAGCAGGTGAGCCAAACGTTAGAGTTGAGCTCAGCTGTGCAGATTTGAGAGGGAAATCTCAAATTTTCAACCAGGAACTAACCCGGTTGCTTAAAAAAGATATATAAAAATCTTTAAATATTCTAATATATTATATTGTGTATTTATTAATTTTATTTCCAGTGAGTTATTTTATGTTAATTTCAGCTTTCCCTTCTGTAACATGTCTCGGGGGACCCATTACAATGAAGCCAGAACCCCCAACTCCTATGACCTTTTGTACAATTTTTAATCAGGATAATCTCAGCAAATGTCTCAGGCTGACATGTCACAGTGAATAATCCTCACCTGCCCATGCTAGCTAACTAGGTTAAAAAAACTCTCTAGCAAAACAATCTGATGGTGGAAGGAGCATGGTTAGCAATTAACTCAAACACCTCAGCTCCTGGGCCAGGAAAATCAAGGGAGAATGAGAAAGAGGGTAGGGTGTAGGTAAAGTGATAAAACTATAAAGAAACCAATATAGATCCACACCCCTGTGATGTGATTCACTCTTGTTTCATTTACTTAGTTCCCTAGGTAGTGGGCGTCAATCCTGTAAATAAAGAAAGAGCCTGCTGGTTAACATGGCATCTGATAACACAGCCTACAGTACAAACACAAATTAAGCAAAGCTGCTACCCTGCTGGTTTTGTGTCTCTGTGCATCTGCTAGAAAATAGGAATGCTGCTACTGGCCACTTTCATTAGTAAATGAGAGATAACGGGGGGGGGGGGGGTGTCAACTCAAATCCCAAGCAGAGAGAGAAACAGGATGTCTGACAAGGGAGTTACAGTCCAGCAAATTCAGAGGTGTTCTGAGTGAGATCTGATAGGCTGATGGTGAGCTCCTTGTTGCCAGGACTCTGACTAGATGGCAAAAGGGGTTCCTTCCAAGCCTTTCATCTATACATAGAAATGCCGGCATTTTCCTTTCAAAATGAGATTCCCCAAACCACAGTCAGGGTTTTTTTTGTGCAGGATGGAGGTTACATATCTTTATGGGGTTAGAGAAAGATGCCCAAGTGAAGTCCTCTGCTTATCCACTGAACAAACCATGAGAGTCCAAGTTTCCCTGACACAGCCTTGTTTGAGGTGGGAGAGGATCACTTCTAGGGAATGAGAGGGAAATTCTGTTTGGGCTGGCTCTAAACAAGGGAGGATTTTGAGGTATCGACACCTTGCGGGCCTGATGAACCAGTGGAGGGCCTGATCTAAAATTCTCCAAAGACAATGGAGTCTTTTCAGTGGGCTTTGAATCAAGGCTTGGGGCAAGAATTGGCACCACCAAACTCCTTTCACACTGGACATCAACCGTCAGATGGTAAAAACTTCCAGCCTGGAGTTAAGCTGGTGACCTAGTGTCACGGAGTCACCGGGCGATGCTCTGGATCTACTCCATACAAAGCCAGTCAGGACTCTGGGGGAGCATGCCTCCTCTCTCTGAGCATACTGTTCCAGGGCAAGAAGCTAACACAGCTTTGACCTTCCTGGGTCTGATCTTGGAGCACTCAGCAACCCCTTCCACACCGTGCGCTTCCCGCAGCCAGGGCCGGCCCACAACATTTTGGCACCTGAGGCGGGGAGCTCAAATACCCCCATACCCCCTCGCTTGGGCCAAAACTTTGAAAGGTCTCAATTCTGCCTTCTTCCTGTTCTACTCCTCTCATGGTACTGCTCTGCTACCTACCCCAATAAAGGAGAACTAACAACTTAAAATGCCTTGTTCAAAAATTTTAAGTAACACTTAACTTTCAAACGCCTGAACAGCAAATGTAACTTTTCTTGTCTGCATAGTAAACACTGGCATTTTTATCTGTTTGAATAATCAAAGTGGTGCTTTCCGTGCCTTCTTGGTTGCAAAGATTTGAACTGCTTCCTGAAGGTCCACACTCTGGGCCAGCTCATGCTCTATTGAGATGGTTGCAAGGTGACCAGCCTCTCCTGTGTCATTGTGGAGCGTAGATGTGTTTTTATTAACTTCAGCTTGGAGAAGCTGCGTTCACCACGGGCAACTGTTATATGAAGTGTTAGAATTATGCGCAGAGCAACAAAAGCATTTGGAAAGAGGGTGGTCATCTTATTTGTGCACATATATTTCAGAACAGCCTTTGGAGTTGATCCTGCTGAAATGTATCTTGAAAGAGCTTTCAGTTCATCACCTAAATCACTCACATCAATATCGCGCATGTCATGTGTCAACACTGTCTCTAGTGCCCTGCATTGCTGGTGTAGGTCTTCTTCAGGTACAGTGAGGAGTTTTGGACTATCATACAACATCCCAAATATACTGCTGTGTTCCTTGAACTGCATGAAATGTTCTTCAACTGACTGTATTGCACAATCTAGCGCCTGGTTAAAGAATTCAACTTTGAATTGTAGTTTGGGGTCTCTTATGGGATTATCCCATGCCTCGTAATCAAAATGTTTTCTTCTTCGGTGACTCTTGTATTCTTGAATGGGTGGGAAAATAGCTTCAGTGTGAAGTTCCTCTGCCAACTTCTGTGCACTCTTCAGAATGTTTTGAAATCCCTCATCTGACCGGTAAGACTGTAGGTATTGTTATCCGAAATTGGGCCACCAAGGCAGACCCTGCTCGTTTGAGTTGTCCGCGGTGTACCCATTTTCCCTCCAGGGTCCCATGGCCAGTCAGAGAGGGTCAGGGTATCTAGGGTGCTAGTCACGGCTTGGTGGGCTAGCATGAGGGAAACTGTGGAATTCCTGGGGAACCTGAGTGAACATATACTGGGTATTGCGAAAGATAAAGGCAAATCGGTCTTGGCTCTCTGGAGCCAGGGGCAGGGCAAAGAAGCAGTTTGCTAAATCACTCACCGAAAACACTTTGCCTCAGGTGGAATTTTTTCCAACAATGCGGTCATGTCTGCCACCACTGGAGCCCGCTGTGGGGTGCAAGCATTGATCCGGTGGTAATCTATAGTTAGTCGCCAGGTCTTCCCGTCTGCCTTGCGGACCGGCCAGATGGGGGAGTTGAAAGGAGAGGTAGTTAAACGAACCACTCCCTGGTCTATCAGGGCATCCAATATCTCACCCACAGCTTGGTCTGCCTCAGGAGGATACTTGTATTGTTTCTGGGGCAGCACCGAGGGACCCTGAATGACAATGGGCTCCCCCTTCCAGAGACCACAATCGTATTTATCCTTAGCCCAGACTCCGGGAATCTACTTTTTCCATTCATCTGTCCCTGGAACCTCCATAGCTGCCACCCCCAACACAGAGCAGGTTAGCACTCCAGAGACCCCTCCTTGTAGATCTTCTCCCCAATCCACTGTGGGGACCTGCCACACACAGTGATTGGCACAATCTACCACCAAACAGAGCTCTCTGAGCTGATCAATCCCCAGAATAACTTTGCCTGCCATCCGCGAATGAACCCAGGGGAGGTTAGCCACCAAATTTGCCAATTCCCACCTAGTTGCTGACAACAAGGTTCCTCTCTCCTCCTAGCCCCCATAAGCAGCCAGCACAACTGACCGAACTTGCACACATTCGGGGGGGGGGGGGAAGGGTAAAAGCGAAACTGCTGCACCAGTATCCACCAGTGCCACACAGGGGGTACGTGTCATTCCTATCCTCATTTGGACTACTAGACGCCCCCCCAATCCGGAGACAGGGTGGCTACCCATCGCCACCTGTCCTCCGGGCATCCGTCCTCCTGAGGGCTCCCCTAGGGGACTTACACTGGCCGATCCAAGCCAGCTGGCGCTCCTCCTGATGGGGCCGGGACGCCCCTTTGCTCCCCTGCAGGAAGGGGTATCCCCAACTGCACACACCAGAGCATCAGCTCCCTGGTGGGTTTCCCATGCCAATTGTCCATATCCTCCCCCGGTTCCAGCAAAACCCGCCAGAGGTTATTCCACAGGCAAGACTGCCCCCTGCGGTTTCCAGACCGAGGGTCTGGTCTCCCGGGGTTTCTGCGGTCTACTGCCGCCACCTTAGAATCCTTGCCCACTGGTGGTTGTGGCACAGGCGGAGCGATGAGAGCAGCCTGCCAGATTGTGTCCAGCAGGGCTTCCACATCCGCAGGCTCCCCGGGTCTCCACCTCCCGATCGCTTGCTGTACGTGGACTGGGAGACCTTGGGCGATCAGCCTCAATTCCTCCGGAGGCAGGGCTATTTGAGCTATGGTCGGGGGTACCTGCCCTCCCGCTGTGGCAGCCACACCCCGGCCACACAAACATGCCAGGAGACCCATTCTCTCTATGAACTGGATGGGGTCTTCCCTCAGTGCAGCAGCCGCCGAGACAAACTCTGCCAACAACGTGCGCGGCTCCACGGCAGGCGTCATCCCCGCCAACATATCAAAGATACTATTGTGTGCGGCATGACTGGCTTGCTGCTGAGCCGCCCCTGCTAAATCTCCTCCCAACCCTGACGTGGCTTTTAACACCCGTCCGGTCTCAGTTCAGTTCAGTCCCTGATCCAAACACAGGGTCACCATGTCCCTGGCCCACCCACTGAACCTGGAGCGCGAGGGGCCACCCAGGGTTTTTGCTAACTCTATTGCTTGCGTGGGAGTCAACTCAGTCTCTGCCACAGTATGTCCAGTACTTGGGGCTGCCCTGCCCCCTGCGGGAGCAGGCCCATAGTTTCGGACCACCCTCCAGACCGCCGCAACACGGTGTCTGGGGTCCGGCCATCCGGGATCCGGATCACACCAGCTATCCCTGTCCCAATCATCATATGGTCCCGCACCCCCCTGGGCTTTCACCCCAACGATGGCAACCCGGGCTGAATAAGCCCCCCGGACCCTGTTCTCCCCAGCGGACCCCTCCAGGACCAGATCCTTCAGGCAGGTAACTGCCTGGCTCAGAGCGGCATTCTTTACTTCCACCCGCTCCCGCTCCTTCTCTGCTGCCGCCACCTGTACTGCGGCTACAGAGAGGGAAGACGCCTGGGCGGTAGCAGTCAGAGCCTGTGCCTTCCACATATCCCATTCCTTCTCCAACTCATTACATCGGTCCTTGAGTGAATCTATTTCAGTGGCGAGCTGACTCTTTGCCGCCTGCCATTGCCAGCCTGCTTGCCACAGCAGCCAGGCGACTGCATGATCCAGTCCTGTCTTATTGGGACCATATATAAGTACATATTTATCCAATATGAGCTCTAGTTCAGGAATTGTACTCCCAGGTGGAACCGCCCCCGGAATCCAGGGGTCTTCCCCTTCCTTTTGGAGCCATGCTAACAACACCATGGGCGGTGGTGCCGCTCCCCAAGGGGAGGGTGTATTCTTGCTCGGGCTACTTTGCCTTTTTCCTCCCCTTGCCCCACAGTGGCATACTTAGCAGCGGCGCCCTTTTCTTCCTGCAGTGGGTTGCTATCCTACCACCTTTTCACGCAGG
This sequence comes from Emys orbicularis, assembly GCF_028017835.1. NCBI lineage: Eukaryota > Metazoa > Chordata > Testudines > Emydidae > Emys > Emys orbicularis. Next base: position 111,296,665 of record NC_088686.1, read on the forward strand.
CTCGAGCTGGACCCACTCAAGAGACCACCGTGGGGAGGGGGGACACACCAGGGGATTTACACCTAATTCTCTCCCTTGCCCTACACCAGCACTCAACAGTGGCGTCCTTTTCTCCCTCAGTGTGTTGCTAGCCTACCACTTTTTCACGCAGGGTTGAGCCAGATCCACCCAAGAGAGCACTGGGGGGCACCAGGGGACCCCTACTCTTGGGTCAAATCCTCCACTAAGCTGCCCACATTCTCCACCATTAATGTAACCCGAAATTGGGCCAGCTAGTAAGCTTAGGGAGGACTGATGACCCACCAGAGTTTGGCAGAAAGCAGGACATTTATTATACTGATAGCTAAGCTCAAAAGAAGGAGGGGGGGGGTCACACTCACACTCGCATACTCATGCTCCCAGGACAGGCACGGCACTGGAGATGTTAGGATCCTTGAAGGTAAGTGTCCTTCCACGGCGCAGCAATGGATGGTGCGATGAAGGTAAATCTTCCCGAGGCACGATGAAATGCAACGCAGCGAACCACTGGCCAGGCTGTCCGGGCGAAGGGCCTTCACGGGAGGTACAAGCTTGTGAGTGCACTCCTGAGCACATGGCCCCTTCCCCTTTTAAGGGCCTGCTCCTCATGGCCTGTGACTAGAGATGACTTGGCCGTGTCTGGGTGGTCACACTCCACCTCGGGCAGTGTTCATGCAGTGTCCATGCACTGGGTGTGTGATCGCTGCCTAATTAGAGTCCCAGACACCTTGTCTACCTGGAAGCTCTTCTGATCTTCCAGCTGTTCAACCAGCCCATTCATCCCACAAGCATTCCAGGAGGGAGGAGGAGGGGGAAAGCCACTTCACAGGTATTCAGAGAGGGAGAGGAGACAAAAGAGGGGTGGGTGGGAGAGTATAACAGACCTTTTGAGTATACAGGTTATACATAGCATAGTTATACAGAGCATACAGATCACTGCTGCTCCTACAACAGGTATGACTTTGCTTTGTCCAGTTGTTCCATTGGTCCGGATATATCAAGGTCAACACCTTGGAGTTTCTTGCTTACAACATTTATTTCAAACTGTATGCCATGCCACAACACTAAGCCACACAGAAATTTGAAGTTATGTATGTTTCTGGTGATTCCATTTCCCTCTACCACTGTTCTCCCACGAACAGTTCCTGTCATAGCATTATCCTCCATAATGGCAACTATGGCATTATCTGTCTTCCCAATTTGGTGTTTGATAGGCTTTATCGCCTCCACTCCACTTTCCCATCCTGTGGCTCTCAGTGGTTTCAGTGTCAGAGAGGATGTTCCCAGATGTTGCTTCAAAATTTGCCATTGATGAGATGATGCAGAGAAAAATACATAGATGCTTTGAATTACATTAAAAAATTCAGCAGCCTCACTAGAAGCTGATGCTGCATCACTGACCACCAAGTTCAATGAATGAGAACTGCATGGGACAAAAAAAGCTCGAGGGTTTAACTCGCAGATCTGTGTCTGCACTCCTCTGTTCTTTCCTCTCATGTTGGCACCATTATCGTAGCCCTGACCTCTCATGTCAGCTACCGCAATTCCCGTATCTTCCAGCTTTTTAAGAAGCACATTTGTCATACCAGCTCCTGTAGTATCATCAATGTCAATAAATTATAGAAAATGCTCTCTGACAGTCACCATTGCAGGGACATTTTCACTAGGGTCTGTTGTTGTTACAAAACGCACCATTAAAGTCATTTGTTCCGTATGGCTGATGGCAGGTGTGCAGTCCAGAATAACAGAGTAATATCTTGCTGACTTCAGATCTGCCACAATCTTCTGTTTGACTTTTGTTGCCAGTAACTGTATGATCTCATTTTGAATTGTTTTTCCAAGGTTGTGGTGTTTGTACATTTCTTGGATGGTGACTCTTCTTAGATGCTCCTGGAGTATAGCATCAAACTCAGCCATCAGCTCCAAATTTTAAGGAAGTTTCCATTGTTTGGCACATACAGCTGATCTGAAGTGCCACACAGTGCTAGGTTTTGGGTAGCAAGCATTCTCACAATGGCAATGAGCCTTTTCGGAACATTTTGCTAGTAAAGAGACTCCGATGCAATCTTCTCTTGATGCTGATCATCTATGGTGGCCTTTAACCTTAGTCTCATCTCAAGCTCTTTCCACCTATGGAATGCTCTCTGGTGATTTGCTGCCTTCTCATGGCATGCCAGATTTCTAGCCAGATTTTTCCAGTCCTTTGTTCCTGTAGAACCCAATGTGGCTGGAACATTAGACTGGAAGAGTTTGCAACAAAAACAGTATGCAGCATTCTGGGTTTTTGAGTACATAAGCCATGGCCTCTCCACTTTGTCACCATTGGGGATTTCACGCCAGTAATGTGTTGGATGGAAACTTCTATTTTCATTGTCTTTGGGGAACATGAAGTTTTTCACTTGTTGTGGCCCATGCAGCACAAGGAAGTCCCTCAGGCTACTGCTCAAGTGGGTCCACAGTCCTGGATCATCTAGCCTTAAGGAACTAAACTCAGCAGCAGCTGTTTCTTACGCCTCCACCACACTCTTCTCTGATTTACACTTTTCTTCAGGAATGTGCATGGTTACATCCATTTGAGATGGAGATATGGATGCTGCAGTAGCTGCCAGGTCACCTGCACTCTGACTAACTGGAAGATCAGGCATCTCCTCACCACGCACATCCTCACTGGGGCCGGAAGGCTCACCGTGAACATTTGTGTCTATGTATCTCAGGAGAGCTCCTTCCTGCTTAGATAGAAAAGCTTCCTTTGCTTTCTTTCTTTTTCTGAATGCTGCCCCAGAGGGGTGTTTTCTTCTTTCACTCATGACTGCTGTTCTGTGCCAGCTATAGTGGCTCTCAACACTCAATTGAAGGGGACAAATAAGCAGGTTGGTAGCAGGGCCTGAGTGAGGGAAGATATCAGCATCTTAAGGGCCTAACTGGCTCCTCCTACTTCAGTTGACTGCCTGTTCTTCTCAAGTGGGTTCAGGGAAGCAGCAAGAAACAGGAAGCTCCCTGAGAAGCTGGTGTTAATCAGTCCAGGCTCCTGGGGGTGCTAGAGAGGTACAGAAGAGGCTCCTCCTCCTCTCTCTCCCTGCAGCTCCTGCTGCTTTCTGTTATTCCCTCTCACCTTTTCTCCTGCCTGCCTGTTATGTCTCTTGTGCCCTCCTTGCTCCAGCACAGCACTCCACCATCTCTTTCCATCTAGAGCAGAGAGAATACATATGCACCAGCAGCAGACACAATTTTCTACACTCTGGGTCCTAGTGGCACCCCCCACAGTCTGGCACCTGAGGCGGCTGCCTCAGTTCGCCTCATGGTAAGGCCAGCCCTGCCCGCAGCGAGTCCGCACAGGCGGGGCTCCTGGGGAAGCCAGAGGGCCCTGCACCCCAACTCCACAGTCAGACATGACTCTCAGCCAGCTGATAAAACAGAAGGTTTATTAGATGACAGGAACACACAGGGCCGTCCTTACCCATACGCAAAGTACGCAGCTGCGTAGGACACCAGGAAATTTGGGGCATCAAATTTCCTGGTGCCCTGCGCAGCTACGTGCTGCTCCAGCCCCTGCTCCACCTCTTCCCACCCCTGCTCCACCCCAGCCCTGCTCCCACTCCACCCCTTCCCGAAAGCCCCCACCCCTGCTCCGCCCACCCCACCTCTTGTAGAACCAATGTGAATGAAATTGTTTTTAGTTATTCACTGTACCATTGTAACTTCTGTTCACCATTTCATTACACTTGCCATTTTGCCTACATTGTAACTTTCATTACACTTGCCATTTTGCCTACATTGTAACATTGTAACTTCTGTGAAATATTGTAATTCAAAACCCATTTTAAAATGCTAACTCCATTTTGTAAAAGGCTTGTGCTGCAGCCTCCATTTTTGCAAGCCATACTGTAATTTTATTAGTCTAGTTGAGATGTGTGAATGAGGTATGTATGGGTGATAGAATCAACCTCCAGCACCAGCCCGTCCTGATGAGATAAAGTTCAAATACCAAAGGCTGAAGAACTAGACAACAGCCCTAACTCAAGCAAGAAGCATCTACCCTAAAAAGAAAAAAAAACAACAGAAGGAAGATCAAAGCCAGGTCCCAGGCTGACAGTCACACCTGCAATTGACGGGTGATCAAGCACCAAACCCAGAGGCGGAGTGACACAGCAAGACCTAGAGACTTTGAATCCAAACTAAAAGCCTATAATAAAGGAAGGGTGAGATGAGAGACTTTGGGTAACGTTCTGCTATCAACATCAAGGAGCATCGTTGCGCGCCCGACAGACACCCGGCTCCTCCTCGTGCTCAGCTTTCCTGGCCAGTTAGCTGCCACGAGCTCCGATCCCAAGCTGCGAACTCAAACTACAATCAGGACCGGTAACTATCCAGCAGCTGCAGAACATTTTGGTGTGTGTGTGTGTGTGTGAGTGTATGTGTATAAGCATTAAGGTATTTGCTAATAGTTACAGATTAATAATAAATGTGGCATCTTTATCTTGTCCCCTTTAATAAGATCCTGCTAGTTTTTATTGGTATAACACTCTTCCCACCCCAGCCCCACCCCTGCTTCTCCCCAGCCCCGCCCCCACTCCCCTGAGGAGTGCAGCAGGGCTGGGCCTGCACTCACCGGCGGCGGGAAGTGCAGCGGCCCGGCCCCAGCCACGCCACCGGTGAGTGCTGGGGGGTTGTTCCGCCCTGTCCCCCAAGCCAGCCTCCCCCCCTCACACAGAGGCCTGGGCCCTACACAGCCCCCCACGGGGGGGACAGCTGCGTAGGGCCCCAGAATAGCTAGGGACTTCTCTGGGAACACAGTCTAAAACAGAGCTTGTAGGTACAGAAAACAGGACCCTTCAGTCAGGTCCATCTTGGGGGAGCCCAGATCCAGTTTCTGGGCCTCTCCCCATCTCCACAGCCAGCTCCAAACTAAAATTCTCTAGCCCCTCCTCTGGCCTTTCTCTCTTTCCTGGGCCAGGAGGCCACCTGATCACTTTGTTCTCCAACACCTTCAGTTGGCACCTTGCAGGGGAGAGGCCCAGGCCATCAGTTGCCAGGAGACAGGGTGTCAGCCATTATCTGTGCAGACAGCATCACACCTGCCTAGGGCTCTGCAACAATCACACATCCTTATCCCACAACCTAGATACTTAAGAAATGCATGGGGGAAACTGAGGCACCCACACAGTAGTCAGAGAAAATATTAAGAACATTCCCACTTCATCACACAAGCGCTATATCCTGTCACCAACCCTTCTCCCTTCTATAGCCAACTGTTAGTATATTGACAGTGCAACAGCCATCTTGGGAGCTTGTGCCCAGCTCCACAGAGGTATACAGGCTCCTAACTTCCATTGATTTCAATGCAAGTTAGGAGCCTAAATAGCTTTGTGAATGTGGGCCCTAGGCAAAGGGACTGCAGTCCCATGCAAGCCCCATCTACACTAGAGAATCACACTGTGCAACTATAGCTCTTATCCCACAATGCCTAATGTTTATGATAAGGTATCAAACGTATGTTTGCATCTGTTATATATTTGTTTAGTTGCTCCAATAACTGCTTTGAAATGTTCTGTCCTACATGGGGCTCTGAACTATGCGTCATGTGAGGCAGAGGCCACACACTCACACCATCAATGAAGATGTCATGGTAAAGGGTCACCAGCCTTTCCCCGAGTCACTGCCTGCATTGAATCTGGGCCTGGAGGAGGCAAGAAGTATATTACTCACAGGTGCTGACTTTGTCCTTTCCCGAGGAGTGCTCGACCCCTGCTCCGCCCCAGGCCCCGCCTCCACTCCACCCCCTCCCCCAAGCCCCTGCCCCCGCCCTGCCTCTTCCTGCTCCCTTCCCTGAGTGCACCTTGCTCTTCCTCCTTCCCCCCAGCACCTCCTGCACGCTGCTAAACAGCTGATCCGCGGCAGGCAGGAGGTGCTGGGGGGAGGCGCTGATCAGTGGGGCCGCCAGCGGGTGGGAGGCACTGGGAGCATCCATGGAGTCAGCACCTATGATATTACTATTTAGTCTCTGTTATAATTGTATTTTCTTTTCATTCCCTCCCATGTTTTTTTAGAGGGGGAAGAGGATTGCTCTTGTTTGTAGCTGAACTACCTATTTCCTCCTCACCTTTCCTCCTAGGGATGGGAATGGCTCAGTTCAGGAGGGAAACTATCCTTCCATAAGTCCCAGTAGAGTTCTTCCCTCCCCCAGTTAATGCAGTGGGGACCCTGGAGAATGTACCATTAGTGGCATGATAGCTGGGTGTTGGGATACTATGAAGAAGCGACCAGGTGGGAGGTAGCTGGGGATGGGAGGAATGTGAGGTTGCCTTGTTGTGTTATCTTTTTCTTTGCCCCCATTCCCCAGTTCGCAGGGTGGGGGGAACACTGATAAAGCAGAATCAGCACTTGTGTGGCAACCTCCATTAAAGTGAGCACCTCGAGGTATCTGTGTCAGCAGACAGACTGCTTACCAGCTTTTGAGTTTTGCTCTTTTCTGTTATTCAGGTGAACTCCCATCAGGTGGGGATGAACTCCCACTCTATGTATTGGTCACATGTTTCCAGTGTGTTGTTAAAACCATATTTTTGCAGCATCCCTTTATGTCCTTCATTGCTGCTCTGGAGTTGAAGGTCTCAGGGATGCATAAGTGCAGCGGAGCAGAGGTCAGCTGAGCACCGCCTAGGTGCTCTCAGACATGCATGCAGCCAGTAGGTGAGTGGTTATCAGCAGTTCTTTTCATCCTGCCTAGTTTCTAGTCTCTGGCTTCATGGAAACAGCTGTGTTCTCTCCTCTGGCTCTGAGCATTAATAACAGTAGGCTTCTCCCTTCTGTAAACTGTGATACGAGAAACAAGGTGGGTGAAGTAATATCTTTTATTGGACCAACTTCTGTGGGTGAGAGAGACAAGCTTTCGAGCCTCACAGAGCTCTTCTTCAGGTCTGGGAAAGGTACTCCCAGTGTCGCAGCAAAAGGCAAGGTGGAACAAAACATGGGCGGCAGGTCAACCTCTGCTTTGGGGAGGCTAGCTGCTGGCCCTGCCTTTCCCCTCCACCCTCCCGTAACAGGAGAAGCCCTGAGGGGCCTCCCTGGGACTGGAGGAGGCCTGGCCCACCCGCTCCAGCCATACCGGGCCAAGCCGCCGACCCACCACCCCCGAGTGCCGGGCCAGACCCAGCACCGCCGGCTCCCCCACCCGACAGCCTCCCCAGCCGAGTCGCCGGCCCCACCTGCCAGCACCAGGCTGAGCCACTGGCCCCCTGGGCACCAAGCTGGCTGCAGCGCCAGACCGAGCCACCCCCCCCATCCCTGAAGGCCCTCCCCAGCTGAGCCACTGGCCCCCCGAGTGCCAGGTCAGCCCCCCAAGTGCCTGGGTCCAGTCGCCCCTGAAGGCCCCTCCCTCTCAGCCGAGCCACTGGCCCAGCTGCTGGCCCCAGTGCCCGGCCGAGCCTCCTCACTCCCCCCGCCCACCACTGTCTCTCCGGGTCCCTCCTCACTCCCCTGTCCCCGAGGAGGAGGGATGCAGCGAGCAGCACAGCAGGGACCTCTGGGGTGGGGTGTGGACTGGAGGAGACACGGCAGGCAGGCAGCAGCAGGAGGTGGTGGGGACCTCAGGGGAAGGGGCAGGAGGACCACCGTGGCCCAGGTGTCTGGCGGCGGCAGCGCCAGGGAAGGCTAAGCCTTCCCTGGTCTATTATACCCACTGCCCATGGAACAAAATGCCCTTTGCTGTGATGCTGGGATACCTTTCCCAGACCTGAGGAAGAGCTCTGTGTGACTTGAAAGCTTGTCTCTCTCACCAGCAGAAGTTGGTCCAATAAAAGATATTACCTCGCCCAGCTTGTCTCTAATATTCTGGGACAGCCACAGCTACCACTACACTGCAGATAACATACATTGTCAGCGGGCTAGTCAGATAGGAGGGTGTGCTGTTCTTAATGAGTATAGGAGAGACCTCTAGTGGTGGAGCTAGTGTATTGTCTCCTTTATCGTACCCTCAAACGTCTATTTTAGAACGTACTAAGGCCAGAGTTTTCAAAAGATCTTAGCACCCACAATCGCGGCTAGAATTTCATGAGCTCAGAACGTTGGATGTTCCACTGTTTTGAAAATCTGGCCATAATGTCACTATGGGAGCAGCTGTCTGCTGAGCCCTTTGGAAAACTTCAGAAGTGCTGAGTCCTTGCACCTGCAGTTGACTTCAGTAGGAGTTGTGAGTGCTCGATAGTACCCCTGTAAAACCAGGCCCTAAACATTTATAAGCAGCAATCTGCTTCTCGTTCTTGTTCTTTTCACCATAGTCCCGCTGTCATTCCCAGTATTGCCAATCCCAGGCATTCAAAAGTCATTAGTCACACCCACAAAAATCATGAGATTGGCTAAAAAATCACGAGAGTTTTTTTTTTTAAATAGTACATTTTGAGTGGGGTTTGGGGTTTTTCTTTTTTTGCCTTCTGGTTTCTGAGCCTTTCGAGTGCATTCTATTAACCTCTTAAGATTTTCTCATGCTCTATAGATTCCAGCAGCTGGGCTTTTAGAAAAACACCAAGTATCACAAGAATTGTGATAAAATCACAAAAGTTGGCAATGCTACAATCCTCTTCCTCAGGTAAAAAAATTCCAAGGGCTGAAATCCTGGTAATAAGAAGGTAATGCAAGTTTTGCCTTTGACTCCAACAGAGCCAGGATTTCATCTTAGATGCTTCTTAGTTTGCAATTTCTGTAGTTATGTCAGGATGTTCATTTTAAAGCCTTCCTCCCATTTTCACATGCTCATAATATTCTGAAAAAGGTTGGCGTTGAAACTTTCCATGCTTGGTGTAGTTGACGACGATGTTTTGACAGGTTGAGGAAAATCTCTTGACCTATCTGAATTACTGGACAGTGAATAAATAGATAAATAGCTAAAATATGTAAGTTTTTTCTTATCTCCAATAACTCAAGTTTCTGAACTCCACCAACCTCTGTGGCCTTGTCTTCACCAGGAAAAAAGGCTTGCTCTTATCCTGAGTTATGTCGCTAGAAGCAAAATCCTAGTGAGAGGGCAATTTGTAGGTTTCAACTGAGGTAGGAGGTCAAGGTAACCTAAGGCTGCCTCAGACTCTTTAACTTGACTAGGGATTTCAGGGGTTGGTTCTAGGCCTGATGCTGTTCAATATTTTTATCAACAATCTGGAAATAAATATAAAATCACTTCTGAAAAATGTGCGGTTGACACGGAGCTTGGCAGAGTGGTAAATAGTGATGAGGACACAGCAGTCATACGGAGTGATTTGGATCGCTGGGTAACCTGGGCCCATTCAAACAAAATGTGTTTTAATACAGTCAAATAAAAGGTCATAGTCTAGGAACAAGGAAAGCAGGCCACACCTACAGAATGGGGGACTGTGTCCTGGAAAGCAGTGACTCTGAAAAGGTTTTATGGGTCATAATGGACAAACAACTTAATGTGAGCTCCCAGCTTGACGCTGTGGCAAAAGAGGGCTAATGTGATCCTTGGATGTATAAATGGGTGAGGAAGAGTAGAGAGGTGATTTTATCTCTGTATATAGTATTGGTGAGACTAATATAGGAATGTGGCATACAGTTTTGGTGTCCATATTTAAAAAAGATGTTGAAAAATTGTAGAGAATTCAGAAGAGAGCTACAAAAATGATTGAGGGCTGAAGAAAATGACATAGTAAGAGGCTTAAAGAGCTCAGTCTGTTATTGAAAAGAAGATCGATCGGTGATTTGAGTGTACAATGCATTAGTACCTTCACAGGGAGTACAAAAAAAGGATTCTTTAATCCACACACACACACACACACACCCCGCCCCCCCCCCCCCCCCCCCCCCCCCCCCCCCCCCCCGAGAAATTCAAATGAGACATAAGGCACATTTTTTCTTAAGTGAGAGTGATTAGCCATTGGAACAAACTACCAAGGAGATGATGGATTCTTCATCCCTGGATAAAGACTGAATACCCTTCTGGAAAATATGCTTTAATCAAACACAAGTGACTGGGCTCAAAACAGGGGTAGCTGGGTGAAATTCTATGGCCTGTGTAATACTAGGGTTACCATTCGTCCGGATTTACCGGGACATGTCCTCCTTTTTGTGTTAAAAATAGCGTGGGGGGGGGGGGGGGGGGATTTGTAAATCACTAAAAATGTCCGGGATTTCCCCTCCAGGCAGGGCCGGCTCCAGGCACCAGGCAACCAAGCTGGTGCTTGGGGCGGCACCTGGAGGGGGGCGGCGCGGCGCTCGGGCCGCCGGGGAGAGCGGGGGCCACAGCCGGGCTCGCCGCCCTCCCCCCGGCGCTCTGGCCGCCCTCCCCCCCCCCCGCACCCTCCCCCCCGGCTGCCGGGGGGGAGAGCGGCGAGCCCCCGCCGGGGCTCGCCGCCCTGCCCCCGCCGGGGCTCGCCGCCCTCCTCCCCGGCGCTCTGGCCGCCGGGGGGAGAGCCGAGCCCCCGCCGGGGCTCGCCGCCCTGCCCCCGCCGGGGCTCGCCACCCTGCCCCCGGCGCTCTGGCCGCCGGGGGGAGAGCCGAGCCCCCGCCGGGGCTCGCCGCCCTCTCCCCGGCGCTCTGGCCGCCGGGGGGAGAGCCGAGCCCCCGCCGGGGCTCGCCGCCCTGCCCCCGCCGGGGCTCGCCACCCCTGCCCCCGGCGCTCTGGCCGCCGGGGGGGGGGGGGGGGGGAGAGCCGAGCCCCCGCCGGGGCTCGCCGCCCTCCTCCCAGGGCTCCGGCCGCCCTCCCCCCGGCCGCCGGGGGGAGAGCGGAGCCCCCGCCGGGGCTCGCCACCCTCGCCCCGGGGCTCACCGCCCCCCCCCCCCGCGGGGGGGGCGGGGCGGCCGGAGGCTTTTTTGCCTGGGGCGGCAAAAAAAGCCAGAGCCGGCCCTGCCTCCAGGCAGAGCGAGGCACGGCTGGGAGGGCTGCAGGAAATTCAGCCGCTCGCATGGGGCTCTGGCAGCCAGAGCCCTTCCCCCGCAGCTTGCCGGGCTGGACTCCGGAGCAGCTGTAGAGCTCCTCCTCCCCGCCCCCCCCTCCCCCGCACTCTGAGCCGGCCGGCCTGCCTGCCGGGCCGTTTGCATCGGGCCTCGGGAGCTCCTCCTCCCCCCACTTCTCCTTCTCCCCGCTCCCTCGCTCCGGCAGCACTGTGCGGGGACAGGGACTGGGTTGTGTGTTGCGCTGGGGAGCGCAGCCACGTGTCCGGCTCCGCACAGAGCCCAACACCATGTTCTGAGCGGCAGGGTAAGGGGGCCAGGGAGCAGGAGAAGGGGCAGGGAGATTTTGGAGGGGGCAGTCAAGAGACGGGGGGGGGGGGGTCGGGAGTTCGGGGGGGGGCTTTTTGGGGGGAGTGGATAAGGTTTTGGGCAGTCAGGGTACAGGTAGGGGGTAGGGTCCTGGGGGGGCAGTTAGGGTGGGGGAGGGTCTTAGGAGGCGGCAGTTAGGGGACAAGGAACAGGGAGGCTTAGGTAGGGGGTGGGGTTCTGGAGGGCAGTTAGGAGCAGGGGTCCCAGGAGGGGGCAGTCAGGGGACAAGGAGTGGGGGGGGGTTGGGAGTTCTGGGGGGGGCTGTCAGGTGGCAGGGGTGGGGAGAGGGATCGGAGCAGTCAGGGGACAGGGAGCAGAGGGGTTTAGATGGGTCGGGAGTTCTGGGGGGGGCTGTCAGGGGGGTGGGGAGTGGTTGGATGGGGCGTGGGAGTCCCAGGGGTCTGTCTGGGGGTGGGGGTGTGGATAAGGGTTGGGGCAGTCAGGGTACAGGTAGGGGGTAGGGTCCTAGGGGGCCAGTTAGAATGGGGGGAGGGTCTCAGGAGGGGGCAGTCAGGGGACAAGAGGCAGGGAGGCTTAGGTAGGGGGTGGAGTCCTGGGGGGCAGTTAGGGGCAGGGGTCCCAGGAGGGGGCAGTCAGGGGACAAGGAACGGGGGAGGGTTGGGGGTTCTGAGGGGGGCGGGAAGTGGGAGGGGCGGGGCTCCTCCCGTCCTCTTTTTTGCTTGCTGAAATATGGTAACCCTATGTAATACAAGAGATCAGACTAGATTTAATGGTCCCTCTGGTCTTAAAATCTATGAACAATAGTTATGCAGAAGTCAAGTTAAGATGATTTTTTTTAATGATCTGGGCAAATCCCTTTTGGTTGGTGGTGTTGCCCTTTATTTGCTGTTGTCCCAGGCCTGTAGCCTGTAAATATATCCCTGAGTAAAGAAAGAAAAGGTAAACGGGGGAGATATCCAACTAGAGTGAAGCATCCTAGAGCAGGGGAGGGCAAATATTTGTAAATATCTACCTGGGGAATAAATATTTAATAATGGGCTCTTCAATCAAGGTATAACATGATCCAATGGCTGGAAGTTGAAGCTAGACAAATTCAGACTGGACATTAGGTGTAAATTTTTAATGGTGAGAGTAATTAACCATTGGAACAATTTACCAAAGGTTGTGCTGGATTCTCTATCACTGCCCATTTTAAAATCAAGATTGGATGTTTTTCTAAAAGATCTGCTCTCAGAATAATGTTGTGGAAGTGCTATGGCCTGTGTTACACAGGAGGTCAGACTAGATGATCACAGGCCTGGTCTACTACACTACAGAGTTAGGTCAGTGTAAGACCAGCTTACACCAGCCTAACTCTGTAAGCATCTACACTACAACATTGCTACTGCTGATGTAAGTCACCCACTGCACCGACCTACTCCACCTCTGTGAGAGGCATACTGCTTAGGTCAATGTAGTTAGGGTGACAGTGTCCATGTAGACACTGTTACTTACTTCACCTGTTGGCTGTCAGCCCTGTGCGGGCTCACAGTTGAAGCCCCTCTGCCTCAGGGCTGGTAGGCCAAGTTGTCAGCCCTGTGCAGGCGGAGGGAGGGGATCCAGCTGTGAGCCCCCCACACTTCAGTGCAAGTTCTCCTGGTGAAGAGGGTAGTGTGGACATGAAAAACCGCAATATTTGCTGCAGTGGCTGTATATTGACCTCACTTAGGTTGACTTAATTTTGTAGCGTAGACAAGGACACAATGGTCCCATTTGACCTTGGCACCCATGACGGCGTGGGCAATGGGCCCAGCATGTCCTAGGCTGCAGCTCATGTGGCTTGTGGCCATGGCAGATCCCTGCCTGGCATGCGCCACCCAGATGCTGGCAGCGAGGCACACGACATGCCCAGGGCAGTCTCCGTGGGCTGTGTACTGAGGATGGGGGCAGCGCTGGTGAGGTGTTGGTGGCTGGCTCCTAGTGGGACAAACAAAACCTGTGTGAGAGGCTCCCCTGCCCACCAATATTTGCTGGGGCCAGTGCCTGGGCGGGGTGATTGGTGTGTGCCCCCCACATGGCAGCCTGCGCTACGGGGGAAACCATCCCTTCCCGCTAACTGGGGGGAATGCTCCTCGGCAGCTATTGAGCTGCCCTAAATTTGTACATGCAAAATACAACCTAACCCCCGCGTGCACAGCCCAGGCAGGGCAGAGATACACCCTCCCCCCCTTACAGTCACCCAATGGTTCAGCCCGACAGCCTGCACTCGCTCCTCCACCCCAATGGTTCGATCCGCTACTTTGCACTCCCGTCGTAGACTCAATGGTTCGACCCAGCAGCTTGTGTCCCCTTCCTTTGGGGGAGCGGAGCTCGCTGCGTGACCCGGAAGTGCTGCGAGCCTGGTTCCGGGTGGGAATCCCAGCGGCGTTGCGCCCCCCCCCAGTGTCCCGGCCTAGTCTCTCCCCCCCCGCCCACTTCTCCCGGTTCCTTGTCAGCTGGGCAGCGCAGCGGCGGCGCGTTCGCTGAGTGAGGCCCCGACGGCGGCGCTGGGTTTTCTCCGGGGGTGAGTCGCTGAGGCCGGGAGCGGAGCCCCCCCCCCCGAGCTCCGCGGGTGGGCTGCCCGCCCTAAGAATCTTGCGCGAGGGGGAGGGTGTCGCGCGCGGGGGGCGGGGGAGTCCGCCAGGGAGACTCGGGCGGGGGAGTCTGCTAGCCGCGCTTCCGGCTCCGGCGCCTGGCGGCGGGCGGGGATTAGTTGGGAGTTCGGCGTGTGTTTGCTGCGGGGCTTGTCCTGGCCACTCGTTTTACTTGGTTACAGACAACATCGCTTCCCCGCACCCACCAGCTGGCCTCCGCGCGGGCAGGCGACTCCACCACCAGGCAGCTCCGCACCATATGCCCCGCTGTCTCGCTAGCTCAGGGTGGCGGCGTCCCAGCTCTCGCCAGCTCCGCTTATATAAGCGGTAGTAACAGGCCTTTGAGACCATGACTGAGGTGCTGGAGGTTACATTTCAGTAACACTGTTTTTCTACTAAACTTATGTGTGGCAGGGGCCGTTTTCCCAGTGTGACATAGGGGCAGGAATGCAGTTCTGTCAAATCAAAGCCTGGCGGTCTGGTTGCTGCCAGACCCACCCAGCAAGATGGGTTCGGGTTTTAAAAGCTCAGAGCTGTAAGTTCTGGGTGTCTCTTACTAAACCTTTTAAAGGATTATTAAAAAAAAAAAGCTATCTTCTTGCAGTAAATGCAGCATCGAGCCCTTAGGCAGAGAATGTTCACATTAGTAATGTGTCACAAAGTATGGACCATCACAAACTGCTTACTTCATTGATATGGGCACTGTGTGGCTTGATCTCAGTGTTTCAAATGTCCTCTGAAGTACAATTTTATAATTTAGCAATAAAAACTGGATGTAAAAGACCATAGGCGTGCGCAGCACATTTCATTAGGGTGTGCACCCAGGGAATTTTTTTTTTAAAAGGCGAACAGTTTTTGAATACTCAATCATAAAGGACGTTATTTTTATTCATCAAACTAAAGAAACTAAAACTTAACTAAACTTATTTTTTTTAAATTAACTAAACTTTACTTAAAAAATGAGACACAAAATACCAAATTTTTGCTGTAGTGATAACCAGGCGAATACAAAGATACAGTCAATTTTCATGATCTTTATCTTTAACTAGGGTTACCATATTTCAATACTGCAAAAAGAGGACATTCCACGGGCCCGGGGCCCTGGCCCTGGCCCCGGCCCAACTCCGCCCCTGGCCCCGGCCCAACTCCACCCCCTTCCCCCCGCCCAGTTCCGCCCCTTCCCCAAAGTCTCCGCCCCCTCCCCTGAGCACCCCACATTCCCCCTCCTCCGCCTCTCCCTCGCTGCGTGTCAGGCAGAGGCGTGTGTGCGCCTGGCACCCGGCGCCAACTACACCCCCTTGCCTGCCCGAGCAGCAAAGCTGCGGCAGCAGCCAAACAACCACGCGGCGCAGTGCCCCCGGGGCAGCAGGAAGGGAGGCGCTCAGGGCTGGCTGCCGCGGAGCTGGCTTCACAAACACGGGCTGGGTAAGGGGACCAGCAATCCGGCACCCAGCCGCCCACGGAGCCCGACTCTGTCGCCCTTTGCAAAGCGCCTGGCAGGGCACGGGACTGCTTGGCTGGGGCACGGGCGGCAGAGCCGCAGCCAGCATCCCCCACCCCTTCCCCGGCGCCGAGGCCAAAGCCTCTGCCTCCTCCTCCCAGGGTGGGGATTTGGGGAGGGATCCAATGGGGGAAGAAGGGGGCGGAGTCGGGGCGGGGGGCGCAAGCCCCCTCCGGGCTTCGCCTGTGGAGGCAAAATAACTGGACAATTCGCGTCCCGACAGAACGTCGGTCGGGACGCGGGACAATGAAGTAAATATCAGGACAGTCCCGATAAAATCGGGACGTCTGGTCACCCTAGGCATGCATAAGATACTGGGCAGATTTGAGGGGCTAGCACTGGTTCTGCGGCTCAAGGCAGCTGGACTGTGGGGCCCACATCCAAGAAGGGATGGAGTCTGTATCCTGGCGGTGGGCCTGAAAGGGCCAGACTAAGGCTTAGTCTACACTTGCCCCCCAAGTCGAAGTAAGGTATGCAAATTCAGCTACGTGAATAACGTAGCTGAATTCGACATACCTTACTTCGAACTTACCGCGGTTCAGACGCGGTCCACACGCGGCAGGCAGGCTCCCCGTCGACTCCGCGGTACTCCTCTCGTTGAGCTGGAGTACCGCAGTCGACGGCGAGCACTTCCTGGTTCGATTTATCGCGTCCAGACCAGACGCGATAAATCGAACTCGGAACTTCGATCCCCAGCCGCCGAACTAGCGGCTGGGTGTAGACGTACCCTAAGAGAGACAGCTGTCTGGAGGACCCAGTATGTTTAAAAGCACATGGGATCAAAGGATTGCGTCCAGTACAGCAGCCTGATGATGGCTCACAAGGGGACACTCAGCCAGGGCTGTAACATGCTGGTCTTTCACCTCAGAAGTGTCAGTGGGTTATCTAGTGAAAGCCACTGTAGGCCAGGGAGTGGTTAATTAGGAAGTTGCAGACCTTCACTCCTGCCCCCCATGCTATCTAACCCCATGCAAGTTAAGTTTAACTGTGGCTTTCTGGCTCTTTGAGTTCCTGTAATAGTTTGAGATCCGTTTATTATTACTACTCTGATTTAGCTGCTTTGGCCTATTTATTAGAGCATCTAATACTCATCAGAAGAATGGGAGCCCTTAGAGATCTCACTCTAAACAATACTGAGGCTTTGTCTTCACTACCCGCCGATCCGGCGGGTAGCAATCGGTTTTTCGGGGATCGACTTACCGCGTCTAGTGAAGACGCGGTAAAATCGATCCCTGATCGCTCTGCCGTCGACTCCGGAAATCCACCTCGGCAGGAGGCGGCAGCGGTCGACTTTCCCGCGTCCTCACCGCTAGGTAAGCCGACCTAAAATACGCAACTTCAGCTACGGTATTCACGTAGCTGAAGTTGCGTATCTTAGGTCGGACCCCCGCTGCAGTGTAGACCTAGCCTAAGACTGCAATCTTTAGTCAAGATTCAAGTCTTGTGATACATGCACTGATTGCCTTTTCTCATGCTGAAAGCTTGTCAGATGGCGAAGAAGTGGGATGTAGCCCACGAAAGCTTATGCTCAAATAAATTTGTTAGTCTCTAAGGTGCCACAAGTACTCCTGTTCTTTCTGTCACTGGAAGCCTCTTTAGGCCAGATATTAAAACCTAAGTCAGATGTTTATGGAGAGATCTGAAATAGTCTCAGATTCCTCATTTTGCGGGAAGAGGTGTCACATTTTTTGCAGTTATGGGTTCTGGGACTCTAGGAAGTTGATTATGTTGTTCTGCATCATTCCTTACAGTTATTTAAAATATAGTAAAGGCTTTGATTGGGTGGTTCTAATTCCTAATATGTAGGCTGCCTGGAATAAAGATTTAGACTTATTGTGCTGGTTCTAAAGTTTTGTTGCAAATTCCAACATTACATATAATGTATGTGAAATGTATAGCAGTAAACTGTAGAGGAATTATTGCGTTATTGCTAACCCAAAACTTATCTAGTGTGTCTAAGACTATTCTTTTTTTGAGTCAATTTAACTTCTTGTTGCTTTACATTCAGGATATCATGGTGGTTGTCAACCTGTGTATCTCTAGCCTTTTTCTCAACCTCATGAGGTTTGATCTTTATAACTTTTATGTGTGTTTTAGTTACTGCAGCTTCTGAAACCTGAATCACATCCAGTGATTTTCTGATGTCCGACATTAAGTGGGAACTGCACAATTTCAGTAGTATGAAACCCAAATAAAATAGACATTTCCTGGTTAGTGAAGTCTGGAAGTTACATGCTGAGTCTTTAGGAGATTTAAGTTTAGTTGTAGGTGTTCTCTGGTGTATATCTTTCCAATTACTGTCAACAAAACAAAACAAGTGATCAAAATAATGGAATTGAAAACCTCAAAGATATGAGAAAATCTAACTGACTTCTGCTTTCTTGTCTTGAGAGTCTCTGTAATCCAGAATGCTTCTGCAAGTAGACTAAAAGAAATCTGTTTTCATTTTTTTAAATGAATGGTACACCTAAAGACTACTCAAAGTACCCAACATAAGAAGATGACAGTGCTGTTGGATTAAAATGTTGATTTATAAAAAATGTCAGGGTCTTGGGTAATTTTTTTTTAATTACCTATTGTACCCCTTTCCCCCAAAAACATGTTAATTCAGCATTTAATTTTTTGTTCCTTCAGAGAACCTCTTGCAAGTACAAATTTGAAAATCGCTTTTTAACTATTTGATAATTAAATGTAAATGATTTAAAACTCTGTTTCCATATTGAGACTAATAAATAACTTTCACAGTAAAGTATGGGGTTATTATGTATATTATGGTCGACCTCTCACTGTGCTGTGCACACACACCCACAGAAGACAGTCTCTGCTCTGAGTTCACAGTTTATAAAGATGAAGACAGTAGAAGAGTGAGGGAAAGGATCAACGTACAAGCAGTGATCTGGGCAACTGGCATTTACTTATTGTGTTATATATAAATGTTTTATTAAGATGTTGCAGAGCTCATCTTTTTTTATTTTTTTTACAGATATTTTAATGTTTTTTTGGGGTGTGTGTGAGATTATTTCCAGGGCTTATCTTAAATTGCTGTACATAAGATGTGTATTCAAGTTCTGTGAATGGTGCGTAAACTATATGCACAACATTTTTTATGAATTTGAAGTAAATAGTAACACCCTTCCCTCTCTTAGCTTTAATTTTTTGGATGAGACATTTGTTGGGATTGAAGGTAAGGGGGAAGAGTGGTGGGAAGGGGTTGGGAGAGTATGATGGGAATATGTAAAGAGGGAGGGAATTCATAGTGGGAGAAGGGGAGAATGATAAGGCACAATGAACAGGTGTAGTGAGATTGAGTAACTGAGGAGGTGGACAGGATGCAAGTGGACCAACACCTAGTGGCAAGACACACCGAAGCAGAAAACAACATTCAGAGTGCAAGTTTTAGAGTTAGGTGAATATCAGGAGGCTGTGAAGGTCTCTTTGGGTTTGGTGTGGTGGTGGATGGATGCTGAGGGCTCTGACTAAGCTTCCCCAGCTTCTGCCTTACTCCACAAAGTCTGCTAGTGCCTCTCCGTCATAACCTGCGAGTGTGGTATTCCAGTACTGCTGCTTTCCAGAAAAGAGACTATTATTTCTGACAGCATATTTAATTTTGAGGGTCTGGACAATGTTGAATTAGTCTTCACTGGTGGCCCAAACCAAATTTGCACCCACATCTCCAGTTGTGAAAGGCTAACATATGTAAATGCACAAATGATATACTCCAGATCTGGTGACTTAAAAAAAGATCATCTTGCTCTAAAAGTGGCTAGGCTCAGGCTCAGTGGGATTGAATTCCAGAAACAATGGGCCTGAGCCATTGAGAATATACTGCTTCTTAAATGCATTGAGTCGTCATCAGTTTTTCTTTTAAAGGGCAACTGTCGAGTATGATTTTGTTTTTTGTGAACTCCGTTGTTTGCTTTCTTTAGAAACTAGAATCTATTTTAGCTTCAGTTTGTCACCTTCTATTTGCAAAGGCTGTGTCTTCCCCCTTCTCTATCCCAAATTTCTCATGGAGCAAACGCCTATGTGAAGTTTTCTTTTTTGGGGCTTGATTCTGTGTTCTTTATGAATGCAAACTTCCCATTAACTTAATTGAGTGTTCTGAGTACTGTATGTGGCAAATGCAGAATGGGGCCTTGGTCATAACTGTCATCAGTTATATCAGCTAGGTTTTTGGAGTAACAGTGGCTAATTTGTGCTGCATTTGTACTTCATGGATACCTTTCATTGGAGAAGAAGAGCAAAAATATTATACAAATTAGATAGTACTAGTGGCTATGTCATTCCAAAGCAACAGAATGAATGAATACATGTACATTTGAAATCATGAAGACATCTACTTGACCATTTCTTAGAACTATCACTAAATGTCTGATTCTTACTCTTCCAGTTCACTTCTTGTCTGATATATATATTGTAATAAGCTTCATGGGGATATTCAAGTTCATTTGTAAGCCGTGGGACAGAGAAAAGATGCAAAAAGAACAGGAGTACTTGTGGCACCTTAGAGACTAACAAATTTATTTGAGCATAAGCTTTTGTGGGCTACAGCCCACTTCTTCGGATGCATAGAATGGAACATACAGTAAGAAGATATTATACATACAGAGAACATGAAAAGGTGGAAGTACCCATACCAACTGTAAGAGGCTAATTAATTAAGAGAAGCTATTATCAGCAGGGGAGAAAAACTTTTGAAGTGATAATCAAGATGGCCCATTTCGGACAGTTGAGACAAAGGTGTGAGGATACTTTAACTTGGGGAAATAGATTCAATTAGTATAATGAAAAGATGGAAGCTCATGCTGTAAAGAGAGTGGGGAAAGGAGAGAAGGTGAACTTCATGATAAAGCTGAATTTTAGCTATGGATTCCGTAACTTTCACTTTTTCTTTAAAATTTTGGACCTCGCATAGTTTGGAAATTGTGTAAAAGGGTGAATGTGGATGATAACAGTCAACAGATAAAGAGGAAAATACACCCAGTCTATGTTGGTGCAACATTAAGATGGAAAATTAAAATAAAAGGTCAGGAAGTACAAATATTAAGGTTCTTACAGTGATGTGAACTTGGTCACATTGCACGTCCTGTGTATTTTGTGATGACACATGTGTGGATTGCCACGGGCACGCAGGGGCGAAAGAAAATGCAGGCCTGTTATTTACCAGGCTGCACGTGGCAATAGACTATATTGGTAAGGGATGCAAGGAGAGTATGGGTCACGATGCAAACTGCAGACACACACACAACTAAAATTAATCAATTTAAAGTTTTATTGGGGATAATTACAAGGGGTAAGGGAGCAGCGTTTGATTAGCTAATAGAGTTAATGAAACTTAAAACACACAATGACTAAAATATCTACTAACAATATTTATAAACAAAGATGCAGCAATTAGTAATAACTGATACTTACAAATACAAACCAACGCATAACGACCGGCAAACATAGAAACTCTGTTTGAAACACGTGAGCTGAGAGAGAGGCTTCGAGGTGATCAGGCTCGGTTACGGGTGTACACAGGATACACAGGATTCGTTTTTCTTTCTCCTCTCCCTGCCTGCACATGGCAGGCAGCCCATAAAGTACCAACTATGACATCATAGAAGTGTCATAGGGGACGCGGGACCCAAAACCTGTTTGTGTTCGTTTCTGATTGGCACAAGCAACGTTTACGCCAAGTAGGGGAGCAGGTGCCTCAAAGTCTGGCTTCGCCCCCAAAAGGAGGAAATGCATATTGCTTTAGAATGCGTGCAACACTGAATGACAAAAGAAGAGGCCAGTCCAATACCGGTATGGGCAAGTTTTACAGGATGCAGACAGGAACTCATCTCAACATGCCCCCTTGCCCTGGCCGAAATAGTTAGGCCGAAAACCTAAACTTCCGAGTCCGACTCCTCATCCCCACCTACGAGGGGATGCGCTTCGGGGGTGGAAGCGATGTAGGCCGAGGCAACAAACTTGCGAATGCAGGCTTTAATGAAGGCACATCCGAGACAGAGAAGAGCGAGCCCAACTAGAAGGGACACAAACAGGGATTGGAAATAGGATTTGTAGGGCGCAAGGCCAAGCCAATCGAGCCATGAGCAAAACTGGAAGGACTCTCATGACTCTCGGACAGTAGAGCTCAACGTTTGCAGGTCTTTAACAATTGAGGACAAATTAGGAGAAATAGAAGGCAAAGAAACGCAGCATTTATCAGCAAAGTCGGGATATACTTCAGCAAATTTAGTACAAAATGAGGAAGATTGTAACAAATATTGAATCATTAATCTATTTTGAATACTATACTGAACAAGGGAGTTTAACTGCTGATTAATTAAGGAGAGGCCCTTGCCCGTAGTATTAGCAAGCATTTCAATAGCAAGGGATTGAAACAGCACTTGATCACGTAACATCATATAACCAACAGGGTTAAAACTAACAATAGAGGAGGCGAGGGAGGAAGCTGCTGTTTGCAAACGAGTCCAAAAGGAGTGGGTACTACGATGGTGTCGGTGGCTAGATGGCAAGGTATAAATACCTCCGCCCTGTAGATACAGGGTGCCAATGGTGCATATACCCCGGGGATTGGGAGGAAGCACAGCAAATGCAACATTACCGCAAATCCAAAAATGACCGGGTCTTAAGGAAGAAACTGTGGTATGGCTTCACCCATTGCTCTACAGCCAAAATGCTTCTGAAATAAATGTAGTCAAACTTTACTAATTCTGGGTCACTGAGAACGAAAATGATGCTTAAAATTGTTGATTGGCTCTAGTTTTCAAGATATGCTATTGGGTCAGTATATACGATCCTTGACTTGGGAATGGCGGAGGATAAGTGAGTTATAAAGGGAAGGGATCTCAATTTAAACCAGAAATGACTAAAATACATCTTTGACTGGATCTATGAATAAATCTATGACTGGGTTTGGACAGTACTTGCTTTTTAGGCAAAACAATGAATGATGCAATCTGAAGCTGGTATTGCGTCATACATGATATGAATTGCATCATGTTATTCCTAGAAGTCATGGATGATGCAATCATAATGAAGCTTACATCACTCTGCTGAACAAATTGCCCTATATCAGCTCTAGAAATCATACAGTGGCGTGCTCTCTTATTTGTCAGTGTTTGATTTTGCAAAGGGACACATTTCTGTTTAGCCAAAGTGAGCAGAAATGCCTCGTACTTGTGTGAACAGTGCAGATAACTTCTGCTATGTTTGTGGTGAAGTGACTTTTGCATCACAAAAGCGCAGTATAACCACTATGGTTAAGAAAGCCTATCACCTTTATTTTGGCTGCAAAATTGGAGATCAGGACAAGAGGTGGGCCCCACACATATGCTGCAACACTTGTGCAACAAATCTTGGCCAGTGGTTGAACAGGAAAAGGAAATCTATGCCTTTTGCAGTGCCAATGATTTGGAGAGAGCCAACAGATCATACCAGCAATTGTTACTTCTGCATGGTGCCTCCAGTTGGGAAAGGTGTGTCAAAGAAGAAAAAGTAGACTGTGCATTATCCAAACATTCCATCAGCTATACGCCCAGTACCCCACGGAGAAGGACTGCCGGTTCCTGATGCACCAGAATCATTCTCACTTGAGTCAGACGAGGAAGAGGAAGAGGATGAAACTTCTGGTCCTGAACCATCAATGTCACAGGACCCACATTTTCTCCCATCCTCCTCCTCTGAACCACACCTCATAACACAAGGTGAACTGAATGACCTTGTCAGGGATTTGGAACTACCCAAGAGTAAGGCAGAGTTGTTGGGCTCCAGACTACAGCAGTGGAATCTCCTGGCAGGTGATGTTAGGGTTTCCGTGTTCCGTGACCGTCAAAAGGATCTTGTCCCCCTGCAACAACATTGATGGTGTGATGGCAGCCCTCAACATCGTTCACGATCCAGATGAGTGGAGACTGTTCATTGATTCATCGAAGACGAGTCTTAAAGCTGTTTTACTGCATAATGGCAATGTTTTGCCATCAATTCCAGTTGGTCATGCAGTCCATATGAAGGAAACCTATGACAACATGAAACAACTTTTGAGGTGCATAAACTATGACCAACATCAGTGGCAGCTTTGTGGCGATTTGAAGGTTGTTGTTCTCTTGCTCGGTCTGCAGACTGGATACACAAAGTACTGCTGTTTTCTCTGCGTATGGGATAGTCGTGCAAGAGATTCCCACTACATCAAGAAAGATTGGCCACTCCGACAGTCATTGGAGCCTGGGAGGAAAAGTGTTCAGCATCCACCACTTGTTGAATCAAGGAAGATTTTGTTACCACCCTTACACATCAAGCTGGGTCTGATGAAGAACTTTGTCAAGGCCATTGACAAAACACAAGCAGCTTTCAAGTACCTCCGTGGAAAATTTCCAAGGTTAAGTGAAGCTAAGATAAAGGAAGGTGTCTTTGTTGGTCCTCAGATTCGTGAACTTCTTCCAGATGATGCATTTGACCATGCACTGCGTGGCAAGGAAAAGACGGCATGGAAAGCCTTCCTGTTAGTGGCAATAAATTTTCTCGGAAACAACAAGGCAGACAACTACAGGTTGTTGGTGGAAAACCTCCTCAAGGCATACAAAAGCCTTGGTTGCAACATGTCACTAAAGATACATTTTTTGCACTCTCATCTAGATTTTTTTCCACCGAACTGCAGAGCAGTGAGCGACGAGCACGGCGAGCGATTTCATCAGGACATTGCAACAATGGAGAAACGCTATCAGGGCAAATGGAGCCCATCAATGCTTGCAGACTATTGCTGGACAGTGACAAGAGATGCTCCATTTAATGAATACAAGAGACAAGCCAAGAAGCGCCGAGTAGACACTGAATAGGACTAAACTATGTACATAATAGTTTTTTGCCTTTTGTTTCATAATAAATTTTATTTATATAACCCTTTTGCTGATTTTTAAAGTGTTACATAAACAGGACAGGTGAAATATTATCATGTAAAGCAACCATAAACACATGAAAAGACCTAGGTTTACAATTTATGATTAAAACTCTACTATCTACACAATATACATAGACATAAAATGTAAAAACTTAAATATCTTAGAAACAGTAGCCAATCAGTTGTTTCAATTGTCATATTTGAATTCAGCACATCAAAATACATAATAAATAGCACATTTTATCTCTGAAGCAGACGACTTCTCAAAAATTGTAGACCTTATTGGTTACAGAATAAAAGCTGGATGCACGATTGATACATGCAGCCTCAGCATGATGCATATGCTGGGCATGAAACAGATACGTATGTGTTATGGAGGTATAGAAGGTTTCAAAAAAAATATTATAATTAAGACGATAAGAACAATTAATGGGAGGGGGATAGGTAAAATTAAGAGTGGGTTTAGTTAGGGAGGTATTAGCATAAGAGAAACTCCACATAGAACAATTAGAATAAGTACCAACCCAAGTAGGGGCTGGGGTTAAACTATTACCAACAAAAACCCAACAATGAGATGCTGGAACTCTAATACTCTCAATTAAAGGAAAGCTATGATCACTTCGACCTGAAGCATTAAGAACTGGAAACACATAAGAATTAAATTGTGAAGAACAATTATTCCAAACACTAGAAGCAGCCCACTGCACATAGGGGGAAGAACAATTCACACTAGAAATATTAAATGAAGAAAAATTATAAACTATTGGTACAAATTGAAAGGGTAATGGATATTTAGGTGAGAACTGAGTGGAGCAAACAAGACAATCTTCTGGACTCAGCGCTGACAGGGACTGGTTTCCGCTGACCTCCTGCACCCAGTAGGCGGCGAACCAGGTTTGTAGTCCACCTTCTCCTAAGGGCTCCGTGGGCAAAGATGTTGTGAGGGAGAGCAGCATAACCTGTAAAACAGAATAATACAAGCCCTGCTCAGGGGCATTAGTTTGTTTATTAAGAACTACATTTGCTGAGCCAGTTATGATGAACTAGCTTGTCACCGGGGGTACTTGTAGCCACTAAGTAGGTGTTAGGGTACTTGCCGGCCCGGAGAATGGTGGCTTTTATAGGTTCTCGATGGCCAGAGGCTTGGGGTTTTGTAAGCCAAACCAGTTGGCCGGTGTTAAACACGGGGGACCAAGGCGGCTTAGGTGTAGGTGAAATGTGAGGCCAGCGAGAGTAACTTTTGTTGAGTGCGATAAGTACCTGGGGTAAAAATGAGCTCCAGTTTTTAAAATCAGGGTTGGGGTTTGCTGTTCGCAGCTTAGTCTTAAGGACTGCGATTTTTCGCTCCACCACACCATTGCTTTGAGGATGATATTTAGTATGGATGTGAAGGAAAGCCCCCCATCCAAAAATGAGCTGTTCAATGCTTTTGCTGGTAAAGGGTGGCCCACCATCTGCTTGGACTTCAGTGGGAGTGCCCCAGGCAGCTGCTGTTTGCTTAAGAGCCACAGCGACAGAAGCAGCATTGGTTTTAGTAAGAGGGACACAAAAAGTTTGCCGAGACCCCAGATCGACAGTAACTAAGGCTTTTGGAAAACGACGAGCACCTGGCAGGGGTCCTATTAAGTCAATTTGCCACGTACTACCTGGGGCAAAGTGTTCTGCAGCGTATGCAGAACGCTCATATCGGGGACGATTCATAGTTTTTACCTGCACACACTGCAAGCAGGACTGAACAATGAGCTCGCACTGACTGCGGCTAACGTCAGGCTTTTGGTTAGAAAAGCCAGATAACAGGCCGTACAATTTTGTGGGTGGTAAGTGTCCCCATTCTTCGTGGACATGATATGGTTTGGAGAGAAATTGACCAGTGTTACTTGCATCGCTTAGTTGCCGCTGTATTTCTGGAATGGTGACAGAGCTGGAAAATGCGATAGGCTTTACACGGCTGTTAGCTTGTCTATAATCAATGACAAGGCGATATTTAGAGGGATCGCCGGGCTTGGGAATACCCCAACCCGCGGACAGAAAGGTGGATGCAGTAACCCTTTCTATCTTTTTCTCTTCTAGAAGCTGAGTGAGCAAAGCCTCAATAAGGGGAAGCCCTTCGGATTTTGTGGGGATAGGGGAAAATTTCCATGGCTGGGAGTTAACTACTTCGGGGGTATAGGGGGAATGATCGCCTACGGTTATAGGGAGGGCTTGCAGAATTTGATTATGCAGTTTAAATTTTTTAATATCTGAGACACCTAGCAGATTTTTTGATCCTAACAAGGCTTTTATTTTTCTTACGTATTTTTCGTGGACAATTTTAACCCAAACCACGGGTTTTTCTTGTACTGCATTGAGGCCTTGAACAAACATAAAGGAGCCAGTAGGACAGTGGGGAACGTTGGGCTGAATAATGCTAACTTGAGTTCCAGTGTCTAATAAAAAGGAGGTGGGGGTGTCACCGTTAACTAACAGGGTGGCATATGGGCGTTCATCTGTGGGATCTTTAATTTGGGCCGGGCAACATCTGGCCCCTATTCGTTTTTTGACCTAACATAGTCCTCCCAATTTTTCCAGCCTAGCTGTTCAGCTATATTTTGCTGCTCTTGGTCTGACATTTTACGCAGGGCTTCTTTGGGGATTCCTTTGTTAAGAAGGAAGCCAAATCGTGCCCGTTCAGCTTTAGTTCGCTCAGGATATTTTTGGGGATTAAACTGACTCTTTGGAGGGTCTTTTGGTGGCGAATCAACTGGGAGGACAACAGGTGGGGGTGGCAGTGACAACTTAATTTTACTAACTACTTCAAATAACGTTAAGATGGATCTGCGAACAGCCGCATGCAAGTTTAGCATGGCACCGGTGTCAGCTCCAGGGGCAGCTTCTAATGCTAAATCAACTGCCTCTGCTGAGACAGGAATTTGGGTGGGATCAGTAACATGTATAAAGGGTGTGGCCACCAATTGCTGTTGAACAGTTAAATTAAGTGGGTTTTGTAGTGGATCCCACAGGGCTATGGAAGCTCCTGCGATTGCCCATATTAAATCGTGTGGAGTAACTAAGGCTCCCGGGGGATATACAATCCTTTAAAACTGCCTTGCATTGCTAAAATGGCAGCTGCCGGGGTGGTAAGTGGCCAAATGCGATTATTTAATAAAGCATGACCCGGGAAGCCTCGTGCCCAATTGGCCGTTTTGGCTAAGATGCCAGCCTCCTCACGGTCCACCAATTCTGCTCCGTGTTCTAAGGCTAGCCGCCCGACCCAAACCATAGGTGCCTCATCGGCTTTTCGTTGCGTTTCCTTTAAAAACTCTTTAAGTTCGGCCTTAGTACGTGTTCGCAGTTCAGTAACCCGCGTGGTGTTGCCTGTTTGTGCATCTATTTTAGTTTTAGTTATCGCAATAGGCAAAGCTTCTGCTACAGTTTCAGATTCAGTAAATTCTGGGGCTGTTGGCAGAGCTGGATACAGAGGAGTTTTAGGAGCTTCATATGGGGGTGGCAAAATTTTCTGAGAGGGACTTGGGGAGGGGGAGGTAGTGATGGGCTCTACCTTTTCTGTCTTCTCCACATTATCATCTTTAGGAGAGCCAGGGGCTGCCTGTTTAGCTGCAAACATTGTGCCCCCGTGGAGGACAGAGCACAGATTGAGGGCCTTGCATATCATGCTAAACAGGACGGTAGAAACATCCTCAGATTTATATTCATCGGGTCGCAATTTTTTGGTTTTCTTAATTAAATCTAATTCTTTTATCATCTGGCATAATAATTTGTGTGCCGGATCAGCAGGTATTACCCGAGGTGGGGGAATCAATTTGGAAACGGTACCTCCGGATTTTCTAACAATGCGGCTACACTCTCTCCAAAGCTGAGAGGGATCTGCAGCACCGAGGTTCTCCACAGTCTCCGTGCACTGAGGCTGTAGGGAACAATCAGCTGGCTGACATCTAAAGCTCGGGTGGCACCGAAGGAGCCATCCCATATCTGCCAGGGTTAATGGTACAGTATAGCCTTTTAGAGTTTTACCCGAGCCAAGGGAACAGATCCATTCTATTTTTGGATCAGTCGAATTTTGGCTAGTAAAAAGGTGAAACTGCAAATGTTGGAACTGTTCAGTTTCATCATCTGCGCGGTCTGCAGCGTGCCACGGGCATGGCCCAACTCCCTTGCATCCTGTTCGTGACGCCATGTGGATTGCCACGGGCACGCAGGGGCGAAAGAAAATGCAGGCCTGTTATTTACCAGGCTGCACGTGGCAATAGACTATATTGGTAAGGGATGCAAGGAGAGTATGGGTTACGATGCAAACTGCAGACACACACACACACACAACTAAAATTAATTTAAAGTTTTATTGGGGATAATTACAAGGGGTAAGGGAGCAGCGTTTGATTAGCTAATAGAGTTAATGAAACTTAAAACACACAATGACTAAAATATCTACTAACAATATTTATAAACAAAGATGCAGCAATTAGTAATAACTGATACTTACAAATACAAACCAACGCATAACGACCGGCAAACGTAGAAACTCTGTTTGAAACACGTGAGCTGAGAGAGAGGCTTCGAGGTGATCAGGCTCGGTTACGGGTGTACACAGGATACACAGGATTCGTTTTTCTTTCTCCTCTCCCTGCCTGCACATGGCAGGCAGCCCATAAAGTACCAACTATGACATCATAGAAGTGTCATAGGGGACGGGACCCAAAACCTGTTTGTGTTCGTTTCTGATTGGCACAAGCAAAGTTTACACCAAGTAGGGGAGCAGGTGCCTCAAAGTCTGGCTTTGCCCCCAAAAGGTGAGGAAATGCATATTGCTTTAGAATGCGTGCAACACTGAATGACAAAAGAAGAGGCCAGGGCAATACCGGTATGGGCAAGTTTTACAGGATACAGACAGGAACTCATCTCAACAACATGTAACAATAATAGAAATATTAACTAAATACCAAGTTGTACTCTATAAATTTAACAAGAATTTCTAAAAAACGTAACCACCTCAGCAATGTAGCCTGACTAAAGTTGCTCTAGGAAACTTAGCTTTGGAATTTTCCAACTTTACCACAATATTATGGTTGTATAGTTAATGCAACTAGTGTAGCATTTAATTATATTTTATATAATGGAGTTGACTCATTTTAAATACATAAATATGCACTGCTGAAACTTGAAAAACTGATAATGGAAACTAGCAGATTTAAGGTGCTGCTTATCCTTTCAGTTACATCACATTGTGATTGAGTTTAGCTGAAAGTGATTCAGTCTTCATCAAATGTAAATGTTTTTTAATCACTCCTGTTACTAAGGCCTGGTCCACACTAACCCCCCACTTCGAACTAAGGTACGCAACTTCAGCTACGTTAATAACGTAGCTGAAGTCGAAGTACCTTAGTTCGAACTTACCGCAGGTCCAGACGCGGCAGGCAGGCTCTCCCGTCGATGCCGCGTACTCCTCTCGCTGAGCTGGAGTACCGGTGTCGACGGCGAGCACTTCCGGGATCGATTTATCGCATCTAGACAAGACGCGATAAATCGATCCCAGAAGATCGATTGCTTACCGCCGGACCCGGAGGTAAGTATAGACCTACCCTGAGTCAGCTAGAAGCTTAACCCTGTACCCAGGATAGATTCCCATTGAAGTCAATGGTCCTTTTGACTAAGGATACAGTTTTTGCTTTTTTCACTTAACATTAAAGAGTGCTTTTACAGTTTAGTCTTATGAGTTAGTGAAACCTGCATTTTTAAGGCAGTTAATTTAGTGCAGGGTTATGGCTTCAAAAGGAAATGACTGAGTGAAGATGTGTAATTCAGGGCACATCATGAGCATTTGCATAAAACATACAGTGCTATGATGTTTCAGAGCTTATTTTAGATCTATTATATGCAGTGTGAAGGTGGGAGGGAGGGAGAATGAGGCAACTAATTAGAACCTCATTATCACATTCATAAGAGAATGTCTATATCCCTTTTCTGAAGAGAGCCTCTAGGAATCCTGACATAACACATGCCTTTTTAAACAAGATTTCTGTAAGCAAGCCAGAGATTAACATATTTAATTGCACAGTAATCTTTGTTTCTTAGTTTGTATTAGTAGCATGTGGAGTAAAAGCAATGGCTTGATTGTCATAAATTATGGATTTGGATCCTGGCACATCACTCAGCGTTTGTCAGTTTATTACCAGCCTCTACTGACCCACAACAATTAATTTTAGTTACATTAATGTGCACTAAACCATGTCTCCTTGTTTCTTTGAAAGATTGGTCATGGGATCTGTGTTTTTTGTTTTGGTTTGTTTGTTACACCTCATTATGGAGCTGTGCAAGGAAAAGACTTATTTAGACTGTCTGAAACACAATGTTCTTTTGCCTGGTTTTTTGACTTGGAACAAATATTGAGATTGTGCTTTGGTACTTTACTAGATTCTTTTCAGTTAGTCCTTGAATGCTGCTGAGAATTGGAATTTATGTACTCGTGTACAAGGATTGGGTTCCCTTCAAAGGATACAGTGAGCTGTAGACTGATATCTGTAACTTCCTCTATAAGTGGTCCACTCAGTGTCCTTGACATTCGCAAATTGACTTCTTGCCACTCTGAACTTTTAACAACCAAGGAAGCAAAAAATCCTTTACAGATGTGGCTCTTGGATATAACATGGGATACTCTCTTTTCACTGTTTTTGTTCTCACTGGTCCAAACGAAGAAATTTTGAATTGTAAGTGTAAACCAAACTTGAGAAAAAGCTGCATCTATTTAGCTCATCACAACATTCTAAAACTTTACTTGACAAAATATGGTTCTCTGGGGATCATCTGTGAAATGAATTGGAAAACAAAGTTTCTAATTACATTTTGTATCCTTGAGTCTAGTGGGCGTGGCCACTTTCAGTTTTATCAAACATCCTCTACAATGTATATACCTCTCTCGATTCACTGTTTCTCATTGTGTGCTGAGCAAAAAAAATATTATGCTTATTCAAACAGTGAGCTGTCAAACTTTTTGGCATTTGTGTTTTACTTGAATCTTCTTTTTTTCAGGGAGCTGATTCCCAATGCCCTGCAATGGATGATGACAGTCAGGACGAACTGATAAACAAGAATGCTGCACTAGGCAAAGGCAAAAGATCAAATTTAGTGCTCCTAAGCGAAGCAGGTATCTCAAACCACTCTCTGTACTTGTATACTTCCTGTTTTAGGTTTTAAACAGTGTTTGCCTATCCAAATAAGTAGTATTTATAGATAAATATCTGTTATGAGGGAGAAAAGACTTAAATCTTTGTGCCATCTCATAGGTTCTGTGCCTCCTGCTGTTGGCTTCTTTACACTACTAGCCAATTAAACGCTGAACAGTGCCATCACAGCTTGATAATAAATGGTACTCAAAAAAGTGCTGCAAAAAGCACCTTGGAAATCTGTTGTTTCAGCTTCTATATGGATTTGCCCGCAGCAGGATTTCTGATACGTGCTTGGCTATCCCACATACTTTTTATTTGCAGTATATGCTTATTGAAGGGTCATGTGCAAAGTAGATGCAATTAGTGTTTTCCTTTTTGTCATTTTAAAAGAAAGCAATGATGGAAATAGTGGGGATTCAGAAGACGATACAGGAAGTGAGGAAGAAGATGGCACTGATGAAGATGGGGGTGAGGAGGATGAGGAAGAAGGTGAAGATGAAGATTTAGAGGGTGAGTCTGTTAAACGTGCTTGTGTATGTTTGTTTGCTTCAAATGTTTTTGATGGCTGGAAGAGAGAAACTGGGGTTATAGTTTTCCTTCCAAAAAGTAGCAACAAAATGTAAATCCGATGTTTATAACTATTTTCATGATTCTTTAAAAGAGGAGTCTAAGCATTTTCGGCTCTTGTGTTTGGCTAAAATGCTCATATTTAAGATAATAAAGTAGAATTTAGTGACTGTTTCCCTTCCTTCAACTGCATCTTGGTAAGAAATGGACTTGAGACACTCTTACACATGCCATATAAATGGATGTTTTTTATTTATTAAATATTCTATGACACTTATCACCATAGTATGTTAGTAATACTGTAGTATTAGCACCTGCTAATTATTCAAAAGTGTTGTGTTTTTTCCCCAATTCATTTTTAATTTCTATTCAAATGTAACTTCCTTGTTGGCAAAATGATGTTATGGAGGGTGAAGACCCCATGCTTATAAACAGCAAACAAACAAAAGCACACCGCTAACTTAACCAAGGAAAATAATCTAACAATTTTTGGTGATAAGTGGTGCAGAGGAGTCTCTCAGAGTCTAGCAGTGGAAATTGTACACTCAAACTAAAGTAGGATTTTGTAATTTCAGTTTCTTTTACAGGCAATGGTAAAATGGGGTGTATGTCTGTTGGTTTTGCATTTATTACTCAGCTACCTATACAGGTATTACGTGACTGGTTATATTTTTGTCTGTCACTCTGAAAGTAATGGTGAAATGGACTGTGCTCAAACTAATCTAACTGAAGTCCTGAAAGTGCTGAGTCTGTGCTAAGTGCTTTTTAGGGAAATTCGTTAAAGAAATGCAACACTTGTAATGCACATATTTAATTAGTTTCAGCATCATCCTAATCTCTTTGGTTGTATGTTATATACCTTTTCCCCACCTGTCTGTCTCCTTATAGCTTGTATTCTCTAGGGCAGAGATTCTCTTCCTTTGTGTCTAGGAAGTGCATAATATGTTTTGGGTTCAACCACAATCTAAATAATCATTAAAAAAAATAAAAATAAAAGGAACAATGCCATGTGGTTTTTAAAAAAATTAAAAGATTGCAGCTGTTGTGGAATGTACTCAGTTTTCTGCTGCTGCTAGGCCAATCTTGTGCCCAAGCAATATGTTAAAATTGACAAAAACAGTATTTCCTGGGTTCGCTAAAGAACCAGAATCTTGTATATTGCAATAATACCTGCTTGCCCAAATGGCACTATAACAAAGTATTAGAGGTGTACTTGTGCCCTAGGTTGCATATTAAAATGCTGTAAGATTGCCAGTAATGCATACTACAGCTTATTACAAAAATCAAGTGTTTTTCATAAGTATGAGGTTACAAAGCTAAAATTGTGAGCATAACCCTTGGGAACAAAGTGCTGTGACTTTTCAGGTTTTTCAAGGTGTTTGACCTTGACAATGTTCACTTAAAAAAAAACTGCAAACAAAAAACTGAAGCAGAGAGAAATTAATAGAATTTCACAATTATTATGTGATTATTGTCTGCTTATGTAGACTAATACTCTACTGAAACTGAGGTTCAACTGGCAGAAACAAATATTTTAGGATTTTAATTATTTCTTCAGCACATCTTGCAGGTTGCTGGGAGTGGACCAGTGTTTTCCAAGTCACTCTGATTAGATTGATTGAGCACAGATTTGATTTGAGCACTGCGTGGCAAAAATATATTAATCAGTCTTCTAAAATAGTCATTCTTGAGCCTTGACTCTGAACTATACAATACAATACATGCTATTCCTGTTTTGTGAGGAAAGTATTACACAGTGTTTTGGTGTTACCTGATAACTGCATTAGGAACCTTTCGGAAGATGAGTTATGTGTTTGTTGGACACTAAGCCTTTCTCTAAAAATTGTGAATGGAGAAATGCCGTGGTATTTGCCTAGAATGAGAATTAATACTAGTTAGTGAGTGATTAGTGATTTTTGGATCTCAAATTTTGGGTGCACCACCAAAGACACCTTAATAGGCTTGATTTTTTTTTTTTTTTTTTTTTTTTTTGGGAGGGTGAGTGGCTCTGCACTTTAACGAGACTTTAATGTCTCTGGTGGGACACCCAAAATCACTAGTCGCTTCAGAAAAATCTTGCCCCTATTCTGGAATGATTGGGAATATCTGGCTGTGCTCTATACCCTTTACAGCTCCTATGAAAAAGTGAATGAATACTTGTTTTGAAAATTATGCAGAAATGGCACCAACCTGATTTATACTATTTCACCACCACCAGAGACATACTTCTTATTTTGCTGTCTCTCCTTTTAATCTTCTGCACGACTAATCACAACTCTGATTACCAAGAGACTTAAAGAGCATCCTTTTTTTTTTTTTTTTTTTTTTTAAAGGAATATCTAGTGTTTAATAAAGTGGAGGGGAAAAAGAGGGAGAAAAATCAATGTAGCTTGTGATAAAAGGATTGTGCTTATCCTTCCCTCCCAAAAGCATCCCCTCGATCAGGATTCTTTCTGGTTTAGTATTTTCCCACGCTGCAACCCTGCAGTACATTAAAGCTATTTTTTTTCTGATTCTCAAGATTCTGAAGATGAGGAGGAAGATGATGACTATGCTGAAGAGGAAGAAATGGAATCTGCTGTTGGGGAAACAACCGTTTCTCTGAAAACAACGCTACAGACAAATGGAGGGGACATTTCTTCTGATGATGATGCTGAAAACTGCCCCATCTGCCTCAACACCTTTAGGAATCAGGCTGTTGGAACTCCTGAGAGCTGTGCCCATTACTTCTGCTTGGACTGTATAGTGGAGTGGTCTAAAGTACGTCCTTTTTCTCTGTTCTTGTTCTTTTATCCAAGATAGTGTGTTAAGCTTTCACACCTGTCTGTCTTCTGATCAGCCTGCAGTAATATCTTGGTAAAGATCTATTGAGTTGTGGTAAGGAAATCATCAAGTAGCTGGAATATTCAAATCCATTTTCTTAAGATTCTTGAGATTTCTTGAGATTTAATCGAGAGCAATGATGGCAAGATGACAAAGTGCTTCTGCTCCACAGACTCTTGGTAATTGAAAACAGCCCTTTTAAAACTGATTTGAGTTGAGAACTCTGCTTATGACCCTGGCTGATGGGACAGGTACTAAATTTTGTTTTTTTTTCCTTCTAGAATGCCAATTCCTGTCCAGTGGATCGAATCCTCTTTAAATATATTTGCATTCGGGTGCGATTCGGTGGTGAAATCTTAAAAAAGGTAGGCCGTCGACTAACCTTCAAAAAACTAAAGTCAATGTAACCAGAAAATACTTATCCAGAGATTTGTTTCTCTCATACAATTTATTTAATATTCAGTTATTATACGGATTACCTCTATCCTAATTTGATCACTTTTTCAGGAAAGTTTGTTTTTAGCTTTTTAAAATCTATCTATATCTATACTACTCATGGTACATCACAAAGTGTGGTGCCTTATTTAAGTCAGAAGGAATGGGAATATAGTATGTGTAACTTTCATAACTACCTATTTTTCAAAATAGGAATTAGATTGTAAACTCTTCTGGGCAGAGACCATCTTTGTCTAAGTAGAAAGTGCCTAGAACTGTGTGCATGTTGCTGTAATATAAATAGGAATAAACCCTGGTTAAATGTATGTGGAGAGATAAGGCATCTTCTCATTAGCACTGTTTTGTACTGGTAAATAGATGTGCAAAAGGAGATGACGGATCAGATATTGGAATCTCAATTCCTAGCACCAGAGCTTCAATGTATTGATAACTTCTAATAATCTGTGGTCTTGTTGAGTTAGCATTGTCCATTTTTCTTTAACATGTTAATCAGCATACTGACCGTCTTGAAGACACAACCTCTCTTAGAATTCTGGGGATCTGGTGGCATCTTATCATAAGATAGTTTATGTATTTCTACTGTGTTACTACCATGTTTCCTATTTATTTTAATCATATCTGTTTCTGTGAAGTTAATTTGAAATAATCAACTCATAGTGCTACTTTCATAACTACCAGGGGTGTTTCTTTGTGGCATCCCACTAATGTCAAGGAAGTCAGAAGCATCTAAATCTGAAACTTTCTTAGTTATACACCTCTTGGGCCTTTCTCATCTCCGTCTTATTCAGAGTTTTGACCTAACTTATTGATTTAAATGGCAATTTTCTATTGCTGATGATATCCAGTCAAACCTACTACAAATAAGGAAGATGGATGATGGAAGTTGTAGCACTTACCTCATAAATGATCATGTTCTAGATACTTTTAATAAAATGGAGGTTCTGTTAGGGTAGAACAGGCGGTCACTGTAGCAGTGAACTACTATTGTTGCTGATGTAACAGGGTGGATAAAAAGAATAGAAGCTTCTACTTAAAATGTGAAACTCTCTTGTTTAGATTCCTGTTGAGAATACAAAAGCTCAGGATGGTGATAGCGGGGAGGATGACCCAACCTTTTGTGAGGTGTGTGGCAGAAGTGACAGAGAAGACCGCCTGCTGCTGTGTGATGGCTGTGATGCAGGGTAAGAAGGGTTGATGGCCTGAGTTAGTTTGTTTGCGGTCACAAAGGGCTCCCTCTGAGGGAGTGAAGGGGTTATAATTCACAGCTGTTTTTCAGTACACTGAATCTTTGTGGGCTACCATTCATAACAAGGTGATTATTATCATGGGAGAGGAAAAGGGTCTATTTACCTTTCTCCTCGCTCTCTTCTTGTTTTTCCTTAATTAGAATAAGCAAAGGGTAGTATCTTTAAGGCAATTTAAAAAACTCTTATTTTAAATATTTGAATACAGACAGATGCATCAAGGTACTTAAATATAGCTTGTGGCTAAAGTCTCATGCAAGGATTTAAAGCTGTTACGCCATTTATATCAACCTTGCAAAACTGTCCATTGAAATTTAACAAATTGAATGGATATCAGTAAGTATAGCTTTGTTTGTGCCTGCACAGTCTATAGTCCCAAGGGAATTTAAACATTCATTCATGGTTGGGATTGGGAGGTAGAAACTGTAAGGTCAGGCATATTGCCGAAACACTGAACAAATATAGTAAATATTTATAACTAAAGAACTCCTAACAATATAAGATTTGATAAGTAGAACTCTTAACTTAACTCAAGTTCTTACTTGTGCAAGTCTGTCCTCACTTTTTGTGTTCTGATTTTTTTTTTTTTTTTAAAGTGACAGTTTCAGCTAATTTTGTATACAGTGTTGTTGTGGCCATGTTGGTCCCAGGGTATTAGAGAGACAACTCACCAATGGAAATTGGTCCAATAAAAGATATTACCTCATCCACCTTGTGTCTCAGCTAATTTTGTTTTTCTCAAAATAAGTTTCACTCTTAGAAATATCTGTTCTTTGCAAAACTACAACTTTCTCAGTGCTTTGTTCTCAGAAAGTGCTTTTCATCTCTTCTAGCTCTCTCTTGTAGGACTCTGTGGCTAGGATAAGTCCTAAAGAAACCTAGGATTATTTTCTTCAAATTTTAAGTCTCCTAACTTCTAAGATTACCTGTGTCTCAGTGATCTGAAACAGGATCAATAATTATATTTCCCATTTTTGTTCATCGTTCACCCTTTATAGCTTGTAACCACATATAGGGTCATCCTTCTCTTTTAATGGAGAAAGTGTCACATGCTCCAAGAAAACAGGCGCAGATTTTCTGCATGTGTAGGAATTGCATGAGGGCTTTCCTTTGTGGCAAAAAGCATGAATTATAGAAACATACTAATATGATAGTTGATATTGGCTTAAATCTGTGCTGGAAAGAGCCACTAATACAATGTTTAACCTCAGGCATGGAACTCAGTCCAAGCATTTAGCTTTTTAGGTTGGGTAATTCACTGGAGAAAATCCATTTAAAACTGATTATGTCTTGTAGCCATGTAGTTTGAGTAGAAGCTGCTTCAAAAGATTAAACACTTTACTGACAATCCTGACTTTAGCTAATGCTATGCTGTCTTGTATTAATGGTGTTGAAAATGGAATAGAATCAATAAAAGGAACAGAATTGCATAATCTTAAAAAGCTTGATGGTACAGCTTCCGTTGACTACAGTTGGTGAGACAATTTGATCTAGTAATTCAAATCACTAGGCAAATAACATTTTAAAATATTTATTATGGAACGAGCATTATCCCATTTTTTGTCTTTAAAAATTGAACTGGACATATGCACCTCTGTATAATGTTATGTGGAGGACTGCAAACTTGGGCCCCTATATATGGGTGAACCTTTGAGAGCGTGTGAAGCTCCTAGCCTGGGCAGTTATACAAGTTTATGGTATTGTGGAAGACTTCAGCAGACATTAGTCGTCTCTGAGTGATGGCTGGATTATATTTGATATATGGGGCTTGTATTCAAAACTACACAATCTAAGAAGCAGATCCAGTCTGTGATGTATGGCAAAGTAAAGATTTCAACAGTACCACTTTTTTAATCCTTGGAAACCAGCATTATTTCACGCTAATGTCTGTTTTACCCTTTCCACTGCTTTTAATTTCTCCAGAGCACTTTGAAGTTTTTTTTCCTGCTCTGTATTTGCTATCTCTTTCTGTGAATTTGATCCCAGTCACAACAAACACCCAACAAAACACGAAGCAACCATCGGGGGTGCAGAATTTTCTGAGGCTTGGAGCTTTAAGTGGTTAAAGGAACTTCTAGAAATCCTGCAAGAATCCATGATACTTGCATAACTATCAGGAAGCATTATTGCTTTGGAAACTAATAGAAGCAGCTCCATAGACCGCAGTTTAGGGCAGTGGTTCTTAGAGAATTATTAGATGTCTGTTTGCATATGAGATGACTACCTTATATGGTCCTTGGATGGAATTAAAAAAAAAAAAAAAAAGCTTTTTTTCTTTCAGTGTTGATAAGAATCTCATTGTGTGTTGCTCTTGTATTAGATACCACATGGAATGCCTTAATCCACCTCTGAGTGAGGTACCTGTGGATGAATGGTTCTGTCCAGCATGTGCACCAGCTAATGCTGCTGTTGCTGCTGCTGGTAAGTATTTTGATCAAATCACACTTTTTACCCTGATTCGGATCACGGAAAACAGCTGTTCTTTAAAGAGATGCTGTTCAGTTGTTTAGGCCCCAGATTTGACACCTTCCCCCTCTCCCCCCCCCCCCCCTCCAGATTGTTTTGGTGGGCAGCCTCTTTTGGGCTCATTGACTGGGAAAGCAGTGTTTGTATATTAAGATTTTATTCAGGGATTGTAAGCTACAGTGTGTTGACTTGGAAGTGGGTCTATTACCAGCCCTAGCCTGGCTGGGAACGACAGGGTAGAAGCAACTCTTCTCAATGCCTCCAGCAAATCATCTAGCTGGCTGAAGGAGTGACATTATCTGGCTCTGGGTATTTTTGTGCTGCCTTCCTTGCCAAAGGGTCAGTTTGCTGTGATGTAGGGTGTGTGTGTGTGTGTGTGTGTGTGTGTCTGGTGCAGAAAACAGAATGAGTATCTTGATTTAGATTCTATAGTAAAACTTTCAACTCTTGAAGGAATGTATACTGACAAGTGACCCAGAGGGCTTTTTCCTTTTCAGAGACAGATCATGTGAGTGAAGAAGAGGTTGCTGCCCTCATAGCTGATGTCACCCCTACCACTAGTAGGCTACGTCTTAATGTTCGAACTCGAGCAATAGCCAGGACTCGGCAGAGCGAACGAGTTAGGGCAACAGTGAACAGAAACCGAATAACAACTGCACAGCAAATTCAGGTATTGGGAAGTGTACAGTTAGCTTAGAAATATGAACTTAAAATTTATAATCAAGTCTCTGAAAGACGCTCTTAAGAGAGTTAAAACAAGCCCACTCATTACTAGCTCAGCAGGCTTGAATTGCAATTGAATTCTGATTGTCCAGGATTAAATGATTGCATTCTGGTAAATTGAGAGTAATTACAGAACCAGTTGTGCAATGTGTGAGCAAATCGTATAGATGCAAAATTGATTTGAAAAGTGCACTAATTTGCATATCTCTCTGGAGACCTGCATTTTAATACTTGTCACAAGTGGAATTGAATTTACCATCCTGAATCCCCAGAGGATATTAGTCCACAGTGCAAAGTGCTCCCACAGTTGTGCAAAATTGTTAGCTTTTTCTTCCATGGTCATGATTGGAATAACTAGGGTCCTCCAGATGAGAGCTACTGAAATTCATTGAAAACTCAGGACGCTCTTGTATATGCTTTAAGCCAATGCTGTTAGGGCTTCACTTGCATAAACCTGAAAACTCTTAATTCATGCCCCAACCTGTCATGGTTTATAGACTGTTCAGAAGTTGTATCCATGACTAGTGGTATATCTTGGGGTTCTTTTTAATGGTTTCAGACACTTAATTTTTCAGTAACGCTATATGAAGTTATCCCTTCCCTTTTGTTTGCTGGAAGTACAGGAAAACTGGCAAGCTGCAAAACCATCTGTGTTTCAGTTGTTAAAAATATCGAAGTTGCAACGAAAACATTCTCTACATATTTGCAAAGCTGCAAGTTTTGTCAAGTCAAATTCTACAGAGACAGTCAAACATAGATAAGAGAGAAGACAGTAGAAGGAAGAAGAAAAAGAACAGGTTTCTTTTCATAGTCCAGTGGCGGGTGAGCGGGTGGTGATTGTCAGTTTGAGGTTGGTGTCAGTTTAAGTGATGCGCAAAGTGTCTAATCATCCTGAGGTCTGGTTTGGAAAAAAAACTGGATCAGAGGTGAGGTCCCTGTTGGATGATGCTTCTCTTCCCACCCTCCCATCCCCCCAATGGTTAAAGCTGGCAATCAAACAAGTTGGTAAAACAAAATCTAGATGAAACCCGAGAAAAGCCATGGCCTGATGCTCAATAGCCTTGATACCTATAATTAGGAACAAAAAATAAAGAAAAACAAAGTAGAGACATAAAGAAGCAACAAAATGACAAAAGCAGAATGAAAGACCAAGACTTTCCCTTCTAAGTTACTCAGTCTAAGATTCTGTGTCTCGGTTTCCCGTGGGCTGAGAAGTATATCAGACTGTTAATCACTGTCCTTTCAAAGTTTTCCAGTAGTGCATCTAATCCAAACAATCCTATTTAAAAACAGATCTTGAACAAACTCAAAGCAATCTGAAATATAGCAACAAGTCCAGTCATCAAAACAAAGTACAAACAAGGTTCCAGCATGCATTGGGTCCTTCTTAAGTTAAATGATTTTAGGACTTCCCCAAAGAGCCCTAATAAGCCTTAAATTTGTTAGTCTCTTTTCTGGAGGTAGGTCACGTCAGATGGTATGTTGAACCAACTCCTCACTCCCAATATTCAGCCCCCCAAATTTAAAAAGGATCAATAACACAGTAAAAATCCCACAAATTGTTGGATGCACTTTTGAAAAATATAGATGAAAGCAGTTGGTAGATGTTGTTCCCTTTCTCACCTTAGATGCTAACTGCTTAATACAGTTACACTAGAAAAGTGTCTTGAAATCAAAGGTTTTGCAGGGTAACTGCTAGTGCTTTATTACTGTCTCTCCCTACCTGTTGTTTTATAAATACAGTGTGTAGCTGTCTCCCTGCAGATGAGAGAGGTGGTGCACGGGGACTTAATCGTTGCATAGTAGTGCAAGACTGGGTGCCAAGTACTTCCTGTTCAAGAAACCATTCCGAGCTCCACTTCTCCAATCTGCAGAGATGATTACAAACTTTCCCTAGAAAGGTATTGCTCGCTTCATTTTTTAAAAAAAAGCACACCTCTCTTACTCTAGTTGACACTTAGATTTGACCCGAGAGCACAAGTAAAAATCCAGTAGCTAAGATAAGCTCTTCTGCTGTGCCCTTTGGCACATACAGAAGGGTGTTGATTTCAGATCCTTAGATACCTTTGGTATTTGGAGAGGCAGAAACTTCACTGTGTAATTCATGCATTATTCCCAGATGTACCTGGTATAGTTAAAATCTGCAATGTTCAGGTATCCCCTATTCCTCTCCCCTCCCACCCCCCCAACAGAAAATGTTCGTGTGTGGCACAGGTTGGCACCCACAGAGCTTAAAATGCAGTTCTGCCCTAATGAATACCTTTGAAGAAAAAGTTTTGTAGGGTGTGTTTGACATTTAAAGTATGTTCATTGGGCTTCAATGCTAACACCACATTGAGATGAAATTTCTTCTGTCAGCTATAGTTTATATTAATTTCCCATTTTGTTTCTTACTTTACAACCATAAAACACTTCTAAAGCAGTTTTTCTGTAATTTATATGCTATGTATAGGAGTTTATAGGTAAGTCATTTTTTGTAAGTTTATATATTTTATATAAATATATACAAAATGTAATAGGCTGATACATTGTAAGCATTACTCTAAAGAAGTGCGATAATATCTCTTACACTACATTTATGGTGGTTTGAAATTGCTTTTCCCCTTGAACTCCCAATGTAATATGTGGTGTAGAGGCTTTCATAAAACCATAGCACTTAACCAAACTGGTTAGGTTAGAGCAGTAGTTCTCAACCTTTCCAGACTACTGTACCTCTGAAGCCAAAGCCCCGCCGCTTGGGGCAGAAGCATGTAACTTAGCTTCACGGAGCTCCCTGTGGCGTGGTTGCCACCCCCTAACACTAGCCCTGCACTTGCGACTCCCCTAAACCTCTTCCGCCACCCCCATGTTGAGAAACACTGATCTAGATGAGTTGATGTACCCCGGGAACACATCTGAGTACCCCCAGTGGCCCTGGTTGAGAACTATTGGGTTAGAGTATGTTGTTTACCTTTTTACAAAAAGGTAATGACAGTTGTGCTACCACTGGATAATCAAGGGAGCTCTCTGTTCTCCTCTGGATGATCAAAGTTCGGGTATGTCTACACAACCCACCCCCTTCCTGGGCTTCAGAGCCTGAGCTCCAGCCCGAGCCACAGCTTCAGAGCGCTGTCTATACAGCTATTTTTAGAGCACTAGTGCAAGCCCCACTAGCCGGCGTCTGTCAACCCAGGTTGGGAGTTTGCTTAAAAAGGCTGTGTAGACATACCCTTCACGTCCTGAGTTTCGCACTTCAACTCAGGATCTTCAGGAGCTGGATCTTGGAGGTGTATGCACACCTCTTGTGCAAGGGAAAAGGGACTTGAGCCATGAAATAGTAGTTTCTGCTTATTGTGAGGAAGTGACACTGAAGAGGAGTCTCTCTCTTATCCTTAAGCTCAGCTCCAGGATGTTGGTGTTGAGATTTGCCGCCTTTGGTATGTCTGTGGGGTTTTAAGGGGAAAATGTAGCCTGAAAAGTGAGGAAGCTAAGATCTTGGGCCCCACACTGCCTTGACTTTGCTTTCATTTTTGGTCAGTATGGATTAGTCCTGCTTTGGGAGAAGCCAGTGGACAGTTGTGTGGGTTTGGGGAGGTTTCACAGTGACAGTGGGTGTGAGATTCTCCCACCAGAATAAAGCATTGGAGTAAAAATGTCCCTGGCTTCAAA
Organism: Emys orbicularis; assembly: GCF_028017835.1. Taxonomy (NCBI): domain Eukaryota; kingdom Metazoa; phylum Chordata; order Testudines; family Emydidae; genus Emys; species Emys orbicularis. The sequence continues at coordinate 111,340,002 of NC_088686.1, forward strand.
CATTGAGGTAGATTTAAAAAGCCATGGCAGTTTTCACTTGAGATGCAGCATGTGCTGGTGACACAAGTGACTTAATTTTAAAGGTGAACCATTTCTTGTTGACAGCCTGATTCATGATGGTCGGGGAAAAGCGAACTTTGGTGCAGGATCACAAATCCCTTTTTAAATAAGTGCAACAAAACTATCTCAAACTTTTGTTGCTCGTTTATGGTATGTATAACTTACGTGATTTCTTGTTCTGAAATGCAGCATGTGCCAAGGTATCTGATGTCTTCTCTTCTTGATGAAACAATTGAGGCAGTTGCAGCAGGGCTAAGCACAGCAGTATACCAGCGACCTCTGACACCGCGGGCTCCAACCAGGCAGAAAAGAAAAACAGGTAAGGGGATCAGAACCCTTCCAGGATTCCTTGTCTACAAAGTAAAAGGTTTGAGCGAAGTATGAGACAAACTGAAAACAGTACAGCAGATATGTTTGCGTGCCTCCATGGAACTGCATGATTACATCACTCTAACGCTTTTAAAGAGAACTTGTATTCAGTTAAAAAACAGTGACACATTGAAACCAAGCTTTTATATCCCTACCCTTCCAACTGCACTATTTAATTCCAGTTTAGGATCCTTTGCAGCACATCACAGCTTTTTCTTTTGTAAACTTGTTTGTAGTCTGTAGGGAAACTTTGCAGGTTAGTGTGTGTGTGTACACAGTTCTGCTCTTCAGTTAAATACTTTGCTATGCTTGTCTCTTCAGGTAGAAAGAAGAAAGCAGGCAAAAAAAGAACTCAGACAAAGTCTTCTGTTGGAAAAAAGAGTTCAGGGACACGGATCAAGAGACGTAAGCGTCGAGTAAAGAGGAGAAAGGGGAAGAAGATACGAGTAAGTTCAGATGTTAGTTTATGCTGGTATAAAAAATCTCTGCCATTATTTTAATTTCTCTGGTGTAACACTGTTACTCTGCTATAAGCTATCACACACTAAATACATTCTCATAATGGCAGCAAGCATGACTTGAATACAGGCGAATTATGTACAACGTATATAATCTAGTCCTAGGACAGTAGTTCCCAAAGTTTAACAACCTGTGAACCCCTTTCACTAACATGTCAAGTCTCGCGAACCCCCTCCTAAAAATGAATATTTCCAGGGATTTTCTCATTTACCTGAGTATAAATTATAAAAGCAGTGATCTTGGAAATATAAAATTTGTTTTTATGACATGCTTATTACACACTATTTATTATTAAGTGTCCCTGGCCTCTGTTTGCCAGAAGCTGGGAATGAGCGAAAGGGGATGGATCACTTGATGATTACCTGTTCTGTTCATTCCCTCTGGGGCACCTGGCACTGGCCACTGTTGGAAGACAGGATACTGGGCTAGATGGACCCTTGCTCTGACCCAGTAGGGCCATTCTTATGTTCTTATTTATCATTACAGTATTTTTATTACATTATGAAAATGGCAACACTCTTCCAAGATCTCACTTTCATAGCTTCTATCACTTTGAATAAGCCTGTTATAAGACAAGGCTCCTATGTTTCATCAAGGAGTATCAGATGTGAAACAGCATGATGGTATTTAAGAAGCCAACTCAAAGAGTTCCTCCTACACAAGCATTCAGGTCTTGAGCAGTCCAGACAAACGACGCACACGTTACAACAAAGCTTAAACTTGTTCGTCATAATAATTTAAAAAACAATACTAGCTGCCTGTTTAATTTTAAAAACAGCAAAAAATATCCACCTCCCTTTCTATTTCTTATAAGGAGTCTTGAAGTTTAAATCTCCTCAGTATGATAGACATGCTTGCTTTGATCCTCTTAGCTCTTGGAAGTCCAGGGGCTCCGGGCTGCTGGCCTCGTGCTGCCCAGGGTCCCTAGGGACAGCTCTGTCCACCATTAGGGAATTTTTTCCCGAGACCCCCCTGTTACATTTTGTGAACCCCAGTTTGGGAACCACTGTCCTAGGAGAGGTTTCAGAGTAGCAGCCGTGTTAGTCTGTATCCGCAAAAAGAACAGGAGTACTTGTGGCACCTTAGAGACTAACAAATTTATTAGAGCATAAGCTTTCGTGGGCTACAACCCACTTCTTCGGATGCATATAGAGTGAAATATATATATATATCTCCTCAATATATGTTTCACTCTATATGCATCCGAAGAAGTGGGTTGTAGCCCACGAAAGCTTATGCTCTAATAAATTTGTTAGTCTCTAAGGTGCCACAAGTACTCCTGTTCTTTTTGTCCTAGGAGAATGATACTTAACAGAGAAGCTTTTTTTCATCTATTTACTACTCAATACTGTCTTCAGTAAATTTAGAACATAAGAGTGGCCATACTGGGTCAGGCCAAAGGTCCATCTAGCCCAAAATCCTGTCTTCCGACAGTGGCCAATGCCAGGTGCCCCAGAGGGGATGAACAGAACAGGTAATCATCAAATGATCTATCCCCTGTCGCCCATTCCCAGCTTCTGGCAAACAGAGGCTAGGGACACCATTCCTGCCCATCCTGGCTAATAGCCATTGATGGACCTATCCTGCATGAATTTATCTAGTTCTTTTTTGAATCCTGTTATAGTCTTGGCCTTCACAACATCCTCTGGCACAGTCTGCCTGGGACTTAACTATCTTGAGTAGTTTTGTATCGTCTGCAAATTTTGCCACCTCACTGTTTACCCCTTTTTCCAGATCATTTATGAATATGTTGAATAGGACTGGTCCCAGTACAGACTCCTGGGGGACACCACTATTTACCTCTCTCCATTCTGAAAACTTATTCCTACCCTTTGTTTCCTATCTTTTAACCAGTTACCAGTCCCTCTTATTCCATGACCGCTTAATGTTGAGAGTGCTAGTGTGCCTACTGTAGCACTGTATGAGAAGAGCTTCATCATGTTTCTGATCTGGACCAGTAGTGCTAGGGATTGAGCATTCATCCCCTAACTCTTCCACTGAAATCCCTGGGAAACAGGAGTTTCTTCACTTCTTCTGCAGTATGGGAGAATGGGAAGTTAGTCTACTTGAACTAACTTCTAAGCATATTTGCGTGGCTTGCTGCCAAACCCTGGAATTAAACATACGGTTCACTGTATAAACTGAACCCTGCAGATTTCACACTGCTCTCTTTCCAATGAACTGCCACTCTTGTTTGACACCAGTCCACGCTCACTTGAAATGTGAGTCTCCATCACCCTCTGTTTCTAAGCCCACTGATTAAACTATGGAATTTTTGCATCGATATCAAACTTAAGGGTATGTCTACACTGCAAGCAGTACAGTGGCACAACTGCAGTGCTGCAGCTTGTCATATTCTGCTTTAAGTGGTGGTTATTCCCTACAGTTCCAACTTTCCCTTGCCACAGTCTTTAGAGTAGTTAAGATAATGGGGAGTTTGATAGCATCCCTTTTGAATGACAGACTCTTGTGTTAAGGTATTGTATTTCAGAAATTGAAATGACCACTCAAGTTAATGTAATATGTGCAACTTACCGAGTGCATATGTAAAATTACCCTCATCAACCTATGCAAGTTCCATTATACTGTCTATAATACACTAAATAAAAATAGTAAACAATGCAGTCCTCACCATATCAGATGTACACTACTGAGAGAAGTAAGGGCCTCTAACACACAGCACACTCATGCCCAACACCTGCAGGCCTCGCGCATTCTTAACCTGCTTGCTCTGCAGACTTCACCCCAAATCAAAGTAAAATATTTTTTTGTAAACTGCCACATGCTTTTAGTGCCAGGTATCACCGCCTCTTCCCTCCTTGCACTTGTAGCTAATTTGGATATTGATAGAAGCCTGTCTTACAATGCATAGTAGTCAACAACTTTTTTTTCCTCACCTGTCCAGGTGAAAAATGAGGTTACTGCTCGCTCCCGTATTGCAAGAACTCTTGGCCTTGGTAGACCTGTACGTGGAGCTTCAATCCCTTCTGTATATAAACCAATAGAACCCTCACTTGGCCTTATGAGAGCAGATATTGGTGCAGCTTCTCTGTCTGTGTTTGGAGATCCCTATGAACTGGACCCATATGACAGGTAAGATCTTGGGATCAAGACCACAGATCTGATGATTTCTCAGATGTGTTTTAATGCTGTTAAAATATTTTAATACTAAATATCTGGTTACCTTCAAAATTAAATATTTCAAATATATATGTTTTTGGAGGGAGGTCAGAATTAAGGCTAAGATTATGTCACAGAGGTCATGGAAGTCACAGATTCCGTGAATTCCAGAGATCTGTGACATTTTCTGCTTTAGTCCTGGGGCAGCGGAGCTGGAGCTGTGGGGTGGCAGGGGACCCCCACACATCTGAGCTGTTGTGGGGGGTGGGTGCTGGATCACCCCCCACCGCTGCAGCAGGGCTCAGGCTTGGGGTCACATCACCCCGTCAGTACCATTTTGTCACTGTTATTTTTAGTAAAAGTCAAGGACCGGTCACAAGTTTCCATGAATTTTTGTTTATTGTCCATGACTGGTCCCTGACTTTTACTAAAAATAATAGTGACAAAATCTTAGCCTTAGTCATAATATTTACCAGTAATATAAAACTACAGACCAAAAGATGACTAGTGGTTGTGCCCAATTTCAGACTTTTTAGAGGGGCCTGATTTTCAGAAATTGCTGAGTATATCCACCCTCTGAAAATTAGTGTCATGTTGGGCATACAAAAATCATTAGTCACTTTTGTCATTTGTGTGTGAAGCTACTTAAGTGTCTTTAGAATCTGATTCTTGTTAACTAACTAGTGATTGACTGTGATATTCTTTATTAAGAAGTAGTTAGCAAATTTTGGGGGGTATAATGATGCCAGTGCCTTAACTCTAAAAGCACAATGAATCTGTGGAGTTATATGGGTCTCTTCTCTCTCATTTCCCTTCAATTTTTAAACCTTGAATCAGAAGAAATCCCGCCAGATCTTGTCAAAATGCCACTTCTGAGTCACTTAATCTCATGAATAAATCTGAAACCCCTTTTTAAAGCTTAATCTTAAATTGAATAGCATATTTGACCATTGTCATTACAGGGATACTGCCTATTTGAAGACTAATATCTTTTAGAAAAGATTTAAAGACTGTTTCCAATAAGACACCTTCCCTTGAATAGCTCCCTAACTTTTGTAATTTTATAGTTACATTTACCTATATGTTTAAAAAAAAAAAAAAAAAATTCTTTCCTGTTGCAGTTTGGGACACCCATACAAACAAGTATAAAGAACTATTGTATGCAAAACGTTAGGAAAAAGGTTCCTCCCTTTATTTTGGTTATGTTCTTTCAGGTCTAGTAGCCTTCGCTGTGATGGCAAGAGTAGATAATTGTTTAAACAAGGGTTTTTAAGTTGACAGTTTCTCTTTGTGTTTGTTTGTGTCTGCAGTAATGAAGAGATTCCAGCCAACCCAGCTTCACCTGTGAGCGCCAAAAGGAGAATTCTTTCCCAGTCTGCATTAAGATCTCATCGGCCCGTGGCTAGACCCGTTTCTGTGGGACTTTCTGGGTAAGGCAGCCAAATTATTTTTTTTTTTTTATTGTATAAACCAGACATTATAGAAGGAATCTGGGTTATAAGATTGCGTGAGCTTTTCTGGGTATCCAGAATCAGAGCACATTTTGGCCCTTCTTGGGCAGTTACTAAGGAACTATAACTAAGGCTCCGTGTTTGTCATGGAGGTCACAGAAGTCATGAATGTGCCTGGTCTGGGGGCCACCTGAGCAGCTCAGGCAGCCCCCAGGTCAGGCGCACTGGCCGCTGCTGGGGCAATCTTGGGCCCTCTCTTTCCCCCCAGCAGCAGGAGTTTGGGTGTGGGGGAGCTCAGGGCTGAGGTTTGGGGTGCGGGGCAGTGCTTACTTCGGGGGGCTCCCCAAAAGGGCGACAGGAACTCCCCTCCCTCAGCTCCTAGCTCCACATGTTGTCGCTGCCTGCAGGCACCGCCCCTGCAGCTCACATTGGCCACGGTTCCCAGCCAATGGGAGCTGCAGACCTGGGGCTTGGGGTGGAGCGGAGGCAGCACATGGAGCTAGGAGCTGGGGTTGCTTCTCAGGAGTTGGGTAGGGAGCTTGCCCCAGCCCCACCAACCCTTCACCCCCACAAGCACCTGCGGCACCCCCCAGGCCGCAACGCTTCCCCCCCAGAGCACCCGGCATGCCCCACAGCTCCTGCTGTGTCCCCCTACCGTGCCCACCCAGCACCCACCACTTCTCCAGGGCCACCCTCCTAAGCCGCCCTCACCCCCCCTTTTAGTCAGAGGCATATAGTAAAAGTCATGGACAGGTCGTCACAGGCCGAGAATTTTTGTTTATTGCCTGTGACCTATCCATGATTTTTTAGTAAAAATACCTGTGACTAAAACATAGCCTTAACTATAACACAGTTTACACTAATAACAGTTCAATTAATGTAGTTACATTGAGACACCTGCAGTTGGGTGATTTTTTTTTTTTTCATATTTTTTTTTTTAAGGCACTTAGCCTTGTGCTTTAAACTCTGACATGCTTTCTTTGGCTGTATTTCCTCGTGATTCACTCTATCCCATTTTTACATCACCCTTGCTTGCTTCTCATTCAGTAGATCTAACTAACATATTGAAATTTGGAAGTTATTGTTCTTCTTGTTCTGACGTGGTCTGGCCATATTTTACTTTAAATGTTGCATTTTAAACATATGTCTGGGAACACTGAGCAACCCTGCAGTCTCTCTCAATTAAAAATTGTGTCTGAGAAGTGGTGTGCACCACAAAAAAGGATCCTCATATTGCACTTCAGAAGAGTGGGCACATAACTGGTTCTAAATAATGTGGTGCAACAAGCTGCATATAACCTGAGGAGGAGATCAGTAAACTAGCAGATGATTTGGGTGACTAATATGTTTCCTCTGCCATTTGGTAGAGTTTAGGAGGAGACTGAGGAATGAGTGTTCACTTTCAACCTCTGCTTATATATAGTGGGCAGTCAATGATTCAGCTTTCCTCTGTTCAAATAAGCAGCAGAATATTTGGGACAATATCCTTTTAATAAACTAAACAGGAATGGAATGCTGGAACTGGGACATTCCGTTGCAGTTGAATGGAGGAGTTGGCTGAAGGAAGTGCAGTGAGAGCTTCAGGATTCCAGTGTGTTGGTGGCTGGGGGGGACGGGACAGAGATGAGCGAATGTGGAGAGTCCAGGGACATATTAGGGGTGTGAGTGAAAGGAAAAAGGAGAGTAAAAAAAATCACTAGAGCAAGGAGAAAGCGAGTGTGGGGGAGAGAAGACGAAACACACACACACTCACACTAAGGGAGCTGCAGGTTGTCATCTCACTGCCCCGGTAGTATGATGGGTTTAAGAATAACGTGGTCGTGCCTCTTGGCTACTTGGTATTTTTCTCCACTTTCCCACCTCTCGTTTGGAGGAAGAGGTTTTGGGAAGTCTCAGTGATCCTGTGGGATGGCTTTGGGGGTAGCTTCTTGTTCAGAAGGCAGAATTACTTACCTGTAATTCAGCATCTCTGAAGACCTCACTTGACTGGATTACTGCTCATCTTCCCATCAGAGCTGGGAGGCAAACATTTTTACATTATGTGGTAGTTCTGTCATATAGGCATATACTTCTGGCATAAATAATACTTTAAAGGTTGGACTGTTGTTTGCTTTGTGTTCATCATGAACTGAAGTGGAGTGTCCCAAAAGGCACTGAGGCACTGGCACTTGGTCTGTCCTTCAGATATGCCTACTGGTGCCTCAGTGGGCCAATAATATTTGAGAGTTATGGAAGTTTTAGAAACAAGACCTAAGAGTGTAGGAATCAAGTAAAATGATGTCTCCAGAGGAGACAAAGTATAGGTAAGAAATTTCCCTAATGGTTAGGTAATGCATGGAGAGGGCTTAGTGTTGTCTATAATTGAGCCCATTAATATGGCTCTTGGGTTCCTTTACAATAGGTGCCCATAAACCACTAAGTTAACTTAAATAAATTCTTTGAGATAGTAAACTGGTAGAACTGCTGGAATGGGGAGGAAAGGTCGAGATAGACCAGACCAGCTATGATGGGAGATATGCTTATGGTAAACTTCAGAATGACACATTATGGTGCTTAAAAAAATTAATAAGGTCTTTATAAAAAATGTGTAGTTTTTCAAACAATTGAGTGACACTCCCAAGTAGTGTTGTTTCAGATGGCCACTGTGGTGGCTGAAGGCATTTGGCTTTAATTCTGATCTCATGCTGCACAGCATACCTAAGACATGCAGGTATCTGATATAACCACTTACTTTGCCATTGTATGGCACCAGTCCAGAGAGTAGGTATTTTGACCACCTCTCAGCAGAGGGAGGCAGAAGCTGAATGCCTTTTGTGAAGCCAACTCCTATAAAGGGAACTGTACTGGCTGAGCACACCATTCTTTTCCATGCACCCGATAGCTGATCTTAGTTTCATTGTAATATAATCGATTTGTGTAGTCCGAGAGCACTGTAAAGGTAAGGAAAATGTAACCCTTCTGTAACATGCAGGAGAAGTGTGCCTGTCTTGATTCCTGATCAAGAAACCGAAGCTCCCCCTGCGCCTGACCTGTTGGGAAGCATCCTGTCTGGACAGAGCCTCCTCATGATGAGTGGGTCTGATGTGGTCATCAACAGAGATGGCTCACTAACAGCAAAGAGGGCAGGTGAGGTTTTGGCTTCTCCGTTCTTAATTAACTGTTTGGTATTTAGTCACATGGGTCTCTATCCTGTAAACACTACATATGTGCTTAACTTTGAGCATATACATAAACGTTTACGGGATCAGGGCGGTAGGTACTAACTAGAGTAAAAATAGTAAGTTTTTGACATGTACACCCATGCTTCTGTTTTAATTGCATAGTGACAAGGTCATTGGAAGAACTGGTTTAATGGGAGGTGGTGGTTGTCACCTGTATAAGCAGGGCCCTACCAAATTCACAGTCCATTTTGGTCGATTTCACGGTCATAGGAATTTAATAATCGTAAATTTAATGATTTCAGCTATTTAAATCTGAAATTTCACGGTGTTGTAATTGTAGGGGTCCTGACCCAAAAAGGAGTTGTGTGTGTGGGTGGGTGGGTGGGGAGGGGGATCGCAAGGTTGTTGTAGGGGGTGTTGTGGTACTGCTACCCTTACTTCTGCGCTGCTGTTGGTGGTGGCGCTACCTTCATTGCTGGGCAGCTGGAGAGTGGTGGCTGCTGGCTGGGAGCCCAGCTCTGAAGGCAGAGCTGCTGCCAGCAGCAGCACAGAAGTAAGGATGGCATAGTATGGTACGGTATTGTCCCATACTTCTCCACAGCTGCCTGCAGAGCTGGGCCCTCAGTAAGCAGCCGCCAATCTCTGGCCGTCCAGCTCTGAAGGCAGCAGCACAGGAGTATGGGTGGCATGGTATGGTATTGCCAAACTTACTTCTGTGCTGCTGCTGGCAGGGCGCTGCCTTTAAAATTGGGCACCCAGCCAACAGCCACCGCTCTCTGGCTGCCCAACTTTGAAGGCAGCGCAGAAGTAAGGGTGGAACTACTGTGACTCTAAAATAACCTTGCAACCCCCTTCCCCCCCCTACAACTCCCTTTTGGGTCAGAACTCTCAATTTGAGAAATGCTGGTCTCCCCCTGTGAAATCTGTATAGTATGGGATAAAAGCACACACAAGGCCAGATTTCACAGTCCGTTACATGTTTTTCATGGCTGTGAATTTGGTAGGGCCCTATATATAAGTACTGCACTGTAGCTGTTTTGTCATTTGTCACAACTCTCAGTGAACTGGATGAAGCAAAGGGACCTTAAAACCCAATTTTCCTGGAATTTCACATGTTTACTGCCTTCTTATTTGTGAAATACATGGTGAATGGTATGAACAGACAGCTCAAAGTACAGCGATGAGGAGCTTGACAAGAAAATTAAATTAAATACTTGGTAGAGTAGGTGCTGTATTCATATATTCAGGTACATTCACTCTCCTGACTTAATCATTATTATCTTGGAAAATATCTGTTCATATTGAAATCTTAAACATAATTCTTAAAGCTAATTGTCCTTTAATTCCCCACATATCACTGTCCACATATGTTAATCAGTCTATGGCTAAAAGATTAGAAACAGTCTCATTATATGCCCTTTGGTGTTTCCAAGTGCACTTGCTACTCTACTAGTGATATTTGGTTGCCACAAAGACACCATTGTCCAACATAAGCCTTGAGCATTTGACTAAAATGGTACCGGGCTTGGTGGCTTGCTGTTGCCAAGGATGCTTCCACAGGCAAAAGTGGAAGATTAAGACTAGTACAGAGTAAATGCTCCTTTCATTTTGGAATAAGAGGAGTAAATGTTGAAAAGATTATCTTTTTCTTTTGTATGTTTTAGTTCCGTCACTGCAGAGAAACTCACTTAGTGACTTGAGAGTGGAAGATGGATTAGGAGAAAATCTTCAACCAAGTACATTGCACTCAGGGACCACAGCAAGCAGCTCCAGTGCAGAACCTTCAGTTTCGTTGGGGCTGAATCCTCACACCAGACCCACCTCATCAAGCTTATTTTCAACATCATCCTCATTAAGCAGGTTCAAGAAGGCAGAGAACCCCGCACAGACAACAGCGGGAAGAGCAGCTGTTAGATTAGAATATTCAATGACTCCTAGATCTGTTCAGACTCTCAGTGTGGCAAATCTGAGCAGACCTGGTCTAAAATCAGATGAAATGCCTAGATTTAATGGGGATTCTAAACATGCCGTGCCCTCTTCGAAACCCTTCAACAGTAACTCTAATTTGAGTTCAAAAAGTGTAGCTGTGAGACAGCTGCTAAAACCAGCAGCTCCCAAGAGGATTGATATCTCTGAGCTTCCCAGGATACCAAAGATTAAAAAGGAAATTGTCAGCAGGCATTCAGAATCAGAACCTTCAGGGAACCAAAGCTGTGACATCCCCAATTCCTGTATAACCCAGCTGACTGGCAAAGGGAGCACTAATCAGTCAGGCAAAGGGAGCAAGATGGAAAGCAACAAGTCAAATACCAAGGAATCTCAACAACAGACACACACAAGTGGAGGCTCTTTTTCCACAAATACAGGTGTCTATGGAAGTACAACACTGTTGGGGTCATCAAGGAGTAAAGGTGTAAGCTCTTCTTTTGAGAGCTTTAAGATTAATATCCCTGGAAATGCAGGGCATTCCAGCAGACTGTCTAATCCTGGGTTTTGTAATACCTTCCGCCCTGTAGACAACAAAGTTCAACAGAAAGAGAATCCTTCCCCTCTCTTCTCAATTAAAAAACCAAAGCAGATCAAAAGTGAAATATTATACGATCCCTTTGATCCAACAGGCTCAGATTCAAGTTCAACAAACAGCAGTCCTGAAAGGCTTGTCTCAGGAGTGCCGCTAACAAACTTCACCAGAACCATTTCGATTGAAAGTCCCAGAGTTCAAACATTTCAAACTGTACGTCGTTTTACCCCTTACACGGTAGAAAATATCTTTGGATCGGGTGCTGAATCATCTGATGTTCCATCAAGTAACACAGAGTCTCATGATGATGTGACAATAGAGGGTAGGATTGTGGAACAGATCTCCGATACTGAACAAGAGAAAATGGATGAGGAAGAATCGCAAAGCAGGCCCTGTACTTCATCTGCAGTCAAACGAACTTCTAACTTGGAGTATTTAGAAGAAGAAAGCAGAGAAAGTCCTAGTGTGTTCTTTGATGCAGAAGACCTACCTAGAGCTAATGTGAAGCTGGAGCCAGATAGCCCCTCTAGTAATGATGGGCAGCAAAAAATCCATAAAAGGGAACAAATGGAGAGAGAGTCACGTTCCCGATCCCGGTCAAACTCCAGCTCCCGAAGCCGGAAAAGATTGAAAAGAAAAAAGGCAGTTCTCAAAGAACATAAGAGAATCCCATCAAGGTCCAGGTCGAGAACACGCTCAAAGGAAAGAAGCTCCAGGTCCGCCTCTTGGTCAGCTGAAGAGGACTACAGCAAAATGCACAAATTGAAATCCAAGAACAGGCGGTCGTCTAGTGATCGTTCCAGTAGTCATGAACGATCAAAAAAAAAGAAAGCAAAGGATAAAACGAAAGACAAAAAATCAAAAGGTTCCTGGTCCAGGGACAGAAAGAAATCCAGGTCACGCTCAGGGAGTCCTGACAGCTCTTCTTTTGAGTTTTATGAAAGCCGAAAAAAGAAAAGGCGATCTGGCTCTCGATCAAGAGGAAGAGAGCGTTCCCGATCAAATAGCATTGAGAGAACTAAAAGGCGGAAGCACAGGAGAGACAAAAGCTATGAGAGATATGATAAAAAAGATGGTAGCTCAAGGCCAAGGGAGAGAAAGAGATCAAGATCCAGGTCGCGGGAAAGGAGAAAATGGAGATCTAGGTCGCCCTCTGTATCGAGGTCCAGGGAGCACAAAAGCACTAAATCTAGGGGGAAAAGGCCACGATCTAGATCACGCTCCAAGGAAAGAAAGCACAAGCCAAAAGAGGTGTCATCACTTCCTCCTCCAGAGAAGGATCAGAGGTCGTCAGATGACAATGTATCCAGTGTTTTTGTGCATTGTCATTCTTTGAAACAAGAGCTGGAAGAGCCAACGCCAGAAGATGTTTCCTTAAACCTCCAATCAGCCATCATACCTGAAAAGGAGACGCCGAGAGAGACTGCTGTACATCATGAAAATGCCCAAGAGAGTGCAGAGATGGAGCAAATTTCTGAGGATTTTACAAATGAAGCTGCCCCCCCGCTGCCAGAGAACACAAGTTTTCTTGCTTTACACGACAATATAGATGTTTCCCTTGAGAGGGAATTAATAGATGGGACTGATTCAGCTGTGGTTAGTAGCCACAATAGTGTGAACCTGGAGGAGACTACAACTAAAATAGAAGATATTGAAGAGTGTTCACCTCTAATAGAATCACCTCGAGAGAAGGAAGTTATTGTGCAGGATGAAAGTGAGGCAACACCAACCCAAAGCTTATCTGAAAATAAAGTTGCAGAGTGTGTGAAAGATGCTAATGATGAGTGTCCTGTGTTAGATAAAAAAGCCAATGATGTAAATAAACCTGAGCTGGAGGCAGTACCTCAGGGTCCTGTGTTGAAAGCTAAAGCACTTGTGAAAAGGGTTACATGGAATTTACAAGAGGAAGAAAGTGATGCATTGACTGCTGAAAAAACACCAAGTAAGTTTGTTGTTTGTTTTGCCAAAAAAAAAAAAAGTCATAACTAAGGATATGATTTGATCACAGATTCTGTGACTTTAACGGATCTCCTTGACTACTTCGGCTCGGGCTTCAGCCCCACCATGAACATACCATGATTTTGTACATTTTTACTATGACTTCTCTGGGAATTTTCCTAATTTTACTGTGACAAAATCATATCCATAATCATAATGCACTGAGTATGTTGTCTGTAAGGGACCGTGTCAGTGAAATAGAAAGCTGTCTCGCACTTCTGTAGTGAAACTCTGAAGAAAAGTCATTGTCATAACTGTGCATGTCTACCCTACAAGCAGCACAGCTGCAACTACACTGCATAGATAGTTGCTATAGCTATAGAAGGGTTTTTTCCATTGCTGTAGTAAATCCACCCTCTTGAGAAGCAGTAGCTAGGTAGTTGGAAGAATTCTTCCATCAGCCTGGCTGCATCTGCTTGGGGGGGCAGGGAGGAGGGGAGGGTTGGATTAATTACATCACACAAGGTGTGAAATTTTTCACAGCCCTGTGCGATGTAGCTGGGTCAATCTAATTTTTAGGTGCAGACCAGGTCTCTCATTGTCTAAAGTGACCAGTGGCACAAATAACTGCTCTTCACTCTTGTTAGCCCTGCAGAGCTAACACAGCGAAGAGGGATGTAACTGAATTTTGTTCCTTCTTGTGCATCAACTGAATTATTTGACAAGTTCCAATCAGTTATACTTGTGCAAACCCAGTAAAACAGTAGGCTTGCACAAGTGTCTCTTGGCTCGTAATTGAAAGGCAGTGAGATCGTTCAGGTGTAGCCACAGACCTTTGTCCTGCGGAGCCTTGGTGCTGGGTGTGATTGTGATGCAAAGAATCCAGCTGGACTCCGAGCCCAGGTTGAGTTTGCAAGACTGGAAGAAAAACCATCTTTTCACTTAGCACATGTGATATGGAAATCATTGAGACAATATGAACATAGGCCGTCCCTGTGAGGCTGTTAAACCTCTTTCAGAGGAGAACTGCATCCCAAACATCTTAATGGGGCATGATTTTCAAAAAGTGATGAGCAGCCTCTAAAATTCAGGTGTTTCAAGCTGGTCACCCAAAATCACGAGTTACTTTTGAAAAAGTGGGCTAGTGTGTGTAATCAGATTTTCTTTTTGCATCTGAAAATCCTCACTTAGCAGAAGTTGTGAAATATAAAATTAGTCACTGCACAGAATTCTTTCTTAGCCAATCACATTGCTAGATTTTTGCTTTTCTTACAGCTCACTTTGTACTTGTGATGCATTTGGGTTTATCACTGTTCTTAAATGCTTTTTTTCTTGGGAATTTTAGGGGTGCCATTTTACAAACTTCAGAGAGCAAAGGAAGGGGCCTGGAAAGCAGAGGACTTGAGCCAAACATTAAATCAGGTGCAGTTAAATGAGCCTCCTCCAACCAATTATATGATTCCTGAGCCTATGTTTCCTGATCTAGATTCCTCTCAGGTTGGTTCCCACTCCAAAAGTGAAGTGTCATGGAAGGCCATTCCACCTCATCCGTGACCTCGTTGTGCCCCGCCCCTTCCATTACAGAATTCTGCTCCTTCCTCTGCGTGTAGTACATTCCATACAGCCCATGCACTTCAGCAATCCACTAACTGCTTATTCCTTCAAACCGTCCTCACACTTAGATTAAAAATCAAAGTTCATTCCTTTACTTTGCAATATACTTATAGCTTCTGCTTTCCAGCATTTATTTGCCCCCCAAAATCTTGCTTTTGGGGAACAAATTGTCTTGCTGTAAAACCCAGCTTTTTGGCCGTGGTTCATACTATACATGCTTGTCCATCTGTGCTGCCCACCAGTGAGAAGTTGAGTAGGAGTAGTGCTGGCGGCTGGAACACAGAAGTCTTGCTGTGGCATGGAAACTTCTGCCCTTTTGACTTAAAGAAATGTTTAGCAGTAAGTCACTTCTCTGTTTCAGTGGGTAAAAGCTGCTTTTAAATTCCCTAAACTCTGCTTTTCTGCACTGTAATATCAAGAAGCGTTTGCCAAAGAGTGTCTCTATTTCACAGGTGTACAGTCAAAACATACCTTTGACACCACCTCTGCCCTCAAGCCTGCCACCCTATGCACCAGTCAGTCAGCCCACAGTTCAGTTTATAATGCAGGGGAGTCTTCCTCTGCTTGGCTGTGTGGCAGGACAGAGTTTGACTCCAGAGCCAGACAGCCTGGCTACGGCTTCTGAACCAGGAAATCAGACTGCTTCGGTTGGAGACGTGGAAGAGAAAATCAAAGCACCTAAACCTCCACTGGATAAAACAAAAAATGAAGAAGTGAGTGAAAGCCCTGATGTTAACATATATTCAGAGTTATGTACTCAGGCTGTGCCAATCCCACTGTGGCATTTGTGTGTTGTCATAAATCATGAGTAACACTTTCGTGGCTTGTCACTATAATCAGAAATGAGAGATGAATGAGATGTTTTGTTTAACTTGCTTTAGGGTCACAAATATTATTTCATGCCATGTGACTTCACTGTCCCTACTGCCACAGAGTGACTAACTTTGCTTTGGATCACTGTGCTACCAGTGGAACACTGGACCAAGCTCGTCTTTGGTTTATCTGGGTCTTCCTCTGTGTGACAACTCTTTTTTTTGTGTCAGACCCCTTCCTATGTCTCTGCCCTAGTTAGTTTCACTCTGCAGCTTCTGCTAGACCACAGGAGCAGACCTCTGTTGTAGCTGAATGCTCTTAGAAAGAGGAGGTGAGGCTCTTTTCTGCATAGCCATCTACCCCTCTCCCCTGCCCATCACAATGAAACTGATTAGGACTGCATCAAACCACCACAAGTGTGAAATTTCTCTACAGGGGAGTTTGAGTGCAATTTAAAACGTTAGGGATGCTTGACCCACTACCAAATGCCAAATGGTAAATTCCTGAAAGCCAGAATGTTCAAACTTGTATAAATACCTGAATTAATTCGCTTCTGTTTTGAAATGGACATAATTTGGGTACAGCAGAAGTCTATATACTTTTAGTTAGAGAATCATAGAAATGTAGAGCTGGAGTGGACTTCAGGAGGTTATCTAGTCCATCCCCCTTTGCTTAGGGACTTCAGGAGGTTACCTAGACCATCCCTGACAGGCAGTTTGTCTCATCTGTTCTTAAAAACCTCCAATGACAGAAATTCCACAGCCTCCTTCAGTAACTTATTCTAGTACTTAGCAGGAAAAACTTTCTAATACTAAGGATAACTATCTAACATAACCTAATTTCCTTTGCTGTAGATTAAGTTCATTACTTCTTGTCCTACCTGCATTATATCCACTGCTACTGCCTTGATGCTGAGTTGGGTTTCTTGATTATATTCACTATCTATCTTTGGGCCTGTAATAGTTATTAACACCTATGTGCAAGTCCTAAAAATCACTTTTACTATATCTACTGCTGGGTCCATAAAAAAATGGCTTACTAGCACTGAAAATCCATGACTGAACAGCAATTTTTATGTAGTGTGAATTCAGTTACAACAGAAGAATTGTAAGCTGCTTTTGATGTGTTTTGTAATACTTTATCTTGGAGATCTCTCTACTACCCATCTTTTCTGTGTAATGTTAGAGCTATCTGAAGTTGAAGTATTATCTTCCCAGCTGTGATTTGCCTTCATAAACAATCTCAGAGCCTTTTAGGTACTCTTTTTATCAGTGGATGATGCTTCACATTCAAGGCTGCTGGATTAGGGAGGTTAGTCCAAAAAAATTAATAAACAAGTGAATTGAGGAATGACTGTCAAAATACAGTAGAACCCTCATTTTTCTCAGAGTAATTTAGCACTGAGCAGGGATTCACTGGAGCAGGAATTGTAGTTTGCTCAACGTGTGACTTTCATTCTAGTTCACTATAAGTGGGTTTCACTTCACTTGTAACTCTTTAAGTCTTGAAATAAATCTTCACTTTGTCAGCTGACTTTTTAAATAGGGCTGGACTCAGGAGGCTGCTTACAGATAATCTTGGGTTACTCATTCTTCATTTTTGCTTTGTAGTATATGAAGAAACTCCACATGCAGGAGAGGGCTGTGGAAGAAGTGAAACTTGCCATTAAGCCCTTTTACCAGAAGAGGGAGATTACCAAGGAGGAATACAAAGATATTCTCCGAAAAGCAGTACAAAAGGTAAAAAAAGGAAATGTTGACTTTTAAAACAGAAGGGGAACTGCGGACAGTTAGGTGTCAAAGCTTGGATTACATTTATAAGCTCTTGTAGTTTCATGCTGTAACAGAGTGGCAGATTCTAGAACTCTGCATGGGATCTTGCAGAGCTTTAACATAAGAACTAGGTGTTTTAGGCAGGGCTGATAAAATCACCTATTATTAAAGTTCTCTGACACTTCCTATTTTAATACCCTGTTTTTCGGTTGCTAATAACTTTGCCAAGCTTTAACTGGTTGGGCTGAGATTTTCCATGTTGGGAGTCTGCCTCAGGCTGAATTTTCTTAGGAAAATTTCAGCCAAAACAGTCTCATTTCCAAGAATGAGCTAGGGAAGTATACGTTGTTTTTCTCCTGCTAAATTCTGTGATCTTTTCTTGGAACAGCTCATGTCCCCAAGCTTTGGAGCAGGGACTTGAAATTTGGCAGGAGGTGGCCTTTGCGTCAAGGATGTGCCTTTTGCCATCTCCCTGAAAATCTGCCCAAGTTGTAAGCCTTTGAAAAATTGCAGTTCACGCATACTTGGATTTCTTTAGTTTTAGCTTCTAAAATGGAAGAATATTCTAACTTCACTGAGCTCATTTGAGCCTTTCTCCGCCTCTTAGTGCTGACCAGGCTGCGCATGCACCATCCCCACAGAGCGGCTGAGCATGCTCACTCCAGCCCAGGGCTCCAGGGGCAAAGTCAGACTTTCCTTGAAATGGTTGCTCCCAACTGCTCTGGGGTGGGCGGGGCATTGGCAGTGAGAGCAGGGAGCCTGTCTCTTCTGCACTCTCAATGACCCCTCCCTGCTGGCATCCATGTAACTTGTCTGATTCAAATGCAGAGGGAATAAAAACTGGACTGGGGGAGAGCAAGGTTAGATTCAGGCTTGGAGTCTGAGACTGGGAGGGAATGGGTGGGGGAGAAAAATTGGCAGAGGCTGGGAAGAGACTGAGATTGGGAGCTGCAGGGGAGGTTAGGCTGAGACTGGTTGGGCAAGGAGACAGATTTGAAACCAGGGGGAGGGAGACTAGAACTAGGAGCTAATGAGGGAAATGGAGGGGTGGAGAACAAGAGTTGGGGGTGGACATTGATATTGGATGAGGAGACTGGGCTGGCTAGGCTGGGCAAGGAGCCAGGGATGGTGTAGGCAAAAGGAGGCTGAAATTGAATAAGGAGAATGACTGTGAGTGGGAGTCAGTGAGGAGGAAGCGGGAGAGAGTGGACGAGAAACTGGGAGGAGGGAACTGTGAGAGGGAGAGACTGGCAGTGTGTGGGAGAGATTGGGATTTAGGGAGCCTGGAGGGGGTTACTAGGATCGATGGGGCAAGGAGACTGGGGACTGATGAGTGGAACTGTAGATTGGGGGGAAAAGGCTAATGGTACTGGGATAAGGAGCCAGGGATATGTAAGAAACTGGACTGGGACAGGGCAGAAGGGATCAAGCTTGCAGGGAAACAAGCAAAATAGTCTGTGCCTACTAGATGATCCCTCCAGATTCTGGAATAGAATCAGAGATTCTTGAGTCTCGCCATTCCTCTGCTGTCAGCAAATATCAGTGAATCCTACTGGCACTGTATGTGTCTCATCCTAGGTCCCCATAGAGGATGACAACTTACTACTATCAGGTAGTCTATTAGGTCTGTGCAGTTGATGCAAAGGTTTTAACCCTGCTGTTGACCTATGGGGGTGTGTACATGATGCCACGTAATTGAATTTCTATACTTTCAATTTGCTTTGTTGAAAAACCTAGGAAATTACACACAGACTACATTTTAAAAAAACATTAAGGTTGGAAAGTCAAGTACTCAGTTAGGAAATGCCAGAATTTAGGTTGCTTGTGCAATCTGAATTCTGCCCTTTTGTGTGTATTCATTATGATGCAGTCTTTAATTACATGATCATGCAGTACAGTGCTCAGTTCTTGAGCAGCTTTTAATATTTTGTTTTATGCTTACTGTTCTGTGTGTGGCTTTAGGCCTTATTTGTTGCTCACTAATCAAATTCTTCTTCCAAGACACAATTATTAATTTCCTCATGGGCTTTAATGGCGTTCATTACAATAGTATCCAAGTGCTTCACAAATATTATCTTCATAATACCTCTGTGTGGTGGTGAGTGGTATTATCCCCATTTTGCAGATAGGCAACTGTGGCACGAGAAGCCAAAAGAATCCACTATTTTGAGTGCCCAATTTGAGAAACCTAGGAGCTGATTTTTCAGAGTTCTTAGCCTTATATAGCACTTCATACATTCAAAGCACAGCTCCTGTTGACTTCATGCTCAGCACTTCTGCAAGTCAGCTACTCCGAAATTAAGGAACACATAATTATAGATCACCTGTGAAAAGTTTGGTTTAAGTGACTTGCCCAGCATTACATAGAAACTCTATGGCAGAGTCAGGGATGGAATCCAATTCTCTAAGGTAGCATTCAACTGCCTTAACCACGAGACTGTCCTTCCTCTTCCTGCAATCTCCTGACTCCTTCATTGCACACATTCCAACTTCTGCAAAAATTTAAGCTGGGGGTCCTACAGACAACAGGCTGCTTCTCTACACAACCCTGATTCATTGCTAGAGCAGATCCATCCTGCTCCCTGAATGAGGCAGGAGGCCTGTGGAACATACAATATGTGGATCATGAGTTTAAAGACCGTATCAAATGCATAAACACAAGGGGGCTGAATTAAGGTTGCACAGGCAACCTGAATTCTGGCATTTCCTAACTTTTGAGCGTTTGACTTTGCAACTGTAAAATGTTCTTTTAAATGTAGCTTTTTGTGTTTTTATTTTGGGTCACTCTGAGTCAGGATTTTGAATTCTGCATAGACATGCAGAGATTTTTGCCAAGCCACTTTGACATTATGTCCAATAAGCTTCATTGTAGGTACATAAGAGGAGTCAAAGTCTTTCTGAAATGATGAGAATCATGCTCCAGTGACAGAAATCCTCCAGGGAAAACTCAGAGGAGCCCTTTCTGCAGAGCAAGCTTAGACTGACATCTGTGTTCTGTTATGGTTGAGTTACCACTAAAGCCAGCTAAAGGATAGACTTGGAGTGCACACAGTGCTATATGGTGTCTGCTCACATGTTAATTTTTATGCTTTTTATTAGCTAGTCTTTCATACTACACAACGAATGCATAATTGGGAAAGCATGTCTGAAGTACAAGTGGTAGTTTGACACCTGTTTCTCACCCTTCTGGACACTTGTAACAATATTTATTAACTGAATGACCTGTTTTTTGCTCTCTAGATTTGTCATAGCAAAAGTGGAGAAATCAATCCTATGAAGGTGGCCAATTTGGTAAAGGCATATGTTGAGAAATATAAACATATGAGGAAACACAAGAAGACAGACACTGAAGAAGATCTGCACGAAATGGAGAATTGAAGTAAGACCCATCATGAGACAAATTGGGGTTATTCTGGCCAAGGACATTATTCTGGAGGGAATAAATAGTCTGCAGTTGCATCTCATTGAAAAGAAGACGTAAAGAAGCTGGATGTAATAGGATTTGTCTGCCGAAGGAAGCTTGAATTGTTTTCCACGTGGGAATAGAATTTCTTGTCTTGAATGAACTACAGTTGTAGATCCAAACGACATAAATCAAATGCCCCCAAACCAGCAGCATAGTTCAGCGGAGACTTAGAAAATATTAAACTTTGGGAGCTCTCAAGTTGCTACAGTTTTTAGGGTTTACTTTGATCACATTTTTGGTCTGTGCACCTGTCTTGCTAACAGTTTAAAACTGGACACCATTTTTATATTCAGTACATAAAGAGAGATACTGTTTCCATTGTGTTATTTATCAAACTATGGATTGTCTTTAAAAACTTCTCATACGTTGATTTAATACTTGAAATGTGGTATTTTTAGCCTGCTCGATGGTGAGTGAAACTTTGACTCGCTCTCAGTCGTACAGGAGTTGCAAAAGTGAGCTAACCTTTATAAATTGTCTTCAGAAAACACTGCTCAAGATGTGGCATTTATTTACATTCTGTTGAAGTATCTTGTTAATGAGAATCTTAATTTTTTTGAAGGGGGGGCAGATTATGTTGCAATTTTGTAAATAATGTGCCGATGGTTGTTTTTGCGTTTTACTAAACTGCCTTTCAGAGAAAACAAAGAGTAAAGATTGTGAATTTTTCAATAACAAGCTTGAGGAATGAGAGGGAACGATGTACAAATCAGAAATGTGACAGAATTTATAAAGTTATTTTGAATGGTTTTAGCCATACAGAAAGTGTCATTTATTTGTCCTTATCCTTGCATCTTACTCTTTCAGTAGCTATTCTGTATAAATCTCCACTCTTGGGTCTTAAATAGAGCCTGGGGTATCCTTTTAAGGCCTGGCCTACATCTAAATATTAGATTGACCCAGCTACATCACTCAGGGCTGTGAAACATTTCATACCATCTGCAAAGTAGTTAGGTTTGCCTAACCCTTTGTGTGGCTATGGATAGTTTGACGGAAGAATTCTTCTGTTAACCTAGCTACCACCTCTTGGAGAGGTGGAATACCTATATTGATGGAAAAATCCCTTCCTTCGATGTAGGAAGTATCTACGCTACAGCTACAGTGCTATAGCTGTTCCGCTGTAGTGTAAACATACCCCTTGTGTTGGGTGTGTAATTTCTTGAATTAGTATGTTACCTATTTTTAGGATGGCTGGTGCTCACATTATTGAGGTACAGTACATGTAATGAGTTCTGAACACCTCGGATTTCTTCATAATAGCAATGCTTGTCCCTGGGTACTGCAGAATCAGGCTGATGCAAATCTTTTCCAAGACAGATGCCTA
The DNA here is from genome assembly GCF_028017835.1 of Emys orbicularis. Lineage (NCBI taxonomy): Eukaryota > Metazoa > Chordata > Testudines > Emydidae > Emys > Emys orbicularis. The sequence goes on from NC_088686.1 coordinate 111,362,130, forward strand.
GAAAGTAATGGCTGATGAGTGGTTTAGGGTGTTTTTTTTGTTGGGTTTAATATGCTGAACTGATCAGTGTCCATGTTATTGTTTGGGAAGGGGAGGGAATTATATGTAAGGAAATGATTAGGCTACAGATCAGGAAAGGACTCTCACATAAGAATTAGGATATAATATACATGACTGTAAGAAGCTGTGGAAGGTAGGTGTAGTAAAATTTAAAAGAAGAATGCTTACCTAACCTCTTGGAGCACATCTGGATACACTATGCCCTTCTGATGGCGGGTTCATCTGCCAAGAACAAGGCACCCTACAGGTGATCATCTTCTTCTTCTTCTATTATTATTTATTTTTAATTAAATACATAAATAAATCTGAGCTTTTTTTTTTTTTTTTTTTTTTGGCCAAGGGGTTTAACTAAAGCCTCACATGTGACAGAACTTCCTTAGCCGCTCTTATATTGCCCTTCTGAATATCTTCAACTATCTTATCTTTCCAGTATTTACCTTGGGCTTTCTTTTCCATCTGAGCTCTGTGGTTGGGTCACGATTCTGAGTTGCTACGTTACTATTTGATTTTAAAAAATGAGACACTCCAGGTTTCAGGGGGTCCACCAAAATAAACCAAAGAGCAGGGCCAGCATTAGACTTGTTGGGGCCCAGGGCAGAAAGCTGAAGCTCAATCCCTGCCACCCAGGGCTGAAGTGGAAGCCTGAGCAACTTAGCTTCGCAGGGCTGCCTGTTGTGTTGGGCCCCAGGCCATTCCCCTGCTTGCTACCCCCTAATGCTGGCCCTGGCTTTTAATCTGTATGTGCAGAAAAACAGTTGTGGCACAGGTGGGCCATGGAATTTTTATGGCATGTTGGGGGGGCCTCAGAAGGAAAAAGGTTGAGAACCCCTGCAGTACACTACCCTCTTATACCTTCATTAGCCTTGGTAATTGGTATGTGTATGTAATTGGAAGCTGATTTTGGTTGACTGCAATAGTAGACAAATTAAATGGTTGAAATTTTCAAAGCTCACTAAGGCATCTAGCCACACTACTTCCAATAATTTGAATGCAAATTGTGTGGCTGAACACCCTAGTTGGCTCTGAAAAAATCTCAGCCCATGTTTTTTAAGTCCATAGGCACCGCCACCAGGGGAAAAGGGGGAGAGAGGTCTTCTGTCCTCCTGACCACCTCCCAAAAAATAGCAGCATTCACTAGCCTGTAGATGATCCCGTCAGCACAGCTGCAGGGCTCATGCACAGCTCTCCGATCTGGTCTCCCTTTTATTTGTTTCAGCTCTACATGAAAGAGTGAACGTTCTACTTCTTTGAATAGGATATTGACCCATTATTAAAAAAACACCCCAAAACCCACAGTTGTGGTTAGGCACATTTTTATTCCCTTTGCTGCAAAGCCTTTACTTTGGTCCTATAGTTCAGGGCCATATGGAAGCAAAAGAATGTCTGGACAAGATGTTGAAGTGAGCTCTTGTTCTGAACTGGAGCTTGTAGATTTGATCATTATGTTGGGTGCATATGTACTCTGTGTAATTACTTTTCTGATGAACTGACCACTAAAATGTTAACACTGGGGGTGCTGAGATGTAAATATTGCTGCCAGACTTTCATAAAAAAAAAAAAATGTGGACTTTTAAAACAACTTTTGACTGTTTCCTAATTTGTATTTTCTTGCAGCATCAGTCTTGAACTTGTCAAGAATTGTTCAGAGGTAAATGTGGTGGTGCTGTATGTTAAGAAAACATATTGCAAGATGTATTTATTACAATAATAGGTTTGAAATTCATCACTCCTATATGTAGGACCGTACCAAATTCACAGCCATGAAAAACTTGTCACTGACTGAAATCTGGTCATTTGTGTGCTTTTTACCCTGTACTATTCAGATTTCACGGGAGAGACCAGCGTTTCTCAAATTGGGGGTCCTGACTCAAAAGGGAGTTGCAGGGGGGTTGCAAGGTTATTTTAGAGGGGTCGTAATATTGCCACCTTTACTTCTGCGCTGCCTTCAGAGCTGCGCCGCTCTCTGGCTGCTGCTGTTGGCCGGGTGCCCAGCTCTGAAGGCAGCGCCCCGCCAGCAGCGGTGCAGAAGTAAGGCTGGCAATACCATGCCACCCTTACTCCTGCGCTGCTGCCTTCGGAGAGCGCCGGCTGCTGACTGAGGGCCCAGCTCTGCAGGCAGCAGTGCAGAAGTAAGAGTGGTAATACCACACCATGCCATCCTTACTTCTGTGCTGCTGCTGGCAGCAGCTCTGCCTTCTGAACTGGGCTCCCAGCCAGCAGCCACCGCTCTCCAACTGCCCAGCATTGAAGGCAGCGCTGCTGGCGGCAGCAGCACAGAAGTAAAGGTGGCAGTACCGCAACCCCCCTTACAACAACCTTGTGATCCCCCCCCACACACACACACAACTTCTTTTTGGGTCAGGACTCCTACAGTTACAACCCTGTGAAATTTCAGATTTAAATAGCTGAAATCATGAAATTTACTATTTTAAAATTCCTATGACTGTGAGATTGACCAAAATGGACCGTGAATTTGGTAGGGCCCTACTTATATGTGATATCACCTGTGGTAGGATTACATGGTAGAAGGAAAACACATCAAAGCATGCACTCTGCATTTGCCATGCTCTCAGGTTACAAGATCACAAGTACACAGATAATAGACTAGAACTGCTCTGCCATTGTTTGGAATAAATCTGTCAGTGGGAAAACCAGTTGTTGAGATCAACTGTATGAAAAATATGTATAAAAGTGCATAAGGTGTGTGAATTTGTCCTTCTTGCTATATTTAACATACCAGGAAATCTTGTTTCTTATTTAACTACATCTGTGTTTACGTTGTTGCATACTCTTTGACATGAGCTCAGAACTGTCTCAACTGAATACTTTATAGATTGGGTAATTTATCCAAGTACCATTGAACTATCTCATTATGTGGCTTAGAACAACCCTTTCCCTCCCCTCCTTTCCCTTACATCTGTCCAGTTTAAAAAAGAACACTGTCTAAAAAGCCACTAACTCAGAGTTTCTCAAACTGTGGTCGTGGACCGCCAGTGGTCCGCGAGCTCCGTTCAGGTGGTCTGCGGATAGTTCCCTCTAAGGTGCGCGCCTGGTGGCTGCACATGAGAGGACGAAGGGCCACCCACCTAATTAGTGGAGCCGCGCAGGTGTGGCTCCACTAATTAGGTGCCTGGACCCTGGAGAAGACACACATGTAAGGTGAGGTGGTGGCCTTGGGGGAATAGGGGGTAGGTGGGAGGGGGTAGTGGGGTGAGAAGAGGGGGTGGGGGGAATTTGGGACGTGCAGGGCTGCGGCCACCAGAGAAAGAGACCACTTTCTCCAGCTCCAGGGCCGCGGCTGCCAGGTAGAGACCCCCGTCCTTGCCATGGCGGGGGAGAGAGGGCACATCCATTGCCTTAGAAAGGTAAGACTACTGATACTAAAATATGAGTTGTGTGCTTTTATTTGTAGAACAAAAAAACTTTATTAAGGATTTTTTTATATAGCACTTTTATCCAAAGCGCTTTATAATAGTGAGCTAACGGTACAAATAATATTTGGAAAGATCATTAAGTGGTCCGCCGAGACCCTCAACAGTTTTCAAGTGGTCTGGGAAAAAAAGTTTGAGAACCACTGCACTAACTGAATGAAGGTGTATAACACAATGCTGTTAAAGGCAGACACTATTTTTAATGAGCCACCACTGTCCTTGCCTTGTACTGGAACTTCATGACTGCCTTCAGCACATCATGTGTGTAGAGGCTTTTGGGGAGAAGGAATTCTAGAAACCAGGTGGCAACAGCAGGAAAGATTGATCTGCATTTTAACAAACAACTTGGAACCTCTTTCACCACGAGACTCCATGTCTCCGTCCTCATGGTGGGAAGGAACTTTATCTAGGAGTGACCCTCAGGAAAATGTGAAAAGCGACAGTGTGTCCTGTGGCACCTTATAGACTAACAGACGTTTTGGAGCATAAGCTTTTGTGGGGTGAATACTCTAGGATGGGTTGTAGATCACAGAGCCAGAAGTGTACCCAGAAGCCTCCTGCTGCAAGACAAGCCCAAGAAAGAAACCAACAGAACTCCACTGGCCATCACCTACAGTCCTCAGCTAAAACCTCTCCAACGCATCATCGGTGATCTACAACCCATCCTAGACGACGATCCCTCGCTTTCACAGGCCTTGGGAGGCAGGCCAGTCCTCGCCCACAGACAACCCGCCAACCTTAAGTATATTCTCACCAGCAACCACACACCGCACCATAGTAACTCTAACTCAGGAACCAATCCATGCAACAAACCTCGATGCCAACTCTGCCCACATATCTACACCAGCGACACCATCACAGAACCTAACCAGATCAGCTACAACATCACCGGTTCATTCACCTGCACGTCCACCAATGTAATATACGCCATCATGTACCAGCAATACCCCTGTGCTATGTACATCGGCCAAACTGGACAGTCCCTACGTAAAAGGTTAAATGGACACAAGTCAGATATTAGGAATGGCAATATACAAAAACCTGTAGGAGAACACTTCAATCTCCCTGGACACACAATAGCAGATTTAAAGGTAGCCATCCTGCATCAAAAAAAACTTCAGGACCAGACTTCAAAGAGAAACTGCTGAGCTTCAGTTCATTTGCAAATTTGACACCGTCAGCTCAGGATTAAACAAAGATTGTGAATGGCTAACCAACTACAAAAGCAGTTTCTCCTCCCTTGGTGTTCACACCTCAACTGCTAGAAGAGGGCCTCATCCTCCCTGATTGAACTAACCTCGTTATCTCTAGACTGATTCTTGCCTGCATATTTATACCTGCCTCTGGAAATTTCCACTACATGCATCTGTGTATTCACCCACGAAAGCTTATGCTCCAAAACATCTGTTAGTCTATAAAGTGCCACAGGACTCTTTGTTGCTTTTCACAGATCCAGACTAACACGGCTACCCCTCTGATACTTGACCTCAGGAAAATGCATTTCAAAAGCTAACTGGACTTTAAAAGTGAGGGGCAAAAACACCCTGTGTATGTATTTGTATATGTACATGCACACACGCGCGCACACACACACACACCTTTGGGAGGGGTTCTGACCTGACAATCTGGTCAACCCTGTTGCTGGGAACATGTGGTGAGCATTTTACCTTGAACCAAGTCTAGTTTAAGTTTGTTACTAGAGAGCATTTTATCTTTTTCTCTTGTAACCATTTCTGACTTTAACGCCTTATACTTGTACTCATTTAAAATCTGTCTCTTTGGAGTTAAACAAACTTGTTTTATTCTTTAATCAAACTAAACTGAATTATTTGGTAAATCCAATTAAAATAGTGCGTTGTTGTATATTAACCCCTTACAGGGGCAATGAACCTATAATATCTGAACTGTCAAGGAGAGGGCTGGACAGTGCAGAGCACATGTTTTTAGGGAAAACTCAGAACTAGGAGTGTGGTGGGGTCAACCTGCAGGTAGTAACCAAAGCTGCTGGAAGCCAAAGTGCAGCTGGTGTTTGCTAACAGGCTGCTGGGGTCAGAGTTGCTGGGCCAGGGCTGTGGCGGTACACAGACCTCAGGGTGTCACTGGCAGGCTGATTGTGAGTGACCCAAGTTGGGAGCTACAATAGTAAAGCATTGTGAGGCGCCCAAGGTTGCAGGGCAGGTGGTGACACAACCCCTGACTAGCCTGGGTTGCACCCTGAATTGTGATACCCTCCCATCTTGGTATCATCTGCAAACTTTATAAATGTACTTTCTATGCCATCATGCAAATCATTGATGAAGATATTGAACAGAACTGGACCCAGGACAGATCCCTGTGGGATCCCACTCGATATGCCTTTACAGTTGACTTTACAGCTTGAACCATTGATAACTACTCTCTGAGTACAATTTTCCAACCAGCTGTGTACCCGCCTTATAGTAGGTTTTTCTAGGCTATATTTCCCTAGTCCGTCTCACATGACCTTCTCATAAGCATTGTCAAGCCTTGCTAAGGTCGAGATACATCACATCTACTGCTCCCCTTCTACACACAAGGCTTGCAACCCTGTCAAAGAAGGATATTAGGCTGGTTTGACATGATTTGTTCTTGGCAAATCCATGTTGACTGTTACTTATCACCTTATTATCTTCTAGGTGCTTACAAATTGATTATTTTGCTCCATTATCTTCCTGGGTACGGAAATTAAGCTGACTGGTCTATAATTCCCTGAGTTGTCCTCATCCCCATTTTTATAGATAGGTAGTTACTATATTTGCCCTTTTCCAGTGCTCAAGGATCTCTCCCATCCTCCATGGGTTCTCAAAGATAATTGCTAATGGCTGAGATATCTTTTCAGCCAGTTCCTTTGTGTTCTAGGATGTATTTTTGTCAGGCCCTGCTGATTTGAAGATAGCTAATTTAACTTGTTCTTTCTCTATTTTAGCCTCAGATCCTACCCCATTTACACTACGGTTCACTGTGTTAGTCATCCAATCACTGTTAACCTTGTTGGTGAAAACTGAAACAAAAAAGCATTTTGTCAAGTATCAGAGGGGTAGCTGTGTTAGTCTGTATCCACAAAAAATGAGATGTCCGGTGGCACCTTAAAGACTAACAGATTTATTTGGGTATAAGCTTCCGTGGGTAAAAAAACTTCTTCAGATCGAAAGCTTGTGCCCAAATAGATCTGTTAGTCTTTAAGGTGCCACTGGACTCCTCGTTGTTTTAAAAAAGCATTTCCCACTTCAGCTATTGCTTCGTTTTCTGTTATTGTCTTTTCCTCCTCGTTGAGTAACGGGCCTACCCTGTCCTTGGTCTTCCTCTTGCTTCTAATGTATTTGTAAAATGTTTTCTTATTACACTTTTCTATCCCTAGCTAGTTTAATCTCATTTTGTGCCTTGGCCTAGGTTGACCAGACAGCAAATACGAAAAATTAGAACAGAGTGTGTGGGGGGGTAATAGGTGCCCATATAAGAAAAAGCCCCAAATATGGGGACTGTCCCTATAAAATCAGGACATCTGGTCACCCTACCTTGGCCAGCTCTTGTTTAGATGTTTTGGCCCCTGCTGACAGTGGCTGATGAGTGGGTGGCAATTGTGAAGTTAAGGGCAAGTCCTATTTCAAGCAGACAGTGCTCTGGCTTTAAAATGCTGTCTCCTGCTGAGGGGGCCTCCTGGGAGAAAATCTGTGTCTATTTTACAGGGTCTTGGAAATGCTGGTCGGATGTCAGTTGTATTCTGGGCACCTCTACCTGACATCCACGTGCTGAACCATGTATCCTTTTAACCATAGCATAGAGAAGGCTTGTGGCTGGTCTGGACAGCGTGGCTTGGGCGGGATCTTAGAACTGGCATGTAGACCCTAAGCTCTTTGGGGTAGAAACTGTCTGCTATGGTTTGTACAGTACTTAGTGCAATCTTCATTCCTGTTTGGTCCCTAGACACTACTGTGATAAGATTAATAAGAACGGCCATCTGTCTCTGAGAATGTGATATACATTGATATCGATTGCCCCTGAAGATGGTTGGGGTTTGGGGATAACCGAGCCATCTGTGGTTAATATGTTTACTGCTTTTCTATCACGCAGCCACCCTGTCCTGCCTTGCAAAAGGCAGTTCGTTAGGAAAGGACAGGACCCCATTTGAGGAGTGAGGAGAAGCAAACTTACCAACACCTTTACCTGCAGTCCCTGCTAACTGGAAGCTGCTGGAAGTGAACAGCTGGGATCTTAAGGGAATTTCTCTTTTTACTGTGTGAACTAATGAATACCCAATTCCTTCTCATTATGCAAGAAGGGTGATACAGAGATTTTGAAATCACCTTCTAGGGTGGAGGAGGGAGGGTTCGAAAGAACGTTTCCAAGGGAGGAGGGAACTGCAGAAGGGGCGTTTGAGCTTCAGAAAGGATCCAGCTGTTGCAGCTGCTGCAGGCAGGAAGGGACGGGATGGCCCAGCACAGAGCCTGTGAGTAGCAAGCAAGCAACCCCCTTCCCCTATTGCTGCTGCCCAGCCCCAAACTCCTCGTTGTGGGGGAGGGAGTGAGTGAGTGAGAGAGATTTGCCTTTGCGTTTCAGAGACTGCCCCAGCAGAGGGGTGGGGTGGGGGGAAATGGGGAGAGGCAGATGTATTTTCTCTGCCGTGTGGGGCTGGAGAGGGGAGGATGTGGGGTGGAGGGGGAAGGGGTGTTAACTCTTTTTCAGTGAGGGGTGAGACCTCTCAAGGATCTGCACTGTGGGGAGAGTCATTTGAGTTCAGTTCCTGAGCTCTGAGCTGTGTGCGAGGATGCACCACAGCCATGGGCCCAGATAGGAAGCAGAATGGAGAAGTTGGTCTTGTTTACTTTGGCTTAGAACAGTCCCCTCTGCCCACGCGGAGATCCCTCCCCCAGCATTTACCCCTCTGCTGTAGGTACCCTTCCTATTTGGGCTGGGGATGGCCATCTAGGCTTCTGCTTGAGGGGTTTAGTCCCTCTGAGCCCCCGGGGGTGGTTCTTTACCCAGCTGCTTCTCCCACCCAGACCCCTCTGCTCACAACGCTAGTCCCTCTGCAGTTCCCAAGCTGCCACTCCTTGTGTCTGTAACAAAGGTACCCCCGGGCATCCAGTTATATCTGCCTGGGGTTTCCTAGATTTCAAGGACAGTGAGGGCCTGAGGAAAGGTCCTGAACTCCTCTCCTGACCACTGAGCCATGAATACACCTAGCTGGCTACAGCTGTAGTGGTATGCCTACGCTGTGATCCTGTCTGTTGCCAACAAAGAGAGTGGGTTGGCTCAGTAGGTTCCTGAGGGGAAACCCATTAGTGACTCAGTAGGTAGCACTTCTCGCTGAGTCAGCCCTGAGTCAACTGCCCAGGGGCCCTAAGCTGTTGGTATGAAAGATCCCCTGGCACTTTGGGAGAGAGTACGGCTTCTTTAAAATTGTCTCCTAGTCAAATTTCAAGTCAGGTAATTTAAGGGCTGCTGTGATGAGTATGGTGATCAATTGTTCTCCATGTCCACTGGAGGTCGGATAAGAAGCAATGGGCTTAATCTGCAGCAAGGGAGATTTAGCATGGCTATTAGGAAATGCTTTCTAACAATCCGGGTAGTTAAGCTCTGGAATAGGCTTCCAAGGGATGTTGTGGAATCCCCGTCCTTGGAAGTTTGTAAGAGCAGATTGGACAAACACCTGTCAGGGATGGTCTAGCCCTGCCTCAGTACAGGGGGCTGGACTGGATGACCTCTCGTGATCCCTTCCAGCCCTGCAGTTCTACTCTGTCTCCTCAACTTCCCCCTGCAGCTTCAATCAGACACAATATTCACTTCCTCTTCTAGCCTGTTGTGTCGTGCTGTGTAAGGGATGCGGTGCAGGTACTGTCTGTGTGCTGCTAAAACAGCTCCCATGCTTCGCTGCTGCAGCAGCTTTTCATTGGTGTGTAATTGATCCTTTAGAGTTTGTGATGTGCTTTAAGACCCTCAGGGATGAAAAGTGTTACATGAACGTGGGGCTAAGGGAGCTCGGCCACCAACATGTTCCTTTCAGACCCCTAAATGAGCAGCCAGATTTCCAGGCGTGAGAGCAGTGGGAGCACTCTCGGAAATCCGGCTCACAAGCTGTCATGATCTGTTCCGTCCATTAGGTCAGGAGCAAGATGACTGCGCGAGGAAAGTGACTCTCTCCACGATGAGGCTCAGAGTGCTGCCTCCTACGGTCCTGCAGGACCCCAGAGTGGAGAGCCTGAACCTGGACCGGAACAAGCTGAAACACGTCCCCGGGATTTCAAAGCTTGGCAACTTGAGAAAGCTGATCTTGTCCAAGAATGAGATCGCGGACTTCCCCGAGGAAATCCAGAGCCTGGTCCACCTGGAGAAGTTGGAACTGAATCAGAACCAAATCCGGGTCATCCCGGAGGGGATCTTCTCCTGTCTTCCCAGGCTCAAACACTTGCGGCTGAACAACAACCGCCTCAGTGCTCTGCCCAAGGACTTGGCCACCTGCAGCAGCAGCCTCCAGTACCTCAACCTGTCCAACAACTTGTTCCGAGCTGTCCCCCAATCTGTCCTGGAGCTGGTGAGTTTACAGGAGCTCTATGTGCAGAATAACGCACTGCGCCAGCTCCCCAGGGAGCTGTTCGAAGGGAGGCCGCTGAAGTTGTTCAAGGCACATGGGAACCCGCTGCGGGAGCCTCCCAATGAAGTCTGCGCTGGGGGCATCCAGCAGATCCTGAGCTACTTCAGCCAGCTGCAGAACTGCCAGGTGGAGGAAGACAGGAGGGTGAAGACCATGTTCCTGGGGGCCTCACTGGCAGGAAAATCCACTATCTGTAAGAGCCTGAAGCAGAGGCAAGCGGTTCTGGTGTCTGAGGAGGAGCGGACAGTTGGGATTGAGATCAGCAAATTCCACATCCAGGACTTCACATTTCTCTTCTGGGACTTTGCTGGGCAGCTGGAGTACTACGTGACCCACCATGTGTTCATCACCCCACAGGCCCTCGTCATCCTGGTCATTAACTTCCAGAAGTAAGTGTTATGCGATGGGTTTGTTTGAAGAGCTCACAATCTAACCAGCTCAGACAGATACAAGGTGTGTGTGTATGTGTGTGGGGGGGAAACACGGGCACGGTGCAGGGAAGTGACATGGCCAAGGTCCCGCAGGAGTGCTGGGGATAGAACCCAGGGCTCCCAAGGTGCAGTCCTGTGTCCTATCCACTAGGCATGCTGCCTGCCCTCTCTGCAATGAGACGGCCAGCCCCTTGGATGGAGATCAAACTCCTTTTACATAAGCCACTGAACAGCCGCTGCATCTAGTGCTGAGCGTGGAACGTATGAGTCTGTACCAGTTGGGCCATGCCTATAGAATGATCATCTGGTGTCATGTATCCAACACCAGCTGTTTGAGGAAGGTGTTGAGATAACCCACTGTTCAGTGTATGTTGTCCTCTTCTCTGCCTCATCCACAGAGGGAAACGAGTCAGCTACAGACCCTGGTTAGGGGAGACAGTCCTTTAGCTCAAGCTGTAGAGGCGTATGCTTTTTACTTTGGCAGCACTGTGTTCAATCCTCAGGATGACCCCCAGGGCACATTGACACACCCTGCATTGATAGTAACTGGCTGAGAGTTGGTTTGATTGATTTTATTTTTTTCCAGGTACCAGCTCAATAATGACATCTTCCGGGAGCTGGTTGGCTTCTGGATCAATAACCTCTTCATGCGAGTCCCAAACTCTGTGGTCCTGCCCGTGGGAACCCACACAGACTGCTGCACTGAGGAGGAAGTGGAAGAAAAGAAACGGGACATCATGAGCAAGATCCAGGCCATGCTGGAGGAAAGGAGGGCAAACCTCACCCACTTCATCAACAACCTGGAAAGCAGTGAGGAGTCTGAATTCTACGTGGATCAGTGGGACAGACTGAAGGAGATGGAGAGCTGCACCTTGACTGTAGGGCTATTGATTGGCTATTATACAGCACCATTGGTGTGCACAGGCCAATGGGAGACTCAGTCCCTTCTCCAAGGAGATTCTAGTGCTCAGCCCCAGGGAGGTTAACTAAATCTCTGCTTTTAATTTAATCTCTGGATCATGAGCCCACCCCAGGCTATAAAGAACCGTTATATGGTGAATTTTGTGGAAATCTGTATTAGTAGAGCTGCTTTATTTAAAAACAAGATGGACAAAAAAGGGGAAGGACGGGGGAAATATTTAGCAACAAATTTTGACTCCTCCCCCACTTTTTCATCAAAATTCATAATTTTTTGTCAAGTTCAGAGTTTAAAATATTCTGTCCAGTCTGCCTTACTATTAAGAAATCAGTTTTGTTTTGTTTTTCCTCTGACACGTTCTGTGTTTCTCTTTTCTTCCCTCTCACCCCATCTCTTGTTCTTGGGGACATCTTAATGGAAACAGAATCTTTCAAAGTGCTCCTGTGTCTCTGTGCCTGCTGCTTATTCTTCCCATGAAATTAGATCCCTCTGGGACACTGCTATCTATCTAAGGTACCTATATGGGCCCCGTGTAGTAGGCACAATCTCTAATATTAATCCTTGCAACACTCCTGGGAGGTAGGGAAGTACTATTATCCCCATTTTACAGATGGGGAACTGAGAGACAAAGGAATGACATGACTTGCCCAAGGTCACAGAGGAAGCTGTGGCAGAGCTGGGAACTGAACCTAGGTCTTCCAAGTCCTAGGCCAGCACACTAACCATTGGGCAATCCTCCTTCTCAGCCCCTGATTACTAGCTGCTTCACACCTTTATAAATGACAGACAAAACGCCCACCAAAAATGTCAGCATTTGGCTTTCGTCACCACCTGAAGAGAACCGTGGTACCTGTTATGTACTAGTACATGCTATCCGGGCTTGAGCTAGACAAAATATGGCATATGAGTTTGCTGTGGTCTTCTGACGTATGACCTCTGTGGTTTGCTCTTCTGCCTTCTGTAGTCTTTCCCCATGGGTTTTTGCTGCATTATGCTTTAATACTACCGACAGTAGCACATGGCAAGAGCTATTTTTTCCCCATTTCTCTGTGATTTTTTTCAAAAAAGTCTTATTTATAGCTTTTAACATTGCATTTACTTCATCAGCTTTTCATCAGTTAATTATGATGTCTGGTCAGTTTCCCTGGTTTCTGTGTATAGTCAGTCAGTTTCCCCTGTTTGTGTGGGTCTCTTGCACAGCAGCAAGAGAGAGAGAAACATTTAAAAACAGTATATAGGAAAGTGTGATTGTAAAATCACAACAACTGGCCAGGGAGTGGGGATAGCTCGAGGGCAGGCTTAGTGCCTGCAACTACTTTTAACTGCATTTAATCAAAAAATGGTATAATCCTGTATGTAGGAATACGGGTGCTATATAGAAACCAAATCCCCCCCTCTGTTCCAGCTGGACCATGCGCCCTGAGTGTTCCGTAGTAACGGAGTGCTGTTGGACTCTGTTTTTCTTTCGTTCCAGATTTTAAACCTTGTTCCCATCAATTGCACTGATTACTGGGATATTAAAAAACTTGAAACTACTATTTTGGAGCATGTCAAGAATGAAGAAATATTTCCTAATGTTATCCGAGTGCTGCCCCCTGTCTATAAGGAAGTGGAAGCTGCAATTGTAGATATTGTGCAGAGTGAGGAGACAGCAGAATATGGTACGTATCAATAGATCTTCTCTTCTCCCCACCACCCTTCCCCACTGAGAGTTCACTGCTTTAGGGGACCTACACCACAACCATCATCTTTTTGGCTAAGGAGGGCTGGCCAAGGCCTCCCTCTGATGCCCAATAAACTCACTGCTCCTTATTCCACTGGAGATGTGTTGGCAGTTCAGAGATTCAGTCTAGGAGCTAAGCAGGTGGTGGTCTGTAGCAGTTCCACGTGCTGCCCAGCTAGGGTGTGAGAGATTGGGACGCAAACCCCATTCTCTTGCAGGGCAGAGCATTAGTATTTAACCATATGTCTAGTCAATTCTGTCTTCCATTTATTCCCGTCTCAGTATGATGGGGGCTGCGATTTCACTGTATGTCTAGTAACCAAGGAGCTCTGCTGCTTCCAGCCAGTAACATAGCAGCACTATCCCTACACATGGCCATCCTAGTTATGTTCTAAAATAGCCCACCTTGGATTAGCCTAGTCCTAGAGAGGTTCTAGAGATAATGAGCAAAGCGTATCTGAGAACTGGAGATTCCGGAGGCAGACAGGATCTCCTGGCTGCCGTGTAGAACTTTCCTGTGCCTGATCCTATTGGCTCAACCTACAAGAGCCAGGAGGATGTCAGAAATAGAAGTTAGGCTGAAATGCCATCTCAGAGCTCTGTTCTTCTTGTGTGGATTTTCTCTTCCTGCATTGTGTGGATTAAGGGGAAGAGTAGCAGCCCAGATGATGACTCTCTACTCTGTGTTCGCTGGGAGTAAATAAGTCCATTCTTATTTACATTGGGCTAGAGTGAGCTGCATTAAGTTCCTCAGAGGAACATATTGGCAGCGCACAGCCAAAGAGGGCCTGATCCTGCAAACACTTCCCCATGTAAATGGTTAGACTTCAATGGAGCTACTAGTCTGAGTAGGGACTGCCGGACTAGGTCCATAACAGGGTGGTCTCTGTATTTCAGTAACCATTTCAAAGAGCCTGGTACAGATCTGTATACGTGTGCATATCTACTTACCTCTGGCTTGTTCTGAACACTCCTACCACAGCCCTGCAGTGAAATAGCTGAGAGTTGGAAAAGCACCCTGGGTACTGTCATGCAAATAAAGGCACTCCGCTTCCACGGTGCTTTGGGATTCCTGTGTCCAGTTCTGCCAGAAGTTGCTTTTGACCTGGAGTGGGTTTTGCCAAGTCATGCGTTAGCACTGATGTACATTGGCCCTTTTAGGACTCCGCCTCGGGCCAGCCCCCACACACTGACATTTCAGCTGCTGTTTGAAACCCTGTGTTAGTAGTTTCCATATGATACTGTTCTCTCTAGGCATGATGGACCTCAACCACTTACTCTGTGAAATCACCCACCGAGAGCACCTGAGCCATCTGGGCACAGAGCTTTTCCAGGACATCCTGAGATACCTCCACCGCATTGGGCTGATTATATGGTATGAAGAAATCAAGCAGCTGGAAAGCACAGTCTTTCTCCGGCCCGCCTTTCTGATAACCATGTTCAAGGTAAGTGCATGGGTACCTGTAGAACCCTCCCTCCATGACCAGGTTATTTCTCTGGGAAGCAGCGTCCTGCCTCCCTGCGTGTTCTGTTTCGTGCCACCCTGCACGGCATTGTCCAGGCACAAGCGTGATGGGTGGTTTGGAAAGAATAAGCCTTATTTTGCTCTCCAGCCATGCCTCGGTTTCTGGGGCAAGTCTCAGAGATGATCTTACACTTACAAAGGCCAGTCAGCTGGGTTTCTCAAAGGACTTTGCAAGCAACCAATTACACCTAACAGTTGTGTGAGAGAGACTCAGCATTATAGGTAAATGGAAGCAAAATACCTACGGTCATGCAGCAAATCATGGATAGGAATAGAACCTACGAGTCCTTAATTCCAGTCTCCTGATCTAACCACTGTGATGTGGACACTGTCTACTAGGAACTGGACTGAGACCTCTCATTCATCTTCACAGCCAGCAGATTTAAACATTTTATTAAAGCTCATGTTAAAATTATATAATACACAGGTTAAGGAAAGAGTGTTTGTACATCTGGGTATAGTGCTTAGATTATCCACAAACACAAAGTTTGGCTCAAAAGTCATAAGATACATATAGTACATTATCTGCAATAACCCAGATTTTGGTGAATAAATTTAACAATACAGTTTAGACCCTGCTCATACCAACCTGGCTTAGATGATCCTCTCCCTAGTTTCTTGGAGCCATCCAATAGCCATTGAATGTATCCTGAAGGAGCAAATGAATGCCTCTGATTCGGATTCTCCTCCCCCTGCCCCCTTTTTAAAAATAGTCCTTTTCAGCTCAGTTCAACTACGGCCTCTGTTTTCCTCATGCTGGTGTGCGCTGTGTAGAAGGACCCTGGTCCCATTCCCTGCAATTGCTGGAGAAGCCTTGTGCCTGCTGTGTTGCTGGGAGATGAGGCTAGGAGGGAGGATAGGGTGCTAGCCGAGGACTTGGGAGAACCAGGTTCAATTCCCTGCTCGTCTACAGGCTTCCTCTGTGACCTTGGACAAGCTGCTTAGTCTCTCTGTGCTTCAGTTGTCCATGCATAAAATGGGGATTAGAGCACTTCCCTCCCTCCTCATCGGTGCTGTGAGGACAGATACAATAAAGACTGTGAGGGCCTCAGATAAAATGGTGATGTGGGTGTTGTAAGTACTTAAGCAAAGCTGCATCCATTACTGAAATCTTCCCTGGCTCTCTGAGCTTTTGTTTCTTCCCGTTCAGATTCTTGTTAGATATCGCCTGGTGCAGCAGCTGGAGAGCATCTCCGTGGACCTGCTGGTGGGAGAACACGCTACCATCCGAGACCAGTCCAACTGGGTGTGGACGTTCAAGTCGAAGGCCATGCTGTGCCAGCGGGCCATGCGAGCCTTGGTCAAGCACCAGCTCTACTCAGAAGGGATGAGGGACGTCTTTGAGGAGATGGTGGGGCACAAGGCCAAGAAGGGGAAGCTGTTCAGCCTTCTGGAGCACTTTGAGATCTGCCTGGAGGTGAGGAATGCCAAGGACCTCAACCCAGGGGCCAGGGAGTTTGTGCCAGGGAAGCCGTGGGAAACAACGCAGGACTGCGGCGAGGCCTATTACTTGTTTCCCACGTATCTCAACCAGAGCGAGGAGGTTTCTGAGAGGTGGGGAGGAGATCATCCAGAGGATCTCCACATCCGGGCTTACTTCTCACCTGAGATCCCAGAGGGCTTCTTCCAAAGGTAACGAGCCAGCCCACTTGCGTTGGCCATGTGCTGCTGCCTGACTGCATGTCCTGAGCTGGGGAGCCCATCAGCGCAGGGGTCATTCCTTCTTGTCTGTCTGGGAAGCATGTTGTTGGTACTGGTATAAACAAACACATTAATTCATAGTGATCGAAAGGAAGGTTGGCCTAGTGGTTAAGGCCCTGGACTGGGCCTCAAGAGATCTGGGCTCAATTCCTAGACTCTGTGTGACCTTGGACAAATCACTTCATCTCTCCAAGCCTCAGTTCTCCATCTGTGAAATGGGAAGAATAATTCTCCCTCTATCTGCCGAGAGTGAGTACTGCATCTCTTTGGGTAGGTACTGCATCTGGCCCAACAAGGTTATGAACTCAACTGAGGCCTGCAGGTGCTACTGTCATATAAATTATTAATAATAGGGCATGTTAGCAGTGTACTGCCCAGGGATTCATACTGCCTGGTTCCCATTTGTGTTGATTGGCGTTGCATGTGTAAGTCATTGCATATTGTTTTGGTGACGTGCCTCCCTATGGCTTTATTTCTATCCATTTGGGTGTTCCAGTCAGGGACGTCCCTAGCCATTTGGGTGCCCTATGCAGCCCCCCTGCAGGGGGCTGTGTGGGGCCTCAGGTCTCCCTCCCCCCCAGGGCCTGGGAGGCAGGAGCTATGGGGGGCCACTTTTGGGGGCCCCACAGGCCCAGAGTGGCCCGGGAGATTAGCGGTGGGCCGGGAGCAGCCTGTTCCGCTTCCCTCACCCCGGCCCCAGCCCGCTCTACTCCGCCAGCAACCAGCCACGGCGCTCCGCTTCCCGCCGCCGGTGAGATCCGGGGCAGTCCTTTCCCCAACCCAAGCAATATGGCTGGGGCAAGGGAAGCAGAGTGGGCTGGGGCTGCGTCTCTCCGCTTCCCACCACCGGTGAGTGTGGGTGCAGTCCTTTCCCCGCACTCACCGGTGGCGGGAAGTGGAGCACCGTGTCTGGGAGCTGGCGGAGTAGAACAGGCTGGGGCCGGGTTGCTCTGCTTCCCGCTGCTGCCAGTGAGTGCGGGGTCGCTGGGGGAAGAGGTGGAATGGGGGCAGGCCAGGGGCGGAGCAGGTGGGAAGGGTAAGAGGCAGGGTGGAGGGAGTTGTCCGGGGCCCCACACACCCTAGGGACGGCCCTGCCCCTTGCAGGGGGGGCCGGCCGGGGGACAGGGCTGGTTGCCGGGGCTGGTGCTGCCGCGTATGCAGCATGCAGCAGCCTAGGGCACCATGAAATTTGGGGCAATTTGGTGCCCCAAATTTCATGGTGCCCTAGGCAGCTGCATATGCTGCGTATGTCTAAGGTTGGCTCTGTTCCCAGTAATCCTGACAGCTGGGAGTGGGCAAACCACATGAATGTGGAGATTTGTGCTGGGAGGTGGGTTCTCTGGTGCGCTGGTCTCCAGCCTTTATGGGTCCACTAAGCCGTCTATTAGTGCCTAGAAGAGCTGAACAAAATAACTGCAGGGAGCATTATGGAGGGGAGAACAGGGAAACTGAGAGGACATTTTCATAATCCCATTTGCTGAGCCATATTCTCTTTCACAATGGCCTAGCACACCCAAACTACTTCCACAGGGCAGCCATTCTACCTAGCGTGAGCTCCTTGGAATCGTCCCTTTTGTGGGGCAAAAACCAAACTATGGATGCCACGGTGAAGGAGTGCATCTTCTACTTAGCCTCATGAGCTCAGACAGTTCTGGGTGACTTGCTGGGTCACTGCCTTCCCCTGTGAGTCTGGCTGCCTGTGACTTGTGAGTTAGCACAGCAAAAAACCAAATCCAGCTATTTACCTGTCTGGCTGATCTCTGCTTACAGCCGAGGGGGCAAAGCTGAGAATCAGGGTCATCATAATACAAGGAAGTTGTGAGCTTCCCTCCTCCTGCAGTTCAGTTGATCTTATACCCTGTAGGGTAGCCCGTTGCCGAACCTTCACAAACACTGATCTTCACCCGGTCCTTGGGACGAGTTTGGACACAATGTTTTCGTGATCCGGCTTCATCGCCTCTTGAGTTAATTATCAGCCATATCATACCATCCAGTCAGGATCTGGGGTTCCCCAATGTTCAAAGGAACATCTAATTCTATTCTCACTGTACAGGTTTTTATGCTGCGCTCATCATTGTAGTATCTGAGTGTCTTCCAGTTGTGCATTAAGCAACCTGACTGCATCTGTCACCTGTTGGTTGTTCTCTCATCCTGTCCCCTAAGGGTGAAGCATGTGCAGTGGAGTGTCTTGGTTTGGTGGTAACTTTTAATTGGCCCCCAAGCTTCAGTTCATGCAGCTTTTAGAGCATTGAGGGGTTTTGTTAACAGCTGGTGGGGAAGCTGGGCCTCTTCGCTGAACAGTGCTTTAGAGCCCAGGGCATTTCTTCCCTTCCAGAAAATGAATGGCAGACTCAACAATCCATTCTAAAGTCTCTTATCTCTGCATAAAGAAGTGATTTGTACCCAACGGATCCATGTTGGCAGGGTAGCTTGTTCAAATCAGTGTCATCTTGCTGCATCAAGAGTGAGAGAAGCAGGAAGAGGCACTCCCCAAGATGTATGTATGAATCCATCCATACTAATAATATTGCAGTTTGCCTATGGGATTATTAGCTACCCAACGTGTACCAAGTACCCAGGCTGTCCAATGCATGGGGCAGCTATTTACTTTAGGAAGAAGCTTTTGACTGCTGGCCTTTCCAGGGCTAGAAGGGAAGGAAAAGCCAGCAAGAAAGAGAGACAAATGAGTGAGTGAATTTGCATGTGTGAGAGAGATGCCACTCTCATTACAACTTCAAAAATTATTTTTTCTCCCTTGGTGGTATCGGGCTGTTAACTGATTTGTCTTGTTAGACTGACCTCACACTTGGTAAGGCAACTCCCATCCTTTCATGTATTTATACCTGCTCCTGTATTTTCCACTCCATGCATCTGATGAAGTGGGCTGTAGCCCACGAAAGCTTATGCCCAAATAAATTTGTTAGTCTCTAAGGTGCCACAAGGACTCATCGTTGTTTTTGCACTAGGAGATTGAGTCTTTGTCATCCTCTAGTGGCTGATCCTCAGAAGAGGTTAGTGCAATGATACCCGGACCTCAGTGATTCAGGAGTCAAATAAGGGATCAACATTACCCAAAAGAGCCACAGGAGCGTGAATTCATTGTTTCATTTACTATAGTACAATATATTCATATTTAAAAGTATGACTGGGAAATATCTAGTGCAGGGGTAGGCAACCTATGGCACGCGTGCCAAAGGCGGTACGCGAGCTGATTTTCAGTGGCACTCACATTGCTCTGGTCCTGGCCAGACAATAGTTTAGTTATATGTTATAGACTTATAGAAAGAGACCTTCTAAAAACGTTAAAATGTATTACTGGCACGTGAAACTTTAAATTAGAGTGAATAAATGAAGACTCAGCACACCACTTCTGAAAGGTTGCTGACCCCTGATCTAGTGTGTATATATACACTAAATATTATATACTATATAATATATACTGTGTGTGTTGTGACAGGGTCAGGCCAGATGGCTACAAGAGAGTGATCGAAGGTAGATAGATTAGTTCCAAGTTAAGCAGGTCCCTTTTCCCTGGGTAAGATAACAGGGACTATTCCAGAACACTCAGGAACTTTCTAGAACTAATTAAGGCAGGCAGGCTAATTAGGACACCTGTAGCCAATTGGGAAGCTGCTAGAATTAATTAAGGCTAATCAGGACACCTGGTTTAAAAAGGCTCTCACTCCAGTTAGTGAGGTGTGCGTAAGGAGCTGAGAGTGAGAGGATGTGCTGCTGCAGGACTGAGGAGTACAGGCGTTAACAGACATCAGGAGGAAGGTCCTGTGGTGAGGACAAAGAAGGTGTTGGCAGGAGGCCATGGGGAAGTAGCCCAGGGAGTTGTAGCTGTCGCGCAGCTGTTCCAGAAGGCACTCTAGACAGCTGCAATCCACAGGGTCCTGGGCTGGAACCCGGGGTAGAGGGCGGGCCCGGGTTCCCCGCAAACCTCCCAACTCCTGATCCAACACAGGAGGTTCCACCAGAGGGGAAGGTCTCTGGGCTGTTCCCCAACCCACATGGTGGATCAGCAGAAACTGTGGGGATTATTTTTTACTCTTTTTTCCCCATACTGGCCAGTGATGAGGTTATCTGAGTGAACAGCATATTTCAGCCACGAAAGTGACCAAACTGAGGGTTACTGTTGTCATAACTATAAAGGGAAGGGTAACAGCTCTCCTGTGTACAGTACTATAAAATCCCTCCTGGCCAGAGACTCCACAATCCTTTTACCTGTAAAGGGTTAAGAAGCTCGGGTAACCTGGCTGACACCTGACCCAAAGGACCAATAAGGGGACAAGATACTTTCAAATCTTGGGGGGGGGGGAAAGGCTTTTGTTTGTGCTCTTTGTTTAAGGGGTTGTTCGCTTTTGGGACTGAGAGGGACCAGACATCAATCCAGGGTCTCCACATCTTTCTAAACAAGTCTCTCATATTTCAAACTTGTAAGTAAACAGCCAGGCAAGGCGTGTTAGTTTTTATCTTTGTTTTCTCAACTTGTAAATGTACCTTTTACTAGAGTGTTTATCTTTGTTTGCTATACTTTGAACCTGAGGCTAGAGGGAGGTCCTCTGAGCTCTTTAAGTTTGATTACCCTGTAAAGTTATTTTCCATACTGATTTTACAGAGATAATTTTTACCTTTTTCTTTAATTAAAAGCCTTCTTTTTAAGAACCTGATTGATTTTTCCTTGTTTTAGATCCAAGGGGGTTGGATCTGTATTCACCAGGAGTTGGTGGGAGAAAGAAGGGGGGATGGTTAATTTCTCCTTGTTTTAAGATCCAAGGGGTTTGGATCTGTATTCACCAGGGAATTGGTGAAAGGTTTCTCAAGGCTTCCCAGGGAAGGGAATTAGCTTTGGGAATGGTGGCAGCGGACCAGATCTAAGCTGGTAGTTAAGCTTAGAAGTTTTCATGCAGGCCCCCACATTTGTACCCTAAAGTTCAAAGTGGGGAAGCAGCCTTGACAACTGTGAATCTCTGAAGCGAGCAAAATCCACCAATAAGCGCAAGACCCACCAAGGTAGAGGAGGAACTTTATCAAAGTGTGTACACACACACATGCTCACTCACTCTCTCAGCAAAATGACTGATCAAGTATTAGTATTTTATCAACTACAATTGGTTAATAAAATAGTAAAAACATCCTGATTGGTTAATAAATTAGATTGGTGTATAATTAAATCAGTGTTTTAATATCATGTGCTGCAAAGAGACACAGGAGACGCATTAAAGAAAGAGCCCCTTGTGGCTTGCGAGCTTCAGTCTGAGTAGCACTGGGTTAATGAGTAGGGCAGTACAGAAAACATTTCAATTGTTGCAAAAATTCAGCGGTTTTGGAGTTTTTTGTTCTGATGTGGAACAAATACAAAACCTTTCAAAATCGGTTGTGCAAAAAGAGACAGAGGCTCCTCCCACCCCAGACTAGCCAACAGTGATTAAGGCAGACCTGGGATACGGAGATCCAGATTCAAGACACTACTCTGAATCAGTTAAAGCCAGGGACTTGCCTCACCCCTGAGCTCTGGACTATTCTGGGCACTTGGTCTGATTTTTGACCAGAAATTCCATCCTGGATCCGAAGACCTTTGCTGATGAGTTTTGTTGAATCTGGAACATTTTCGAAAAAAGTTTTGGTTCTGATGAATCTGCATGTTGAGTAGAAAAATTCCCAACCAGCTCTCTTAATGGGTCTGCTACAGCTGCTAGCAATGGGACTCAGTCCTTTTGCTCCAGCGGTAGAGGCTCATGTTTTTAATACAGTATGAGAGGTCCCTGGTTCAGTCCCCATTGTCGTCCCACCTGGGGTTGGCTACATATATTCCGGCAGTAGGTGGGGCTTAAAATAGTTTCCATGATACTGGAGCTGGAGGGCAGAACTGTCTCAATCTTTTGGCTAATGTCTCTCTCTCCAATCTCATTGCAGGCTCATGGTGAAAGCTTGCTCCTTCTATTCGGCCCACTGGGTTGCGAAGGTCACGTGCCTGCTTATATGCAGTGGCAAACCCTTGCTGATCAAAGAGAACAACCAGAAGGGCTATAGTTATATTGAACTCCGGAGCAGAAAGCCAGTGCAAAGGACAGGTGAGAGTGAAGCCCCAGACACTGATTTCTCTCCTGAGTATGTTCTCTTTGGCTTCCCTAGCCTGGGATTGGAGGGCAGTTGTCCCCTTCCCATCTGCTCTCTTGCACTGCACCCAAACCCCGCTAAACAAACTGGCACCTGTGTTGCATGCCGGGCCAATGCATGTACAGCATGATCCCCACTTTTGGTTAGCCACAGATTGGTTGTGTCTCCGAGGGTTGAACTCTCCGAAGCTCCCTAACCTACAGAGAACCATGTGACTTCCCCTGGCCTGTCCCACTGGAGCATCTCTCTCTAACCTGGGGAAACCCCGATTAATAGAACTTCCAACTTCTTAAAGATTTGGGTGTTCCCAAGATCTTAATGAAATTGGGGTCCCACAGTGTCTCTCTCAAAATAAACGGCATGGAATGACACGAGACTGATTCCACATTTAAGATCTGGTTGAGATTTTTCAAAGTAAACTCCTGCTCCCTTTCATTAAGTTGTATGTTTTACCTTAGAATGAGGAGTGATATCCTCAAATCCTGTTTTTGCTGGAGGGTTGGAGACAGAATTTTCTCAGCCTTCAAAGGGGAGAGTCAGATGGAAGCTTTCACAAAAAGAACGCCTCTTCTTGATGTTTGAGTTACACAGACATTGACTAGCACAACCATCCCCTCCTAAAAGAGTTTTAAACATTCCCTCCCCCCCAAACTGCTCAGTGTCTTGGTGTCATAGGCCTACCAGTTTTCTGGTGCTCTAGCAGAAAGAAGGGCCTCACTACCATAATGGGAATAAAAGCAGAAAAATACTTTTATTAAAAAGTTTGAGGCCATAAGCGCTGTCGGAACCATCTTTTTGTTCTGTTTATACAGCGCCTAGCACCCCGGGGTTCTGGTCTATGCCTGGGGCTGCTCGGTGTTACGGCAATACAAATAATAAGCAAAGAAGGGCACAACGTGGCTTTTGGGGACTGTTTTTTGGTTCATCTTTAAATTGCTCCTAAAGGGTGTCTAGTCTGGGTGAATTGGAAAGAACCCAGCTGGCGCAACTGTTTGCCTATAACCCAGCCTACAAGTAACTCTTGCTCACCCATTACCATTTGTGGTCTAAATGGGCTGACTCAGTCCAGGTAACTCTGATGATTAACAGCAGCCAGTTCTTTCCCTTATTCATCTAAAGAATTCCGGTTCACATGGGATTTTTTCATGGCGATCATCTTCATCATCCGGAAGCTCTCAGAGGAGTGGCCTGGTCTCCACATGTGCATGAAGGCGCCTTGTCGAACGGCAGGATGTCCTGCAGAATTTTTCTGGCCAGATGTGGACGACAAGAACACGGTGTACGTATGTCCCGTAACCTATTTTGCCTACAGGAAACACCGGTGATGGGGGTGTACTGTGAGCACCTGCTACCACAGTACAAATGGTGATCAGTTCTAAAAAAGACCCATTCTTTGCATGTCTATAATACCTTCCATCAGAGCAGTGCAAGTCAAGTTACAAAGGTCTGAATCCTCACTACATGCCAGTGAAGCAAATAACTACTAACCCTGTTCTACAGAACAAGAAACAGGAGCACCAAGAGGTTAAGGACACAATTTTCAAACTTGGGTGTCCAACATTGGGCACTTATACAGCTATGCAGCAAAGCACTTAAGTGTGTGTTTCACTTTATTATTATTTATTTGTATTGCAGTAGCTCCTAGAAGCCCTGGTCATGGGTCGTGTTGTGCTAGGTGCTGTACAAACACAGAACAGACAGTCCCTGCCCCAGACAGCTAATCATTCAGCGTCTAATCCAGGGGTCGGCAACCTTTCAGAAGTGGTGTGCTGAGTCTTCATTTATTCGCTCTAATTTAAGGTTTTGTGTGCCAGTCATACATTTTAACATTTTTAGAAGAGCTCTTTCTATAAGTCTATAATATATAACTAAAGTATTGTATGTAAAGTAAATAAGGTTTCTAAAATGTTTAAGAAACTCCATTTAAAATTAAATTAAAATGCAGAGCCCCCCGGACCGGTGGCCAGGACCCGGGCAGTGTGAGTGCCACTGAAAATCAGCTCGCGTGCCACAGGTTGCCTACCCCTGGTCTAATCGTTGCTGAATCAGGCCTTAAATCCATATTTAAGCATCCAAACCAAAGCAGACTGTCTTTCAAAGGGCTGGAGTGCCTCTGAAGTTTCATTGACTCCACTGGGAGTTGAGTGCTTCTGAAAATTGAGCCACTTTGATTGTGGTGTGTAAATATGATTATGGGTGGGATTTTTCAAAAGCACTGAGCCTGGCCTAACTCTGCTCTTGAAGTGGACGGTGACTTGAATGGGAACAACTCTGAGCCCTTTTGGAAATGGGAGCCTACATCTGTATTTAAACACCTCAGTTTGAAAACTGTGGTCCTTCTTTGAGTGACCTCTGCATATTCCCACTCCACTATTGCCACCGGCTTGTGGCCTGGGTGCCTTGGTCCCACAAGCAGGAATATGAGGTTCATCTCAAAGAACTCCCATTTGCTGCTATGTAATCTTCATTTTAAGTGGCTTGGCAAAGGTCCCTTAGAAAGCCCGTGGCAGAGCTGGGAATAAACCCCAGAATCCCAGTCTAGTATCTCAACTACAAAATCCTCCCTTTAGACCACGGGAAACATTTTCTCTTTGTTTTTTGTCCATAACATTTTAGAAAGAGCAATTTTTCAGAAGTGCCTCTTTTGGAATCCCAGAGTCTTCCATGGCTGTAAAGATGTTTAGTGGCGCTTTGTTAATTAGTGTTTTTTTCTTTTCCTTTCTTTTTATTTGAAGGACGAAGGAAGAAATTAAAACTTGTGGAACATGTGGCCATCGGTTTCAAACTGAGCTGCTTTTACCCAAAGGTACGGGCAGAGGGTTGTAATCCTGCTATAATGTAGGGGTCAGTTTAACCCACAAGATGAAGGCAGAAGGATTTCCTGTGTGTCCCTGTACAAGCAGTTACTGAGGGTATATCTACACAGGGATAACAGCCCCACGGCATGGCCATGGCTGGCCCAGGCTTGTTGGGCTCGGGCTGCAGGGCTAAAAATTGCTGTGTAGACATTTGGGTTCGAGCTGGAGCTCTGGGACCCTCCCTCCTCGCAGGGTCCCAACATTTGGGCTCCAGTCTGAGCCTGAATGTCTACACAGAAATTTTTCAGCCCTGGAGCCCGGGGTCAGCTGCTGGGTTTTTTTATCCCTGTGTAGACATACCCTGAGTCATCTTTCTGTCCTGTGCTAATACTTCCTCTGTGTCTCTGTGTTATTAGCACAGCTCATAAGTTGTTTGGGGCAGGGCCTGTCATTCGCAGTGTTTGCACAGCACCTAGCACAATAGCACCCTGATCCCAGTTGAGTCTTCTAAGTGCACGACTGTAATCAGATAAGCATGACAATAAGCATGGTCCAGTGGTTACAACAAACAAAGGCCTGGGAATTGGGACATCTGGGTTCCAATCCCAGCTCTGCCCTGACCTGACCCACATAACCTATTTTTCCTTAGTTTCCCCATCTGTAAAAGGCCTGACAATGCAGTGTCCTACAATCCATCTCTGACAGGCAGCTCCCCTGTGTTAAGAACTGCTTCTAATAAACTCCCAAGTTTTTCTGAACAATTTTTTCCCCACTCTTTTATTTAAAGACCACTGTGACTAGGTGGCCAGTTCTTGCTGGCCCCTTGGCTGTTCCTGGTCGACAGGCTTCTGTGTGTCCCTGCTTATCCGCCTCTCACGTTCTGGGGCAGATGCGCAGCTGGTATAAATCTCCCTAGCTACACTGAAGTCAATGGAGCTATGCCAGTTGGCACCGGCTGAGGCTCTGCCTCCATTGCCAGGAGGGATGAGTTAATGTGTCAAGCACTTTACATGGTCAGTGGGGTGGGGGGTGTTGGGATTCCTCCCTGGCTGTGGCAGGGTGGGCTGATGTCTCCTCCTCTTTCCTTTCAGTTCCAAGTGACCTGGAGGTTCCGCAGCCCCCGCCCCCTGCTCACTATTATGTCACTAGCTACGGGACTACAACTTTCGGCCCCAGCAGCATCCACATCAATCGCCAGGTAACTCGGTGGCAGCTTTGCTCCTTGTGTTCTGTTCTTGGCTTTTGGCTTCTATTCTTTTCCTGTTGTGGGGAGCTGGGCTTGCGCTAACATGGCCCACGCCAGCTCCCATCATGGTCAATGAGAAGAATGGCCCAGTGGTTTAAAGCACTGACTTGGTATTTGGAAGACCCAAGTTCAATTCCCTGCTGTGCTCTGGATTCCTGGTGACTTTGGACAAGTCACTTAGCCTCTCTGTGCCTCAGGTCCCCATCTGTAATATGGAAATAATATCCCATCCCTACTTCCCAGGTGGGGTAATGATCTGTTGACTGATACTCTCAGATACAATGATGATGAGGCCATAGGGATAGATAGATGGAATTTTTCCATTGATTTTAATGGGAATTGGAGCAGGTCCTAGAACAATGAGGGAGCCAGTCAGAACATACCCACTCTGGAACACTGGTCAGATAGGCTTCATAGAGCCATCTGTTTGAAGCCCAGAACAGAGCAATGTGATCTAGCCAGACCGGCTGCATAACACAAGCCATGGAACCTCACCCTGTGATTCCAATGTCAATCATCCTGTCTCAGCATTCGTCCTTCTTTGTTAAGGAATACAGCTAACTTGAAGGATGCCTCTCTGTTGCTGCCCCTCTTCCTTATCAGTCTTTCTGTGTCTATCAGTGTTATTCCTAAATGACTTGAGACGCTGTATGTTTAGGTTGAGATTTTTAAAACAGATGGGGATTTTGGGCATCTAAATCCCCAGTGGACTTTGAAAGCCCCGTCCTTGATGTATATAAAAAGCACTTGGGCGATGGCATGTTAGAGTCTAAATCCATAGAAGTCAATTCCTTTAAATGTGTAATCGGTGTGTAATTGGAGCCCATCCTTGTGGTACTAAGCACTATTTAGATCATAGCGCCATTGGCATATATGGGGTGACAGGGAAATTATGCCCCAAGGCGTTTATACTGTAAGGCCTCGGTTCTCCAAGGCGTTACCTCCCCATGGAGATTCCCATGGAATTGTCACACAATGAGCCTGTGAAGGGCCTGAGTTAATGGGGGTTACGTAAGGAGCAAAGAGAAATGGAAGTTAAACACTGTAGCAGCATCGCTTTGCCGATGGCCTTGTGGATGGTCGAGCTCCCAGCCTGCCCTTGGTAAAAGCATTGTGCGGTGGCAGCCCTTGGTCATTGTTCCAGGGCAGCCAATAATTTTTCCCAGTTCCCAGCCTGCGTAGTTGGGCTGGCTGGGCACTAGGAAAACTTGGTTGTGAGCAAGGGGGAGAATGAAGGAAGCGGCTTTTCCTCCCCAAGCCCTCGGTGTGATTTGGAACCCAATGTCTAGAGGCTACTTCAGCCCAGGTGGCAGCAATCCCACCACTGCAGGGAGCCCCTGCAGAGCTTGGCCGCCTCACGTGGCGTGTGTACCCCTTGTGTACTTCTCCCCTCTTGCCCCGTGGAACTGCACTGGTTGCATTACCAACCAAGGGGAACCCTGCTGTCTTGGGAGCTGGATGCACCTGTGAACATCCTTAGCTGCGCATGCACTCACTAAAGGCACTTTTCCAAGTCTTCTCACTATGGCTGTTGAATTGGTCAGTGAAGAGGAGCAGGTCTTGCTTCAGGCTTTGGAGACCCCCAGTACAACGTGTGCTGCACAGTCTGGCACATGGATGCAGCAACCCCCCCTGGATTTTTCACTTGGAAGATGGAAATGCTGTGCTGTGAACAGCACCATAGAGCCAGGCTGAGGTTTGGTTTATTTGATTTTACTCAAAGTCTGTTTTCCCCTGTTACTGAACGAGGCAGCGCTCCAGGGACTGGCACTGTGTACCTCTTGCACGCCCGAGGGGAGCTCTGGGGCTGGTAGTCTGACAACTTGATGGTTTTTTCTATTCAAGTGGGGTTCGGAACTGAAACTCCAGAGCCAAATACTCCCAAACTTTGGGCTGCTTAAACTTCAAGTTTCTTTGCTTTCTAGCAACAGAAGCTGCAACTCTGCAGTTACTCACTGTCTTTCTTATTTCAGAATATCTTGGACAAATGACTGGGCCTGCTCAAGAGAGATCCATTGGGAAGGACTTCCTTTTAGCCAAGACTCTTAGCGTGTTGAGCGCCACGCTAAGCAATCTCTTAAGTGCTCTGTACAGCAGGATGCATTTCACTGTTTGCAGTGTGTGTACTGGCGGTGTTGTGCAATAAACAATTTCCACCCAGTGGAGGACAGTGGAATGTTAGTTTATTTACACAGACCCAAGAGGGGAAAAGGGCACTTATCTATGCATCGGCACAGGCAATGTGAACAGAGAGCTTCGCTCACATCAGTAGCTGAAAGGTTTGCACTACTCAGAATACACACAAGAAATGGGCACAAAATATGAAAACTGACCTGGTGTTAGAACAGAATTACAGTTCACCTCAATTACGGTTCTAAGAAACATTTCTTAAATCAAGACGGAAAGAAGCTTTCAGATTTTGTGATACCTTCAACATTAGCAGCTGGATCCAAAGCCCACTGAAAGCCTTTGGAAAGGCTCCTGTTAAGCTTTGGATCAATGCCCTGTTTCCTCACTAAGAAACATTATTCACCTCACGCCTGTTAATGAAGAACCAGAACTTCTGGGTCTTCGGATTTGCTGAAAGCATTATTTGTGTCAGGAGAGCTATGCCAGTTTACAACCTCTGGGGAAGCAGCCCGTTTATTCCATCATATGGGAAGGAGCAGTAATTAACCAAGTATCAAAAAGTACACTACAAAAATCCATATTTAATTAACACACCCACATTGATTGCCTCCCAAAGGTGCAGTGCAGATGCTGAGCCATGAAATTTGATTTTCTGACTTAGCATGAAGAAGCTGGTCATTAGTGTCCTTTTATTTCCTACTTCCTTCTGCTGCCCAAGTTTTGGAGAGAAGGAAAATGAAAGGCTTTAATGTGTTGCTTTGTGTGGAACTCCCATGATCACAACTAGGGTGTGAGAGAACACAATAAATCCCCCCTGAATCTGTGATTGATGCGAGTTAGGCATTTTAAAATCAAATCACAAGGGTCATGTTACTAAAAAGGCAGAATAATCTGTAGCACCCAACTCGGATCAGCTTGGCATTTCATGGCAATAGCGAGAGGCCCTTCTACCGTACAGCTTGTACTGCGGCTGCCTCCCTACCCAGTTCATGTTCACACACGCTGTTGGCAACGTAATCATGTTGGATACACCATGCTTTGATTTTTCTCATGAGCATCATTATTGGGCTGTAACTAGGTTCTAAATGGTCCTTCCTCGTTACAGCAGATAACCACCTAACCGTGTGTGCAATGCCAGCCAGTTCTCCTGCCTCCTCGCTGTGTGGGTGGGAGGTCAGCCTGCCCTAAAGCTCATTGGGCCTTATTAAACACCCACAATCTTCTGCCCCTCTCCCCCAGCAGCTGAGTCAGAGTGGGATAGCTGTCCATAACGTACGGCTACAAACATGACTGTGCAGCATGGCAGGTGCAGTCAGACCAACACCGACATACAGTTGTGCTTGGACAGGAGCTGCACTGTAGATGGGGTGTGGGGGTGGGTCTCTTGCTCAGTTCCCTGCCAGCACATTCTCAAGATCAGGGATTCTCAAACTTTTTTTTGCTGGGACCCTCTTCGAAAATATTTCAGACTGTGATGACCCCCCCCCCTTACCATACTATGCCACCCTTACTTCTGCACAGCTGCTGCCTTCAGAGCTGGGAGCCTGGCCAGCAGCCCCTGCTCGCCAGCCACCCAGCTGTAAAGGGCTTGGGCTGACAGCCGGAGCCCTAGCACACCTGGGGGTTGACAGCCGGCGCCCCGACACGTGTGAGGCTGACAGCTCGCAACCGCCCCCCGAAATAATCTTGTGACCCCCTGAGGGGTCACACTCCCCAGGTTGAGAGCCCTTGCGCTCCAGAGGTTTCACTCTCTGCCTAAATCAAATTCAGTGGGCCGGCTCTGGAGCTGCATTGACTTGGCTGGAGCTACACACGCTCACATGAGCGAGACTCTGACTCCTTTGCAATGTCTAGACACATTTCATAAAACCCACGACCCTGCTTGTGACTCATCCATCCCACCCCCACACTGCACTAACATTGCTACGCAAGTTACGCCCTGTCAGGCTACCATCTCCTTAACCAGGGAGTGTTCTCAGGCTGTGCAATCCTCTCCCAGTTAATGCAATGCCTGCTCTACAGAGAGTGCAAACACCCTGGGGCTGCATGAGACATGACATTAGAAAAAGGCATATTAATAAAGTCAAATGTTACTTAAAGTCTTCAACACCTGAGCTAGAAGACAGCTCTGGGAGGCACCAGACCTGCTGCTGCTCTATAGAGAAGAGGGAGAAGGGGCTTGGCAGATCTTGCCAGTTGTGTGTGGGGCTCTTTTCACCCCTGCTCGCCTTGACCTGCTGCTTTCATGTCTCCCCCTCCCCCCCAATCCCTTCTCTTGCCCGTGTCCATCTCCTCCTCATGCTATAGGCAAGCAGCCCCTTGAGGCTAATTCACCTCCCCCTGAAAACACTTACTTTGGCCACTGAATTCAACTGGAGCCAGATTAGACCCCTAACACTTTTCTGATAGTGCTAGAACTACTTCTGTGAGGCCAGCAGCAGCGAAGACCAACCCCCTTGTGTAAACATGAACTCCAGTACAAGATGTCAGGAGGAGAGCCCCTCTCCAGCCTCAGGCTGGCCGGGAGAGGGCTGGACTGACACACCAACTGAATTAAACCCTAGCCCATGTAAAGGGATTTGCATCTATTTGGAAGTTGCAGTACAGCTGCAAAGCCAAAGGCCTCTCCAGCTGCTCAGGTGCTGGTCCTCTAGGTTAGCCCCTGATGGGAACCGGTCAAACAGGTGACATTCCACCTAGGAGCAGGCAGTTGTGCACATACCCATTTACTAGTGATTTGCGGGGTGGGGGGGTGGGGTGGGGCTCAGTTTGTGGGTGCTGGCTTGACAGCCTTTGAGAGAGCAGGTGCTCTGCACGTTCTGACAATCAGGCCCTTTTAAAAAATGTCCCCCAAAATCACTTTTGAAAATTTAAGTCAAAGTCCATTTGGATGAAACCCAGAGCCCCCGTGCTAATAAAAGGAAGCTAAAAACCAAACATGCACAACTTACTTATGCAACCTAAGCAATAAAGAAAACCTTGGGAAAGTACCACAGCGGGGCATGTGTTCTATAAATTATACTTTAATATTAGTGCTTAACATTCTGCCAGACACACCAGGTGAAATCCGGGCCCCTCTGATGTCAATGGCAGGACGCCCATTGCATTCAGCAGGGCCAGGATTTCACTCACTCTTTGTAAGGTATGTTGGGCTCCATCAGTGCATAGGTTTGGGAAGACCTGCTTCCCTGATTTCTACTCCCCACCCCTTTTTCTTAAAATGCCCTTGGCTGGTCAAAGGAAGGGCAGAGGATGAGACTTCTTGGAGTCTATTCATTTTTCTATTGAAATCAAACTTTTAGCCGTCAGTCCTTGAGACACTTGCATTTTTGTGACTCACAGCTCAGTCAGGATGACATGTATAAAGATCTAAGCAGCCTTTAAAGGAAAAGGAGGAAGCAATCAGAGCTGCTGGTGTGGATGCCAACCTTCGTGTGTGTGTGTAATACACGCACACATTGCAATGACAAAGTGGACTGGCACTCATTTACTGCCTCACTCACCCTCAGTTACTAAACTCATGGAATGCAAGAAATTTAAAATTACATATAATTGAAACTACCCAGAACCGCGTTAACACAATAAATATAGACAGCTCAGAATTGTGGGGAGGCAAAAAGAGGAAGATACACGCGTCATCTCCCTCTTGCTGCTTTCCACAGATGCTCAGTGCTCAGATACCACGGTGATACGCAGGTGTCTTAGCAATAGCACAGCTAAGCAAGGACATGGAAGGGTCCTAAAGCTAACATCTGTAGTTGCTTTTGGAGGAAAAAATAATGCCCAGTGTGTGATGTCAGTTTCATACAGGTCCCCTGTCAGAGTCCAAACTGCTTGCGTAACAGTAGCCTACAGCAGTAGGCCTTCCCATACTGATCCAGTGTTGGTCATGACCTAATGTCTTATGACCCCTCCCGCTGCCACAAGCTTCGTTGCTCTGATTGCACAACATCATGGTGGCAACTAGCGCAATTGTTAACATGGGGAAAGCACCGGCGCTACTTAGTGTCTGTGCAGCTGTTTGAAAGGCAATTAATGAATTGAGATTTTGGCTACGCTGCAGTTAAAAAGAACAAAAAAGCACCCAGCCTACACTCTGGGTGCCCTTGACAAGCATTCCGAAACTGTACTAAATAAATAACAAGAAAGACGAGAGAGAGAGAGCAGGAAATAAGGAGCATGGTGTAGTCAGCCAGTGAACCATAGTTTAAGAATTGCTGGCCTATGCCCATTAAAACAACTGGTTACCCTGAGCATGTATGGTTAGGAAAGTGCCAGCTTTATGGATCTGTGCCTATATATGCTGTGTGCTCATCAGATGACTGCAAGCCAGCACGTGTGTGCTGTGGTGTCCGAGGGAAGTGGGACAGAAAAAGGGGTAGGGAGGCGGTATGGTGGACTATCCTACATGAACATGGAGTGCA
Source organism: Emys orbicularis (assembly GCF_028017835.1). Lineage (NCBI taxonomy): Eukaryota > Metazoa > Chordata > Testudines > Emydidae > Emys > Emys orbicularis. Next base: position 111,395,251 of record NC_088686.1, read on the forward strand.
TTTCTCTTGTGTGAATGTGCTTTATGGGGCAAGAAGCTGGCAAAGAATGACGGGGGGTGTTGTTGGTGTGACTTGGTTTGGGCAGATGCAGCTCCCTGCTCAAGGATGACAAGGAGTTGTAGGGCGCATGGGCTCATACAACATGCGCAAGGCCTGAGCGCAGCTGGACCTGCAGACTGACCTCGGGCAGAGTGGGGAGAGGTTAGAATACAGGGTTGAGCTATAAACTTTAATTTATTAGCCAGCCACGTTTGGGGTGCACGCTACTTTGGAATAGGACTGATCCTGCTCCCAGGAAAGTCAATGGCAAAATTCCATTGGGAGCAGGACCAGCCTCTGTCATGGCTTCCGGGCCTCCCCTCTCCTACACTGTTCAGGGTGTTACTCATTCTCCTTCTTTCCCCTCTCCTCGCATTGTGGTAAGGGGAGGGCATGGGGCATGGGCCAGCTGTTTAAAGCAGCCCTCCTAGAGCTTGCTTACTTCAGCCTTCTGTACGCTCCTTGCACACAGCTGCAGTCACTCGCAGAGCGACGTGACCATGGGTGCTTCCATTTCACAGACCTCTGACAGGCGAGCGCTTGAAAGGGACAGAGCCTGGGGAGAACGTGGAGTCTGTGTCTTCCATAGGGGCCCCTCCCCTGTTCCTAGCCCTGGGTGGAGATTTTTCCATAATGGTTGATCAACTGATTAAAGCCCAGATCCCCAAGTATTTAGACTCTGAACTTCCATTCAAATCAATGGACGTTAGGAGCTGGGCCTTAGCCTCTGTCCGACGGATTAGCTCACCTTGTACCAACCCTGTGATCCCAGGAGAGCTGGCCAGGGCTATTGTACAATCCACCCCAAGGGTTCTTGCTTCGCTCACTTCAGCAACAGGTGGTGATAAGGATTCCCCCCGCCCCTGTCAACATCCCCATTTCTTTAAAAAAAAAAAAAAAAAAAAACCTCACCCAGCTTAAAATCCAGCCAGCTCAGCCCAGGCAGAGGCACAAGATCATTACATGGCAGTGCTGTAGAAGAGTATTCCCCTCCCTGCCTCCTCTCCCCCCTCCCCACCACGCCTGACTTTCTTGCTGACATCCTGAAACAGAGAGGAAGATTCTCTTGCTTCTACCTTCAGAGCACAGTGTCTGGTACTCTGTTTGTTTCAGCTGGGGAAAAAAAATCTCTATTTTCAATTGGTGGCCCAGAGTGGGGAAGGCTGAGCTGTCTATTGCCGTAATATCTGAGCACTTCACATGCATTTCTCCTCACAACAACCCTGTGAGGTAAGGAATTATTCCCATTTTACAGATGGGGAAAGTGAGGCCCAGATGCAGTGACTTGCCCAAGGTCACTAAGAAGGCCAGTGGCACAGCAGGGATTGAACCCAGCTTTACTAAGTCCCAGTGATGTGGCTAAGCCACAAGGCCACCCATCATCTCACCCACAAGTTTTCTGATGGGAGCAAACTAATGCAAGTGGGTGAGGGAAAGGCAGAAGTGTTTTCAAAGGCAGGCCAGTCAGGCAGAGACCTAGGCAAGGACTGGCCAATGCACATGCAGATCGGGTCCTAGGGAGGGGAGAAGGTTCAGTCAATCTGCATGTTGAACTGCTCAATGAGGTCATACAAGCTGTTGAAGCAGCTGGACAGCTGGAGGCTCACGTTCCCGCTGTTCAGGGACGAGGCTCCCTCCCGCAGCACCATGTCGTGGAAATACTCACAGAACTTAGGCACCAGCTGCAAGAGAGAAACAAACACCCCTCAGGAGGCGTTCACCTGCGCTGCCACATTGCTACGCTTTGCCTCTTCTGAAGGAGCCACGTGAATGGGCCCGTCAGAGCCTCCGTCTGGTCCCCTGCCCCCGGGGGTGACTGCTGGGGGAGACGTGCTCTGTCAGCAATGCCCAGAGACAAGGAAGTGAGGGCTTGGGGTGCAAGAGTGGGGCAAGCGCATCTCTCACCCATGTCTGGCAACCCCAGATGCAGCCTTGTGCTGGCTGCAACAGTCTGCTGTGGGCTTTTCAGGCATGCAGAATAGCCAGGGTGCAGGTCGGCCTTGGCCACAGCCTTTCCGTGCCTGATCCACCTCGTCCTTCCTTTTGCTTACGCTCTGCATTGGGGGCTGCTGTGAAAGCAGCATCGGGCTGGCTCTGTGCCTGGACCGAAGGGGTTCCTGCACTGGGGCTCTTCCCTAGAAGGCCCTTATGCCTATGCTGCAGCCCCATCGGATCAGTCTAGGTTCTTATCTTGGTACCCACCGTGGTGGTGTCAGAGTGCTGAACGGTAGGCGTTCCCACGCCTCTCGAACAGCGGTGAGCCAGGACTGGTGCGTGCATTGGCAGGGCTCATGGGAGGGGAATTTGGGTAGTCAAAGAGGACTAATAATTAAGCTAGAAAAGGATGCTTCGTTACCCTCCCAGGACTGTAAAGCTTTAGAGGCAGAGGAGGATTCCCCACGTCTTGCGGTGTGGCTATGAAGTTAAGTGGGTGGGGGTAAATCTCTCCCCACTGGTTATCCAGGGATCTCCACTCAAGCACTAGCTATTCACCAGCTACACGGACCTTTCCATGCAGAAGAGGGGCGCAGCCTCTTAGCGGCTGTGCGTTAACACTGAAGTCAATGGAGCTGGCCGTCAGTGAATGAGCACTAACCACTGAACCATCCCGCCAGAGACTAATGATGCTTGGCATTTAGCCAGCGCTTCCCTCCATAGCTAAGGGAGAACGATGCTTCATGGCTCACCTTCACCAGGATTAACATGGTCTCCTTGGGCTTGGATTTGGAGAAGCACTGCCCAAAGCAAAGGTAGATGGTGAAGTCGGGAGATGCAGCCCTTTGATGTTCCTTAAAATCCTTCAGCTCTGCAAAAAGAACCAGGATGGTTTTAGTAGCGCAAGGACAAGGAAGGCATTCGGTTGACTGGATTAAATAAACTGCCCTGGGATGGTCAGGAGATGGTGGCCATGAGAGGAGCTTTCTGATTAGGAGATTCTGGGGTTCCCTCACCCTTACTCCTGGCCATTCTCTCTGCTCTCCGAAGTGCCCAGGCAAAACCTGGAGTCCAGTGCTTATGCAGGTTGGGCTCCAGTCCATGATCAGCCTATGCGCCTCAACCATATTGGAGCCCCATGGTGCAAACATATGGTAAATAAAGTCCCTTGGAGTTTATCTCGGCTAATCTAACTACTACCCATAAATCTGGCCCCACAGAGTAAGAACTACCTGGCCGCAGACTCACCCTTTGAGAACACCTCATAGTCAAAGATCTCCGTCTCTGTGCCACGTGGCAGCAGCTTGGGCTCAGGGTTCTGAGCCATGTTCACCAGTTGCCTGGAGAGGGCCCAGAAGACCTTGCATTTATTCAGGCGCTTGGCATAGATCTTCTTGTGCTTCTGCTCCAGCAGCAGCCCTGTGTTCAGGAGCAGCTGCCTGGTGAACTGAACCTGCTTCTGGTCAGGCAGCTCATCTGGGCTTGGGAATTGGACCACCTGCGCACAGCCCGGGACAACGGTGGGGTCTTCGTTATTGTATGTGAACAGGAAGCTGCTGGTGGCCACCTGCACCTCATGGAGTGGCTTCCCTCGGTAATAGATGGTGACATCCATATTGGGAGGAATGGTTTCTGCAAGAGACGAGGGAATGCTTGGACTATATAGGAGGGCCTGCCAGGAACAGGTGCTCTCTGGTTCCTAACAGGCTGCTTGCCAAGGGCCCAATGTAATGCTCACTGAAGTCAGTGAAGACACTTCCACTGACCTCAGTGGGTGCTGGATTAGCCCCTGACATGCTGAGCCCATCGTCCCCACGCCTGGTCTCCACTGGCACCCTTGTTGGGAGTCTCAGCAGAGCATTGCCTGAGTGTTATGGTACCCGTTCATCCCTGCAGTTGGTCCCCGCTTTCCATGCGAGTGCCATGTCTGTGAACCCCATGGATTTTCCTGGATCTGCCTCCGCAAGGGGAGACGAGGCCGCTGAGATGTGGACGGGGGTGGGGCGAGGTGTCTATTTCAAACCTGAAGCTGAGATGTCTAAACCTGCAAGAGAAGTGAAGAGGGCCCTCTAATCTAGGGGTGGGGTGGGAAAGGCCGGTGCCATTTGGTTCCAATAGCTGCATTTTCCTAAAGTGTTGACTAGTCTGGCCCAGTTCTTGTTCACCTTCAGAGGTAAGAGGCAGGGGTGGGTGACTGATGGACTCTGTGCTTGGGGCAGGTCTCCTTCCCTGGGGCAGGCAGCTGGGGTGGTGTCACTGACCTGTATTGTTCCGCGATGGCGCTGTGTGGGGAGGAGGATGCTGCTCTGGGAGAGGGGCAGCAGGCTGGGTGAACCCATTCTGCTCCACCACTGCTGGGGCTGCCCACTGATTTGCCAGCTGGTGATAACTGTTCTCTTCCGGGCCATTCAGTGTTGGATAGATCACTGCGTTTCCTGCAGGTGCTTCGCTCAGGAAAGTGCTTTGAACACCCGCATGGTTATTGAGGTAAGGTCTCCCCTCAAACAGGACTTCCGCTAGGATGGAGAACAACAGGCTTGTGAGACTGCTAGGCAGTAATGAACACGTTAGTTTCTGCTTAGCTCTGCTCTTCTCACCCACTCTGCTCCGTGTGACTAACTGGTCCTTGTATTCATCCCACGCAACTGTGCTGTGCCCCATGCCTGGAACCCGCCATTGCCGACAGACCTGATCCAATGCCCACTGATACCAACGGGAGTCTTCCAGTAGGCCTAGGAGTCCTTCCACTGACTTTAGTGGGTGTTGGATCAGTCCTCAAGTCAATCATTTTCCACTCTCTTCTAAAGTCCCTCCTGAAAACCCCCTGCTTTGAGCCCTAAACCGTCTGTCCCCCCCCAAAAAAAAAAAAAGATAAATTTTTAAAGAGAAGGAAACAACATCATAATTCTGCACAAACGGCAGCACTGTCCAGACACGTGCAGTGCGTCACTGCTCGGCTGTTTTGCTTTTGCTGCCTTCCATCCTCCACATTCCGTAGACTGGAAGCTCTTTGGAACAGAGACTTTATCTCCCTAAAGCACCTCACGGCCTGCTGGTGCAGTATGAATAATTACAAGGGAATGGGGGAAGTTTTACATCTAGCAAACAGCTTCATTAGGTGCTGAACTGGAGCTGAGCTTTTCTGGCAAACTGGCTTCACGTGCGGTATCGGCTCTGAGTAGGCTTGGCAGAGCTCGGTGTTTATTTCTGATAACTGATGGATAATGGCGATGGTTTATTTTTAAGCATTTTTTTCAATTTAAATGTTCATAGTTGTGGGAAATGAAGGGAGGGGGTCAGACAGCAGGGCAGGCCAGGCACTAATTCTTTAATGACTGACTTTGATTTCAAAAAGCTAAAGCTTTCTAACTGTTAGAACACAAATCGTCGACATCACTGGTCAAAATGTACACAGCCCATAGCCTTAAACCAAACGCTAGTAAATTGTTAGGCAGAGTAAGAAAAATGCTGCTTATCTGCATATTTCAGTTTTTATTGATGGAATATTTATTCCTCGGTTTGTGTGTGTAGAGTGAAATCGACGTCTACCGACATTTACGGATAAAAATCTAACCCTCCCGAGCCTAGTTACGTATCTGATTCATTTGCTCTTGGGGGAGCATATCCTTCCGTTGTGGGGCTCAATGACCTGACCAGTGCCTGCTTAAACCAGCCAGCTCCCAGATAATGGGGATATACTGACCTGCGTTATTAAGAAGCTGACTCGTGACAGGAACTGTGCTGGATGGGAGGGGCTGCTGTAGAAGTGAGGCAGCAGAAGGGCCATAAGCATTTTGCATGGTTTGGGTCTCTGCCATAGTTTGGGTCACCCACTGGCCAACTGATTGGTGATAGTTCTCCACTGGTCCATTTGCCACGCCGCTCCCCTGCTGTGGGTAGCTATTTTGGCCAATATGTTGGTTTGGATAGCCTGGGGGAAAGAAGCGCAGTGTTAATTGCCAGAGTTGGGTAAGGCACTGCAGCATGCTAGCAATTGCATTAGACAATTCAGTAGCTGCTGAGCGTGCTCTCTCACTTTTTGGAAATGCTGCAAGATCTTCCTATTGGATAAAGCTTTGCCATCACAATGCTCTCCCCATGCTTCCCAACCTTACCCGGAACCTCACTTTTGGGAATCCAAACAGGGAGAGGAGATAGATTTCATTGCTATTGACTGACCCTGACCTCGGAGGTTGATCCACCCAGCTGTAACACACCCGATGTGGGTGAGTGGCTCAGTGCAGGGCCCTTGCTGCCCACCGCTAGCACAGGTCTGGTCTTGGGGTGGGCAGGGTGAATGACCCTTGCCGTTTGTTTGAGATGTGGTGCCAGAGCTTCCCAGCCTGAAGGTCAGACGTCTCAGAAAGGGCAGGGTGGGAGGGTCCCAATCAAAAATTTGGCTCGCTTTCCACTGCTGAGGCAGGCATGGAACTTACCCAGCAGGACTCCCATGGTGCCAGTAACCCATCTTGCTCTCAAATCATCACGCAAGTCCCCGAAAATAACCATCCCCCAGCCCCCAATTTGGGACTCTTTTTATTTGCCTCTGAAGTTCACGGTTTCAAGCTGTTCTCTGCAACCATGAGGGTTAGAAACTTATTTCTCATTTTTTAAATGAAAGATGGGAATTTTGTGTCATCCCATGACTCCAGGAGCTGGGGCTTTACAAGATATCAAGTAGCCCAGGACTCAACGCTTAAAATCCTGAGAATGGACAACACCTTTCCCTTATGTGGGGGAGTCCCCAGCAGGAGCCAGAGTCAGCACAGCTGGCTCCTAGATGTCCTCCCAGCAGCGGGCATGCAAGAGGAGGGGGTCACAGCTGGAGCTCTAGCCTATGGGGCAGAGAATCAGAATGGCTCTTGGCTTTCCTTTCTCCTGGGCTGCCCTGGATGACTGTATGGGGAAGGGGAGTAAGTCCTTTGCCAGGCTCTCCCCCAGGACCCACACCGTGCTAGTCAAACTCTTGTCCTGTTTTCCCTACAGCTCCCATAGCCCCACGGGGAAGAGAGCAACCTCTCTTGCCTGTAATGCAGCAGGCAGCCAGCAGGGGTGCTGCTGAGCAGCTGCAAGGGGAAAGGGAGTGTAGCCGCTCCCTGTGCTTCCGGCTCACACCAAAGCTGCGGAGGGAGATACAGTGGGCGTTGGCTGGGCAGCGGCGCTCCCCCCACCTCACTGCAGCAACCGGGCTGATACAAACACCGCATTGCAAAGTCACACAGTGCCGCTCAGGGACACGCGTTCAGCGAGGACCAAGTATGCATTTACTTCTACACAGTTGCCCCTAGGGAGGGGGACACAATTAAGAGCCTTGAGGGCCACGGGGTGGGCACCCCTGCTTTAGGTCCTCTCCATTGCTGTTGCTTGGATGCCGTACAATAACCTGCCACTTAGTTTCTGAGCCGAGTACATGGGCTGGAGCAGCTGTTTAGAGGGATATCTCCCAGACCACTTCCCTGCAGCCCATCGGCTTCCTGTCTGGGACTGTCCACACTGTGGGAGGAGGCTCTTCTGGCATGGGACGGTGAAGAACCACAGCTCTCGACCAGCACATCAGAAGGAAGGGCAGGATTCCCTCATCCCTGGAATACAACGGGACTGTCCCGACACTCCCCACCCAACGCTTCTAACACAGGCGCAGTATGGGAAGTCCAGCGAGAGCCAGCTATATTATGAAACGTAGGCGCCTCTGGGTACAGCTCTACTCTTTGGGGCCTCAGCCTACCTGAACCGTGATCTAAACCTCCATCCAGAGCCCACGGCAGCTGCTGTGGGCTGCAGCCATTCTGGGTTAAGTTGCACTGTTGCAGAATCCAGTGGAGTGTGTCGGGGCTGCACTGGTAGCCATTTGGAGCCGAATTATTGGTGGTGTAGTCCTGGGGAGGATTCCTGCCAGGGTCGTAGACTGGCCTTTCGTTCTGCATGCTATCCATCTCTGTGGAGCAACAAGAGCAGAGGATGGTCTCAATCATACGCACTTCTCTATGCGTGTCACAAGTTTTTCCCCACGCACCTCTCCACCTGCCCCACTAGAAACTGGTTTTCCTCAGCAGTTCACTTTGCATGGTGGAAGCCTGCAATAGCCCTGCTCCTGCCCATGGGGTGTGGCTAGGATCTCACCATGCATGGCCAAAGGGAGCTGTTGGGGGTGTGACACTGTTGGCCAAGTCTGTCTCCCCCCTGACCTTAGCACATGGTTGAACCTGCCCGGGGTTGTTGCCCCTGATGGCATCACACAGGGGTTCTTTGGCAGACTTGTTGCCACTGACCCACCGACTATGGGGTAGTGTCTCTGATTGATTGCTGGGTTGGAAATTGATCTTGAATAGGCTGGTTTTAAAGGCAATCAGGCCATAGTCCAACTGCTGGGCACTGAATCTGAACTCAAGTGAACAAGGATTAAACTCGACTGCTTATTCGAGCGAAGGTTTATCAGCGCCGCCCTATTGTTATTCTCTCCTGACTCCTTCCCTAAGCTCCCTCTAGGGTTCCCAAGCATGTATTACATTTACTCACTCCTGTTCTATTTGTTTCAAATTAAATGCAACACAGACCTTCCACCAGAATTCCAGACAAGTTGGAAAAGCCTCAGGGCTATTGCACTAGGAGGCAAGGGCTTTGAATCAAAGTCTGTATGCCGCAGGATAATTTCTGGCTAGTTCATCCTGCTTCCTACCCCAGGGCATGTGGAAATGCTGATAGACTCAACCAAGGTGCTGAATGAGTCAGTGGCGGAGCAGGGAAGAGTCCCCTGGGCTCCCAACTCTCAGTCCAGTGCCCAAGCCAGCAGGCCTTCAGTAAAGAGATCCAATTCCATGAACAAACAATGGAGGAGCACAGGGCCATATGCAGCACCACGGTTTCTATTCTGGGTTTTATCTTCTGGAATTCAATCATTTACATTTACATTTAAAAAGAAATCAGCAAGTAACTTACCTTGGGGAGGGTTTTCCAACGACAACATCTCCAAATCTAATTCTATCTGCGGCTGCAAAACAAAGCACACGAGGCCATTTTCCTTTTGTTTTATTGGATTCATCACAGAGATATGTGAGAGACAAAGTGCATCAGTGAAGCAACATCCCTACAATTAGCTGGGCATTTCTAGGCACCCATTCACAGAGAGACTTTGACCAGTGAAGTGGATTCAGGCATGGCCTCACTCTATTGCTAGACTTGCTGCTTCCCAGTGGCCCAGCAGAAACATGCGAGTCCCAGCTAAGACCAGTCTGAGCCAAAGAGAATGGCTATTCCGATGCATGCAAGCCAAATACGCTTTGCGTTCTTGACTTGAAGAGGCATCCGAGAGGGAGGGGCTGAGAAACTGGGAGCCTGCTTGACCCAGGGATAAGCGCCCCTGATGCAAATGGTGGCTTTCGTTATGGACATGAGGGTTTGCAGCTATGCTGGCATATGGCCACTGGTGGCTGGAATGGAGACAATTCCCCCAGTGTGACCCAGGGGCCAGATTCTCAGCTGGTGTGAATTAGAGTAGTTCCACAGCAGCCAATAGAATCTTCCCAAGGTCTTAGGCCTACATGAGAAAGCCGCACCAGGTTAACTTAAAACTGATTTCAGCTAAACTGCTACAAACAACCGGGTGGAACTTATTGCAGTTTAAGAGTAGCTTATTCTAGTTTAGCTTTAAACTGATTCCCAACAGACGTAAGCTAAACCAAACCAAGACTGGTTTAAACCAAACCAGAAGTGTCCGCACAAGGATTTGCTCTGGTTTAGCTTAACTGATTTTGAATCACACCCTTAGTTAAATTTTAGACTTTTCCTGTAGACAAGGCCTCTGAGAGACAGAAGGTTCCTGGAAGAGCTGGAGGGGAGAGAAGGTGTCCTGAATGTTTGGACATTTTCATGCCAAAATCAGAACAGGTAAACTTTGTTCCCTCCTCACCTCAATCCACTGTGTGCATGAAAAGGTTACATTAGTAGCAGACGAAAGCTGTTTTCCCCCAGCCAAAAACTTTCATTCCATTGTGGAAAACTTTTTTCACACAGTGAGAAGACTGAGCTGGATCATCTTCTGTGTATTTTCATTTGGTGTTGCAAACATGACCTCTTGGAAAAAGAGATGCATGATCATTTGCCCAGCTGCTTTTCCTGGGGCCAGATTCTGTCCCTTCAGTGTACAAGCAACTCCCAGGGACATTGTCTAGAGCAGGGGTCAGCAACCTTTCAGAAGTGGTGTGCCGAGTCTTCATTTATTCACTCTCATTTAAGGTTTCGCGTGCCAGTAATACATGTTAACGTTTTTAGAAGGTCTCTTTCTATAAGTCTATATTATATAACTAAACTATTGTTGTATGTAAAGTAAATAAGGTTTTTAAAATGTTTAAGAGGCTTCATTTAAAATTAAATTAAAATGCAGAGCCCCCCGGACCGGTGGCCAGTGTGAGTGCCACTGAAAATCAGCTCGTGTGCCGCAGGTTGCCTACCCCTGGTCTAGAGACACAGTCACATGGAGGGCTCTAGCAGTGACGCTGATTGAGTCAGAACTCTACAGCATTGGGGGTGGTGGTGGTGGTGGTGGTGGGGAGTTTATCCATGTTAATTTCCCATGAGCCACATAAGTTTAGTGAAACGTTATCAGGTTCTGATGATTCCAGGGCTCCTTCAAGCTTAGCACTTCCCCAGCTTCTCCCATCCGCAGTTGTGGTACCTGCAGTTGCTGTGGCATATGGTGGTGCAGATTAGGGGCTTCTTCAGAATGGGGGCTGATGTCTTCTTTACTGGAACGCAGGTTATTGTCTAAAAGACAACAGCAAATTACACAGGGACGGGGAGGAAAAAAGCAGTGGTTTAGCAAATGGAATTTCTGACCCGGGAAGTTAAGCATGATCCATAGTTCCAAGAAGTGGGATTTGCTCAGGGCTTAGGGCCCATATTTTGAAAGCTCTTCACTAATTTGGGTTCCCTCAAGTTTTAGGAGCCCAACTGGAGACACCAAGGGCCTAACTTCTCAAAAGGGACTGGTGAATTTGGGTGCCCAACTTGAGACACTTTGAAGAGGTCTAGTTTTCGGAGGGCAGATGCAGACCCCTTTCTTAACGTCAGGTCCCTTTGCAGTGTCTCAAGTTGTGCACCCAAAAAATTCATGGGCACTCCTGAAAATGTTGCCCTTAATGCCACCAGTTTATCTGGTTCTTTGTGATCTTTTGGACACTTTGTTTGGAAGCCTTGAAAGCTGCCCTCAGTTATACCTGCGTCACCATAGCCTTCACAGCCCCATTGACTTTACAGGGTAGCGCATGTGTAACTAGGTCAGAGTTTGCTCAAAGCAGAAATCTGCAGGAGAAGGGTAGTGAGATTTCCCTTGGAAAACATCCGGTACTGTTAGCACTTTTGCCCTACCAGCAGGGAGCAGCACTAACACCATCATCTCACTCCAACCATGTCACCCACAGTTCAGGCCACAGGCCCTGATTTTCAAGAGTATTCAGCAGCTCCCATTGACTGAGAACACTAGGAGCTGCTGGGGAATGAATATTTTTGAAATATTGCCCCCCATGGTCTTTTTTAAAGGCAGTTGCCTAAAATCCTATCTTTTCCCACATGACACTGGGGGCGGGGGGAGGGATAGCTCAGTGGTTTGCACACTGGCCTGCTAAACCCAGAGTTGTGAGTTCACTCCTTGAGGGGGCCATTTAGAGAACTGGGGTAAAAATCTGTCTGGGGATTGGTCCTGCTTTGAACAGGGGGTTGGACTAGATGACCTCCTCAGGTCCTTCCAACCCTGATATTCTATGATTCTATTCAGACTGGAGCTGGACTAGTGCCAGGCAGAGAGTAAAAGAATAGAGCTCACTGCACAAATCAGAACCATGTCTGTCTGCACCTGTATTGCCAGCATCCTTACTTTTAGTAGTCGGGGCATTAGCAGCTGCCACAGCATCAGGGCTTAGGCTGTTGATTTGATACACTTTGTGAGGGTCCTCAGAGGTCTTTGAGTTATCCTGCACCATCAGGAACATGTTTGTGCTTCTCAGGGCACAGCGGAAGTTGGTTTTCCACTTGGCTAGATCTTTCAGCTTTTCGTTGTACTTTCCGCTGGTTATGGCCCAGGCCTTTCCATAAAGAGAGGGATTGAGGGAGAGAAGACAGGTCGGAAGGCATTAGAGAAGGAGCAGTCTGTCAGTGCAGTCAAGCAGAAAGCCATTTTGATCTTAGCCCCACGGGAAGCAAGGCATGAAGATCTCTGTACAATTCCTTCCAAGCTCTCCATTAGCACCGTCGGTTTTTTAAAGGAGCCCATCAAGCGCTTTGCCGTAAGCGTAAACCTCCTTTCCCTCCCCAACCTCCACTCAGACCACAGTGGTGGAGTAACCCCTTCCCTTTTCGTTACTGTGGTCCAGGACTAAAACACAACCCGCAACCCCCACCACCCAAGGGTTTAGAACTTGACCCAACCTCCTCCTAGGATGCCGAGGTTTCTGGTGCTGATTTTGGCAAGATTTCAGACATGTGCTCTGCCTAGGTGCATATACAGTCTCCCATCATCACAGCATCTGAGCATGTTGGACACTGGGTCCAAATACAGACATGCATTGTACAATGCAGCATTGAGTTAAATGGAAAGGAAAGGAGAAATACTAGGAAAAATCATCAGTGGATCCCATTTCCCCCCTCCTTTTTTCTTATAAGGTACCCCCTCAATGACTGTTGTTCTGGGCTCATTCATTACAATAGGCTACTGCCCAACTGGTCCATATTATTATTTATTGTATACTGTCTGAGGCCCCATTGTGCTATGCACTATACAAATATAGAGTGATAGACCGGCCCTGCCCTGAATTGCCTACGATCTGTTAATGCAGCTCTGTCCAATCCTTTGTAACAAGCCTGAAGTCTGAAAGCGAGATCTGTCTCCTGGGTGACAATTTTTGTTTTCCAAGGCACATGCCCGTTAATTGGCTGCCAAGGGAAAGATCACAAACAGAAGTTAAGCAGAATCAAGTGGGAGATTATTTTGGCCTTTACCAACCGTGACACCGCAACTATTGTAATTCTCAGTGTGGTCAGACAGCCCAGCTTCAGGATTTTTGAGAGCTATTGCCAGATCAGTCTTTCGGAGGGTAATCCTACTCTTAGCTGTGCCTAGTGCCGGCTGAAACTGAAATTCCCATTCTGCAGGAAATTCTGAAATTTCAGGGGGAAAAAATTATTCTGGAACGGAACGAAAAATGCAAGTTTGAAATTTCCCAGGGAAGGAGAATTTTGAAATTTTGTTTCAGAAAAGTGACATTCCAAAACGTCATTCCAACTTTTGGCAACCTTTCCCCAGCTCCCTGAGCTGCTCAGAATCCCAGCCGCCCACCAGGCAGGGAGCAAGGCAGGTTGGGGAGCCTGGAAGCTGGGGCTCTATGGAACTCCGCCTGGCAGGCAGGGTGTGATTAGGAATCTTCCTGGTTTCCATCAAAATTTCATTGAAGTTGACACATTCCAGCAAAATGTTTCCATTTTGACAATGGAACAGAAAAATGTTCCACCTGAAAATTTCTAACCAGCTTGAGCTGAGACATTTCATGTCACATCTCGACATAAATTCTGAGCATTATGAGAGGACAATGTTATCTGGGAACCTTTCAATTGCCTGTTAGCTGCAATCTGCAGGGAAGATCCCATTAAAATGTGGACAGTCCAGGACATTCCAGAAGGGGCAGAAACCCTTATTATGATGTATAGAAACAGTCTTTTAAACAGGAGGTATTTATTAAAGAAAATAACTGAAACGACAGACAGAAACAAGCTTCCACACTGGTTGAGTTCCAGCTTTGCCTTCTGTTTACCAGGAACCACCCCCTACTTAGGGATATATTCAGCACATGGGGCTAGCAAGTGACTGGATGATGTACTGCAAGGGAACATATTACAAACCCCACCAGGGTCATCGGGATCCTCCCACAGCCATGGGAATTGAAGCTGGTCATTATTCTGAGGCCTGGTGTGCATTCTGCCAAGGAACCCTTCTGTGCTCTGATACCCTGGTGGATGGATACTCCATCGAATGAAAGAGCACTAGCCAACTACTGCCTGGTGCCACACTGTGACAATGCTGCATCCTTACAATGCAAGGTCATCATGCAGTGACACACCATTGTAAGGCAAATGTCACAGAGCAACATTAGGGCATCAACACTGATCGTTTTGTCAGTTCCTCTTAATTAGTTACCCTGGTGTAAATCCAAAGTTACACCCTGGACTGGGACTTGCTTCTGCAGGAGAGGGGGGTTAGTGGGGATGGGAAAAAGAGAATAATTTGGGATCCTACCTTGAAAATCTTGTAATCGTTAGGGTTGATATCCTTCCTGGAAGTGTGTTTCCAGGGGATGCGAAACTGAGTGTGGTCCTTGTCTACCCAGCGGAGCCCCTCGTAGTTTTCGCTGTTGATCTGCTTAATCAGCCACCAGCCAAACCGTAATTTTTGAGAACCCCTGTAATGACAGAGACAGAGGTTATGCCAGGCCTATTGGTCAATGGCAGATCAAAGTTCCACCCCTGCAAACAACAACAATCGAGTAATACCAGGGCCGCCAGGGAAGAGCTCTGCTGTTCCAGCTAAGGCTGAACAGTGTGTGCTGCTGAAGGAGAAAATGCAGCCCAAGGAAATGCTGCCTTCTCCCTGGGAATGCATGGGGAGAACAGAGTTGATCAGCTGCAGGTTTCTGTTGCTGGTGAGCGCAAACGAACAAGCAACAGTTGCTAGGCATCTATCAGAAGAGATAAAAACGCACACGCAAGACAGCTGTGTGCAGTTATTCTGGAGAAACACGTTCACAGAAATGCTATAAATGGATTGTTAGTCAATAATTAATTAATATGAAAATTAGGTGCCTCAGTGTTGCAAACTCCTTGTGTGACTTGGGGCAAATCTCTCGATCTCCCTGGGCCTCAGTTTCCCCATCTGTAAAATGGGTATGACGATGGTTCCTTTCCCTCCCCGCACTTTTTGTCTACCTGGTCTATTGAGTCCATCTCTTTCCATATTCGAACAGGAATTATTGTGGGGAAGTCACATGGCCTTTGTTATGTGGTACATGGGCAGACCAGATGATCACAGTTCTCTCTTCTGGTCTTGGAATCTATGAATTGATGTGTTTCTACAGCACTGTGATTAGGCGTCTATCCACACTGGCATGCAAGGGATTAATAGGGCCCAGGAGAGGCTGCTCAGGAAGCAGCCCATAGGAGAGAGGCTGTGAGGAACAGCCAATCAAGGCCCAGCAGGCCCATATAAGAAGAGCTGCAGGGCACAGGAGGGTCAGTTACTCCCTAGAGCTTAAGAAGGGAGGACTGGGTATCTGGCAGGCAGAAGGAAGCCTGCACCCTGGACTGAGCAGTGCAGGGACCAGAGAAGAGCTCCTGGCTGGCTGCTGGGATTTGCAGGCTGAAGCCCTGAGGCAAGGGCAAAGAGGGTGCTGGGGCCATGGGGAAGTGGCCGGACAATTGACTGTAGTCGCCACTGGGGAAGTGGTGGGACAGTTAGACTGCAGCACTCACCCCTGGAAGGGGGGAGCGCAGATCATGACACGTCCAGAGGGCTGGGTTATGATGAGAACACCGCGGTCCTTGGAGTGATGAGAGTCCGGGAGCAGAAGGGACACTGAGTGAGGCACCACTGGGAGTAGGCGTACTGACCTGCAGAGCTAATCCCCAAGATGACCAGCAGGAGGCGCCAGTGTGGTGAGCCCTGGTAAAGCACCTAGCATCACTGAGTTCCCATCTCACTTGGGCCCTCTAGGCTCAGATCCTCAATGGTATTTAGGCACCTAGCTCCTGTTGATTTCAATAAGAGTTAGAAGCCTAGCTATTTTTTTGGCTCTGGGCCGTGGGCACTAAGGGAATACAAATGATAAAGAAAGGGTAGGCACCCCTTAACTTAAAATACTTCACTGAGGTGTTCCCATTCCCGTTTCCTGCAGCAGAAAGAAGTGGTCATATTTCACACCCAGTGCACTTCAGCAAACCCATAATCATGACAGTACTTTTGATCGGCAGTCTCATGTCCAATTTGGCATCCACCATCATCCTGTGGACTCTTAGGCCTGGTCTTGTGCACTGCGACATTTAAACCTTTGTGAGCACAGTTAAGTTGCAAGCAGAGACCAGGAAAGCCCTCGCCAGCTCACCAGCTGCTGTCGGTCAGCATCGCTCCATTGGTTTGATACCAGTTGAGTATCTGACCCACCGGCATTAGCACCATTCCACCCAAATGAACTTAGACAGTTTGACGAAATGGGGCTTGACATGGTTTGTCATTTCCTATTCTTGTGGCTTAGCAGCCCTCAGCCCGGGCTGAGGTAACCAGTTGCTGACAGCCACGCTCAGCATCAATTTATGCTTGTAGTGGAGACAAGGCCGTAAACTGCTCCTTCCCTTTAGCAGAGCAACTAGTCCTCGGGCATCCATGTGCCACAGTTGACAGCCGCTTAGATGAATGACAGTGGCCGTTACAGCCCTGAGGGCCAGTCTCCAGCGGTTCCTTGGCAGACATTAGCCAGGCATGGCTGCCTTTGCTGCCAGCATGAGATCAGGAAAAAAGTTGTTGCTGTGTGATCCACCTACCCGGGGGGGGTGTCCTCTCAGGCCTGCCGGCAATGGTTACAGCAAGACAGTGCAGGTTGCACTACTGCCATTGGCTTGTGTACGTTGCCCATGCTGCACTGACCGCACCCGCGGCCAGCTCCCCCAAAGCCACTTACCCCTCGCTCTCGGATGCAGCCATCACGCAGCCAGTCGCGGGTTAATTGTGGAAGGAAGGATTGGGGAGTTCACTCCTTTGCTACCAAACGGAATTCTTGTGGATGAATTGGAAACCTCCAAGCAGGACCTGTATGAATTGGAGGGAGAAGCAGGGAGCGTCACTCACATTCGCCGCCATGATGTAACCCCAAATCAACTCCTGTGTTAGCACCGGAGCCCTCTCCGGGGTGTGCCGACAACCACTCGAGCAACGCGACTTGTGGCACTGAGCCCCGAGCCACGGCAGTGTGGACGGTGTGGAGCTCCGCTGCCCAGCAGGAACCCCCAGGAGGCGCCAGTCTCAGGGAAAGGGAGGGGCACATGCAGCTGGCAGGCTTTGCTGGCAGATGGAGCCGTTTCTCTTTGTACTGCATCTGCAACCCAGGTGCAGTCCCACAGCCCCTCCCTCGAAGAGCTTACAGTCTAATGAACAATACTGCTGCTGAGGAACCAATACTTCACCTGACTTGCTGGGGTGTTTCTTATAATGCTCCTCTCTGGCTTCCGGCTACAAACCACAAGGGAGGGAAGGGGACATGCTGAGCTCCCAGCCCTCCTTGAGTTTAAGAAAAATCTCCTGCAATTCATGCAACACCTTACTCTCCACCGTATTCCAATGTTACACAAGATCAGTCCCCCTTCCCCCTTTACTCGCTGGTACTCAGCTGGTACCCATCTTCAGTAGAGACGGTAGCTAAGATATCCCAGGAGCATCTAATGTCTGGCTCTTGAGCCAACCCGATCCCATGGCAGCCTGTCTCATCCATGCAATATTAAATTCCCCTTACAGAGAGCTGAGGTGGTTTAGAATGAAGCCAAAGGTATTTGGGTCAGGAGATGCTAAATTCTAATCCTGATTCAACCACTGATTTGCAGCATGATCGTGGGCAAGCCACCAATACCTCCATATGCCTTAGCTCTCCCGCCCCCATCTTTCTATGCCTTAGTTTCCCAACCTCTTGCACATGGGTGTGGCAGAGATTCATAAGGGATAATATTGTTAAGTGCTTTTGCAAATGCAAATTGCAATGCAAGTGCTAAGTAAACAACTATAAATGCTGAGGAACCAATGTAAAAGTTAGCCTGCTGTTTGGCATTACGCAGACGGGAAATAAGAGGTATTTAAATATAAACGCTGAAACACAAGAAGTCTGTATTATTCCTTCTTCCCGGCTCCCTTCTCTGAATTGCAAATATGGTGCAAATCAGCTGAGTAATGGTCACATTCATAGAGGGAGGAAGGGGGAAGCCACAGCTGCAGGCTGAGGTATGAGTCTCATCTCGTTATAATATATTTAGCATTTTGAGATATACTTCTGCAGGCCTTTCCTCTGAGGATCTCAAAGGCCTTTGCAGAGATAGGCGAACGTGCCTCAGAGCACCTCTGCAAACCACAAGAAAATAGAGAGGAGGAGGAGGAGGAGAAGAAAGAGGGATCTGCAAAGCTACAGTACACGCACAGCTAGGAATCAGAGTGTAAAAAAGGAATTTCTCTAGCTTCCATCCTGCAAGTGAATTTGCAGCACTGCCATAAAATCTCTCGGTGACCCCTTTCACATAGCAAGCCTCTGAGTGTGACCCCCCCCTTATAAATTAAAAACACTTTACAATATATTTAATACCATTATAAATGCTGGAGGCAAAGCGGGGTTTGGGGTGGAGGCTGACAGCTCGTGACCCCCCATGTAATAACCTCACGACCCCCAAAGGGGTCCCAACCCCCAGTTTGAGAACCTCTGCCCTAGTGCACCCCCCCCAGTGCACACACACTCACACACACACCCCAGTGTGCACACACACGCACACCAGTGCACGCACTCTCACCCCCCCAGTGCGCACCCCCCCCAGTGCGCGCGCACACACACACACACACACACACACACACACACACACACCCCCCAATGCGCACACACTCACACCCCAGTGTACCAATTACCAAGAAATCCAACCAACGTTTGTATCTCCTGGCACCCATTCAAAACTGCATTGTTGTTTCCAAAGAAGCTACTGAAGGCAGCTTTATGGGATTGTGATTAATTCTGCTTGCTTTTTCCCAAGAAGTTGCCAAATCTCTTATTTGCAATTCCCTCCTCCCACTTCTCCCCAGCTCTGATCCATTAATAGAACCTATAAAAAATAGATCTGTTACCTTTGCTGTTACCAGAGGATGTTACCAGGGATTTTGTGAATAGTTGAAATATCAAAGTATTTCCAGCAAGGAGTCTCCCTTTTATACTCTTCTGGAACGTGTCGTCAGCCCAGCTCATTGGCAACAGTGTCCCTGGGATCACAGCCTGTAGCCAGTCAGAGTGGACTGATAAAACAACAACACGAAACTTCACCAGAGCATATTTCTAGTATAGCTGTGGTGATGCAAGTGGTTTCTACTGGTCCTGCCCAAATATGGCACTTCCTTTCCTGGAAATCACATGATCTTCTTGAAAGTAAAAGTTTCATTTCTGTTAAGCTACGAGGCTCTCCGAAGGCGGAAGGGTCCACCCAATCTGCTGAGCAAATGTTTGCAAATGCTACAATCAACAGTCTCAGGGTGCCCTTCCTCGGGATCCCAGGCAGGGACTTCTCCAAAGCTGTTTCTGCAGCACCAGTACCTCCTCCAGCCTCATTACTGGGCACTAAAATTTTTTTTCTTTCTTTCTTTTCTTTTTCTTCATATAAGATTAAATAAAACTGAAAATGGGAAGCTTTTTATATCTATAGCTGTATCGATATCTAATTTATACAATGTGTCCAATGTGTTCCCAGAATAGGAACTTTAATCAGAAATCCCGGGAAACGGAGATGGAAAGGATATATTAGATCCTCTAGGCACTTCATTGCAGGATTGTTTCTTACGTCATAAGTGTTACTCGGCTGTCTGGTGCGGAGTTGTTTTACATCTCCTGAACATGGGCCTTCTGTTATTTCCTGTATCCCTGAATGGAAACTCTGAAGGAATTTTAGGAAGCGCTGAAGGAAACAGATGTGCCGTTATCCTGTATTAACTGCCTCAAAACTTTAGTAGCACAGAGTTACGGTTGCCCAGTGCTGCCTCATGACCTTCTAGAATGTAGCAGGCAGCTAAAGCTAAACCTCTGAAAACCGGCACATGAAAAGTTAATGTACGCACGACCCCTGCAACACAACCTTAACCTGAAGCCTGAAGCTGATCATCGCCACTGCGAATGGGTGGTAACAAGTAGACGTGAAGAATAAATAAGAGATTGTGCTGTTGTTTGTGTTGCATTCCAGATGTGAATTCCAGCATTTATCTGCATGCACTCCAGCTGCATTCATGGCCTTATAGGTAGCTGTACTGAATGGTGGAGGGATTAGTTGGAGCAGGCTGGCAGAGCTGACAAGAGATGCATGTGTACTTTGAGGATGGTTTGCCTTAAAATATAATTTTGTGTCAGTCAGTCAAGGCTTTCCCCTGCCCATGTGATGTCATCAGCGCTGAGAGACCCCCCCCCCAGTTATATGCAGTCTCCTCACCACATGCCACATCTTCCTCTAGCAGCAGAGAGTGAGGACCATTGCTTCTAGAGCCTATCTACATCATACGTGCCTCTACCAGAAGGGGTCGCTAAGGAGCAGCATACAGCCTGCTATTTCAAGACACTTTCTATTTGCTCATGGGATGACAATAGTTCATTAGACTCCCAGCCCAGCCTGCAGCCGTTAGCCCGTGTGCATTCTGAAAAAGGGTCAGCGTTGCTCTGTTTGGAAAATGTCCTTGCTTCACAGCACATCCCAGTGCAGCCAATGGCTACCATGCAGGAGCAGAGCTGGGTGAATGATGCAAAGCACTCCCCAAGAATATGGGTTTGAATTTCTTAACCAATTCACTTCAGCCTTACTTATGCCCTTTTGGTGTTTGTGTCTCCTGCTGCTCAGTCTGTATTATGTGCCCCCCTCTGTTGCATGAGCCTGCTACAGCTCCCAGCTAAGGGGGTTGTCCTTTAGCCTAAGCTGCAGGGGCTCATTCTCTAGCGCTGGAGGTGGTGTTGTCAACCCCCAGTGACAGACCAAGGTTGCTGTTACCTTTGCTTTCTGCAAATATTCACGCCATCGAGTTTTGCTGGCACGAAGGTTTGCGGAATGTGACTATTAGGGTCGCGCATAAGATGAGTCATGGAAATGGAATGTTTCATTTGCAGTTGCTAGAATTCATGCTGGAAGTGCTCGGATGCTCACCCACTCAGGACACGGAATACCATGTGGCTTTTGTGACCAATCCGTACCAAGCAGCACAAGCATGGCCACTGAGTGCTCATGATTAATGCAAGAACTTAGAGATGATTCATTAATAGAGCAGAAGAAATCGCAATCTGAGCATGAGCAGAGAAAAGATCTTACGTTCCCCTGGTAGGTTCCATAATGCAAATCATTCACTTGGCCCAAGCTCCAATAATTCAGGGACCAGCTTCACTCCCAGATCGCAGCCCCTGGTTACAGTAAGCCCACATGCAGCAGAGGTTGTGACCCCCTTACCCCCCTGCACCAAGTAATCAAAACTAGCTGCTGGAGCAGCCCGAAAAATGGATGGAGCCAACCAGGGGCGAGACAGGAGAGACACGGATTCAGTTGTAAGCTGTTCAGGGCAGGGCTGTGTCTTGGTCTGTTTGCAGAGTGATTTGCACAATAGGGGTCCCAAGCTGCTTCCATATTGTAAATAGTAGTAATAATAATAATGATTCAGTGCTTCTCGCATGCAGCCTCTGCCTGGATTTCTCAGCTGCCCTCCCTGCAGGGGTAAATCTTCCCACTCCAGTGCAACTACCCCTGCAGACACACCCCTCATGTCTGCAGGTGGGAATCTGGGCCCTAACTGGGCAACAGGGCACCAGCAAAGCAAGCACGTGCTTGGGGCAGCCCATTTGCAGGGGCGGCAGGGATCCAGCATGGGAGCTGAGAACCAACAGGGGGCCCTGGGAGCTGTAGTTCCTTGGTTAGCTCCCTGCCTATAGAGCCAGTCCTGGAGCAGGGAAAGAACTACATTTCCCAGCATTCCCTTGGCCACTACCAACAGGAAAGAGGGGGAGTGAGTGAGGAAGCTGAGACCTCATGCTGCAGCCTGCTGTGAATGGAGAGCTGCATTGGGAAGGGTAGGGATACCATATTTTAACAATCAAAAAATAGGACACTACACGGGGGAGGGAGGGTAGCCCCACCCTGTCACCATCCACTCCCTCCGACTGCCCCCCACATCTAAGCCCCACTGGTCCTCGTCCCCTGATTGCCCCCTCCCAGGACCCCACCCGCTATCTAAGCCTCCCTTCTCCTTGTCCCCAACTGCCCCCTCCTGAGACCCCCCCAACTTCCCCCCTAGGACTCCACCCCCTACCTTTCCCCTGACAAACCCCTAGGACTCCCATGCCTATCCAACTGATGCCTGTCCCCTGACTGCCCCCCCGAATCCCTAACCCATCTAACCCCCCCTTCTCCCTGCCCATGATTGCCCCCCTGAACCTCCGCTCCATCCAACCCCCCCTGCTCCCTGTCCCTTGACTGCCCCCCCAGAACCCCCTACCCCTTCTCCAACCCCCTAGCCCCCTTACCGTGCCACTCAGACCAGCATGTCTGGCTTTGCGCAGCGCCAGACACGCTGCTGCATACATGCTGCCGTACTCCCCTGCGGAGCCACAGCCCCTCCCTCCCCCCAGCACCTGCCTTCCAGATTTGAACACCTTAAAATTCAGGAGTGCTCAAGCTCAGTTTGGGCAGCTGTTACTTCATTTCTCCCAAATCAAATATACTGATCCACTGTAACTTGCTGTAGAAAAAGTAGGATAAAATTGAGCAAGAAATGCTTCCCAGTGGTTATTAGGACTGGAATTGCTATTTTCAACAGCCATTGCCTTTTTTTTGTTTGTTTGTTTAAAAGGAAGACAGTGATATTGCATTGGCAAATTCCCCATAGAAAGAAAGAGTGGAACAAAAGAATAATAAAGGCACCTCAACTTTTCCTCATTTATGTAGGACAGTCTTATAATATGCATCCAGATATCCTCCAATCACACAAGCTGAAAATTGTTCCACTTTACTGCAGTTCTGTAACCATATGGGAACCAGTCCTGTCTGTGTTCTGTGCACATCTAAAATTCCTGCTGAATGACCTGCCGTGGGAGCGAGTTACCAGTGACCCAGGGCTGCGGCGGAAGGAGGGTGTAGGTGTGTGGGGGAGGAGAGCCCAGGGCTGGGGCAGCAGGAGGTATATGTGGGGGGCAATGGTGGGGGGGTAGGGAGGAAGCCCAGAGCTGGGGCGGCAGGGGGGTGCGGGTGGTGGGGGAGATCCCAGGGTTGGGGCGGCAGGGGGGTGTGGCGAGGAGCCGAGGGCTGGGATGGGGGGCAGCCAAAATTTTTTTTGCTTGGGGCGACAAAAAACCTGGAGCCGGCCCTGCTGGGCAATAGTATTTTGCTCTTTATTGCTGCATCCCCCGGGTGAGATATGCAGTGCTCACAGCTTTGCCACCTCTCACCTCAGTAACTAGGCAATGAAATGTCTTCATGGACAGTCTGCAAGGCTGGATTCCTGTGGGGGAGGTAAGTAAGTGCTCTGTCTGACATAGAAGATTAACTCGCTTTTGTTACCGCATTCACAGCTCAGCATCCCTTAATGCCCCCGCCCTCCGTGCTGCATGACGATGATGGACCCAGCAGGCAAGTTGATATGATGCTTTGGCCCTTACGATATCTTTGAAGATCCCCACGCTCCCTGTGGCGGTTTTTAGATGTACTCAGCTGATTTGAGCTCCTGGAGCACAGGCAGGCATGTCCCCGGGGGCCTAAACCGCATCAGCAGGATGTGCATTAAAAACCCATTCAGCTGCCGCTGTGCTGGACATGTTGTAGAGCCGTCTTGGAAAATTGGTATGAAAATGGACCAGACCGGGCACAAAATTGAAAGGCTGGACTTGGTGTAAAGGCCCTGAGATTTGGGTTCATTCCGGCTGTGCTACAGATTTCCTGTGTGAGTTTGGGTAAATCACATGATCGCTGTGTCTCAGTTTCCCTGATGTGTATTAATGGGGATGCTTCCTTTCTCCCACTTTTTGCCTGTCTTGTCTATTTAAACCGTAAGCTATTCAGGCCAGGAACTCACTCTTTGCTGTGTTTGTGCACAATGGAGCCCTGATTCTGGCTGAGGCCTCTAGGTTCTTCTAGGACAATACAAATAACAACAACATTCGCAACGCAGGTGATTGTAATAGGCCTGGTCTACACTAGGAGCTTATATCGAATTTAGCGCCGTTACATCGAATTAACCCTGCACCCGTCCACACCAGGAAGCTACTTAGTTCGAAATAGAACTCTTTTAAATTCGACTTCTGTAATCCTCGAAAACGAGAGGAGTAGCGCTAAATTCGAAATGGCAATATCGAATTAGGCTAGGTGTGGATGGAAATCGACGGTAATAGCTCCGGGAGCTATCCCACAGTGCACCACTCTGTTGACGCTCTGGACAGCAGTCTGAGCTCGGATGCTCTGACCAGCCACACAGGAAAAGCCCCGGGAAAATTTGAATTCCTTTTCCTGTCTGGCCACTTTGAATCTCATTTTCTGTTTGGACAGCGTGGAGAGCTCAGCAGCACTAGCAACGATGCAGAGCTCTCCAGCAGAGTTGGCCGTGCAATCTAATAGAAAGAGGGCCCCAGCATGGACTGATCGGGAGGTCTTGGATCTCATCGCTGTGTGGGGCGATGAGTCCGTGCTTTCAGAGCTGCGCTCCAAAAGAAGGAATGCAAAGATCTATGAGAAGATCTCTAAAGCCATGGCAGAGAGAGGATACAGCCGGGATGCAACGCAGTGCCGCGTGAAAATCAAGGAGCTGAGACAAGGCTACCAAAAAACCAAAGAGGCAAACCGACGCTCCGGATCCCAGCCCCACACATCACGTTTCTACGAGGCACTGCATTCCATCCTAGGTGCGGCCGCCACCACTACCCCACCAGTGACCGTGGACTCCGAGGATGGGATATTGTCCACGGCCGGTTCCTCCTCGGAAATGTTAGGTGACGGGGAAGATGAGGAAGGAGATGAGGAGGACGAGGCAGTCGACAGCGCTTGCACCGCTGATTTCAACGACAGCCAGGAGCTCTTCATCACCCTTACCGAGATCCCCTACCAACCGTCCACAGCCCTTACCCCGGACACCGAATCAGGGGAAGGATCAAGCAGTGAGTGCTTTAAACATCTAAACATTTCATTTTAACATAAGTGGAATATTTATATTGTTAAGAATGGGCTTTTCAGTCACTCAGTTAAACATAGAAACTTTTATTTATAACAAAACAGGAATAATAACTATATCAGTAATTTGTTGTTCATGATTTAGTTGGCTTAGTAAACTTTTTTCTACTAACTATGTATAGAAAATCAAGTACTGTCCGGATATTCATGATTAGTCCACAACACGGCCCCTCCACTCTGTAGTCCGTTATGCTCAACTTAAAGGAAAAGGCGGTCAATGTGCCCGGGAATGGACAGACAGTCCTCCTGGGATAGCTCCGCATAGCTCTCCTGGAGGTACCGCTCCAGCATGCGCACGAGGTTCAACGGCA
Source organism: Emys orbicularis (assembly GCF_028017835.1). Taxonomy (NCBI): domain Eukaryota; kingdom Metazoa; phylum Chordata; order Testudines; family Emydidae; genus Emys; species Emys orbicularis. The sequence continues at coordinate 111,420,537 of NC_088686.1, forward strand.
GGGCAATCTTGTTTGGTCCCCCGTGGTAGCACACGTTCCCACGCCATGAGTCCATGAGGTAGTCGGGGATCAGTGCGCGGCACAGCATGGCGGCATATGGCCCAGGCCTCTGCATGCATTCACGCAGCATCCTTCCCCTCTCGGTCTCCGAGATCCTCATGAGGGTTATGTCACACATGACGCCCTGCTTTAAATTAGGGAGGGGAATGTTAGTATTTGGACTGCTTTACAGCCACGCGGTGGAGGCGGCAGAGGGGCAGCATACAGGGATCTTTCCCGGGGACAGCCGCGAGGTGGTGGGACAGGGGCAGAGCTCATGCTTCCCTGATTGCTGCCAGCAGAGAGTGGCCTTGCATTCAGTGCGAAAGGAGCCCAGTGCTACTATTACATGTTTAAGCTGCCACAAGTCTACGGCTTACCATGTTTTCCCGCAGCAGAAGTAGAGGTGTCCTGCAACGCTTCTCTGATCGCAACTGCAGGACCCCAGACACATAAGGCGAGGGCCGAAAATTCGACCTTGTCCTGAGTGCGCATGTGAAAGGTGCAGTGCATGGTGTTGTTCACAGAGAAAGACTATGCTCTTTGTTAGCAACTTCATTTATCTGTCTCAGGAATTTACTCCCTTTTTCCCATTCCAACAGACACATCTGCGACTGTCTCCCAACCCAGCCTGGCATCACACTCCCAGAGGCTAGCGCAGATTAGAAGAAGGAAGAGAAAAACTCGTGAAGACATGTTTTATGAACTTATGGAGTGCTCACGAGAGCAGGCAGCCCAGACGACACAGTGGAGGGAGAACTTGTCACAAATGCACAGAGCAGTCATGGAACGGGAGGAGAGGTGGCGCCAGGAGGACCAGCAGGCTACTCAAACCCTGCTTGGACTAATGAGGGAGCAAACGGAGACGCTCCGGCGCCTAGTGGATGTTCTGCAAGACCGGAGGCAGGAGGACAGAGCACTGCTGCTGTCTATCTCTAACCGCCCTCCCCCGCCACCAAGTCCCACACCCCCCTCACCAAAAGTACAAAGAAGGAGGGGCGGCAAGGGCCGTTAAAACTGTCAGTCGGCCACTGCACACTGCTGCAGCAATGGAAGGCTCTCGTTCCAAAGTTTGAAAAGTCCTTTCCTACCCATCTCACACTAGCCCATGTCCAAGTTTCCTTCCCCCCCCCCCCTTTTCATGTGCGGTTCGTAATAAAACATCGGTTTCTGTTAAGTACTGTTTCCGAGAGTGTCTTTTGGAGGTGATTCTGTCTGAAGGGGGGGAAGGGGTTTGTTACTTGGACAGGACAGTCACCTGTAGCAGGCTACAGAGGCGGGGGCAGGTACAGCATCAGGACACATACACAGCACAGTCACCAGTTACCCTGGTCAGTCTGGGAGGCGGTTTTCTTGTTCTGGGGTGCGAGGGGGTTGATCTGTGACTTTGTGTCGGGGGAGGGCAGTTAGAGATCCTATGCCGCGGTCCTTATCCTGGATCACAGAGCCACGCAGCAGGGGATCTGTTACCCTCCGCCCCCTGCCAGAAAGTCACTTGGCCGACACATACATCCAGTCCCGCCCAGGACTGCTGGCAGGCTGCGTTGAAACAACCAATGCAGCACTGCGGAGCCTGTCATTCCCGGACTTTAGAAGCATCATTTGCATCAAAACAGTAAGCCCGCCCCCCGCCACAGTCTGCGTCCCCGGTTTAAAACATTCCCGCGAAAACAGTAAAAAAGAGAACCTTGTTCATTAACAGAACAGAACAGATTTTATTTGTTGGGAAGGTGGGGAAGGGGGTATGTAACTTGGAAGGATAGTCAACAGTAACTGGGTAAAGAAACGGGGGCAGGTTCAGCATCTGTGTCCACAAAGTAAAAAGTCACTGGAGACCCTGTTCAGTCAGGAACCTGGCTTTCAAAGCCTCCCTGATGCACAGTGCGTCCCGCTGTGATCTTCTAATCGCCCTGCTGTCTGGCTGGACGTAATCAGAAGCCAGGCTATTTGCCTCAACCTCCCACCCCGACATATAGGTCTCCCCCTTGCTCTCACACAAATTGTGGAGCACACAGCAAGCAGCTATCACAATGGGGATATTGGTCTCGCTGAGATCACAGCGAGTGAGTAGGCTTCTCCATCTGCCCTTGAGACGGCCAAAAGCACACTCCACCACCATTCTGCACTTGCTGAGCCGGTAGTTGAATAGTTCTTTCCCTGAGTCCAGTGCGCCAGTGTAGGGCTTCATGAGCCAGGGCATTAGCGGGTATGCAGGGTCCCCGAGGATGACTGTAGGCATCTCCACATCCCCAACAGTTACTTTGTGGTCCGGGAAGTAAATACCTTCCTGCAGCCGTCTACACAGACCAGAGTTCCTGAACACCCTAGCGTCATGAACCTTGCCAGGCCATCCAACGTAGATATTGGTAAAACGTCCCCGATGGTCCACCAGTGCTTGCAGCACCATGGAAAAGTAGCCCTTCCGGTTGATGTACTGGCTAGCCTGGTGGTCCGGTGCCAGGATAGGGATGTGAGTCCCATCTATAGCCCCACCGCAGTTTGGGAATCCCATCTCGGCAAAGCCATCTCTGATGAGCTCCACGTTTCCCAGGGTCACTACCTTAGATAGCAGTAGCTTGACGATTGCCCTGGCTACTTGCATAACAGCAACCCCCACGGTAGACTTGCCTACGCCAAACTGGTTAGCGACGGACCGGTAGCTGTCTGGCGTTGCGAGCTTCCAGAGGGCTATGGCCACTCGCTTCTGGACAGTCAGGGCTGCCCGCATCCGGGTGTCCTTTCGCTTCAGGGCAGGGGACAGCAACTCACACAGTTCGAGGAAAGTCCCCTTCCGCATGCGAAAGTTGCGCAGCCACTGGGATTCATCCCAGACCTGCAGCACTATGCGGTCCCACCATTCCGTGCTGGTTTCACGGGCCCAGAATCGCCGTTCAACAGTATCAACAAGACCCAGTGACAGCGAGATGTCCTGGGCGCGGGGTCTCATGTTCTCAGAGAGGTCGGAGCTAGTGTCCGACTTCATGCCGTCACGGTAGTGCCGTAGCCTCCTCTCATGATTGATCTGCAGCTGCCTCTGGTACAGGTGGAGGAGAAGCTGCGAGGCGTTGAGAACTGCCACAACTGCAGCGATGGTCGCAGCGGGATCCATGCTCGCACTGCTGTGGCGTCCGCGCTGTCAGTAATCAGAAAAGCGCGCGAACTGATTTCCCGCCGGCGCTTTCAGGGAGGGAGGGAGGGAGGGCTTGAGTGACGGACGGATGACGACAGGCGCCCAAAAGCACCCTCGACACATTTTTTTACCCAGAAGGCATTTGGGGCTCGACCCAGAATTCCAATGGGCAGGGGGGACTGCGGGAACTGTGGGATAGCTGCCCACAGTGCACCGCTTCCAATGTCGACGCTTGCCCCGTTAGTGTGGACTCACAAAGTCTCACAAAGTCGAATTACTGTCCTTAGTGTGGACACACACGTTCGACTTAGTAATATCGATTCCACATAGTCGAATTAACTAAAATCGAAGTACTCTCGTAGTGTAGACAAGGCCATAGAAGGAAAAAGATGTTTTACCTGCCAGTCAGAAAAAAAAATTAGATGCCCTGGGCGAAGATGAATAAACGTGGCAAGTTTGCTTTATATTATATGTCCGCAGGGTCTGAGAGTGTTAGTATATGAATGCATCATTTACTTTAAAGAGCATCCATTGCTGAAGGCAGTTCTGTGATACTAGCGAAGTCCTTGATGAGCCCTGTCCAGAGCATCTCTCAACTTGTCAATCATAAAACAGGTCTGTCTATTTGGGATGTAAACTAAATTGACCTTACACTACTGCTGCTGTCGCCTCCTACTAGAAGGCCCTTTGCTCCCTGGGGCCGATCCTCAGCTGCTGTCAGTTGTCACAGCCCCATTGCAGTCAGTGGAGCTATGTCATTACATTCCCATGCTGCCCTCTCTTCCACATTCCTCCCACAGGCATCTCTACAGAACGTCCTTCCTCCCCCCCCCCCCCCCCCCCCGACCATCTGGCTCATGGCAAACCCATTGTCCCATCATCACGCCCTCCCATCCCATCACTTCCGATCCCAGTTGCTCCCACCCCGCCCTCTTCCCCATCACAGGACCCAGGAACAGGAAAGAATGTTAATACTTAAAAAAGTTTAGGGGTTTTATTTTCATTGCCAGCCTACACGCTGCGGGGCTCGTTTAACCAGCTGTGAGTGGAGGGGCAGACCCCTCATTTATTACAAAGAATGCTGGAGCTGCAGTAAGCTTCTGCAGTCGATCTCCAAGCCTGTCGGTGCTCTAGCAACGGTTTTGGATTTTCCTTGGATAGGGGAGTTTCCCATTGCTATGCAGCTTTTAACCCCATCCAGCCACCATTCTCTCTTTGAGACTGCAAACGAACAGTAACTCTTTCAATCCAGGCAGGGGATTCAGGGTTTTTCCTGGTAGCTGAAAATTCCCATGAGATTTTCCTTTTTTTGAATCGAATGTAGTTTCCCAGGATTCTTAATAATAAGATCAAGAACATTATTCTTATGAAGCTGCTCTAAACGTAAGCTCTGCTGTCCTGGGGCCCTGGGAAGCAGAGCCCAGCCCTAGGGCAGTACACGCTGGCTATGCCTGTCTGATTCACACTCCACACTGGGGGCTGGCAGCAGAGCTGATGCAGAGCCTTTACACCAGTTCTACGTGGGCTGGGGAAGCCAGCTGTGCAGGGGGTATTCTCAAGGGCTGGCTTCCACATACATTAAGCTCCCTTTATGCTGCCAGAGTGGCTTAAAAGGGCCTCAGGATAACTGAGAAGCACAGGCTCTCTGGTTTCTATTCTCTCTTCTCAACACTTCAGAGAACATGTCCCCAGAACTCCTGCTCTCGTACCAAGAATCTTTCCCAGGGCTGCGGCTGCTGCTGCTTCCCTTTGTGGTGACCTAAAAGGAGAATTCTTCCCTAACATTAACTCCTTTGCAGGCTATTGGTGCATTCCTCCTCCCCCTCCCTCCACACTGTCCTGGCTCAAATATTTCATCTGCGTCTACTTATCCTGCCACAGGAGATGAAATGTCTTTATAATGGGGAGCTGGGGGTAGGGTGACCAGACAGCAAGTGTGAAAAATCGGGACAGGGATGGGGGGTAATAAGAGCCTATATAAGAAAAAGACCCAAATATCGGGACTGTCCCTGTAAAATCGGGACATCTGGTCACCCTAGCTGGGGGGGAACCCCTCTGTCTGTCTTCCCATTTCTGTATAGCTCTTTTCACCTCTGGATGGCAGAGCACTCTGACAGCTGCATTACACGGGCAATTAACTAACTAAGGCAGCTGGAAGGGAGGTGAGGGTCATTACCCCTGATTTACAGATGGGGAAACTGAGGCACAGAGCACTATCACTTGCCCAAGCTTACATGGCAAGTCAGTGGCAGAGCTGGGACTAGAACTCGGAGGCCAGATTCAGATTCACCCTGGGGGAGCAAGTGTGACTCCCTTGCAGCTGCTGCAGTGGAGGGGGGGCAGGTGGGATTCACCCGATGGGAGCCCAGGTGAGATATTGGAACAGTACATCTTCCCTCCATCTGGCCTGGCCTTGGCTGCTTTGGGGCTAGCTCTGGGGTTGGCTTGTGGCTGACTTCGGACTCCTCAGCAGGGTAATGGTGCATCCTTGCTTCTCTGCATCCTTACTCCTCATTGACTTTCTGAAGCCGAGGACCCATTACTGTGCATTGAATCTGGCTCCACGGGTAAAGCAGGCTCCCCAACTTCTGCTCTGACCACACACACAATACTCGCTTCCCTTGTGGATTGCTGCTGGACCTGATTGTCGCACAGCAGTCACACATGGCTTGCAGGACACGTGACAAGTCCCCAGATTACTTGATCCTGGATGTTTGTACCCTGACGTTGTTTTGGGGTGTAATGACACTGCAGCTTCATGGCTCAGTACTATCGGTGTTGTCTTATGATGCCAAAATTCATGGATTCCAGACCTACTAGGGTGGTCAAAATGTGAGGTGCTCAGCCTGCTGGTGAGCATTGCCTATGGACCTCAGTAGAATTATTTTGTTCTACAGGAAAAAACGCTAAGTTTAGCCACCCTGGTGACTCCCCTCATTCCGAAATAAGGTATTTGAGCCCCTGCTCCATTAAAATCACACCACTGTAGAAATGGCAGGTGTGATCCAGGGATAAGGTTCTGGCTGGGGCACAAAGACACAGCACAGATTCTGTACAGTTGCTTCTTCCCAAACACCGCATGTTTGCGGCTTGGACTTTGCTCCAAAAGCCTCCACACTGGGGTTTAGAGTTCTAGATCTAATCTTTCCACAGAAGCTCTGTTGGCAGCACCAACCTCGCTGTGTGTGCGCGGGGGTGGGGGCGCAGTCACGTAATGTGGCAGGAAGAGTCATGGCAAGTGTTAGCACTGTGGGAAGTGAGAGCGGCAATAACCACTCCTGTGCACCATGTAGCACCTGGGGATCTCAGAGCACCAAACAAACAGCGAGTGAGCCTCACAGCACCCCGTAGGGCAAGTCACTCCTACTACCCCCATTTTACAGCAAAGGAAAGGGCCAGATGGTGCCATTTATCCACTGCCCTGTGCTGGAGGCGGTGCTGAACCACCCCTCCCCAGGGAGAGCTCAGGGAGGTACAATCCATTCCTGAGCTCCCTGGCATGCAAGGGGGACACGTGCACTGCACCATCCCTTAAGAATGCAGCCTGCCCCACTCCATGGACTGGTGCAAAGGGGGGCAGGGCCATGGCCCTGCATGGTGGGTTCCGGGGGAGAAGTCTCCTTGCACTCTCCTGCCCATCCTGTGCCGGGGCCGGGGAAACTGGTCCCTAAATGACTTGCCCGTGGTCACATTGCAAGTCAGTGGTGGAGTTGGGAATGGAACCCAGCAGCTGTCTCCCTGCCCCTTGCTCTAACCATACCACCATGGGCGGCGCGGGACTCCTCCATTTGGGGAGGCTGTGGCCCCACCTGCCCCTTCCCCTGAGGTCTCCCCCCTCCACCTGCCTCTTGCAACTCTTCCCCTGAGACCCCCGCCCCACCCGCCTGCCTGCTGACTGGCCAGCTGGCCTGCCCCTCACCACTTGCACGTGCCTCTTCAATCCTACCCCTGAGGCCCCCATGCTGGCAGAATGGGGACGGGAAAGGGCAGGGCCTCTGGGGGAAGAGAACAAGCGGGAGCGGGGTCTTGGGGTGGACTGTGGGAGGGGCCACGGCCCTGGCACCCTTTCGGCGGCAGGCTGGCTGTTTAGGGAGGCTTAGCCTGCCCTGGCCTTTTGCACCTGCCACGGCCACGCATGCATACTACCTCTCTTGGCCTAAGAGAAATTGAGATGCTGAAGTCCCCAAGCAGGGGAGAGGAAATACTGAGTCTCCTCTATGCCATGGGAAAGCGGGGCAGTTAGGCTGAAGAAGAGTACAGCCCAAGAGAGGTTTGGGAGGGGTTCCCCTTCTTGTTGTTCAACAATAGCGTTTATATTAGAAGAATGCAAGGAATCTCTGATGCCCCCCACACAGACAGCTCTAAGCTCTCCCACTCTTCACTGCAGGAGGTGGAGCTGGGGAAATTAGTTCCCTCTGACCCAATACAAAGAAATAGAAACTATAAACTTGGAGGCAAGAGACAACCTGATGAAAGGGGAACAATGTTAGCCCAGACATAATCAGAGGGAAGTGATTCCTGGCTTCGCTGTGACACAAATGTCCCTGGATGCTGGCCTGCACTTATGCAAGCAGACCCACACATGGCATTAACCCATTTAGCGCTGCACCACATGCAGCTACCAATGCTGCTCGGAGGTGGTTTACAGGAAGAGGGTCTTGTGTGACATGGGATAAGTAGATGGATGGGGAAGTTGCACTTTCCAAGGGCATGAGCCACAACAAAACTGTAGCATGGAATATGGACACAGTAAAGGTCTCCCGTGTATCCTGATAGTCAGGACTACCCAGGTGTTATTTTGGTGCAAGCCAAAATGCTAATTCTTCACATTTACAATCCTTAAAACCCTTGAAAACACAAATCACTCCACACAGCACCTTTGTGAGCCAGGTTGGTGGTGGTATTATTCCTATTTTACAGATGGGGAAACTGAGAAGGAAAGTTGAAATGATTTGGCCAGTGCTCCAGAGGAAGTGAGTGTCAGCGCAGGGCATAGACATTCCTAGCTCCCAGTCCCGTGCTCAGAACACTAGGCCGTGGATCTCCCTCGCAGCCAATGCGAGTCCAGTTAAAATGTACTCAAGTACAACAGTGATGGGCACAGTGTAGTTCACTAGTTAGAGAGAAGCCAGTCCTAGTCCAATTAATACGTTACACGTGTACTAAAGGACAGCATGCCACTGCTATAATACAGTGCTTCTCTTCTGCTGTGTGTGTGAGGGGTGCAGCTAACCCAAGTGTTTGGGGTGCTTTCATTTTCTTGAAAGCAGAATTTGTCAGTGCCAACAAAGCACAGGGCAGCGAACGCTGTCAAGCCTATTGGCTGTTGACAAGCCATGTAAAAAATGCCCAGTATTCAAATACACTTATCACAATGACTTCAAGATGGGAGGATCTGCAGGACTTCGGGGACTGGTAATGGGCCTCAGTCTTTCATTGCCACAAGCTCAAGTCTAGACCCGGGCAGGCCAGCAGTTTCCATTGGACAGTTGTTCATTGGCCAGTGTGAAATGAGCCTAGTTGTCTCCTTCTAACTCCTAGTGGACCAGCCTCCGCAGCTGGTGCTAATTGGCCCATTTACCAATAGTCTCAGTCAAGTGGCCAAAGGTCAATCTTTCAGTCAGTCTGATGTCACCCCATACATGTAATTATCAGGGAGGAGTAGCAAGCTCCCGGACCCCCAATCCTTGCTGGGGAGGAGTTCACTTGTCTTACCCTTCCCCTTTAAAACAGGCCCCAGCTCCATAGTAGGACTCTCCAGGCCACTCAAAATGGCTGCCAGCATCTGTCCCTGGTTGAGAACTTCACCAGGGGAATCTCCTAGAGTGGTAAGTGTTGTGAGGTGTGATGGGTACCAGTTACCATGCCATGCATGTTCCTAGCACAGGTATTTCCTTTCACACATGAGGGAGGGAATAAGAGAGCAGGGTTGTGTTGCCTGTCCCAGAAAGCACAAACCCCTGGTTTTGTCTGTTAATTGGTAGCATTCCTGGTCAGTTGTTCTGCCAAGTGAAGGTGGTTACCCATTTGCTGCTCAGACATGCAAGAGGAATTCTAACTTAGATCCCTTGAGAGCAGGGTCAACCTAGGCTTCTCAGGGCCCTATGCAAAGAAAGACATGTGAGTCCACATCCACCTTTTCTCCTCCTCCCCCATGACTCTTTATCCACCCTCTCATTTGGCCTGCTGTGTCCTCCCTTGCTATGTGAGTGCAACGCTGAGCATAGAGCGCAAGAAGGACAGATGCAATCCTTGCTCCATGGAGGGAAGTGGGGGCTAATCCTTGGGCTGGCTGCATGTAGGGAGGGGGGTTCTGTACCACTTTGTAAGATCCTGCGACTGTTCATTGGGAAGTAAGGATGAAACCTCCTCCAAACCTTGTGGCCATGGGGTCATTGTCTGCATCAGATACCTGCAAGCAAACTGTGTAATCTTAGAATGTTCCAGAGCTCAGATGTTAGGTAAGAGCTCTCTCCTTCCCTGGCAACAGCTCTTGGTTAATTTGACAGCTACCATGTGCCACATAATTATATGCCCTTGCATGATAATGGGAAAACTATGTAGTTCCTGCAAGTACTCTAAGTACCAGATGCTGTAGCTTTGACCCAACCTTCAGGGAAATATAATAAAGAGCTTGCGAAAGAGGAGCTAATTAGAGACTCTTGCTTACATCTCCATCAGGAGAAAGATGACTTTAAACCCCTCCTGTCCCTTTTCCACCCAACACTAGCACTGCAGACCAGAGGATGAGAGGGGCTTTGACTACTACATGTGATGTATAATGGCTTATCCACTGCCATGCCTGTGGGGGTGCAGCAGGGTGTGAGCATACAGGATCTGCCCGCCTGATCAGTGTGCAATTATGTGAGTAATCTGGTTGGAGGAGGAGCTGAAGGTGATGATGAGTAAAGAAAATAACACCCAAATTGAGAATGGTAAGAGCCATCTGCAGCCTGACAAGCAGCAATATCTTTCTAAATGGTTGATGTATGTTTATAAGGGATCCTCCTCCCTACGGTGCCCATCCGTTCGGCTGCTGCAAGCAGTGGCCAGTGAGGATAGGCTGCTCCTGTCCCCAGGAGCTCCGTGTATTTACAGGCGTGGAGTTGAGGGTTCCGTTCAGACACACATACGCATCCCCCTCAATTTTCAGAGTGGTAGCAGTGTTAGTCTGTATCAGCCAAAAGAACGAGGAGTACTTGTGGCACCTTAGAGACTAACAAATTTATTTGGGTATAAGCTTTCGTGGGCTAAAACTCACTTCAGTGTGGCATGGTCGAGTGCTGCAATGAATTGCTAGGCAGTTGATAATGGCATCTTGTGCAAAGAGTTCCATTTTATTTGCTTTGCTCTGGTGAGTAAAGACGGGGACTGGAGAGATCTCACAGTGAAGACGGGGCCAAACACTTAAAATGGCAACACCTTATTTTGAAGATTGTAGATGGGGTTTTGCTGCCCACTGAGTCCATGGTTTAGGATTACATGATCGATCATGGAGTAGATATAAATGGGATCCTCCTGGATTTCATCAGCTCTTATTTGTCCTTAGTCTCTTATTCTGATGTGTCTCAGTACCTCAAGGGGTAGGTGGATTAAGCCTTATTTGTAGCCCTGATGGTACAAAGAACTCTAATTGGTGACTTACGGATATGTTTCTATGACTTTTGCTTTCTAGGCCAAGCTGTCTTAGAAGTTACTTCCTTGATCACATTTGTAGTAAGAGTTGCCTTGCTGGGGAGATTTGATGATGCATTCAGTCTAAACCAACATGGCTAAATACTCTGCTGATATAGATTGGTGCAGCTCCAGTGAGGTTAATGGAGCTGAAATAGTCTCCACCAGCAGAGAAACAGGTACCACCTGTTAAATTCGAGTCCATTAACTCTTATTTCTTAGTGCTGGATTGTTGCCTCTTGCTCTGGGAGGATTCATGTTAGCCACCTACTCTGTTGTACCAATGGCAGGAATGTGTTTCTCCTAATTCCACAGCAAGCCTCTGTGCAGACAATGCTTTAGGTGCTTCATTCTTCTGTATATACTGAGCCTTGCTCTGACTTCACCTCTCCACTGCTGTAAATAAACTCTGTGGGTTGATCCGGGCAGTGGTATGGTCACACCTCATTATACAGGGTTCCAAGCAAAAGAAATCTTGCCAATGCCCCAGCAAGCTGGGGCAAGTGCTTGGTACCTGCAAATAGGTGACAATTCTGGGAGTCCAGTAAAGGACTGCCCCTCCCTCAGTGCACCAATGTTACTATGAAGACAAGTAATCCCTTAATTCCTGACCAACTTAATCCCTTCACAGCTAATCTGAGGTGCTCAGTTAAAACTGTGATGTGGGTGGTTATAAGAACCTAGGTCAGCCTGGCTTGCTGTGCTTGTCTCCAGAGCAGCTGGTGGCCTTTGGAACCGAGCTTCTGGTCACTCCGTTAGAAAAGGACACTTCCCTGAGGGGCCCATTTAGTCCTTCAACAATGAAGATGGAAGGGTTAAAAGTAGCGCCAATGAAAGAGATGAGCAGACCCTCTAAACAAGATAGGCATTGGCAGGGCCGCCGAGAGCGGGTTCGGGCCCCGGTGAAAAAAATTTTTGGGCCGCCCAGCCAGGGCAGACCAGCTAAACAGGGCCGATGAGAGGGTGGGGAAGCCGGGCCCCGGGTCCCCTTCTGGACCGCCAGGCCCCGGTAAGGCAATGAGAGGGGGAGGAAGCCGGGCCCCAGTAATTTGTACTGGCTCCCCCCCCCTCCCTCGTTGGCCCTGGGCATTGGCCTTGAAGACTGTTGCAGCTGTATGGGGGAGGAGGAGAGTTCACTAAAGAAGTTATTCCTGGGATTCAAGGATTCTGCTATCAAGAGTCTAGTTTCTGGAATCTGTGTTTAGAAGGGGAGACACTGAAAACAGTCTGTGGATAATGTTATACTAACCAGTCGTGCCTCCTATGGAGGAGATTACAATAGCTATGCCTGGGGAAGGAGGCAAATGGGTGAGACGTACTTTCCACAGAGTAGCTAAAGACCTCAACTTAATTTGGCCCAGACAGACTGCAAATAATCCCTGTTAAGAGGTCAGAATTTGGACCTGGGAGTTTAGATCAACATGGTGCTGAACTTTAGTAGACAACAGGATTTCTCATGTCTGGCTCAATCCTGCAAGGTGCTGAGGACTCTGGCCCCAGTCAGCGAAGCACTTAAGCACATACTTAACTTTAAACATGGGAGTAGTCCAATTGACTTGAATGAGATTACTCATTTGCGTAAAGTAAGCATATGCTTTGCTGGAGCCCTTACTGTAGATCAATTTGTTCCCTCTGAACGGGCTCTGGCTGGTAACCTATCCCACTAGGCTTCTGGCATCCATGTGCCAATGCAAAAGGCTCTCTTGTCAAGTAGGAACATGGTCAACCAAATGCATGGCACTGCTGTGGTGAAAGGAAAGAGGTGGGTGATGCTCATGATTTACTCTTATGATTTACATTTAACCATACTCCCCCCACCGTGCGCACGCGCACACACACACACACACACTGGAAAAACAGCATTGTTCAGAGTTTCTGAACTGATGTCGTGGTCCTCTGAGAGTATTTGACATGATGTCATATGATTCGATGCAGGAGATGCAGCAAAATGACTGGGTGAGATTTTCAGACACCCAAGTGACTTGGCACAATGGAGTTTCAATGGATTTCTGCTTTTGAGTTGCTTAGGCATTCTTGAAAATCCCACCCATTTTAGGTTTTTGACCAGGGAATATTTCCAAGATTTCTTCATATTAAGGGGCTACTAAATGAAGATCCTGGAGGGGAGAACAGTTCAGTGTATGTTCTCCTTATTAAAAAGACTTGCATGATTTTCCTTGCGGATTAATTCAGGTGGAAGCCTGCATTTGAGGTTAGTCTATTCATCACACACATTGGCAAAAGATCTAGAACAGGGGTTCTCAAACTGTGGGTCGGGACCCCAAAGTGGGTCAGGACCCCATTTTAATGGGGTTGCCAAGGCTGGTGTTGGCCCTGAGCCCCAGCAAGTCTGAAGCCACAGCCCAAGCCCTATCACCCAGGGCTAAGGTTACATGCCCCCCTCCCAGGGCAGAAGCCCTTGGGCTTAAGCTTTGCCCCCCCCCACACACACACACTGGGTGGTGGGGCTCAGGCAGGCACGGTCATTGGTCCCCCCTCCTGGGGTTGTGTAGTAATTTTTGTTTTCAGAAAGGGGTCACGGTGCAATGAAGTTTGAGAATCGCTGATCTAGAAGATTTTAATGGGAAGTAGCTGCCAACAGGAGGTTTAGGTGGCAGAGAACTGCTCCAGTGGAGGGGGAATCACAAAATGTGGACCTTATCTATCAATGCTAATAACTACTGATCTCTTGGGTTAGTTTCTAGGAACAGAGAAGAGACTCAAATAATGCAGATGTGCAGTCCCAGCTCTAAAGAATCCCAAGGAATACTTTAGTTTCTGGGTACTGCCATTTCTTCTCCAGCACGTCAGGATGAGGAACTGAGTTGGACAAAGCAGAACCATTAGTTCTGCAGACTTCTTCTGGGTTGCTGGCCTGTACACTTCTTTGTATACACAGTTGTGTTTGATAACTGCATGCCCATGAATGATCACCTTTTTTAAACTAAAGGCGACCTGCAAAGGTGTGTGGTGGGAATTCACTTGTTTTGGGTTTTTTCTTCTTCTTATAAAGATTTTAATACCTTCCGTCAAAAAGGGTGGGTGGGGGAGGGGAGAAAGTTGGGGAAGTTTCTGCTTGCTTGATAAAGTGGAAATCTGGTCTCTTCTGCCGTTGGAGACATAGTGTAGTTGTGACATCACAAGAAATGAGAGTGAAAGCTAAGCTAATGAGAAGTAATGTTTAATTGGACTGTCTGAAACTGATCTGTGTGTGCTTTTTATTAGCACCTGTTTAAGAGCAACGCTTGAGGAAAGGTAGTCTTTTCTTAAAAATTCATTTCCCCCTTTCTTTTAGTTGAGTTATAACAGCTCACAGCAAACATCACCTGAGACCCCCCACCCCAAGAAATCCTCTGGCAAAACAAGATGAGACTTATATCAGAGGGTTAGCCATGTTAGTCTGAATCTGTAAAAAGCAACAGAGGGTCCTGTGGCACCTTTAAGACTAAGGCCTGGTCTACACTAGGAGGTTATGTCGAATTTAGCAGCGTTAAATCGAATTAACCCTGCACCCGTCCACACAACGAAGCTATTTAGTTCGATATAGAGGTCTCTTTAATTCGATTTCTGTACTCCTCCCCGACGAGGGGAGTAGCACTAAATTCGACATGGCCATGTCGAATTAGGGTAGGTGTGGATGGAATTTGACGCTAATAGCTCCGGGAGCTATCCCATAGTGCACCACTCTGTTGACACTCTGGACAGCAGTCCGAGCTCGGATGATCTGACCAGCCACACAGGAAAAGCCCTGGGAAAATTTGAATTCCTTTTCCTGTCTGGCCAGTTTGAATCTCATTTCCTGTTTGGACATCGTGGCGAGCTCAGCAGCACTGGCAACGATGCAGAGCTCTCCAGCAGAGGTGACCATGCAATCTCAGAATAGAAAGAGGGCCCCAGCATGGACTGATCGGGAAGTCTTAGATCTGATCGCTGTGTGGGGCGATGAGTCCGTGCTTTCGGAGCTGCGCTCCAAGAAACGGAATGCGAAGATCTACGAGAAGATCTCCAAAGCCATGACGGAGAGAGGATACAGCCGGGATGCAACGCAGTGCCACGTCAAAATCAAGGACCTGAGACAAGGCTACCAGAAGACCAAAGCGGCAAACGGACGCTCTGGATCCCAGCCCCAGACATGCCGTTTCTACGAGGCACTGCATTCCATCCTAGGTGCGGCCGCCACCACTACCCCACCACTGACCATGGACTCTGAGGATGGGATATTGTCAACGGCCGCTTCCTCGGACATGTTAGTGGATGGGGAAGATGAGGAAGGAGATGAGGAGGACGAGGCAGTCGACAGTGCTTACAACGCTGATTTCCCCGACAACCAGGATCTCTTCATCACCCTGACGGAGATCCCCTACCAACCCTCCCCAGGCGTTAACCCGGACCCTGAATCAGGGGAAGGATCAGTCGGTAAGTGTTTTAAACATGTAAACATTTATTTTGAACAGAACAGGAATATTAACAATGGGTTTTTCATGATTAGTTTGCCCTAGGCGCTTAACGTTCTAGTCCTTGGCAGTGCAACTACTGCAAAAGAATCGAACAATGTCCGGTTTATCATGATTAGTTTGCCCTAGGCGCTCTACTTTTTAGTCCTTGCCAGTGCAGCTACTGGAAAATAAGGTCTATATGTCCGGGGATAGAGCTGAAATCCTCATGGGACATCTCCAGGAAGCTCTCTTGGAGGTAATTGGAAAGCCTTTGCATGAGGTTCCTGGGGAGAGCGGCCTTATTGCGTCCTCCGTGGTAGGAAACTTTTCTGCGCCAGGCTATCATCAAGTACTCTGGGATCATTGCCTTGCAGAGCATGGCGGCATACGGCCCTGGTTTTTGCAGGCTTTCACGCAGCATGCGGTCTTTCTCTGTGTCAGAAATCCTCATCAGAGTGATGTCGCTCATGGTGACCTGCTTTGAATTAGGGAAATGTTAGTATTGGGACTGCTTGCCTGTTCCTTTACATAACTGTAACCGGCGGTTTACAGCCACGCGGTGGAGGCGGGAGAGGGGCAGCATACAGGGATCTTTCCCGGGGACAGCCGCGAGGGGGTGGGACAGGGGCAGAGTTCATGCTTGCCGGATTGCCGACAGCAGGAACTGGCCAACGCTAGGAGCATTGCTTTGAACGTGAAAGGAGGGCACTGCTATAAATTAAGTTTTAAGCAGCCAAAAGTCTACGGCTTACCATGTCAGCCTGCTACCCGAATTCTGCTGTCCTGCCCCGCTTGTCTGATCTCCACTGCAAGACCCCAGGCACTGAATGCGAAGGCCGAAAATTCGACCTTGTCCTGAGTGCGCATGTGATAGGTGCTGTGCATGGTCTTCTTCACAGAGAAAGACTATGTTCATTGTTCACAAAAATGTATCTTTGTGAGGAATTCACTCCCTTTTTCCCATCCCACAGCTGCGAATGTCTCCCGACCTACCCCGGCATCCCCCTCCCAGAGGCTGGCGCAGATTAGGCGGAGAAAGAAAAGGACACGGGACGACACGTTCTCAGAACTTATGGGCTGCTCCCGAGCCGAGGCGGCCCAGCAGACCCAGTGGAGGGAGAACATGTCGCAATACCAGCGAGCACACAGCGAACGGGAGGAGAGGTGGCGGCAGGAAGACCAGCAGGCGACTCAAACGTTGCTTGCACTAATGAGGGAGCAAACGGACACGCTCCGGCGCCTTGTGGATGTTCTGCAGGACCGGAGGCAGGAGGACAGAGCCCTGCTGCAGTCTATCTCTAACCGCCCTCCCCCGCCACAAAGTCCCATACCCCCCTCACCCAAAGTCCCAAGAAGGAGGGGCGGCAGGGGCCGTGAAAACTGTCACTCCACCCCTGCAGATTGCTCAAGTACCAGAAGGCTCTCATTCTCAAAAATTTGATAAGTCCTTTCCTTCCCGCCTCACCCAAGCCCCCGTCCCAGTTTCATCCCCTAACTGTGTAGTTGCTAATAAAAAATACGTTTCTGTTAATTACTGTTTCCGTCATGTTCTTTTAGAGGAGAGTGTGTTTGAAGGGGGGGAAGGGGGTTGGTAATTGGAGAGGACAGTCACCTTTACCAGGGTACAGACACGGGGGCAGGTTCAGCAAAAGGTCATACACACATTGCAGTCACTAGGCACCCTGGTCAGTCTGGGAGGTGGTTTTCATGTTCTGTGTGTGTGTGTGGGGGGGGCTATGTGACTTTGTGGCGGGGGAGGGCGGTTAGAGATCTTATGCAGCGGTCCTTAGCCTGGATGACAGAGCCCCGCAGCAGGGGATCTGTAACCGTCCTCCCCCGCCACAAAGTCACATAGCCCCCACACACAGAGTCCCGAAAAGGAGGGGTGGCAGGCTCCGTTGAAACAACCAGTCCACCACTCGACCGCTCTAGGAGCAGGAGCCTGTCATTCCTCGAGTTTAGAAGTGTCCTTTCCATCACTACACCCGCTCCCCACCACAGTCTGTGTCCCAGTTTCAACACTTTACCGCGAAATCCGTAATAAAGAAAACGGTGTTAATTAACAAAGTTCCATTTATTTTATTTTTAAAAGTGTGTTGGAAGGGGGGGAACAGGGTGAACGGGGTATGTAACTGCAGAGGATAGTCAACATTAAGTGGGTAAAGAAACGGGGGCAGGTTCAGCTTCTCTTTAAACAAACTTAATAGTCACAGCTTACCCTGCTCACTGAGGAACCTAGCTTTCAAAGCCTCCCGGATGCACAGCGCGTCCCGCTGGGATCTTCTAATCGCCCGGCTGTCTGGCTGGGCGTAATCAGCAGCCAGGCTATTTGCCTCAACCTCCCACCCCGCCATAAACGTCTCCCCCTTGCTCTCACAGAGATTGTGGAGCACACAGCAAGCTGCAATAACAATGGAGATATTGGTTTCGCTGAGATCAGAGCGAGTCAGTAAGCTTCTCCATCTCCCCTTGAGATGTCCAAAAGCACACTCCACCACCATTCTGCACTTGCTCAGCCGGTAGTTGAAGAGTTCTTTTTCAGTGTCCAGGGCGCCTGTATAGGGCTTCATGAGCCAGGGCATTAGCGGGTAGGCTGGGTCCCCGAGGATCACTATAGGCATCTCCACATCCCCAACAGTTATTTTGTGGTCCAGGAAGTAAATACCTTCCTGCAGCCATCTAAACAGACCAGGGTTCCTGAAAACACGAGCGTCATGAACCTTGCCCGGCCATCCGACGTTGATGTTTGTAAAACGTCCCCTATGGTCCACCAGTGCTTGCAGCACCATTGAAAAGTAGCCCTTTCGGTTGATGTACTGGCTGGCCTGGTGGTCCGGTCCCAGGATAGGGATGGGAGTTCCATCTATAGCCCCACCGCAGTTTGGGAATCCCATCGCGGCGAAGCCATCTATGATGACCTGCACGTTTCCAAGGGTCACTACCTTTGACAGCAGTAGCTCAACGATTGCGTTGGCTACTTGCATCACAGCAACCCCCACGGTAGATTTGCCCACGCCAAAGTGGTTCGCGACTGACCGGTAGCTGTCCGGCGTTGCAAGCTTCCAGAGGGCTATGGCCACTCGCTTCCGGATAGTCAGGGCTGCTCGCATCCGGGTGTCCTTGCGCTTCAGGGCAGGGGACAGCAACTCACAAAGTTCCAGGAAAGTTCCCTTACGCATCCTAAAGTTTCGCAGCCACTGTGATTCATCCCAGACCTGCAGCACTATGCGGTCCCACCAGTCCGTGCTTATTTCCCGGGCCCAGAATCGCCGTTCCACAGCATCAACATGACCCATTGCCACCATGATGTTCACGGCGCGGGGTCCCGTGCTTTGTGAGAGGTCTGTGCCCCTCTCAGACTTAATGTCCTCACCACGCTGCCGTAGCCTCCTCGCCTGATTTCTCAGCATCCGACTCTGAAAAAGGTGGATGATAAGGTGCGAGGTGTTGACAACGGCCATAACTGCAGCGATGGTCGCAGCGGGCTCCATGCTCGCAGTGCTGTGGCGTCCGCGCTGTCACTCACCAGAAAAGCGCGCGAAGTGATTGCCCGCCGGCGCTTTCAGGGAGGGAGGGCGGGAGTGACAGTTGAATGACGACAGTTACCCAAAACCACCCTCGACACATTTTTTGCCCCAGCAGGCATTGGGGGCTCGACCCAGAATTCCAATGGGCAACGGGGACTGCGGGAACTGTGGGATAGCTGCCCACAGTGCACCGCTTCCAGTGTCGACGCTTGCCCCGTTAGTGTGGACTCACAAAGTCGAATTACTGTTCGTAGTGTGGATACACACGTTCGACTTTGTAATATCGGTTCCACGAATTCGATTTAAGTAAAATCGAACTACTCTCGTAGTGTAGACATACCCTAACAGAAGTATTGGGAGCATAAGCTTTCGTGGGTAAGAACCTCACTTCTTCAGATGCATCTGAAGAAGTGAGGTTCTTACCCACGAAAGCTTATGCTCCCAATACTTCTGTTAGTCTTAAAGCTGAGACTTGACAGTCTTGATATTTCTAATATAAAAAGAAAGCTGGAACCCACCTGTTCTTTTTGCTACTTAAACCTTACAGGTGATTTCTTTACTTCATAAAGAACAATGGAGCACAAACCCAATTAAAATCAACCCCCCCTTGCCAGTCGCCTTTAAGAGATGGGGTTTGAACAGATGCTTGTGTTTACAATTAAGGGCGTTTTTTTGAACTCTTGGATTTCTGGCATGGCTGTATCTCAGTTTGCCAGGTGGCTTGTTGGGATCTTATTTTCCCACTTCTAAAAACACATGGCATCAGGCCCAAATGTGATAAGCTCAGAACCCCTCTTATGATTTATTTTGAATTCATCTGGTACAGCATGGAGTCTCCCTGGTGCCTTGGCAAGAGCATCCCCCTGCTCCAGGCTGGTGACTGGTCTCCCAAGGAAAATGTTGTAAGTGCCATTCCTTGAGGTCTCTATACAGGACAAAGCTCTTTAGAATATACCATAGGGAGTAATCTGCCCTGGCCCTGAGGAATGGACTAGTTGATCTAATAGATCAGTCCTTTCTCTAATTTCTATGTTTACATAACTAAAAAAAACCCAAACCTGCCAGCTTATAGCTACATCTTTCTGATTGTGTTGATACCACTTTAAAAATCTGCTTTATATGCCAATCTTCCTCTGCTGGGTTTCTGGGTTTATTTTATTTTATTTTATTTTTTTGCTGATGTGGAGTAAAGCGTTTCTGGGCTTGGTTGATTGTTGCCATATGGCTCCATAGCACCATCTTAGCTGGCACAAAGAAGCTGTAGCGCAAGTGTAAGCTGCCCCTCCAAGGAATATACTTGGTGCAGGGGGAAATCTATGCTGCCTCTGAGGCATTCACCCCCCTGCTCCCCTGCAACTCTGAGTAGGGTGGGCCAGAACAGGAGGGCAGCCTGGCTAGGCTGTTCCTATGCCCTGGGGATTCTTCTCCCCTGTAATGGCAACAGGGGCAAGAGGAGTGTAATTTACACCTGCCCTACCCTGTGCCAGGGGCTGAGCCAGCCCCAAGAGATCCTGGGTAGGGAAGGCATAAGGCCCCTTGTCTCTCTCCCTAGCCCAGGCGTGAATCTGTCCCTCTGAGCATCAGCAATGGTCTCCCCCTTTCAGTGAGGGGACCACGGCTCTTGCGCACGTGTTATGGTGCATGTAGCCTGCTTAGCATCCTGTCCCTGCTCCTGCTTCTCATTCACTAGCGGGTCTATGGGACCTCGGCTGCCGCATTCACTCAGTTTGCACTTGAGCCTCTTTCCCCTTCCACTGCTTCACACATGAGTAAGAATACAGTGAAACTGTAGTGAAGCTACCCAATTCCCTTAGGGCCTGGCTGGCTTTCAATACTGTATGAAATGACTTGCAGCTATTTCCTACAGGGGGTTACCAGTTTTTCGGTCTGCTTCCTCTGCTATTTTTTTGTGGTTAGTGGTCACATCATCTGATGTGCTGAAATGGGTTAGAGGAATTTGGGGACAACGTTCTATTTTAATGATCAGTTATTTATATATTTCATGCTTCTTATAGCACTCTGAGCCAACAGAGGAGTTGTCATCAGAGGAGCTTAAAGCCCTTCACAAAAGTTGGAGGTATTGGTTGTGTGCTATAGACGAGGAAACCGAGGCACATGGAGGCTATGTGACTTGAGTCCTGCACAGTAAATCAGTGGCATTTTGGAATAGAACCTACATCTCTTGAATCCCATTCTCCAATCATTAGAATCCTTACTTCAGGGGTGGCCAACCTGTGGCTCCGGAGAAGTTCTTCAGAAGTTAATATGTGGCTCCTTGTATAGGCACCGACTCGGGGCTGGAGCTACAGGCGCCAACTTTCCAATGGGCCAGGGGATGCTCACTGCTCAACCCCCTGGCTCTGCCACAGGCCCTGCCCCCACTCCACCCCTTCTCATCCCCCCCCTTCCATGCCCTCACTCTTCCCCCTCCCCCCTAGAGCCTCCTGCACACCACAAAACAGCTGATCAGGAGGTGCGGGGAGAGAGGGGGAGGCACTGATCAGCAGGGCTGTCGGTGGGCGGGAGGCACTAGAAGCGGGGTGGGGGGAGCAGATGGGAGGTTGCTGACGTATGACTGTGGCTCTTTGGCAATGTACATTGGTAAATTCTGGCTCCTTCTCAGGCTCAGGTTGGCCACCCCTGCCTTACTTTCATCCTGTCTCCCATTGCGGGTTTAAATTTACCTTCTCACACCTGTCCTCCATGTAATCTATGGATCAATGGGACACAGTCCTGAAGTATTAAATGCTACAGTGCTGGTGATCTGAAAGGCAGGAAGACAGGCTTCATAGGCTACGGCTACGCTATTGAAATTTGACTCCCATCGAGTACAGGCTGGTAGGGCTGAGGGCTGTTGTGACCAGATGGCTACAGGGTGTTCACTATTTTAGATGAAGTGAGTTGAACGGTTATATGAAGTGAGTCTCATTTCAGAATCTAGCGGACAGGAGTCCAGGTCCCCTAAATCAGTTGGACAGAGATGTATGCACATTGAGAGCTGGCTGGCTCTGGATCTGATGCTGCAATCCTTGAATTTCAAGAATTTAAAATACTTGGATTATATTCCCTAGTCTAAACTGAAGTGCACCAGGATTCTGTTATCGTTTCACATCCCTGCTTCTCCCACCTGGAAAACACTGGCCATTTTGTCAAGGTGCTTTTCTAGCTTTCTCAGTCTTCATCGTGTGCAAAGGTTCTAGCAGCTTTAGTGTAGGATGCCTGGATTATTCACGAGTGGCAAAGCTCTGAGTGCACTTCCTAAACGAGTGCCAATACAATTGTTCTGCTGCATTCTGCATGTGTTGCTTGAGATTTTCAAAGCCAACTACAAGGAGATTTAACCATACAACTTCCCTTAAAATAGGAATTTCGTGGCTGAATCCACTAAGTCAGTGGTCCCCAATTTGTGGGGCATGTCCCCCTGGGGGGGTACAGTGGAACATTCAGGGAGGCGCAGCCTGGGCCAGCCCCCACAGGGGGGCGGGGAGGGAGTACTACCTAGCTTCAGTCCCACCCCTAGCCCCAGCTCTGGCTCCAGCCCCAGCCTTGACCCCCTGCTCCCAGCCGCAGCCGCAGCTCCTGCCCCCCCATCCTGGCTATGGCCCCCCGCTCCCAAACACGGCTCCTGGGTGGGCATGACCAAAAAAGTTTGGGGACTACTTCCCTAGGTGGTTTTGAAAATCTCATCTTTTTACATATATTTGTGCATGTGTCTCTAGAGTTGCCAATTTTGGTTGGATGTATTCCTGGGGATTTCATCACATGATATAATCTTTAATTAAAGATTAATCTTTAATTCCTGGAGACTCCAGGCCAATCCTGGAGGGTTGGCAACCCTATGTGTTTCTGCTTGTATTAGGTAGGCAGGTATCCTAAATCAAAGCAGTAGCTCATGCTGAGGCTTACTGAGTGCCTTATTATAAATGCCTTCTGTTAGGGTCATAAAGGACATTTGATACCAAAAGCAAACTGATCCTGACATTGCTGAGGTTAAATTCTCTACTTCTGCTGATCCAGTACAGACAGCGACAAATTGCTTAGACATCTGCATCAAAGTGCAACTTGCTGGTCTTGTGGTAAACTGAGCTTCATGGAAAAATTCTAGGGGGAAATCAGATCATGGGTAAAGGCTATGAGAAGGACGTGATCCATTGCCCATTGAAAAATCCCTGTTGAGTGACTTTTGGATCAAACCCCACATGTGTAACTTTGTTTCAATGTGTGCTCCAAGGAACAGAAAATTCCCACGCCCGATAACCTTCCAAGAGGAAGAGATACTGTGCCTCAGGCTGAGGGAGCAACTCACCGTCACCTCAGACCAGGGGTGGGCAAACTTTTTGGCCCGAGGGCCACATCGGGATTGTGAAACGGTATGGAGGGCCGGGTAGGGAAGGCTGTGCCTCCCCAAACAGCCTGCGCCCCGCCCCCATCTGCCCCCTCCCACTTCCCGCCCCCTGACTGCCCCCCTCAGAACCCCTAACCCATCCAACCCCCCCTGCTCCTTGTCCCCTGACCGCCCCCTCCTGGGATCCCCAGGGACCCCACCCCCATCCAACCCCCCCTGCCCGCCCCCTCCTGGGACCCCCTGCCCCTAACTGCCTCCCGGGACCCCACCCTCTATCCAACCCCCCCCAACCCCTTTCGGAATGTGGCCCTGTGAACATGGGCGGAGGACTCTGGAGGAGCAGGGGCAGCCGCGCAGCCGGAGAGAAGCGGCGGTTTCCCCTTCAAAGCGCTGCTTCTCTCTGGTTGGCTGCGCGGCTGCCCGGTGCTCCTCCTAATTCCTCTGGCCGGGTTCCCCGCGCTCCCGCCACCCGCACCGCCTGCCTGCTCCCCTGCCCCCGCAGTGCAGCCCCTCCCCCCCGGGGGGGGTGCACCGGTGCTGAGCTACCTGAGTGCCCAGCCCTGGGTTCCCCTGTTGTTGGGGGGGGGCCGTGCCAGGGCACCCTGTGTTCACTTGTAAATCTGCCCCTGAGCCGTGCTGCCCGGCCGGAGCCAGCCACGCCGCCGCGCTGCCGGCACGGCAAGCTGAGGCTGTGGGGGAGGGGGGACAGCAGGGGAGGGGCTGGGGCCGGCTGGGAGCTCAGGGGCTGGGCAGGACGGCCCCGCAGGCCATAGTTTGCCCACCTCTGCCTCAGACTGTCTGCTATGTTATTACAAAGCATCAGCTCCAGGCCAGGTTCTCTTTCAGACTATTAGGAGTATACATGCACCATGCTGCTGACAACTAACTTTCCATGCTTCAAGTGGCACTAGTGCCCCTGGTACTCTGTACCTATCCAGAGATGCTCCACACACTCACTGTCAGTACCTCTGCATTCAAAACAGTATCTATTCAAACGCTCCTCTTGGCCTACATCTGCTGCTATTGACTTCAGTGGAAATTTTACCGTTGACTTTAACTGGAGCAGAAATAGGCCAAGGCTGGGCACCTTTGATGATCCAATCCTAGAGCACCTGCAGTATAGGATGCTTTTCGCTTAGCATGAACCCCACGACTTCCCTCTTCCCTAGACGTCAGAACAAATGTCCCCCACCGCACTTCTCAATGGAAGGCCTGTTTGCATGACTGGGGAGCAAAGGTCTCCTGTCCCAGGAAGCAATGGGCTTAAAGTGCAGCAAGGGAGGTCTAGGTTGGACATTAGGAAAAAGTTCCTAACTGTCAGGGTGGTTAAATACTCGAATAAATTGCCTAGGGAGGTTGTGGAATCTCCATCTCTGGAGATATTTAAGAGTAGGTTAGATAAATGTCTATCAGGGATGGTCTAGACAGTATTTGGTCCTGCCATGCGGGCAGGGGACTGGACTCGATGACCTCTCGAGGTCCCTTCCAGTCCTAGAATCTATGAATCTATGTTTGAGGAGCACACTCCACAGACCATCGTGGCCAGTGTTTGCTTCAGAGCCTAGTGATGTGTCATGCAGGCAGGCTTGAGTGGTCAGAATGGGTTCAGGTAAATCTGAAAACCTGCCCCCTCCCACCGCAAGCTACTGCCTTAAAAGCCCTTCCCTCCTGGGCACTAGATACACTATGCTAATTCTGCCTTCCACCCCCCAAAAACCACACTCTTCTCCCAAACCTCTCTGCCAGGCCTGTTAGGTGGGGTTAGTCCCAGGGGGCAGGAGGAAATATGTTCCAAATAGCGTTTGTGGAGGGAGGTGAGGGAACGCTGTATGGAGACTGTCTCTTAAACATGAGTGGGCTGAGGGGGAGCCCTTCATACCCCATCCAGGTCTGTGATAAGGTAGAGATGACCTGGGAGAAGAAGGTTGTGTAGCCCTGTGGCTACAGGCATAGCAACATTGTCTGAACTGGCCCTGTGACGAAACTGTGTGTAACTGGCTGCAGTGTGATTGTAAATGAGCTATTCGCTGGTTAGGTTAGGTTAGTTTTCATGCTGTCGCTTGGACAGCATAGGAGTCAGTGAATGTGTTATGGGCCTCCTTGATGTCCTGTCCTGTGCCAAATGGAATATGTTACAGGGTATGAGGCCTGTAAGGGAAAGAAGTCTGATGCCATCCAGTCATCATATTTTAGGTCTTCCAGGAGGGTCTCTTACATCCTGCATTCATAGGGTCAAAGTCAAAGATGATTTTCTCAGGAGTGCTGGTAGGCATTTGGAACAGATACCAATATTACCTTAGAGTGGTGGACCTGTGTAGTTTGAAAATGGATCTCTCTGTTCAACTTGAATTCATACCATTTGTTTTTGATCATTCGGAGATACTTCATCGGAATGGTGTTCAACTTTAAGTTCTTTCTAGTAGGGGAAGCAAAAGTGGATGGGAACCTGGGAGGCAGTGACCATGAGATGGTCGAGTTCAGGATCCTGACACAAGGAAGAAAGGAGAGCAGCAGAATACGGACCCTGGACTTCAGAAAAGCAGACTTTGACTCCCCCAGGGAACTGATGGGCAGGATCCCCTGGGAGAATAACATGAGGGGGAAAGGAGTCCAGGAGAGCTGGCTGTATTTTAAAGAATCCTTATTGAGGCTGCAGGAAAAAAACATCCCAATGTGTAGAAAGAACAGTAAATATGGCAGGCGACCAGCTTGGCTTAACAGTGAAATCCTTGCTGACCTTAAACGCAAAAAAGAAGCTTACAAGAAGTGGAAGATTGTACAAAAGACCAGGGAGGAGTATAAAAATATTGCTCAGGCATGCAGGAATGAAATCAGGAAGGCCAAATCACACTTGGAGTTGCAGCTAGCAAGAGATGTTAAGAGTAACAAGAAGGGTTTCTTCAGGTATGTTAGCAACAACAAGAAAGTCAAGGAAAGTGTGTGAGGAAGGCAACCTAGTAACAGAGGATGTGGAAAAAGCTAATGTACTCAATGATTTTTTTGCCTCTGTCTTCACGAACAAGGTCAGCTCCCAGAATGGCAGCTCCCGCTGGGCAGCACAGTATAGGAGAAGGTGACCAGCCCTCTGTGGAGAAAGAAGTGGTTCGGGACTATTTAGAAAAACTGGACGAGCACAAGTCCATGGGGCCGGATGCGCTGCATCCGAGGGTGCTAAAGGAGTTGGTGGATGTGATTGCAGAGCCATTGGCCATTATCTTTGAAAACTCATGGCGATCGGGGGAGGTCCCGGATGACTGGAAAAAGGCTAATGTAGTGCCCATCTTTAAAAAAGGGAAGAAGGAGGATCCGGGGAACTACAGGCCAGTCAGCCTCACCTCAGTCCCTGGAAAAATCATGGAGCAGGTCCTCAAGGAATCCATTCTGAAGCACTTAGAGGAGAGGAAAGTGATCAGGAACAGTCAGCATGGATTCACCAAGGGCAAGTCATGCCTGATTAACCTAATTGCCTTCTAAGAGGAGATAACTGACTCTGTGGATGAGGGGAAAGCAGTGGATGTGTTATTCCTTGACTTTAGCAAAGCTTTTGATACGGTCTCCCACAGTATTCTTGCCACCAAGTTAAAGAAGTATGGAATGGATGAATGGACTATAAGGTGGATAGAAAGCTGGCTAGATCGTCGGGCTCAACGGGTAGTGATCAATGGCTCCATGTCTAGCTGGCAGCCGGTTTCAAGTGGAGTGCCCCAGGGGTCGGTCCTGGGGCCGGTTTTGTTCAATATCTTCATTAATGATCTGGAGGATGGCGTGGACTGCACTCTCAGCAAGTTTGCAGATGACACTAAACTGGGAGGAGTGGTAGATGGACTGGAGGGTAGGGATAGGATACAGAGGGACCTAGACAAATTAGAGGATTGGGCCAAAAGAAACCTGACGAGGTTCAACAAGGACAAGTGCAGAGTCCTGCACTTAGGACGGAAGAATCCCATGCACTGTTACAAACTAGGGACCGAATGGCTAGGAAGCAGTTCTGCAGAAAAGGACCTAGGGGTTACAGTGGATGAGAAGCTGGATATGAGTCAACAGTGTGCCCTTGTTGCCAAGAAGGCTAACGGCATTTTGGGCTGTATAAGTAGGGGCACTGCCAGCAGATCGAGGGACGTGATCATTCCCCCCTATTCGACATTGGTGAGGCCTCATCTGGAGTACTGTGTCCAGTTTTGGGCCCCACACTACAAGAAGGATGTGGAAAAATTGGAAAGAGTCCAGCGGAGGGCAACAAAAATGATTAGGGGGCTGGAGCACATGACTTATGAGGAGAGGCTGAGGGAACTGGGATTGTTTAGTCTGCAGAAGAGAAGAATGAGGGGGGATTTGATAGCTGCTTTCAACTACCTGAAAGGGGGTTCCAAAGAGGATGGATCTAGACTGTTCTCAGTGGTACCTGATGACAGAACAAGGAGTAATGGTCTCAAGTTGCAGTTGGGGAGGTTTAGGTTGGATATTAGGAAAAACTTTTTCAGTAGGAGGGTGGTGAAGCACTGGAATGGGTTACCTAGGGAGGTGGTGGAATCTCCTTCCTTAGAGGTTTTTAAGGTCAGGCTTGACAAAGCCCTGGCTGGGATGATTTAGTTGGGAATTGGTCCTGCTTTGAGCAGGGGGTTGGACTAGATGACCTCCTGAGGTCCCTTCCAACCCTGATATTCTATGATTCTATGATTCTTAAAGTCGGCCAATCACAGGTGAAATCACAGACGCTCTCGACTGGGTGACTGCCACTAAGATGACACAGCCTGCAATGTGTTCAGAATGGAGAACCAGAAGAATTTTGGTCTTACCCCCAATTAATTTTCAGACTAACTCTTGCTACTGAACTTTCCAGGGTTTTAAGTGCTGCAACTAGTTTTTCTGTAGATTTGGCAACTAGCACTGGGTGAACGGCAAACAGCTGGGCTTAGAGTTGGGCATTTCTCTGCACTCCCCTCTGCAAACTGAAATCTGACCTAACTCTTGAATGATGTGGGAGGGAAATGACTATCCAGTCTAGAGGTTGGTCTAAATCAAAATCCTTGACCCAAATATTCTGAACTCTGGTGACATCTGGTTCTGAGTGCCTCAGACGCCCACATCTCTAAGGACTGAACAAAACCCTGGCAACAGACACCCCAGAGCTAACAATGTCTAGATACAGCCCTGGATAGGCCAATCTCTCATAGTTGGGAGCTAGTGAACAAAGATTAAGGGGGGACAGTCCTGATAAAGCAGTCAGCCAGCAGGAATGATTGCATTAAAATGCAGCCCTCACTTTATTCCTGCCTATCACATTGACTGAGCCTCAGACATGGTATGAATCTTTACTGGGGCAATGGAAAGAGAGATGGGGGAACCTGTGTAATGGGATCCTGTCTTTGGGCTTTTCTTATGCTGAGACTTAACTGATCTCACAAAATAATGATCATCTTTCCAGGTCTGTTTTATGTGCTCTGCATGTAGGGCTGGATCCCACTCCCACGAAAGTCTTAGACTCACATTTATAGATGAGTTGGATCGGCCCGTAAAACGGTCAATGTGTGACATGCTGCCAGCCACAGAAGATGGTCACTGTGCTAGATGCCGTCCTCAATAGAGGATGAAGGAGGTGTAGTGGCCTAATGTACTTGGTCAGTCAATTTATGTCATCTCTCTATATTGAGAGGTAAGGACGTGGGGGTTTCCTTCCATGAGAGAGGTGCTTTTTTTTTTTTTTTTTTTTTTAATCATTGGAAATTCTGAGTAGGGGAAGAGGGTGGAATCTCATTCAAAAGGAAACTGTTGCCTAATCTTGTGAAAGCAATGTGTATGGTGCAGCTACATTGTGCCTGAAAGCTCTGCTGACCCAAGTTTCTTGACTGAGGGTTTTGGCTGATACTTGGCAGAGCTGATTCAAGCAGGTGTCCCACCCCCAGCGAGCGCGGATCTGATAGCCGTGATGAGGCACACGGACAGGAAGCTCTTTCGAAGCCAAGAAGGGAAAAGTGGCCTGTGGTGCTGACCACAAACGACAATATGTTCAGTCAAGGGTATGGCAAAAAATAAAACAACCTGCTGACCAGGGTTTCCTTCCATTCAAAGACCAATCAAATTGTGCAGAGATATTGGTAATTTCCCCCATGATAGGCAGAGGGAATGAGTGTACTAGAAAGAGGAAGCTTTACAAGCCCTACAGACTGCAGCTGGCTTACGGTAATTCTCTTTTGGTTCTCCAGCATGCCTCTAGCTGGTCTGGCTTAGGCTGGTCTACGCTTAAAACTAGGGCTGTCAATTAATCGCAGTTAACTCACGCAATTAACTCAAAAAAATTAATCGCACCATTGTTAAACAATAGAATACCAATTGAAATGTATTAAATATTTTTGGATGTTTTTCTACATTTTCAAATATATTGATTTCTATTACAACACAGAATATAAAGTGTACAATGCTCACTTTATATTATTTTTATTACAAATATTTGCACAGTAAAAATGATAAAAGAAATAGTATTTTTCAATTCACCTCATACAAGTACTGTAGTGCAATCTCTTTATCATGAAAGTGCACCTTACAAATGTAGATTTTTTTGTTTTGTTACATAACTGCTCTCAAAAACAAACCGATGTAAAACTTTAGAGCCTACAAGTACTCAGTCCTTGTTCAGCCAATTGCTAAGACAAACAAGTTGGTTTACATTGACGGGAGATACTGCTGCCTGCTTCTTATTTACAATGTCACCTGAAAGTGAGAACAGGTGTTCGCATGGCACTTCTGTAACCGGTGTTGGAAGGTATTTACATGCCAGATATGCTAAACATTCGCATGCCCCTTCATGCTTCGGCCACCATTCCAGAGGACATGCTTCCATGCTGATGATGCTCATTAAAAAATAATGCATTAATTAAATTTGTGATTGAATCCTTGGGGGAGAACTATATGTCTTCGACTCTGTTTTACCTGCATTCTGCCATATATTTCATGTTATAGCAGTCTTGGATGATGACCCCAGCACATGTTTGTTTTAAGAACACTTTCACAACAGATTTGACAAAACACAAAGAAGGTACCAATGTGAGATTTCTAAAAATAGCTACAGCACTCGACCCAAGGTTTAAGAATCTGAAGTGCCGTCCAAAATCTGAGAGGGACGAGGAGTGGAGCATGCTTTCAGAAGTCTTAAAAGACCAACACTCAAAGGTGGAAACTACAGAACCCGAACCACTGAAAAAAAGAATCAACCTTCTGCTGGTGGCATCTGATTCAGATGATGAAAATGAACATGCGTCGGTCCGCACTGCTTTGGATTGTTATCGAGCAGAACCTGTCATCAGCATGGACGCATGTCCTATGGAATAGTGATTGAAGATGAAGGGACATATGAATCTTTAGCGCATCTGGCACATAAATATCTTGCGACGCCTGCTACAACAGTGCCATGTGATTGCCGGTTCTCACTTTCAGGTGACACTGTAAACAAGGAGTGGGCAGTATTATCTCCTGCAAATTGTAACCAAGTTTGTTTGTCTGAGCGATTGGCTGATGTAGGACTGAGTGGACTTGTAGGCGCTAAAGTTTTACATTGTTTTATTTTTCAATGCAATTACTTTTTTTACATAATTCTACATTTGTTAAGTTCAACTTTAATGATTGCCTCATACAAGTACTGTAGTGCAAATTGAAAAATACAATTTCTTTTGTTTTTTACAGTGCAAATAATGGTAATCAACAATAAATATAAAGTGGGCACTATACACTTTGTATTCTGTGTTGTAATTGAAATCAATATATTTGAAAATGAAGAAAACATCCAAAAATATTTAAATAAATGGTATTCTATTGTTTAACAATGCAATTAATCGCGTAATTAATCATGATTAAATTTTTTAATCGCTTGACAGCCCTACTGAAAACATTACAGCCACACAGCTGCAGCGCTTCAGTGTGGGCACTCACTACAGCGACGGGGGGAGTGTCTGACCCTGCGTGCCCTGCCCACCCTCTGATCATGATTTCAGAAATGAAGAGTCATTTTGAAAAAAGACCGTGGCAATAGTGGCAATTTCCAGAAAACACTGGCCCTGCTCCTCAGGGGGTAGCTTCCGGAGGCTGTGCTTTTGCATAACCGGAGGTGGGGAATTGCATTCTCCTCCTCCTAGAGATTACGCTTGACACTGTTTTTCCCCACGCATCTATTCTTGTCTCGTCTTGTCTTGTTCAGTTTAGTCCTTTTGAAGTTCATAATGCTTCCCAGGGGTCACATCCCATCTCTTGACCCTGTGTGCCCCCACTATGCATTGCCTCTGATCGGCGCTTCCAGAAATGAAAGGTGATTTCAGAAAAAAACGCGGCAATTTCCTGAAAACACCGACCCTCGTCATTAATATTATTGTGTGATGTATGTGCCGTTAGCGTGGAAACAATGATGTATGTTTGCTGAAAATATGTTCCAAAAATACATTTGGACCAAGCAATCTGAGGAGAGCAGATAAACAAGCTTGTCATAGATAAAAGAATGTTGTTTCCCCCCTTTGCCAGTGTCTCCAGTGTAAATTGAGCAAGGTAAAGCCAGAGACAATGGAAGTACAGTTACATCTAAAGTAAACAGAGCAATCAAGCTAACAAGTTGGGGAGGAAACAGCTTAGTGAGCGTAGCAGGGGAGCCGAGTCTGCACCCTCAGGAAGTTTTCCTGGCTCTTGAGACAATGCACTCAGGATAATATAAGGCAGCGGTCTCCAACCTTTTATGCCCAAGATCACTTTTTGAATCTAAGGGCCACCCAGGATTTACCCTGCCCCTTCCCCGAGACCCCACCCCTTCCCCAAAGCCCCGCACCACTCACTCCATCCCTCCCCTCCGTCACTCGCTCTCCCCCACCCTCACTCACTTTCACTGGGCTGGGGTAGGAGGTCGGGGTCCGGGAGGGGGTGCAGGCTCTGGGCTGGGGCCAAGGGGTTCACAGTGTGGGAAGGGGCTCTGGGCTGAGCCTGGGGCAGACTGTTGGGGTGCAGGAGGGGGTACAGGGTGCTGGCTCTAGGAGGGGGTCAGGACTGGGGCTTTGGGTGCAGGAGGGGGTTTTGGGTGCAGAAGGGGGTATGGGGTGCTGGCTCCTGGAGGCAGCTTAGGGCTGGGGGTTGGGGTGCAGGAGGGGGTTTGGGGTGCTGGCTCTGGGAGGGGGCTCAGGGTGGGACTTGGGGTGCAGGAGGGGGTTCAGGGTGCAGGAGGGGGTATGGAGTGTTGGCTCCAGAAAGGGGCTCAGGGCTGGAGGTTGGGGTGTGGCCTCTTGCCGGGCAGCACTTACCTCTGGTGGCTCCCGGTTGGTGGTGGACGCAGCGAGGCTAAGGCAGGCTCCCTGCCTAGCCTGGCCTGGACACTGCTCCCAGAAGGGGCCAATGTGCCCTGTGGCCCCTGGGAAGGGGGCGGGGGGGCATGTGGCTCTGCGCGCTGCCCCTCTCTGCAAGCTCCCCGCAGCTCTCCTGACCAATGGGAGCTGCGGGGGTGGTGCTTGCAGGCAGGAGCAGCGCGCAGAAAGCATCCTTTCTCTCTCCTACGTTCCTTAGGAAAATGCTGGCATTAATAGCACCACCCTCTATGCTGGCTGCTGTAGTGGGGGAGGGTGGGGCAGCTGGGCTCAGCTCCCCTCATTTCCCTCCTAACACCCAATACATAGTCCTAGCATCCCCACCCCTCCTCCGGAGAGTCCGCAGCAAACAGTAGTGGTATAGACTGAATTCCCAAACTGCACATTCCGGTTTGGCAAAAACTAACTCAGCTCCAGCTACTGCCAGAAAGGATGAAAGCTCACCCAAGCTGGCTGTGCCATCCAAACAGGGTGGGGAGCAAGGGGTAGCTGCCTGATGGGTGCAGGGAGGCGGTGACTGTGTATAATGATCAGGAGTACCTGCTGGGGGGGGGGGGGGGGGAACGGGTCATAGGCAAGGAGGGAGCTGTGTTGACCTGTGCATGTGCTCTGTCACGTATGGCCTTACAAACCTTAGCCGTATCCCTGTAACCTAACTCCTAAGCAACTTGTCATGTAGAAATGGAGTCTCTTACACTAAGGCTCAGCACACTGAGAATCGTGGTAGAGGGGACTCTGAATTGGAATCAGAGCATTAGATTGTGCTGAATGTTGTTTGTGTTGCCTAGAACCTCGGGATGAGGGCTGGAGGAATCATCATATAAATAAGAACTGCCCCCCAACCATCGCCTAAAACACAAATCAAAACTGAACACTTTGGGAGTCTTAGAAATGTGCGGTTTTGTTACTTTCACTTTTCCCTGCACTTTCTGGTTTACAGTGGCCAGCGGAAGTAAGATTCTGTCCTTGTGATAATTTGGTCAGAACTAGAAAGCACTGGGGATATCTCATTAGAAAGCCTCGTCCTACGAGCTTTGCAGTCTGATATTACTAGAGCAAAGAAGTTAGCCTGAAAGAAAGAACAGTATAGCCTTTGTATTACACTTGCTTCTGAGCTAGGGCCTATTGTATGGAATGTATGAAGGCAGGCTGACAAGATGCCAACGCGAAGTTTAATTGGCCATGAAAGAATTGCCGCATTCTTCCGTAACCTGAATCCTATTACTATGAGAACCATTTCAAACAATGACCTTACAGGTGGAGTGGGTTAACTTCCATCTGGTGTGAGGATTTAGAAACTGCCTGCATTGCTGATGCCCCTTCTGTAGGATTTGTTAGTCGTGTCCCCAGCTGTCCTGGGAACTGCAGCAATTTATGAGGCCACGGCCCCTGCTGGACCAGGCAGTCCCTACTGCTTCCTATTCAGTTCGTACGGACAGTAGAACCTCAAGAGTTACGCACACCTCGGGAATGGAGGTTGTTCAGAACTCTGAAATGTTTGTAACTCTGAACAAAACATGATGGTTGTTCTTTTAAAATCTTACAACTGAACATTGCCTTAATACAGCTTTGAAACTTGACTATGCAGAAGAAAAATGCTGCTTTCCCTTTATTTATTTTTTTTAGTAGTTTCCATTTAACAGAGTACTGTACTATATTTGCTTTTTTGTGTGTGTGTGGGGGGGGGTGGAGGGGTTCGTCTCTGCTGCTGCCTGATTATGTTCTTCCGGTTCCAAATGAGGTGTGTGGTTGACTGGTCAGTTCGTAACTCTGGTGCTCATAACTCTGAGGTTCTACTGTACTTCAATGGAGATGATGCAGGCCTGGGATTCGGGGCCACCCAGGTTCCTTGGTAGGTGAAAGAATGCACTGTTGAACAGGATGCCACTCTGGACTCAGATGCTTAACATTTAAGGCCCTGATCTCAGACCTCTCGAAGTCTCCCATTGACCTCCATGGTCTTTGGATCAGAAGACAAAGAGAGGGAGCAGGCAGTCCTGGTAGAGACACATCTCAGTGGCTGGTTAGAGGGCACTGCCCCACCACTCCTATTGGCCCTGTGAATTCCAACATATTTAGCTGCCAATACTGTTTGATAGCTCTGTATCTAGCTTGGTCTTGATTCAGTGTAAGCCTTGTTGGGCTGCTTCAAGTGAAACGGAGTTCAAAACTGCAGCAGCCTCTTGGTTTTTTAAGGTTGAGGCAAGGAGCTGAAGTTATCTCATCAGTTCCAAAAAAGGGAAACACTGGAGAATCTGGGACTCTCTTGTCAGTTTAAGGCAGGGCTGGCTCCAGGCACCAGCGAAGGAAGCAGGTGCCTGGGGCGGCCAATAGAAAGGGGTGGCATGTCCGGGTCTTCGGTGGCAATTCGGCGGCGGGCCCTTCACTCCCTTTCTTCTTCTTTGGCGGCAGCTCAATCAGGTGGGTTTTTTTTTGTTTTGTTTTTTTTCTTCGCTGCTTGGGGTGGCAAAAAAGCTGGAGCCGGCCCTGGTTTAAGGGGAAGTGTGTGGTTTCTGTGTAGGAAGTATATGACCATTACATATTCACCACTGGCGCTGAAGTTGCAGAGGAAATGGCCTCCCATTAACTCATGAAGGAAAAGTAGAGAGCTCTAAGACTAGACATTGAAATAGATGAGGGCAGTTGTGGTTAGGTGCTTGATCTAAACGGTCTGATACCACATTCACAGAGTCTTTCTGAAGACTTGAAACCTTAGGACAGGGCTGGCCAAAACCTTTCTATTCAAACTACTTCCCCCTCTCTTCCCCCCCCCCCCAAAAACTGGGTTTTTGATTAAACAGTTTTTGGGGGCAGAAAATGTCTGTGCTCCTCAAACTTTTTTTAAAAATGAAAAGTCCAAAATTTTCTGCAGGAACATAAAAACAGCCATACTGGGTCAGACCAAAGGTCCATCTAGCCCAGTATCCTGTCTTCCGACAGTGGCCAATG
Source organism: Emys orbicularis (assembly GCF_028017835.1). NCBI lineage: Eukaryota > Metazoa > Chordata > Testudines > Emydidae > Emys > Emys orbicularis. Next base: position 111,455,966 of record NC_088686.1, read on the forward strand.
CCAGGTGTCCCAGAGGGAATGAACAGAACAGGTAATCATCAAGTGATACGTCCCCTGTCACCCATTACCAGTTCTGACCAGCTCTGTTAGTCCTGGATTCTGCCACCCTTATTCATATTGAATAGTACCTTATGCCTCTTGAAATCCCACTGCTTTCTATGAGACTTCTCGAGGGGTAAGGAAAGCAGTACTGATAGATTAGCAATCGGGAGTCCCTGGCTCTCAGCCTTCAGCTCACACTAGGCCATGCTGTCGCAGTAAGAATCAATACCCCTGTTCCCTTCTGAAAAGGGGCTTAGATCTTTAACAGAGACAAGTGGTCTCTGGACCTTAGTTTTGTATGTAAGCAGGGTCTGACTGAAGTCTCCTCTGACAGCTAGTTGGGGAGGGGAAGAGACTTCAGGAGCAAACTGTATGTACATGAATACACCTACTCTGCGTAGGTATCCAGCAGACAGGAGCTGTGTAGCTCCAAGTGATCAACTTTGGCTGATGTTGGGTTACAAATCACTTTAGCACTGAATGCAGGGGTAGTGAAATGTTATCAATGTTGTTGTCTTTATTGTCTGGGTAAAGAGGAGCAGAACTGTGCTTAACCTGTCCCAAACGCGGAGGTCATCCTCAGGTGAAATGACCTCGTTAAGCCAGGAGCTCGAATGCCAGACCTCTGTGAAAGCAGAGAGGGATGGGGACAGGTGTTCCAGCCAGGAGGGGTGGACTTTCCCTAAGGGACTTGGGTCTGGTTTAACCTGTTCCTCCCCACTGTTCAAAGATAGAGCTAAATGGTCTCCATTAGGAGCCTTTTGTTATTTTAAGTGCTTAAAAGAGCTGACAATCACTTGTGGTGGGACAGCGTCTCTGCCCAGCCTCAGAGTTGAAAATCACTAAGAGCTGGGTGGGTGGAACCACAAGAGACTGACCTGCAGAGGTCACGGCAGAAAGGCAGGTGGCAGAAGGTGACCAGTGGAGCGGAACGAGCAGCTGGTGGGGCGGCCAGCAGAGCAGAGCAGAGCGAGCGGCTAGCAGGGTGGCCAGCAGAGGAAGTGCTCAGGTTGCAGAGCAAGCAAGGTGCCTTCTTCCCCAGATCCACCTCTGAACCTTGGGTCCTCACTGACCAAGGACAACCCCTGTGAGTGGTGTATGGTGAGTGAGCAGAGAGGGGCACAGAAAAGGAAATTTTGGCTGTAGAACTCATTAACATGAGGCAGAAGACATTGCCCCACGCACTCCGGGGTGGGTGTCCTACTCAGTTTTATTATTCTGAATCCTGCTTGTGGCATTTTCCCCAATTAACCAACTTTCCTCCTTTCATTAAAAGTTTCTTTTCTGCACTCAGACTCTGTGCTTGCAAGTGGGGAAGTATTGCCTTTCAGAGGTGCCCAGGGGTGATGTGTAATTTCCCCAGATTACTGGGTGGGGACTCGAGCCCGTTCTGTGTTGCATTGTTGAAAAGGAACCCTGAGATACTGAACCCAGCCCTGGTTGCTGCTAGCCCCACCTGAAAGAAGGGTTACATACATCTCATCTGAAAGATGGCAGCTCCAGCAGCCCAGCACCTGCTCACTGCTGACTCCGCTAAGGCCACTTGCTGCAGCACACTGGGTTTTCCTTAGAGGTCTTCCATCAAACTACTGATGAGGGCTGGAGGATCAGTATATCTCATGGGATCTGGCAGTGAGAGCTCATTCCAAGGTGGTATGGCTTGTGATAAAGCAAAAGCACTCTAATGCTGTTCTACCTTCAGGAAACACCTCTGGACCCCTTCTTCCATCCCCAAAACTGTACAGGGAGCATTTGAAACTCCTGAAATAAACTGGAAATGAAAGTGTCGACAGCTTTTGACTCGCTATTTATTAAAAATCTTTAACGTGTTGCAAAACCAGCTCCTTAATGACATATGTTTCAGCAGGTCCAGTTGATGTGGTCACAAGATAGGCAAGCCTTCAGACACAGCTCTTCTAGGGAAAGTTCTTCCTGATTTGGAGAACAGATGTTTGATAGGCTTCTTCCTTTGGGGCTGCATGGCCAAAGTTGTAGCAGCAGGGACTTTGGAAGAGGATGGGGCTTGTGAGGAGAGAGAAATACATGAAATGACAACATAGCCTACTGCATAACTCACTTGGCTTTGTTATGTTCATGGCACACAAAAGAAGTTAAATAAAAATACTCTTGCTGGAAAGTTGCAATGTAACAGTAATTTTTCTGAGAATCATAATGATGACACACAAGAACCCCAAAACAGAGAGAAAACAGGCTGCTCCCTAAAAGAGGCACACCTCACCCCACCTGACTCGAGGCTGTCTGTATGCAGACTCCCTGCTGTTGGGCCTAGATCGCACGCTTCCCTACAGAGCCCCCTAGGCTGCAAGCAGGACCAGGAAAACCCCTGAAATTTCAAGTGACTGATCACAATTTTAATACCGTTTTCAATACAACACGCTTTTGATCAGAAGATTGAAGGTTTTGAGTCCTTTTGTGGTGGGCTATAGAGGTAACCTAGTCCAGTGGTTCAGGGTGCTGGCCCAGGCCTCACGAGGACTAGGCTTGATGCCTGACTCTTCTGCTGATCTGCTGTGTGAGACTTCAGGCTGACACTCTGCTTCTCTGTGCTTTAGTGTTTCTGATCTGCAACGTCCTCTTATCCTGACTCGACTCTTCTTTATTTGCTGTTTCTTCAGAGATAAAATGCAGAAGTAAATATCCTTATCAGGCCAGTTTCAATTACCCCTCCATGTTAATGCTGATCACAAGATTAAACCATAAGGAGTGCCAGAAACGGTGAGGAAATTAAATGACTGCTGGGTATCGTCTCAGTAATAAGGTGCATAGCTTTAAACTTAAGTCACTTTATTGACATGGCAAGGTGCTCAGGTACTAATAAAATCAGTCTGTGGAGGGCCTGATGATGATAACATCTACCTCTCATGTAGAACCAGGAGTAGAATCCAGATCTTCTGAGGCATAAGTCTAGTGTGCTATCACTAGGCCACACTGCTCTGAAGAGACACTCAATCCTCATCTCATGTAAATACATGTGGCTCCGTTGAGGTGACTGGCGCTATGCCCATTCATGTCCGATGACAATCTGGCTCCAAGTATCTATTTCCCAGTTTTGTGGCAGTAATGAAATGTAATGCACAGTGTTTGTTGACTTTTGTATTGCTGTCCATTTCTGGGTCCCGATTATGGCTGGCTGGAAAACAAGAACTCCGTTTTGTCAAAAAGAAAAGGGGGCGGGGGTGTTTTGAATTCTGGTTTTGCAATACAAAAATTAGACCTTTGGAAAATTGTCATGAAAAATTTGATCATGAGAGAGTGAGCCTCAACCCCAGACGAGCCAACCCCCAGGTTTAGGTCCTGCTGTGCCTGATTTGGAACAGGGACTTGAAGCTGGGTCTCCCACATCCTAAGTGAGTGCCCTAACCATCAGGCTGTTGGTTATTCTGGAGTTCCTTGCTCCTGAAATTCCACCCTGGTTCTGAGAAAGCTTCACCAAAACAGAGATGTTGCCATGAAATGTTTTGTATTTGACAAATCGGCATCTTCCAAACACCCCTCCCAGCACCACCCAAAAATAAAAAAAATTGCCAAAATTCCTGCCCAGCTCTGGTCCTGATTCTTCGGCAGTAGGATATGAGTGATTCCCGTTGACTTCAATAGCATTGCAATGGGGGAACAAGGCCACTTTTGCCATCTCTACTCTTCTTCTCCCTGAATTTATACAGTTTTTCTTCCTGGTTTTTGACTGGCGACAGGAATGTTTCTCTTACAGCTTCCAATAGTTTGAGGAAATAGTTTCTCCTCCTTTAGGAGAGTGTGTCTCTCAGCTTCTTCATCATGCCAACAAAATATGCACTAGAAACGGGGCCAACACAACCCACCCTCTCAGATCCAAACAACCCCACTCCCTGGAGGATTTGCATCCAAATCTGAATGTTGTGGCTTGGGCCCATCTCTGCTGTGCACGGGGGGCTAGATCCAGAGGAGCTATGCTGACTTGTGCCATGTGAGGAATTAGCTTTTAGAACAAAGCCAGAACCTTTGGAAGAGATGATCAGGGCTGCGACCTTGTTGTTGTTCTCTTCATGAAAGAGAATGCGGCAGAGTTCTTTCTGACCAGGAACCGTACCAACATGGCACTGGTATGTCGGGGGCGGGGAGCAGCCCCTGTTCAGCACTATGTTCTAAAAGTAACTCTCTGAATTCTCACTCTCCTGTTTTGGGGCTTCCCCCTTTTCAGTTTCAAGCTTCCTCTGAGGCACAGATATAACTACGGCATTGTGCTTCAGTTTCCATGGGTACTTACCAGTCTAATGCCATGCTTGGGGGGTCACCCTCTGAGCTACACTCCATTCCCCCTGGCTGCGGATGGGCACTGGGGTGTTGGCCAGCTCACTGTCTCTGCAATGCTGCCTGGAACTCAGGAGAGACCGTGCCAACTACACCTGACTCCAACAGGTGTAAGCAAATGAGACCGAGAATGTCTTGGCAACAATACATCCCCCCTGTACTTTAAAGGGCCGATGTGCTCCCCAGGAAGCTGGCATTAACTGGGTCCCTGAGATGGAAGGTTTGCCAGAAGGGAGACTGCAGTGATAGTAAGTGGCTGCATCATCTCTACCAGGGGAGACTGAGACCTGTATCATACAGCTGTAGGAGACCTGTGTAGCCCAAAGAGGGGGCAGTGCTCGCTGAGGAGGGCTGCAGCCAGGGTAAGCACTGATTCAGTGTATCCCAACCAACTGTGGCTGATATGGAGCCAATATTAACGGTGCCCCTACCTAGTGGAAACTCCAGTGTGGGACAGGTGGAGTGACACCCCTGTTTACAAATGGTGTCCACCCATCCACATAAGCCTAGACGGCCCAGCTGGTGTAACTTATACCTCCTTGCCCCAGCTTCAGTGAAGTGAGCTCGTAAGTAGACTTCCAAAAACAGATCACAGAAAACTTCCCATTTATAATGTGGACCTGTTTCATCTGCAGCTCTGCTCCCTGGCAGCAAATAAACAGGATCCAACCCCTCCAACAGCTTGTCTGAATGGCAGCAGAAGCCTTTCAGCTGTTCTCTCTGTGCTCTGGGGTTTGCATCACACACAGCTCAGACTGCCCCGTGATGCAAGATCCAGGGCACATGGAGAGTCTCTGAAATGCTGAAGGCATCAGCTGTCATTCAGACATAGCAGGGAGGCAGGACTCCATGCAGTCATTTACCACACACACAAATTCCCCCGCTCACACATGGTTATTTTTTTCACTGTGCAAACCCCGCTCAGCAAACATTGCTACAGCCCTGCCTACACCTCTCACCTTGTTTACACCAGGGAATTTTAGAAAGAAAATTCCCATCAGGGCTCCCTGGAGTTCAGTGGAATCAGCACTAGTCCTTCTGGGAGCAATAGCACGGACAAGGTGCTGGCACTTTGCTTCTTGGTCAATTCAACTGACCGTTTGTTGGCTGGTTTGGAAGTTTACTGACTGGCCACTGCATTCTTTCCTCCTGCTTTACAAAGACCTTTGCTCAGGTTGTTGTTTTGGTTAAACCACCAGAACCCCTGAAATTTGCTGGAGTGAGGTATTTTTATATTTAAAATTTAGTCTCCTGTGAAGTGCTTCTCTCTGTTCAGACTTTGACCCTGGTAGAAACCACTTCCACAGTTTCTTTATCTGTGTTTAGGCTGAGGCAGTAACAAGGGGAATCCCTTGCACTTCTGAATTGCCTCATCGGGGAGAGAGAACCATCTCTCCATAGTTAATGTGACTGGCTCAGTATTGCCAACTCCAAAAGTTATGAGTCAGCCGCAAAATCCATCAGATTTTTGTGTTTTTGGGGGGTCTGTCTTCTGAGTTGTGAACTCCCTTCCTCTCATGTGTCTGAGGGTTGCCAACGCTCACTGTACTCTATGAATTCGGGACTTTGGCCATACTACAGGAGCTCTTGCTGGGAGACCCAGCTGAGACCAAATTACACACATCTGTGTGAAATACTGTGGTGCTTCCAGCTTCTTCCCAAACCCCCAAATTCTGATTTAAGCCTGTTCCCCACATCTGCCCATCCCCCATCCCAGCAATTATGCCCCCCCAACCCTCCCATCAATTCTACCCCCATAGCATCTCTGCTCCTCTTGCATTTCCCCTCCCCCCTGCATTCCCAGACCTGGGAGAGCCTCTCAGGAGTCCTTCACTTCCCCTCACCCAGGTGTGGTGTTGCAGGGATGGGGAGGGGAGGGTGGAAGAGCAGAGGAGATGACTCACTTCACAGGAGGGGCGGGGGGAGCAGAGCCACTCAGCTGTGGGGCTCCTTCTGCCCCTCCCCCCCCCATCATGTGAAGGCTGCTCCTTCTCTTCCATCATTTCAGGGGATGGAGTTTTTTGGGGAGGGGGTGTGGGGAGAGCTCTGCCTGCCCCCTGCAGCATTCTGATTGGCTGCTCTTCCCCAGGAGGCAGGGAAGTGGGGAAGGCAACCAATAGGAGGGTGTCTTACCACACTTGTTCAAACAGGAGCTAAAATTGCTTCCTGGCCATTGGGAGTGTTGGTAACATTGGCCAATTCCGGTTGTTGGGTTTAGTGTGTGGGTGCAAGGTCATTGATATACAGAAGGTCAGAGTAGGCGATCTGGTAGGCCCTTTTGGCCTGAAACTCTGCCTGTGGCTCTATGACACTGCTAGCTTCCTGTTACGATACTTCATGCTCCTAATGTCACTGACCCTCAACCAATCCTTCTGTCTTCTTGTTTACACTTTCCTGGCAGAGGAGATCTTATTTGGCAATAAAACCTAATCAGGGCCTTGGATGGTGCCGAAGGACAGTGGAAAGCCACCTCTGCCCCACCCCTCTTCAGGTGCACTGGGGGCCGGGGAAGAGGGAAAGGATATGGGGTGGACTTTTCCAAAGTGCCTAAGGGATTTAGGAGCACCAGTCCCATTGAAAGGCAAACTGACTTGTGCCCCTACATCTCTCTAGGCACCTTTTGAGAATGTCCCCAATGGCCCTGAAAATCTACAGGTCCTGAATTCTTCCCCCTTCCTGCTTTGACACACTCTTGTGAAAGGAGAGTATCCCATATTTGGAATTCCCTTAGCCCAGCCTTGCGTAATTGCCCAGAATTTACCAGTCCAGGCACAGAATCAATCTGCCTTTCCTTTACCAAGATGAGGATGGGAAATGAAGCAGGTTTTCTTTGCTTCTCTCTCAAGAGTAATTTTGCACAACTGCCTCAGTCTTCTGAGCCACCCTTGTTTTTTCCATAGGAGAGCTTCATTTTGTGATACTGCTTAAAAGGCCTTGACAGATGGAGCCAGTATTTTAAGGAGCTGAACCAAACCCCGTCTAAGTCAGTGCAGTGTTACCAACCCCTAGCCTTAAAAAAACATGAGTCAACCCCCCCCCCCAAATCATGACTTTTTAAAAAATTGGGGGGGGGGGGGGTTGTTTAGCCTTTAGGGTGCACTTTGGTCACATTTCTAAGCTTTCCTCTGCAACCACGAAGGCTAGAAACTTTTTTTTAAATTTAAAGCTGGCATTCTCCCTTAATCATGTGACTCCAGAAGCTGGGGCTTTAAGGAAAAACACAAACATCATGAGACTTGCGATAAAATCGTAAGAGCTGGCAACACTGCCCTGGGAATCTTTCCATAGATTTCAGTGGGCTTTGGATTGGGCCTAAAATGAACAGGGGTTCCCCAGGAGTGTCCTTTCTGCCCTCTTTTACCAGGCTGACCGACTCTTTTAAAGGAAATGTCGGTTGAGCCGTGTCAGTCCCAGGATATTAGAGCAACAAGGTAGTTGTGGGTCCAATCAAAGATATGACCTCTTCTGTTGGTGAGAGAGACAAGCTTTCAAGCCACACAGAGCTCTTCTTGTCTCTCTCACCAGCAGAAGTGGGTCCAATCAAAGATATGTCCTCACCCACCTTGTCCCTTTATAAGGAGTCACTCACCCTGGCCTGTGGCCTAGCAGCTATCCCCCAGCTGGTTCTGATTTGGAAGCTTAATTATAATTAGTGATCCCAGCTGTGAAAGTCAGCACAGACTACATGAAGAGGGAGACTGGTGAGGCTGTAGATAGGTTCTACTGGCTGAAGAAGGCCACCTGGATGGAGTTGCACCCTATGGTGGGTACTGGAAAGCTAGAGAGATGTGCTCCAGAGGGGTTGGCATTCCAGAGAAGGTGGGAGGAGCTAGGGGAGAGGCTGTGAGGAAGCAGCACAAAGAGGCTTAGGGGTAGAAAGTGGCCCAGGGAAACAGCTGTGTATCTGAAGGAGTAGGCCTCACTGCTTAATACAGGGTCCCTGGCCTGGAGCAGAGGGTGGGCCTATTCCCCTACCAGCCCTGAGGAAGGGGTGTGCAAGTCTGATGTAAGGGCTATTGTGTGTTCAGGTGGGGCTGAAGATGGAACGTGAAGGACAAGCTGAGGAATAGCCCCAGCCTCTTGTTTTGGGACTTTCATTTGTACGTTTGTTACCCTGGAAGGGGTCTAGATCAGGTGGGACTTAGACTGAGTCCATCCACAACTAAGCCCCCTGGCTGTCTCAGAGTCCTAGTGAAAATCAACAGGGGTTTTAGGGGTGCAGACATCTGCAGTGCCATACTCTCTGCCATAACACCCCCTGGCATCAGGGCAACTGCTTACCCCCTGGCAGGAGCTAGGCTCCACAACTGCTCTGAGGCAAACTGGTATAGAGTGAGACAGATACAGACTAACACGGCTACCCCCTGATACTGGGTATAGAGTGGTTTCACTGGAACCAAACGAACAATGCAAAGATTTACAGAACACACTAGCAGAGTAATGAGGAACTAAAACTTAGTGTGAGGGTCAGAGTGACCCTGTCTGGCAACGGCTGGGCTCATTCCTGTGTTGTTCTGTCATAGCTTTGCAGAAGTGTGGAGTTCTGCTACAGGCAAAGGGTGGCAGTTTCTCGTTGGACTCTTAGCTCACAACCGAACGACTTTCTCCACTGTATCATGGCTTCCATCAGTACAAACCTCCCAGGAAGATATCTCAAAACCGCATCTCCACCAGAGAGCATTCTTGTTCACACTAAGGGTACAGCTACGCAGCAGCTGGGAGGCGAGAGTCACAGCTCGGCTACATGCATCAGCTCAGCTTGAATTTGTGCCTGAGAATAGCAATGGGGCTGCAGTGGCATAGGCTGGCTGCCTGAGTATAATCCCGCCTGACCCCTGGGGTACGTACTTGGGCAGCTAGGCCCTGCGACTGCAGCCACGCTACTGTTTTTAGGTGCTAGCTCAAGCAGTGTGTGTGCGTGTGTGTATGTGTGTGTGTGTGTGTGTGTGTGTGTGTGTGCATGTGTGCGCATCTGAGCTGGGAACTACCTCACAGCTGCTGCATGGACATACCCTAAGAGGACTCCTTCATAATGCTCTGGCAATGGAAAGGGACCATAAAGTGGCTGTGAACTTATGCCACTAGCGCAGTGTGAAGGGGCCTTCTGGTAAATGAGAATTACCCCCACACCTGGTAAAGGGGGTGCTATGGGAGAGAGTAACTGCTGGCTGAACCACAGAGTAGAATCATGGGGCCATATTCTTTTGCCTTTAACTCTTAGTAAATTGTGCTTGATTTTATTTGCGCCCGGCTGGGTTCATTTGAGCTACTCCTAGAGTAAGGGACTGCTCTGTGTAAATATGGTACTCAGAATCTGACTCCGAGGAACTTGGAGCTGGAAATGACTTACCCAGTTCTTCCAGTTCCCCTCTCTTCCCCCCCCCCCACTTCTCTACTGACAGTCTTAAAGGTGAGTAAGACAAGAGTGCAAATATCCCCTTCCCTTTCCCCTCCTCCCCACTCAGGTGCAGCATCCCTTGCAGTTGCAGGGGTTTGCACCTCCTGAATCAGTCCCAGGTGTCTGAATAGTCTCTTGCCCCAGGTGTTTGCTGTCTGTGCTATTGTAACTGGACACTGACAGTCAGGCAGCCTCAGCTTGTACATCCTGAGGTGTTTGTTTGATTGACTGGCCAATTTAGATGCTGGGGAAACAGACCTGCACAGCAGACATTAAAAAAAGCTCTGAGGTGGTAGTTACATGCTGATGCCAGGCTTTTGTTTTGGGGTCCCCCCTCTGACATTGCATTTCAGTGTTGGGAGACTTCTGCCCTTTTTCTTCCATTGCCACCAGTGCCCCTCTGACATACCACCCTCCGTTCCTATCCTGTGAACATGTACATAGTTCCTCTCCAACGTAAGTCTGGCTGATGTCACCTGGGCCACAGCGAGGGCTCATTCTACTTTCAGGGCTTGCTGCAATATCCCTCTGTGTCGTGACATGCTGCGGCGATGAATGGCATCTACTGTCTGCATGACTTCCATGCTAGGTGTTTGAGCCATGAAATTCCTCTTCACAGTTAGCACTTTTATAGAGACCCAGTGGGGCTGATTAAGCCCTGGTCTACACTACGGGGTTAGGTCGAATTTAGCTGCGTTAAGTCGATTTTTATAATGAATGCATCTACACAAGCAACCCTGTTCCGTCGATCTAAAGGGCTCTTAAAATCGACTTCCAAACTCCTCCCGGCGAGAGGAGTAGCGCTAAAATCGACCTTGCTGGGTCGAATTTGGGATAGTGCGGACGCAAATTGACGGTATTGGCCTCTGGAAGCTATCCCAGAGTGCTCCAGTGTGACCACTCTTGACAGCACTTTGAACGCCGATGCACTAGCCAGGTACACAGGAAAATACCCGGGAACTTTTGAATTTATTTCCTGTTTGGTCAGCGTGGTGAACTCAGCAGCACAGGTGACCATACAGTCCCCCCAGAATCATAGAGCATAGAATGTTTCTATGCTCCCCCTATCATCTCCGTCCCTGAGGTTATCGCAGATTAGAAGGCAAAAAAACCACACTCGCGATGACATGTTTTCTGAGCTCATGCAGTCCTCCCGCACCGATAGGGCACAGCTTAATGCATGGAGGCATTCAGTGGCAGAGGCCAGGAAAGAATTAAGTGAGCACGAAGAGCGGAGGCAGGATGCGATGCTGAGGCTAATGGGGGAGCAAACGGACATGATGAAGTGTCTGTTGGAGCTGCAGGAAAGCCACCAAGAGCACAAATCCCCGCTGCATCCACTGTATAACCGCCTCCCCATGTTCCATAGCCTCCTCACCCAGACGCCCAAGAATGCGGGGCGGGGGAGGCTCCGGGCACCCAGCCACTCCACTCCAGAGGATGGCCCAAGCAACAGAAGGCAGTCATTCAAACAGTTTGATTTTTAGTGTGGCTACAATAAGCAATGTGACCTTGTCCTTCCCTCCTCCCTCACCCCACCTGGGCTACTTTGTCCATTATCTCATTTTTTTATATTAATAAAGAAAGAATGCATGGTTTCTAAACAATAGTTACTTTATTTCAAAGCAGGGAGGGTGGTTGGCTTACAGGGAATTAAAATCAACAAAGGGGGCAGGTTTGCATCAAGGAGAAACACACACAACTGTCACACCGAAGCCTGGCCAGTCATGAAACTGGTTTTCAAAGCCTCTCTGATGTGCAGCGTGCCTTGCTGTGCTCTTCTAATCTCCCTGATGTCTGACTGCTCAAAATCGGACGCCAGGCGATTTGCCACAACCTCCCACCCCGCCATAAACGTCTCCCCCTTACTCTCACAGATGTTATGGAGCACACAGCAAGCAGCAATAACAATGGGAATGGTAGTTGCGCTGAGGTCTGACCAACAGCGCCAGTGAGCTTTTAAACGTCCAAAGGCACATTCTACCACCATTCTGCAGTTGCTCATGCTTGCCGTGGTATGGCATCTGCACGGGTAACTCAGGAAAAAAGGCGCGAAACGATTGTCTGCCGTTGCTTTCACGGAGGGAGGGGTGACTGACAACATGTACCCCAAACCACCCGCAACAATGTTTTTGCCCCATTAGGCATTGGGAGCTTAGCCCCGAATTCCAATGGGTGGTGGAGACTGTGGGATAGCTATGCACAGTGCACCGCTCCGTAAATCAATGCTAGCCGCAGTAGTGAGGACCCACTCCGCCGACTTAATGCGCTTAGTGGGGACATACGCAATCGACTGTATAAAATCGATTTCTAAAAATCCACTTCTATAAAATTGATCTAGTTTTGTAGTGTAGACGTACCCTTAGAGACACGCTGCAGGACCTTCTGCTGACTCGCTTCTTCGCTGCGCTTTGTTCGCTCCAGAGTTCCGCATTCTGGCAGCAAGTCACCCAGCATGTGAAAATAAGCAAATGTGGCTAATGCAAAATTAAGCAGCTCTGCAGCATTACCATTCAGTCTAGAGCTTTCAAATGATTGACTGCCCAACAGAGGGGGTCTTTCACGTACAGCGGGCCCACCAGGTCCTTCATTAGCTCTTACTGCCCGGTATCCTACTTGTATCTATAAGGAGCACTCTGGACAACACAACCAGCACCCTCTGCTGTATTTATTTGAAATAACAGGATCTTCGTTTTGCTTCTAGCATGAACTTGGGTCTCAGGAATTGCTGAACTAAGCCATCTGCAGGATCCTGTGGCCAGACACAACTCTCACTACGTATAAACTGAGAATGTGAAACTGATCAGGCCTGGCTGGCTGGCCTCAAAGAAAGGTATGTCTACACTGTAGCCTACCATGAGCTTCTCAGCCCAGGCAGACAGACTCCTGCTAGCAGGGCTTGAGTTACTGTGCTAAAAAGTAGCAATGTGGACTTCTCAGGCTCTGAAGCTTAGGGGGGGTCAGGTGAGCTTGAGAGCCTGAGCTAGAATGTCCACACTGCTAATTTTAGCACACTGATTCGCACAGGCTTTGGCTTCTTCCTTTCCCCGGGGCTGCTCAGCCCCATGCACCCACCCCTCCTCTTCCTGCCTCTGCTATGAGCCTGCCCCTGCTCTTACTGCCCCCGCTCTGTCCCTGCCCTACCTTTTCCGACCCAGTTCTGCCCTCTTCCCCGAATGCACCCCATACCTGCTCCTCCCCCTCCCAGCGCCTCCTGCACGCTGTGGAACAGCTGATCGTGGTGGGCGGGAGGCACTGCGAGGGAGGGGGAGGAGTTGATCGGGGCTGCCGGTGGGTGGGAGGCGCTGGAGGGGAGGGGGAGGGGCAGCTGGCTGCTGGTGGGTGCTAAGCACCCACTAATTTTTTTCCGTGGATGCTGCAGCCCTGAATCGAGCCCGCTAGAATGAGTCTGTCTGCCTGCACTGGGAGACTTTCTCCCAGTTGCAGTATAAACACACCCAAAAACTAGGGCGGGGGCGTTCTGCTTTTGCAAGCTGCCTGCTTGGATCTGGCAACGAAATGACTTTGTGTATCAGTTCATTCATTAATAAGATGGGTCTATTCATAAATTCTTCACAGTGAGAAGGGACTTCTTTTAACACTGACGTACGCACTTCCTGTAATGAGAACCAATAGGAATAAGCCAGTGGCTGAAATGTCTGAATTGTTCAAGTAGACATGGGTCTGAGTTGCAAAATCCCAATGTGGATCCAAAGTTCGGTGGTGTGGTGGCCTAGGCTTCTCTGTGGAATTTCCTAATGTACGATAGGGCCTGGTGTCCCTAGAGAAATCCAGGTTACAGCCTCCTTTGTCTAGCCTTATTCTTGCCATAGAGGATACCCAAGACTCTTGGAGCTGATGTGCGTGGGCTGGACAACTTTCTTGAAAATGTCCATCTCATTCAAGCCCTGATCGAACAAACCACTTAAGCTCAGGTTTCATTTTAAGGGCCTGGGTCGTCCCATTGACGTCAACCGGTTTTCAGGAATGCTTAAAGTTAAGCAAAGCTTAAGTGCTTTGCTGGCAAGGGCCTCCGTGAGATCCTGTTGAAGATGATGCTACTTTGCAGTGGGAGGGAGAACAAAGATTTTGTTGTCAGACTGGCCTGACCTTCCCCTGCATGGTCTTGCCCTCAATGACGGTCAAGAAACCCAAGACTAGGAGTCAGGAGATTTGGGTTCAATTCCTGGTTCTGACTTCTCTGTGTGAGCCCAGGCAAATCACTTTCTCTCTGTCTAGTTCCCCATCTGTAAATTGGGGACAATACTTCCCGTCCCTGTAGGGGTGCAGGGAAGTGTTGCTTGTCTGCAAAGAGCTGGAATGTGCAATGGAAAGCTGGAATAATCACTGGGCTATTCTAGTGCCTGCTGTGCTCCCCTCAGTGTAGCTGAGGAAGTTGAGTGAACTGGGGATGAATGCTGCAGACAGTGGAGGCAGGAAGTAGAAAGGGATGGGACGGCAGCCTTCAGGTTAAAATATGGGACCGGAAGGCAGCAGAGCTCGGTTCTAGTGCTGGCTCTACCAGAAGTTTCCTGTGACCTGTCATTTCACTTCTGTGACTTGGTTTCCCTGTTAGGTAGGGGTTAGCTCCATTTTCCCCCCCCAAATTCACAAGGGCGTGGGCAGGGACGGATTAACTTTTTGTGGGCCCGGCGCCAAACATATTTGTGGGCCCCCATTGGGGAAATGGGCCATAGTGCTGACTTTTGGTTTTGCCGGTGGGTGCCCCGCCCCCTTCCCCAAGGCCCCGCCCTCACTCTGCCCCACTCCACCTCTTTCTGCCCCCTCCTGCCTTGAAGGCGAGGTGTGTGTTTGGGTGGACTCAGCATCCCCACAAAACTGGCAATTTTCAGCATATTTATACACTTCTTTCATATTCTGTTATTGAATGTGTGTCTATCATTGGCATCTTAACAATGTAATCATTATTAAAATAGTAATGAAATATATCATTACATTATCATGAATTACAGTATATTAAAATCATTACACTCAGCTACAAGCTGTCTTCACTAACATCCCAGTTTAAAGACATTATGTTCGCTCTGGGCTTCACACCTGCTTAGGGCCTGTTTGGGAGCTGAGGGCCACTGATGGCTGTGGGAAGAAGGTGGATGGGAGGGACAAGCAGTGGAGAGTCTTTCCCCTCTCCCTTCCTCTTTCTCCAGGGTCCTTTCGCTCTCCCTGCCCCTTTCCCTAAGTCCTTGCTCCCCTTCCTGATGTTTCCTCCTTCTTGCTTCCCACCCATGTCCCTTTTCCCATCTCTCTCTGCTCCCCACCTCCTAGTGGCTCTGTCTAGTACCTACTCCCACCCACACACTCAAAGTGGCAGAGGAGGTTCCCCTCTCCTTGGGTGGGAAGGGTTGCCTAGTGGTTAAGGCACAGGCCTCAGGCTCAGGCGTTCTGGGTTTGATTCTCTGCTCTGCCACAGACTCCCTGCTTAGCCTTGGGAAAGTCACTTCACCTCTGTGTGCCCTAGATCCCACCTGCCAAATGGGGCTAATGCTGACTCTGCCTCCTAGGCTAAATCCATTCATGGCTGTGTGATGATGGGGGAAATGGCGATACTAAGATGGGTAGATTTGGGCTGAATTTCTCCACAGGCTGAGAGTGAGAGCCAGCTCCATGCAGGGTGGATGGGAGAGAGAGGGGCTCAGGCCAGCTCCATACAGAGTGGGGTCGGAGCTTCAGCCCTGTAGCTTCTGCCACTAGGGTGGCTGGGGCTCCCGAGCCAGGGACTTCAGCCCCACATCTTCTGCCAGAGTCCAGGACTTCTCCTCTCCTCTCCTCCCCTCCTCCCCCCAGCCCGGCTCCTGCTGGCGTCCAGGGCTTCTCCTCCTCCCCCCATCCCCCCCGGGGTCTGGGGCTTCTCCTCCCCCAATCCACCACTGCACCCAGCCCTAGCCTAGCTGGGCTCCCTTGGGTCACCTGATGCCTGCTGTGGCTGGAGTCAAGCCTGGCTGGCAGAGAGCAACCATACACATGGACGCCATGGCCATCAGCCCAAGAGCTGTGGGGCGGTCCCAGGTGAGCAGGGGCTGGCTGTGTTGCTGCTGCTAGCCCAGCACTCCCACCCGTGCCAACCCTAAGGCTTTTTTTTTTCTTTTTCTTTTGTGAGACTCACTCAGCCCCTGCCGGAGCAGGGAGGCACCAAACAGATCTGAGCCTGCCCGTCAAACAGCTGATCACAGCTGTGCGCAGGCTATCCATACGAAACAACTCATCTGCCGAGGCACCCGCAAAACAGTCGGGCTGGGCTGGCCAGGGCCCCTTCTGACTCTGGGCCCGGCGCCATGGTAAACCCGGTACTGGGCGTGGGAGCAGTAAGGGCCTTCTCCAGCTCCCATTGAACCAAATGACAAAATTCCCGTTGACTGCCATGGTGCAGGATCATTACATTCATTAAGATTTGTGAGGCACTCAGACCATGGAGCTGAGTGCCATAAAGATGCCCATAAATAAGGGCCAAATTATGACATACTTCCCCCTGCTGAATCCTCAGCAGAAAGTCCCACTGAAGACAGGGAGGGGAAGTCGTCTTGGCATGAGGTGCTATCAATGTGATTAATGCATCTGGTTTAATGTCAGTCCAAGGCTAACGTGGTAGTGATTGGGAGTTTTGGGTAAATTGGGCAACACAGGAGGAATAAGTGACCCCAACTATGTAGAACTGCAGGGAAGGAACAGAGGAGATCTCAAGATGGGAGGTGCTGAACAGGCAGATGGATGAGATTACAGTAACTGGAATGAGTCCATTTTCAATTTGTCCTGAGTCCAGGAATTAGGTATCATCAATACTTCTTCCCTTTCCAAAGCTCTGCACAAAGCTGATTCACTTGCACCATCTACTGGATTTGCTGTGCATTACCAGTTTGAGGATGTAACAAAAATGCTTCATAAAAGCAATAACACACTTGCAAGAAGAGCGTGTCACTGTGCTGTGAGATACACATAATTTTTTGGGGGTGGAGAAAGAGGGTGGCTGAATAATAATCAAAATGATAAAACCCACATACAGCACTATCTTTTACCCAGAGTTTCGGCATGTTCTGCTAACGTTAAGTAAGGCACGTAAGGGGTACATAGGTATCGCATTGCTCACCACTGAAATGCAGCCACCTTTGTTGTGGAATGTGGTGGCTGTTTAACAGTGCACAGAACACTCTTTGGGACAGGAGGAGATGAATGCTGTTTCCAGCTGAAATGTCTATGGAATTCAGGGATGCAGAATACAATCACAGAGGTTTGAATTTAGCTGGGATGCTGCAGTCCTGCCCTTATTAATAGTGCTGTGTGCTCTGATGACCTGAGTTCAAGACCTGAATTTTTGTGTGATGTGAAGGATAGCTGAAGGTGTGTTTCACTGAATTTACCACAACATACCCAAAGCATGTAAATATCCCATGTTACTGCATACTTAGTCACTTTATATATTAGGATCCCTATGTGTGACAATTTAATTACTGATATTGGCTGTACATTAGCTTAATCAGTGCACTGTTGCTTTAATATATCAGGTTATTGGTGCAGCATGATGTTGGATGTACTGTCGTGTAACTATCATGTTGGAGTGGATTGAAAATTCTATTCGGGTGCTGAAGAATTCCAGTTTTCCAACTGGAGTAGGAGAGAGTATAAAAACCACTGAGGGGATGGAAGATATCTGCTCTTGTGAATGAGTGAGAGACATTGGCTTGGAAAAGAGTTTATTAATTTTATATGGAGATATACCTATCTCCTAGAACTGGAAGGGACCCTGAAAGGTCATCAAGTCCAGCCCCCTGCCTTCACTAGCAGGACCAAGTACTGATTTTGCCCCAGATCCCTAAGTGGCCCCCTCAAGTATTGAACGCACAACCCTGGGTTTAGCAGACCAATGCTCAAACCACTGAGCTATCCAGCACATTAATAGAATAATGGGTGAGGGTCTTTGTGCTTTGACCATTGTAACTAGCATTGTATTTTGAAAGAGCTTCTTTTTGTGGTATGAAAACCGTCTCTTTTGGTTTGCTGTCTCATGTTAAGTATTGATACTTGGCACACACCGGTAGCCACTTTCATCCAGGAATCTCAAAGCACTGAGTGAACTTACCTTCACAAATACAAGTAGGAGGTAGTTAAGTATTAACTCACTTTTCCTACTGGATAAAGTAATTCACAGAGTCCCCAGCAAGACAAGTGATAGTTTGGGAATAAAACCTGAACTCCTGGTTCACAGTCCCTAATAACTAGATACAGCCACCTCCCAAATAAAAACCCAGGCATCCTGACTCCCGTGGGTCCCAGCTATAACCAGTAGGTGACACCCTGATCTGAGCCAGATTTTCAGAACTGCAGGTGCAGAACCACATACCAAATTTACCTGCCCAGTTAAAGACTGTGCATGCAGACTTGAGGTTTACAGTTGTGCTAATTGCACATGCAAATTTCACATACATTTTTGCATGCATGTGACCATTTGCTGCACTGCAAATCTGACTTAGTGTTTTCCATGTTTTGCTTTCCAGCTCTTCTTGCCTCTTACCAAACATTTAAACCATTTTTTCTAACCATGTTTTAATTCTCTGTTTGGGTGTTTCTAGATGCTTTAGTATTGTGATTAGGTTTGTGCATTCATATGTATGAATATCAGGGACATATGCTGCTTCTAATCAATGCATATAGCTCTCAAAGCCATCAAATAGGCATTTCATTCCACAGTGTGGCTCAAGCAGGGCCGGCTCCAGGCACCAGCCGAGCAAGCTGGTGCTTGGGGCGGCAGCTTGTAGCTTGTAGGAGGCGGCATTCCGCGCAATCCTAGGGCGGCACGGACGCTTTTTTTTTTTCTCTCTTTGTTGTTGTTCCGCTCCGGCTGCCCTGTAGGGGGCGGCGGTGTGGCGGATGGGAGCGCCCTGCAGCAACCCCGGCAGGGCAGTCCGCGTCCTTCACTCCCAGCCGACTGGAGCGGCGCGGAGCCCTCCCGGCAGGTGGCAGGCGGCGTGGCGGGAGGGGCTGCGTGGCAGTGCCCCACTGAAGCCCTGGCCACCCCCCTTCTCTCTCTCTCCCCCACCCCCCTCCCTCCGCTAGCCGGGGCACACCTGCATCAAGATCACTCTGTGGATCCAAGTGGTTCATGAGAGAATATCATGGGCTATTTTCTATTGTGTATCATTTGTTGTAATCAATCACATTTTTCCTGTGTGCGGATTTTGTTTTTCCTGGGGAAGTTCCTGCTACTTTCCTCGTACTTGTGAGGACAGTGTCTTTCATTGGAAAGAATGAGCTGATCATTTGTAACTCAATGCTGTTATGGCAGTGACCAGTATCTCTGCAACCATAAGGGGGCAGTAAGTGTATGCACAGTTGTTTTGGATAGACATAGGCAAATAATTCATAGCAAATTCTCCATGAGCAGCCCTATGATTTTCTGAAATGCAAATACCTGTTGCAGGGAAATAATGTTTAGTTTGTAAGTTCACAAATA
Organism: Emys orbicularis; assembly: GCF_028017835.1. Classification (NCBI taxonomy): domain Eukaryota; kingdom Metazoa; phylum Chordata; order Testudines; family Emydidae; genus Emys; species Emys orbicularis. The sequence goes on from NC_088686.1 coordinate 111,475,177, forward strand.
GTTCATTGATATATATTTTTAAAACTGCCTAAAGTTAGGCTCCTAAATCCATATTTAGTCACTTAAGTAGAATGGGAGCGGCTGGCTGCCCAATGCTTTTGAATATTGATCAGTTTATTTAGGTGCCTATAAACAGTGTTGGAAGCCTGAATTTAGGGCACGCATCTTTTAAATTCCTGGCCTGTATTTGATATCTGAGCACATGGGCTGGTATTTGTGACACAAGTCACATGGTATTGTTTCTGTTCTCTGGCTGGCTAAGTGTAACTCTTAAAATCAGGTTTCTGGTGAGAACTCACATTTGCCTTCAGCAGTTACTTACACAAATATCAAATATTCAGTGAAACTCCTGTAGCATACAAATAATCATGGGAACAGCCAGAGTACTTGCTGTAAGTGAACACAGGAAGCAATTTCCTTCTTTCAGTTTCCATTCCACTCTCCTTTTTCTTTATTTGAGCCTCCAAATACCTCAACCCTTTCCGCAGATATTTAGGTTTTAGTTATGGGCATTTTGGACTGAACACCAAAACCTCCTATAGTGGTAAACCTCTTTTTGCTTTGCTACTTCTGTCTAAAATACCGTAACTATTGCTTTAAGGAACTTATGGCATTCTTAGGAGAGTGGTATCGATGAGAAATCCAGGTGTATTTGCATTTAAATACTGCTAGAAAATCCCCCAAATATACTATCGAGAAATTTCACCCTGTGACAGAATATGCCTCTGCATACACACCTTACACACTATTGTATAATCTTTGTACAAAATATTCCTTGTGAGATATCATTTAAAAACTAATCACTCACACTATGATATCATTGACCAGTATGTGACAACATTGTATGTAAAGTTATGAACATAAGCTGAAATCATGACTGAAGTGTGTTTCCCAGATGGGTCTGGGAAGTGAGTAAAAAACCTGTTTCTCAAAGACAAAGGACAAGCTGATGCCTGGCCAGGTGTCATCAGTGGTGATGGGCCATCACCTATTAAATGGCCATTCTTTGGCAAGGAAAGGGAGCAGGGACAAACAGATCTGCATCTTAGCAACCCCCGCTTCCCCACCAGACTCCATATCTCCTTCTGCTCAGCTACATAGAATTTTAGCTTGGGCCTGCTCAACTTCTCAGGACTTCAACAGATAAATAGAATTTTGTGAGGGGCAAACACCCTCAAGGTATCTCTCTCTCCCTCTTTGTACCCGAGGAGACAAAAGAAACAGCCGCTGGACTTTGGGGGAGGGCTCCTGACCGAAAAAGTTTGGTCAGTAATGCTGTTAGAAGGTTATGATAAGAAGTTTACTTTGAATCATGTATAGTTTGTTAAGCTAGGCACTAGGAAGTGTTATCTTTATTTTTCTTGTAACCATTCTAACTTTTATGCACTATTACTTGTACGCACTTAAAATCTATCTCATTATAGTTAAAATTGTGTTTAATCTTTAATTGAAACGAATCCAGTGTGTTTAAGTTAAATTGTCTGGGCTGGGTAACTCCATTTAAGGTGGCAAGTTGTTGTGTATTGTTCCCCTAAAGGGACAACAGGCCTAATATCTCTGGGCTGTCCAGGAAAGGACTAGATGGTACAGAACATACATTTGGGGGTGGGGGAATACGGGACTGCATGTGTGTTGGGGTCACCAGGTAGAAGTAACCCAGGTTGGTAAAAGCCAGAGTGTGGCTGGCAGGTTGCAGTTACACACAGACACTCAGCGTGTGGCTTGCGGAAGGCTGCTTGTGAGTCGCCCAGGTGGAACCTACTTCAGCAAGGGCATTGTAAGGCACCCAAGGTTGCAGGGCAGGGGTGACACAGCCCCTTGCGGGTCTGGATTGCACCCCGGTGTGTCACACACCCCAATGTACTGGGGGGTGAGAGATGAGGGACAACAAGGGAGAAAGGAAGGGAATTTGAGAATGGAAATAGTCTATGGGGAAACAGACTCTTTTATAATTTGAGATCATAAGGTCATCTCCATTTGAATATTCCAGAGGCAAACAAATGGGGTGTGGGGGAGAGGGGGAGGGGGAGGGAAATAGTAGCTGCCTGCATGTAGATCTTGGTAGGAAAAGATTTTAAAGAGAAAGCAACATTGGAAAAGGGGACTGTTCCACTGGGCATATCTGAGGAGGGAAATCTCTTCCAGAGTGATCTGACTTACCTGCTACATTTTAGAATGAATGGATGCTCCACGTTCACCTGCTGCTAAAGCTCAGGCATGTGGTCCTGGCAGCCGTGATGAATTTAAAACAATATTGCCTTTTTAATGTTACTGAGGATACCTGCTGACTTAGGCCCTGATCCTGCAAATCCTACATGCATGTGTGTAAATGTACTCATGGGAGGAGTCCCATTGACTTAAATGGGGATTATTTGTGCAAGTATAGTTTCTCAAGTGCATAAGAGTTTGCAGGATTAAACTGTTAATAATTCATCGCTTTCATATAATGTTGATGTTTGGTGAAGTGTGTTGTTAATACACTTGGGATCAAATTCTGTGAGCATCCACTGAAGTCAATGTACCTTTGTACAAGGGCAACATGTGATTCTTGGCACCATCAGTGTGAAAGTTTGAATGCACTGGGATGGACTCCTGCCTGTATTGGAACTCTACCTTCTTGATAAACTCTTGTCTCTCCGATCTGTAGTTTCCTGGTTAATAAAAGGGATCAGGAATCTTGCAGCTGGGGTCTTTGCCACCTGTCGTCAGTCAGAAACTTTTCAAGTCATTATGCCACATGAAAGCAGCTCAAAGCTCTTTATACATTAGCCAGCGTGACTGATCTGTGCCTAAAATTAGCAGGGTTCTGATGTAGGCTGAGCAGCACCACAAAGAGAAAACAGCATGGTGAAAGTCCTGGGCCTTTCCTATCCCCACCTCTCTTCTCTCTCTCCCCCCCCGCCCCCCCGCCCCCATGACACGTATTCTCCTTGTTCCTTTCCATGTTCCCTTGTATCCACCCGCCCACCTTCCTGCCTTTTACTCCTGTCATAACTATAAAGGGAAGGGTAACAGCTCTCCTGTGTACAGTACTATAAAATCCCTCCTGGCCAGAGACTCCAAAATCCTTTTACCTGTAAAGGGTTAAGAAGCTCGGGTAACCTGGCTGACACCTGACCCAAAGGACCAATAAGGGGACAAGATACTTTCAAATCTTGGGGGGGGGGAAAGGCTTTTGTTTGTGCTCTTTGTTTGGTTGTTGTTCGCTCTTGGGACTGAGAGGGACCAGACATCAATCCAGGTTCTCCACATCTTTCTAAACAAGTCTCTCATATTTCAAACTTGTAAGTAAACAGCCAGGCAAGGCGTGTTAGTTTTTATCTTTGTTTTCTCAACTTGTAAATGTACCTTTTACTAGAGTGTTTATCTCTGTTTGCTGTATTTTGAACCTGAGGCTAGAGGGGATCCTCTGAGCTCTTTAAGTTTGATTACCCTGTAAAGTTATTTTCCATACTGATTTTACAGAGATGATGTTTACCTTTTTCTTTAATTAAAAGCCTTCTTTTTAAGAACCTGATTGATTTTTCCTTGTTTTTAGATCCAAGGGGGTTGGATCTGTATTCACCAGGAGTTGGTGAAAGGAAGGAGGGGGGATGGTTAATTTCTCCTTGTTTTAAGATCCAAGGGGTTTGGATCTGTATTCACCAGGGAATTGGTGAATGTCTCTCAAGGCTACCCAGGGAAGGGAATTAGCTTTGGGATGGTGGCAGCGGACCAGATCTAAGCTGGTAGTTAAGCTTAGAAGTTTTCATGCAGGCCCCCACATTTGTACCCTAAAGTTCAAAGTGGGGAAGCAGCCTTGAGTCAACATGGTGGCATAGCAGTGGGAATCATTTTAAACCCAAAAGCCAGTAAGATTTTGTTTTCCTTCTAGCTGCTTGGAAAGCAGAGCTGAAGGTAGATGCATATCTTATCTCTCCTTGCCTGAAGGCACAGGTGTTAAGTTTTTTTAACAAGGGCCTTTGTTAAGAGAAGGGTTCAATTAATGAGCAAACAACTGGTAAAAGGAATTTACAAGCTGAATTGGTTTTTTTTTCTTTTTACATCCTCGGGAGTAGCTAGTTAGAAAGTCTCTGTTAACTCAGCAGCAGCCTGAGCTGAGTGCATCCCAGTTTCAGTCAACTGCAGAGGGGTGTGACCCAGCACAAGAAAACAGGAAAATGACTACAAAAGAAGAAAAAGCCAAAGAGGAGGCCCACAAGAGAGAGATGGAGCTGAGAGAAAGAGAAGAGAAAGCCAAAGAGGAGGCCCACAAGAGAGCTATGGAGCTGGAGAAAGCCAAAGAGGAGGCCCACAAGAGAGCTATGGAGCTGAAAGAAAAAGAGATGGAGGAGAGAGAAAAAGAAAGGAAGCATGAACTGGAAATAGCAAGGGCTAGGCCGGATACAACAGCCAATCCTAACAACCCCTCTCCAGGTACCACTTCCCATCCCAGAAAATTCCCCACCTACAAGGCAGGCGATGATACTGAGGCCTTCTTAGAAAATTTTGAAAGGGCCTGCCTTGGATACAGCCTCACTGCAGACCAGTACATGGTAGAGCTGAGGCCGCAGCTCAGTGGACCCTTAGCAGAGGTGGTGGCTGAAATGCCTAAGGAACACAGGAACAGTTATGAACTTTTTAAAAACAAGGCCAGAATCAGAATGGGGCTAACACCTGAGCATGCCCATCGGCGGTTCAGAGCCCTAAGGTGGAAACCCGATGTGTCATTTACCCGACATGCCTACCACATTGGGAAAAATTGGGATGCCTGGATATCAGGAGCAAATGTTAAATCTACGGAAGAGTTGCCCTTCCTAATGCAAATGGAGCAGTTTTTAGAGGGTGTTCCTGAGGAAATAGAAAGGTACATCCTAGATGGGAAGCCCAAAACTGTAACCGAGGCGGGGGAGATTGGAGCCAAATGGGTGGAGGTGGCAGAAAAGAAAAAAACTAGTAGCAGTTGGAGCGAATATCAGAAGGGGCAACCCGAAACCAAACCTTACCACCGGGGACAACCCAAGGCCCCACCCACATCCCAAGGGAAACCCCAGACGCCTTCTCACCCCACCACACCAGTCTCCACCAACCAACATCGCCCCGGTGATACCTTAGCAGGGCGATGTTTTAAATGTAATGAACTGGGACATTTAAAGGCTCACTGCCCCAAGAACCCCAACCGATTACAGTTCATTACACCACAATCACACCAAAGATCCCCAGACCCAGATGCCTCTCTCATACCCTCGGAGCGAAGGGAAACCTTGAGAGTGGGCGGAAAGAAGGTTATCGCTTGGAGGGACACTGGGGCACAAGTGTCAACTATCCACCAATCCCTAGTGGACCCCAAACTCATCAACCCGGAGGCTCCAGTGACAATTCAACCCTTCGTGTCACAGTCTGTAACCTTGCCTACAGCCAAGTTGCATGTCCAGTACAAGGGCTGGTCAGGAATGTGGACTTTTGCAGTCTATGACAATTATCCCATCCCCATGCTGCTGGGGGAAGACTTGGCCAACCATGTGAAGCTAGCCAAGAGGGTGGGAATAGTCACCCGCAGCCAGGCTAAGCAAGCTTTCACCCCCATCCCTGTTCCTGAGCCGTCCACCAGGGCCCCGTCTGAGTTACCAGAGACCCAGCCAAAGGTGGTGGAACCGGATCCCCTGCCAACGACTAAACAGCCGTAGTGGATCCAATCCCAGAGACCCAGCCAAAGCCAGTCCCAGAACCAGAACTGGCAATGCAACCAGCACCAGAACCATTGCCAGCACTGAGTCCAGCGCTTGCAAACCCGTCTACAACTCCAATGCCAGAGGGCACCAGCGAGCCTGAACTGGCGGAAGCAGCAGATAACCTTACCCAAGAGGCTCAGCCAGAGCCTGAAATACCACATAGTGCACCCGCGGACAGCGGTTCACAGTCAATGGAAACAGCCCCAGCACCTGCATCGCTTCCAGAGGGACCAAGCCCCAGTCCACAGTCCAAGGAGGAACTGATGTCTCCAGCATCAAGGGAACAGTTCCAGGCCGAGCAGGAAGCAGATGACAGCCTTCAGAAAGCTTGGGCGGCGGCACGGAGCACCCCACCGCCTCTCAGCTCTTCTAACCGATCCCGGTTGGTTGTAGAACAAGGACTTTTATACAAGGAGACTCTTTCTGGTGAGCACCAGGAAGACTGGCATCCTCAAAGACAGTTGGTAGTTCCCACTAAGTATCGGGTAAAGCTCTTGAGCTTAGCCCATGATCATCCCAGTGGCCATTCTGGGGTGAACAGAACCAAAGACCGGTTGGGGAAGTCCTTCCACTGGGAGGGAATGGGCAAGGACGTTGCTAATTATGTCCGGTCTTGTGAGGTGTGCCAACGAGTGGGAAAGCCCCAAGACCAGGTTAAAGCCCCTCTCCAGCCACTACCCATAATTGAAGTCCCATTTCAGCGAGTAGCTGTGGATATTCTGGGTCCTTTCCCAAAGAAGACACCCAGAGGAAAGCAGTACGTACTGACTTTCATGGATTTTGCTACCCGATGGCCGGAAGCAGTACCCTTAAGCAACACCAGGGCTAAAAGTGTGTGCCAGGCATTAGCAGACATTTTTGCCAGGGTAGGTTGGCCCTCCGACATCCTTACAGTTTCGGGAACTAATTTCCTGGCAGGGACCATAAAAAACCTGTGGGAAGCTCATGGGGTGAATCACTTGGTTGCCACCTCTTACCACCATCAAACCAATGGCCTGGTGAAGAGGTTTAATGGAACTTTGGGGGCCATGATACGTAAATTCATAAATGAACACTCCAATGATTGGGACCTAGTGTTGCAGCAGTTGCTTTTTGCCTACAGGGCTGTACCACATCCCAGTTTAGGGTTTTCACCATTTGAACTTGTGTATGGCCGCGAGGTTAAGGGGCCATTACAGTTGGTGAAGCAGCAATGGGAGGGGTTTACGCCTTCTCCAGGAACTAACATTCTAGACTTTGTAAGCAACCTACAAAGCACCCTTCGACACTCTTTAGCCCTTGCTAAAGAAAACCTAAAGGATGCTCAGGAAGAGCAAAAGGCCTGGTATGATAAACATTCCAGAGAACGGTCCTTCAAAGTAGGAGACCAAGTCATGGTCTTAAAGGCGCTCCAGCCCCATAAAATGGAAGCATCGTGGGAAGGACCATTCACGGTCCAGGAGCGCCTAGGAGCTGTTAACTATCTCATAGCCTCCCCCACCTCCAACATAAAGCCTAAGGTATACCATGTTAATTCTCTTAAGCCCTTTTATTCCAGAGAATTAAACGTTTGCCAGTTTACAGCCCAGGAAACAGATGACGCGGAGTGGCCTGAAGGTGTCTACTACGAAGGAAAAAAGGATGGTGGCGTGGAAGAGGTGAACCTCTCCACGACCCTTGGACGTCTGCAGCGACAGCAGATCAAGGAGCTGTGCACAAGCTTTGCACCAATTTTCTCAGCCACTCCAGGACGGACCGAACGGGCATACCACTCCATTGACACAGGTAATGCTCACCCAATTAGAACCCCACCCTACCGGGAGTCACCTCATGCCCAAACTGCTATACAAAGGGAGATCCAGGACATGCTACATATGGGTATAATCCGCCCCTCTAACAGTGCATGGGCATCTCCAGTGGTTCTAGTTCCCAAACCAGATGGGGAAATACGCTTTTGCGTGGACTACTGTAAGCTAAATGCTGTAACTCGTCCTAACAACTATCCAATGACACGCACAGATAAGCTATTGGAGAAATTGGAACATGCCCAATTCATCTCTACTTTAGACTTAACCAAAGGGTACTGGCAAGTACCACTAGATGAACCCGCTTAGGAAAGGTCAGCCTTCATCACCCAGGCAGGGGTGTATGAATTCAATGTACTCCCGTTCGGGTTGCAAAATGCACCCGCCACCTTCCAAAGACTTGTAGATGGTCTCCTAGCGGGATTGGGAGAATCTGCAGTTGCCTACCTCGATGATGTGGCCATTTTTTCTGATTCATGGACAGAACACCTGGAGCACCTGGAAAAAGTCTTTGAGCGCATCCGGCAGGCAGGACTAACTGTTAAGGCTAAAAAGTGTCAAATAGGCCAAAACAGAGTGACTTACCTGGGGCACCAGGTGGGTCAAGGAACTATAAATCCCCTACAGGCCAAAGTGGATGCTATCCAAAAGTGGCCGGTTCCAAAGTCAAAGAAACAGGTCCAATCCTTCTTAGGCTTGGCCGGATATTATAGGCGATTTGTACCACACTACAGCCAAATCGCCACCCTGCTGACAGACCTAATCAGAAAGAAACAGCCAAATGCAGTTCAGTGGACTGATGAGTGTCAAAAGGCCTTTCACCAGCTTAAGGCAACACTCATGTCTGACCCTGTGCTAAGGGACCCAGACTTTGACAAACCGTTCCTAGTAACCACAAATGCGTCCAAGCGGGGCGTGGGAGCAATTTTAATGCAGGAAGAACCGGATCAAAAATTCCATCCTGTCGTGTTTCTCAGCAAGAAACTGTCTGAGAGGGAAAGCCACTGGTCAATCAGTGAAAAGGAATGCTACGCCATTGTGTACGCACTGGAAAAGCTACGCCCATATGTTTGGGGACGGCGTTTCCAACTACAAACAGACCATGCTGCGCTACAGTGGCTTCATACCGCCAAGGGGAATAACAAAAAACTTCTTCGGTGGAGTTTAGCTCTCCAAGATTTTGATTTTAAAATACAAGACATTTCGGGAGCTTCTAACAAAGTGGCTGATGCACTCTCCTGGGAAAGTTTCCCAGAGTCAACTGGTTAAAAATTGTTCTTGGAATGGAACATATTGTTAGTTTTTATATAATCAGTAGTATGTCTAAAGGTACATGTGTCTTATTAACTCTGTTTTCTCCTAGAGCTCCAGGAAGAAATCACAGCCAGTGTGGAACCGGACGTCCAACACTATCTGTGATTTGGGGGGCATGTCATAACTATAAAGGGAAGGGTAACAGCTCTCCTGTGTACAGTACTATAAAATCCCTCCTGGCCAGAGACTCCAAAATCCTTTTACCTGTAAAGGGTTAAGAAGCTCGGGTAACCTGGCTGACACCTGACCCAAAGGACCAATAAGGGGACAAGATACTTTCAAATCTTGGGGGGGAAAGGCTTTTGTTTGTGCTCTTTGTTTGGTTGTTGTTCGCTCTTGGGACTGAGAGGGACCAGACATCAATCCAGGTTCTCCACATCTTTCTAAACAAGTCTCTCATATTTCAAATTTGTAAGTAAACAGCCAGGCAAGGCGTGTTAGTTTTTATCTTTGTTTTCTCAACTTGTAAATGTACCTTTTACTAGAGTGTTTATCTCTGTTTGCTGTATTTTGAACCTGAGGCTAGAGGGGATCCTCTGAGCTCTTTAAGTTTGATTACCCTGTAAAGTTATTTTCCATACTGATTTTACAGAGATGATTTTTACCTTTTTTCTTTAATTAAAAGCCTTCTTTTTAAGAACCTGATTGATTTTTCCTTGTTTTTAGATCCAAGGGGGTTGGATCTGTATTCACCAGGAGTTGGTGAAAGGAAGGAGGGGGGATGGTTAATTTCTCCTTGTTTTAAGATCCCAGGGGGGTTGGAACTGTATTCACCAGGAGTTGGTGGAAGGAAGGAGGGGGGATGGTTAATTTATCCTTGTTTTAAGATCCAAGGGGTTTGGATCTGTATTCACCAGGGAATTGGTGAATGTCTCTCAAGGCTACCCAGGGAAGGGAATTAGCTTTGGGATGGTGGCAGCGGACCAGATCTAAGCTGGTAGTTAAGCTTAGAAGTTTTCATGCAGGCCCCCACATTTGTACCCTAAAGTTCAAAGTGGGGAAGCAGCCTTGACAACTCCATATACACAACTTTCAAAAAATACTGTTTGCCTGGCACTGCTAATGACTCCTCTTCTTCCCTGCCACCACCACCAGTCTACCAGGGCTATGCTGGGAACACACTCTATATAGCATCAGCACTGAGTACACGTCTTGTAATCAGCTCTCTATTCTTACAGTGCATATTTTCCCATGGGATGTAGAGGAAGTCTCCATGTTTGAGTGAAGCGAGTCTGGGCAAAGCGCTGAAGAATATAAACTAGACAAAGCACAATCTGGCCCTGGACTAGATGATCTAGCAGGGCCTTTTCCAACTCAAAGCACAGGTGTAAACCAGGTTAGCTCCACTGACTTCTGTGCAGAAGCTAGGCTGACTTACAGTAGCTGAGGATCTGCTCCTAGAAGGCTGTGACAGAGCCAGAAGTCTAGGGATGGTGGAGAGGTTGGTGCACTAGGGGACGTATCTTTTCATGTGCTGTATTTTTATACCTGCCTACTGTATTTTCCACGCCATGCATCTGATGAAGTAGGTTCTAGCCCACGAAAGCTTATGCCCAAATAAATTTGTTAGTCTCTAAGTGTGCCACAAGGACTCCTCATTGGTTTTTTTTAGGGGACGTGGAAGAGAGAGGTTCTCCCTTGCCCTGCACCTTGTGTTATCAGTTGTCCCCCCCCCACGCAAAGGTGGGTTTCAAATGCTACTAAATCAGAATGGTAACTATTGCATCCACTTTTCCCTGGGCCTGTAGCAGTACAAGAATCTGGCCCAGGTTATTTTGGGCCAGTAGCAGCACAAGGTCATGAAGACTAGGACCAGGAGTGAGCCAAAGCAGAGGCCCAGGATGAGGTGAAGGGGAACGCTGGGTCAACTTCCGCAGTAAACAATCCTCGTCTGGGATTGTATTGCAGTTGAGAGGGCTGCCTGTTCCATAGCCTCACGTATGATGTTGATTCAAGGTGACAGGCTCAGCAATTTGCTATTGAGAAATTTTTGTGATGTCAATGGACGCTTTATGCTTTTACAGCCTGAGATCCTTTTATGCAGATGGGACTAATGCTTGGCTTCCTCCATTATCTGATAAACTGTATGTATTCTAAGCCACAGAGACTTCCTTGTCTAACTCCCCCCTCTGCGAGGCAGCTGCTCCATGGAAACCCAGGTGTGGTCATTCAAACACACAGATTCAGCCAAAGTACAGTAGCACCAAGAGATATTAATAGAGACCAGAGGAGATAGATGAAAACAAAGTCCAGAAGACAACTTGTCTGCCTGACTTCAGTGCGGCTGCCTGGGTGTAAATGAATTGGATTTTGCCCCAAATTTGCACCCCAGCTTTTCAATACATGTAAGATTCTGTTTTGCCTTATGATGATGATGAGCGTCTTAAAACAGAGTTCTGCTTTCAGCTACACTGGTATCAATTGGAGTAACCCCACTGAAGCCAGCAGTGTCAGTGAAAGTACAATTTGGCTGCAAGTTTATAAATCAGGAGTGGGTGGGGTTGTGTATTGCTGTCAGGTCTCTAGAAAAACAGACTTATCTTGATGAAACCCTGATACCATAGGAAGCGGAACAAGTGGAATAAACCAGAAGTCATGCTCCACTAATGCCTTGCCCATGATGCATAACTCTCGATGCCATTTGACAAAAGCCAGGTTACTTAATAGTACCAGTCAGTGTCGCTGGCACTAACATGGGAAAACTGAGAGCAGCATGCATTTTACCTTGATAGATAATTGGATTCAGCCACAGACAGAATTGGTGTCGCTCCCTGGAAGTCAACAGAGTGACATTGATTTACACCAGCTGAGAATCTGGCCCAAAGAGTCGATCCCTTTACTCAAGACTTTCTGCTTCCACAGTCTGGAAGCACCTTGTTCCTTGGGGATTGCCAATGGCTGACACAAGTATTGGCTGTGATCGGCCGTAAAGGAAGCAGTGGTATAGTCACCTCTCCACACTGAAGAAAGGTTCATGGCAGTATAAAGGGGGTGCTAGAGGAGGACTATAAGGAGAAGGAAAAACCAAGCTTCTGTGAAGCCAAATCATAAAACATAGCAGGAAGTCTGTGGGTTTTTAACATATCCCATGGCAGCTGGTTCCCTGCCCCTCTGGGAGGATCTGATCTGCTTTCAGGCTGGCTACTGTACTAAGCCAGTTCAGTTTGGTTCTGATGATGTTAGATTATTCTGCTTTCCTCCTATAAAGGGCAGAGAGAACCTGCTGGGGCAAGGGATCACTTTGATTTATTGTGGGTTTAAATGTAGCTGCTGGAGCCAGTGGGGACCAACCCCTACCCTGGGATAGGATTACAAAAGGCCAATACCCATGCCTGGTGATGAGCCAAGAAATAAAGATGACAATCTTATCCGTACTCCTGGATGCCACAGCTTTATTGCAGAGAAATGTGTGGTCCATTTGGCTTAGCATGATAGTGATCAGAGAGCCATAAAAAACCCACCTTGATCATTATCTAAATATGAAACAAGGAGTCTTCTTCTAACTCATGGCCCAGGTCTCCTCTCATTGGCCCAGGTGTGACTCCCACTGAAGAGAGTCGTATACCAGTGTCCCTGTGGATTTGGGAAAGGGCTCTGTGAAAGAGAGTTTACCCTCTTCTGCCCCACCAATAGATCAGATCAATGAACAAATCAAGTGCAATACAGTTCCCAAAGCAGAGGACTATTTTACAGTAGTTGCAGGCAGCAGCACATGCTGAAATCCTCTGCAAATTAATAGGTTTAATCCTTCATTGTGGTTTTTATGGTTAGGAAAATGCTGGATAAGGCCTAGGTCCTGCAAACACACTTGCTTTGCCCTATTGACTTCATTGGGACTATTCCCACGCATAAACTTAAGCATGTGCCTAAATGTCGACAGGACTGGGACCTGGCTTTGGACTCGCTAAGCCACAGTGGGTCACATGCCTATTCTAAATTGCACCAGTGAAAATCAGGAGTAACGGCATTGATATCACAGCAGTGTACCCGCGAGAAGAATCAAGTCTTAAATTAAAAACAATAAAGAATAAAATACTCCATTAAAGTGTTACCAGTTTGCGCAAATAAACATTCCTGACGTAGGGAGGACACGACTAAGCTATGCTACCAACAGGAAATGTGTAATGGTCTTTCCCACTACGCTTGTTTCTATGCTCTCTAGCTCCTCTGGGCAGAGTGAGAGCGGAATGAGCTTGCAGTGAAGGGGGAGGCTGTTAATTTTGCCTGGGGAGTGAATGAGGCTCATTGAGTCTCAGTGGGAAGCTCTGTGCTTGCCTTAATTTTGTGCCACTAAATGGTGGTGCCTCAGTGGTGTAACTAGCACTGGGATTTAAATGAGCCTCCAAAGCAAACCTCTGTGGCAATTGCTTGTTTCATGTCAAAACCAATTAAAACAGACTCTAGTCTCTGCATCATTTTGAAGCAAAACCTGAAGTTGTCACTGGGAACTTCCCCACTAATTAACTTGGGAGGGGTTCATCTGTAGGGAAAGCCCTGGGAAACTCACATCTATTCAGCCGTTTCAAGGGAGGCTTAAGAGTGGCTAGATCACTTCCAATGAGTTCTCCTGATTGCGCCTCAGAAGAACTGGAGTGAGGGGGCAGAAGTATTTTTGGGGCCCCCTGGCTGAAGTAAGACCTGGGAGTAGTGCCGGTGGCCTAATGGCTAAGGCACTGGCCTCTGAAGCTAGGAACTGAGGATTGGACTCTCCTCTGGAATAAGATACTTGATTTAAATCAATATCTGCTCTGAAGGAGATGGTCTAGCTTAACCCCAAGTTATTGGGCCCAGTGCAGGCATTACTGAGTGAAGTTTTATGGCCTGTGCTATGAAGATCAGACTAAATAATCACGATGGTCCCAGCTGGCCTTAAAATCTATTTACTCTACACTTGAACGCAGGAGGGGATCACAGAGAGTATGTTCATGAAATCTGCCAGCCACCATTGTTTGCTAGCAGGCCTGTCTCTCTCACAACACAAAGAACCTGGGACCCTTATTCAGAAAAGTGGCTTCAAATTACCCACAGTTTCCAGACTGGCAAAACTCACTTTGCCGAGCCTATAACAAAATGTCGTCTCCTGTGTCTGCATCCTGGTCAGGTTTGAGGTTCCCATCCGTTGCTTGGAGCTGAGCTCTGTCTAGAATGAAGGACACCACTGGGTCACCGTGCTGACTTCCCTGCTCATCCTCCTCATCGTCCTCATTCTTATCCTCATCGCTATCAACTTCCTCTTCCACCTGGTCTTCAATCACTACAACATCATCCTTGGTGTCTGGATCAATTTCATCCTTAAACCACACAGCTTTGTATCCATCGTCCGCTGTCTTCCTGTCCTTTGTGAGGATAGATTTCACTTCTTTATCGCTGTCGGTGTCCTTTCCCTCTTTGTTCTCTTCCCCGCCCTTGATGGCGGCGGAAGCTGATGCAATGCTGCTCTCCACTGCGGGCTCCGGAGGAAGGAAGCCGTCTGACTGCTGCTGCACGACAGGAGTACCGTTCTCCGAAGTGTCGCTTCTTAGCGACTCGTCGTCTTTCGTGCTCCAAAGAGGATTTTTATCATCTTGGTAGCCTTGGTTACTTAAATCCTCAATGGGATCCTGGGGGAATGGCAAGAGCAGAAATGTCTCATGATTATAGGGGGAAGAAATGAAATGGAAAAAAACCACGTGAGCTTGAAATGCTTGGGCACAGCTCTGCGGACATCAATGGAATTGCCCCCTGATGTCAGCTGAGGATCAGGCTGTCGAGGGGGCCCAGACAGGAGGCATGCGATACCCTGGTGGTAACTTTGAGCTGTAATTTTCCCTCCCTTCCTTTCTACCATCAGAAAAGTTGAATCAAACAGTCTATGGCAGGAGTGCCAAAACTTACTGACCCTCCGAGCCACATATGACGATCTTCAAAAGCTCGAGAGCCAGGGGCGCCTGCGGGGGCTCAGGGCTTCAGCCCCACTCCTGCAGAAGTGCAGAGCCCCAGCAGGTGCATCCCACTGGGCAGAAGCCCTGAGACCCCCCCTCCCCACTGGGCAGAAGCCCCTACCCCACCACCCCGCTGCAAGGCAGAAGTCCCAAGCTCCCCCCACCCCACTCTGGCAGGTGGAAAATGGGAGGGAGGATGTGGAGGGCTCCGTGAGCTGCACTTTAATAGTATAAGAGCCTCATGTGGCTGATGAGCCACAGTTTGGCCACCCCTGCCCTACGGAAAAGGACAGGTTCAGAACAGCTCGCTTTGTTTAAGGATGGGTGGGCAGGATGCAAGACAGTCCAGTGAACTAATCAACAGCAGCCTCACCGCCATGACGACTCCCCTCTTCCATCAGATCTTGAGGGAGAGTGGGTTTTTTGTTTGTTTTTTAAATTGCTCCTAACCCAAGGTAGCCTGGTTAATAGGAAATTTATTAATGGCAGCGTGATTGTCCAGTAGCACCATTACTCCATTTAGGCGTTACTAGCATTTGCTGGGGCTCATTTGTTCCTATGGAAGCCATGACTTGAGTCAACATGTCTCATCTCAGAGGTTTGAAGCAATTACCTGAGCTGCAGGCACTTGATGAGTCTCTCCGTACCACCCCTGGAGTCACAGGACACCCATAAGAAGTGTATCTAATACTTTGCACTTCTAAGGCACCTTCCATCTAAGGGTCTTGCTTTACAAACGTTAGTGAATCTAGCCTCCCGACACTCCTGTAACTAGGGTGACCAGATGTCCCGATTTTATAGGGACAGTCCCGATTTTTGGGTCTTTTTCTTATATAGGCTCCTATTACCTCCCACCCCCACCACCCGTCCCGATTTTTCATACTTGCTATCTGGTCACCCTACCTGTAACAGAAGTATTAGCGCCATTTTGCAGATGGAGATAATGGAAGCCCAAAGAGATTAAAGCCAACATTTTCAAAAGAGGCCACTGATTTTTAGGGTCCTCCATTTCTGGGTGCCTGACTTCTCGATATCTGGGGCCTGACTTCTCAAGTTCTAAGCACTTGTGGCTCCCATTGAGTTCCCACCCCATCTCTTTGAATCCACCTATTGTCTGGCCTCTGATTCTTTGATTCTCTGGGGCCCGGGTCATCCCGCGGTTCTATCTGTACAGTGCCTAGCCCAGGGGCTGAAGCCTCGAAGTGCTATGGCAATACAAATCATCATGACAGTAACCTTATGTGATGTTTGGCTTCCCAAAAATGGAGGCCTGCAAACTCAGTGCTACTCTTAAACTTTGGCCCATGTGATTTGTCACTGTCACACAGCAGGACATAGACCGTGGCTATCCCAGCACCCTGGTTCTTTCTTTAACCCCAAGACACATAGGTGCCGACTCCATGGGTGGAGCACCCATGGAAAAAAAATAGTGGATGCTCAGCACCCACCAGCCACAGCTGATGGGGGGGGCGGGCGGTGGCAGCGGCGGCACCAATCAGCTGATGGGGGGGGAGGGGGAGAGCGGTGGGGGGGGAGGGGGCCTCGAGGAGGGGGCAGGAAGAGGCAGAGAAGGGCAGAATGGAGGTGGAGCATCCCCAGGGAAAAGTAAAAGTTGGCGCCTATGCCAAGACATCATTTCCTAGCTCTAAGGCAACCCTGAAATGAACTAGTTACAAATTAACCACTTACTTCGCCTCTCTTTTTTCCAACCAGACGCTCAATTGTGTTTCTACACTGCTTGCGGACAACGAATCCAAGTCCGAGTAAGGCGATTAGCAGAAATACCGCCAATGTGGCGCCTACAGCAGCCATGTCCTGTGCAGTGTAGCGCAAGTTAGCTCTCTCATCTTTTGTGCCTACGAGGAAAACAAACGGATGTTACACTTCTAAGAATCATTCATACGTGGCCTTTAACGCAAGATTTGATTGTAGGAGGAGAAGACAAAATCACTTTTCTAAGATCAAGGAAAAAGCTCTCCTGCAGAGTGCAAGGGGTGGAATGGACCCATTTAATCTGACAGGGTGTATTGCAGTGCCGTGCTTGAGGCATCGGTTTTTGGAAGGACCCCGAATGGGACTTCAGAACTTTCAATCAATAAAAAGAGGAGGGAACTTACAAAGGTGAATTTCCCATTTAAACGAATGGGGAATTTTTCCTGAGAAAGAATTGCTGGACTGGGACAGGAGTGTTGTGTTGACATTTTGCTTATCACATTTAAACCCAAAAGCGTCCTTTCCTTAACCATGGTTCCTCATCATGGACCTTGAATGAGGTGGGAGCTGAGGTGCCCAATGCTGTGGGGATCGATACCTGTGGCTTAGCAAAATGTCTGTGGCACATTCTGTACAGGGCCGAACAAAAGTTTACACCCATGGTGGGAAGGCAGATGGTGGCTGGAGTTTATTACTTTAAGTTTCAAATGATTAAAAGGCAAGTAGGATCCATTCTCATCCCAGTACCTTCTTATTACTGCCTAGACTGTGTAACTGAATGAGCAAATAAACAGTGGTGTTTCCCAGAGCAGACCTGTGTGACAATTTTTGCATCACAAATTTCCACCAGCAAAAGAAAACCCTTTTTTGTTTTCTTGTGGAAAATGAGGCATCCTTTGTGCAGCGTTCTAGCCCAGAGATTCAGGGCCAAGTAAAAACAGGGAATAAAAAATTACCAGAATAGCATTCCGATCTCTGTTACATGGCTGCAATTTGCACTGACGTCAGTGGGATCTGAGAAGCACCATCTACCCTCTTGTCTATTAAAGGCGGACTTATTGTGCCATAATACAGCTGCCATGCTGATAAAAGCCATGATACTGGCCAGTGTGCTTGTTGCAGTAAAGTGTCTTGGGAGTTGCTTTAAATTGCACTATTTTAAAGTGTGTTTAATCTTTTGTTGATGACAGCATCTCACTCTGATTCTTCATAGAATCATAGACCATCAGGGTTGGAAGGGACCTCAGGAGGTCATCTAGTCCAACCCTCTGCTCAAAGCAGGACCATTCCCCAGACAGATTTTTGCCCCAGATCCCTAAATCCCTAAATGGCCCCCTCAAGGATTGAACTCACAACCCTGGGTTTAGCAGGTCAATGCACAAACCACTGAGCTATCCCTGCCCCCTATATATATCTTATATTCCACGCCTATGGCAAATTGCCAGCTTTTCCTGGCTGTAAGTTTGGGTTACGCTTTCAGCACTCAGCAGGTACAAGAAGCCTAAGGATCAACATCAAAACTGAAATACAGTACTGTACTGCCAGAGGATTCGTCTATTTAGCTTGCCTCTAGGGGTATTTGTTTCTTATTCCATCCTCATTTTGAATTATAAACCAATTTCTTTCAAGTTTCATGATAATTAATAGTGTGTTTTGCCCTTTTGCTGGCATGTTTTATTTGTGGACTTTGAATATTACCTGGGCTGGTGACAGCTCCAACAGTTTATTATTAACGTGACAGTGAAGGACTGGCACTTATATGAAATTTTACTACTTAATTGTGTTTGATACCATGATTAGTGATGGGAAATGCAGCCTGCAGAACTGATGCAAGACTCCACTCTTTCTGATGTCAGTGGCTGTTAAGTTATCCCTTTGGTGCACATGTCCTAGAAATTAAAGTGCACTTCAGCATCCACCTCCCATAAGTTGAGTATTATTAAAATGTACTGTAACTTTTCCACTGACTTCTTCAATGGGCTTTGGCTCACACCCTTAAAGTACACTCCAGTCCTTAGCATACAAATCCCTTGACACCAAAGAACAGCCTTGGGGACAGGAATCAAAGCAATTAGACACAGAACAGGCCTATTGGCTCATTCCTCCTTGCCTTTGCTAGTGCTGATTTGGCCCTCTGAAATATACTGTGTATACAGGAAAATAGGGCAATAGTTCTATCACTTTAAGTACCCCAAGCCAACATATTTTTAGTACCGTGGTGAAACCATTTCATTGCCTAGTTACCAGTATGTTATTTGTTTAAAAATTTGGCCCTTAGTGTCTATTTATCAAAGTCACATCTATGTTTGGGTGCCCCAGTTTCTGATGTTTCAATCTCAGGTACTTTAGGTACCAAGATTTGAAAATGTTGGCCTAATTTTGGCACATAATAACTTGCCGGGGTGGGGAGGGGGAAGGTATGTGTTTGTTTTTCCCTCAGAGAGACTGAAGCACCTGCAACTCCCTCTGAAGTCATTGGGAGCTGGAGGTGCTTAGCATTTTTGAAAATAAGGCCCCATCAGTCTAACTGTGGGCATCCAGAAATGGAGGTACCCATTCTGGCCTGGATCTTGGAGAAAAGCACAGGTTGGAGGAGGGAAAAAATTGGAGAACCTGTTTGTGTGCACGTGGCTAGAATGCTAGCTGCAGCACCTCTGCAAATAGTTCTCTTACTAAAGAGCCAGTTTAGTTTTAGAAACATGAACTCCTCTCATGTTGCTACCCAGAATGCAGTACGTGAAACCATGGTGACAGCGGTCAATCTAGTGAGACCCATAGCAAGGAAGAGAGTATGATTAACAGGCAAACCAAGCAGCACCTAGAAATGGAGCAATCAGGTAGCATAGAGGGACTGGGAAGGCTGGATTTCCACACACAAATCTTTGCCTGAGCAGGGAAGCAGTGGAAGCAATAATTGAGTTCTATACAGAGCTGACCATGGAAAATAACTACGAGAAAAAGAAAATAAAGCTTTTTTTACTACCTCTTTGGTGATAAGACATGAGTGAGACATTGGAACAGCTGATGAAAGTGTTTGTGTACTGTGGTCTCAAGCAGAATGAGACTGTAGAGACAGGTGATTGTTTATTTTTTACCCAACACCAAGAAGCCGAAAAGAGAATAGATGCTTACACTACAGAGCTGAGAACTCTGGCATCCACATGTAACTTTGGAACCATAATTTAGAGACAGAGTCGTTTGCGGGACACCTGATTCCAGTTTACAGGAGAGATTGTGAAGGGAAAACAGTCTACCCCTAGAGAAAGGCTTCCAAATAGCAAGAGCATCTGAACTGTCCAGGGAAAAGATCAAAACAGTGATGGCCATTAGTGCAGAACAAATACACAGACTCAGAAAGCAGGACAGAGACGGACGGATTGAGAACGTAGGCATCATTGTCCAACGTATGTACAGCGCAAAGCAACATAACAAGGAAAAAAGCAGTTGCCCAGCCAATGGGCAGTGTTGTAAGGAGTGTGGGAAACAGAACCACTTTGTCCCAGAGCTGCAGCTCCCCTGGAAAGAAAGAAGCAGCAGTACATGCAGTGATTTGTGGAGGTAGAGGCTTCCAATGAAGAAAAGTACATCTGCAGTGTGACTTCAGCAACTCCAAAGACTGTCTGTCTATGTGCACTACCGAAGAAGGCTTCAGCCATTCAGCTGCTGTATTTGCGACTATGCTATTAGCTCAATGACCAATTCGATTCCAGCTGGATTGTGGAGCCAGCAGCAATGTAATCCCAGCAACAGTGAAACAGCAATATTAGATGGGAGAAATGTGGTTTCATTGTACATCACCAGGACTTGGTCATTCTGAGAACAGGAGGCTGTTGATAAGAAAACTTCTCTTGTTTCGTGGGTATCACTTGGAGTCTATAGTAGTTGATGCACAGTAGCACCAGCTGCTGCTAGGAAGCAGGGCAGTGTAAGCCATGGATTTGATTGTAGTACAACGCTAGAATATCCTCCACATGAGAGAGGAGGAAGAACAGTCAGTAGGGCCCTGTCCAGCATTTTAACAGAATATAAAGCCATATCTGAAGATGGGCACCTAAAGGGCAAGCTGAAGTTAGAAAACCATCCCCACATGCTGCCTGTGAGATCTCTTAAACAGAGTTTTAGCCCTGAGGAATCCACTGACAGAGCAACTGGCAAGTCTGAAAAGAAGCAAGACTGCACAGAGGCATCATTTCACCAGTTGAAACTAGCACAAAGTGGATCAACAGCCTAGTAGTGGTGAGAGACTCTTCAGGTAAACTGAGGATTTGCAGAACCACTTAACAGAGCATTGAAAAGAAGTCATTATCCAGTTGAGGATCTGCTACCTGACTTATTCAGGGCAAAAGTCTTCATACTTTGTGATGTTTAGAATGGGTTCTGGCCACTGAGATAGATGAGCCATTCAGCCCCCTGACAGTGCTGGCATGAAGCTATGATCTGACAGATTCTGTACTGTGGTCCTATGTGTATATATATATATATATAATCCCTATTAGTTCTTCACTCTAAAACACGGAAAACCAAAAAATGAGAAACTGAATTTTTTTCAGAAAACTGAAAATCTCTGAAAGTGAAAACTTTGAATAAATTTCTTGTGGGGGGGGGAAAAATCAAATAAACCCAAAAATTGTTCCGTTTCCAAAACCAGCAGAATTGAATTTTTTTCACAAAAACATTTGCCAGTTTTCAAACAGCTCTATTAAAAACACAGACTACATTATTAGTAGGGAGCAATATAGATAATATAATACAAAATCTTAAAAATTCAAAATGAAAAGTTTCAAAACAAAAAAAATGAAAACATTTTTATTTCAAAAAATGTCAAAACGTCCCATTTTGACAATGTCGGAACCGTTTTTTCTAATTTTTTTCTTCCGAAATTTAAATTCTGGCAAAACGTATCTGATTTTGCAAAGTGATTTTTGACAGAATATGGTTCCATCAAAATTTCTCTGACCAGCTCTGGTCAGCAGCAATGAAGTGCTACCCTCCTGAGTACTGGTAGAATTGTGAGTTGGAGAGGGGTCTCTGAGCCACAATGCCCTTCACGGCTGCATCTGGGGTGGAGCACCTTACACTTAACTGCCTTCAAAGGGCTGTTCCTAAAGTCCCAATCTATTTAGCATGTTTCATCTGAAAAAATTCCAAAGCAATTCACAAACTATATAGACACAGGAGTCCCTTTCCCCAGCATTGAGATGCAGCCACCTCGGGAATGCAGCAGTTTAACAGCACGGGGCAATACCGTGCAACATTTGAGAACAGGAAGTGAAGAAGAATGCTGTAACCAGTAAAAGCTGTACTGGGATTTTAGTTAGGCACTAAAAAGTAATTATCCAGATTGGGCTTTCCCCAGGACATCGGGGCTTAGCCCCCCTCCTCTTGCAAAAAGTGCCATGGGACCTTGATGACACCAAGTGGTCAGAGCCTTGCTGTGCACCCCAAAAAAGTGCTCTCTCCAGTAGTGCAGTGTTCCCCAATAGCATACTGCTATGTTGAGGAATATTGATCCCAAAGGGTGAGTGCATCCTACTGAGTCACCAATACTGCAGCAGTTCTTGAGACTTCCTTGGAAACCTCTCCCATTCGTAAGAAGGACAAATCAGAAACAGACAGCGATAATGAAACTGAATTTGCTGAGCACAGAGATATGGGGGGTGGGAGGGGGGGAAAACGCCTTGATTCTGAGTAGGGTACACATCTATCTACCTGTCTGATGACTGTTTGTGAAGGATGTTTGAGAAGACACGGGGTCTGATGGCCTCGGAGATCTGCTTGCTACTGGAGTTGATGTAAGATGAGGACTGGGCCCGCCAGATGGGGAAGATGGCAGAGCAGTGGATTGAACAGTTCCACCTGGGTTTGTTCCTGTTATGGGGAATTTGGTGGTTCTGGATTCTGAAGGCCCCACTGGATGCATGCTGGATACTCTGCTGGTAGAAGACTTTGTGGTAGCAGGCTTCGCTGTGGTTACAAGAGGAGGGATAAGTGAGCCGGAGGGAGTACCTGTCACAGGCTTTCCAGTGGGCCCAGGTGTGCCAGCATTGTTGGTTGTCATGTTCACTGAAGAAGTGGATTTTGTGGGTCCAGAATTGGCTGTAGAGGCCGTGTTAGTTACTCCAGGTGGTGAAGCTGATGATGAACCAGAAGGTTTTGGAGTGGTGGTTCCTGTCCCAGCAGCAGCAGAGGTGGTGGTGGTGCTAGGGGTAGGAAGAGTAGTTGTACCTGGAGACCCAACAGGTACCCGAGGTGGTGTTGGTTAACTTTTTAGCTACAATTTCATGTTACTTTATTTTTGACAATGGCAAAACATTTTATTCATCTGAACAGAGCAAAAGTAAAGCAGGTGGTGATTGATACAACAAGCCATACAGTTTCAATATAAATAACAGAGAAAGGTGTGTGTTCAACCGGCTGGAGGAGAAGGAGCTAAAATTTCTCCCTCCTTGCAACTCTTTAAAAGTGGAATTATGTTAATGGGCAGGCAGAATTTTAAACCTACTCAAGTCCAGGACTGGCATGAATCTTAAGAATCAGCAGAAGACTCGCGGAGCCATATTTTAAAAGGGCCTCCAAAACGCACCAGCAATATTTGTGAGTGCAGGCAAATCTGCATTCATAAGGGGACTCCTCCTGCATGCGATTATCTGTTTTTGCACATGCGAATACCTGTCTGCATGTGAAGCTGCAGGTGTTTGCCCACACAGATGGGTGTGTCCTCAAATAGCAGGGACATGTTTCAGGAAAACCTTTTACCACTTGGCCTTTCATACCTTTCTGTCATGTCTAAGCACCATTTTGCTGGTGTTGTCCAAACATTGTTATAGTGGTGAGGTAATGCAGGATATCAACTGCAACATTCTGCAAAGTGTAGTAGGATATAAACCAAGAAGGCTGTTTGGCAAGGTGGCCTGGGGTTTCTGACCCACTCCGTGTGCTTAATGTGCAATATTGGTCTGCCTTCATGCAGACTACAAGCTCACCAAGTTTCAGATCTGATTGACTTGTAAATTCTATCCAACAGCAATTGCTAGCGAGTATGAAAGGCACAAACTACCTTGTTCCAAAGAGGTTCCGTGATGGCCAGGGGGCCACATGAAGAGTTCTATGCATTGCCCTGTGGCTACCCTATTCTGCATTAGTCACAGCTCCTTATTAGTAAGAGCTAAAGATCCCAGAAGTTAATGTTCCCTCTTGACCTGAGCGGGAGGCTGCTGGGATCAAGAAGAAGCGCTATATGCTGGGACCTCTTGGCTTCCCTTCTCTTTTTAAAGATAAGAGCAGCTGCCATCTGCTCCTTTAAGCAAACTAGGAAAAACCTGTTAGCAAGGTACCCTTGTGACTCTCACTTGCACCAACATTCAGCATCCCTCTTCATTCTGACCAATAAAATGAAGCAGTACATGATCCTA
This sequence comes from Emys orbicularis, assembly GCF_028017835.1. Classification (NCBI taxonomy): domain Eukaryota; kingdom Metazoa; phylum Chordata; order Testudines; family Emydidae; genus Emys; species Emys orbicularis. Next base: position 111,499,032 of record NC_088686.1, read on the forward strand.
GCTCTAGTCACGTGGATAAAATACATGGGAAAAGGAAAGTGAGCTGGCAAAGGCTAAATCCCTCGCACTTTGGGTCGGGGAGGTTGAGAGTACACAATGGCTGTTGTGAGTGTTTTAAGGATACACTTGGAGTGCTTTATCCTGCTCTAGCTGGAGGATAGAATAGAGCCTCCCGTGGGATATCAATGGGCTTTGAATTGGGACCATAGTCTCTAATGTGTGATCTGTGTTCTCTAGATTGCCTGGGGCAATGTAAAATAACTCTTTGAGAACCATAAAACAATGGGATGCCCAACGTACCTGTGGAAGGTGTGACCTCCACAGTGATCACAGTGTTTGCCTCCTGCAGACTCTCCTCATCGGTAGCAGTAGCCTATGCAGACATGAGAAGGAGATGATATTGGTTGCTTGCTACATTCATTCATTCATTCATTCATTCTCCAAACATCCCCTGAAGTAAAAGTACTCTGTACACTCCCACAGCACCTCCCGCTTGAGGCACTCGGAGCTCTGTACATATTCTGTAACAATCCTTGCAGCATCCTTTGCAACTGTGAAGTGGGGAAGCATTTTCTTTGCCATTTTACAGATGGGGGCTCTGAAGCATGAAGGGGTAAAGTAACTTGCCCAAATTCACGCAGGAAGTCTGGCAGATCTGGAATCAGAACTCAGATCTCCTGAGTTCCAGTCCTGTGCTTTAAACACCAGACCATATTTCCTCCAGAAATGCAGCAGGGAACAATCCTGCACTAGCAGAAGGATGCACAATGTGACAAAAAAGGCCTATCCTTTAAGAAGACCCAAAGGCATAAGTCACCTTTCTTGCTCAGAGAGGGAAAAAACAAAAGGCTTTATCAGAGGGTTTCAGAGTCCAGAGGCTATATTCCCTACAGCTGGTGCATATACCAAACCACCAAAAGTCTTTATCTCTCATCAGTCCCTTTGGACATAGCTCCCAGTTAAGTCATTGGTGACTTTGTGTGTCTACGGAAGGCAGATTCTTAATTTTAAGAAACATTGCCCCTCTTTGTGTAAACCCTTCTGTGTGCAAGATCGTTCGGAAAAAGCCAGCTCAGAGGAAAAATCCTACACAAAAGAGAGCTCTTAACATTGTTACAACAATCGCAAATAACTTAAAATATTAAGTGCCAGATCCTCAGCTGTTGGAACATGGCACAGCTCCACTGATGCTGATTTACACCCATTAAGGATGAGTCCCTTAGTATTTCATCTTCCCAACAAGAGCTGGTCCGTATCCTAAATGGGAACCTGGTAGATACGAACGGTGTTACTTGCACAGTCAACCTTTTAGCTGGGTCCTAAAGTCTTCCAAGAAGACACATTTTCTTTTCTTTTCTTTTCATTAAATTCTGTGCATATGTAACATCAGGTTTGCAATGATTAGTAGACAGCGGAGCTCGTTGAAATCTTTCTGTCAATTTTTTTCCTGTGAAAAACTGGATTTTTGATTAAACACAAATTTTGTGGAAAATGTCTGATTTCTTTGAAACTTATTAACTTTTCATTGGAAAACTGAAAATGTTCTGGTTTTTAGGGTTTTGTTTTGTTTTAAATGAAAAGTTGAAATTTTCTACCGAAAAATTCTGAAAAACGTGTGTGTGTGTGTGTGTGTGTGTGTGTGTGTGTGTGTGTTTTCATTAAAATTTTCCATGGGCGAGAAGGAAAACCCATTTCTTGACCAGCTCTAGCAGATTGTCCTGGATTTTGCAGGCTTCTCAGGCATGTTGGCTCTATGATCGCTGTTACCTTGACCTCCCTATTGCCCCAGATGTTGTCTCATCATATGTTTCTGTTGTAAGGTCTCTGGGGCAGGGACTGCCATTTTTATGATGTGTCTAGCTCTGATCGGGGACCCCAGATACTCTGGGAGCTACTGTAATACAAATAACTATCCTCTGCCTATCAGGAAAGCTGACATACCAACACTGTTATAGTCGCGGCTGACTGCAGCATTGTGTTTGTCAGGACAAGTCCATCTCTGGTTATGGTGAAATCGCTGCTGTTTTGAATGTTGTACATGATTTGAGGGTTGAGTTTCTGAAAAATTAGATAAAGTGAGTTAAGCATCTGCATTGGCTGTCTGTGTTTTCCCCCAAATTGTTGCCCATAACAATGAGGGAAATTCTTACTCCTATAAAAATGGTTCCCTCAGGGTGAAATTCGCTCCCATGCAAAGAACCAGCACAACTTAATCCTGTTGGGAAGGTTTAAATGGGACAAAAATGTTGCATAAGCCTCACGCTGGGCTTCTGGACTGGGGTGATTGTTGCTGGGTCTATAAAATGTTGTTCCACTGTTGGGTCCTGTTCCTGTCACAGGCTGGCTGGTCCTTTAAAGCAAGCTAGGCTTAGCAGCTGAGCTATCCCACAGCCTCACTGGTGATGCAGTGAATTAGTGATCCCAGCTGTGTGTGATGGAACTAGGGTGACCAGATAGTTAAGTGTGAAAAATTGGGACAGGGGGTGGAGGGTAATTGGCACCTATATAAGAAAAAGCCCCAAATATCAGGACTGTCCCTATAAAATCGAGACATCTGGTCACCCTAGATGGAGCTTAATTACAGTGACAGACCTCAGCTGCAGGGCCTCAGAACGAGGTCCATTTAAATGGAGCTGTGAATTCAGCCTTGAGAGGAGACCTGCACAAGGGGAAGTTGCCTCTCTGGGAAGGGCCTGGGGGAGTCAAGCTGGAAGGCCCACAGGGAGTAGGGTAGGTTCCTATGGGGGACCCTAAGATAGGGTCTGCAAAGAGCAGGGAGATCTCTGTGGGGAGGTGGGGGTGGGGAGGAACCTGCTGGAAGGAAGTAGCATAGGAGAAACTCTGTAGAGGGGCCGAGGGAAGGGGCCAAGAATGTCAGTGGAGCCCGAGTGGGTATTTATTTGGACTTGCAGAGGAAAGGGGCTGAACTTAAGAGGAGACCTGGCTGGAGGGCCAGGCCATGGAAGACTTGGAGAGAGAGAGAGGCCATGGCAGGCCTGAAGAAATGGTCAACAAAGGGTTCAAAAGAGACAAAGCCCACCCTGTGCAATGCTGCATCCAGGCCTCAGGGAGTGCTCCTGAGGTGAGGGTGCACCATAACAGGTACCCATCCTGTGTTCCTGGCTGCCCTTACACCAATTAAAACGGTCAGTCTCCTCTCTTTACCCAGTATCAATCACTCCATTGCAGACAGATAAATACCTATCCTCCCTTGCTCCTATCAGTAATGTCCCCCTCAAGCTGAGCCCTCCTTCAGTGTCTGAGCAAATGATGGGCCTTGCAGTGAGACTGAAAGGCTATGAGATCCAGACTCAGGATTTCTGGGCTTCCCTGTCACAGTGGATGCCATCAGCAGCTTTCAATAGGCTTGATCCAGTTGCCTCTCAAGTCAGTGGCAAACCCTTCCCTCCCATCCCCGACCCCCAATCTAGATCCACACATGAAGTATGTAGAGCAACAGACCAGACCCTTCCAGTTCCTTACATTAGGGAAGTCGTCATCGGCTGCAAAGATCTTCAGGGGTATTGAAGGTGCTTTAGAGTCCATGACCAGACTGAGAGTGGCCAGCCCGGCAGACACCGTCCCTGTGTACCTGGAGTTTTCAAAGTATGGTGCGTGGCTACTTTTAGTGATGACCTTGATCTCTACTGTGGTGAAGGAGTATCTCAGTGCATTGTTGGCCTGGGTGGCCTATAGCGAAAGGAGACAATACAGACACACAACTATTCCTGTTGTTGGTGAAACACAAGAGGACGTGGGGCCAGATCCAAAGCCCATTCATGTCAAAGGGATTCTTTCTATTGATCAAATGAGCTTTGGATCAGGCCCATGATGGGAGGCTGGGATAGAACTAAGTTAACATTTAGAGCAGGGGACTGATGGTTAGAACTGCTGTGTTCTAGTCCAGTCTCTGCCACTGGCTTTCTCTGTGACCTTGAACAAGTTTCTTAACCTTCCTGTGCCTAAAATTTTCCCACCTATCACACGGGAGGTGCTTGAGGCTTAATTTATATATGTAAAGTGCCTTCAATTCTTCAATGCCAAGGGCTACAGAAGTGCAAAATATTACTAGGGTAGGATGATCTGAACCAGCAAACACCGCTATGCTGCATAACACCAAGAGGTTCCACCAGCAGCTGTGTTTACAGCCTGATAATCTAGAGTTTTGCACATATTTTCTCCCAAAAATGGTTTAAAACTCATAACTTTCCTTCGATTATATTCTAGTTGGAAAATGAGCTTGTTCATATGGGCTGATTAAATAACTGCTTTTGTGCACACACAGATCATGCCCAAGTCCTCCAGCACTAGTCCTTTCTGTTAAGTTATGATAATTTTAACCCAAATGGATGGCTCTTTGGTTACGGTTGCTTCCTACGTCCTGATTTGAGGGCACAATCCAGTCATCTTTACACAGGTCAAAATTCCCACTGAAAATCCCAGCAGGAATTCTGCTTGTAGGAATGAGGCAGGATAACACCCGTTTCCAGACACCCGCCGCACACTGGATTCTTCAAGAAGAAAGCGTGTGCTTAATTACTCTTCATCACAAGCCAAAGCGCTGTGGTTTCCTTGACTCCTAGCACATGTAAAGTCACTGTCCTCCTGGGAGGCCAGAACTCTGGAGCTGAGACCTGGGGTTCTGGAATGTCAACAGACTTACCATGACATGCAACATGAACGTGTCTGTAGTATTTGCTGCTTTGTTCATAGTTATATTCCCTGTATCACTGTTCAATAAGAATACATCGTCCTTGTTTCCTAAAGAAAATGGGAAGGTTAATTAGGACTAGTATTGACCACAAGAGATGCTTTAGTAAACGTATCTAGAGCTTTCAGAGATTTTGCTGTGGCTCATGTGTTTTGCACCTTGGCTACGGCAACCCATGACATCATCTCCTTATTGCCCTTGCCAGGCTTTAGGACTGGACACACATAACATGGACACAATGCTACCTCAAAGTGTGGATTCGGCCTGATGAGAACAACAGGAAGACACATGCAAGCCTGATGAAGGAGGTAGGAGAGCAACACTTCTTATTTATTTCTATCGCAGTAGCACTTAGTGGCCCCAACTGATGTATGAGCCCGTCTGTGCTAGTACATACATAGAAAGAGCCAGTCCCTACCTCAGAGAGCTTACAATCTAACAGGACAAAGGAGGTGCTCTCCTCATTTTACCGATGGGGGGGAACTGAAGAACAGAGAGACTAAGTGACATGGCTAGGGTCACCCAGGAAGTTTGAGGGGCTGAGCCAGGAGTTGAATCTGGATCTCCTGGGTCCCAGTCCAGTGCCTTAGTGACAACACATGCCTTGGGAAGGAATGAAGAGATTTTTTTACAGCACTGTCAGCATCATGTTCCCTACTCCGTTCTGTATTGCCATATGGGTATGCAGATAGGCCACGCCTTACAGAACAAATAAAGAAGATCAGAGAACTAACAGTCTGTCTGATATGGATGAATTGTATTTGTCAATCAACTGACCCCTTTTAAAAAAAACAAAAAACAATAAAACTGACTGAAATAATGTGCTATTCGATCATCGAGAAATCAGCTGATTATAGTCAAGCCTTATCTTTTGAAATCAAGACTAACACACAGAATCCCAGTCAGAGCTTTTTGCAATGTACAGTGGTGCGAATACAAAATTCTTGACTAAAAATGAAAATGAAGAGGGTTTCAGGAATTTTTGGTTCAGGCAGGTTGAAGACTAGCTGGAATCGGTGTGACTGGAATGGAAAAAGTCAGCCCCAGCCATTAGGATAAAGATCTGTTTCAACTGAGAGAAAAGAGGCCCCCCAACAAACACTCTGCACTGAGCTCTGGTTGTAGAGATGTGCTGCTCCCTTTCTCCCTGTCTCTACAGTCTAAAGAGACAAGAAACCTATGAGGTTCCCACTATGTGTCCGTACAGCACCTCGCATAATGGAGGCCCTGATTCTATCCTGTTGGGGCCTCTAGACATTACAGGAACACAGGCAATTAATTGCGATAATTATTTTTCTGATCTAGAGCTATATTGCTGTGACTATATATTAATTCTGAGGTTTCCCCCCACTGGTGGGGGAAACTTGGCAATATTACCGATGAAAATGAATGTTTGGGAAGATAGGAACTTTGCTTACCGCCAACAATGCTATACACTATTTTTTCATTCAAAGTGTAGTCAGGGTCGATGGCAGAGAGGGGCCCAGGTTTTAGGATCAGCGGTTCAGTCTGCAACAACAAGGCAAGACTCTTAAAATCAAAACACTAGATGCCTGCAGAACTTTCCAATCCAAGTGATACTTGGCTCACGTGCACTCTGTTACTGGAAAACACAATGCATATTGCCAGGGGTTGACTATTGCAGAACAGAGATGATAGAGAATAGGATTTGGGGTTGTGTAGCTCCTTCCTTGCTCTAGGTATGCATCAAAAGCAATGGACTCTCTGTTGTTGGGAATTTTCAGTCTCAGTGGTTGACCCAGACTTGCCACTGCACTGACTTATTTATGACTGGAGTCAAAAGTCTGCTCATGACTAAGTGATACAGCCGGTACTGGGCATGGCTCTTAGGGGAGAGGGTGACTTATTGTCATAGAATATCAGGGTTGGAAGGGACCTCAGGAGGTCATCTAGTCCAACCTACTGCTCAAAGCAGGACCAATCCCCAGACAGATTTCCCAGCCTCCCCAACATGCATTATTCTGCTGAACATAGTCTCAAATGGTCACTGAGGAAAACAAACCATGTTTGACTGTAACCATCTTCCGTGTGGGGTGTGAAGACATGAAAAGAGCTGTCTCATGGAACAGAGCTGAGCAAACCCCACAAAGGGTCCAGTCCTGCAGCCCGTCCTCGGGCAAGAGAGAGACCAATGTGTACAAGTATCTGATTCAGAACAGATTTTCCAAACGCCTCATGAATTGAGCTGGTCAATGCTAGACAGGGGTTCAGAGTTGACGTTCTAGCATCGTTATTATCGTCCCTCGCTATTGAGAGGGAACTGCTGGAGCTCGCATTACAAAGCCTTCATTTCCCAAAGGGCTTTTTGAGCAACTGTTTTGCTAAGCACATCCACACTGACTCTATGCCAATGCTCTCATCTGTCTTATGATGATAATACCATGCTGTAATCTCAAGCAACAAGCACGTCTGGTGGAGTATGGTGATGGCGTAGATACGGGGTGCATCACATGGGTGCAGCAGGAGCAGGGCCGGCTCCAGGCACCAGCTGAGCAAGCTGGTGCTTGGGGCGGCAGATTGTTGGAGGCGGCATTCTGCCCAATCGTAGGGCGGCACGGCTGCTTTTTTGTGTGTTTGTTTTGTTCTTGTTCCGCTCCGGCCGCCCTGTAGGGGGCGGTGGCGCGGAGAACCAGAGCGCCCTGCAGGGTAGTCCTCTTCCTTCCCTCCCCGCCGACCGGAGCGGAGCCCTCGCGGCAGGCGGCAGGAGGCGGCGCAGCGGGAGGGGCCGCGTGGCAGCGCCCCTGCTGTAGCCCTGGCCGCCCCCTTCTCTCTCTCTCCCGCCCGCTCCCTCCTCCTCTCCCCCCCCAGCCGGTCCCCCTGCACCTGCGCTTTTTTTTTTTTTCTTTTTTTTTGCTTGGGGCGGCCAAAAAGCCAGAGCTGGCCCTGAGCAGGAGGCATCTCTCCTAAGCAGACAAACAACTTTTTCAGAGAAAGGGCCCTGTATCGAGGGCTGGATTGAAGCCCTAGGCACACCCTGACATTGGGGCTGTTCCCATGGCTTACACCCCAGTAGAAGGGTGAACTAGAGGGGTGGTGAAAGGCAATGAAAGGCATGGCGGCAGGATGCCTGCCAAATATGGCAAGCCCCTTCCCCAAGGAGTGGGCCTGGTCTGCTCCCTGACGGTGGCTGCAGGACCAGTTGGCTTCCTCCCCGACGACTGTGCTGCAGACTTATGCCTGGCTGATGTTTTCAAGCTTTTCTGCACACGATGGGAGCTAGGAACATAATAATATAAAGCTGAGGTTTCAACATCACGTGAATCCGGGAATCAGGGCCTTAGGCCTCTGCTCTGATCGGGCCTGGACCATATCTGTGGTGCTAAAGACCTGTCCTGGGATACAGACTGAAAGCATACAGTCCTGTGTTCGCTGCCTACCGTTTTCTCTGAGATGTTGACCCTTCCAATGTAGCCACTGCTGATGCAAACTTTCTTGTCCGCGTTAATGAAAGTACATGGTTGGAACCAGGGCGGTTTGGTGTCGGCTTGTTGGATGTCTATGTTTATTGTTGCAGTGGCTGTATTACCATTTGGTGCCCCGTCCTATACAGAAAATCAGAACATTCCTGTTAGATGCAAGGCATATTTCCAACCTTAGAACCCCCTTCCCTGGAGTCCCTGCAAAATGTAATGGGCCAGATCCTTAGCTGATGTAAACCAGTGTATCTTCATCAATTTTTCAATGGAGCTATGCTAGCTTATACTAGCTGAGAATCTAGACCTGCAACTATTGTTAGTATGACAATTACACCTATATTGGCGGATAGAATACACACCAGGATGTAGCAGCTGTGAATAATGAGATGTTTTGCTCACTTATAAAACTCACCCTTGCATACAAGATTAACTGCATAAATGTATATTTATCATAGTCCAGGGTTTTGCGCAAGTAAATGCTTGGGTTATTAATTCCGTGTATGTTAAAGTAGTCAGTTGCTTCCTGAAAAACAAGGGGGGGGGGGGGAAGAGAATGATAGCTGTCTCAATCACATACACATACTCTGAAATACTGTTAGCTGCTTAACATATATAACATCCAAGGCTGGGTATTTATAGGAGAGATACATGCATAGTTCAACTGTTAATGATTTGAACTGTTTGGTCTCTTGCTAGTAAAATGGAATCATCTCTGGCATCTCAGTATGGATCGTTAGAGGAATTTTGAACATTCTTCTCTCAAAATGATCATAGGGCTGAATTCAGATTTAAATCAGTGTAACAGAGCAAAACTTGGCACATCGCCTTCTACTGTAGTCAGAAATAACGGGCTTGGCTTTGCTCTCACTTGCACCAGCGCCTTTCATAGTGTTCTTCCTGATTTATACCATTCTGAGCTAGACTCTGGTCTGATGGGTAAAATTGTGAGCTCATTTACACCTGTTCAGCTCCATTACAATCCGGGAGGTTGCACAAGTGTAACTGATGCAGAACTTTGACCCCCGTCTGCCCTGGACGTGATTCTCTTATTTTTTTGTTTGAAAAAAAGTTTTTTGTCAATTCCTTTGTTAATTAAAACTTAAATCAAATCAAACAAAATGACAAAACACCACCCTTTATACTCCAGATTGGCATCAGTTTAACGGAATATAAATTATCCATTGGTCTTTCAACAAAATCCTTAAAGATGAAGACTGCTCTTGTGGCTAAGGCCCCGGACTGGGGCTCAGGGGATCTGGATTCAGTTTCTGGCTTTGCCCCAGACTTCCTGTGTGACCTGGGGCAAATCCCTTAATCTCGCTGTGGCTCAGTTCCCTGTCTGTAAAACTGGGATAATCGTACTTCCTTTCCCACTCTGTCTGCTGACCTATTGAGATTCTAAGCTCTTCAGGGCAGGGTCTCTCTCCTTACTATGTTTGTAGTACAGCCTAGTACAATTGTTCCCCAACCTGGTCTAGGTTTCTAGGGGCTACTGTAATGTTGAAATTGAATAGGTGCTTTGGTAATATATTTTTTTTTAAGTGTGAATTTTTGAAGAATTCAGTATCTAAAACATGGATTTCTCTGTTCCACTAGTGCCCTCCTTGCTCTGTCCTTGCCTTAGCTTTCTGGAAATCCCACATGTACTCCAGCAGTTGAATAACCAACTCTTGTTGAAAGTCCCACTTGCCTCCTGTCTCAAAGTTGGTGCCAGTGTAAATCACTAACAAAGAGTTCTATGTTTTTGCAATGAACATACTCACCGGGGTGATCGCTGTAAGTTCATATTGCACGTTGTCCTGGTCAGCATCGCTAGCAGTTACGGTGTCCTCGGGTATAATGATCGTATTCACTTTTGTATCCTGAAAACAAATATGCATGATTATTTTTTCCATTTTGGCAAATGGTCACCTGCTGGATATAGTGTCCTCACTGGTAAATCCTTCCTAGTCTCCTTGTGCTGTATGGGTCAGTGCTCTGGAATTAGAGAGAATCCTCCCACTGCCACCTCTGACCAAGTTTAATTGACATGGTGGTAAAAATGCGGGATGCTCCCAGAGCATTGTCTACACTAGGGTCTTTACCGGTACTGGTGTTGCTGAACTGAGATGGCGCCAGAAGTGTGTATTCTAAAATTCCCTGGTGTAGATGTGACAGCTGCCATCTTGGCTGACACACTAGGGACTTAACCAGAGCTAAAAGCAGGAGCTGCTATAGCTTGAGCTAAAGACCCAAGATTTCCAAGCTGTGGCTGCAACAGGTTCCTCTCCTCTGATCGGTGTGACCAAGAGGGGCAGGCCTCGTGAGAGGACCTGAAGTGTTTTGAAACCTGCCAGGGTCTCTACATGGAAGATGGGTGACACCTGGTGAGCTAAGCCTGCATATAAACTGTCTGGTTTTTTTAGGATACGTCTTCTCCGTGCAGTGCTTTTGTTCTGACTAAATAGTACTTTGCTTTATGAAGACTGGCTGGTTGCTGGTGAACCTTGTCCTTGCCCCTGAGAGAGCAGGACTGCAGGTGCTGAACTAAAGTCAGTTCTGCTGAGGTGAATTAATTGCAGAAATCTGCAGCCTAAGTCTGAAGGGAGAGGATAGTGAGATCGTGCCCCAAGAAAGTCGACCACTAGAGGCCTGAAACTTGGGTGGGATCCCTCAAGGCGGCCAGTAAGAGGTCAGAGGTGCAGTTACCTTAGGAAATGTGACAGTCAGCACAGAGGGGGACCTGTAACATGTACTGAGAAGTGGGTTTCATAGACAAAGCCCCTGGAGAGCTGCACATGTAAGGGGTGCCACTGTTGGCTGCAGTTTGCTTTTTTCTGTGTGCTTTGATTTTGGCTAAATAGGTTAAGAACTGATTTCAGAAGTACTGAGCACCTACAACAAAACAGCTGAAGTCAACAGAAGCAGCAATGGTTCAGCACTTCTGACAGTCAGGTTTAAAATGACTTTGACTGTACGGGCAATAATTCTAACCTGAAATGTCAAGGAAGTATTGTCTTCACCTCATGCACGTCCTCTAATTTTCGTGGACGAGAACAGGTTGCATACATGCTGATAAATCACTTTCCTCTTGCCAAGATTAGAGTCCCACATGAATTGGAATTATCTGATCTGTAATCTTCCCTTTATTATGACAACACTTTAATAAAACCCTTACCTCAGGAACCTTTACAGTGATATTTGTTTCCTTGAATACCGGGCTGTTATCATTCAAATTGCCAACTTGTACTACAACAATCACAGAATTGACCTGGTGGGGAGGTAGGAAGAGGGGAGAAAAATAACAAAAAAGTAAGACCGTTAGGAGCGGCACTGGCTGGTAGGCATGAGACAGTGTGAGGATCAGAATTGGATCTGGACTACATGTGCATTTGGGCTGTAGGCTGAATGAAGGCTTGGGTTTGAATTTGGATATGATGGCACTGAAATCTCATGGGCAGTGGGGGTTTTTTTGCTCTTTCCAGGAGAAGACAACCATGAGAATGAGCAGTTTCTCACAGAGGGTATGTGTTGGGAATAGTTAACATCCAAGCCAAGTGTGGTGTTCTGTTTCTAGTTTCCATCTAGCAATAATATGGCAGCATATTAGAAATTATACTCACCTCTATACCCCCTTTCCAGCAAAGCAGGTTTACTAGTAATGCATCTGCTGTCTGTGTTTTAAAAACAGAAACAAAAAATCTGTCATTTTAAAAAACATCCATTGTGGCACCAACATTCTTCTCAGGTGTGGCTCACTCCAGTCCTGAGGCAGCAAAGTAATTGAGCTCCTGCTTTTGTGCATTTTAAGCACGAGCTTAAATCCAGTTGGGATTTAGGGACAAGTCTTATTTGAACTCAATGGAATTTAAGTTTATGCTTAAAATAAAGCTAGTGAAGCTAATAAAGCTAGTGCTTTGCTTCAGCTGTGTTTACACTTTTTTTTTTTTTTTAAGATATTTTTCTTTCTTCCTTTTACAGGCCTTCAATTAGCTTCTGATCTCCGTTACACTGGTGTCAATGTGAAATCATACCATTGACTTCAGTGGAGTTACTCTAGATTTACACAGATGCAGATAGGATTGGAGACTCTCCGCATGCATGACGCTAGGGCTTGTCTACACTACCTGCCGGATCGGTGGGCAGCGATCAATCCAGCGGGGGTCAATTTATCGCGTCTAGTCTAGACACAATAAATCGACTGCCGAGCGCTCTCCTGTCGACTCTGGTACTCCACTAGGGTGAGAGGCTCAGGCAGAGTCGACGGGAGAGCATCAGCCGTTGACTTACCACAGTGAAGACACCGCGGTAAGTAGATCTAAGTACATATTCACGTAGCTGAAGTTGCGTAACTTAGATCGATCCCCCACCTAGTGTAGACCAGGCCAAAAGTGGGGCAGTGAGAGAGTTCTTTGAGGCTGTTGCTCAGCGAGGTTTCTGTTTATACAGATACCAATGAGCCCAGCCCCTTTCTTCATGGCTACGTCTGTTCCCATAGCCAACACTCTGTCTACCTGACTGCAGAATTAACATCCACCCTGCTATAGTGCCCCTTCATTGCTCCCGCATTACAGTGAGTCTAGCTGGAAATTCTGCAGCAGATCCAGGTAAATTAAACCGAGGTTAATATTGAACAGTGAGTACAATGTCCCCCACAGGGTCTGTTTTTACAGGAAATCTTTCATTGTTCGATATGCTGCAGATTTGTATATTGGGAAAAGCAGGACTGCATTGCAGAAACTATTGAGAGGGTGGGAAGGAGCTGGAGGCTTTTGTTGCTGGGGACAGTTTAGGATTGGCACATTTGCTGGCTATTAAAATAATCGGCAGTGAAATAGTTAACAATGCTGCCATTTAAATTGCCATTAAATTTCCAAATTAGAACTCTACTAAGGTGAACAGAATCATCTCGCAGCTCTAGACTGTCGTCATTTTGTGTATGTATGTGTATGATAGTAAACCAGGCATGGGGAGTATCCGAACTCTATTGAAGTGTATTTACAAGTCTCTTCTTTAAAACCTGCACCATGTTCTCCAGCACACCTTATGGACCTCCTGGAATAGACTTCAGGGGTGGGGAACATAAGAACAGACATACTGGCCAGACCAGTGGTCCATCTAGATGAGTAGCCTGTCTTCTGACAATGGCTGGTGCCATATGCTTCAGAGGGAATGAACAGAAAGGGAAGTTATCTGTTCCCAGCTTCTGGCAGTTACAGGTTTAGGGACACCCAGAGCATGAGGTTGAGTCCTTGACCATCTTGGCTAATGGACATTGATGGATCTATCCTCCATGAACTTATCTAGTTCTTTTTTGAACCCATTTGTACATTTAGCCTTCACAAAATCCTCTAGCAAGGAGTTCCACAAGCTGACTGTGCATTGTATGAAGAAGTACTTCTTTGTTTTAAACCTGATGCCTGTTAATTTCATTGGGTGACTCCTGGTTCTTGTGTTAAGTGAAGGGGTAAATAACACTTTTTTTCTCCACACCAGTCACAATTTTATAGACCTCTATCATATCCCCCCTTAGTCGTCTCTTTTCTAAACTGAACAGTTCAAGTCCATTTCATCTCTCCTCATACAGAAGCCGTTCCATCCCCTAATCATGTTTGTTGCCCTTCTTTGTACTTTTCCCAACTCTAATGTATCTTTTTGAGGTGGGGTGGGTGAATAGAACTGAATGCAGTATTCAAGGTATTGGTGTACCATGGATTTATACAGCAGCATTATGATATTTCCTGTCTTATTATCTCTGCACCTGTAGGCTTTCCCTCAGCAATCAGCGGTGGCTCCAGGCACCAGCGCTCCAAGCGCGTGCCTGGGGCGGCGGGGGGTGCCCTGCTGGTCCCTGCAAGGGCGGCAGTCAGGCAACCTTCAGCGGCATGCCTGTGGGAGGTCCGCGGATTCGGCGGCAATTCAGCGGCGGGTATGCCAAAGCCGAAGGACCGGTGGACCTCCCGCAGGCATGCCGCCAAATCCGCGGGACCAGGGACCTCCCGCAGGCAAGCCGCCGAATCCGCGGGACCAGGGACCTCCCGCAGGCAAGCCGCCGAATCCGCAGGACCAGGGACCTCCCGCAGGCAAGCCGCCGAAGGCAGCCTGACAGCCGTGCTTGGGGCAGCAAAAAAGCTAGAGCCGCCCCTGCCAGCACTCACTTGAAAAAGAGAGAGTTAGTGGGGGGAAAAAGGTTGAATTTACACATACAAGTTCCCTGTTCAGGATACCAAACGTCAGTAAAATAGAAAAGGTGACGCCATTTTAAAAGCCAGCTGTGCTGTGACCGTCAGAGGTATTAGATCATGTCTCTTTCAGGTGACCTGTACTCTAGGAAGAGTGTTTTACAATATTAACTCTTCTGCTAATTGTCTCTTTTTTCCAAATAAAAACTTACCTCATAATCCAAGGAATCGGTTAGAATCAATTCTGTGCCATTAATGGCAAACCATCTGGAGTCGGATGAGCTCTCAATTGTTACTGTGACACCAGGCTTCATTGTAATGGTGGTAACAACAGCCCCCCACAGATTATTCTCATTTATTGTTGGTGTCTCATTTCCTACAGAACATTCTGGAAAAAGCACACAATCATTTGTGTCAGCGTTGGCACAAAATTGTCAGCCAGTTCTCTTTGGATGTTGGAACCGTCAGACTGGATCAGACTCATGGACCAACTAGGTCAGTATCCTGTTGCTGGCAGTGACTAGCACCAGCTGCTTCAGAGGATGGTGTGAAACCCTCTGCAATAGGCTGTTATGGAATAACCTGCTCATAGGGAAAATTTCCTCTGTGCTCGTAGGACTCAACAAATGCGGACTTACCTGTGGTGCTCTGTGCGTGAACTTGTGTTAAGGGCAGCAGCAGAAGGAGCGCAGCAGCAGGGAACTGATTAGAAACCGCCATGCGGGAAGCAGAAGGAAGCCCACGTCTTTGGGCAAATGTAATCCACCACTTTTTTCTCCGTATTGTCACTGAAGCATGCTCACCCATTCACTGCCCCAGGAAGAAAAGAACACTGCATGTCTGGAGCAGACGCCCACTTGCTGCACTTCAACCTTTGCCTCCCTGCTTTATTGTTTAACTTATTTATGACTTATTTACTGGTTTCTGTTTTCAGACTGCAATAAGCGGTGAATTCCACATTCTTCTTGGCTCTGGAGCTCTGTATTTGTAACTGCGTTAGGATTTGGTGTTGAATACCCCCAAATAAACATAGTGGGGTTATGGGCTTTGGCACCTGTTAAGTTGACTGTCACTTCCAGTGCTCCTCAGTGGCAGGTGCGATTGTAATCACCAGAGTGCATGCTGGAGTGTCGTACTGAGCCAATGATTTGGAGCAGAGCTGCACTTCAGATGTACCATAGAGACTCTCTGCTTCATGGTAGGGTGACCAGATGTCCCGTTTTTAAAGGGACAGTCCTGTTTTTTGGGACTTTCTCTTATATAGGCGCCTATTACCCCTCACTCCCTGTCCAGTTTTTTCCCGTTGCTATCTGGTCACCCTACTTCATGGGGACGTTTCATGGTAGAAATAAATGGGCTTAAGCAAATCTTCCATGTCAGATCTCAACTCACTACAGGCCAGCACTGTCCAATGCAGCCCACACCACGTCTGTGCTCAGCTCCATAGCAAGCCGTGTTCTCCAGCACAGCCTCCTGCTTCTCGTTACAATGTGTTGCATAGCTCTCTAGAATGTTTAATTACAGTGAAAGACCTTGGTAGTGCAATGGACTGGGAGCCGTAACTCCTGCTTTGTTTGGACTAGCAGGACGCCTCTGTTCTCCTACTAGCTCTACCGCTTCTTTCTTTGGTCGCCTGGAGCAAATCTGCTCCTCTGTCCCTCCTCCCCCCCCACACACACACATTTGTAAAATGTTCATAAAACTTATCTACCTCAGAGGGATGTTAGAAGGCCTAAATTTTCAAAAGTGACAGTTATTTTTGGCTGCCCGACCTGAGACGCCTTTGAGGGAGGCTGATTTTCAGAGAGCTGGTGCTCAGCACTTTGTGAAAATCAGCGGTCTTTAAACTGTTTCAAGCTGGGCGCCCAGAATTGCTGATCGCTTTTGCAAATGCTGCAGGCTGCCATATCTGCAAAGTATTTTGCGATCCTGCGCTGGAGAATCCTGGCACTGGAGAATTCAGAGTATTTGAATTCTATTATAGGACGTTTCTCTTTGTCTCTCTTTAAAACTACTGGAGTGTGAATAGGTCAGTGACTGCTGTCGATCCCCATATGATCACGCACCATGTCAGAGTATAACGAGTGATGGAGTTACTAACAAAGATGCTATTTAGTGAGAAGATTGCACAATAGAGGAATATGTGCTTTAAAATCTCATTTGTGTAAAGAGGCTCGCTCTGCATTATGGTAACACTAGGGTTACCATATTTTGAGTGTCCAAAAAGAGGACACTCCAGGGGGCCCTGGCCCCGCCCCCAGCCCCGCCCACGCCCCAACTCCACCCCTTCCCCAAAGTCCCCGCCCCAACTCCGCCCCCTCCCCTGCTTCCCGCGAACATTTGATTCGCGGGAAGCCTGAAGCAGGAAGCAAGCAGCAGGTAAGCTGGGGGGGATGGGGGGAGGAGGCGTGGCCCAGTCTGGTCCCCTCCGGCGGCCGGCCCCGGCCCCGGCCCCAGCGTCTCCAGCCTGGCTCGGCTCAGGCCCTGGGGTGCCGGCCCCGGGCCAGCACCGCCAGCCCCCAGCCCAGCACTGCCGGCCTCCGGCCCGACCCCAGCCCGCGGCCCAGTGTGGCCCCGGCCCAGCACCCCCGGCCCCAGCCCAGCGCACCCCCGGCCGCCCAGCACCGCCGGCCCCCGGCCCGGTCCCCGGCCGCCCAGCACCGCCGGCCCCCCCGGCCGCCCGGCACCGCCGGCCCCCGGCCCAGCGGCACCGGATTTTCCCGGACATGTTCGGCTTTTTGGGATTTCCCCCCGGACGGGGATTTGAGTCCCAAAAAGCCGGACATGTCCGGGAAAATCCGGACGTATGGTAACCCTAGGTAACACCCTGTTAAATAGAGACCTGATATTACTGTATGATGTTTCTGTGAACAAAAGCTCACTGTTGTAATCACTATTGTTTTGTCTCTTATTTACTTGGCAAGGATTTGTAAACCTAAAACTTTCTAAATAGGTTTAAAAAAATCTTATTAAAAGGATCTTGAAGTTAAAGGGTGAATGACTGGAGGCTGTAGCAGAAGAATGCATGGACTATTGATTTACTGCAGTGGTTCTGAACCAGGGGTACACGTACCTCTGGGGGTACGCAGAAGTTTTCCAGGGGGTACATCATCTCATCTAGATATTTGCCCAGTTTTACAACAGGCTACATAAAAAGCACTAGCGATGTCAGTAGAAACTAAAATTTCATACAGATGACTTGTTTATACTGCTCTATGTACTATACACTGAAATGTAAGTACAATATTTATATTCTAAACGATTTATTTTATAATTATATTGTAAAAATGAGAGTCATCAGTGTTTCAGTAATAGTGTGTTGTGACACTTTTGTATTTTTGTGTCTGATTTTGTAAGCAAGTAGTTTTTAAGTGAGGGGTAACTTGGGGGTACACAAGACAAATCAGACTCCTGAAAGGGGTACAGTAGTCTGGAAAGGTTGAGCGCCACTGATTTTACTGCCCTTGAAGAGAGGACTGGTCTTGTGGCTAAAGCATTGGACTGGGAAAATGAGAGAGGATGGCTCTCTGTTTAAGGCCTGGACTGGCACTCAGGAAATCGGGGTTTTAACTCCCTGCTCTGTCAGAGTCCCTGGGTGACCCTGGGCAAGTCACTTAAACTCTCTGTGCCTCAGTTCTCCATCTGTAAAATGTGGATAATAAACCTTTTTTGTCATGTCTATTTAAATTGTAAGCTCCTAATGGTAGGGGCTGTTTCTTACTATGTGTATGTACAGCACCTAGCACATTGAGGCCCTCATTTCAGGCCTGGTCTACACTAAAAAGTTAGGTCAACCCAGCTACATCACTCAGGTGTGAAAAATCCACACTCCTGAGTGACGTAGTTAAGCCAACCTAACCCCGGGTGTAGACAATCTTCTGTCAACTTCTCACGGAGGCGGATTACCTACGCCGATGAGCGAAGCCCTCCTGTCAGCGTAATTAGTGTCTACATTGAAGTGCTACAGCGGTGAAGCTGCAGCATTTCAAGTACAAGCCCTTAGGTGAAATCTTGAGGTACTACCATAATACAAATAAAACAGCTTCTAGCTTTTCTTCCCTGCCTTTCCTTTGGATTTTCATCGGACTGCTTGTGACATTACCAGGGTACAATCTGGACTGTGGAACAGCCTGGGATGCCTTTTACACTGCTTCTCTGTGAGAGCAAACACTGCTGGTCAGCTCACGCACAGCTCCAGCATGTAAATTACTCCCAGCTATTCTGTCTGAGTGCTATGGGCAGCTACTCATGTATTACACTTGAGAGCAACACCAGCAAATTCCCAGCCCCAGACATTCCCCCAGAAATGTGCGTTTTGTACAGCCCAGCCCTCTCCCAGAAAACACAAGCTCATATAAATCCATCATTTCATTAATAGAAAATGATATGCACAAATTCTGTTATCTCAAATGGGATTTCCCCAAACACTTCAGTCCAAACACACTGGTTTAGATAAAATAATAAAGCAAGTTTATTAACTACAGACAGACTTTAAGTGGTTACAAGAAATGAGGCATAAAAGTCAGAATTGGTTACAAAGAAATTAAAGGTAAAACGCAGCTAATACCTAACTTAACAAGCTAAGTGAATTCAAAGCAAAAGATCTCTCAGCACATGCTTCAGCAGTCTTACTGGCTGAATTCGTTTCAGACAGGATCCCTCCCTCCGTCCAAAGCTGTTACTTTGTTCCCTAGGTATTGTGGTTGCCGAGGATGGAGAGAAAGGGAGGAATATTTTTGGGGCACTTGTTCCCCATTCTTATTCCCTTCTTTGAGAATCATCTCCAGCTGGGGTTCAGGAGACAAAGTGTAAATTTCTCACTTATGCTGTTTTTCCTGCCGAGGAATGGCCACTTAACCAGGCGATGGTCCGTTTGATTTTGTTGATCCCTGGCTGAGGCATCAGTTTGCCTTTTGTCTCTGAGGAACTGGTTTGTGGCTGCTTCCCCAGATTTGGAATATGTCTCAGTAATGTCATACAGGAGAATTTTTTATAACTTGACCTACAATGTTGCCACACTTATTTTACCAGGGCAATAATGACCAGTGAATTATCCATTTTCAAATGATACCTCACAAGGCATACTTTGTACAAAAGTCACCATAGTCTTGAAAAGGGGGTGAAATTGTGGTTACAGACTGTCACACTGCACATGGCAAAGTTTTCCTAAGAGGAATTTTACAGCAGTGTTTTGTGGCTTGTGCTTGAAGATCAGCAAAGCTTTTATTATACCCAGTATTTTGCATTCTCATGACAAGCCGTTGTCCTCAAGCCTTAATTCCTTTTGATGTTTCTTTGTGTGGCGCACATGTTGGCTAAAGATGTTTAAAAGGATTGATTGCTGTAAGTGAGCCGGTCACGCAGCAGACTGGATTCTCTGTGGGATGCTAGGTATTTACTTCACAAGACAAGGCTGCCACTTTCAGGATAGAGGTCTTGGGGGCTGCAGAGAATATGGTGGCTTTTGTTAGTAAGGTATGATTCACTTATGAGAATCATTAATAGAAAAAAATTCACTGAGAATGAGACTAGATGAGTGTGAAAATAGGCTTAAACTCAGTAACAGAATGGTGAGGTAACAAAGTACCTTACAAAGCGAGGAATTTGAGAGCTCGCTGTGAAATGGTTGATCGATTGTTCATTTGAAGCTTGTTACTTTCCTGACTCTTTGCAATTTGTATCTTAGAATGATATCTATGACTAAACCATTATTATGTCCCCTCTGCAATCAGGGTCCCATTGTGCTGGGCACTGTGCATACACACACACACAATGACATATTCTCAGGGCCAGATTAACCTTTTGTGAGCCCCGGCAGCTGGACCGTGGCCCCTCCCCCACACTCCACCTGCGTTCTGCCCTGAGGCCCCACCCCCACTTAGCCTCTTCCCCCAAAGCCCCACCCAGCACTTGCACGGTGGGGAAGGGGCGGAAAGGAGTGAGCGGTGGGTGTGGCCTCGGGGGGGGGGAGAGGCTGAGCAGGGGCAGGGCCTTTGGGCAGAGCAGGGGGTGGGCCTGGCGCCATTGAACCCGGTACTGGATACTCTGACCTGAAGAGTTCACGTTCTAAACAAAGTGGGAGAAAGGGAGGATTATCTTCACCTCCCATGTTAAACACGGGGAAATAAGGTGCAGAGATGAGGTGTGGGGGCTGGTTGAAAATCTTTGTCTCAATACACTTTTTCCATGCAAAACTGGAATTATGATTAAACAAAACCTTTGGAAAGTGGCTGCTTTCTCCAAATTTCTGATTTGTTTTTCAGCACTTTTGTGGTTTTATGGAAATTCAAAACTTTCAGCTAAAATTTGAACAAAACTTCTTGTTTTAATCAATCTTCCATGGGGGGTGGGAACTCATTTCCCAATGACTTCTAAGGGTCTGTCTTCACTTACGACTTGGCTACACTTGCGAGTTACAGTGAATTAAAGGAGCCCCCTAGCGGGCGGACTAGCTCACTACCCGTCCACACTGGCAAGGCACGTAGAGCACTCTGACTCCATGGCTAGAGCGCTCCTGGTGCTCCACCTCAGCGAGTAAAATAACGTTTTATGTGCTCCCACTGGAGCGCCCCAGCATCAGTGTGAACGAGGTGTTGCATTACTGCGCTCTGATCAGCCTCCGGAAACGTCCCATAATCCCCTTAAATCAAGTGACCACTCTTGTCATTGTTTTGGATATGCCCTTTGAAAGCTCCGTTTCTGACAGTCGGCTGCTTATCTGCTCTGAGACAAAGCAACCATTACTGTGGAATGCTGTGTGTGAGAGAGAGAGAGAGGCGGGGGGGAATGGGAGGTCTGCTGCTGTCTGAACTTACAAGACAGCATGCTGACATGCTCTCAGCCCCCCAAAAACCCACTCTCTCTCCCCCCACATACACACAACACACTCCCTGTCACACTCCACCCTCCCCACCCCCCATTTGAAAAGCACGTTGCAGCCATTTGCATGCTGGGATAGCTACCGCACTGCTCTCTGTGGCCGTTGCAAGAGCTGCTAACGTGGCCACGCCAGTGCACTGTCAGTGTGGACAGACTGCAGCGCTTTCCCTACTGCACTCTACAAAGGCTGGTTTAACTCAAAGCGCTCTACATCTGCAAGTGTAGCCATGCCCTGAGAGTTAATCTGGGCTCTTACTTGGGTGTCACCCTTAGCCTGTCTCCCTTCCACACACGTGGCGCTCACTGGAGTTTAGTGGTGCTTTCAGCCCAGACTGGCTGACTTTCCTAGGGCTTTAGGCTAAAACCTGAATGCTGCTTTATCTCTGGCTGGTAACCTGTCCACACTGCAGTGCAGATGCAGGCTAAATCCCTGAGTGCTGATAGTCCTCCAGTGCCTTCCTACAAATCCCCCCATGTTCCAGAAGGACAAACTCTCTCCTACAATTCACTGGGGAAGAATCAGAGTGGATCAGTTTACTGCAGCGCAGAGAACTATGGGATGTGTCCCCAGAAACCATAGTGACACATGTGGGTGGGCGCAGCACCAGTGAGGGGATGGTAGCTTGGGTAAGGGTTTGCAGTGGGGCTGCTTAAGGGTCTGTTTTTGCTACCCAGGCTTAAGTGACTTCCTCAAGGTCATACAAGTAGTCTGTGATGTGAACCCAGGTTTCCAGAGTCCCAGTCAAGTGGCTTAACTGCTGGAACATCCTTCTTCTATAACTCTGACTAAGGAGAGTATACGCTGTACTAAAACAATAATCAGTTTAGCCACAAGCGGTGGACTTTCTTCTTGCTGAAAAGACCAGGATCTCTGCAGTCTTTTATTAAATGCAGAGAATAGGATTTAAGTGGTTCCAGGTGGTAACAGACAGAACAAAGTAAGTCACCAAGCAAAATAAAATAAAATGCGCAAATCTATGTCTAATCAAACTAAATACAGATAAGTTCCTCACCAGTTCCAGAATGCTCCCTTTTACAGGCTAATCTCCTTTTAGCCTGGGTCCAGCAATCACTCACACTCCCTGTAGTTACTGTCCTTTGTTCCAGTTTCCTTCAAGTATCCTGGGGGGGTGGAGAGGCTCCTTCCTTAGCCAGCTGAAGACAAAATGGAGGGGTCTCCCATGGGTTTAAATAGACGTTCTCTTGTGGGTGGAGACCCCCTCCTCACTCCTATGCAAAGTCCAGCTCCAAGATGGAGTTCTGGAGTCACCTGGGCAAGTCACATGTCCCTGCATGACCAGGGTCGGCTCTACGTTTTTTGCCGCCCCAAGCAAAAAAAAATTTGGCTGCCCCCCGTCCCAGCCCTGGGCTCCTCGCCGCACCCCCCTGCTGCCCCAGCCTTGGGCTCTCCCCACCCACTCACCCACACCGCCTGCCGCCCCAGCTCTGGGCTCCCTCATTCCCCCCCACCATTGCCCCCCACACACACCTCCTGCTGCCCCAGCCCTGGGCTCTCTCCCCCCCTCCCCAACCTGCACCCTCCTTCCGCCGCAGCCCTGGGTCACTGGTAACTCGCTCCCAGGGCAGGTCATTCAGCAGGAGTTTTAGATGTGCACAGAACACAGACAGGACTGGTTCCCGCATGGTTACAGAACTGCAGTAAAGTGGAACAATTTTCAACTTGTGTGATTGGAGGATATCTGGATGCATATTATAAGACTGTCCTACATAAACGAGGAAAAGTTGAGGTGCCTTTATTATTCTTTTCTTCCACTCTTTCTTTCTATGGGGAATTTGCCAATGCAATATCACTGTCTTCCTTTTAAACAAACAAACAAAAAGGCAATGGCTGTTGAAAATAGCAATTCCAGTCCTAATAACCATTGGGAAGCATTTCTTGCTCAATTTTATCCTACTTTTTCTACAGCAAGTTACAGTGGATCAGTATATTTGATTTGGGAGAAATGAAGTAACAGCTGCCCAAACTGAGCTTGAGCACTCCTGAATTTTGAGGTGTTCAAATCTGGAAGGCAGGTGCTGGGGGGCGGGGGGGGAAGGGGGCTGTGGCTCCACGGGGAAGCACGGCAGCATATATGCAGCAGTGTGTCTGGCGCTGCACGGAGCCAGACATGCTGGTCTGAGTGGAACGGTAAGGGGGCTGGGGGGTTGGATGGGGCGGAGGTTCGGGGGGGCAGGCAGGGGCAGGGAGAAGGGGGGGTTAGATGGGTCAGGGGTTGGGGGGGCAGTCAGGGGACAGGCAGCGGTTGGATAGGCATGGGAGTCCTGGGGATTTGTCAGGGGACAGGTAGGGGGTAGGGTCCTAGGGGGGAAGTTGGGGCGGTCTCAGGAGGGGGCAGTTGGGGACAAGGAGAAGGGAGGCTTAGATAGGGGTGGGGTCCTGGGGGGCAGTTAGGGGCAGGGGTCCCGGGAGGGGGTGATCAGGGGACAGGGTGCAGGGGGGGTTGGATAGGTTGGGGTTTCTGTGGGGGGCAGTCGGAGGGAGTGGATGGGGGCAGGGTGGGGCTACCCTCCCTCCCTGTGGAGTGTCCTAATTTTTGAATGTTCAGATATGGTATCCCTACCCTTCAGAGTGCAGCTCTCCATTCACAGCAGGCTGCAGCATGAGGTCTCAGCTACCTCACTCCCTCTCCCTCTTTCCTGTTGGTAGTGGCCAAGAGAATGCTGGGAAATGTAGTTCTTTCCCTGCTCCAGGGCTGGCTCTATAGGCAGGGAGCTAACCAAGGAACTACAGCTCCCAGGGCCCCCTGTTGGTTCTCAGCTCCCATGCTGGATCCCTGCTGCCCCTGCAAATAGGCTGCCTCAAGCACGTGCTTGCTTTGCTGGTGCCTAGAGCCGTCCCTGTGCATGACTCAGTCTTTACAGGCCGAAGCCATTGTCCACATGGTATCTTGTATGTCTCCAGGAAGACTTCTTATGTGGATTGGAGCATTCCAAGGTGCATTGTTCCCCAAGTGTTTCCTGATCAGGTACTTAACCTTGCAAATTCCTTCCTAAAGAAGCTGACCAAATGCCTCACAAAGCTTACTTAGAAACCAAGCAAGCATACAGCCCATATTCTTAACCTCAAGTAGAAAATGATATATATATACAAATAGGATGAATAGATACAGTAAACCATAACCTTTACAGAGATATGTTACATGGCACAGGCAGCACAAAACATATTCCAGCTATGTCATACATACATATATAAGCACCCCCCCATAAAGCCTTATGGGGTACACTGTCACAGTCACTTCTTATTTCTGCAATGGAGTTTGAAAGCAATTTCTCATAATGGGGTTTTCAATACAGAAGGGAGTGTGGGAAATCTAATCTGAAACTCTCTTCTCGATATGCACCCCACTTGGCAAACCTTATGGGCATTCTTCTGTCTTGAGGATTATTTTTTGGTGGGGAGGGTTGAGTAATACATGCTTTTTTGCCTTGTGTTTTGCATGGAGTCCTCTGCTTCTTTACATGCTCCTGTTGGTGATTTCCAATCTAACAACAATTCTGAAGCTGCTATTTGCTTCTTCCATCTTAATCCTTGTTCTACGCTTGGCAATATAACAGCACATCATTTTTACATCATTTTTCTTTCTTTTCCTCTCTCTCTTAGTAGGTGCCTGCATCATCCAAAACTCAGCTTGTCTTCTGGTGGGAGACAGAGTCATATAAAGAGGAATGTAACCTCGTTCCCTTTGAATGGGTGCAGAATGACAATGCCTTGTATTCACTGCTCTTCACCTGGGCCAAAATGTTCAAACTTGGGGACCTAAAGTTAGGCCTTGTCTGCACTTGGGGATAACCCTGATTCGTACATCGGTAGCCAGCACTAGTGCTGACCCTTAAATGTAGATCTAATCAGGATAATCCTTGTAATCAGGGTAAACTCCAATAAGCTCAGCTGGTCCAAACCCCAGCTACACTGAGGCACCTTCCTCACCAGGAATGTAATCATCTCTTAACTTTGCTTTTTAGCCACTGAGTTAGCTGGCACCGTGGGGCAGTGCAAGTCCCATTCAGCATCATGTCTAGCTGGCACAATGCAGAATGTGACTTGACTGACTGGTCACCGCAGACAAGGGCAAGGTTAGCATTGTGCCAGCTAACTCCATTGTTAAAGCACGTTTAAACATGATTACATTTCCTGGTGAAAACAAGCTCTTAGGGGTTAACACTAGAACAGTTGCTGGACTCTGGCTGAATTCAGGCTATGTCTGAATATAGGCAAGCTTTGAAGAGTCCAATTCCATGTTTTAGGCACTTAATTAAACATTTAGGGCTGAATTTCAATGGGATTTGGGCACCTAATTCACTTACGCTGCTCTGAAAATCCCAATCAAGGTGCTGTCAAAGCCAGGTTTGAAAATTTTAGCCATGCTGCTTTTAGTGGTTTAATCACATAAAAATTCTTCCAAAGATTCCTTTGAGATTTTTCTAATGTTTTTGTAATAGAAAGTTATAACAGCATGGTTTCCCACATGCTGCAATAAAAGGAAGCTGGCCTGTGAGACGTGGAAATGGTTCTTTAGTGCTACATTAAGGGAAAGGACACATGTTTGTGTAAGACTAACTGCTTTGTAAATGTCTCTGAAAGAAAAATGAATAGTAGTTTTCTGATGAGCTACATCATAAACACTCTTGTAGGCAACAAGGAATGATCTTTACAGTATGGTCTTTAGCTGCCTAATGTTTAGAGATGATAGTTGAATTTAGTACTTTTGCATTAGAAGTAGATCACCTGATCTTTACCAGGAAAGAGCATCAAAACCATGCAGTGTGACATAAGCAGCATGCACAAACTTGAGTATTAAGAATGAATTTCTGCTTTTCGGTTGGCTACAGTGCCTGTTTCTAACTGCTAGAAGACCAGTACCTGTAAACAGAAGGGCAGAATGGATTGGAAATTGATCCATACATAGCTGCCATCAGTGTAGTATAGTTCTCAGGGAGATCTTTGTCACAAAACCCACCACCCATCTGATGTTTTCTGCTTAAACAAAAGCACTGATCTCTTTGTCTGTGTGATGTCTCCTGCTCTGTCTTTCTAACATTGGGGTATCAGAGTAATGGTGAGTCTCTCGCTGAACAAAGAGGGCCAGATCTTCAGCTGGGCTAAATCCACTGACTTCACTTGAGCTGTGCTGCGTGATGCCAGCTGTGTGTGTGTGCGTGTGTGTGCGCATACACATACACATATATAGATATGGGGGAGAGAGGGAAGGACAATTCTTGCCCTGACCTAGCAATCCCCACTGTGCTATGCATACCAGCCTTGCTGCTGTATTCTCAACTGCTTCCGGTGCTTGACCAGAGGAACCAAAACACAAGCCAAAGCACAACAGCTGCTGAAGAACCTTTATTAAAGTTTAGAATCCGGCCTGGAACAAAGTATTGTGTAAGCTGCTTCCATCATTCATGCACCATCTACTAACCCCACCCTCTATTTTACACCAATACACACAGTGCCCTTGATTACATGCTTTACTGTTATTTTGGCAATTTCTGATCCCATCATTTACCCTTGAACCAGATTCAATAGCTTCCTTATTTATTTGTAGGCCGCACACGGAACCCCCCCCCCCCCATGCTGTAGTTTAAGGAGAGGTTTGGCTGCTGTTGTCCCCTTCACTTCTAGTCCAATACAGACACTTCTTCCTTCATCTCTTCAATCAGTGGTTTGGAGGCTGGGCAAATGTATTGGCCGGTCATCTGAGTGGCTTCTCTTGCATCACTCTCTGACAGGCTGTAGTAAGACAAACAGGGAAGTAGTCCGGGATTCCACAGGGGAAGTGGACTAGAGGGTGGCAATGAGACTGAGTTACAAAGTTAAGGAAAAAAGTAAAGTGAAACACCTGCCAGTTGCCCCAAATTATCATCATCCACCTGATGGTGGCAGACTACAGCCAGAGTAGGTCCCGTTGTACTAGGCACAGTACAAACACAAAATACGAGGCAGTTGCTGTCCCAAAATACTTACTACCTAAAAGGACAAGCTGGACAAAGGGTGGGAGAAGGTAAGTATTATCCCCATTTTACAGATGGAGGAGCTAAGGCACAGAGAGGCCATGTCTACACTGCAGGGACTATAGCGGCATAGCTACAGCATCATAGCTATGCAGCGAAAACCCTGTAGTATAGACACATCCTACTGAGACAGAAGAGGCTTTTCCTCTACTGTAGGAACACCACCTCCCTGAGCGACAGTAGCTAGACCGACAGGAAGCATTCTTCTGTCAACATAGCTATGGCCACACTGGGGGTTAGGTTGGCATAGCTTCGGCACTCCCGGGGTGTGGATTTTTCATACCCCTGAGATCCATCACCATGGCGACCTGAGTTTTGAGCGTAGGGCTACATGACTTGCCCAGGATCACACAAGAAGTCTGTGGCAGAACCAGAAACTGAGTGTAGATTTCAGGGCCGGCTCTAGGTTTTTTGCCGCCCCAAGCAAAAAAAATTTTGGCTGCCCCCCCGTCCCAGCCCTGGGCTCCTCGCCGCACCCACCTGCCGCCCCAACCCTGGGCTCTCCCCCGCCAACCCGCACCCCCCTGCTGCCCCAGCCCTGGGTTCTCCCCCCCCCAACCCGCACCCCCCTGCCGCCCTAGCTCTGGGCTCACCCCTACCCCCCCACCATTGCCCCCCACACACACCTCCTGCTGCCCCAGCCCTGGGCTCTCCCCTCCCCCCACCTGCACCCTCCTTCCGCCGCAGCCCTGGGTCACTGGTAACTCGCTCCCAGGGCAGGTCATTCAGCAGGAGTTTTAGATGTGCACAGAACACAGACAGGACTGGTTCCCATATGGTTACAGAACTGCAGTAAAGTGGAACAATTTTCAGCTTGTGTGATTGGAGGATATCTGGATGCATATTATAAGACTGTCCTACATAAATGAGGAAAAGTTGAGGTGCCTTTATTATTCTTTTCTTCCACTCTTTCTTTCTATGGGGAATTTGCCAATGCAATATCACTGTCTTCCTTTTAAACAAACAAACAAAAAAAAGGCAATGGCTGTTGAAAATAGCAATTCCAGTCCTAATAACCACTGGGAAGCATTTCTTGCTCAATTTTATCCTACTTTTTCTACAGCAAGTTACAGTGGATCAGTATATTTGATTTGGGAGAAATGAAGTATCAGCTGCCCAAACTGAGCTTGAGCACTCCTGAATTTTGAGGTGTTCAAATCTGGAAGGCAGGTGCTGGGGGGGGGGGGGGGGCCTGTGGCTCCGCAGGGGAGCACGGCAGCATGTATGCAGCAGTGTGTCTGGCGCTGCGCGAAGCCAGACACGCTGGTCTGAGTGGCACGGTAAGGGGGCTGGGGGGTTGGAGAAGGGGTAGGGGGTTCTGGGGGGGCAGTCAAGGGACAGGGAGCAGGGGGGGTTGGATGGGGTGGAGGTTTGGGGGGGCAGGCAGGGAGAAGGGGGGCTTAGATGGGTCTGGGGTTCGGGGGGGGCAGTCAGGGGACAGGTAGCAGTTGGATAGACACGGGAGTCCCGGGGATTTGTCAGGGGACAGGTAGGGGGTGGGGTCCTAGGGGGGAAGTTGGGGGGGGTCTCAGGAGGGGCCAATCAGGGGACAAGGACCAATGGGGCTTAGATAGGGGGTGGGGTCCTGGGGAGCAGTTGGGGCAGGGGTCCCGGGAGGGGGTGATCAGGGGACAGGGTGCAGGGGGGGTTGGATGGGTTGGGGTTTCTGTGGGGGGCAGTCGGAGGGAGTGGATGGTAGCAGGGTGGGGCTACCCTCCCTCCCCGTGGAATGTCCTATTTTTTGAATGTTCAGATATGGTATCCCTACCCTTCAGAGTGCAGCTCTCCATTCACAGCAGGCTGCAGTATGAGGTCTCAGCTACCTCACTCCCTCTCCCTCTTTCCTGTTGGTAGTGGCCAAGGGAATGCTGGGAAATGTAGTTCTTTCCCTGCTCCAGGGCTGGCTCTATGGGCAGTGAGCTAACCAAGAAACTACAGCTCCCAGGGCCCCCTGTTGGTTCTCAGCTCCCATGCTGGATCCCTGCCGCCCCTGCAAATGGGCTGCCCCAAGCATGTGCTTGCTTTGCTGGTGCCTAGAGCCACCCCTGGTAGATTTCCTGAGTCCCTGTCCAGTTCCTTAACCACAAGACCACCCTTCCCTCTCCCAAGGGGACTGGGATGGTTGATTAAATGCCAATAAGAAAAAAAAATGAGACCACCTTTGTGGCAATGCCAGTAACTTTAGAAATTAAATAAGAATGACCTGACTTAGGCCTGGTCTACACTGGGGGGGGGGGGGGGAGAGAAATCGATCTAAGATACACAACTTCAGCTACGAGAATAGCATAGCTGAAGTCGACATATCTTAGATCGACTTAGAATCACTTACTTTGCGTCCTCGTGGTGCGGGATCGATGGCCACCGCTCCCCCGTCGACTCCGCTTCCGCCTCTTGCCGTGGTGGAGTTCCGGAGTCGACGGCAGAGCGATCGGGGATCGATTTATCTCGTCTACACTAGACGTGATCCGGCGGGTAGTGTAGACGTACCCTCAGAATATTTCAAATTCAGAAAAACTAAATAAAGATGGTATAGAAATTGAGTTAAAATAGTTAGACTTTTCTACAAGAAGTAGAAGATGGCTTGGTCCAGAATGTTAGTTCCAGCCTCTCTACAATCAGAGAAATATTTTATTTACCCCATATTATTTAGTTTTAATAACTACCTCATACAGGGTTTTTTTTTTAGCCATCGATCTCAAAGATAGGTAAGTGTCAGAAGGTGAAACTGAGTGTTGTATGCGCTTATATCTCCAGAAGCATAACATCAGAATTATCCTGAAGAATTGCATAGAATTTAAGTGCATTTCTATGGTGCTAGCTACATGCTGACTTGTGTTTCAGCTATGGAATTGTCCCTGATCCCTATGCAAACAACCTCTCATACATGCAGGCCTTGGCAGGATGACACTGGATGTAAAAATTTGTGACAGACCCAAAATAAGAGCCAAAGCAACAATAAAACATTCCAGGAGGAGATGAGGAATGATGCAGGTTTGATTTAGTTAAAAATGTGTTTAAAACTTTCTCTGGATCAGATCCTCAGCTGCTGTAAGTCCATGGAGGGCAGTTGAGCTATTTTGATTCACACAGCTGAGACTCAGTCCCAGCAGCTTTAGTGTTAAATGTCACTGATGATAATAGTGAGGTGCACCAAGGTTCTGTGTAAAGTTCAGGCTGTGACCCTGTGAATGCTGCCTTGTGGTAATAGTCCCATTGGGATTCATGTGAGCAGAACCCTTGATAAGTATTTGCAGGCTCAAGCCTCAACTTTGAGTCTAAAATGAGTGACCTATAGTACCCAGGCATGAGATGTCACCATCTAGCATGTACAGAATCCAGTTCATTTTCCTCTCTCGTACATTGTCTTGTGAGGCTAACCATTGCCTCTATGAGAATTTAATAGAGATCCTATCACCGGATCACATTTATAACATTAGACCTAAGGAATTGGCCTCAGTTGCATTATAATTAACCCCCATTATTTCAAAACACTACAAACCTTAATTACCACCCCTTGAGTCCGTTGGCACAGAACTTGTCAGCTCAGCTGTGCATTTTTCCCCTTGTGTTGAAGCTATGAGCTAAAAACCCAGTTCTGCAAAGCCCATAAGGGTAGGATTTTCCAAAGTGACTTAGAGCCTGATTTCTAAGGTATTTAGGTGCCTAAAGATGCCGAGAGGCTCCCAGTGGGATTTTGAAAAGCGGCTAAGCCTAACTCATAACTGAAATCAACAGGCCTTAGGCATCTACAATGCTTTGAGAATGACTGAGGTGCCTAGGCACCTATCTGCATCTTTAAATGCCCAAATAACTCTGTAAATGCGGTCCTATGTCATGTAGTCAATAGGATTTGTGCTCCTAAATCACATAGGTGCTTTTGAAAATCCCATGCTAAACACATGCACAGCTTTGCTCATGTGAATCGTTCAATTGAAGCCAATGGAAGGAAAAGAGAAGTGTAATAGAATTAGACACGTGAGCCTGGCTAGCCCGTTGACAGAACATCAGCCTTTGCCAGGGTTCAAGTTCCTGTTCAAGTAAATACTTTAGCCCAGGAGTGGCCAACCTGAACCTGAGAAGGCCAGAATTTACCAATGTACATTGCCAAAGAACCACAGTAATACATCAGCTCCCCTCCTGCCCGCTGGCAGTCCTGCCAATCAACACTTCCCCTTCCCTCCCCTTGCCTCCCACCCGCCACAATCAGCTGTTTCACAGTGCGCAGGAGCCTCTGTGGGGGAGAGGAGAGGGGGGATGAGCGAGGGCATGGCAGGCTTGGGGGAAAGAGCAGGGGCCTTGGGGGAAGGGGTGGAGTGGGGGCAGGGCCTGGGGCAGAGCAGGGGGTTGAGCAGTGAGCACCCCCCTGCACATTGGAAAGATAGCATCTGTAGCTCCAGCCCCGGAGTCAGCGTCTATGCAAGGAGCCACGTATTAACCCCTGAAGAGCCACATGCGGCTCCGGAGCCACTCAGATGCTATGATCATGAAGGCCATAGAAGTACCGTGATTATTCTTGCTGATAGGGTAGAAACATACCGTACATACCTATCATTCAGAAAGCTCTGGTATAACCACATGAAGCAAAAGTCATCGTAAGAGCTGCCGGTCTCATGTGTCCTTGGTATATCTGTATGGATTAATCCTTCAGAGCCGTCCACCTCATCACTGATTTGGAGGAGGGGGGAAGAATATTGTTAATGTCACCCATGCCACCTGCTTGTGGGGAATGTTTTTCAAGCAAAAGCTGAGCTGCTGTGAACAAGATGTGATCTGACATCTTGAGTAAAGCCAGTTCCTGAAGGTTACACTGATTCCCCTGTATCTTAATATTCAGTGACAGCCTGTTTCCTTCTATGTTTCCAAAAGATGTCATGATATATGGCACCCTAGTGTTCCTTAAACCAGAGAAGTTTAGTAAAGAAAATAGCTACAAAAACTGACACAAACAAAACAAGTTCCCATACAGCTTGAGTCCCAGTTTTGGCTCCCTTATTTAGCAAGGACTGCATGCTGCCTGGAACGCTATATAGCACACAGAGACATTTAGTGGCTGAATAATATACTGCAAGTAAGCATGGCATTACAGGGGCTAACTCCATTGTGTTCACAGATTGGCACCGGTTGCCTTGCCACCTCCTGCTAGGCTGCAGTTGTGATGTGTAGAAGCAGTGACTTCTGATGACATATCAAACTGACCTCCCACATACTTCCCTGCCTGATTATTGATGGGTTGTGCTGCAGCTGGGTGTGAAGGCTTATTGCAGTGGTGACATAGGTGAAGGCACATGTGCCATTGAAAATTATATTAATTTTCTGGGGCAAAAAATTTTGGGCCTTTAAATAACTTGCTGCTGCTATTCTGGGAGCTCAGTTCTGTTCTAGGGAGAGGAAGCCAATACAGCAAAGACAAACTGCAATGCCGGTAGATGCTTCCTCTCCAACAGAAATCCACTTTGCTGATCCTCTGAATGGGGGCAAATTGTGCTCTGATCTCCTTCCTGGCTGCTGATGGCAGTATATGTACTAGCCAGCTGGAGTAGGGGGCTGGATATGCTCAACAATTAAGCCAGCATTCCTCCCAGTGCATTCTTGTGTAGTGTGGAAGGATTCTGCCTCATTTGTAGTATTGAAGCAAGAGGAATGATTTTTCCTTCCATGACCATCTTTCCCTTGCACACTAGCAGAGGACAGGCTATAGTTAGATAGCTGAATCCTGCTATGCTAATGATTGTATTGTACAAACTACCACATCTACTTCGGGTACGTATAGGTGCACTTTAGGGGTCAATGAACCTGACAGTGTCTCTAGCTACACCTCAGCTGGGGAACAGAAGTGGCAGCAGAGAGAGGCTGTTAGAGTTGGTTTTGGGTGGCTTATCTGTCCCCTAATATACAGGACACGTTTACGTAAATATGAAATTTGAGATATGGAAGTGAAATCCAGGATTATCATAACCTCATCTGACACAACAGGCACGATAAGACAGGGAAACAGTGGCCTCAATCTTGCAACTTCTCTTTATAAACTGTCCTTCTAATCCATTGTAGATGTTAGCTCTGGAGAAAGATGCACAGTATCCTTACATGGCTAGAGTTACTATATGGGTCAATGGTCACAAACTGGGGTGAACAGGGGAGAAAAGATGGGGAAATAGTGATGCCCTGAGAAAAGACCACCAAGGGATGGCTTGCTCTGTCCCTCAGTAGCCCTGCCAGTGGGAGTTCCTTTCCTTTCCCTTCCCTTGACCAGGTATGGTCCATGGGGATTACTTAGTGGAGAGACCAAGCCTGAGGCTTTGGAGTATCAAAAAGGTACAGCAAAGTAAGGAAAAAATACTAAGTTTTCCCCTTACCTTCCTCTGAGATTCTGTACATGGTGTAGGAAAGCCTTTAGTTTAGTGAGCTTCTCTTTCGAGCCCAAGTCATTTTCAGCATGATCAATAAAGCCAGAGTCTTCCACCTGCCCCTCCAGTCCAGATGATTCGGGAACACTAGTACACAAGAGTACAAATATAGAAAGCCAAAGCTTATTCTTCAGTCTGCTCATTACTTACCTA
This sequence comes from Emys orbicularis, assembly GCF_028017835.1. Classification (NCBI taxonomy): domain Eukaryota; kingdom Metazoa; phylum Chordata; order Testudines; family Emydidae; genus Emys; species Emys orbicularis. The sequence goes on from NC_088686.1 coordinate 111,532,810, forward strand.
CTTAGTTCTTGCACTATTCCTCCTTCATTTGCTGTCGTACCAGTTCTTAAAGACAATGATCCTGAGCTGGTGTATATTGGCAGAGCTCCACTGAAGTCAGGTTTATATCAGCTGAGGTGCTGACTTTTATGTGAGAATGGCTACATAGAAATATAGGGCTGGAAGGGGCCTCAAGTGGTCATCTAGTTCCACCCACACCCTCCCCACACTAAGGCAGGACCAAGTAAACCTAGACCATCCCTGACAGGTGTTTTGTCTAACCTGTTCTTTAAAGACCTCCAATGATGGGGATTCCACAATCTCCCTTGGTAACCTGTTCCAGTGCTTAATTATCCTTGTGAAAAAGTGACAAAAAACTAGTGAGAAATTTTTTCCTAATATCCAACCTAAATCTCCCTTGCTGTAAAAAAGCATAAAGCATGCCAAAACTCAGCTCAATCGTTGTGCTGAATGTTATCTTTGTAACAAGCTAAGATAAACATGTATCCTGCTCAACTCAGGCAACAAATTTTAATTCAAATTGGTTTGTTCGGGTGCCCTAAAAATCACCGGTAATGGTCTGCGCCAGTAAATTATGGAACCGTTTAGCAATGAGCCAATATGTTGATTCAGCTCAGACTTTACCGAGATTAACCTGATTTTTAACCAGGGGTCAGATCCAGCAAATCCCAAGGAGTTTAGTGGGAGCTGCAGGTGTTCTGCACTGCTGGAAGTCAAGGCAAGTGTTTGAAGGATAACACTGCTTCTCAATATTGCCTCTCTTCCTCTGCAGCATGGGTATGGGTCACATGATGGGATCATGTGGGCACATCTCACCCAATCAATTCCCTGCCATTGCAGGGACCTCAGATAATGGTGCACCTCAGTCTCCCCTGTTCTTTGCCTGTGGCACACCACAGTTTAGTCAAATCAAAGCATTACAGGAAATGAAAGTTATTGGGCTCAATGGAGGGGTATTTGGGTGGAATTTCATGAGCTGTGCTATACAGGAGGTCAGACTAGATGATCAAATGGCACCTGGGAAGGAACTATTTTGTTATCTGAGGAGGCTCTTTCCTTGAGGAAAGGGCCAGGACTGAATTAGGCCTTAATGCTTCCATTGATCTTTGTGCTCTAGTTATTTGCTAGAGCCCAGGGACGGGGCAGGGGTGGATTGTATTGTACTAAGAGCCTAGAGGCCTTACTTAGTTTGGGGCCCATTGCACTAGGTATTGCATGGACACACATGACCTGACTGACTTCAGGGGGAGCTCGGTAGCTCAACACCTCGGCTGATAGAAAAAGAGTCTCTGCCCTCTGTATATGAAAATTGATATAAAAGGCAAGACTTGACAGGTGGGGCAATGGAAAGGGCATTGGACGGGTACTTGGGAGACCTCTGTTCTGTTCCCAGCTCTGCTACAGACCTACTATGTGACCTTGGGCAAGTCATTTCACCTCTGTTTGCCCACCCACCCTGTATCTGCCTGGCTTATTTAGACTGTAAGATCTTCAGGACAAAAATCTCTCTATTGTGACTGCACACGCGTCTTATGATGAGATGTGTTGGGCAACCTTAATAGGTGATTCTACCAACTTTGCCTGTAATAACACACAAGTGGGCAGGGTCATGTTGCAGAGCGGTGTTTACATGCTTGTGACTGTACATCAGACACAGGCAGTCAAGGAAGGCTCAGCAGTAGTAGTGAGTGGGCAGGGAACAATACAGAGCTAGCTCTGGTGTCTGAAGCTTTCAGAAGTCCGGGAAGTTACACACTGCTCTCTCTCCCTGGAGGATGGGCACCTTCACTCTGTTTTCTGGGTCCCTGTTTTCTAGCTGTAAGCTGACACCTGTGACAGGTTGAATTGCCAATAAGTCACTTTCCTTTCCCAGTATATGTATTTGTTACCTGCGCTTGTAGCCCACCAGAGACTTGATTAGTTTCTGAACCTGAGCGTTTCCTCTCATCTTGCTGAGTTCGCTGGTGAACATGCCATCAGAGTGCCTCTGGTACCTGCGCTTCGGGAAAGAGAGAAAATAAATGTGCCTGACCTGAGGCTGCTCTCTCTGTTCTAAGGGACTTGGATTACATCTGTAATTGCTGCACATCTGGGCCTTTCCTGCTTAGATAGGCTCCTGCTCCCAACACTGTGTATTGGGATTAGGGTGACCAGATGTCCCGATTTTATAGGGACAATCCCGATTTTTGGGTCTTTTTCTTATATAGGCTCCTATTACCCCCCACCGCCTGTCCCGATTTTTCACATTTGCTGTCTGGTCACCCTAATTGGGATTGACCCACAGGATCAGAGCTTAAAGGAGAGACAAGCTGCCTCTCTTGTGTGTATTAATTATGCACTGACGTAGGTAACTGAAAAGGAACAGTTCTAGACTGGCATATGGCTAACTCTAGACGACCTATGATCAAGCCAGCTGTTCATATTTAGAAAGGATGATTTTTTTTTTTTAAATAACGGTGCTGTTTCCTTCCCCACAACCCGCCACCCCCGCCACCGGCCTGGCAAAAACATCATCTAGTTGCATGAATTTCAAGGGAGTTAAATGGTGTGTCGCTTCCCCCTGTCCCTTAACGATAGCTTTGAAATGTTTGCATCTGTATAAAGATACAAACCTTGGGCTAGATCGTCACTTTACCACCTGCCCTGGGTAAGTGGCCGTGCGCAGTTGTGCTGGCCCAGGAGCACACCAGGGAGGGAATTGCGACTCTCAGACTTGCTCCAGGGAGGAAGCCGCCTGCTACCGGACTACACCATTAGAGCAGTTCCCTTCCCCCTTCACACCAGCTCAGCTCAGCCTGTGGGGGAGCCCTCGTCATGGACCGAGACCCCATTGTGCTAGGCACTGCCCAGACAGAGCAAAAATAAAAAGGTCCCTGCCCCAAGGAACATACAGGGTAAGAAACCCTTCTAAGCGATAACCTTTCCCCCCCCAGGTGTGCAGGCACATTGGGTGAGTGATGATGTAGCCCCTTAGTCTTACATGCGATGAAGAGGAGAAGGCAGCAGACTGTCTCTGCTTTTTCCCTTGTTACTTCAGGCTTGGAATTGTAAGTGTACAGCGACACACCACGCCTCCGTTGGCATAGACACCCAAGGGGAAAGGGGATGTCCTTATTCCAGCCGTCCTCAGGCAAAACTCCCTCCCAGTGCGTTCAGAGGGAGCTACGCCTGAGTGAGCTCTGCAGGGCTGATGAATGAGCTCTCTAGAGTCAGACTTGGTTGCATGCAAGGCAGGATTTGTCCCTGAAGCACTAGGGCTGGATTCTGCCCCATGCTGGCTCCCCTTTGGGCTGCTCTGGCTACCAAAGATTTCATCTAGAGAATTTGAAGCTGCCCTGAAGCAGCAGTTGGGGATTCCCGTGTGGAAGGTAATCACCTATGGCTCAGCTGGCTTTATGCCACTCGCTCCTAGCCCCCCCTCTTGTTGGAAGTAATGAACCATTAAGAGCCCCTTGGGGGGGCCATTCCAGTGTGTGCCAGTTAGAGCAGCCCTGAGACGGCTTTAGCTTTGCAGCTGAGCTGGCTTCTGGGTGCTGTCGGGATGGAGGGTTCAGGAACCCAAGGTGCACCTGAGGATCTGGCCCCAGATTTGGAATCAGGCTCCAGAGAAGGCCAGGCAGTTTACTTGCTAGTATTTGACTGGCTGGCTCTCTAGACCCAATCTATAGTCTCTTTTTTTGAGGCTCATCCTGATCTTTTTACACTTTGGAGTTCAGAGGTCACAACAGAACGAAGCAGGGAAGAACCAGTATTTTTTACCTTTGATTGAGGCCCACGAGAGATTTGACTAATTTCTGCACATAGGCATTTTCATTCATCTTGCTGAGTTCACTGTTAAATACCCCGTCGGCATGTCTCCGAGCCCTGGGAGTTTAGAACAGAAAACCAAAAATGGGCGCAATGCCATGCTTTGGATGGGGTGGGTGTTTAAAACCATCCCTTTGGGAGAGGGGGGAAGCTGGGAGGCACGACCATAGCTAGCCATTAATAGAAACCTTGGCCCACAATGGGAAACGGGAGCGTTCCAAGTAGGGGTGGGGGAAGGAGGGTAAAAAGGCAAAGGTTCAAAACATAAAAGGAGCAAATATTTAAAGATTTAAATATATTTTAAACTAATTAGAAAATAAAAATGTCTTATGTTCCTTTCTAGCTAGATTTAGAAGAGCCGGCCCATCATCATGTGTGATGGAATACACCCCTGTGTTCACACCCTACACACTAGTGTAGTAATCTTTCTACAAAGTATGCCTTGTGAGGTATCATTTGAAAACTCATAATCTGCTGGTCAGTTGTCCTGGTAAAATGAGTGTGGCAACATTGTGTGTGAAGTTATAAATCCCCCTGTATGACGTTATTAACACATGTTCCAAACCCCACAGCACTGCCCAGGCAGAAGTCAGGTCTGTCCTAAACAAAGGAATGTGTGCTTGCCTGAATTTCCATTTAAGCAGTAAACAGAGTCATCAAGCAGGGAGGGAAAACAAAGGAAGTTCAAACAGGTGATTTAAAAACCAACAGGGAATATCCTTCCTCACAGACTGTTTGTGGCCTGGGTCTCAGCTGGGAATGTTTTTCAAGAGGGGGACTGAAATTATAAAAAGGAGGGACAAACACCCTCAAGGCTTCCTGTGTGATGTTGGGTGAGTCGCTTAGCCTTTCTGTGCTGTAGTTCTCCATCTGTAAAATGGGGAAGGTACTGTCCTATCTCCACAGGGGTGCTGTGAGGAGAAATACACCAAAGACTCTGAGGTGGTAGGGTAATAGGGTACATATAAGTACCTGAGAGCAGGGATGCTGGAACAATTTTTATAGTGGGGGTGCTGAGAGCCACTGAACCAAACTGTAAGCCCTGTATATAATGGAAACCTCTTCAAGTCAGGGGGTGCTGCAGCACCCCTAGTTCCAGCACCTATGCCTGAGAGAGATGGGATTCTCAAGATTGGGCCACTAGAGTGACTCTTTGGGGCAAGGATCTCTATGCCTACTGGTCTAATGAAGTACCTGGCATGCTTTGGCATTATGTAAATCAGGTAATGGTACTTGGTGTAGCAAAGAACTTCTTCAAAACAAAAAACACACCTCAGTTAAATGGATGTTTAACTGTAAAGAAATGTCCAGTGTGCACATACTATCACCCCTCAGGGGCTGTAGGGTAAGACCCTCAGGGGCTCTACTTCAGTGGAGTCACATTGATTTACCCCGGCTGAGGGCCTGGCACTACCCATGTTTTGTCAGCAGTTGGTTGGACTAAACTAAACTAATCTATACAAAGGCACTCTTAGCGTGGAATGAGAGTATGCACACAGGGAGCGAGCGCAGAATAGCTATTGTGCTTTAAATTAATACCCTAGCTATTTTGTACTAATTTCCCCATGAATTCGCTATGTAGACAAGCCCTAATTTAGTTACACTGATGCAAACTTTTGTGTAGGCACTTAAATTGGTTGAAGAGTGAATGGGTCATTTCAGTTTAGCTTATTCTGTTCTGACTGCCAAAATAAGAGTGTCTGTACAAAAACTTGCACTGGTTTAACCAAATCAGTTAAAAAAACAAACAGTTGCAACTTCTGTATGTAGACAAGACCATAGTTTTCTAGCTGCTGGATCCTTAGAACAGAAAGGCATGGAAAGAAGAAGGGGAATGGAGTCCCAAAAGGATTCTTACCTCTCCAGAGCAGGAAGCGTTGCTGAGAGCTGAGACAGGACAACCACAGAAATAACTAGCTGCCAGAGTCCAGTCAGCAAGGAGGCCATGATGTCTCCTGAAATGAAGCACTAGGTTTTGTGAGCAGTAAAATGAATGACCCTGTTATTTGTTTGGAACAATTTACCGGTTGCACTGCACCAGATGTTGCTGTATTGCTACGTTAATAACACCATTGTAATGACATAAGGCAGTTCTTGCCAACAGAGAGAGCATTCTGCGAAACGTAAAGGACCCAAATAATTTGCCCAGCCAGTAAATTACAAGCTGTTTGTATTCTGTATGCCCCAGTGAAACCAGTTTGGATGTTTTAATGTTGGGATTCAGTGCAATATAGAATGACTAGACTGGTAATACATCTGGGGCATAACACAATGGAGCAAATCCCACTCTGTTGTAACTGGATCTAAGTCAAAACTCCAGGGATGAATTTATATTTAGAAATGGGAAGATTAAAAAAAAAAAATTCACCACCACTGAACACATTCAGCTGTCAAAATACCTATAGGAAATCCAAGTCTAATATTTCAAACTGTCAGGCAAAAAAGTATATGCAACACTATAATTCATCCGCACAAGCTGGGGGCTTGCCAGTGCTCATAGCCATGTGCAAGCATCCACTTGACACTAGAAAGGGGTGAGTAGCCAGTCTCAACATCTGCACCTTCAATGAAAATCTTCAGGCAGATGTTTATATATTATTGTTTAATTTTTTTAAAAACCCTGAAAGGTGATCACCTGCAGTTGGAGCATGAGATGATTTATGGACATTGGGGTGTAGCCATAGCATAAATAAGGACAAATCCCTCAGAGAAGGCAAGATCATAGGAAAGTAGTGGGAAGAGAAGCATGTTCTACTCCATGCTGATGGAATGGAGAAGGAGGAAGTGGACAGTGGCAGCCTGCAGTGAGTGCTTAATACATGAGAGGTTCCTTTCAGTGAGCTCTGTCTAAGCTGGCCAGATATGTACTGGCCTCCCTGTTCCCCAGAATCCCACAGAAAGAATTCCTCAACTTCACTAAATTCCAGTTAGAAGGATCACCCGTGAACCAGCAGACACCCAAACAGCTCCTTTCCGAAGCCCATGCCATGAGCACAAATTCCTTTAGCTTACTGCACATCTCATGGATGGGAATGTCTCTCTCGTATATAAGCAGTGGCCCATTCCCCTTGTGTATGCTTATTTTCTACTGCCTGCTTCTCCGGCTGTCGCCATCCTGAGCTGTACTCGTTATGCACTGCAGGTGATTTCACAACTTTATTGAACTTAGTCATTTGCGAATGGTACCATGTGTTCTTATATGCCAGTAGATGGCACACTTTCTATTAATTATATCCATATCTCACCGTTACGTGGGACTTTCACATAGAACCCATGAAACGTTCCCCAGTCTCTTTCTGTACCTTGTTATAAGTGTTTATAAAAAAGGAAGTAGACACATGCACTAATCTAGACTTTACATTGCTCATCAATGGTGTTTAGAAAGGAAGGATGGTCAAGCGGTTAGGGCTTGGGAAACCTGGAGTCTAGTCCCTGCTCCATCACTGATTTCTTGATGTGAACCTGGGCAAATTACTTCGCCTCTCTGTGCCGCTGTTCTCATCTGTAAAATGCAAATAATACTTCTCTACCTCACAGAGGTGAGCTGAGGAAAAATAAAGATTGTGATGTGCTCAGGTACTGTGGTGCCATTGGATAGATAAATTAAATCACTATCCAGATCAAAGATATCATGGTTTTCTGCTTGCAAAGAAATAGATCCTAAATTTCAAAATAACACACATAATTTTCTCCCAAATGTCTTGGGTTCAAAACCCTCAGTGCATATCTGTGTGTGTGAGAGCTAACAGCAGAATACTTCTGCAGAATTCAGGGTCCTCATGCTTGGATGCTCATATCAGAATCTGAGCAGACAGTATGAAAGATATTACTTAAGGTAGCATCCAGTTTGCTAGGAGAGCTGTGAGGAGGACAGAAGTTCTGTTTCACAAAGGATTTTGAAATTTGGCTTTGTTCCGAATCAAAATGAAAACCAAACATTTTTGAAATTGTTTCTGAAGGAAACTGATAATACAGAATTTAAAAAAATTCAAACCAAAAAGTCCCTTCAAAACAAAAAATCAAAATGTATTGTTCTGAAAATGTCAAAATGGGACATTGTTGGAACTTTTGCCCCATTTTTCTTCTGAAACAAAATTCCAGCTAAATCAACCTAGTTTTCAATTTTGACAGAACTACGTATTCTGACAGAATATGGTTCCCCTGCAATTCCTCTGAGGAGTTTACTATCCAAGGAGAGAGAAGGAGAGAGAACCAAACGGAACAGGAACAATGGACAATTTGCATGCAACATATATGCAAACTAACTAGATTCACCATAAGCAACACAGCATGTGCAGAGGGGAGGGGCCTTGCAGATGAGTTCTGGGAGGTTGTACTCTGCACAGGGAGCCCCATGGAAGAAGGCACAGAGATGACTGGTGAGAAGTTGACAAACAAGGATCAGATGTCATTAGCCTCTTCGCCTCTTCGCATGCATACAAATCTTGCTATTGGTCAGAAAATTATTCAGCCCTCTCTAAACCCCTGATTTTTGGAATTGACTCACTGCCTTGCTCTTGCCCTGCCACATGAAGAATTTTCATTTACCTAACATTCATTTTTAACAGCTGACCCACTATTCTCTTACTATAACCAGGGGGAATAAAAATCATGAGCTAGGGCCACTGGATAACCATATTCTGCATTGCAAAGAAAGAGAAAACACTGAGATTCATGAGAAATGTGCCCCTCTGTCTAGTTCATCTCCCATTCAGCACCATTAACAAATGTCAGCATCGATTTTCAATACTTACGGTGCTATGTTCACGGAGGGCTTCTTCACTCTCTCACACCCGCGATGTGCCACTAATCCATCGTTGCCTGCATCCCCTATAAATATTCAGCCCTTATCAGGTGCACTAAATTAGGTAAAGATGGAAATGAGAGTAACATTTATTAATGGCATTGATATCCTGGCTGAAATGTATTTTTAATTGCATTGTAAACTCAAACAGGTAGGTACAGCGGTTTGATTGACCATTTTGCCAATGTATGTTGGTTCCTGTTTCGGGCATATAATAAAACTAATTTGTCAGACAAACATCCCTGGACTGATACTGATGATATCAGTAATGACTAATTGGTTTTGAATGTCACCAGCATGACCTCTCCTAGCTTTAACTACCTGCTTGATGGGGCTTTAATACAGTTTTTCCTCTTTTTGTTAGAGTTTTGTTTGCAAATAGCCAAGAGAGTGTGTGTGTGTGTGTGTGTATACCTACAAGGAATGCTCTTGATATTGGACATATATTAGAATAATTTGCGTTAAGTAATTGTCAAGATTCAGTATCTGCACAGTGGGTGAGGTTCTGGAACACCCTCCCAGTAGGAGTTGTGGAGGCAAACAACCTAATTGAGAGCTGGAAAAATGTATGAGTGCAGTTGCCTGATGGAGTTGCTTGTGATGGTGGGGGGCCGGGCTGGGACTCACTTATGTTCCTAAAGCTCATGCTTCAAAGTTTCAGCTGGCCACCAGCAGGGGTCAGGAAGAGATTCTCTGCCCCTTACCCCCCAAATGTTTTCTGTGAGGAATTTTTATGTCCTTCCTCTGAAGCATCAGGGATGGCCACAGCTGGAAGTGGGATATAGGATGGGGTTGGCCGGGGCTCTGGGGTGGCACTGAGGTGATGGGCTGGCTGGTCCCTGCTCACATGTGCAGGGTCTAACTGATGGCCATAGGTGGGGCTGGGAAGGAGCCCCCAGATCAGCTTGGCAATGAGCGTGGGTTTTTTTTTTTCATCCTTCTCTGCAGCATGTGGGTGGTTCACTTGTCAGCATTATCTGAGTATATCTCAATCATTGCCCTGCTGTTGCAGGGGCCTTGGGCACTGGTGCACCTCGATCCCTCCTATTCTCTGCTTCTATCACATTATTGTCTAGTCTCCTGTGGGCTGTAATACTTTAGGTCTAATTTCAGTTGCTGGGTTTAGTGTGCAGGAGCTGCGTAGTGTTGGTGATCTGTGATACACAGGGGAGGTTGGACTAGATGATCTAGTGGTCTCTTCAGGTCTTAAATTCTGACTCATTTTAGGGCAAACCTTGACTGGTCTTAACTAGGAATAACTCTGGCTTTGGAATAACAAGGCTGTTGCTGCTGAGACTGGAGTTGCCTGGACAGACCTGGGAAGAGTCATTTCCTGGAATAGCAGAGTTTGCTGCAGCTCAGCAGTGGGCTGCCTAGTTAGAATTGTGTGGGGAATGGGCACGGGCCTAATCAAAATACACTGACGTCAGTGGAAAGACTCCTATTGACTTCTGTGCCTTTTGGATCAGGCTAGGTTCAGTCAATGTTCTTAAAGGGCTGGAAAGAGAGAGAAAATAGAATTATGCCCTTTTCTTGCATCTTCATGACATATTAGGTAGCTTGAAAGTATTTTTCATTAAAAAAAATGAATCTCCTTGTCCTCTACCACAGAAGTTTGAGGAATATTAAGTCTTGTCTTCACTGTTTTTTTCTGGAGGATTCTTTGGAGGAGTAGAGGATTGGAGCTTTCTCAGCTCTCAGTTGAAGAGATGGAAGAGACCTGAATTTTCACAAAGAGATCTTTTATCCTGACTATTTGGCACACATTAGAGTTAAATGAGGGTTAACAAAAACAAACAGATAACAGAGTTATAAATAACACTGGTCTACAATTTTTGAGAAGTCGTCTGCTTCAGAGATAAAATGTGCTATTTATTATGTATTTTGATGTGCTGAATTCAAATATGACAATTAAAACAACTGATTGGCTACTGTTTCTGAGATATTTAAGTTTTTACATTTTATGTCTATGTATATTGTGTAGATAGTAGAGTTTTAATCATAAATTGTAAACCTAGGTCTTTTCATGTGTTTATGGTTGCTTTACATGATAATATTTCACCTGTCCTGTTTATGTAACACTTTAAAAATCAGCAAAAGGGTTATATAAATAAAATTTATTATGAAACAAAAGGCAAAAAACTATTATGTACATAGTTTAGTCCTTCTTGGCTTGTCTCTTGTATTCATTAAATGGAGCATCTCTTGTCACTGTTCAGCAATAGTCTGCAAGCATTGATGGGCTCCATTTGCCCTGTTAGCGTTTCTCCATTGTTGCAATGTCCTGGTGAAATTGCTCGCCGTGCTCGTCGCTCACTGCGCCGCAGTTCGGTGGAAAAAAATCTAGATGAGAGTGCAAAAAATGTATCTTTAGTGACATGTTGCAACCAAGGCTTTTGTATGCCTTGAGGAGGTTTTCCACCAACAACCTGTAGTTGTCTGCCTTGTTGTTTCCGAGAAAATTTATTGCCACTAACTGGAAGGCTTTCCATGCCGTCTTTTCCTTGCCACGCAGTGCATGGTCAAATGCATCATCTCGAAGAAGTTCACGAATCTGAGGACCAACAAAGACACCTTCCTTTATCTTAACTTCACTTAACCTTGGAAATTTTCCACGGAGGTACTTGAAAGCTGCTTGTGTTTTGTCAATGGCCTTGACAAAGTTCTTCATCAGACCCAGCTTGATGTGTAAGGGTGGTAACAAAATCTTCCTTGATTCAACAAGTGGTGGATGCTGAACACTTTTCCTCCCAGGCTCCAATGACTGTCAGAGTGGCCAATCTTTCTTGATGTAGTGGGAATCTCTTGCACGACTATCCCATTCACAGAGAAAACAGCAGTACTTTGTGTATCCAGTCTGCAGACCAAGCAAGAGAGCAACAACCTTCAAATCACCACAAAGCTGCCACTGATGTTGGTCATAGTTTATGCACCTCAAAAGTTGTTTCATGTTGTCATAGGTTTCCTTCATATGGACTGTAGGACCAACTGGAATTGATGGCAAAACATTGCCATTATGCAGTAAAACAGCTTTAAGACTCGTCTTCGATGAATCAATGAACAGTCTCCACTCATCTGGATCGTGAACGATGTTGAGGGCTGCCATCACACCATCGATGTTGTTGCAGGCTACAAGATCACCTTCCATGAAGAAGAATGGGACAAGATCCTTTTGACGGTCACGGAACATGGAAACCCTAACATCACCTGCCAAGAGATTCCACTGCTGTAGTCTGGAGCCCAACAGCTCTGCCTTACTCTTGGGTAGTTCCAAATCCCTGACAAGGTCATTCAGTTCACCTTGTGTTATGAGGTGTGGTTCAGAGGAGGAGGATGGGAGAAAATGTGGGTCCTGTGACATTGATGGTTCAGGACCAGAAGTTTCATCCTCTTCCTCTTCCTCGTCTGACTCAAGTGAGAATGATTCTGGTGCATCAGGAACCGGCAGTCCTTCTCCGTGGGGTACTGGGCGTATAGCTGATGGAATGTTTGGATAATGCACAGTCCACTTTTTCTTCTTTGACACACCTTTCCCAACTGGAGGCACCATGCAGAAGTAACAATTGCTGGTATGATCTGTTGGCTCTCTCCAAATCATTGGCACTGCAAAAGGCATAGATTTCCTTTTCCTGTTCAACCACTGGCGAAGATTTGTTGCACAAGTGTTGCAGCATATGTGTGGGGCCCACCTCTTCTCCTGATCTCCAATTTTGCAGCCAAAATAAAGGTGATAGGCTTTCTTAACCATAGTGGTTATACTGCGCTTTTGTGATGCAAAAGTCACTTCACCACAAACATAGCAGAAGTTATCTGCACTGTTCACACAAGTACGAGGCATCTCTGCTCACTTTGGCTAGACAGAAATGTGTCCCTTTGCAAAATCAAACACTGACAAATAAGAGAGCACGACACTGTATGATTTCTAGAGCTGATATAGGGCAATTTGTTCAGCAGAGTGATGTAAGCTTCGTTATGATTGCATCATCCAGGACTTCTAGGAATAACATGATGCAATTCATATCATGTATGACACAATACCAGCTTCAGATTGCATCATTCATTGTTTTGCCTAAAAAGCAAGTACTGTCCAAACCCAGTCATAGATTTATTCATAGATCCAGTCAAAGATGTATTTTAGTCATTTCTGGTTTAAATTGAGATCCCTTCCCTTTATAACTCACTTATCCTCCGCCATTCCCAAGTCAAGGGTCGTATATACTGACCCAATAGCATATCTTGAAAACTAGAGCCAATCAACAATTTTAAGCATCATTTTCGTTCTCAGTGACCCAGAATTAGTAAAGTTTGACTACATTTATTTCAGAAGCATTGTGGCTGTAGAGCAGTGTAATCTGACGGAGGGCCAGAATGTGACTCTAAGGCACAGCCTTGAACAAGGAATGGTGTGTAAATTTCACCACCCTGGGAGGAGCCCCCGGAGGCATTTTGACTCAGACGCCCTTCTTAGGCACGGGAGCTGAATCATGGATGTACAAACCAAGAAGAAAAAAGCGTTCTGGCTTCTTTTAACATCAGAGGTAGCTAAAAAGGACCCAAGCAATTTTCTCCTTTTCCAGGGCTCCTTTAATAGTCCTGAATTTCACACCATCTTTGATGGAGCTCGATTAGTGTTTTGCAAAGCCCTTTGAAGCACTCAGATGAAAGGCACAAGGAAAAGATTCATCATGATGATTAATTAAATGGCCCCATGATGGCAGCAGAGGGTGAGTAATAGGAGAAAGCTTTTGGATGCTTGAAGAGTGACTGCCTCTGAGACCTGGGGTAACTGGACTCACCTACCTTCCTACTAAAAGTACATTTTCCCTTCTCACCAGCACCGGATGAAAGGGCTGTGGAGAGCTGGAGAATGCAGAGCGTTCTTTCAGCATCTGTGGATTCGAAGAAAGTCTTTAAATAGAGGGGTATTCTCTCCTTTTAAAGTTCCCCTGTTGTAGGAAGCTCTCTTTATAGCATGAAATCCCCTAGCTTTTCTGAAATGGCCTCCTCGCTGGGTAAGAGGAGTCCCCCACGGGCATCTTAGAAGATGTGCCAAATGCATGGAGTACTGAAATGCCACCTGTGGCCACCACCCTCATTTTTAATATGGAAGTGCCACTCCCAACTTGCAGCGTTCCGAGTTGAGGTGAGAGCTCTGGCTCCATTAGACTGTAATAATTAGTGTAGCACCTCGAGGCCCCAAACTAGATCAGGGCCCCATTATGAAAGGTGCTATACAAACATATACTAAGACGTTCTCCCTGTCCAAAGAGTTTACAATCAGAATAGACAAGACAAAGGGAGGATTGTTATTCCCATTTTACAGAGGGGAACTGAGGCACAGAGAGATTAAGTGACTTGCCCCAGGAGACACATGGAATGTGGCAGAGGCAGGAATTGAAACCCACATCTCCTGAACACCAGTCCGGTGCTGTAACTGAAAGACCCTCCTTCCTCTCATGAGTATGTGGTACAAAGATTTATGTAGCAAAAAAAGTACATGTGGCTATTTGAATGGCTGTAGGATGCCATTAGACACAAGGGCTTGTGCAAAGTGCAATGGATACATGAATAAAACAGATCCCAAAATCAAAAGCTTACTGACAAGAAAAGAAATGACTTCCTACTCCAAAATTAACGCCCAATCCTGCTCACACTGAAATCAATGACATAACTCCCACTGACTTCAGAGGGAACACTAACAGGACTATACTTCCACAGAGCAGAGATTTAAAAGATGGGAGAATGTACCAATCTAAGCCATGGCCAGACCCTTAGCTGATGTAAAATGATGTAGTCAATGGGACATCGCTGATTTACCCCAACTGCAGATCTTGCCCCATATCTTCCTCTCCCCCTTTGAGTAAGCATTCAAACTTGGGATGAGATTCCCAGTGAGGCACAGGGAATTTGATTAATTCTTGGCTGTAATCACCATAATCTAACCCCAAATCACTGTACAGGCATCATTACAATGAAAAGCTTCCACTCATTTACTTTAAAGAATGACAAAGGAAATGAAAATTATAGCCCCTGCCTGATTCCTGCTCTTCAAATACCCAACGTGCACACTGAGAAGCATGAAATCTGCAATCTGTGGCTGGGGCTGAATTGATACTTTCTTGATGGCTGTCATGCATATCTACAATCCACTTATCAGGGTCAAACCAGCCTCATGTCTGCCCCAAGTCAGCCTCTGTCTGGGAAAAGGATGAAAATGATTTGCTTGGAGATTTCACATGGGATGGCTTTTCTTATCTTTTGCAAAGAATAGGATCAAAAGCTTTGTGTCTTTTTTTATGGGAGGCTGGTGCTAGCGGAAACTGACCATAAACCACTGATTGCCGTTGTCAAACACCCCCCCAAGAATATAGAGATTATTTTTTCAGCTACAAACGTAGCAAATTTGAACACAAACATGGGGGCGATTTGGTGGTCACAGACACATGCTAAAGAATTTGACAGAAGGGCAGTGGAACGAAATCTGGAGCTAGGTATAGTACATGTTAATCTGATTCAACAAAACCTGTCCAGTATCACATGAAATGTGGACTGTGATTGCTAGGCCTACATCTCATGCTGAGACCCTGGAGAAAATAATTGAGGCTATTACAGCGTGTCCAGGGAAGTATATTCCCAGCCCCTATTATCAATTTATGGTGGAGCTCTCAGTACTAAATGGGTTGTTATTTAAAGTCACTAGGATGGTGTTACAGAAAAATGTTTAAAAGGATCAATTAAGGTAATTTAGGGATTGAAGAATCTAAGAGAAGGTCCAAAGACGTTTTATACTGGCCTCAAATGAACAGCAACGTTGAAGAAGCTGTCAAGGTTTGTCGTATATGCCAAAAATACAGACCAAATCAAGCAAGAGAGCCCATATTAGTGGCACAGGAAAAATTGCTCCCCTGGAGCAAAGTAGGCATAGATTTGTTTACATTGTCTGGAAAGAAAAATATGTACTTGTCCTTGACTGTTATTCTCACTTCCCTGAGATAGCCTCACTGGACGATACTACAGCTAAACAGTGATTATACGTGTCAAATCTGTTTCTGTGAGACATGGTATACCTGACATAGTAATGTCTGACAATGGCCCGCAGTTTAGTGGGCATGATTTTAAAGTGAAGTATGGGTTTCAATATGTAATCTCTAGTCCCCATTATTCCCAACAGGTTGGTGGAAAATGGTGTCATAATAACAAAGCACCTACTGGAAAAGGCTGTGGAGTCAGCTTCTGACCCATATTTAGCCCTGTTCAATGATCGAATGGACCCAGTGAAGGATGGGTTGTCACCTACTGACGTGTTCAACAGAAAACTGAAAACAAAAATGCCTGCACTGTTAGAACCTGATGCCAGAGCACTGGGGGCTTGAAGACATATACATGGATATGGCTAAACAAAAACAATATGATTGTATGTCCTGGGAGCTGCCACCACTTAGTGAAAATGACACTTGTGCGTAATCTATGGCAGGAAATGGCTACAAACACCAGTGGTATCACAAGAGGCAGCCCCAGGATCATATGAGGTTGGCACCCCAGACGACACCTTCTCCAAATCCCAGAAGGGAGGGAGATAAGCGGCACTGAGAAAGTCTCAGACAGATGACAACCACAGCAGGTTGAAATGGCTAACCCCAGGAAACGGCACAACCAGAATTCATGGACTTACTGCTGCCGGACAGCAATGGGGCTGACGTCTCAGGGGAGCCCAACAGGTCTATGCAATGGCACAGTGCACCTCAGAGACTACTGAACATTGCTACTTAGTTTAGTTAGTAGGCAGGCTATAACTATTTGACATTCTGTATTATGTTAATGTTGATTGTTACGTTTGTCTGGGGAAGGGAGATATGAGGAACTGTACCTTTAAGAGGTTCTGGCAAGAGCCCATTGGAACCCATTGTGATTAATAGATTTATAGATTCCAAGGCCAGAAGGGACCATTGAGATCATCTAGTGTGAACCTCCTGCATAGCACAGGCCAGAGAACTTCCCCAAAATGATTCCTAGGGTATGTCTTTTAGACAAACATTCAATCTAGATTTAAAAATGGGCAGATAAGGAGACTCCACCATGATCCAATAAGTTGTTCCAATGGTTATTTTCATTGTTAAAAATTTATGCAGCAGCAGGCCAATAATAAAGAGCTCCTTGAAGTCAATGGAAAAACCCTCTTGATTTCAGTGGGCTTTGCATCAGGCCTTCAGTGAAGGGTGCGTTGTCCTGTGTTGGCGACACGGGAGGTTACCATCTGTAGAGCAACTGATAGCTTTGCACAGTCTCCTCCGGCATCCTGCCCTTGCTGGGATCGCTGACAGTTTGAGCACATGCACGGAAAGCATGGAGAGACCTGACGTAATCTTCATTACTTAAATCCAATTAACGTGAGCTAATATGGCTGCAAATGTTCGGAGTGCTGAAGCTGGCTTCCCACTCAGCCGGAGAAATGGGGCCCTACAGCTGAGCCAAGGAACAGCCTTGTTTGCGTGGGGAAGAGGCAGTGGAGTGGAATGGGAGGGTGGGACAGGCTGACCAGAGTGAAAAACATTGCTCTGTATTTCTGTAATGAACAGCAAACAGAGGGTGCTCTCGGCAGAGAAGGAGCCTGTCTAGTGATCAAAGACATGGGACTGGGGGTCAGGAGAGCTGGGTTCTATTTGCAGTTCTGACACTGGCTCACTGTGTGACCTTGGGCAAGTCACTTTGCCTCTGTGCCTCAGTTTTACCATCTATAAAAATGGAGTTGATGATGATAATGATTAGTCTTCTCGGGATTTTAAGTTCCACAGGGAGCATCTTCCACCAGAGACTATTTAATGTCCCCTCGGAAGAATGGCATGCTCACAGTTCACTACCCACTACCTCCCCCATGCCAGCACTGCCCTGCAGTGTCAGCATGCGGGAGGCAGGCTAAGGTCATTAACCCAGCTATAAGGGGATCAAGCATTCAGGCCATGACTACACTAGGGAATTTTACTGAGCAAATACCAGTGGGGGCCCTAGTGTAGACATGGCTCCAGTAGCTCCCAGGATTTTTATCATTATGTCAATTAAACCTGCTGAGGGTGTTAAAATGGATCCAACTGCAAGAACCTGGTGCCAGGAGGAATTCTTTGGTAAAATGCCCTAGTGTAGACAAGACTGAAGAGACTAAGTGCAGGAAGGGGCTAAACATTTAGGCAGCTACTCCAAGGGGTTTAGGAAAGGGGGAGAGAAATGTCATTCATGGAGCAAAGCAGCTGAAAAGAGAAGAGGGTCAAGACTGATTAATAAAAAAAAGTACTGTAGCCCTGGTAAGGGGCCTGATTCAGCTCCCATGGATGTCTATGGAAAGACCCCCGCTGACTTCAGTGGATGTTGGATCATGCTCATGGTAGGCTGTCAAATGAGGAGTAGTGGCTTAAATGGGATGTTCAGTCCTGAAGATAGCCTGCCCCCTGAAAAGCCCTCACCCTGACACAGAACGGAGGGGAATATCCCATCCTGATTCACGTGCAGGACTGTACATCTGGGAGAGCGGCTTTATGTGTTTATGCTGCTCACGTCGGGACTCGGCGCCAGTCCTGCCAGCCCTCGCTTGTGTGAGCACCATTCCTGGCCTTGGTGTGAAGGGCAGCACAGCCATCAGTCAAGATGTTTAAGGCTGTGTGACCCCAGGAAATCTTGATGCCAATTGGCAGAGACCCCAGGAGTCATAGGGCTATAGGGATCCCTGGGTTCACCAAAAGGATATTGTGTAAGGACTGTAATGAAAGCCTGTGTCACACCGATCATCATATCATTGCAAGATGACTGTATGGGGAATATGTGAGGAGTTATGGATATATGTTGGAAAATTATGTTCTCTAGGCCTTGTAATTAGTTAAAGGGAGGTCCCTCAAAGGTATGTACCCTGTGACAAACTTCTCCAGACAGGAGGTGGGAAACACTTACCTCCCTGCTGGACCACAGTGTATTGTGTGTCTCACAATAGAAATCTATACGCATACTGAGCCAAATGCTGCTGAAGAGCATGGGGCGACTTCAGAAGGAAATGATCAGGAAGAGGTAAAAAGTTGTGGGGAGGAAGTCTGTTTTGAAGTGAAGATCAGCGGTCCGGTCTGGTATATCTGTGGGTGCACAGAGACACTCTGGCATCCTTCAATCTGTGAAGACAAGCTGCCAGTGGGCTTGATCTTATCAAAAGTGGGATCTTAGCCAACCTGGCTGAAAATGCTGGGAAAAGGACTTGGAGTAGGCTCTCTCGTAGGAGACAGGGAATGTCCTGTGAGTTAAGTTTAGGCTGCAGAAAGCGTGTTATGATTTTATTGTATATGTAACTGTTTGTTTCCAGTGTTCGTATTTACTATCATTTGAATCTCTCTGTTCTTTGATAATAAACTTATTCTCATTTTCACTATAAATATTGCTGAGTGCTGTGCGTTAAGCGGAGTGGTCATCACGAGTTAAAACCTGTACGCTGGTGTGTGCTGTTCCTTTGGGAGGAGCGAATCTGAGAGCTCTGTGAGTGCTCAGTGGATCCAGGGCTGGGCACTCCAGGGGGACATTTAGAGGACTTGGGGGTTGGTGGGTGCCCATTGCTACCCTGTGCAGAGAGGGCGAGGCCTGTGGAGACCTGGAAGCCATTGTTTGTGTTGCTAGAGGCTGGGGGTTTCAGGGACCTGACCCACAGCAGGCTCAGACAAGACCTCCTCACGCTAAGGGCAGCTGGTAGCAAGGTGCCTCTCAACCTGCGGGAGCATCACAAAGGCCTTGTTGCTGCTCCCACTGAGCTTCTCTTGAGGCAGGTGGGAACAGGAGTGGGCTCTGAAAGGGAAACTAAAGAACAAGTGCGGCAGCAGGCTGGGTTTGCAGCCTCAAAAGCTGGCATGCTGCCAGTCCTGACTCTAGCAATAGAAACTTTTTTGTACAATGCAATGACCAAATTATATAGCATGTTGGGCAAGGCGTGCTGCTGGCTGAGAGGAAATTCCATGCTGGGTAATCCCCTTGCAAACCTTGAAATTGAGCCAGTTGGTCTCACACTGGAACTGTGCCTGCTGGGAGTGCCGAGCCCAGAGCGGAGAATGTGCATTTCTCTATTCCAAAAGGAAGGATGGCTCTGTGCTGAGTGCACTGGATTGGGACTTGGGGATTTATACTATCACCCATCACCATGGCATCTGGGTGTCTTCCATGTTAAATCAATAGCAATAGCCAAGTCTCTAGTGGAATCCCCATGGAGGCATTTTGTTTTAAAAATTTTCCATTAATGCACTTTGAAGGCTGATTTGTTTCAGGCGTGTTGGTTTTGGGTCGGTTGTGGTTTAGGAGTTAAACAGCCCCTTAGCCCGAACCCAGCGAGCCTGCGTCAGCTGGCCCGGGCCTGCCAGCTGCAGGTGTCTAATTGCAATGTAGACATACTCTCAGTCTCTCCAAGCCAACAGCAGCCTGGAAGGAAATACTGATGAGGACTGTGCTTTCCCCACTCTGGTGGCAGTGGTGTGATATTGAGTAGGGGGCCCGGTGGTCCATTTCACCAAGCAGCCCAGAGGGGCCTGAAGAAGAGCCTGCTGTGCAGGGGCAGAGGCTGAGCTCACATCATGCTGCCACCAGAAAAAAATAAGCTGCAGCACTAAGTTGCCAGCTGGTTTGCTGCTCATGAAATAAGCAGGGCATCCACAGTGCTGCCAGTTCCTGTGATTTTCTAACAAGTCTCATGATATTTGGTATTTTTCTCAAAACCCCAGCTCCAATGGTTGTGTGAGAATCTCAGCTGTCATTTAAAAACAAAGTTTCTAGCCCGAAAACATGACCCAAGTGCACCCTAACGACTCAGAACCAGAAGGAAAAGAAAAAGAACCCAACACTGGTTATTTTGTAAAAATTGCATGATTGTTAAGCTGATCTCATGAATTTTCTAGGTCAGACTCTTTAATTTTGAATGCTTGTGTAAGCAGAGTCAGGATAAGCTCTACCCTGACATCTGGTGGTGAATTATGGCGAGGGTGGAAAAGAACTTCAGGGGCTGATCTTGTTTGCATAGGCACACCCACCCGCCTAGCCTGGGACAACAACAACTGAAAGTGGTTACTTTGGCTGGTGTGGGATCCCCAGTTTCTCTGTTATTGGGGCAGGAAGAATAAAGTGTTGTTACCCTGATTCTGTGAATCAAGGCCAGTGGAACTGTTGTATGACAGAGGGACTCACCAGTAACTAAGTAGCACTTGCTAGACAAGGGGCATGGGTTACAAAACCCAGTGAATTGAGAGAGGTTGGGGATAGGTATGTGTACCTGATGGCATGGGCCCCTTTTGAGGGCCTGGAACACCAACTGCACTACCCCTCTCTCCACTGTTGAATAGCAGAGCTAAGTTTGCTTCCATTAGAAGTCTAGCTAGAAGTTGCTGAACTGAATTCACTTTGGGCCAATGGTGCACCAGCACTAGGGCTCCCCTATTACAAGCTGAAATCACTAAAAGAGCTGAAATTGCTGAGCTGAGATCACTGAATGCTGTGTTAACCAGTGGGGGAGCCTGAAGCTATATTGCTAAGCAGCTGGCAGAGCCGAGCAGTTTGTGGGACGGTTGGAGCGGCCCATGGAACGGCGAGCAGAGCGGAGCCATTTGCGGGGGCAGCTGGAGCGGTTCATGGGATGGCTGGTGGAGTGGAGCGGCTGGCAGAGCTGAGCAGTTTGTGGGACGGTTGGAGCGGCCCACGGAACGGGGAACAGAGTGGAGCAGTTTGCGGGGACGGCTGGAGGAGCGGCGCGGCGCGGCTGGTAGAGCAGAGCCATTCGTGGTAAAGGCTGCAGCAGAACTCCACGGAGAGGTGGGACAGTTGGCCTCGGACCACGTAAGGTGCCCCTTAGCATCCCGTGTGCCCCCCCCCCATTTCTGCCCAGGCTGGGGGGGTAACACTCTGCAGATAAACTTTTGAACTCTGGGGCGGCACTGACCAGGGACAGAGACTTTGGGGTTGTTGGACTTTGGGGTGATTGGACTTAAGATTCTGAGGGGAAAAGGACACTGCCAAACTTACTTGGAGGTGGGTCTTTTGCTCATGGTTTGTGTTATGAATCCTGTTTGTGGTGTTTCCCCAACATAATGCCGCATTGTTTCCCTCCTTTATTAAAAGACTTTTGCTACACTCAGACTCCGTGCTTGCGAGAGGGTTAGTATTGCCTCCTAGAGGCGCCCGGGGGGTGGTATGTAATTGTTCCAGGTCACTGGGTGGGGGGCTTGAGCCGGTTTTGCATTGCGTTATTGAAACGGAACCCCTAGATACAGAACCCGGCCCTTGTTGCTGCCAACTCAGAGGGGCAGAAGGGTTACACTTGGATCTGGCAATATTGCATCTATCACTGCTTTCTGACCTTTTATTTGAAATCAGAGGATGGTATCAGAGTAATTATCAAATACACCCTCTATTTGGGGACTGCATCCTAATCTTGCAGGAAGATGGACTCAATAATCTAATAGGTCTTTTCCGTCTCTAACTATGATGATCTCTCTGTCATGAAAGCATAGCTGTATATAATAGGACAAGTGGCATGACAGCCAGTTTAACTGGGATTGCACCGGGTCTTGCATTTGCCCTGAATACAGTGAGGGTAGTGGCCATCCTCACTTCTTCTGGCAGAGAGTTCCATATCCTTGGTCCGTGATGACTCTGTCTCCGACCGTCGCGCACCTCCCCCGACTGCTTGACAGTGACATCATTCCATTTGCATGTAGCAGTTGCAGGATGTCCTGGCCACAGAGGGGCCTTGGCTACACTTGCGAGTTACAGCGCTGTAAAGGCTCCCCGAGCGCTGTAACTCACTCCCCGTCCACACTGGCAGGGCACTTACAGCACTGTATCTCCCTGGGTACACCGCTGCAGGTACTCCACATCTCCGAGAGGAATAACAGCTGCAGCAGAGTGGCTACGACTCACGTGTGTGAGTGTAAACGCTTGCAGCGCTGTACTAATCACCTTGTCAAGTGGCCAATCCTCTCCATTGTTGTGACCGGCTGCAGGAATGTGGAAGTGCCAGTTTCAAAGCTCGTACCACAGAGAAAAAGCAAACAGTTTGTTGTTTGCTTTGACTGAGTGAATGAATGAGCAGGGGGCCAGGAGTTCAGAACTTGCAAAATAGAGTGCTGACATGCTCCAAAAAGCACTCTCTATCCCCCCACACTCCCTGTCACACTCCACCCCACCCCCCCTGTTTTGAAAAGCACGTTGCAGCCACATGAATGCTGGGATAGCTGCCCATAATGCACCGCTCCCAACACAGCTGCAAATGTTGCAAGTGTGGCCACGCCACTGCGCTGGCAGCTGTCAGTGTGGACAGACTGCAGCGCTTTTCCCTACTCAAGACGACAGGTTTACCTCACAGCGCTGTACAGCTGCAAGCGTAGCCAAGGCCAGGGAGCGACGTCTCTTGGGCAGCCAGGACCAATCCCAGCTGCCAAACTCTCCTACGACCCACAGAGATGAGCAGGTACAACCTGCGCCTCCTCCGTCACACAGCCAACTATTATTTATTTATGATTTGTATTTAGTAGCACCCAAGAGCCCTAGTCATGGATCACGACCGCACTGTGCCAGGTGCTGTACAAACACAGGACAAAAGGCGGCTCCTGCCCCAAAGAGCTTACACTCTAAGGAAAGTTAGAGTTCAAGGTTTTCTTGTTTCAAAAAACTGCTTTTCAATTATCTGTTTAAAAAAAAAACAACCCAGCCACCAGGCTGGTTTATTTATAGAGGACGTGACAGCATCTGTTAGACAATTCGTGTTAGTGTGAAGCTGTGGATCAGGATGCAAAGCACAAAGGTTCGTTGCCAATAATACTGCCTGAGTGACAGCACCTGCTGAAGGTGTTACAGACTCCAGCAATGCTGTGCAAAGCACTTGAGAACAGGGGCGCTGGAACAGTTTTTATAGTGGGGGTGCTGAGAGCCATTGAACCAAACTGCAAATCCTCTATCTGATGGAAACCACTTCAAGCCAGGGGGTGCAGCAGCACCCCCAGCAGCCTAGTTCCAGCACCTATGCTTAAGAAACATGGCTTCAAACATCACCCCCCAAAACCAAAACCAAGCAACCTACATATTACAAGCAATAGAGGGTCAATGGACTATAGACATAGCACTACTCTAGCGGTGTTAAGGGGGAGGTAACTGGTGTAAAGAGGCCTTAGTGCAAACAGCAATCAACCCCAATGGCCGCATAAGACTGACTCATGCAAGATCAGAATTGGGCCGACAGTCACAGTGCATGAATCCATACTGACACCGAAGGCACAAATCCAGGGTTCAGAATGGACTCTGCTCAGAACTCAAAACCTTCAAAGTGTTTCTCCAAAGAGTCTGAGGTTCAAGTTGCCGTTAAGATCGGTTCGCCCAGTAACTGGAAAGAATCTTACTGTGCTACCTCGGTGCTATGTTCTAAAAAAGTGAAAGTTAATTGGGAGGGGGTGGCCACATGGCTAAACCCCTCGCACAGTTCTGAAGAGGTGCCCTATTGGGTACTGAGGAATCACAGCACCTGCTCTCACTTGGACTCTCTTGGCACCGAGCGTTCAAAGAGCGCTCAGTACAGCAGATAAAGCAGCGGTGAAGCCTGAGAGTTTCTCCCTGACATCTCTCAGACTGATCTTCTGCGTGACTTTGTCTCCAGCCATGTTAATTAAACACGACTGCGGGCCAGAACATTAGTTGTAACAACGTACATAAGAATGGCCCTACTGGGTCAGACCAAGGGTTAATCTAGCCCAGTATCCTGTCTTCAACAGTGGCCAGTGCCAGGTGCCCCAGAGGGAATGAACAGAACAGGTAATCATCAAGTGATCCATCCCCTGTCGCTCATTCCCAGCCTCTGGCAAACATAGGCTAGGGACACCTTAAATCAGGGGTGGCCAACCTGAGCCTGAGAAGGAGCCAGAATTTACCAATGTACATTGCCAGAGAGCCACAGTAATACATCAGCAGCCCCCCATCAGCTCCCCACCCCCGCTCCCAGTGCCTCCCACCCACCGGCAGCCCCACCGATCAGCGCCTTCCCCCTCCCTCCCCGCACCTCCTGATTAACTGTTTTGTGGCATGCAGGAGGCTCTGGGGGGAGGGGGAGGAGCAAGGACATGACAGGCTGAGGGGATGGGGTAGGAAGGGGTGGAGCGGGGGCAGGGCCTGTGGCAGAGCAGGGGGTTGAGCAGTGAGGACCCCCCGGCACACTGGAAAGTTGGCGCCTGTAGCTCCAGCCCCGGAGTTGGTGCCTATTCAAGGAGCCGCATATTAACTTCTGAAGAGCCGCATGTGGATCCGGAGCCACAGGTTGGCCACCCCTGCCTTAAATGTATCACCTTAAAGTTCTCCGGCGCTTCCAGCCAGCTGGAACACAGGACAGCGAATCGTGCAGCCCTGCCCTCAGCCTATGGTGTTCCTGTGTAGCGGCTGCCCTGATGCTGCGAGTTTGTGGCTTTGATTTTATCAAGGTTAAATGAACTTTCAGAGACCTAATCAATGTGATGAGCTGCAAGTGGAAAATGGAGCCGCGTGATGCACTCAGTGCCGCTGTCTTTCATTTTTCCAGAAAGCACTGAGCAAGTCCAGACTCTTCATAGTGTCTCATGCTGGGCATCTAAAAACACTAGTTGCTTTTGAAAATGTTGGCCTGTTCCTCTATGAGTGAGCAGCTTTCTTGACTGGCTGACGTATTTTTATAGTAATTTTTTGTCATCTATCAGGTTGTCTCACACCGATCCCCTTCAATAGAACATCTAAGTATTGGCAATACTCACCCAGCTGGCAATCCTTAGACTTCTCAGTTGTGAGTTATGACTGTTTGTGAGATCATACCAATTGGACAAGCTGCAGTTTGAGTTCAGAATGACGGCTCAGCCCCTTTTCAAGTCCTGGGCTATAAATCGTTGCTGTGACCTTTCT
Organism: Emys orbicularis; assembly: GCF_028017835.1. Lineage (NCBI taxonomy): Eukaryota > Metazoa > Chordata > Testudines > Emydidae > Emys > Emys orbicularis. The sequence goes on from NC_088686.1 coordinate 111,558,335, forward strand.
GATTACAGTGTCGCCAACTCTCATGATTTTTTTATGAGTCCCATGATAATGATTGTTTTCCTTAAAGCTCCAGCTCCTGGAGTCAAGTGGCTAGGTGATTATTTCAGCCTTCATTGTTAAGGAAAAAGTAAGTTTCTAGATATCGTGGCTGTGGAGAAAGCTTCAAAATGTGAACCCAGTGCACCCTAAAGGCTCAACAAGCAGAAGGCAAATAAAAAGATCGCCACATCTGTTAGCTTTACATAATCTCGTGATTTTAATGCCAATCTCATGATTTTTGGTGAGCCTGACTCATTTGGGGTTGGCAATACTGCAGACCCCAGACTGTGCCTCTCAAATATCCATTATTTCAAGGAATCTCACTCATTTTAGTCCCAAAGTTACCAGACAAATGTCATGCAACCCTCACTTTTATTGCTGAAAAAATATTTGTCGCAGAAATCATCATACAACTGGGGGTATGCAGAGTTATCTGCACTAAAGGAAGGGGATCCCCCACAGTATTTTAAGCTTCCTACATGGATACTGTTTATGAGAGGTAACACCCAAGGCACTGGGCCATTGTAAATCAGGGGTAACTCCACTGGAGTAAAATTACTCAGGCTTTACACTTTTGTAACTGAGATCTGGATGTAGCGCTCTGTGTTTTAATTTGTGCTCAGTCACTGCTGGCCATCCTCGTTCCTCACACTCTCCCTCCATTTCTTTATAATACAGTATTCTGCCGAAATGTCTGCAAACTCAACATCCCTCCACATACCAGTCATGTTACTGCGGTAGTTGGGGTCATTGGTACCATGCTGGGCTTTGTTATAGCAGCGCAGCTGTGTGGGGAAGCATCTTGCTAATCAGGAGCCACAATAATACCTTGCTGTGGATTCTATCCCAGCATTTGGCATCACCCCGCACTACTCGAATGGGAATCATCAGCTTTCTGCTTGGCTTGAGGGGTGTGCGTCTGCCTAATCGGAGCATTCAGGTTGTACTTTGTCATGATTTATAGGGAAGGTTTCACTGGTCTTTCAACAGAAACCAAAAGGGAGGATGGATGGTGTGGTGGTTCGCATGCTAGTCTGGGACATGAGAGAGCTGCATTCAGTTCCTTGCTCTGCCCCAGTCTTCTTGTGTGACCTTGGGCAAGTCACTTAGTCTCCCTGGGCGTGACTCAGTTCCCCATCTGTACAATGGAAAGAACAGTTCTCCCCTGCCTGAGTGCTCTGATGTGGCACTCACGAGGGCCATAGAAGTACCTTATCCTAGACCAGGGGTTGGCAACCTACAGCACGCGTGCCAAAGTTGGCACGCGAGCCGATTTTTCCTGGCACGCGGCGTGGGCTGAGCCGCTCAGCCCCGCCGCCACTCTGGAGTTCCCGCTGCCAGCTGCCGGCTCCTGTGGGACCCGCCGCGGGTCCAACTCAGCACCTGCTGCTGGCCTGGGGGGAAGGAACCCCAGGCTGGCAGCGGGCTGAGACCCCGCTGGCAGGAGCCGGCAGCCGAAACCCCAGAGCGGGGGTCGGGCTGAGCCACTCAGCCTGCCCCGCTCTGGAGTTCCCACTGCCGGTTCCTGCCAGCCGGGTCCCCGCGGGTCCAACTCAGCACCTGCTGCTGGCCTGGGGTTCCTTCCCCCAGGCTGGCAGCGGGCTGAGATCCCAGCTGGCAGGAGCCTGCAGCCAAAACCCCAGAGCGGGGGTCGGGCTGAGCCGCTCAGCCCGCCCCGCTCTGGAGTTCCCGCTGCCGGCTCCTGCCAGCCGGGGTCCCCGCGGGTCCAACTCAGCACCCGCTGCTGGCCTGGGTGAAGGAACCCCAGGCTGGCAGCGGGCTGAGACCTCAGCTGGAAGGAGCTGGGGGCAGAAACCCCAGAGTGGCAGCAGGCCGAGCCAGTCACTGCTCTGGAGTTCTGGCTGCTGGCCCCTCGCCAGCAGGGGTCTCTACCGCCCAGCTCCACTCACCTTGCTTCCCGTTGGAGGCTCTCTTGCAGACAGGGTCCAGGCCTCCAGCCCTGCTCAGGCCTACCAGCCACCTACTCCACTCACCTCAGCTGCCAATCTTGGTTTCCAGCCCTTGCTCATCCTGCTTTCGGGCCTGGAGTCCCAGCAGGCCACCCTTTACATATAACAGTAGTTTGGTTATATATTATAGACTTATAGAGAGACCTTCTAAAAAGCGTTAAAATGTATTACCGGCATGTGAAGCCTTAAATTAGAGTGTATAAATGAAGATTCGGCACACCACTGCTGAAAGGTTGCCGACCCCTGTCCTAGACAGATATGGGCTGGTCCTTGTGCTCCTGCCAACTGTTTGCCAAATCCAACCGGTGTGTCTCTTGCTACTTAGATGACTCTGTTTTCATTCTCTGTGTGTACATCTCCTAGCACAATGGGGCCCCAATCCCTGACTGGGGCCTCGGCACTACCGCAATGCAAATACTCCATAACAAGGTCATGACCCCCAGCCTAGCATTGTGCCCACCAAATGCCAGGCCAGCATATTGAGGTCAGATGGTACTAGGGACTGCCTGGCTAAATCCTTTCTACGTAAAAGTAAAATACCCTTTAATCAGCTTAAGAGAAGTGGGGAGAGAAGAACTTTATTTTACAAAAAGCCCTGCAGGAACCTGCCTGTGACTGTGCTCTTGGCCAGGAGCAGATTGCACTCATTTTCAGAAAAGCTCCAGCGGCCACATAAGAAAGGACCCTAATTGGAATAAGGGGATTGGAGGATTTAGCTTTTCAAATGCGCCTTTATTGCACGGGATGGTTTCAGGAGTGGCATTAATCTTTAACACTTGATTTCTGGGTTCGGCTGCAGTAGTGGGGGTGGGGGAGGAAGAGGGATGGGAGAGTGAACAGAGAAAACTGCAGGGATGTAGAAGGATAATTTCCAATAGCCCTTGCCACTGCTCTGTGACACCAGGGGTCTGCAGGGAGGATACATACAGGGCAGACCAGACTCCAGGGGAGAAGGGATCTCACTAAACTGGGTGACTGAGCAACAACATGGCAGCTGAAATTCAATTTTAAGTTCAAAGTAATGCTAATTTGAAAACAATCCCAACCATACGTACAAAATGATGGGGTCTGAATTAGCTGTTACCACTCAAGAAAGAGATATTGGAATCATCATGGACAGTTCTCTGAAAATATCTGCTCAATGTGCAGCGGCAGTCAAAAAAGTGAACAAAATGTTAGAAACCATTAGGAAAGGGATAGATAAGAAGACAGAAAATAGCATAATGCCTCCATATAAATCCATGGTACGCCCACACCTTGAATACTGTGTGCAGTTCTGGTCAGGTCACCCCATCTCCAAACAAGATATATTAGATTTGAAAAAGATTTGAAAAAGAGAAGGGCAATAAAAATGATTGCGGGTATGGAACAGCTTCCAAACAAGAAGAGATTAAAAAGACTGGAACTGTTCAGCTTAAAAAAGAGATGAGCAAGGGGGGGATATGACAGAGATCTATAAAATCATGAATGGTGTGAAGAAAGTGAATAGGGAAGTGTTATTTTCCCCTTCACATAACACAAAAACCAGGTGTCCCCCAATGAAATTAATAGGCAGCAGGTTTAAAACTAACACAAGGAAGAATTTATTCACACAACACACAGTCAACCTGTGGAACTCATTGCCAGGGGATGTTGTGAAGGCCAAAAGTAAAACTGGGTTAAAAAAAGAACTAGTTAAGTTCCTGGAGGACAGGTCCATTAATGGCTACTAGCCAAGATGGTCCGGGATGCAACCCCGTGCTCTGGGTGTCCCTAAACCTGTAACCGCCAGAAGCTGGGACTGGACGACAGGGGATGGATCACTGGATAATTATCCTGTTCCGTTCATTCCCTCTGAAGCATCTGGCACTGACCACTGTCAGAAGACAGGATGCTGGGCTAGATGGACCACTGGTCTGAGCCAGGATGGCCACTCTTTTGTTCTTAAGGACCGAGTTAGGGATGGATGCACTGGGAAATAGTGTCTTGGAGGATTTCCGTCCCTCCGTGCTGCTGGGTCTCCATGGGGATTATTGCAATGTGCCATGTCCCAGCTGTGAGCTCTGCTGGAAACTTCCTCCTCCAAAGGATTTGGATTCCAGCAGGTTAGGGGGCATTTCCCTCCCTTTCTCCCCATCCAGTAGCATCAGATGCACGTTCGGGTCTTTCAGTCGTCTTAGCACTGAAGAGGCTGCACTGCCTCCTACCCTACAGTGTAGTTTAAAATTGCAGGCATGGTGCTGGAGGCCAGGGCCCTCCTGCTGGTACCTCCCTAATGTGTCTGTTTAGCACTGTGAGCAGGGGAGGGGAGGAAGCCTGAAGCCTGGTTTCTTGCACCAAGTTCCGCCCTGTAATGTTTTTGCAGACTTTAGGGCTTCTTTTGGTGCAGAGATGCCTGATCCCACTAGCTAGAGCCAGGCATGCTGTGGGTAGGAGCCGTGTGCAAAGTTCCCACACACGACTCTGGAACTCAGTCTTGACTTGCAGCCTCCCGGTCCTGAGCCCCAACACAGCTCTGCCAATGCACCTCGGTCTTAATCCCTCTTGTCCTTCCTTTGATGGCCCCCCCACAGCTCTGCCATTGTGCCCCATTACTATTTGGCAGCACCCTCCTACTGCTCCCTTCCTGGGCCCCTACACAGCTCTGGGAATGCAATTCCTGCCAGGCCTGCAGCCCCCCCGGCGCTGCTCTCCTGAATCCTGTCAGTGTATGGGCCTGTGACATGAACCAACCCCTGCTGGAGGACAGGGCTGTCAGTGCAGAAGTGTGGTGGGTTGCACCCCCCACTCGCAAGTCACACAACAGGAACTTCACCCATGTGACTGTCCCAGTGCCTCTCAGACCTTCCCATCTTCACTTGTTCTTCTCCTCAGCCTTGAAAGCCCCTCCCCTACCCTCCCTCCGGCTGAAGAAGGATGGATGCTGTTCCCAACATGACCAGCAGGGTCACTGCCAGCCCAGGAGAAAATGGTCAAGTTTAAGCGTGGATCACGGAATCCCCTTGGTAGCTCGCAGTGCACAACTATGGGCTTGTCTACACTTCAAATGCTATAGTGGCACAGCTGCACAACTGGAGCGCTTCAGAGTTCTCCCTTTGGCATAGGTACTCCACCTCCCTGAGAGGCAGTCGATGGAAGAATTCTTCTGTTGGCCTAGCACTGTGTACAATTGGCTTAACTACATTGCTCTGTGGTGCAGATTTTTCACACCCTTGAGCGACATAGTTAAGCCAACATAATTTGCTAGCACAGACCAGGCCTAGATTGCAAATTGCAGAAGGTTTCAGGGTCCTTCACACAAAAGCTGCTTTGCACCAGCTCGGGAGTTGGCCCTTGATATTTAGGGGTAGTGTCATCACCTGAGAGCTACTCTGCTGAAACTGCTTCAGTGGGGTTTGGTAATCCATCCCGCTGCCCACAGTGCAATTAAAACAGATGGTGCCGTGTTGTTTCCCATTGTCATTCTGAATGGCTAAGGAAAGGCGAGGATGTGAATGCAATCTCCTTTAACAAATGGAGCTAACTGTGTGATGGCACATGTATAACTCAGTGCCATGTACTTAAAAAGACAGATGGTGAAAGCAATCAGGATGTGCAGGCAGCAGGCAGAGTTAGAAGGGCTACGTAATGAAGAATAACAGCCATGCAGAAGTAGGGCTGGAGGGAAGGGTGGTGCTTTGACTCCGAGGAGGTGAGTGGAACTATGGTGACTGCTCCAAAGCTGCTGTCAAACGCACCATTGTGCGAAAGGCAGATTTGCCCAAATTGGTCTGTTCTGTCGTGGATGGAGTGTATTAAAGCTGGAGGAATGGCCTCTCAGTCTCACCAGACACATAGGAAACACATAGGCAGAGAGAATTCATCCCTCTCCTACCTCCTCATTAATGAAATCAGTGCTACTGTTTGTGTCAGCACTTTAATGTCTTTGCTTGCTGGCCATTTTGTGTTCCTCTCCGGCCTCTTTGCGCTTCTCCAGTGGCATTAAAAGGGGCTGTGAAGGTAATGGAATCTGCCCCCCAGGATTACCCCAGAGCAAGGTCGGGGGAGCACGTCCGGGATGGCGTGGAATTGTTATGTCTGCTCTGTACCACTTCCTTTTGCAGCCCCTGGCATAGGGCAGAGTGTCAGTGGACGGAAAGGTTTGGAGTGGGCATGGCCAGACCACGCTGCACACCAGCTAATCCCAGCTGGTGCAACAGTTTCTAAGGGTTTGCTGCAAGCATGGAGGCAGCATTAAGTTGTGGGGGGGGGGAGGGGCAGACCCCCCAGCAGGGTCCTGAATATGGAAGGCACAAAGAGAGGAAACCCCAGCTGTCCTGTCCAGCCCCTTTTCACTGCAGATGTGACCTGAATTGTTTAAAAATGGGCTTGCCCAGCTTTGGTCTTATTTCAGATTAGAAGATGACTCCAGGTGGGGAATATGAAGGGTGTTTTTCTGAAGATGTAGAGGGGAATTAGTGATTCGGTAGCTCTATGGATCCTGATTCTGAAGCAATGAGGCTGGATTCCCTCTGCCATTGAAGTTTTGTGCTTTTGACTTCTGCTGCAGTAATGGGATAATGCTTTTATTTTTCCCTTTGGAGGTGATACTTTGTTGCAACATGAACGTTTGAAGGTGGGCTTTGGTACTCCTGGTTTGTTTAGGGTTTTTTTGGTTGTGCTCAGCTTCTGAGTTGCTCTTAGATTTGCTCACCTTCCTCTTTCTTTTTCTGCCTCTTTCTTTAGCTCTGTGGTATTTCCCCTTGGTTTTGGTCAAGGTCTTTAGACATGGGAAGTATAAAAGGGAAGCACATCTTTGATGTGTATGTAGCACAATTGTGATTCTCCACTGGTACATTTGCCTCCTTTATGTCCATGGATTCATGTTGATTTATTTTTAAATCAACAACGAAAAATGTTAACTGGTGAATAATAGAGAAAAATGCTTCTTAGCTGCAACGAAAAGGCAAAGGTTTGGATTCTTGAAAGAACAACTATTCACATATTCAAATATGGCCAAGCTAGAAGCCTCTGAAAAATCGCAAGTTTGCGCATGCTCAGTAGCTACTTGTTAGAGTTTGGCTGCTAAATGTGCAGAAGATTCTGTCTGCACTGAGGATGTTCTAGCCTGGGACTGCCAGGGCTGAGCAAGACTTTCCCTGAAATGCCTTCTCCTGTCCACCAGGGCCACAGGTATTGAGAGAGGGAGACTATTTGACCTGTGCTCTAAGTGCTTCTCATGCTGACACCACAGGCAGTGTGGAGGAGGGAGCTGCCTGACTCAAATGCAGAGGGGACAATAGTCAGACCCCGGGGAGGAGTCTGTGGAGGTTGGAATAAGGGGCCTAGGAGGAGGGGAGGGACAGGGGGACTGGAAGCTAGTGGGTGAGAGGGAGACGGATATTGCACAAAGAGCTAAGCAGGTAGAAATGGGACTGGCTGGGCAAGGAGCCTGGGGTAAGATTGGGATGAGGAGCCTGAAGAGGGAGCCTGGGACTGGGAGCCAGGGTGAGGGGAAGACTGAGACTTGGCTGAGGAACCTAGGAAGACTAGGACTGGCTGGCAAGGAGGCTGAGTGGTAGAGACTGGGTCTAGCTAGGTGAGGAGATTGGGCATGGGATTGGAAGCTGGGATCTGGGGTGGAGGGGGAGAATGGGACAAGGAACCAGAATGGGGAGGAAGAGGCAGGACTAGGACAGGGACAAGCTGGAGGGAATGGGGCAGAAGGAATTAGGCTTGGGGTGAAGAGAGGCAGAAGGGTCCGTGACCACAGAACCCAAGATTCCTGAGTCTCACCATCTCTCTGCTGTGAGCAGTTTCCTGTGAAACCCACTGGCAAAGTGTGTGTGTCTGATCCCGCTTTAGTGCTGGTCCACGCAGAGGATGATAACCTGCTACTGCTATCGTTACTCAAGTGGCAGAGGTCTGTGCTGTGGATCTAAAGGTTCCAACCTTGCTGATGAACCATGTGGGAGTCAATATGATGCCTCATGGCTGCTCTACCTTGTAATGGCCATAATAGATCCCTTGGGGCAATGTGGTTGGTTCAGGCTTGCTGGAGCACGGTATCCCCTCCCTACTGCTGGGGTGTAGAACAGACTATGCAAGCTTCACACCAACTGGGAATACTCCAAAACAAGGGGAACCCAATCCTCAGTTGGCTGTTTAACCAGCTTTCAATCCTCTTTGGGCCACCAGAGCAGTGCAAAGAGCAAGGGGCAGGGCTGAGTATTTGGCCTGTTGCCATCCAGTGGCTCACTGAGTACCAACCACATCCTCTCACTGTAATGTGGAAGCTCAGCCATGTCACTCACATCCTCTCAGGCCTTTTCCTCAAGCCTTTTGCCAAGGCTGTGAGATCATACTGATGTGTGCTTCTCCATAATCCGTGGGTAATGTCTTCCACGCCCATGGGGACAAATCTTAGCACTAACCAGACTCGGTGTATACTTCACTGCTGATGCTATTTGCTGCCTCCTGTCCTTGCATTTGGATGTTCTCCTAGGCTGTAAGAACTTGACAGCAGGGACTGTCTCTCTTTACACATCTGTACAGCGCCTAGTGCAATACAAATAACATAAAAACAATGAGGAGTCCGGTGGCACCTTAAAGACTAACAGATTTATTCGGGCATAAGCCTTCATGGGTGAAAAACCCACTTCTTCAGATGCATGGCATGAGCAATGAGGTCTCCATGCATCTGAAGAAGTGGATCTTTTACCGACGAAAGCTAATGCCTGAATAAATCTGTTAGTCTTTAAGGTGCCACCGGACTCCTCGATGTTTTTGTGGATACAGACTAACACGGCTACCCCTCTGATACAAATAACATAGACGCTCATATATCTAATGTCTCTTCTGGTTTCTCCATGGCAGAGCTGTGCATTAATGCTTCCCACTGGTCTAGCCCTGCAGAAGGGTGTAAGCATCTGTAATGTGATCCTCCAGCTGTTTGCTGCATGGGGAAGAGGATAAATCACTTTGGAGAATTAATTCTCATTATAAACAGGATATGCTCCGCTTTCTGGCTGGCGGGAAATCCTGCCCCAGCTTTTTCCAGGTGTGCCGCGCCAGCAAAAACCAAAATGGCTACAAATAGCTGCTAACTGCTATTGGTTTATTATGACTGCATCCCTGTCTAAAGTGCATTCATGACCTCAAGAGAGAGAAATATCTGGCTGTGAAGGGATTGGCTTTGCAAAAATGATTGCTTCGTGCAGAAAGAGGCATAGTTAGATGCTCAATCTGTGTGTTTGCAAAGTCTGCAGCCCCTTAAATTCAGCTGCATTTCCAGTCTCCAGCTGCTTCCCTTTATGTGCTTACTGTGTACAGGTCTGTATTGTTGCTGAGGTCTGCCAGTGGCTCTATAGTTAAGCTTGCAATTTTCAGTTTAAAGTCACCTTAGTGACCACGCCTAATTGCTGTTGTTTATTTGTATTGTGGCAGTGCCTAGCAGACCCAGTTGTGGATCAGGACTCCATTGTGCTAGGCTCTGTAGAAACACAGGACAAAAAGACAGTCCCTGCCCCAAAGGCCTTAAAGTCTAAGCAACTGTTCCAATAATCAATATGCAAACCCTGATAGCCAGGATTTACCTAAATGACTAGTGATTTTGGCTTCCTAACTTATGACACCATAAAGGGGCCTGATTTTCAGAAGGCAAGTGCTTGGCATTAAAAAAAAAACAGGCCTCTCTATCTGTTAAGCTAAAGGAGAACTCCTCTGGCTGTGAGATGGTAGTAGACTGTGTAGTGACTGACACCAGCCTTTAGAGGGAGACAGTCTCACTTGCTAAGCCAGTGTATTGCATATACTATCGGCAGTGGGTCCTGCTTACGGGATTGAAGACTATTGGTAAGACATTAGGATCTGGTGCTTAAGGCTGGTCAAAAAACAAGGAATGAAACATCAACATTTTTTTCAAAAATGTTGTCCCATTTTTATGTTCCAATTCAAAGTTTTGCCAAAGTTACAAAAGTCAGAAAATTTTGACAAGCTCAACAGAGGTCAACAAAACAAGGGGGAAGATTATTAACATTTCATCAAAAATCATTCTCCATTATTTTTAATCTAAATTCAAAAATGTTCACTGACATTTGACAAATTTTGACTGTTTCTCCTTCTCGCCACAGGAGATTTTGTAAGTTGTGAACCTACTACAGTCATAGCTTTTGAAGATTTAATGCCAGATGGAACCAGTAGATCTAGACTGACCTCCTGTATTGCACATGCCATCGAATTTCACGCAGTTACTCCTGTACAGAGCCAAGTTACTTGTGTTTGACTAAGGCAGATGTTGCAGAAAGGCATCTGGTCTTGGTTTGAAGACATCAAGAGATGGAGAATGCACCACTTCCCTGGGTAGTTTGTTCCAGTGGTGAATCACTCTCACTATTAATTTTGTGCCTTATGTCTAATTTAAATTTGTCATGATTTAGCAGAGTTGTGAAAGTTGAAAGACCTGTTCAGAGTACATTGAAAACCCTTCAGTTCCGTTGAGAGAGGAGTCAGATGTTCTTGAAACAGCAATATGCGTCCATGCATTTTATTTTCAAAGAGGAGCAAGGAGCTGGCAACCCTAACAAAGACAAGCCTGAAATGCACTGTCCTGCTTATTGTAGATTTGCATGGAAAGGAACTGTAGGCACATTGCATAACAGGAGCAATTTTGCAGATGATGCTTTCCCAAAGAGATGATGTTGGATTTCTCTAGCTAAATGTATCAGATAAAAGGCATAGGCTTGACCTTAAGAGCACTCTATCCTCTTTTCATTGTTCTATATGATTAAGCTAGCACAATCCTTTTGCCCAGATATAAGAATACCATTCACCATCCCACTTAAGGTATTTGCATGGTTTTACTGAAAACTGGGAGAGGGAAGGAGGGTCTCCCTCCCCCCCCCCCCCATCTCTTAACATTCAATATCTTAAATGCAATGAATAAATAACTAGATAAATAAGGAGTTCTCTATTTTCGTGTAAACCCTGACAGATCTCTCTCTTTGCATTCTTGCTGCTCTTTCAAACTGGCTTGTGATCAAATCCTCCATTACTTGTCTCAAGTGAGTCTCCCAGGCCTACTTTCTTTTATTGGACCAACTTCTGTTGGTGAGAGAGACAAGCTGTCAAGCTTACACAGAGCTCTTCTTCAGGTCTGGGACCGACAGGGCTACAACTACACTACACAGGCCTTCTTTCAGCACTTTGGCATGTTGTCAGATGCCAACTTCTTGGCAGCGACTTGGCCATTTTGGTGTCATGACACCAGACTTCCTCTGAGCAGCCAACAGCAGATCTGATTTCTCAGGCAGGACAGGAGAGGTCCCTCAGGGTGTGTTGGAGCTGCAGAGCTGTATATACACCAGTGTGCTCAGGACACACCTGGAATGAGTTGTGGTGGAAGGCAGTGAAGCCAGTTCCCTTCACACCCTGCATTGTCCATTCCATTTTCTCTGGGCAGGCTCCCTCAGTTAACCTTGGTTTCTTTTTTTGGCTCCTCCAAGCTGACTGACGAATGGGCTATTGGTGTCTTTTCGGGGGAGGGCAGAGGGAGAGGACTTCTGTCAAGTGCCTTGACATCTTCAGCTGAGGTCAAAGAGCCTGGCATCCTTCACCAGCCATTTTAAAAAATAAAGAATTTGGACACACACAGAAACGGAAGGAAGTGAATGGCGTTTTTCCAGGACGCCAGCCTGAATATGGAAAGAGTAAAACTAGCCCCCACTGTTACAGAACCTGGGCGGGTGTAGCATTTAGCGGGTGCCTGATTCCTGCAATTTACTGAAAATTACAACCATGCACACTGCTCATTTTTCAACCCACAATCAGTCATCTCCCATCCCTCGGCATCGCTGGCTTCACACTCCACGGCTGCTTCTGAGGCCCCCAGCCGTGTTCTATTTAAAAACACACCGCAGATGGGGAGTTCATTTAGAATGCAGCTTTTCTGAGAACTCTTCCATTCGGAGGGGATGTGGCTGGCAACAGCCCTGTTTAACTTCCTCCTCCTTCATTCCTGCCCCGGGGAGCCTGCTTTTCAATATGCCGGCTGCCACTGCTGCTCTGTTGGCATCATTGTCTTCGAAAAAGCTTTGGGTGCCAGCAGAAGCTGTGTTGCTGAGACCACCCCTCCCTTCCCAACCCCATGCTTTGATCCTGAGCTGCTTCTGTCAGAAAGTACATCACCCACGGCTTTGTCAGGGCAGAGTCAACCAGTCAAACATTCTCCTCCAGGTGCCCATGATTTATGAGCATCTTCTCCATGCTGGCTGTCCTCCAACAGCTTCCCCACACTATTGTGCTAGCACAGGGCCATCAATCTCCATTGCTATCCCTCTCCCTGGGATGCCGTCTGCTTGCTATGGCTGTTTGCTGACTGGCCCTGCTGTTCTTGACACCTCCTCTGGCCTCACATAAGAGTTTTAGGCCCATATTGCTAATTGTAAGGATTCTGCTTTCCATCTCTACTAGAACCTCGGCTTTCCCCTTTCCTAGTGCATTCGAGGCAACCTGGAGTTTTGCCTGGGAATGGTATTGATGAGCACGACTGAACCTCTAGTTAGGAAAACCATTCAGTCATGCAAAGACATAATGGCGCTAAAAAGCAGCCCAGCCACATTGGAAAAGGACTATCTGTTTCAATGGTCAAGTTAACCATCAGCACCATTTCTCCACCAATGTCACACCACTAGTCAAGAACCATCCAGCCCTGTTGTCATTAGGACCCAGCAGAAGCCTAGTGGGTGAGGAAGAATCAGCTGGCTCTTCTGCTGGTGCTGCTGAAGTTGCCCTGCCCAATCACAAAACAGCTCTTCTGCCTAGACTCATTAGAGTTATAGTTTGCGCCTCATGTACCCATTCTCTTCTACAGGTGGGATCCACAGCTGGGCTAGGTCTCCTGCTATAAGCCATGCCCAGGGATTCCATGACTCACAGCTTCCCTCACCGAAAGGGGCGACTGGGGTGCATTATATGAGATGTAGTCTAGCTGGGGGCCCTAGCCCATAGAGGAGAATGGGGACATAAGGAGCAAACCATAACTCCCATTTTCAATGGAAAACTTTGTTTTTGGCCAAAATCTTTTAGTTTCAAGTTTTTGCTGAAAACTCAAATTTTCCCAAGGAGAATGTTGATGAAAACATTTTTTTTCATTGAAAATTTCAATGGGGGGGGGAAGGGGGGCGGAAATTGGACCAGCTCGATTTGCAATGCTGATAGCTGAGGGCAGGGGAGGGAATCCCCACCCTGCAAGCACCAGCCCCCTTCTCCACCCCGGAGCACCTGCATAGTGCTTCTCTGTAGTGGGGAGTGGAGAGCACATTATCAATGGCTTCTCCATGCACTTGATGGGAACAAATCTAGCTCTTAACAGGTGATAACCACAAGAAACCTCTGAGCTGCCGGCTCCTCCACTGCCTTGATTTAGCCAGTGCCCTTTCCCAGTTCAGTGCTCCCATGTGGGTTTGTGAATCTTTAGCCCTAATTCTTTCCTATTATCTTCACCACAGAAATGGAAAGAGCCCCTTTTTTCAGATGTGTGAGTTGTTGCGGAGGAACGTGGAGTTGTTTCTTAATATTTAATGCTGGCGAGCAGTGATGTGCGATGGCATTTTTTAATAAGGCCTGCAACAAAATTTTAGGCGACAGATAAAAAGATTTTTTTCTAAAGTATTAATAAACCAAATGCATTCATTTTGGCAAATACTAGTCAAATATAATGAAAGCTAAGAATATACAAATATGTGGTTACTTATTCTTTCTACTGAAATCAAAAATCCATTCTTCTTTTTTAAGAAACTCCTCAGTGACCAAGTCATGGAAATCTGGTAAGGTGTGCAGATACCTATCTTTGTTTTATCATGGACAATTCAATTCTACACTTGCATGCCTTTATGGGCCTCCAGACAAAAGTTCATTAGATAAACTCACCTCAAGAACTCTGTAATGTTTTCATATAGCTATTCTCAACTGATCTTATCTGCATGTGGATGTTTTAGCAGCTGCATGGTATCAGAATGCAGACTTCAAAGAGCGATGTTAAATATCTATAGTGCACTTAATCTAATCATCTGCCAGAAATGTACAAAGGCATGATGTCTCATTAATGAGTATTCAATCATTGAATCATGCAAAGAGTGCTGTTCCCTTCTTTACTTACATAATGGCAAGTCCCCACTAAAATCTTGGGTATTCAGTTCTACATTTGCATGCCTTCTTAGTGACGGTCCACAAAATGACATCCTCCACGTGGTGTGACCTCACACATATGGTGCATGTGAAGTCACGTTGCATGGAGGATGCCATTTTGTTCTACAAAATGGCATCCTCCATGTGTGGTCATGGGCCAGATGGAATCATCCTGCAGGTTGCCAGTTGGACCAAGTAGGCACCAGTTGTGCATTCAATGCATTTATTGCGTACATAGATAGCACGCCTCTGTTGGTGAGACGTGCCCTGCAGACTAAAGTCTGTGATAGATAATTCCCTTCCCTTCAGACCATGTTATATCTTGCTCTAAAGGCTCCACGGCTGCTTCATTGCTTGCCCTCTGCTCCACCCATTGTGTGAATACTAGGGTATATAGAACAACAGTCCATGAATGTTTATTTGGTGTGGCACATTCCTGTTGTTTGCTGTGTGACATCAAACTGCCAGTGAGTAGTACCACCTGTCTTCACTGCTCCAGCTGTCTGGTAAGAATAACATTTTCTTTCCTTGCTTGTCTGAATATGGCTGGAGATAAGCCAACAGTTCCTATTTGCCAGTGATATTCAAACAGCAGATGAACAACAGAAATGGCTTTAATTTATTGTTCTACGTTTTTTTTTGGTTCACAAGCAATAAAAATAAGTAAAAGCCCTGCGAATGGGACCAGTGCCATATCCATCAAAGCATACGTTCCCCCTGGGAGAGAAGGGGCTTGCATAATCTCCAGCGCACAGGTCCATGAGAGGAAGCATAGATGGTGGTCACAGCACAATGCTTACTGTAAGGAGATGTGGGATCCAGTCCTGACTTGCTGTGTGAGGTTGAGCAATCCATGTTAACTGCATTGTGCCTCAGTGTGTCCATCTGTAAAACAGAGGAAATAATTTGTCCCTCCCAGGAGTGTTGTGAAGCTTAACTGAACAGACACTGGTAACTGACTGGCTTTGAGATCCACTGATGGGAGGTACTAATGTAGTGCAGTTAGCTCAGTCCTCCCCTCATGATGGAATGTGCCTAGTGTGGAAGCAGAAAAAGAACTGTCAGAAAAGAACTGCAGGATAATAATTGGAATGGTAAAATCTGAGTTGAGTTGGGTGTCGTTTTGGGAGACAAGCAAGTGATTTAAGAAAAGAGAGTGAAAAGTTAACTCTGTAGTTGCTAGAGGGAATCAAGCAGTGAAACTTGGTAGGAATGTCTGTAAGTAATTCAGGCAAGAGGTTATTTAAGTGGAATTATTCGACTATGAATAAGTTAGTCAAATGTGCTGAAAAACACTCCTGCTGTGTACAATCTGTGTTTTATAAGTTTGAGATGAATTGGTATTGTTTTAAAGTTGCAAAAACCGAAAATACTTTTGCCAGACACAGGAAACTAGTGTTGTTTAATATGGTGTTTAGCATTTAATCCTTAAGGTGACTTAATGCTTTACAAGATTTAAAATGTTTTAACTAAAGACCAAAGGTTGTGGCTGCAGCAGGGTAGTCAAAGCCAGGAGAATAAAAGATTTGAATTTGTTTTTGGGTAACAAAATAGCAGATAAAAAATCTGGTAAAAAGATAGAGAAGGACAGTGCCCCTGGCTCTGTGTGGTCGAGCTGTCACTTTACTAGGGGTGCATGGAGATTTTGTAAGCACAAAAGAAACAGTTACACCTTGTGTAGAAATTGATGTGGCTAGTGTTATGGAAATTGAATTGTGGAGAGGATGTGCATTTTCCCCAGAACATGTGCAGTGTATATTGTAGCAGAGGTAAAAGAAATGCAAACCTACCAGTATAGGTTGTGTTGTCTTTTTCAGATCACTGGGTGTTTGAAAGCAGGAGCTAGAAGTAAAAGGCAATCAAAAGTCTGGGAAAGTTAATTGTGTCCCTTTTAAAGTAAGAATCTTTAAGCTGTGGATAGCTTTGGATCTGGAAGCAAGCCAGAAAGCATCTGTATTAATGCAATTTTCTAACTAATAAGGTAGAAGCCACTGAAACCTGGGCTGCCTATGAAACAAATACAAGGAAATATGGGGTAATTCCTCTGTTTTGTCTAAAATCAACAAGAGTATGTGTATATAAAGGAAATATATTAAGCAATGACTGACTACCCAGAAGGGGTAGACCTCTGTTCTTTTGTCTTTCAGATCATCAGAGAAAACGGATGCCAGCTGAACAGCATTCAATGTACCATGCATTTACTGGTACAATAGGAATTATTTTTGTGTTCTTTGTCCTGTCTTGTGGTGTTTGTCTTGTGGCCAGAATTGTTGGGTTTAATATTTTCATAAGACAGTCTAGTTCAAAATTAAATAGAAGGGTTAAATCAAAAAGCAGATACTTGTTTTATTCAACTTGGAATACAAAAAGTGTTTGGATAAATCAGGAAAATGTGATATACTAAAGTCTAATATATTTGCTTAAGTAAGAAAAAGAAACTTCATTGGCCAGATTTTTAATTGAAAAAAATGGTTGTTAAAATTTGCATACCAACAGTCTTTGGAAGCAAGGACATGGAAGGTTAACCCACTCCCCATATTGCCCATGGGATCCTTCTGGCTACCTCAGATTTCTAGCCAGAGGGCTGGGGAGGGAGGAAAGCTATTGGACACCTGAGGTTGTACCGAGTGAACTCCTCAAAAGTGGGTGTGCTTGTCCTGGTTTGTTGCTCCAAAGCTCTGTAATAAAGTTATTTTACTGGAAGGGTGTACATGGCATACATTGAATAATAAGACTAATGTACTGTATAATGGCAATGTGTATGTGTTCATTGTTGGGAAAAGGTGTATGAGTGAAGAGTGGAAGTTTCCTTTGTAGGTTAAAAGAAGCCAAGAAGGGGAGAAGGAAAAAGAACAGAATGAGTTAACTGAGGAAAAAATAGCTAGCAAGCTCAGTCCAAAGATAAGACGTTGGCCCCATCCAAGGATACTACCCACAGCTAAGACTTGGCTGACAGCCAAGAAAAGGGGGGGCCTGAATGTGCCCAACAACTATGATATCTGCAAAACACTGCCAGGCATTAATGAAATGTGTTAGGTTTCTTTTCTCACAGATAAAAGAAGTGCTACCCAAAGACCCTAGCAGCCCTGCCATTCATTGAAACAAGGAGACTGAGTCTATGTAAAGT
The DNA here is from genome assembly GCF_028017835.1 of Emys orbicularis. Lineage (NCBI taxonomy): Eukaryota > Metazoa > Chordata > Testudines > Emydidae > Emys > Emys orbicularis. Next base: position 111,575,615 of record NC_088686.1, read on the forward strand.
CCATCAACGAAAGACTGCTTTGGCTCCATGCTGGAAAGGCCCTTTCCAAGTCCTGTTAACCACCAACACCGCTGTAAAGTGCCAAGGACTGCCCACCTGGAACCATGCTTCTTACTGCAAAAAGACCCCTCCACCTGGAGAGGATTCTCCAGCTGCTGATCAGCCTATTTCTCCTGCTAGCTCTGCTGTGCCTCCTGGACAGCAGGGAAGGAGGACAAGGTGAAGTGCTAGTAACCTCTCCTTTGTCCACTGACAGATCTACAATGCCTTTGAATTCTTTTACAGGAATCACACCAGTACAGGGTGAAGTGCTAGTAACCTCTCCCCTGCACTATGGTGAATCACAACTGCTTTTGAAGAAGAAAAGAAGAAACACTCGCTCTGCTGAAACCACCAAAGTCCAGGAATTCCTGACTACAAAAGACATTAAGAACTGGCCCTGGTGGAGAAGACGGAGCATCGTTTATTGGCAAGGAGGGAACTGTGGGGACCGTTCCTGGGAATGCGGGGTCCAGTGGTGGGGTGGATTCTTTCCAGGATCAGGACTTTGTGCTTATGGACAGGTACCTTCAGGGTGCACTGCCCTTCCTAATTGGCTTTCAGAAGATGAATATCAAAACCGCCTTGCCACCACTAGGACTACACCCACTAGTCCCTTGACCCCTGCCACCACCACTGTAACTTACCCAGATACAAACCGTACTGTATATTCCAATGAAACCCATTGGCCAAGGCTTTCAAATCTTAGTGATTTACTGAAATTTTGTTCAGAGAAATTATTCTTTAAAGTTCAGGATAATGTATATGAGCAAACAATTGAATGGAAAACAAATGGATCAGTAGAGATAGAAATACATGATATCACTACCAGCGAACCCCAAGAATTAATAATTGCAATTGATGGGTTCTATAGTGAAGTAGATATGATGGTTGTTCCTGGAACTTGTACTGTGTTAAATGAGAGAGGCCCTTATTGTTATTTGGTCACCCAATTAGTGAATAATCAGACAAATACCCAAATTGTTCACAGGGGGCTGCCATTAGATTAGCACAACAGAGGGCTTGGGTTATTTCCTCTAGAAAGAAGAGAGACCTGACCGGATCCCTGTGGGATGGGGCCAATAGTGCAGCAGCAGTGTGGAATATTTTTAAGAACCAGGAACATGATGAGAAATTGGGCCAACTAGAGAAGGCCATTGGCCTTGTTTCTGGAGCACAACTAACCCAGGTACAGGCTGGAGTTGGTGAGTTACATGTTATTTCCGCCCTTAGTTCTATGACCCAGAAGTTGCTGACAGAGATGGTATTGAATATCACTGAGGCTGGGAAGGCATTGCAGTGGGATCTAGCATGTTCAGAGACTCAGGATTTCCTGAATGACCAGCTGATGTCCATTCGGAATGATCTAGAACATCAGGCTTGGCCCACTGCCCTTACAGACACATCAGGAGTACCATCTGATCTGTGGCCATGGAGACTTACTTGGAAACTTTCTGGATGGAAGTGCGGATGTTCTCAGTGCTCCTTCCAAGCATATGGACCGGTAAAGGGGGTGTGGGCTCCCACATACCGTATCCTGCCGGGTCCATGGGGAGGATGCATGTGGGATTGGATAATTCACCGAGACATCTGGGAAATTAGACCACCTGATATGCCCAATCGATTTTTAGTCAGTGCTCCTGGGATTACACCTCACATTTGGATGGGGTTAGGAAGTCAGTGGACATTTTGGCCATTAGAACCCCACAGCTTCAGTGTAACCGTAAACTGGAGCCAGGAGAAGTTGTCACTGTTTATGACTACGTTTGCTGGGAGGGTAGGGGACAAGGAACTACCCTGACAGGACACTTACTTTTTCAAGCTAACGATAGCTGTGTGTATGTTAATGACACCACATTACAAGACATACATTTTAATCTCACTACCACTGCAGGCAATCATATTATTTACTGGCCTGCAGATAGAGCTTTCCAAGTAGCCCTTAGGTTCCAGATACCCTTTAATTGGACTAGTTTAGTACCTGATAGATTTCAGAATTTGTTTTCACTGTTACCAGAGATTCAGAAAATCTCTGAAGTACAAGGGCAAATTCACATGCTTCAAAACATATATCAAGTTGAAAAGTATGCCTTTCAGACTGCTTATAGAGTATCCACTTTATGTACTAAGTATGATGTATTGTGCTTTGTAACTAAGGCTGTACAACAACCCCATTATAGTTTTGCTATGGGAATGTTATTGCTTGTATTGTTATTAGTTACCTTAGGATTATGTTATTGTTGTTGTAAAAGACGTAATAATAGTAATACCTTTCATGTTCATGCTAATCATGCATTGTCATTACATCCAATCAGAACCGCTAAAATTGAAACATCTGATATAGAATCTGAAGTCCAGGACTTGATGCAAATAGAGGTTTGAGAATGTTTGTTGTACTAGAAGTACAAAAGGGGGGGTTGTGGAAGCAGAAAAAGAACTGTCAGAAAAGAACTGCAATGCATGACAGTTTGTTAGCAAGAGTCAGGCTAACTGTAGCCCTGATAACGCGAGATTTGTAGAAGCGAGGATTGTGTGAGGCGGGTGAGAAAGTACTGTGTGAGAAGTTATTGTGACCTTGTATAGATAAGGTGTAGAAGACCTTGTGTAGATAAGGTATAGGAAATATTGTATGTTGGCAAGAGTCAAAACAATTAAGAAATAAGATATCAAGATGGCTTATGTATAACAAAATGCAGCTGTCCCTCATTATTGAAAGGTATAAATGCTTGTTGTAATTAGGTATCAGAGAGAGAGACCTGCTTGGCTCTCTCCCTCTGCACAATTGTGAGAGTGAATAAAGCTTCTGACTTGCTGTACCCAAACAAAAGAGTGAGAACTCAGTTTTTCTCCGACACTAGTAAAGCAATAGCTCATTATATATACTTATTTGTCTGTCTTGTAAACTCTTTGGCGCAAGACTGGTCTTCTCTTCTGTGTTTATACAGTGCCTAGCATAATAGGGCCCCCAATCCTGGCTTGAGGCCTTTATGTGTTATTGTAATACAGTTTGGCTTATCCTGCACCACTTTGCCTATGGGATCAAAATGCTTTGGTTTCACAATCAGCCTGAAAAAGACAAAGGTCATGTACCAGCCAACACCAGACCACCAGCATCATGAGCACCATGATCCCATCATCACAGCTGGCAACACACCCCTCAACGCCATCAGGAAATTCTGCTACCTGGGTAGCCTACTTTCCAGCACCACCATGTTGGAGGCGGAGATCATTCAGTGCCTGGCAAAGGCCAGCTTGGCAGCTTCACCCACAGCAGCTCTGGAGGAAGCATGGAGTCTGCTTCAGAACCAAGATAAAAATCTACCTGTTGTACTCACTTCGCTCCTCTACAGCTGCAAGACATGGCCATTCTACAGATGCCACATCAAACAGCTGGAGAGCTTCCACCTACCTTCTCTGCCTAAGATCCATCTGCAACATCAAGTGGCAGGACAGGATCCCCAACACTGAAGTCTTGGAGAGGTGCCAAATCCCCAGCATAGACAGCATGCTCATCAGGCTCAACTTTGCTGGGATACATGTGACCCACATGGCGGTGACCCACATGGCGGTGTCCCGCGTACTGAAAGTGCTTCTCTGTAGCCAGCTGAGTATGGGAACCCGCTCTAAGGGTCGACCCATCCTCAGATATAAAGACACCTTGAAGGCCAACCTCAGTGCATGCAAGATAGACATTAAAACCTGGGAATATGTTGCACTGCATAGACCCAGATGGAGAGGTCGGTGCCATGAGGCCATGTCCACTTTCGAGGAGTGGCATGTGAGGTCTCTGCAGGAAAAAAGAATACGTCATAAGGTCAATACCTCAAACCCTCCCGCCAACAGCGACTACACTTGCAAGACATGCAACCGCACTTGCAAATCCAGGATTGGATTTGTATCTCATATGCGAAGCCATAAAAACCAATAAACCCAGAACCCAAGCCAATACTAGTTGAACATTCATCTGTCGAAGCAATGGGAGAATCCATTCATCCAATACAATTATTTAATAATAATTAATAATTAATAATAATTACTAATCATGCCACAACATCACGGAACGCTGCATTGCTTGTTAAACATAGCAGGCTAGACCTCTATATAGCTATACTACCCCAACATATTCTACTTCCACATTGTCTAATTTAGAGAATCTGAAATTAGAGAATCTGAATCCATCAGGGGGATAAAAGTTGGTGTTTTTTTTTTAAAAGCTGATTTTTTATTTAAATTATATACAGTTTGATTTTTTAGAAAACCCTATTTAAAATTAAATTTGAAATTGACAACCTACATTAAGACCTACATTGATTACAATCTATTAAAATAATTTAAAGAAAAAATAATATTAAGCAGTATATATTTGCTGCCAAGTTTTAGAGAAAGTCACCCCACCGAACCGGTGGAAGTCACTAGCTAAGTACCTGGAGCCAGAGATTGCTGAAGTGCTAAACCAGCTTTTCACAGCAGGAACCCCTTCTGCAGGTAGAGAGAGAATATTTTCTTCATTTCAGTTTATTTGACAGTTCAGTATAATGACTCGTTCATTCAAAGTTAAGAACCCAATTGGGAGTTGAAAAAGTCGGAAAACTTGTTTTCCTCGTCCAGTCTATGATTAAAATCCAGCATAGGGGATAGAGTCACAAAGGGATTTAGGGGCCTAACTGCCACTTTTGTGGGCAAATAATTTTAAAAAGTCATTGGAGCAGCAGGGGGACTGGATCCTGGTTCTATCCACTCCAAGCTAAGTGCTCTACCCACCTGGCTACAAAGTTGTTTGCTTTTTTGCGTTGCTCTCTTTCTCTCTCTCTCTGCCCCAATGATTTTTCATTATTTATTCACAGTGGAACAGCTTCAACAGGAGAGACTGAATGTGCTCAAAGTCAGAATGTCCCAGAGCCCAGTGGTTAAAGCACTTACCTGAGAGCTGGGAGAGATCCCCTGTTCAAATCCTCCCTCCCTCGCAGCTGGACGCGGGACTTGAACCAGCAGTCTCCCACATCCCAGATGAGTACACTAACCTCCGGGCATTATAAGGGAGGTTCCCCCACCCTGAGTTTCCTGCTAAAACAGTGTAGGTCCCTAACTCCAAGTGAGGGTTTGCACCTGAGGGCTTGTCTACACTAAAAAATTGTCGATTTAAGTCAATATACAGCCACCGCACTAATGAAAGCGGTGGTTCATGTCCACACTTGCTCCTTCTGTCAGCGGTGCACATCCCACCAGGAGCGCTTCCACTGACTGAAGTGGGGCACTGACAGCTGAAGCCTGGCAGCCCTGGGGCTGACAGTCTCAGCCCCACATGGGGCTCACAGCTGCCCTCTTCTCCCCTCCCCCCCGGGCACTGACAGCCCAAGAACCTCTCTCATTGGTGCAGGCAGTGTCTACACTGAAGCTGATTAAAATCAATGATTTAAATCACTTTGATTTAAATGTATCCATCCTGGAACCCACCCCCCCCCTTTATTTTTTGTCCCCCAGTACCTTGGATGAAATTCATCCCTGTGCAGAGGGTTAGCAGAAGACATATGCACCACTTATGCCCTTCTTAAGATTTATGTTGAAGGCACAGGTCTTGTGCTGGCCCAATGCACAGAAGTAAATTTCACCCTATTTGACAATGTTGACTTTTAAGAGTCTGTTGCAGAATACTTTGTGCACTCCCAGCCATTTCTCTTAGGCAGGGGTAGTCAATTACTTTTTGTCAAGGTCCAAATTTCTTGGTCAAGGTATAGTGAAGATCCAGACTCCAGAGAAAATAATAAAAATAACAAGAATAATAATTCAATAAAAAGATTTCAAGGTCTGTTCAAAAGTGTCTGGTTGTCTGGATTTGGCCCACAGTCTGCCTATTGACTACCCCTGCCCTTAGGAGTCTGTAATGATGAATCTGCCAGGCAAGGTCTCAGTGCTCCTTTGAACTCTAATCATTAATGATGTCAAAGATAGGAAGTGATATTGATGGGAGTGTAGAGCCTTTTCACAATGAGGTTACTGATTCAAATTGAGCACAGGTGGGAAGAGACTGAAAGTTATCATCTGTTGGCTGTTTGGTGGCCTAAGGGGAATGAATTGTGGTAATTTCAATCCTGCTCTTGTGGACAGACATTCACATCACACAAATCACAATCATATACATTGTGGGTCTTTAGTCTCCTTCCCCACTTGAACCTAAACTAGTTTTCTCCTAGCTGAGGAAGAAGCCTGTGTCTTTTGGGCTTTCGAGGTTTCATTACATGGTAAATTGATTTTCTGGGTGGGTTTGCCTCTCTCTGTATGGGCTTGGGGTCAAATCCTCAGCTGGTGGAAATCAACAAAGTTCTATTGCCTTCAGTAGAACTGTGCTGATTTGCACTGGCTTGAAGTTCTGACCTCAGGCACGTGAACAAGGAAGGGAAGTGGATGGTCTCACATTGTGGGGGGGAGCTGGCATCCTGCCCTGGCACATACAGACATCCTGGCCTCTGTGTCCCTAGGGCACACTGTGACCTACTGAAGTGTGATATGGAGAAAGGGGAGTATGGGTAGGCCCCGAACCAGCCTTTCACCGGGTGTGGCAATCCCTTTAAGATAGTGGGGCATGGCCTTGACTAACCAGCCTCCTGTGGGGGAGAAAAATGGCCAAAAAGCAGCTCAGTTGAAGGGAGAGCTGCAGGAGACCCTGGATCAGGGAAAGGGCCTTGCCACGCGTGCTAAAGGAAAGGCCTGGCTCGGAATATCTGCTGTGTAGGGAGCTGCAGAGGCCTTAGGAGGGACCAGGCCTGGTTTCCCTGTTTTGGCTGATAATGATGTGTCTGCTTTTTGAACCGCACACATATCTCTGGTAAATGGGGAAGAAATACCATTACTGGTGGAAGCTTCATTGATGCAGCTGGCTGGGGAGTTGCCTGCTGCCTTACACAAGAATGGGGAAACTGAGGTAGAGGTAGGGTCTGATTCCAGGCTTAGGGAGACTCTGCTGTACAGTACATGTCGCCATCAGCAGTGTGAACATTGCTCCTGTTAAGAGAGGCAGCGATATGTGCCCTCACCAGAATCTCTTTGCCCTGAGCCATCCTGCCAGGTCACAGCCTAATGGAAACTTAAATCCTTTTGCAAGAGGTATATCAAAGCAGAAAGGTGTGTTCAAAACCTCTGACCGCTTCAGGACACTTCCCCTGTGAGCTTGTAAACATGCACTATCATCACTTAATCTTCCTGATCCCCTCAAACTGTCCCAGTACAGAACACTCCTTGGCTTCCTTGAGAAAAAAAACACAACAGATGACAGGGCCCCAGATTCCATCACTCAAATGGGGACCATTCTGAGTCCCTGGGGGGGACAGTCCTTAGGACAAAGGTCACCGTCTAGTAGTTTGGGCATTGGAATACTAATAGCTTGTCATTATTTTAGGGCAGCCACTCTAAATGTCAAAGGAATTCAGCCTGTTACTGATCCGAAGAAAGTTCTTTCATATTTTAAGACAAGAAGACAAATGCTTCTTTCTCCGGAGAGCCTCTTAACGCATGCTGAGCACCAGATATTGCAGAGGGTCAGATGGTTGTCATCTTTTTATATATAACTCACAGAAGCATGACACGGTTATGCATTTCACTGTTGTTGCTATTATGTCCTTGTATTGTGGAAGTGCCTAGAGGCCCCATGGGGCTAGGCGCTGCACGCACACAGAATGAACAGCTGGTTCCTGCCCCACAGTACCTACAATTGAAGGGCCAGCTTATGAACCCATTAGTCATCTTGGTGAGCAGTCACTCACACCACAGTCCCATTAAAGTCAATGGAACTACTTTTGTAGCGGCTCACCAATGGGTAGGAAGGGGCGCACAAGCTAGTCCTAAGTGTTTGTCCAGAGACAACAGGTGCATAAAGTGAACAGACAGGAGGGAAGGCGGAGGACACATTAACAATGCATTGACTGATCGATGTGATAAACAGTGGTCACAGCACATCAGCTACCTATTCGTTGTAAATGGTTTTGTAGGCATTGCAAAAGAGGTAAATTTTAAGGCTTACATTAGCCATGTGTAGCTCAAATGTTAGGGAAGACAGGACTGTTCTTATTCCGAGTCAGTTGATGGAAGAAGTGCGTACCCAGTGCAATAGGGTAATTACTTTGCATTTACACAGTGTCTTTCATCCATGGAGATTGAAGCACTTTCTAAGGATAGGTAAAGAATAGGATGGATGGGTGGATGAAGAACACACTCATAGCTTCCCCATCCATCCTATACTCAAAAGAGTAAAATACCAACCAAGATTATGACAGAACTCTTTTTGGTGTGGATTTTCATTCAGTAGCTCCTAAATACACAGTAACAATCATCATCATCATCATCAAAGAAACCTTCAGACAAGATTTAGAAATCATATATTTAATCTCCTCAGGATTGAAATGCTTTAGTCTAACTAAAGTCATTGGGCTCACAATAGGGGTAGCTGGGTTAAAGGTACAGTCATAGCTTACGGCACACCAGAGGTCAGAGTAGATCTAACAGTCCCTTCTGGCTGGAAAGGTTATGAAACAAGTCAAGTGTCATTACTGGGACATCTGAGCAGCCAGTAGCCCAGCCTTCAACAGAAATAACCCCATCTTTGAAACCTCCTGTGTTCAGAAAGTGTCAAGGCCTGGACAACTTGATGAAAGAGAATTTCAGAATATCTCATCTTAAAACACTGACTGCTGATGGACTTAATGTGGAGGATAACTGCATAATTTGGCTTTTTCATGCTACGCACTTTGCAGTGTTTCTTTTAACAAGAGTTTCTGTTCCACCAGTCTCACATCCAGCAACATAAATATTTAATATAAAATCTGTGAGCAGCATTGAGCAGCCACTATTTAACACACACACACCCCGCCGCCGCCCCAAAAAACTGCCACTAATGTGTTTCCCCCCCCCCCCCATGTAGAATTCTCACACGCCACCATTCCCCTAGATTTCACTAGTCTGAACTATGGGATGGCCATCATTCAGACCTGGACCAGTGACAGATTCAGGTTCTGACAAGGCCCATGGAAGTGAATGGAAAAGGCTCCCATTGACTTCAAAGGACTTTGGATTGAGCCCTTCAAGTCCAATATCTCCTGAATTATCATGGCTAGAAATAGGAGCTGGGAATCTCCACTTTCTAGTGGCACGAGGCTTGTGCATCTATCCCTGGGAGAGTGTGAGATACCAGGCTTTAAAAATCCGGATTTACAGAGAATCTCTATCAAGCTTGAACCATATTTTTGGTTATCACTGCACTCTCCCTCCAAGCCCTGCCTAGTTGGCCTCATGGTCCTATGTTGCCTGGCTGCAGAAGCAGAAAAATATGAAAAACTTGTACCAATAGAAAATGCTGCATTCTACAGGAGGTGTCAGATTTTTGGGGATAAAATCTGAGGGATATACAGCCACCCAGCCAGAGGCACTATGGCCCTCTCGGCTCCCAGAGTCATGGGATTGTGTCAGAATCTCAGCCTGTTTTTGTTTTTTAACATGACTGTGAAGAAAAGCTTGAAAAGTGACTCAGGTGTAACTGGTGCAGTGACATCTGCCTGAGTCTGCTGGCAGCCCAAACCAATAGCTCTGAAAAGCGCAAACTGTCCAATGCATCTCAGTGGGGCATTAAATTGAAGACTTACTACTCTGAGGCCCTGGCTAACACCACCCTCATAGAGGAGGATGCTGGAGGAGAAAGCAGCAGGCCCAGCCCACCCACTAAAGCAGAACTGGTGGGTTGAGTACTGGGTAGCCTCTGTGCCGCTCTAAGAGAAAGGAGATCCCTACCGCTGCTGAGGGGGAAGCCAGGCCTCATTCCATTGCCCCTGCCTCTCTGGGAGGAGAGGATCCCCCACCACCACTGCAAAGAGTGGGGGGCGGCACACAGGGATGGAGCCAGGGGGTTCCTCATGGAGTGTCATGGAGTGTCTAGGGCCACAGATTGCCTTAAGGTGGCCCCGCATATGCAATACGCATGATGGGAGGCCGAGGTTGTCTTGTTCAGGATGGCTTCTCTTGTGATTTAGCCATTCCTGCATAACGTGGTTCTCTCAGACTCCTGCCAAGAGAACCTGTAGACCATGCCACAGTGTAGAGAATTCCCTGATTATAAAGGGCCTGATCCTCAGCTGGTGTAAATAGGTTCAGCTCCGTTCATTTCAATGGAGCTAAACCCACACCCCCCAGCTCTGGATCTGGCTCAGAGTGAGCTCTTTGGGCTTTTTACTGACTCACCATAGCTCTTGGACAGCACTCTTTATCTGTAGAGCTCAAAGCACTTCCTCGCAGGAAGGTAACTTTAATCTGTTTATCTCCTCTGAAGTATCTGGTATTGGCCACTGTCAGAAGACAGGAGACTGGGCCAGGTGGACCAATATGGCTGTTCTTATGATCCCCTCTTTCAAACTGGGGAAACGGAGGCAGAGGGAAGTGTAGAAGCCTATTGCAGTGATGCCTGTAGCCCTGATCCTGCAGCCTGCTCTATGGGGAATAGGAGTTTCCCTGCACAGAACAGCTTGTTGAATTGGGGGCGTAAGTACTGACATAGTGTGGTAATGAACAATAATCACAACATCTCATGTAATGAGGATATTCAGTTTCCTCTGTTATAGCCTCCTTCAGAGTGTAATGAGCAAGTTTCATGCTGCTTAAAGAGGTATCACACTAACTGTTCACCAGTAGTGCAAATCTCCTCTATAATTTCTTTGCATTTGTTTTTCATTGGCATTTTTCAGTTTAAATACAAATATTGTCTTGTTTCATTATTCAGCCATCCACAAAGGAGACAATGATATATTTTGACACTAGACTTTCTTGGCCTAGGAATTAATGAGTAATGAATACAGAGGTGCTAATAGCTATACACAGAAAAGTACAGCTAATTCAAGTAACAACATAATAACAATAAAAATAACAGCAGTGTGGAAGTAAAACGCTGGCATGATATTTTGTCTGCGTGGTTAAAAAGTGTAATGAGTCTGGATTTTATGGGAACTGGAGCTATATAAATACTTTAGGATAGATGGAAGGTTAGGAAAAAAGGTAATTTAGGTAGAAATTAACAACAGAATAATTCTCAGGCCACTTTACTACATACGGCTCCCCTTGGCTGCACGAGGAGTTTTGCCCCGGAGTAGGACTGAGACAATATAAATGGATTTTCACTCAATCGAATGAGTGATCAGTGTTTCGTTCCGTTTGTGTGAATGTGGTGGGTAAAGCGGACCCCAAGTCTGCTTGCGCTAGCCCCGTTACTGCCTCGGGAGATGTGGGGATAGGATGCCGTGGAGCACGGATTAAGATCTCGGAAAGAGCTGGAGGGTTTTGCCGCAGATTTGTTACAGGCACCGTGTTTGTTACAGGCACCTCTGGCTCCCCCTTGGGGAAAGGGAAGAGCCCCAGGTCGTGGCACAGGGGACTCCTGGGACTGACACAGGGCAGGTAGCAGCGAGCTGGCTGCAGAAGAAGGGGATTTACTGTGGGATGAAGCTGTACAACGCCCCCTCTCCTCCCGAGGGCTCGTCCGCCCATCCGCCCACGTGGCTGGCGGTCACCCTCGCTGCTCCAAGCCGGAGCTGCCGCCCCAGCCCTTTCCATAAGCCAGCAGCGCTCAGCGGCTCCTGTAGCCCTGGCACCTGCCGCGGCCCCCTCCGCCGCTCCTGGGGGCGCTGGCTGGGGTCACGGGGTGCAGCGCCGAGCGAGGGCGGGCTCAGCCCTGCCCGGCTTGGAGCGCGCCTGGGAGCCGGCGGCCGCGCCCCACCCCTGGAATCAGCTGGCTGGGGGGGACACGCGGGCAGCTCCGCCTTCGCGGCTCACTCGCGTGCGGCCGGGGCCGCTGCCTGCAGCGCGGGGAGGGAAAAGTTGCGTCTGCGGGGCAGGGACTTCTCCGGGCGCGGGAACTCTGCGGGGAGGAGGCGTCGCGCCGGGCTGCTGCCGCCGCCTTAGCCCGGGGACCGGAGGAAGGAGCCGGGCTGATTTGCCTGCAGCCGGGCGCCGTGAGCCCCGCCGGTGCACAGACCCCGCACGCAGCTCCGCGGGCTGGGGGGACCCCATGAGCCTCTCCCGGCCGGAGCTGCTCCTCGGCCCGGCGGCTGCGGCGAGGGGGGTGCCCCGGGACGGGCGGGCCGTCATGCCGGGCAACGGCAGCGGGGAGCTGGGCAACGCCACAGCGTCGGGAGCGGCGCCCGGCTACAACTTCGCCGCCTTGATCTTCGGCGTCTCGCTCATCCTCTGCGTCCTGGGCGGGAACCTGCTGGTCTGCCTGAGCGTCTGCTCCGAGCGCGCCCTCAAGACCACCACCAACTACTTCATCGTCAGCCTGGCCGTGGCCGACCTGCTGCTGGCCCTGCTCGTCCTGCCCCTCTACGTCTACTCCGAGGTGAGTCAGAGCCTCCTCCAGCAGGCTGCCCGCCGGGGACCTCTGCGCGGCACAGAGCCCGGGCACCCTGGCTTGTGCCCCCTGGGTGCTTCCCAGCCGCCTTGCGCCTCCACTGGGTCCCTGGGTTTTTAACTGCTGCATCCCCTCTCCCAGCCCTGCTAGTGCGGCCACACTGTGCCTCGCAGCTCTTCTGACTCGGCTCAGCGGCTTGAGCTGCGTCCACACTGCAAAATGACAGGGCTTGGACCCCAGTCATAGCTGGAATGTGGGATGATCCCCCTAGAAGCTGGGGCCTGAGTGCTTGCTGTCTCAAGTCAGATTGATTTGTGTGTGGGGGGTTGGGATCAAACCTGAGTCAGAGCCCAGGCCTGATCTGCAGTTCCACCAGGCTGGGGTGAGGGATTATTTTGCCCCTAGTGTCGTGTTTGTTTGTTTAGGGTTCCAAATCAGAAGTAAAACACAGTTTCCTGAGCCTCTTTCAAGATGTGTCCACTCTGCCCCGCTGAAATGCAAGGTCAGGCGCATGGAGATGAAATTTCTCAGCAATTGGAGTGAGGATCTGGCTGTAGATATTTGGATGGACGATTATTATTTTGGTTGCATGAGTGGTGGCCGGTTTTGCGGAATGTCTGACATCCGTGTCTGTAGGAGAAATCTCCTAGTGGTAGCCCAGCCAAAAATACTTTGAGAGAGTAACTTTTCTGCTCTGCGTGGGGCTGGAGAATGAAGGGTAGCAAATGTGGAACAGACTGAATGTCAGGCCTGTGTTAATTAGAAACTCTGATACAGCACATGCCTGATACTATTACGTTATCTCAACAGAACTGTTATGATTAAAAAGAGTCCTTATTTTCCTAAGCTTAGTTGTAGCATACACAAGAAGGATAAGCTATAGAGCTGGGATGTTTTTGCCTTGCAGGTGTGAATAGAAATAGTTATCCTGCAGTAAAGCTCATCAAAGTCAATTAGGGTGACCAGATGTCCCTATTTTATAGGGACAGTCCCAGTTTTTGGGTCTTTTTCTTATATAGGCTCCTATTACCCCCCACCCCCGTCCTGATTTTTCACATTTGCTGTCTGGTCACCCTAAAGTCAATGGAAAGACTCCCACAGCCCATAAAAGTCAATGCTCGGGCACTCAAGCTAGTGTTTGGATGTGCCCAAATCGTTTGAGAGGCAGCAGTTTTTTGCTCCAAGGGTGCATGTTGTGGGGGAGGGCAGCCTAGAGAGAATTGCTGGAAGGCCCTGCAGGGCTTGGAGACATGAGTAAGGCCAGGAAGCCCAGGTTAAAGTGATCAAGCAGCCGCATCCTCCCCCCCAGTTGTCTGAAATCACTGAGGACACAGCACATGGAGTGAGAACACTTTTGGGCTCCCACATGCGCACACACGGGTGAGAGACACAGAGGCTTTACTGAGGGATTATAGGATTAGCATGGGGCTGGAGGAGAAGGGTTAAAGTGGGGGTTAGGAGAGCTGGACAGGGTTGGGGCAGACATTGAGGGTGTTGGGAAAACTGGAGGTTGCAGGCAAGGAGACACTGCCATCCAGCACCTGACCATGCTGGATCTGTCGTATATCACGAGGAAAATCAGGGAAAGGAGGTAGGAAGCTCAGAGTTCGGGGTGCCCTTACCTTCCTTGCAACGTCCATGGAATGCTGAGCACTTTCTCTGATCTTCCTGAGGCAAGGGTCATTCAGAAGTGCAAGCTCAGCTGCAAAGCCATCCAGCACCGGTGTGAGCTCATGACACTCACCTAGAAGAGCCCCGTGCTCTGCTTCCCAGACAGCGTCACTGCAGATCAGATTGTTAAAGGTATCTAGGCATTGCTGCACTCATTGTTGCAATGCCTAACTGATTTAGGAACCTAAATCTAATCTTCAAAAGGGATTTAGGCATTTAGGAGCCTAAATTCTAATGACAGCTGATAACTGATTTAGGAGTCTAGATCCTATGTGTTGTAATGCTGAGCACAGCAATGACTAAATACCTTTACAAATCTGGGCCTAAGTGACTTAGCCTTTTAAGTGCCATTTCAAAACTGATTTAGGACCCTAAGTCCCATTGACTTTCAATGAGATTTAGGTTCCTAAGTGCTTAAGTCACTTTTGAAAATGGGACTTCGTTGTCTGGGTTAGGTCTTGCAATGCTGAATGGAGCAGCTCCTAAATACAACTAAAAATTTGGGCCTGTAGCACTCCACCATCTTGCCACAGGGTCTTTGCAAAGGACCATTAGAGATACTGCTTGCACCTGCCAGTTTGCTGCTTGTGTGTGCAAATGCATAGATGACTTCCTAACTACTATGATCCACAGGGTTACATGAGCACGAGTTTCCTTGTGGACTGGCAGAGCCCAACACCAACGACAGCAGGAACTGTATGCTGCAGAGAGCTTCCTCTCTATACTGGGCATTGTAGATGGCATAATGAAGTGCAATGTGTGTGTTTGGGGGGCGGGAGGGAGCGCGGATGGACGACTGACACAATGCAGCCTCTAGGAAATACACCTATTCCTTGAATAGCATGGCTGTATGTAATGCAAACCTAGTGTTGACAGCTGTGATGGTTGGCCTGGAAGGGACCTCGAGAGGTCATCGAGTCCAGTCCCCTGCCCTCATGGCAGGACCAAATACTGTCTAGACCATCCCTAATAGACATTTATCTAACCTACTCTTAAATATCTCCAGAGATGGAGATTCCACAACCTCCCTAGGCAATTTATTCCATTGTTTAACCACCCTGACAGTTAGGAACTTTTTCCTAATGTCTAACCTAAACCTCCCTTGCTGCAGTTTAAGCCCATTGCTTCTTGTTCTATCCTTAGAGGCTAAGGTGAACAAGTTTTCTCCCTCCTCCTTATGACACCCTTTTAGATACCTGAAAACTGCTATCATGTCCCCTCTCAGTCTTCTCTTTTCCAAACTAAACAAACCCAATTCTTTCAGCCTTCCTTCATAGGTCATGTTCTCAAGACCTTTAATCATTCTTGTTGCTCTTCTCTGGACCCTCTCCAATTTCTCCACATCTTTCTTGAAATGCGGTGCCCAGAACTGGACACAATACTCCAGTTGAGGCCTAACCAGAGCAGAGTAGAGCGGAAGAATGACTTCTCGTGTCTTGCTCACAACACACCTGTTAATGCATCCCAGAATCATGTTTGCTTTTTTTGCAACAGCATCACACTGTTGACTCCTATTTAGCTTGTGGTCCACTATAACCCCTAGATCCCTTTCTGTTGTTCTCCTTCCTAGGCAGTCTCTTCCCATTCTGTATGTGTGATCACTTTTTTCCTTCCTAAGTGTATCACTTTGCATTTGTCTTTGTTAAACTTCATTCTGTTTACCTCAGACCATTTCTCCAATTTGTCCAGATCATTTTGTGGTTTGAGCATTGACCTGCTAAACCCAGGGTTGTGAGTTCAATCCTTGAGGGGGCCACTTAGGGATCTGGGGCAAAATCAGTACTTGGTCCTCCTAGTGAAGGCAGGGGGCTGGACTCGATGACCTTTCAAGGTCCCTTCCAGTTCTAGGAGATAGGATATCTCCATTAATTAATGTATTTTATTTATTTATTTAAGCAGTTGCAATCCCTCCCAGTTTGGTATCATCTGCAAACTTAATAAGCGTACTTTCTATGCCAATATCTAAGTCGTTGATGAAGATATTGAACAGAGCCGGTCCCAAAACAGACCCCTGCGGAACCCCACTTGTTATCCCTACAGAATCATGCATTTACTTGTATGTTCTGCCATTGTCACCTCCTTTGTTCACTCAATTTACAGCCTGAACCCTGAGCTTCATGTTGGTGAGAGGGTATGTGAGCACCTACCAGCTCATTCTCAGGGGGTATGTGTATCACT
Organism: Emys orbicularis; assembly: GCF_028017835.1. Lineage (NCBI taxonomy): Eukaryota > Metazoa > Chordata > Testudines > Emydidae > Emys > Emys orbicularis. The sequence continues at coordinate 111,591,879 of NC_088686.1, forward strand.
TCTGTAATTATGGTCTCAGTTTCTGGAGCTGGGATTTCTCTGGCTCCCTCGTCCTCTCTGTAGTCTTCCCCATTACCTGTGCCAGCTCCAGATGCTGTGCACTGAACCCTCACCAAAGTTGCCTGAAAATAGCTTGGCTCTTACACTGTAGATCTAGGCCTCATTAGCATGTACAATGTGCTAGTTTACATATGTCTGTGAATCTAGAAGGCATTACCATTCAGCCCAGAGTACCTGGGGAATTTCCTTGCGTTGGATGCACTTGAAAATCCCATGAGTGCTGGACACTGACAACTTGGGTGCAACCAAATACCCATTTTGAAAATTCCCCAGCTCCCATGTGAGCCCCTCGATGGGGACCCCAGTAACTAGTTGTGCTTCCACAAGCTTTTGAAAATGTTGATGCTTCATGGGTGCTGACCATCCACAAATCAATATCACCATTTAAAATCAGGCTGGAGTTTGTTAGAAGTGTCCCTTATCTGCCTCTTGCTGCATTCCTACAGCATTTGAAAGCAGCATGGGAAAACTGTTTGTTTTAAAGTAATATTAAAACAATCAGTGACCACCCTTTTCGTACCCCACACATCCAGTCTAATTTCAGAGGCTTTTCTAGCAATTCAGGTGCTGGTGCGAACACCAGACTGTTCCAGCAGGCTACAGGTGTCTCATTGCTGAAGTATGTTAAGTGACTTTTTGGAATGAGTGTGTAACATCTAGATATAGGGAGAACAGCAGCAGTACTGAAACAGCAGAGCATCATAGAGCAGCAAGGTTTTTAGAATCCCTTTGGCTGGGCTGGAAGTACTTGGACAGCTAGGGCACACAGTAGTGGGAGCAGGTTTTCCAAGAAAAACCTTCACCCACATTCTGTTTTCAAAGTTTACTTTGTTGTCTGAGTGCTCAAAGGGGCTTTTGAAAAGTCCCCACTACTACTTGTTCAAGAGGTGACCCCAAGTCTTCTGCCTCCCAGTCCCATGCTCTAAATTAGTGATTATGTTGTCTCACATTCAGAATATGGCCTTGTCTACATGCAAATTTGCACCAGTTTAAAAAGACAACTTTCATTAAACTGGGTCAATTTAATAGGGATAGTCTATGTTACATTATCACAGCCAGATATCAGTGCATCTAGAGGTTTGTTTCTTACATTATCTTGCTGGGATACAGTTACATGGAGGATGGTGTGAGGATACAGTTACATGGGGGATGGTGTGAGAATGAATATGGGGTGCTTGATTTTCAGTGCTTGATTTCCCCCTCCCCCCCCCCCCCCCGTTTCAGTCCAGGTCAATTCAAACTGGCCCACCAAAGTGGGCCAAGTTATGCTTAGTTATATGCTGGAGTAAATCATGGCAGTAACCCATTGAAATCAGTGGTGTTACACTGGTGTAAATCCAGGAGTAACAGTTCAAGTTTTGGCTGAGTAGGTTTTGTGTAGTGAGGAAAACATCAAATCTAAGAATCCCACACTTTGGAGTGGAGATTAAAAATTGGATCTGAATCTTTCAGCTCAGATACATCACTTGCCATAGAAACTAATGCTGTCATGGTCTTTCTTTGTTTCACATGTCACTTAGGGAAGGAAAGGTGAGCAGACGCTGCTGCAGGTCAGAGAGATGAGGCAGTGGAGTGTGAAGCAATTATCACTATCTGTTTTTAAAATTCAGTAGCTTTCTCTTGCCTCCAGTGTAAATTCTATTGGTATTTGATGTGTGGTGACACCAGCATGCAATAGTTTGAATTTAGATCCTGCCTCCATCCCATGCAGCGATGAGTGAATCATCAGTGGTTAGCTGAGGCAGCCCTCCTGAGAGCTTTTATGCCTTTTGTTCAGTGGGAGCAGAAACACAAATCTCCCTTCATCTAAATAAATCAGTGTGGATTCCCCACCCTCAACAGGACAGGCCTGAGCAGCTTGCAGTTTCTTGTTGAAATGCAGGAACCTCTTATTTCAGATTTTTAGAGGCATTAGTGGTTCTGTGGATAATGTGGTTGAGGTTTACAGCGCTGACTAAAAGATTTAGACACAATTGGGGGTGAAATCCTGGTCCGGGCTCGGGGAGGAGGCGGAGCAGAGGTGAGCTGGGGTGGGGAGCTGCCACGGGGTGGGGGGGGCGCCTCAGAGCGGGGGGGAGCTGCTGTTGGGGGGGGCGCCTCAGGGCGGGGGGGTGGGGAGCTGCTGCAGGGCTGGGGGGGGGGGGGGCGCAAGGTGGAAGTTTTGCCTAGGGCGCGAAACTTCCTTGCACCGGCCCTGGGGGAGTGCGACGGGAATGCTGATCCATGACCCCGGGGGGGGAGGGGGGGAGTGTAAAAAGAATGGAAAGTACTACTTTTAAATTGTGCGTTTAAAGTAAGTCCCTACATAGATGTATTCATCATTTCTTGAATTTTACACTTTGCTACCTATATCATACCACAAACAAAACTGATACCTATAAAGACTAAGTGACAATCCAAATGCTGTTGATGTGAAACTCCTCCTTAGTGAGCTGCCAATGAGTGCCATGGAAACTACACGATATTGAAATCCAATTCTGCGAGGTGACCAAAAGCATCATGCAAAAATAAAATAAAATAAAGGATTATCTTAGACAACTTCACAATCAAATTGAGGTTTGGTTGAGCATTCTGTAAAATTGCTAGAGGTTATACATAGATTCTATGCATAAACTGTTTTTTTGTTTGTTTTTGTTTTCAGGAAACCTGAAAAGCCATTTGCACTTAAAGTTGGCTAACCCATAGAGCTCAGCCTACAGAAGCAATGAAGGCCTTGGCTACACTCGGGACTTCATAGCGCTGCCACGGCAGCACTGTGAAGCGCAAGTGTAGTCGCGCCGCCAGCGCTGCGAGAGAGCTCTCGCAGCGCTGTATGTACTCCACCTCTCCGAGGGGAGTAGCTTGCAGCGCTGCGAGTGAGCATGCAGCGCTGCAGGCGCTGATTACACTGGCGCTTTACAGCGCTGTACTCGCTGCACTCAGGGGGGTGTTTTTTCACACCCCTGAGCGCAGCAAGTTGCAGCGCTGTACAGCGCCAGTGTAGCCAAGGCCGAAGTGTGCAGCCCTCTGCCTCAGGCTGAATTTAAAAAAAATTAACAATACCTAGGTCTACAGTTACAGTAAAGCTGTTTCTCAGAACAAGTTTAGGGGAAATAACATTGTTCTGAGAAATAGCTTAACCATTTTAACAGAAATATATATATATATATATATATATATATATATATATATATATAAAATCAGCTCAAATAGTTTGTCTAGCAGAGTTAGAAACACTGAAAATGGGGTCTTATAATGTTAAGGTTGCCTAGCTTTCCTACCTGTGCTGTTTATAATAACTGAGAAAAGAAAAGATTGATGTAACGGTGGTGAGCGGTAAAGGTTTTATGGCCAGGAGTTTGGGATGACTGCATTATTCATGGTTGGCGAAATGTGGTGTTTTTTCAGTAATGTCGAGAGGCCATGTGACACAGAGGCCCATTGGTGGTTCACTATTCTGTGTCAGCAACTCTTGTAAGGCCTGACATACTCACTACCCCTAACACACTGTTGTCATGATATTTACCCAAAAGGTGGCATGTAATACATCGTTGGAAAACTACAAACTCACTGATCATTAATATTCTTGCATGATGTATGTATGGTAAACCCATAAAGGACTTTATAGATTAGGGGTTGACAACCTACGGCACGCATGCCAAAGGTGGCACGCGGGCTGATTTTTAGTGGCACGCTGCTGCCAGCCGGGGTCCCAGCTGCCGGCCCCGCTCAGCCTGCTGCTGGCTTGAATTATGGAACCCCAGACCAGCAGTGGGATGAGCCACTCAGCCCGCTGCCGGTCTGGGGTTCCGTCCGCTGGCCCCTTGCCAGCCGGGGTCCCGGCCGCCAGGCCCGCTCAGCCCGCTGCCGGCCTGGATGGATGGAACCCGGCCAGCAGCGGGCTGAGCAGGGCCGGCTGCCGGGACCCTGGCTAGTAGGGGCTGGTGGATGGAACCCCAGACCGGCAGCGGGCTGAGCGGCTCAGCCCACTGCTGGTCTGGGTTCCGTCTGCCGTTCGCGCCGCCAGTCTGGCACGCAAAACCTTTTACTGGCATGTGAAACCTTAAATTAATGAAGACTTGGCACACCACTTCTCAAAGGTTTTCGACCCGTTATAGATATATGTCTGAAATACGTGACTTAAATGTGTTTAAACCATGCACTTCAGGGGGAGTTGATAAATAAGTTTCTCCAGACAAAGGATACATGATTTCAAAGATTTACTGAACCCAAAAGGAGTAGGGGTAAGGACTCCATAGTTGTCCATCACTTGGGGGACTCAAGCGGCCAGAGCTCTTGAAATCACAGAATGCTGTGTCCTTCAACCAAGGTGGTTGAAGTCTCTGAGAACTGAGTTTAGGTGAGAAACCTGCTTAGGCAAAGATTTTAACTTGCTGAAATTAAGTTTTAGTCTTAGAAGTGTATTTTTACTTTTGTTTGCTTGTAACCCTTTCTATCTTTATTCCTTAAGAACCTAAGAACAGCCATACTGGGTCAGACCAAAGGTCCATCTAGCCCAGTATCCTGTCTTCCGACAGTGGCCAATGCCAGGTGCCCCAGAGGGAATGAACAGAACAGGTAATCATCAAGTGATCCATTCCCTGTAGCCCATTCCCAGCTTCTGGCAAACAGAGGCTAGGGACACATCCCTGCCTATCTTGGCTAATAGCCATTGATGGACCTATCCTCCATGAACTTATTTAGGTTTTTTTTTTTTTTTTGAACCCTGTTATAGTCTTGGCCTTCACAACATCCTCTAGCAAGAAGTTCCACAGGTTGACCATGTGTGTGAAGAAATACTTCCTTTTGTTTATTTTAAACATGCTGCCTATTAATTTAATTTGGTGACCCCTAGTTCTTGTATTATGAAAAGGCATAAATACCATTTCCTTAGTTACTTTCTCCACACCAGTCATGATTTTATAGACCTCTGTCATATTCTCCCCCCCCCCCCCCTTAGTCGTCTCTTTTCTAAGCTGAAAAGTCCCATTCTTATTAATCTCTCCTCATACGGAAGCTGTTCCATACCCCTAATCATTTTTGTCGCCCTTTTCTGAACTTTTTCCCATTCCAATATATCTTTTTTGAGATGGGGCGACCACATCTGCACGCAGTATTCAAGATGTGGGCGTACCATGGATCTATATAGAGGCAATGAGATATTTTCTGTCTTATTATCTATCCCTTTCTTAATGATTCCCAACATTCTGTTTGCTTTTTTGACTTCCGCGGCACATTGAGTGGATGTTTTCAGAGAACTATCCACAATGACTCCAAGATCTTTCTTGAGTGGTAACAGCTAATTTAGACCCCATTGTTTTATATGTATAGTTGGGATTATGTTTTCCAATGTGCATTACTTTGCATTTATCAACATTGAATTTCATCTGCCATTTTGTTGCCCAGTCACCCAGCTTTGTGAGATCCGTTTGTAGCTCTTCGCAGTCTGCTTTGGACTTAACTGTCTTGAGTAGTTCTATCTTATACTTGGTATCACTTAAACCTATGGCTCTTTGTTTAATAAACTTATTTTCTTTCCATGATAAAACAATACAGTGTTGTTTTTGGTCCAACTGCAGTTAAATTAATGAGCTGCAGAGTATTGTCTCTTTAAAGGAGCAATGAAGAAGGTTCTTTCTGTGACTGTTCCAGGAGAGGGCTGTACACTACAGGTCAGATGGTTTTGGGGAAGGTCAGAACTGGGAGGGTATTGGGGTCATCCTGTAAAAAGTAACTGGGCGGTGGAAGCCAGGGTGTGACCTACATGCTTGTAAAACTGGCTGTTGGTGTCAGGGCTGTGAGCCACAGTAACATAGCATGTAAGGCAGTGGTCACCAACCGGTAGATCACTGAGACTAAGTTCCACTGTCAGAGGCTCCACCATCAACCAGTCAATCATAGGGTTGCCAACCCTCCTGCAGCCAAACCGGGAGATCGGCTGCTAACAGTCCAGCGGCGCGGTAGGGCTAAGGCAGGCCCTGGCCCCGCGCCACTCCTGGAAGTGGACGGCATGTCCGGCAGCAGCTCCTGGGAGGGAAGGGTCTCCGCATGCTGCCCTTGCCTGTAGGCACCGGCCCCCGCAGCTCCCACTGGCAGAATGGCCAATTGGACCTAGATCCCATAGGCTCAGTCCAGTCCCTTAACCACACAACTATCCTTCTCCTTGTAAGAGTTCTACAGGTTGTTGTAAAGCTCTGCCAATAAAACCTTCATTCCACCACTTGTATCTTGAATCTGTCTCACGTTGTTTCAGAAAAGAATTATTTTAGACATTGGAGGCGGGGTGGTGGTGGTGGTTGTTTTTAAGCTTTTTGAATCTCCACCCCACATACTCTACTTTTCCTGTCGGATTTACCTGCCTTAGCACCATGAGTCAACTCTTGAGAGCTTTGCAAGAGAGAACAACACTCTGTAACTAACTGAGCGGAGACGCTTCTAGAGTAGGTTTTCTATAAATCCTAATGTTGTGACACAAGGTTTGATATCTTGCAACTGACCAGGGCTAGAAGCCTTATCCTGATGGACAGGAGTGGGAAATGCCAGCTCCCCAGTGGGACAAAGCATCCATTTCTCACCCTAATGGCTCATGAGATAACGGATCTTAGGTTATTGCCTGTCCGTCAGACACCTCAGACCAGTAGTCTTAGGGGTGGAAGGGACTCATTTCTATGTCAGGTTAATTCTGTCAGGCAGTGGATTAGCGGGCAGAGTGCTGGAGAAGTGTCAGAGGTGTGCAGGACAAATGCAGTTGATCATATGTATATCACTATCTAATACATGGAAACTGTGTGTTACATATTTGTACTGTACATGCATACATCTTGAACACGGGTACACACACCTGGGGCTTACCTGCTCTGGGAGTTTTATGGCAAAATATGGTCACGAACACGCTTCAGTGAACATATTTTTAAACCCCCACTTAGCTCCTGGTGTAGGCAACGGAAGAGATGTTTAAAAGCAAGTTAGCCAGTCGTGGTCAACCTATGAGGGACCGCTTTATACATGGAAAGGGTTGCTTTGCCTTTCAAATGACTTTCCTTGCATATGTGCCTAGGGCCCAAATCTGCAGTCCTTACCCAGATCTATCTTCCATGGCTTCACCAGGAACTGCACCTCAGTAAAGGCTGGGGGTGAGGTCCTGGGGAAAGAACCACACAGTGTCCTCCTCCTGCTGGAGTTACAACCCCCAAGCAGCTGGCTGGAAGTAAGGATGGGGGGGGGCTTCCCATAATATTGATAGGCTCAGAGTTTTCTTACCCAATAAAGTCTGGCTGAGGCTGCAAAGAATCTCTTGTACCCCTGCTCCGTCTGCACCCTGCCCAGCTTTGATCTCTAAACACCTGACTCCCCAAAGCGCAAATGGAGGGGCTTCTGCATTTCCTCTGAGGGACAGGGGGATGCGACATCTCGGGTCTGCCCAACCTTCAGCTGAAATGAATGGGAGCTTTACCCAGTGCCTGGGGCAGGAGCAGGACTGGACGCATGCTGTACCAGTGTAATGTATCACGCACCCTGTGATCGTTTTTCTTAATCCACGCTGAGCGACCACGTTTTGAGACAGATCTGAACCAGGAAGTGGTACCGGCAAGCAGATTTGTGTGGCTTGGTTACGTAAACTACTTTGTCTCTTAGCTCTTTGTAATTGATTAAGGAGGAAAGGAGAAGATTTTCAGCGGATCTGTTAAACTTAACATGCTCCGACTACAGGTCATCAGTGTTGGAGCCAAGGCATTTCTGGGTCTTTGGGGTGATACTTGGGACAAAGTACTTCTCAACCATTTATTACCTATTCCTTTAGACTGGGGTTAGATACTGTGGGTTTCTGTATGGTATAAAAGAGCATCTTGCTTGGTATGTGTGTCATGTGTGTTTGTTCACATATTAGAGAACTTTTCTCCTGAAGGCCTAGATGAAAAATGAGAGCACTTCCCTCCAGTATTTCCCATGGCTTTTTGGAGACCTGTATTCTTTCACTGATAACACTTAAAGCTTCTATCGGAATAATGCAGTCTTAATGGGGCAAACAAATTCATTCATCCCTAGAATTATAAGGATATTTATAATCTGGAGCCAGAATGGTTCTGAGGTGGTGGTGAAGACTAGTGATTGTAGTCCAAAGCCTAGATTTTAAAAGTGACTATATTTGGGGTGCCTCAGTTTGAGTCCCCAACCTGAGACAACTTAAAGGGGCCTGATTATTCAGAAAGTGCTGAGCCCTGGCCTTCTGAAAGTCAAGCCCCTTCAAGGTGTCTCAAGTTGGACAGCTGAAGATTAACTAGTCACTTAAAAACAAAACAAAACTTGGCTGCAAAGATTAGACATGAGAAAGCACCTTGGGCAAATTGTTGGTGGTCCTTGTTTCTTCCAGCCAACTCGCTCTTCCTTCAGTCCTGTAAGAGGCTGGTTCTGGTTGATACTTTTCTGAGGAAAGAGAATGTCTTCTGATGTGCAGTGCAAAATATCTGTCTTCTAAAGTGAACAGTTTGTTCGGGTTAGTCAACGAGAGAGCTCCAGCAGTGGCTGCCCCAGTGCATCTGGCATGTAAACCGGAAATTCTTAGAATCTCAGATCCTGTAAATTACACCTTCACAAGGATCGTGTATAAATCATTTTACTGGTGTAACTTTTGCAATGGTCCTTTAGGCTGTGAGGATGTCAGTCCCTCTCTCTCTCTCAACGCGACTTACTGCAGTCACCATATTGCTAGTCAAAGAGGACTAGAGGCAGCTCCTTTCAGAATCCGTCAGTGCTGCTCCTTATTCATCCAGAGGGGCCACTGTTATGTGGTGCAGGACATCTTGGGTTAGGTCCACGAAGGGAACTTAGACTCAGCATTGCCATGCCTGACGTTTAGGTGCCCTGCCACGTTGCAAATCTATAGCCCTGAGCTAAGCACCCAGGCTGCCTATGCGTTACGCGCCTAAGAATGGGAGTGATAAAAACTAGCATGCTGAGTGGGGAGCCACCTAAGCTAGCCAGGAGGAAATGCCATGGTGAGGTGTGTGGCCTATGCCCCTCCTCTCCAAGGGAGTTAGGTGCCTAAGTGCAGGCTGAAGGGGGTCATATCCCTCCATGTTAGATTCACAGTCATGAACCCTCCCCATGAGTTAGGTGACAAAGCCAGGTCATCCCTTTCTTGCAAACAATGATGGGCCAGAGAGAGTGAGTGACTCTATAGCCCAGTGGTTGGGGCACTCACCTAGGACACCCAGATTCCAGTTCCTGCTTCAATGACTATTTAATTGTGTCTATATAAAGTGGAACAGCTTCAACAGGAGAGATTGAGAAAGACCCACCCCAGAATATCCTATAGCCCGGTGGTTACAGCACTCACCCGAGAAATGGGAGTTCAAGTCCCTGCTCCCAGTCACGCAGAGTGGGAACTTACATCTGTCTCTCCTTTGCCCTGGGTGAGGGATAGAACCATTGGGATAAAGGGATAAGGGGGGCAGCACCACCACCTCAGGCTCCTGCCAGATCAGGCCGTGCGGACGAGTTAGGTGAGGAAATGCCTACTGGGAGGGTCCCACCGGGACTTCGATGCTGAGCTGTGTTGGGTGGCGTCAGGATTTGGGCAGCTTTGTGAACACCCTCTGGCAGAAATGTAGGCACCTCTAGGGCTAGGCAGCAGCTGAGTGGGGGTTCTGAGGATCTAAATTTTGACTTAGACACCTAAAGTGGCAGTTGGGCACTTAATCCCTCTGCGGATCTAGCCCTTTATTTCCTCCTCCTCCTCCTTCTTTACTTCTTCTGTTAGCCCAGCAAGCAAGCCACCAGGAGTCCAGCCTGGGCCTCCCACCTGGCAAGGCAGAGTAAAGCGTCTAGGCCCTGGGGCTGACACAAGTACCTTCATTCTCTCTCCCCCCCATTTCGTTAGCGTTGCTGCTTCTCATTGGCTAGCCAGTGTGGGATTGCTCCTGACATTAGGGTTCATGTTTGTTCATGAGAAGGCACATTCACCGAGATCAATCCGGCTCTCGTCAGAGAGGAGTCTCGGAACCAAGAGATCAAGGTAATCTGGGTTGTTTTCCTGTCTCATGATTTGTTGTAGGATCTTGGGGTGGCTGCACATGATACAACAGGGGTTTGGCAGCTAGTGTTCTGATAGGAGTTGCCAGATTGGATCAGACCTGTGGTCCATCTAGTCCAGTGTGTTGTTTCTGACTGTGGTCAGCACCAGATGCTTCAGAGGAAGTTTTGATATATTCATAAATTGAGTCTTAAGGCCAGAGGGGACCACTGTGATCATCTAGACTGATCTCCTTTATAGCACAGGCCTCAAAACCTCCCTGAAAAAAAGGTGCGAGAAACCCCATACTGGATCATTATGGAAGACCCTGCCCATAAATAAAGCTGCTTCCTAACCCCAGTCAACTAGAGATTGACTTATGCCTTGAAGCATCTAGTTTTATGTGCCTTCCAATACACCAGACAGTCTGTCAAAATGAATCCTGCTAAAGGCAGTGTGCATCACCTCTGCCAAACACAGACTTATGGCTGTCCATCTTCTAAGAAGTGATGTTAAGACAACTAAAGCTCTTTGAATAGGGACTAGTTTAATAGACTAGTTAATTAGCCTGGCCTCTCATGAGCCTTCAGCAGGCTGGTTATTGATGCAACTCTTGCAAGAGCTGTGCAAACCATACCTAGAGAATTTTGTAAGACCTACTGTATGGTATTGGGGGGGGGGGGAGGAGTGGCAGCTGGGGGAACCCACTTCTACATTGAGTTCCATTATCTGCTCTGTGTGAAGAGAATGTTCACTAGAAAGATATCCAGCTTTGGCAGAAATGCTGCCAATGTTTCCCATGGAAAAAACAGAACACTTTTCCCTGTTAAAAAGCAGAAAATAAAAGTGGGTGGAAACTAAGTTGCCTTTGAGCACTATTTAAAGGAAGCCTAAGCCATATAAGATCTTTAAAGCTTTACACTGTGTACCTTGACAGGCTAATCTCCTGCAATCTACTGTAATTAGGTAGCAATTCATCACATGACCTAGTGAAGCCAGTTCTGTCTATTAATTCCAAGTCAGTCAAGTATCCAAGAGGCAGTTGGGTGCCTTAGCTAATGCAGCCGGAGGGTCATGCTGCATGGCAACAAGTCATCCTTAAATGCTGCTAATACCACATGGAAAACAGACTTTTTCTATTTCGAAGTGATTCTCCTTTATATTTTCTCTCTCCTTCTCTGTTGGAGACTAGAGAGGAACTAAAACCCCAGGCTGAGACCTTTCAGAAGTGACTAGCGATTTTGGGTCCCCAACTTGAGGTGCCTTAAAGGGGTCTGATTTTCAGAAAGTGCTGAGCACCTGCCCTTTGAGATTCAGGTCCCTTTAAAGCTGGGCATCCCAAAAATGAGGTGCCCAAAACTCACAGGGACTTTTGAAAATCTTGGCCCTCAGATCCAAACTTCCTATTTTTCTAATAGTCAGACCCACCCCCCCAGGATCTGAATGTGGCAAGACTTGAGGGTTTGACGTTGAGAACTGAATCAAAACACTTTCCAAAACACTTTCCAACACCACAAGGTGTTTGGTGTTTGTATTTGGCCAGTTCTAGAGAGAGGTTCAAAATGTTAAGTCTGATCTGAACCTTGATCTGGCTCCAAGGTTCTGGTCAGGGTGTTTGCACAAAAATAACCATTTCCCTGGAGTCCATCTGGTCCTACTCAGCAGAAATCACAACCTTGCACTGACATCACAACTGGTTGTTATTAATCCTCGTGCAGCTCCCTTCCCTTGTAAAGTATGTGTTTGGGAAGGATTCTGAATACAGTAGAACCTCGAGTTTGCAAAGAACTCAGGGGACACCTACAATGTTAATAAAATCAAAGCTCTGATGGGAACTAGACTTTGAAACCTATCACTTCTAAAGAGAGCAGGGTTCTTACGTGTGCAAAATCTTAGACCTAACTTCATGGATCATCCTTCTAACTAGAGCAAGGGAAGGAAAGTTGTCAGAATTTGGGATGGAGGCATTTTGGATTAAACAATTCCTTAAACTGAGTTAATAAAATCGAAGTTATTACAGCAGATGTTTGTTGATGGTTTTCCATGGGGCATCAGCATCTCTTTAACTTTGCAGGAAGACGTGAGAAATGGCAATGTAGTATTTATTTGGACTGAGGCTTACTGGGTTTCCTGAATGAGACTTGCCTAGTGACAGCGAGCAGCTTCAAACTGGGGATTTCCCTGCCTCTCTTTTAAACTTTGTCCCTTCCTATTCTGGGGGACTCGAAGGGATATGGTATTAATGTCGTTGCTTCTGTTGAAAAGGATGGTGCATGAGCATAGGGTTTAGACTGTCACACATCAAAGCTCAGCTCAGAGATGAAGGGATTCAAAGTTTAGTTCCCATTGTTTGTATTTATAGTGGCCCTCACCGAGATCAGGGGCATCTGTCTGGAGAATGGGGGAACCAGAGCATTACTGTCACAAATCATAATTTGGTTGCTGGTTTGCTCCTGGGGCAGCACAACTGTGCTGCCAGTTATACAGGGCTTGTGGTTAAACCACACTTTGACCCCAGAGAAAGGGATGACTAAGCATCAGTAACAGTGGCAAAATCTGACTCGGGGGAGGCGGGTGCTCACTCTGGAGCAAGATTTTCATTATATAAATTGTAATTCCCCTCGAGCTTCTGTCACGTGCCGTGGAGGCCAGGGTGCAAGGTGCATTGGTCCATTAGACACTAGTGTATGTATTTTTATATATTGTGTATATATATAATTTTTTTTTAAGGACATTTTTACAAAAAGTATTTACTTGGATGGCCCCTTGCCTACCCCCTCCATGACTGAAGATGTTTGTGCTTTACCAAAAAACAGCCCAGTTTCTCCTTCTGACCCCTGTCCATGGTCTGGGACACACATCTTGTAAATGACCTGCAATGTTGCAGAATCAGCCTTGAGATTTCACTGACGGATGGACAAAGAGAGGGGGAGAAGGGTTGGGAAGGAGCAGAATTTTGTTCAGATATACAGAGTATGTACAGCAATTGGCATACGTGCCAGTCTGGCTCCGAGATAGCCTATTACTGTGCCGGGAAGGATTCGCTGGTGCGAAAGTCCCCCTCTATAGCAAACAACGGGCAAGACTGAGTGTGTACTTTCAGCCCTGAGCAAGGGAAAGCATGAAGCTCTGCCACCCCAGAAAGCCAAAGTGATTCCAAGTCTCAGTTCCCTTTGAGCCTGCTTGCCACCTTGCATCCAGTCTTCTCCATCTCCGGCCCTGCCCACACCGTCACCTGAAAGGAGTGTCTGACATGAAGCAGCTGCTCTGCCTGCCCACTCCTGGGCCAGCCCTGCACAATTACACAGCAGGAGGAACCTTATGTCCCCTGATTTCCTTGCACAGCCGTGCAGGGCTCAGTCACAGTCATTGAAGCTAGAGCTGAAAGAGGCCTATTGGCTCACCCAACCTCTCTCTCTGCCAGATTGTTCCTGTGATATTCCCGAGGAAGCTGGGAGTCTCAGGTTTTAGTGAAATGGTTTTCTTTAACCCCACGAACGACATAAGGGATGAGGCCTGGTCTTACAGAGAGAGCTCCTAACCTGATCCAAGTCACTCTCTAGCCTCCCTCCCATGAGATACCTGCACTGTCCCGTAGTTCCTGATGCTGTCTATTTTGTTCACCTGTCCCAAGCAATGGAGTCTCTTGCCCGGGAAAACCGTTCCACCTGCTAAAATATCTCAGTGCCAGGAAGCTGTTCCTGATATCCAGTCTAAATTCCTTCCTTTCTGAGCAGCATTCCATTGCTCCTAGTTCTACCCTTGCGTATCCTGCTAAAGAACTCCTCTTCATCTCCCAGGCACATACAGATCCTTAGCATGTCTCAACGGTGTTTAGCTCTTTCCTTAAAAATATTTAGCTCTTTATCTTCCCCCAGACACTATCTCTAGCTCTTCAGCTCCCACGATCATTTTTGTTGCTGTTTTCTCAACTCCCTCCAGTTCCATCAATATCTTCCTGCTAATGCAGTAACTGAATGAGATATTCAGGCAGCCACTGCACCAGGGCTGTATAAGAGAGTGACTGTTACTCCTCAGCTCGGCTATGGGATGTTTCCGCAGTATAATAAGTGGACAAGCGGCTGTGCCCTAGCAAATGTCATAATTAACAGCACTCCATGAGATCTGTGTAACTCTGTGCTGTTTTCAGCTCACATCATCCGCTTCTCCAGCCACACTCGGGTCTCAAAATGCCATTGGCTCACCTGCAATGGGAAGTGCAACTAGGACACTCGAATGTTACTGAGTGGGTAATTAGGTGTCGTATGGAAATAATTGGGCACCAAATATTCAGCCTCTGTGCTGATGTTAGCCACGCAGTCAATATGGACTTCCAGACTTCAGTCTGCACTCAGGCTCAGTGCCTGTGGGGACTAGCTCGCAGATTCTGACTGCATCTGAAAGCATAAACGTCCCCAGGTGAGGATGAAAATTGGGCAGGGACTGTGCTTTGCTTTAGGTTTGTACAGCACCTAGCACACACGTGTGCACTACTGGAAGCAAATAACAGTCATGGAGAGCAGGGAACTTCTGGAGATTGCAGTCCTGATTCTGGTCTCAGACTGGTGTAATTCCATCAACCTCAATGGAGTTACTCCTGATTTAGGGCTTCAATGGGAGTCTTTTCGATATATTCCAATGGCATTGGATCAGGCCCTTATACTGGTCAGTGAGATCAGAATCAGTTCTGCCTGGAGATATGGGGCCTAAGTGAGAGATCACTGGTCAAAATAACCTGGCCCCCTGAGAGAGAGGAGCAGATGCAGTGGGTGTGAAGATAAGGACTAAGATTATTGGAGCTGGGGCATTGGCAGCTCTACCCTAGCACAGTCAGGCCTGGTCTACACTGGGGGGGGGAAATCGATCTAAGATATGCAACTTCAGCTACGAGAATAGCGTAGCTGAAGTCAGTGTATCTTAGATCGAATTAAAATTACTTACTTCACGGCGCGGGATTGAAGGCCGCGGCTCCCCTGTCGACTTTGCTTCCGCCTCTCGCTGAGCTGGAGTTCAGCAGTCGACGGGAGAGCGATCAGGGATCGATTTATCGCGACTACACTACACACGATAAATCGATCCCCGATAGATCGATTGCTACCCGCCGATCCGGCGGGTAGTGTAGACGTACCCTCAGAGAGCACAACCTCAGCGCTTCAAACATCTGGTTTATTCTAGGGAGTGATGCTAGCACGCCATGTCACCTTTGTGGGGGGGTTTCCAACTCCATCCAGAATGCCATCTGTTTTATATGGCTTCAGAAGCTTTAACCTCTCTCCTCCCCCCCCACCCCCAAGAAAAAAACATACAGCATGCGATAAGAGAAGAAATACATTACTGAATTGCTGAGTGACCCTGATGCTCTGATTAGATTTAAAGCTATTGTTTAAACAGAAAGAAAACTCACTCTCTACGCAAAGGAATAAATGGATACAAATCAGATGTCAAGAATTATAACATTCAAAAACCAGTCAGAGAACACTTCAACCTCTCTGGTCGCTCAATTACAGACCTCAAAGTCACAATACTCCAACAAAAAGCTTCAAAAACAGACTCCAACAAGAAACTGCAGAATTGGATTTAATTTGCAAACTGGACACCATTAAATTAGGCTTGAATAAAGACTGGGAGTGGATGGGTCATTACACAAAGTAAAAACTATTTCCCCATGCTAATTCCCCCCCCCCCCCCCCGACTGTTACTCACACCTTCTTGTCAACTGTTGGAAATGGGCCATCCTGATTATCACTACAGAAGTTTTTTTTCTCCTGCTGATAATAGCTCACCTTAATTGATTACTCTCCTTACAGTTGGTATGGCAACACCCATTTTTTCATGTTCTTTGTGTGTGTGTATATATATCTTCCTACTGTATTTTCCACTGCATGCATCCGATGAAGTGGGTTTTAGCCCACGAAAGTTTATGCTCAAATAAATGTGTTAGTCTCTAAGGTGCCACAAGTACTCCTGTTCTTTTCACTCAATACTTATATTGCAGAAAGGTCAAAAGAGCCTCGTAAATGACAGAACCTCTCAATTTAAAACCATATTATAATCCATACTATTTGAAATAACAAATGTTGTTTGCTAACCTTCTTAGTGTTTTGTATGTGATGGGACATTGGTTCTGTTAGCTGACTGTTAACTTTTCCAAAAACCGAGGGCTTGTCTACACTTAAACAGCTGCGTGGTACTTCAGTGAAGATGCTGCCTATGTTGATGGGAGGGATTCTCCTACCTGCGCAGGTACTCCACCTCCCCGAGAGGTGGTAGTGTAGCTATGTGATGGGAGAAGCCCTCCCATTGACCTAGTGCTGTCTACGTGGGGAGTTAGGTCGCTATAACACAGTTATGGGTATGACATAGTTATACTCATGTAAGTTGCTAGCATAGACCAACTCTGAGACAAGAGAATTTGCATTGCAAATTAATTCCTAGGAAGGGTATTATTCCTAGTAATGTGTTATCCATTGTAACCCTGAAACTCCACCTTCATCAGCCAATTACAGAGACAAGTCCCTTCTGCACTGCTCATGTCCATGCAAGCATCTTTATCGGCTCAAGGTTGGGCCGAAGTTCCTTGAATGTCTCCTTTCCATCAAGCCCACCCATCCTTGTAGGTGATTGCCAGCTGGCTGCTTAAAGCTGGTTGAAAACTCGGAAAATGAGTTCATAAAGAAATTCAAAATGGTTTTTCCCCCTTTCTGCAGGGTTCAGGATGGACCCATTTCCCATAAATGCTTTCCACAACCTGATCAATTCAACTGCTGGGGGAAGGTCCATTGTGGGGTATATACTCTGCAAAGTTTATACTCCAGCCAATCTGTGCTAGACAAATGTGGCGAAGTTCTGGAATGAAAATTGCTGCTGGCACTTTTCCTCTGCCCTGCTCTAGGGCTGGTGGCTGTGATCACACCAAGAGATATTATGTTGTTCATTTCCCCAAAACTAGAACTGCTTTAGCATACTCCCAGAGGGTTTGCTCGTTACCTAGTGTGGTAGGATAAAATAATTGTGTAGTAATGAGTAGTAATTTATCTGCATAGTTTTTACAAATGGGGCATTCATACTTAGACCAAGCGAAAGAGGAATTACTTTTTGGGGTTCAGGATCTGTGAATTAACTAGGGAACCCATCTCAGATTAAATCAGTTACCTGTTTGTTCTGAGGGCTCAGGGGTGTTGGTTATGAACCCTGATGAAAAATGACTTTCAGGTGGGTTTCCCCCCACTCCAGTCAGCAGTGGTTGTATTGTATCCCAGTTCTTCTGCTGGGTGGTGTTTTGGGTGGAAACATTAACCTTACCCTAGCGTGAACCTCCAGCCTGGCTAAAAATTAAGGGATAACAAAGCTGTGATCTATAACGTGTGAATAAGCCACCTGCGTGGACGTCATCTCAGTGGGGGATTATAGCTAGGACGGAGCAGGGATTACCTGATTTTAAACCTTTTTTCTTTCCCCCTAGGACAATCCCAGACCTTGTGAATGTGTCTAGGATCCCCTATTAAAACATGTTGAAGTGATACTTATAGTTCCAGGGTGCACAGATCCCTACTAATCGCACAGGCCTGAGCCAATCTGGCCCCCTGAATCTGAGCTGGGGTGGCTAGCTCAAGCTGCTGCCCGAGTTGCAATATCCGCACAGCTGTTTTTAGAGAGGAGTGCGAATCTGGCTACCCATAATGACCTGCAAAGCCCTGTGCGGCGTCAGGGTCTGACATGCACTGACTGCCCCTCTCTCTTTGCCTTCAGTTCCAGGGAGGAGTGTGGGCCTTGAGCACAGGTCTGTGTGACGCTCTGATGACCATGGATGTGATGTTGTGCACGGCCTCTATCTTCAACCTCTGTGCTATCAGTGTGGATCGGTAAGCACTTCCCCCAGCTACTTAGCCCATCCGAGCTTGTCTCTTGTCTGGGCTTTACAGCCCTTCCCCTGGGAAATCATTTGAAGGGATGTTTCCCCACCTGCCTTCTGCATTGAAGCAGTGCTGAGGTCAGACTGGCTGGGGCTTTCTTCATTGCCATGCAGGGAATCCCTAGCCCTGTTCCCCCTAGGGAAGTCTCTCTTGGATTGAATCTATTTCCCCTATCTCCAGCCCCAGTTTTGGTGGAGATTCGCTCCCTCATCTCTCCAAGGCTTGGAGCCCAAGCAGTCTGGGAGCAGTTAATAGTGATGCCAAAGGCAGAAATCAGGCTGATGAGAGCTATCCCTTGTTGGGTTTGACTTGAGAGAGTGAACTATGTCTAGAATAAGCCTTCAGCCACTTGGATTCCAGAGTCCTGCCCTAATTCCCAGCTCAGAGGACCAAGCTGGGGTAAGCGGAGCGTTAAGTCTCAGGGCCCATTCAGTCCTGGCCTCTCTGCTTGGACGGCCAATAGATACCAGTCCATTAGAAGCTGGATTCAGACCAAACACGCTTCACACAGGCCACCAAACAGCTGTTGGATGCCTTCTTGTTTTTGAGGCTGGGAAAGCTGGTCAGGTGTCGCCTGTTCCTTGGTGGCAAGGCTCCGTGTTGGTTTTCTGCCTGTCACTTTGAAATAAGCAGAGCAGAACCCAGCGTAGCAGGTCTGGATGGTTTGGGTGGCAGCGGCAGGTTATTGCTGCATCACAAAAGGCTGTTTATTGTTCAGGAAGGTTGTCCTTCCTGGGGATTTGGAGGTGACGGTCGATTCCTGAACAGAAATCCGTTAGCCGGGCCAGTGAATGGATGAGTAAGAAACAGCTGGGAAGTGATCACTTGGTCATAGAGCGCCCTTTGCAGAGCTCAGCTCGCTCTTTGCTCTGTGGTTCCAGTGCTCCAAACACCAGCCTGACCTCCTCCTGGGAGCACGCGTGTAACAAGAATAGCTCCCTAAAAGATTTAATTACAGCCCCAGGCGCTCATTTCATTTACATTTCAATAGGCCGGCTATGGCATGTCAGCAAAATAAGAGTTGAGAACCTATTTACGGAGGATTAATAACTCTGTCCGAGAGTACATTCGCTACATCGCCATTGCAAGCTGTGGCTATTAATCCATGGTCAGTGTCTTAAACACCATGGGTTATTGCACATACATCATCTGCCTCATGAATTCAAGTGACAACAGCTGTCTGGAACCCGAGGTGAGGAAAGGAGAAGCTTTGCTGGCTCAGAACTGACTGATCCACATTAATAACCTGGCCGCCGCCATCTGGCACATGCTCGGTGACCTACAGTAAAATGCACTATCCCCTCCACGCTGCAGAGGCTTTATATTGAGGGAGTCTTGGTGAGGTGAACGCTAAAATCCCAGGTGGTGGTAGGGTGACCAGACAGCAAATGTGAAAAATCGGGACGGGAGTGGGGGGTAATAGGACCCTATATAAGAAATAGACTCAAAAATCGGGACTGTCCCTATAAAATCGGGACATCTGGTCACCCTAGGTGGTGGTGGGGCACACAGGCAAGGCATTCTGTATAAAGCAGATCGTGTGGACGTGTATTACACTGCTATATGGGAAACCCAACCTGGGAATGATATGGCCACCCTCTCTCTAGGGGAGAAAGCGGAAACTGTGGGAACTCTTAGTAATGATTAGGGTGAGGGGAAGGCAGCTGAGAAAGTGCCCCTTTCCTGTTGTCGGGGAACCATGCTGTTCTCTTCTGCCATGCAGGGTGGGAAATAAATACCATGCGGGGGATGGGAGGTGGCAGTGAGATCAGGAGCTCATGCACCGAGTAGCACTTGTGGGTATGATGCACCATATTCTTGGGAATGATGAGGGGAGAGGCAGTGCCACCACATAGGGCTTCAGCAGCCAGTGTGCTAGAGGAAGTGACAGCCTGGGAAGGAAATGAGCATCCCTAGATGGAGAATGGGGCGGTGAAGGAGGCGGGTGTCGAAGTGGGGTCAGGGACGAGCCGAGGGAGCAGCTACCCTAGAACAAAGCAGTGAATGTCACCCAAACAAATGGCTGGATTTCACCTTCCCTCCCATCCTTTGATCACCAAACATGGCCCCCCAAAATGGCAGGAGTAATAGATGTTAAGGCCAAAAGGGACCATTGGGTGACCAGCCAGCCTGAGCTCCTGCACAAGTCATAGAAAGTCACCCAGGGATGAGATGAGATTTGTCCTGTCCTGAAGAGAAGCTTATGTTAAGGGAATTCACACCAGTGAAACACCATGGATGTAGAGACAGCAGGACAAACCCATATTGTGCCACACTGCACAGGTGCCATGGGGGGTTGACGCTGGTGCAGCTGGCTCTGGGCTGCTAAATAAATAAATTAATTAATGGAGTTATCCTATCTCCTAGAACTGGAAGGGACCTTGAAAGGTCATCGAGTCCAGTCCCCTGCCTTCACTAGCAGGACCAAGTACTGATTTTGCCCCAGATCCCTAAGTGGCCCCCTCAAGGATTGAACTCACAACCCTGGGTTTAGCAGGCCAATGCTCAAACCACTGAGCTATCCCTCCCCACGTTCCACTTTGTGCCTGTTCCACTTTGTGCCAGTGCCATGTGAGTGAGGAGGATTTGGGTACATCAACATAGCGATACTGCTGGGAATGGCCTCATGGTAGATGGGGCCTAATGGTCTGATGGCGCTCTCCTAAATGTGCTGGGGAAGAAGGGGTCCCAGCCAACAGCAGGATCTCAGCCTGATACAGGGTTGGGTTTGGGAGAACATTGACTACTCCATTTACTGTCAGTCATTGCCCAGGCAGCTCGCACAGTGATCGGTGGGAGAAGAGGACATGCTCTGCTGGCACCACTCTCCCAGCTCAGGGCAGCTCCATGCTACCAGCCTTGACCCTGTTTTCTCTCTATGTCACAGGTTCATCGCCGTTTCCATCCCGCTGAACTACAACCGGCAGCAGATCGACCTGCGGCAGCTGATCCTCATCTCCACCACTTGGATCTTTGCTTTCGCCGTGGCATCCCCGGTCATCTTCGGCCTCAACAACGTCCCAGACAGGGACCCCACCTTGTGTCAGCTGGAGGACAACAACTACATTGTCTACTCCTCCATCTGCTCCTTCTTCATCCCCTGTCCAGTCATGCTGGTCCTCTACTGTGCCATGTTCCAGGGACTCAAGCGGTGGGAGGAGGCCAGGAAGGCAAAGCTGAAGAGCAGCTTGTATGCGGGCGGCAGGAAGCTGTGCTGCCCACCTCCCCTCATGGAGAGGAAGCAGGCCGAGATCAAGCTGCAGGAGCGCAGTCTGTATGACCGCTCCGAGTGCTCTTTCCCCAGGGGGTACGTGATGAACAGTGGCATCCAGACTGTCTCCTACCCTCACCTCAAGTACTCCCACCCAGGACACAAACAGAAACAGGCCAAGATCAATGGCCGTGAGAGGAAGGCTATGAAGGTGCTGCCGGTTGTGGTCGGTGAGTGGATGGTCCTCATTACGTGGATGCTAGAACAGTGGAGGGGGGGAGAGGGTTACACTGGGGCTGGGATTTTCAGAAAGGCTTGGTACATTGGGAGCTGTCTGTGTTTAAAAATTGGTCTCTAATTCAGGTGCTGTCTTGAAAATCTGCCCCCAATTGTTGGCTTTTTTAAGCACCTGTAAATCTGGTCCTGAGTGCAGTTGAAAATCTGGCCCCAGGTGGGCTCTTGTATTTTAACAGGGCTCCAGTAGCCTTCTTCCCACCCACCCTTTAGCCAGGATTAGCACTTGATTGCCTCCGGAACACCTGGACTAAGATCTCACCTGGTGTTTCATGCACACGCCAGGGGAAGGTATGCCCTGCCAGGTGCATTCCTCCTCCTCCTCCCACCCCCACCAAAGTCAGCTTCTTGTGCTGCCCCCTGTGTGGGGTGCAGGGCAGAGCTATGATTTAGCCCTGCAGTTTCGGAGGTTTGATTTGATCATCATGACTAATCGAGCACCTAGAACTAGAAATGAGTCTCTAGCCGTCCTGGCTCAACTGCTGTGACCTGCAATGCAATAAGTGAGGGAAGCAAAGCTGCTCTGACCAGAGGTAATCCTATCTCATCTCCCCTGTCTGAAAATACTCATACTCCCACATGGAAATCCATGCTGGCCTCTCTTGTTATGGCTAATGATGATGCTTATCCTAAAACCTTTACAGCTCTTTAATCTGATAGCTGAAGGCATAGATAGACACTATCTTTTATTGGACCAGCTTCTGTTGGTGAGAGAGACAAGTTTTTGAGCTTACCCAGAGCTCTTCTTCAGGTCTGAGAAAGGGGAACTCCCAGCATCACAGCAAAACACAAGGTGGGACAAATTGTTTAGCATAAGTAGTTGGCACATATTGTAAGGCACCATTCAGGGTAGAGTGGTCCATTAACACCTCCGCAGTCAGAGGACAAAAAGAGAGGGTTAGTGGGTTACAGATTGTTGTAATAAACCATAAATCCAGTGTCTCTGTTCAGTCCATGAAGGCCAGGGCTACACTACAGATATTTATTGATAGAACCATGTCGCTCAGGGGTGTGAAAAATCCACATCCCTGAGTGACGTACTTATACCAGTCAAATCCCCGATATAGAACTTCTCCCATTAACATAGCTACCGCCTCTTGGGGAGGTAGATTAACTGTGCCGCCAGGAGCGTCTTCACTTAAAATGCTGCATCAGTTCCTACGCACTGCTGTAGCGCTTACGTGTAGACCTGCTCTAGCAGAGTAATGAATTTAAGCTCCCAGGCTTGTCTTGTGAAATTGTTGTGCAGGTTTCCTTTGAGGATGAGGGCTGACAGGTCTGATATAGAGGGATCGCTTTGTGAAAAGTGTTCACCTACAGGTGATAGTGTTTGTCTTTTACCCTTTTCTTGTGTGAGTTCATTCGACAGCGCAGTGATTGACTGGCATAGTGAGAGCCCCTGGCTGGAAGCCAGAATAATTCAAACTGGAAATTGACACAGCTTTTTACTACTAAGGAGTGGGGATGTGGTGGAGTCTTTAAATCAGAGTTGGCTTGCTGGCTAAAAGCTTTTGCGGTAGCTCAACCACAAGCTGCTGCTGGGTTTGCTGCAGGAGCCATGAGGTGACGTAGAGAGCTCATGCTAGGCAAGAGATGGTCCTGTTGGGCCTTAAAATCTGTGAATCCCCAAAAGCTAATGACTCAAGGGCCTTTTCTGCCCTTATTTGTCTCCTTGGAGGCTTTTCTGTCACGTGAGGACTAAATGCTCAGGCATCAGCATCATGACTGTTCACCACATGCTGCAGGAGATACGTTTGGTTCAAGAGCTGTCTCTTATTGACGTGCACTGTACACAAAGGCAGGGATTGGATGATGTAGCAGGACAACTTATTCCATCACTTAGACCATGTCTACACTACCACTTGAGTCAGCAAAACTTGTCACTCAGTGGTGTGAACCCCCCCCCCCGCCCCAAGCGTCAAGTTTCACTGGCATAAGTAGTAGTGTGCACAGCTACAGCCGCTCGTGGAGGTGGTAGTAATTATGTCAACGGGAGAGCTCTCTCCTGTTGCCATAGAGCGGCTACACAAGCGATTGTTCAGCAGTGCGTCTGAATCAGTACAGCTGTGCCGCTGTAAGCTTGCTAGTTTAGACATGGTGTTATTGCTCGGCCTCCTGTCTGGTCACAAGGGCAGGATGCAGGCTGGGGGGTGTGTCCGTACGTCCCTATGGGTCTAGAGCAGAGGTGGGCAAACTTTTTGGCCTGAGGCCACATCGGGGTATGGAAATTGTATGGCGGGCCATCAATGCTCATGAAATTGGGGGTAGGGACACAGGAGGTGGTGCGGGCTCTGGGGTGGGGCCAGAAATGAGGAGTTCAGAGAGAAAGAGGGGGCTCCGGGTTGGGGTACCGGGGGGGAGGTGCGGGCTCTGGGATGGGGAGAGGTTTGGGGTGTAGGAGGGGGCTCCAGGCTGGGACCAATAGGTACAGAGGGTGGGAGGGGGATCAGGGATGGGACAGGCTGTTGGGGCATGGGGGGGTGCGGGCTCTCGGGGGGCTGGGGATGAGGGGTTTGGGGTACAAGGGGGGGTCTGGGCTGGGATCTGGGGGTTTGGAGGGCAGGAGGGGGGATCAGGGCTGTGGCAGGGGATTGGGGCGCAGAGGCAGGCTCAGGGTGCAGGCTTTGGGCGGTGCTTACCGCAAGCAGCTGCCAGAAGCATGGCCCCCGTCCGGCTCCAAGGCACGGCCAGGCGGCTCTGCGCGCTGCCCCGTCCGCAAGCACCACCCCTGCAGCTCCCATTGGCTGGGAATCGTGGAGCCGGGGGGGGGGGGGTGTGTCATGCTGGCTGTTTCCTGGGAGCCGCGCGGTGCGGGACAAGCCTCTGACCCTGCTCCCCGGCTGGAGCTGAGGGCCGGATGTGGCCCACAGGCCGTAGTTTGCCCACCCCTGGTCTAGAGGGTGGGGGTCAGTTTGTTCTTGAAGTAGCTTTCCAGGAAGGCCAGGAGTCCAGCTGTTCTTGTAATTGATCCATGCACAACCAACAGAGAGATTTTGAGTAACTCCATGAGAGTATCACGTACAACTATCTGCAGCAGCACTGAGACCCTCATCACAGGTGTGTCAAAGGGCCACAACGACAGTGGGGTTGCACCCTCTCTCCCCCCACCCCCCCTTAACCCCCCACTGTTCTGTCCTGCATGCTCAAGAAGTCACTGTTGTTAATAACAACAATCTCTCGCTGGTTCAAGAGCACTAGGAGAGAATGTTGACTTTTTAGGCCTTCCAGGCAGCAAAGCTAGGGAACAAAGCCAGGCCCCTGAGAACTGCCAGACCCAATCCACGCACCAGCCTATTGTAATGTTTATGCTCTTCCAACTACCAGATTGTGTGACTCGGATCCTGAAATGCTTTACAGTGATCAGGAAACCAGTTTAAGACTCCAGTTAACTGTAATCAGACTGGCATTACAGGCCCTTTGATTAGCAAAGCATGACTCAGGGTAGTTTTTGTGTCTCAACTATGCAAAACCCGAGCTGAAGGAGGGCCCTCTGGATGGGCTAATGGGCCTTAATCTACAACTTGATGAAGGGGTAGAGCACGGATGGCTGCAATCCAAACCAAGCCAGTGGGTCAGCAGGTCAGATGAGGATTTTTAGTGGAGGAAACTTGGAAGCTGGCACTTCACATGACCTTTGCTAGGGGAAACAGACCTAAGTGCTTCTGTGGCCTCTGTAGGATCTGAGCATCTGCCACACAGTTATGAATTTAAACTACCCTACCTCCAAGGGATGGTAGCGCCTTTGCCAGCTAAGGCACAGAGAGCGATTCAGTGACAAGCCCAGGGTCACACAGGTCCGTTATAGCAGAGCTGGGACTTGAAAGCCACCCTGCTGTGGACCAGGCCAGTGCCTGAGCAGTAAGCCCAGGCTTCCTCCCTCAGCCCATCTACTTGGGGCCTGTTCTGTCCTGCTCATCAGTCACTATAAATGGGGTAAAGTTCAGCCCACCATGAGCGCCTCCCTCTTTGCAGTAAAAGGGCCTGGAAACAGCAAGGCAGCCAGAGCTGGCCCTTTGATCGAAGAGGGTGAAATCCTATCCCCCAAGAGGCTCTGAACTCGGCGCTCTGCAGGAGGGCAGTCTTCAGGGACAGCCGCTTCCCTGCCTTAGGGGCCCTGGAGCACAGCTCCTCTGTGGGGGATGGAGTAACAACAGCTCATCACTTAAAATCCAGTATGTTGTGATGGGGGCAAGTCCTGTCCATCCCTGAGCAGGTGGATACATAGGCCCTTCTCCCTGGAGGGAGGGACTGCCCTAGAGGCTAGTGAAGCCCTAAATTCCTGCTGGTGCAGGATTGCAGAATCAGACACCCTAGGTGGGGGCTGAATAGGGCTGCATTTGATTTTCACTGTCCTGGCAAGCGGAGTGCCAGCCTGCTCATGCATTTCTCTGGCAGTAGAAGCTGGGAAAGCACAGCGGAGGAGTAGGGCATGAGATGAAGTAAGGAGCACGCTTGTTGCATTTGCTAGCACTTCCTGGGATGATTTCACCAAACACAGTGTTGCAACCTCAGGGCCGGTAATTCCTTGTGAAGCAGCCACCATTGCGCTGCTGTAGGTCAGAGGGTGAGCCGCAGAACGTGGTCGCGTTCCTCCTGTTACAGCGAGAGAAATATACTGCCTATTGACACAGGTGTGTGTAATACATTCAGCAGCTACCACCAAAACATCCCACCCCCTACCACAGGTAAAAAGCTGTGCTTAGATACTGCCGCACAGCTCCCCCGTGCAATCTCAGGCTGTGTTGCCAAGGGCAGTATCTGCCCTCTAGTTTCCACGCTTGTTCCACCTTTTCACCTGCCCTCATTCAACCCACGCATCTAGTCAAAGTGTTGAGTTGTTTCTGTGAGGAGAAACTGACAATGGAGGCAGGGAGTCCTTTGATGCTCTTGGGTTTATTACAAACAACAGACAAAGTCCCGTTTGCCTGAACACGAGAGAGCTTCTTTGCTTGCAGTCCAAAGCCTCTTTAGTCAGGCCTGGTCTACACTACGAGTTTAGGTCGACTTTAGCCGCGTTAAATCGACTTAAGCCTGGACACGTTTACACGACGAAGCCCTTTCTTTCGACTTAAAGGGCCCTTTAAACCGGTTTCTTTACACCACCTCGACGAGGGGATTAGCGATAAAATCGGCCTTAGGGGGGTCGGAATTGGGTTAGTGTGGACGGAATTCGACATTATTGGCCTCCGGGAGCTATCCCACAGTGCTTCATTGTGACCGCTCTGGACAGCACTCTCATCTCAGATGCACTGGCCAGGTAGACAGGAAAAGCCCCGCGAACGTTTGAATTTCATTTCCTGTTTGCTCCGCGTGGAGAGCACAGGTGACCATGCAGAGCTCATCAGCACAGGTAACCGTGATGGAGTCCCAGTCCCAGTCCCAGGATCGCAAAAGAGCTCCAGCCTGGACCGAACGGGAGGTACGGGATCTGCTCGCCATCTGGGGAGATGAAGCAGTGCTGGCCGAACTCCGAAACAGTAAAAGAAATGGCAAAACATTAGAAAAGATCTCCAAGGCCATGAAGGACAGAGGCCATAACAGGGACGCACAGCAGTGCCGCGTGAAAATTAAGGAGCTACGGCAAGCCTACCACAAAGCCAGAGACACAAACGGAAGGTCCGGGGCTGAGCCGCAAACATGCCGCTACTACGAGGAGCTGCATGCCATTCTAGGGGGTGCAGCCACCACTAGCCCAAGCGTGTGCTATCAGTCCCTCGCTGGAAACAGGGAAGCGGGTTCAGCGGACGAGGAAGATGAGGATGGAGAGAACATCATAGATAGCTCACAGCAGCAAGGAAGCGGAGAAACCAGTTTCCCCAACAGCCAGGATATGTTTGTCACCCTGGACCTGGAAGCAGTAACCCCCAAACTCACCCAAGACCCTGTGGGCACACAGGGGACCTCTGGTGAGTGTACCTTTGTAAATATTACACATGGTTTAAAAACAAGCGTGTTTAATGATTAATGATTAATTTGCCCTGGCAATCGCGGCCAGTACAGCTAATGGAAAAGTCTGTTAACGTGTATGGGGATGGAGCGGAAATCCTCCAGGGACATCTCCAGAAAGCTCTCCTTCATGTACTCCCAAAGCCTTTGCAAAAGGTTTCTGGGGAGGGTTGCCTTATCCCGTCCGCCATGGTAGGACACTTTACCACGCCAGGCCAGTAGCACGTAGTCTGGAATCCTTGCATAACAAAGCATGGCAGCGTATGGTCCCGGTGTTTGCTGGCATGCAGACAACATCCATTCCTTATCGCTCTTTGTTATCCTCAGGAGAGTGATATCATTCACGGTCACCTGGTTGAAATGGGGCGATTTTATTAAGGGGACATTCAGAGGTGCCCCTTCCTGCTCTGCTGAACAGAAATATTCCCCGCTGTTAACCACGCGGTGGGGGGGAGGGGTGAAGTGACCATCCCAGAGAATTGGGTGTGTGGGGGAGGGGAGTTAGTTGGGTTTGTGCTGCATGTTAAACCTGAAACCGCAGCCCCTCCTTTTACATTGCAAACCCATTTTAAATGGCCAATCCAACGGGTGCTTGGTATGGTTAATGAGAGCAGTACTGTTTTAAACCATCCCCACTTGTTAACAAGGTTAAAAAAGCCAAAAGACTGTGTCTTACCATGGCTGCCTGCAAGCTGAAATCTGTGGCCTGGCACTGCGTGAGTGATCTCTCACACCAAACCGGCAGGCCCTCAATATAAGAGGAAAAATGCGACCTTGTAACGAAAGCACATGTGCTGTGTGATGTGAACAGCAAAATCTAACATGAAAGAGTGTACCCATTGTTCTCAAAAATGTATCTTTTTTAAACAACTCTCCCTTCTCCTCCACCAGCTGCAAATGTTTCACCTTCACAGAGGCTAGTGAATATTCGAAGAAGGAAGCGAAGGACGCGTGACGAAATGTTCACTGAACTACAGACTGCCTCCCACGCTGACAGAGCACAGCAGAATGCGTGGAGGCAGTCAATGACTGATTTTAAAAAAGCCCAATATGAGCGAGAGGACAGGTGGCGGGCTGAAGAGGAGAAGTTGCGTGCTCAAGAGGAGAAGTTGCGTGCTGAAACGCGGGCTGAAGAGGAGAAGTGGCGTCAACTTGTACTCATAAAGCAAGAGTCGATGCTCCGGCTGCTGGAGCATCAAAGTGAGATGCTCCTGCGTATGGTTGAGCTGCAGGAAAGGCAGCAGGAGCAGAGACCGCCGCTACAGCCCCTCTGTAACCAACAGCCCTCCTCCCCAAGTCCCATTGCCTCCTCACCCAGACGCCCAAGAACACGGTGGGGGGGCCTCCGGCCACCCAATCACTCCAGCCTACATGATTTCCAGTGCAATAAGTTTTAAAGTTTTAAAGTGCAGTGTGTCCTTTTCCTTCCCTCCTCCCCCACCCATCCCGGGCTACCTTTGCAATTATCCCCCTAGTTGTGTGCTGCTTCCCTCCTCCCCCACCCATCCCGGGCTACCTTTGCAATTATCCCCCTAGTTGTGTGCTGAATTAATAAAGAATGCATGAATGTGAAGTAACAATGACTTTATTGCCTCTGCAAGTGGTGCTTGAAGAGGGGAGGGTAGGGGAGGGTGGGGTGCTTGGTTTACAGGGTAGTAGAGTTAACCGGGTGGGTGGGGGGGCTGCGATTTCATCAAGGAGAAACAAACAGAAGTTTCACACCGTAGCCTGGCCAGTCACAAAACTAGTTTTCAAAGCCTCTCTGATGCGCACCGCGCCCTGCTGTGCTGCTCTAACCGACTTGGTGTCTGGCTGCGCGTAATCAGCGGCCAGGCGATTTGCCTCTACCTCCCACCCCGCCATAAATGTCTCCCCCTTACTCTCACAGATATTGTGGAGCGCACAGCAAGCAGCAATAACAATGGGGATATTCTTTTCGCTGAGGTCACAGCGAGTCAGTAAGCTGCGCCAGCGCGCTTTTAAACGCCCAAATGCACATTCCACCACCATTCGGCACTTGCTCAGCCTGTAGTTGAACAGGTCCTGACTCCTGTCCAGGCTGCCTGTGTACGGCTTCATGAGCCATGGCATTAAGGGGTAGGCTGGGTCCCCAAGGATCACAATAGGCATTTCAACATCCCCAATGGTTATTTTCTGGTCCGGGAAGAAAGTCCCTTCCTCCAGCTTTCGAAACAGAAGAGAGTGCCTGAAGATGCGAGCATCATGTACCCTTCCCGGCCAGCCCACGTTGATGTCGGTGAAACGTCCCTTGTGATCCACCAGGGCTTGCAGCAGCATTGAAAAGTACCCCTTGCGGTTTATGTACTCGGTGGCTTGGTGCGCCGGTGCCAAGATAGGGATATGGGTTCCGTCTATTGCCCCACCACAGTTTGGGAATCCCATTGCAGCAAAGCCATCCACTATGTCCTGCACGTTTCCCAGAGTCACTACCCTTGATATCACCAGGTCTCTCATTGCCCTGGCAACTTGGATCACAGCAGTCCCCACAGTAGATTTGCCCACTCCAAATTGATTCCCGACTGACCGGTAGCTGTCTGGCGTTGCAAGCTTCCACAGGGCTATCGCCACTTGCTTCTCAACTGTGAGGGCTGCTCTCATCCTGGTATTCTGGCGCTTCAGGGCAGGGGAAAGCAAGTCACAAAGTTCCATGAAAGTGCCCTTACGCATGCGAAAGTTTCGCAGGCACTGGGCATCATCCCAGACCTGCAACACGATGCGGTCCCACCAGTCTGTGCTTGTTTCCCGGGCCCAGAATCGGCGTTCCATGGCATGAACCTGCCCCAGTAACACCATGATTTCCACATTGCTGGGGCCTGTGCCTTGTGAGAGGTCCATGTCAATTTCCTCATCACTATCGTCGCCGCGCTGCAATCGCCTCCTCCTCCTCCTCAGCTGGTCCTGGTTTTGCTCTGGCATGTCCAGGCTCTGCATATACTCCAGGACAATGCGCGTGGTGTTCATAGTGCTCATAATTGCCGCGGTGATCTGAGCGGGATCCATGATCCCAGTGATAGCTATGGCGTCTGGTCTGAAAAAAGGCGCGAAACTAGTATCTAAAGACCAGGGGAAGAAGGGAGGGAGGGAGGGGCGAGTGATGACATAGCGTACAGGTACAGGGAATTAAAATCAAGAAAGGTGGCTGTGCATCAGGGAGAAATACAAACAACTGTCACACAGAATGCCCCCCCCCCCCAAGATAGAACTCATAAGCCTGGGTTTAGCGGGCCGTTGATTTGACGGAGGAAGGGGGGAAGGAAATGAATACAGAACAAATCTATTTTTTACATCTTAAGACGACAGTGCAGCATGACTGATAGCCCTTGGCATTTTCTGGGTGCTTGGTAGCAATGTAACCCTACGTGTGCCAGCCACATCTCTGCCAGCACCCAGATCGCCCTCGGCCTTTTCTGGGTGCTTAGCAGACAATACTTGGCAGAAAATAGTATACTACGACTGGTAGCCATCATCGTCCAACGAGGACGGTTAAAGGCAGTAGCCAGAAGGATCGGTAAAGGCGCTCAGGCTACAATAATCTATGAGCATTTCAGGCAACCTGTAAATTTGTCCGACGAGGACGGTTACCAGTCGTAATAAATCATCTACTGCCAAAAGGAAAGGGGCTGGTGCAATGCAGCCCTACGGCTGCCAGCCCCACAGCTACCAGCATCCCGATCGCCGATGAAGGCTACCACTCATGCTGCACCGTCTACCGCCAAAAGGCAGTAAGCTGCTGCTGCTGTTTAGCAATGCAGTCCCACGTTTGCCGGCACCCGGAAGACATATGGTGACGGTGAGCTGAGCTGAGCGGGCTCCATGCTTGGCGTGGTATGTTGTCTGCACAGGTAACCCAGGTAAAAAGGCGCAAATCTATTGTCTGCCGTTGCTGTGACGGCAGGGGAGGGGCCTGACGCAATGTACCCAGAACCCCCCGCGGCACTGCTTTGCATCATTCGGGCATTGCGATCTCAACCCATAATTCCAATGGGCGCCGGAGACTCCGGGAACTGTGGGATAGGTACCCATAGTGCAATGCGCCGGAAGTCGACGCTAGCCTCGGTACTGTGGACGCGGTACGCCGACTTCATGCACTTAGAGCATTTTATGTGGGGACACACACAATCGGCTGCATAAAACCGGTTTCTATAAAACCGGCTTCTATAAATCCGACCTAATTTTGTAGTGTAGACAAGCCCTCAGCACCAGAGCAGAAGCCCCTTTTCCAGACTTCTGTCAGGGTCACACAGTGTGTGACACACACCCTGCTTCTCCAGTCTGTTCTTTCGCTTCTACTCCCCCTACCCCCCAACAGTACCCAGCAAACCACTCTGCCCAGGAGAGCAGAACTGGACAGTCTTGCGTCTGCCTGTGGTTGGGGGCTGGAGACTGCT
Source organism: Emys orbicularis (assembly GCF_028017835.1). Classification (NCBI taxonomy): domain Eukaryota; kingdom Metazoa; phylum Chordata; order Testudines; family Emydidae; genus Emys; species Emys orbicularis. The sequence continues at coordinate 111,623,703 of NC_088686.1, forward strand.
ATTTCAATCACACACATTCTGAATGAAAGGCAGCAGTTACACTCAACCTGTAACCACAAGGTTGAACCCAATACCCTAATACTTATTTTCCTCTAGGCTGTGGGTTCTCAACTTGGGGGTCATGACAAAGTCAGTGGGTCTTAACCATCCTGCAATGGAAAAGGTTGAAAACCCCTGCACTAGGTGATTGATTGGTATCCCCCCCTTTTGATGTGCAAGTTGATGCTGATCTGTGCCTGTAATGATGCAGGAAGAGATGGCTAGAGAGGTTGCTTAATGCTTGTCCTGGTTCCCACTTCCTCCATTTATGTCTGTGTATATGTCTCTCTTTCCATCTCTGTAACGCCTTCTTTAGCCCCCAAACCCTACTAAGCCAGACAGGTGCATGGCAATTCTCTAATAGCACAATACAATCTCAGGTCTTGGCTACACTTGCAGATGTACAGCACTGTGAGTTAAACCTGACTTCGTGCAGCTGAGTAGGGAAAGCGCTGCAGTCTGTCCACATTGATAGCTGCCCAGCGCACTGTCGTGGCCACATTTGCGGCAATTGCAGCGCTATTGGGAGCGGTGCATTATGGGCAGCTATCCCACAGAGCACCTTTTCCCATTCTGGTGCCGTGGGTTGTGGGAAGGGGGCGTGGGTGCAGGGGATTCTGGGTCCTGTCCCAATGCCCCGTGATGCATCTCTTCGCATCCCAGAAATCCCTTTGTTTCCGTCCACCTTTGGCGCCATCTTTCAACGGTTTCTGTGCAGCGAGATCTGTCTGCGGGAAATGGAGTCCGAACTGCTGAGGCGTATGCTGATGAGTCTCGCCAGCACGTCACGTTTGGCTGTCGAACTATTCCTTAAGATCCAAAGTGACAGTGAGAGTGAGGGTGAGGAGTCCGATGATGCTATCGAGCCGCGTAACGCGTACAACACGAAATTGCTTGTGGCATTCACGGACATGCTCAGCACCGTGGAACGCCGCTTTTGGGCTCGGGAAACAAGCACCAAGTGGTGGGATCACATAGTCATGGAAGTCTGGGATGACAAGCAGTGGCTGCAGAACTTTCGGATGAGAAAAGCCACTTTCATTGGACTGTGTGAGGAGCTTGCCCCCACCCTGCGGCGCAAGGACATGAGCTTGAGAGCTGCCCTGCCAGTGGAGAAGCGGGTGGCTATTGCAATCTGGAAGCTGGCAACTCCAGACAGCTACCGGTGGGTCGCAAACCAGTTTGGAGTGGGAAAGTCGACCGTTGGAATCGTGTTGATGCAAGTTTGCAAGGCCATTAATCGCATCCTACTCAGAAGAACCGTGACTCTGGGTAATGTGCAGGAAATAGTGGATGGCTTTGCACAAATGGGGTTCCCTAACTGTGGAGGGGCGATAGATGGGACGCACATTCCTATTCTGGCACCACCCCACCTAGGATCCGAGTACGTTAATCGGAAGGGGTATTTCTCTATGGTTCTCCAGGCGCTTGTGGATCACCGTGGGCGTTTCATTGACATTAACACATGCTGGCCCGGAAAGGTGCATGACGCACCTATCTTTCGGAACACTTGGCTGTTCAGGAAGATGCAGGCCGGGACTTTTTTCCCAGAGCGGAAGATCACGGTAGGGGAAGTTGAAATGCCCATTGTGATCCTTGGAGATCCCGCTTACCCGTTAATGCCGTGGCTCATGAAACCCTACACAGGGAGCCTTGACAGCAGCAAGGAACGGTTCAGCTACAGGCTGAGCCGGTGCTGAATGACTGTGGAGTGTGCCTTTGGCCGTTTAAAGGGCCGCTGGCGATCTCTGTATGGGAAGCTGGACTTGGCCAAAAACAGCATCCCCGCAGTTATATCCGCGTGCTGTGCCCTCCATAATATTTGTGAAGGGAAGGGTGAAAGCTTCACTCAGGCATGGACCTCCGAGGTTCAACACCTCGAGGCTGAATTTGCACAGCCAGAGAGCAGGGCTATTACAGGGGCCCAGCGCAGGGCTGCAAGGATTAGGGATGCCTTGAGGGAGCAATTTAAGGCTGAAAACCAGCAGTGATATCTGGTGCCCTGCACGGGAGTGAAGTGCAGTAGTTCCAATCTTTAGGAATCAGTGTCTGCTTAGCAGACAAGCAGACTTGCAGTGCCTGTTTATTTCCTGGGCTAAGGAGTCTTTTACTTTATGCAATAATAAAGAATGTTTTCAAAGCCAAAGAATCCATTTATTGAAAAGAAAAAAAAAAAATTTTATTGAAAAGAAACAAGGGGGTGGAGTGGGGAACGGTACAATCACAGATTCGCGTATGTCCTGTCTGGTGTGCTGTGTAGTGAGTGCTGCACTTCAGGATAGCTATACTGCATGGTGATGGGGGTTGAGTGTAGAGGGTAAGGGTCGTGCTTTTCAGGGCTGGGTGGTGAAGATACTGGTGTTGGAGGCAGCGGGTGGCGTGAAGAACACGGAAGTTGGGGAAAGTGGGTTGGAGGTGACAGTGGGGCACAACGGAAAGAGTTTTGGGACAAGGGCTGTAGGGGGGTGGCGTTTGCGGTACTGTTCCTCTTTCTGCATGGCTACCAGCTCCTGGATAGCATCTGCTTGGCGCTCCAGGATGCTTATGAGCCTATCAGTGCTTTGCTGTCGGTGCGTGGTGCTTTGCCACCGGTGCGCTGCGTTTTCCTGGCGGATCCTGCTTTCTCTCTCCCTCCAGTCCTGTGCTTTCTCATTCTCTTTAATAGATTGCCGCATCACTTCTTGCAGCATGTCGTCTTTGCAGTCTCTGAGCAGGCGATAAGAGGGACGGCTGAGGTCTCAAGGTTGATGCAGCTGTATAGGCAAAATGCAACATTTAACAGAGGCAGCATTGTTTATACCAGACAGAGTAATGATTCCCCCCGCACTTAAGGAGTAGAAAACACACAGGGTCTACACAATAGCATAATTTTCCCGTCCAAAACAGCGCACACATATCCCACGGGAGCCTCAAAATGGTGAGTAAGGGGGACTGATTGTTTCAGGGCTGCACTGTCCTCTGGGTTTCTGTGCCTTGGGGAGAGCCAACAGCTTCAGGGGGCACCTACACTGAACACTGTCCCAACATTTTCCACAGGAGTTCATCCTGGACGATATCTCGCTGCTGGGAAGCAAGGGAGGGTCTTCTACTGCAATGCGTCTTCCGCCCTGGCCCATATGCAGCTTGCCTGTGTGCAGCAATGGTCCCCTCGCGGCACAGTGGCGCGGACACGTTAGCCTGGCTGGGACAAGGACCACGGTGGCTCTCCCGATAAACCTGCGCAAGCGCATTGCACACGTTCTGGATGAGACATTCGAGGAGATTACCGAGGCCAATTACCGCGATGTGAAACCACATCAATGCACTATTCCGCATCTAGGCATGCATGCCTAACCCTCCTTTCCCAAAGAGCCTGCACCGAAAAAATTCCTTCCTGAAAAAAAAACCCGCTTACCGGGAACCTGCTCTTCTGTTTGTCCTCCACCAAGTACCGGCCGCTGCGACTGGCTACCTTCCTCCTGGCTCGAGAAGAGCTCCTGGCTGCATGGCTCCAGGGATTCCGGGGTGTCTCCATCCGGCCCACCACCATCACTCCCGTTTTCCTCCTCCTCTTCCTCCTCCCCCCCCCCCCCGGCTCTGAAGTGTCCATGGTGGTGCTAGGAGTGGAGGTGGGGTTAACCCCAAGTATCGCATCCAGCTCTTTGTAGAATCGGCAGGTCGCAGGAGGAGCACCCAAGCGGCCGTTTGCGTCGCGGGATTTGCGGTAGGCACTCCGCAGCTCCTTCACTTTAATCCTGCACTGCAGGGCGTCCCGGTCATGGCCCCTTTCCATCATGTCCTTTGATACCTTCCCGTAGGTATCGTAGTTCCTACGGCTGGAGCGCAGCTGGGACTGTACAGCTTCCTCCCCCCAAACACTGATGAGGTCCAGCAACTCGCCATTGCTCCATGCTGGGGCTCGCTTGGCGCGTGGAAGCATGGTCACCTGGAAAGATTCGCTGATAGCACTCCACACCACGCCGGGCTGAGCAAACAAGAAGGGGATTTTTAAAATTCCTGGGGAATGTAAAGAGTCGGTCACATGGTTGGTTACCTGAGGCCAGGGCAGTAGAGTTTGAACTGATGACCAGAGTGGTTAGAACAGGCATTGTGGGATACTGCGGAATAATTCTGGAGGCCATTCACAGCGCATTGGGCGGCCATACTGGTGCCGCAGCGCTGCAGCGGCAGCGCTGCACTCGCTATTCCTCTCGGAGAGGTGGAGTACATGCAGCGCTGCAACCACGGAGATACAGCGCTGCAAATGCCTTGCCAGTGTGGACGGGGAGTGAGTTACAGCGCTGGGGGCGGCTTTACAGCGCTGCAACTCGCAAGTGTAGCCAAGGCCACAGGCTCTCATGCTCTTTAGATGTTGGCTCACCTGCTCTGTTGTCTGTATCAATACTATACCCAGAGGGTACAGTCTGTAATCTGTCTTTGACAATCATGCCTAGACCTCATGGTACAGACACGCTGTAAGAGACACCCTCCCGCTATTTGTGTCTTGAGAGGAACTATTTCACAGAGAAATGAAGTGACTTGGGCCAGGTCTCCTCATTTAGCCTGTGACCCCTCCACTGGGTTACACAGCCTCATCTATCAACCCACGATCTACCTATACCACCCCACTCCATCCCATGGTACTTGTGTGCAGTGTCTGACGTTGCTGTCTGTTCTCTTTCACAGGCGCTTTCCTCTTCTGCTGGACACCCTTCTTTGTAGTACACATAACAAGAGCCCTGTGCAAATCCTGCACCATCCCCAGTCAGGTCATCAGCATTGTCACCTGGCTGGGCTACGTCAACAGTGCCCTTAACCCCATCATCTACACCATCTTCAACACAGAGTTCAGGAAATTCTTCCGCAAAGCTTTGCACGTCTTCTGCTAAGGTTGGCACCTGTTGGAGTCAGGGAGGAACTGAAGCACAGGGCACAGCAGGGAGTAAAGATGACCCAGTGTTGGTTTTTTTTGTATAGTTCATTAAAGTTTGATTTCTTGCTACGTTCCTGTGTTTTACACTTTTCCCATGCACACTGAAAGCACAACAGCCTGCCCCAATCCTGGGAGGAATTGTCCATGGAGTCTAGTACCCACGGCCTGATGCACTTGTTAATATGCGTGAATAAAAATTGGGCCTCTGGTCAGTTTGCAGTGTAAAGATCTGGAAGGTGCCAAAAGAGAGAGACTATGTAACAGCCAAAGTGGCCTATGGTCTGTTGTTCTCGCTCTTCCACTAGCCAATGCCTGATACTTCAGAGGAAGACGTGAGACTGGCACACGGTGCCTCTCCATACCCTTGGGGGAAGACAATTGAGAGGGGTCTAATGTCTTCCTACACCCCCTTTGCTTTGATGGCTACCCCAGCATCCTGGTGGATAGACATTAAAGTGCACTGGCCCCATGGCGCTCACTGTAGCATTTAGCAAGTTGACCAGGTGACCTACTGTAGAGGGAAGGAGGTGCAAGTTTAAATACTAACAGATTAGCGTCCCCTATTGGCACTGCTGCAGTGTGACTCAGTGGGGATTATGTACTGATCAGGGAAATAGTGGAAAGTGCAGGTTCATGTGTTAGAGCACAAGAGAAAATATTTTAAACCCTGATGATTGCCATATCGATTAAACCATTCTGCTAAGTACTCCTTGCTCCTCGGGAGTGTAGTTAGTGCCCCTGCTGTGCCAAGTGTGAAGCTGGCCAAGTGCAGAGCAAGGTGAATGCTACTCTCCCTTAAAAGCGACAGAGCTACTGCTCCCCTGGAGAAATCCTGGCCCCCTCTGGCTCTCTGCTACATTGGGGCCCTCCAGCCCCACTGCACTGGGACAGGCCTCCAAGGCAGATTCTTAGCCACACTGTGAAACTATCTGCTTTGTTGCAGCCAGCATCCATCCATCCAATCACAGATTCTCCTGCCAATTTCAGGGCAGACTGTCAAGAAGCAGAGCAGGGACCTCAAACTGGTTGTATGTTCTATAATTACTTGTTATGGGGTTGGTGAAATGTGTGAACTCCTAACGCACTTTAACAGTCCTACTATGGTGTCACAGACACTCCTTGCACTTTCCACTCTATTTTGCTACCCAGGCAAGCTGGCCTTAGTAATAGACACCAAAGATCACAAAATAGTCAAGTTACTCCCAGTCCCAAAGGACCAGTCACTTACCCCAGGTCAACTGAACTCAAACCAAAGACAATGCCTGTAGCCAGCCTGGTAAATAAACTAACAAAAGATTAAAAGAAAAGAAATTATAGTTATTACAAGGTTAAAGCAGGCAAACATATATACTAGGGCTATCAAGCGATTAATCACGATTAAACAATAATAGAATACCATTTATTTAAATATTTTTGGATGTTTTCTATATTTTCAAATATATTGATTTCAATTACAACACAGAACACAAAGTGTACAGTGCTCACATTTTTTATTACAAATATTTGCACTGTAAAAAACAAAAATATTTTTCAATTCACCTCATACAAATACTGTAGTGCAGTCTCTTGATCATGAAAGCCGAACTTACAAATGTAGAATTATGTACAAAAAATAACTGCATTCAAAAATAAAAGTGTAAAACTTTACAGCCTACAAATCCACTCAGTCCTACTTCTTGTTCAGCCAATCAATAAGAGAAACAAGTTTGTTTACATTTACAGGAGATAATGCTGCCCGCTTCTTATTTACATCACATGAAAGTGAGAACAGGCATTCTCATGGCACTTCTGCAGCCGGCATTACAAGGTATTTACGTGCCAGACATGCTAAACATTTGTATGCCTCTTCATGCTTCAACCACTGTTCCAGAGGACATGTTTCCATGCTGATGATGCTTTAAAAAAAAAAAAAAAGCGTCAATTAAATTTGTGACTGAACTCCTTGGAGGAGAATTGTATGTCTCGTGCTCCATGGTTTTACCCGCATTCTGACATATATTTTGTGTTACGGTAGTCTTGGATGACGACCCAGTGTATGTTGCTTAAGAACACTTTCACTGCAGATTTGACAAAACACAAAGAAGGTTCCAATATCAAATTTCTAAAGATAGCTACAGCACTCAACCCAAGGCTTAAGAATCTGAAGGGCCAAACTGTGGAGCATGTTTTCAGAAGTCTTAAAAGAGCAACACGCTGATGCAGAAATTACAGACCCGGAACCACCAAAAAAATAAATCAACCTTCTGATGGTGGCATCTGACTCAAATAATGAAAATGAACATGCGTCGGTCCGCACTGCTTTGGATTATTATCGAGCAGAACCCGTCATCAGCATGGACGCATGTCCTCTGGAATGGTGGTTGAAACATGAAGGGACATATGAATCTTTACCGCATCTGGCACATAAATAGCTTGCGACGCTAGCTACAACAATGCCATGCAAACGCTGGTTCTCACTTTCAGGTGACGTAAACAAGAAGTAGGTAGCATTATCTCTTGTAAATGTAAACAAACTTGTTTCTCTTATCGATTGGCTGAACAAGAATTAGGACTGAGTGGATTTGTAGGCGCTAAAGTTTTATATTTTGTTTTTTTGAGTGCAGTTATGTAACAAAAAAAAAAATCTACATTTGTAAGTTGCACTTTCACAATAAAGAGATTGCACTACAGTACTTGTATGAGGAGAATTGAAAAATACTATTTCTTTTGTTTGTCATTTTTACAGTTCAAATATTTGTAATATAAAGTGAGGAGTGTACACTTTGTATTCTGTGTTGTAATTGAAATCAATATATTTGAAAATGTAGAAATACATCAAAAATATTTAATAAATTTTAATTGGTATTCTATTGTTTAACAGTGCGATTAATCACGATTAATTTTTTTAGTTAATTGTGTGAGTTAACTGCGATTAATCAACAACCCTAATATATACACAAATGAGTTACAGTCTATGGTTCCAAAAGGTGACAGAGTTGCAGTAATCCATCAGCTCTGCATGTCTTTTAGGGCTGACTGTGGGGATCTCTGCTTCGGTTTTGTAGCTCCAGCTCTGTGAGAGTCCAAACAGCAAAAAGCTGACAAGAAAATTTTCCTCTCTTTATTTGTATTGCCTTCTGCAAGAATTCAAGCTGATGGGACGAGCCCTTTTGCACCTCTCTCTTCATGGGTGTGATGTCCCAAAATGACCCATTCAGTTTTGATGGGCAGGAGACAATCGCGTCTGACTGGGTTCATAGTTACAAAGCAAAAATTTAAATATGTTATAGCATGTGATAAAGACATTATAAGTGAGATTAATGCATGCAGCAACTTACAAGCATATCAAGGTCTAAACACACTAACATACTAACACATGAGTGAAACAGACTAGTTTCCAGCAATGCATTCTTCAGTGCTTAGATGAGGCCTGAAGCCTTGGCAAGAGCTGGCACCTGGTCTTCCAGCCTCACTCAAGGTTTCTGACAGGAGATAAAACATGAAAAAGAGCAACATCAGATTCAACACAGCCCACATACTGCAGTGTCAGGGAGCTGTGCCCTAGCAAACAGAGCTCCAGGTGAGGAGCCAGGACCAGGCCAGTTCTAATCCCAGTTCTGTCACTGATTTACACTGACACACCCCTTATGGGGGCCTGATTTGGCAGAGATGTTGAGCAGCCCAAGTTCTCCTTTGAACTTGATGGGAGCTTCAGGTGTTCAACACCACTGAAAACTGGATCACAATTACCTCTCGATACCTTGACTTCCCCAGCTGTGAAAGGGGGAGAATCCTTGTTACCTCACTGGAGGCAGGGGGAGTGGAGAGTGTGTGTGCATGTGTGAGTGATGATTATAAATGCTGAGCATTAGGATCTGGGCACTGAAAATGAAATAAAAGGGAGAACAAACAAAATACAAGTGCTCTGCTTCTGTGAGACGAGGGAATTGCCCTGCCCCAGAGAGAGGATTTTAGTCAGACAGTACCACAGCCATCAGACTGTTGCATATGAAGCTGTTAAATGCTTTGCGTTTCATTAGACTCCAGATGTTCATTTCCCCCTAAACTCTCACAGCTGGATTTTCCATTCTTTCTAATGAGCTCCTGAAATACTAAGCAAACTCTCTGATGAGAGGGACCCTGCTGCTTCCTGACAAATGCACAGGGGTGGTAAGTAGTGGAGGAAAGCCAATTTGCAGGCTAGCTAAAGCTCCTTTCTAATTAGCTGTCGTCTTTGCAAAGAGGGCCAGGCTCAGCGATAAACCAATGATCTCATTTTTATAACAGATTACCCTAGGGCTTACTCCCAACACAGTCAGTCCCCGAAAAGTTTCTTTTTATGCCATATACATATCAGGACTGTCACATCTGGTCTCCTCTGCCTTTGCTGGAGTGTCTTGGAGATTCATTGGGCAAATTCACACCCTAATGGAAGGGGCTAGGAGCACTGAACACTTAATGCAGACTAGTGTTAATTAGGCATTGGAGTTAAATGGACATTAAGGTTTTACGTCTCACTGAAAGCAGCAGCCCCTCTCAAAGGCTACCCCATCAAGCTGTCATGAATTTATGAGCTCCCTGAGTTTAATTCATGATGCAGAAAGCCTTGTCTAGACTCGCACTTTCACCAATGCTGGCACTGGTTCAGCTGACGTGGAGGTAGCATAAAATTCCCATTAGGGGGAAAGTTGGAGAAGACTTCCCCTATGTCATAGGGGATCGTTTTTTACTGTAAAAAGCAAGCACTTTCCCCCCCTTCATTAAACTCTTTCAGGCTTGCTTATCCATCCTAAAGCAGCACAAAAAAAGGGCACAAGCCCGTTTACTTATTTTTGCAGCTCACTTTTAGAAGTGAGCAGAACAGTGCTTAAAATGACGCAAGCGCTGAACAATCCAGAGAGGCAGACTGAAAAACCTCAGATTTGCAATGTAAAGCAGTAGCTGGAAATCAGCTCCTTTCCTTCCCTCCCATGGCTGGTGCTAATGGAAAAGTAGGTCTGGGAATACGGTCTTTGTCTTTGCTGAGTTTGAAGACACTACAGCCATCACCTTCCGTAGTGAGGTTACGGCTAAACACTAACAATTTGCCCCCTCAGCCAGGGATACACATGACCTTCCCTGGGTAAGACCCTCTTCACCCCAAAAATCCATCCCTATCCATCAAATCCTCCCTCCCTGCATATCCAGCAACTCTTCCATCCCATCCCTGGCCTAATATCCCTTCACTACCATGCTTCCCCCATCCCTGTACCTCACTGAGACGGCTCCCTCTTCCTCACCATAGCACTGGCGGTGGTTGTCCTGTGAGTGGGTCCCCTGTGGGGCAGGTCTGGGAAGTGAACAAAGAATGGAGGTGCTCTCACCTACCTATTGGGAGAGGGAAGAAGCTCTCCTTTGGCCATTGGGTGTGGGAGGAGGGAGCTCCAGGCCCTCTCCCTGTACCAGTTTGGCCTCAGTTCTCCTCCTTTCACACAGCTGGAGCAGCCAGCGTGGCCACTGGGGAGCTGGGGGGAGGGGAGGGAAGAGAGAGAGCGAGCATGGTGCACCCCCCAGTGCACATTGAGCAGCTGGAGGCCGTTGTAGCAGCTGCTGCATTTACACTGGGAGAGCTGGACGCTTCACTGAGCAGAGCCAGCTCTACCATTCTGAGTGGGCTGCGACACATTTTTCTGTTAACTCCAACACTGTCCCCCAGAGTCCGTCTGGACTCCTTCCCTTGTCCCCCACACCTCTCACTGCCACTCGCTGCTGACAGAATCCCAGGACATTCTTCCCCACTGCTCCCCCGCTCTTAGCCCTTGTGCTGGGAACAGAAAGATGTATCCACATTCCCAACACAGACTTCCCCAGGCACTGCAGGGCCCCAAAGTACTTTGACTGTGGCCTGAAGGGCCATGTCGGCTCTTATGCTGCTGTGGCTTGGTCTACACTATGACTTTAATTCGGATTTAGCAGCGTTAAATCGAATTAACCCTGCACCCGTCCACACAACGAAGCCATTTATTTCGAAATAAAGGGCTCTTAAAATCGATTTCTGTACTCCACCCCGACGAGCGGAGTAGCGCCAAAATCGATGTTGTCATTTCGAATTAGGGGTAGTGTGGCCGCAATTCGATGGTATTGGCCTCCGGGAGCTATCCCACAGTGCACCATTGTGACCGCTCTGGACAGCAATCTGAACTCGGATGCACTGGCCAGGTAGACAGGAAAAGCCCTGCGAACATTTGAATTTCATTTCCTGTTTGCCCAGCGTGGAGAGCACAGGTGACCACAGATAGCTCATCAGCACAGGTAACCATGCAGGCCGATAATCGAAAAAGAGCACCAGCATGGACCGTACGGGAGGTACTGGATCTGATCGCTATATGGGGAGAGGATTCAGTGCTAGCAGAACTTCGTTCAAAAAGACGAAATGCCAAAACTTTTGAAAAAATCTCCAAGGGCATGATGGAGAGAGGCTCAGATCAGTGCCGCGTGAAAGTCAAGGAGCTCAGACAAGCCTATCAAAAAACAAAGGAGGCAAACGGTCACTCCGGGTCAGAGCCGCGGACATGCCGCTTCTACGCCGAGCTGCATGCAGTTCTAGGGGGGGCCGCCACCACTACCCCACCTCTGACCGTGGATTCCCAGGCAGGGATAATCTCATCAGCTACACCTGAGGATTCTGTGGACGGGGAAGAGGAGGAGGAGGAGGAGGACGAGCTTGCAGAGAGCACCCAGCACTCCATTCTCCCCAACAGCCAGGATCTTTTTCTCAGCCTGACTGAAGTACCCTCCCAACCCTCCCAACCCAGTATCCAAGACCACGACCCCATGGAAGGGACCTCAGGTGAGTTTACCTTTTAAAATATAAAACTTGTTTTAAAAGCAAGGGTTTTTAATGATTACTTTGCCCTGAGGACTTGGGATGCATTCGCAGCCAGTACAGCTACTGGAAAAGTCTGTTAACGTGTCTGGGGATGGAGCGGAAATCCTCCAGGGACATCTCCATGAAGCTCTCCTGGAGGTACTCCAAAAGCCTTGCCACAAGGTTTCTGGGCAGTGCAGCCTTATTCTGTCCTCCATGGTAGGACACTTGACCGCGCCATGCTTGCAGCAAGTAATCTGGTATCATTGCATGACAAAGCCTGGCAGCGTATGGTCCCGGTGTTTGCTGGCATTCAAGCAACATCCGTTCTTTATCTTGCTGTGTAATCCTCAGGAGAGCGATATTGCTCATGGTAACCTGGTTGAAATACGGGAATTTAATTAAGGGGACAGAGGTGGCCGTTCCTACTGGGCTGTTTGCCTGTGGCTGAAAAGAAATCCTTCCCTGCAGTTAGCCAAGCGCGGGGGGGGGGGGGGGGAGGGGGAATTGGCCCAGAGCTTTTCCCGTTTGGCTAGCAGGGATCTTCCCTGATACCAGCCACGCGGTGGGGGGAGGGGTAAAGCGATCATCCCAGAGAATTCATGGCGGGGTGGGGGGTGTTAGTTTGGTTCCTGCAGGGATCTTCCCTGATACCAGCCACGCGGTGGGGGAAGGATAAAGCGATCATCCAGAGAATTGGATGGGGGGGGGGGGTTAGTTTGTTTTCTGCTGCTGAAGGTTAACAGGAAAACGGCAGCACTCAACGGGCTTTGCTTGGTATGTGGGAAAGGAGGGCGCAGAAGCCGAAAGACAATGGCTTACCATGGCTGCATGCAAGCCGAATTCTGTTGCCCGGACCTGCATCTGTGATCTCTAGCAGCAAAGCCACAGGCACTCAATATTAAGATAAAAATGCGACCTTGCACAGAAATCACATGTGCTATGTAATGTGAATAGTGTAGGTCACCATGAAAGAGTATAAGCATTGTTCTGCAAAATGTATCTTTTAAAAAAATTCTCTCCTTTTTTCCCTCCCTCCAGCAGCTGCAAATTCTTCAAGCCTCCCTCCTCCATCCCGAAGGCTATCACAGATAAGGCGTCGGAAAAAGAAGACGCGAGACAATATGTTCGCAGAAATCATGGAATCCACCCGCAGTGACAGAGCTCATCTGAATGAGTGGAAGGACACGGTTTCAAAGTATAGGAAAGAAGCCAGTGAACGTGAGGACAGGAGGGACCAACGTGAGGACATGAGGGACCAACGTGAGGACAGGAGGGACGCTCGAGATGAGAGGTGGCGGCAGGAAGATCAGAGGAGGCAGGATGCAACGCTGGGGCTGCTGCGTGAGCAAACAGACATGCTCCGGCGTCTGGTGGAGCTTCAGGAACGGCAGCAGGATGACAGAGTGCCGCTACAGCCCCTGTATAACCCCCCTCCCCCCTCACCATGTTCCATAGCCTCCTCACCCAGACGTGTAAGAACGCGGGGGGGAGGCTCCGTACACCTTCCCATTCCACCCCAGTGGACAGCCCAAGCAAAAGGCTGTCATTTTTTTTAACCTTTTTTTAGTGGCCTTTTCCTTCCCTCCTCCCAAACCCCACCCGGGTTCCCTCCCTCTTTTTATAATCTATGAATAAAGAATAAATGATTTTTAAACGATAGTGACTTTATTTGGTTTGAAAGCAAGCTGGGGGAAGGGGGAGGGTGGGTTCCTTACAGAGAATGAGTCAATAAAGGGGGCGGATTTTCATGAAGGAGAAACAAACAGATATTTCACACTGTAGCCTGGCCAGTCATGAAACTGGTTTTCAAAGCTTCTCTGATGCACAGCGCTTCCTGGTGTGCTCTTCTAATCGCCCTGGTGTCTGGCTGCGCGTAATCAGCAGCCAGGCGATTTGCCTCAGCCTCCCACCCCGCCATAAAGGTCTCCCCCTTACTTTCACAGAGATTGTGGAGCACACAGCAAGCAGAAATAACAATGGGGAGATTGGTTTGGCTGAGGTCTGAGTGAGTCAGTAATGATCGCCAGCGACCTTTTAAACGGCCAAATGCACATTCTACCACCATTCTGCACTTGCTCAGCCTGTAGTTGAACAGCTCCTGACTCCTGTCCAGGCTGCCTGTGTATGGCTTCATGAGCCATGGCATTAAGGGGTAGGTTGGGTCCCCAAGAATAACTATTGGCATTTCAACATCCCCAACGGTTATTTTCTGGTCCGGGAAGTAAGTCCCTTGCTGCAGCCCTTTAAACAGGAGTAGTGTTCCTGAAGACGCGAGCGTCATGAACCCTTCCCGGCCAGCCCACGTTGATGTTGGTGAAACGTCCCTTGTGATCCACAAGTGCTTGCAGCACCATTGAAAAGTACCCCTTGCGGTTTATGTACTGGGTACCCTGGTGCTCCGGTGCCAAGATAGGGATATGGGTTCCATCTATCGCCCCACCACAGTTAGGGAATCCCATTGCAGCAAAGCCATCCACTGTGACCTGCACATTTCCCAGAGTCACTACCTTTCGTAGCAGCACCTCAGTGATTGCTTTGGCTACTTGCATCACAGCAGCCCCCACAGTAGATTTGCCCACTCCAAATTGATTCCCGACTGACTGGTAGCTGTCTGGCGTTGCAAGCTTCCACAGGGCTATCGCCACTCGCTTCTCAACTGTGAGGGCTGCTCTCATCTTGGTATTCTGGCGTTTCAGGGCAGGGGACAGCAAGTCACAAAGTTCCATGAAAGTGCCCTTACGCATGCGAAAGTTCCGCAGCCACTGGGAATCATCCCACACCTGCAACACTATGCGGTCCCACCAGTCTGTGCTTGTTTCCCTTGCCCAGAATCGGCGTTCCATGGATAGAACCTGCCCCATTAACAACATGATCTCCAAAGCACCGGGGCCCGCGGTTTGAGAGAATTCTGTGTCCGTGTCCATGTCCATGTCCATGTCCATGTCCTCATCACGCTTGTCGCTGCGCTGCCGCCGCCTCCTCGCCTCGTTTTTCTGGTCCTGGCTCAGCATAAACTCCACGAGAACGCGCGTGTTTACAATGTTCATGACTGCTGTCTGGAGCTGAGCGGGCTCCATGCTTGCCGTGGTATGGAGTCTGCAGTGTTCACCCAGGAAAAAAGGCGCGAAATGGTTGTCTGCCGTCCGTTGCTTTCATGCAGGGAGGGAGGGAGGGAGGGGTGAGGCTGTACCCAGAACCACCTGCGACCATGTTTTTTGTCCCATCAGGCACTGGAATCTCAACCCAGAATTCCAATGGGCGGGGGAGACTGCGGGAACTATGGGATAGCTATGGGATAGCTACCCACAGTGCAACGCTCCAGAAATCGACGCTAGCCCCGGTACATGGACGCACACCGCCGAATTAATGTGCTTAGTGTGGCCGCATACATTCGACTTTATACAATCTGTTTCCCAAATTCGAATTATATAAATTCGGATTAATCCCGTAGTGTAGACATACCCTTTGGCTGCAGACTTCCACTGTACCACAAGAACACTTGCTTCCTGAGCCACAGTGGGCCAAATCCATCCCTAGTGCAACTCTAAGTTGTTCCAGGGGCAAGTCTGGCCCACTTTGTCGTGCACCGGCACTCTGATAGCAGCCTCAGAATTAATTCCCTTGCTGCCTGAAGCCGGGCAGAGGCGCTGCAGTCATTAGTGGCATGCCGGGGGGTGGTGGTAATATTTTCCTTCTGCAATCTGAGTGACACAATTGTGCCCGTCAGGTTCCCCCAACATGGCAGGTGCCTTTATGTGCAGCTAATTGTAGCGGCTGAGCTAATCCGAGTGTGCAGCCCCACAACATCCCGGCAGGAGGGACTTCATGCCGTGCCACAAGTGTTCCAGAAAATGCTTAGCATCTCCCGGGTGTTATTTCCCGCTGAATTTAGATGAGACGTTTGACTGGTGTTTCCGGCCTTTTTATCCAAGTGATTTTGCAAATAAGAAGCTCGGGGCTGTGGGAAGCCTGGCAGGGGAAAGCAGGAAACTGGGGCCGGAATGAAGGGATATGAAAGTATTTTAACAATAAAAAGACAGAGGAGACAGTGGGGTCAAGTGGTTAGAGCAGGAGAATGTGGGTGAGTCAAAACAGCAGGGGTGAAATCCTGGCCCCATTGAAGTCAATGGGAGTTTTGCCATTAACTTCAGCAGGGCCTCCATTTCACCACTGGATTCGATTTATGGCTTCACCACTAACACACGATGTTAGCTTGGACAAGTCTCAAAGTCTGTGCCTCAGTTTCCCCATCTATAAAATAGGGATAATACCTTGGTCAAGTTAAGTTGAATTCACATGTGCAGAGAGCTTAGAAGCTCTTGCAGGGAAGGGTCGACAAATGCAAGATGGGGGGAGGGATAGCTCAGTGGTTTGAGCATTGGCCTGCTAAACCCAGGGTTGTGAGTTCAGTCTTTGAGGGGGCCACTTAGGGATCTGGGGCAAAATCAGTACTTGGTCCTGCTAGTGAAGGCAGGGGGCTGGACTCAATGACCTTTCAAGGTCCCTTCCAGTTCTAGGAGATAATAATAATATATGGAGTTATCCTATTATTATTATTATTATAACTATGAACAGGGACCAAAATCTGCTCAGTTACAGCACTGTATAGCAAGAGTATAATCTTCATGGAATTCAATGGAGTTACTCCAGATTTACACCATGGTAACAAATTAGAATATCAGAGGGGTAGCCGTGTTAGTCTGAATCTGTAAAAAGCAACAGAGGGTCCTGTGGCACCTTTAAGACTAACAGACTAACCTGTTAGTCTTAAAGGTGCCACAGGACCCTCTGTTGCTAAATTAGAATATCTTACTGATATTCTGTGTTGGGGCAAAACAGTAGAACTTTTTTTTTTCCGCCTTGTTGCATATTTGTTATGCTTAAATTATAAAGGTTTTCATTTGACGTGAGTGTAAGAAGAAACCATTTTAAAGAAAAACTGATCACTATCAAGGAGTGAGCTCTGCACTCCTACAGATCTAACATTAAGAAAACTAGAAGAGAGAAATTTTCAGAAACTGACTCTTTTAAAGATCTCAAAAATTAGACAATACAATAGCTAAGCTAATGTGCAGAAAGCTATTTTTAAACTATCCAACTTGGACCAGGTGTAGGACATTTCCTATATTTTATGGCCAAGACTTTCAAAAGTGATTCATGGTTTTGGGTGCCCAATTTCAGATGCCTTAAATGAGTCTGATCCTCAGATAGTGGACACAACACATTGGCTGAAAAATCAAAATCCTTTAATGTGTCTAAAGTTGGAGACCCAAAAACGGAGTCACTCCAAATATCTAGTTACTTTTGAAAACCCTGGTGTATAAAGCACAATATACTCTAGCACTGCATTGGGCATTTTAAAATGAAAAAGAGTCAAACTCAAAATATTTGTGTAATATGTTGGTAAGGGCACAAGAGCCAAAAAACCTCACGTGCTCTATGAAGCAATTATTTCACCACCTTGGAAAGAATTCTTCACAGTTAGAAATGGATTTTCAGAAGGGGGGGCCTCCCTGAGACCCATCCATGGGTACCATTTGTGCCTGCATTTCAACTGCAGGGACAAATCAGATAGCCTAGAAGTGCCAACTACTCAGATTTATGCCTGGAAATCATTTTGTGGGCTCTCACAAACAGGGATGCTCCGGACTTCAGCTCAGCTCAAGCCTATACCCCTTAATATAGATATTGCATACACACAAAATCATCATGCTCTGCCCACTTTTCCAGTTGCTCTACATTGACATACTGTGTTTATCCTCCATCATATTACAACTGAACAGACAGTCTTATACCTCACATGAATAAGCTGGAATTTTAGTCCCCATCCGATAAAGGCCAGAGTCTCACACCAATCATGGGAAATCTGATGGGAACAGAAAACATGTAGTTCCCGCATATGCTAAATGCTCCTTTTAAACCTTATTAAAAATGAGCTATCTTTAATCTCCATCAGATAAAGGTCAAAGTCTCTCAAACACAGTTAATGGCCCTGGTGGCCTTTCCAGTCAGAAGGAAGTGGATACCAGAGAGACAACTCAAAAGACTGAAGAAATCACTAGCCTTTCATAATATACAGGCACCACTGACCAATTCACTGAAACTCAACAGCTAGAAACTCATGTAAGCTACCCTTATGATTTAGTAATACAGACTGTTCTTTGCTCAATATTTATTATAATTTTACCTGCCTTGAAATGGGAACTGTTAGTGCTTCACTATTGCTACAGTCCTTATTCATAAAACACTCCTATTACACTAAGGATTGAGTAGGAACTGAAGATGCGGCCCAATAACAGCTTTTATACAGACACACACAAAGTACTAAAGGATGCCAAAGTACTTTAGAAGACTAGACTGTATAAACCAGACATCATTTCTGCCCCTCCTGAAAACCTGCAGCCTCCCTTTCGTTTAACTTCATGTAGCAATAGCTTAGGATAGGAAGTGCAGAAAAACACCACTTCCAAATTAAGCTGCAGAAGGAATTTAGGGAAAGAATATAAATTATTAGAGCTGATCCAGATGGTCAGTTTTTGACAAATATTTTTCTAGAAAATTTGAGTTTTGGGGGGAAGAAATTGACAAAAAAAATCTTTTGTTGAAACTTGTTGGGTATTTTGATTACCTTTAGAACTGATCAAAATGTTTTGATCAGACATTTGCAGTTAAGTTTTAATTCCTGCCAAAAAACAACAAACCAAAAAACCAAACCAGCTAGTAATTTTCTGGGTGGAATGTCTGGGGAACAGCAGGACTCTTACAAGGCAGTGCCACCAGATCTTTACTTACAAATTATCTGCACCTCCAGTTTACATTTTGGCAGAAACATACATATTCGAGCACGTAAATGATGGGATTTTGTCTTCCTCTGATGAATCAGATATTGGCCACTGATAAGATATGGGACTTGTGGGCTATTCTAATATGGAAAATCCTACATTCTTATTAACTGACGGCACAATGTAGCTTTTATAAGTGCCTTGGTATGCCCTGTTGAAAGGTTATTTTGCAGTTCCTTACAGTTATATTCCTCTGTAAATCACAACAGATGGGTCTATTCCTCCAACAGTAGCAGTATGAAACTATTTCTCTCTCTCTGTGGTGGTGGATAAAGTCCCTTACAATATAATGAACCTGACCTGGGGGGGGGGGGGGGGGGGGGAGTCATGAAAATAGTTATTTCAAGTCTCAAAGCAAAGTGCATGTATAGTCTTCAATACTAACACTCAAAGGTGCTATTGTCAAACTAATCTTCCTGTTACCTAAAGCCTCTCTTCTGTGTTCTGGTGTGAGATGCTGTGGAAAGGCACAGTTGCACTTTATCTTATTTTGGCAGAATAAACAATGTCTTGATCAAGAGCTTTACTAACTTGAAGCCACAACTTTGCTTCTGGTGAACTCAGAAGTATCTTAAGAAAGTTTTGTATTTATTAAGCAGATGGGGAACCAACCCAAGAAGAATGGGAACCAAGCATAGTTTAGGTCATGAAAAGGAACAAGCCAAGCCACCCTGAATATGCTCCAAATTACCTATGAGAAGTCACAGAATATTTCCTTTTCCCCATTACATTCTGGATTGAGATCAATGACTCTCTTCACACAGACCGCCAGACAGCCATCAGATAGCGACTGATCATCATTACCACTAACCTGTGTTGGATTTCAATCATCCTCCTACGGGAAAGGGTTTCATGTTCCATCACAACTATCTTCCAAACCATCCAGTTCTTCTTCTTCTGTTATTGGCAGAAGCAATCTTACTGAGGAGGAACCATATGTGATACCAGCAGTACAGGAGCCCAACATGAGATATTACAAACCAGTTTCCACCTTGTTAAAATAAATACTGGTTTACTATTACAATAACTTTAGGGTTCAGAGATTCTAAGGCCAGAAAGGACCATTATGATAATCTAGTCTGACCTCCTGCATAACAGGTCATGGAATTTCACCGAACAGTCCTCTCACTTCTGCCCATGTGTCACTCGACTGACTGGGACTGTGCTTAAATTTTAAGCCAGGACATCAGCCCTATGATGAGTGACACTAGTTCATGTTCAATGAACGGAAACAATGGCTAAGGCACATCAGTAGAAGGTTCCAGGTCTGGATCAAAGAAAGCACCGAGGAAGAGTTTTTCACGGGTGGTGGCAAGCCTCAGCTCAGTGTATTACTCTTAAAAGGGAGTCTAGGACACTTAGCCTGGCTAGTCTATGTCACTAAAAGGGATTTAGTTGAATTAGCCACTTTTGTAGAGACTTATCTCACTCACTTTTTGTTTTAATAGCTGCAGTGAAGTCCCGATGTCAGTAAACTAATGCCAGGAAAGAAACCATTTTCTTACTTTGGCTCAGGTAGATCTGATTTTGGCAAGACAGCTGCCACAAAAAGGCAGCTGAGAAACACCAGTGTCATGAAGCTTCACCTTACTTGGCTGAGCAAAATAGGTCCACGCTGTCTAACGGTGCTCTGGCAAATACACTTGGTGTAAAAGGAATGTTACAGATATGCACTTTCATGATTTCACTGTATTTTGTTTAACAATATGACATCTTCTGTTTACACATGCAGAATTTCCAATATGTAAAACTTTGCCCTGAAGGAAAAAATGAGTCAGAAAAAGGGCTTCTAATGACAGAATATAGTTTATGATGTACGTTTTTAAAGACAATTAAATTAAACAAATGAAGGAAGATTTGTTTTTTCAAATGAGAGGTAGGGTAGCATGGGGTGAAATGGAACACTGGCACATCGTAACTTTCACTCCAACCACTGTAGATGACCCTCAAGAGAAATGGCTCTAACATTGTAATCTGCAACGGAGGGGTTTCAAAGTCTTGCAAGCTTAACTTTACAGTCCAAAATTCCTTAAAGTGAGGGTGGTCTCCTGAACAGCAACTCTAGTTATTTTTCCCAGATCACATATCTTTAGTGTCTCCTTTGCTAAGATTTTGTGTAGGCCTCCAAAATGCAAATGATGTCACAGTGCTCAAGCGTCTTCATAAGATGAGCTCACCGAAGAGAAGAGTTCAGTTTCCAGACACCCAACAATATGAGCTCCCATCCAGTTTGCTGATCCAGCCAAGCACCTTCCCCTGTTCTTTTCTGGGACCTTAGAGAAGTAGATTTTTCAGACTGCGACTTTCTCCATGACACTGTCTGTGACGTGCACCTCATCCGCTTGCACTGTGACTGTGGCTGACTGACCGCACATGTGCTGGTGATCCTTCCAATCCTGCAAAGAAGGACGCAGAGAGAATGTGAAAAAGGAGAGCGTCAGGAGACTGTGGGTATAGCTAAACAGCAAAAAATACCCCAAACCTGTGGCAGTTACTCCTAGAGCCCAGGTCAACTAACTTGGGCTTCAGAACCTGGGTTCCAGCCAGAGCCTCTACATTGCTGTTTGGCCCTGCTACGCAAGCTGACGCAGTCTCTGAGATTCGCCGCTGTGGGTCTTTTCTGCTATGTAGATGTACCCTGTATGATCTTGTGAAAGCCAACAGCAGTAGCACCAGATATGGACTTGGGATAACTTATTTTAATAGAATGTCTGTTTCCTCAAAGAATCTCTAAATATTTATCAGGTTTTATAAACCGTATTAAGGAACTGCTTCCCCTGCCATGGGTGAAATGCAGCAGCTGCTTAACAGTGCACAGAAAACAATACCAATTTAGGAGAGGACATAAGGAATATAGTATCCGACCAAAATCACAAAGGGAATTTAAATAAGCAGAAGGTCAATTCCCCCAATTGGAATTTAGTCAGGAAATAAGTCAGCTACCCCACCATTGTGAAAAACATGTCAGGAGTTTTAATGATCACAAAATGGTGAGGACCTTGGTTGTAACCCTCATCTGAAAAACAACACAACACACTTCTAGCATTGTGCTGGGGCACTGTTTCACTACGAACAGGAGAAAGTTGGCCTTGGCCAATACCCCTTTCTGGTAATATCCTTTCTTACCTGTTGGTCTCCTATTCAAATATTGATCAAATCCAACCCTGCTTAGCTCATGAGATGTGATGGGATCACAGACCAGGAGGGGAAAGAGGCAGATCATAAATGAACTAGTCTAATATTTACCAGCAAGAGAAGGCAGAGTTTGGGCTTGCAGCTACAAATAGCTGGATTAAACTACTCTACTGTATTATTTTTTCAGCATCAGCAGCATGCGAGGTGTTTTGTTTGTTTGGAGCAGGCATCTGCACTGTCTAGTAAGAAAGTGAAATTGTGACTGTTCAATATTGCCTACATTTTACACTGAACAGCTTGCGTTACATTGTGTGTGTTACATTGAGGTAATCTGGTGGGACTGCTGCCCTGAGACTCTCAGGCAAATGACATCTAGATTTTAGCAGGATATTGCAGCAAACATTCATTCATTTTTTGACTATTTTAACAATTGCATTCTAAGTGGAAAATGCAGCAGTAATTACTATTCAAATCAAAACCAGGCAAACAGGATACAAGAAGAGCATTAATTTGTTTAGAATTAAAAAAATTGATTGTCTATTCTCACTGCATTTGACTTCAACCAACTGGACTGAATTAGGACATGCTCCAAGAACATAACTTTGGCTAAACTAAATTTTTGGTTCACCTTTAAGTTCTGGCAAGAAATAGGTACAGAATGTGCCAGTAAACAGAATGTGAGGAACACACAGCACAGGAGATTTAAATTTTTTATTAAAACTGTATAATACACAGGTTAAGACAAGAGTGTCTGTACATCTGGGTATAGTGCTTAAATTATCCAAAGTTGGTTTAAAAGTCATACCAGACCACCTCACCTTTTCATATTTGTTTTTCTCTCCTGGGAAATCCTGAGTTATTTCTTGGTTTGCTTAAACCATGCCACAATCCATATATTTGTATTATCACCAGTGGCAGAGATCTCATGCTACCTATGGTATCAGTAACACCACAGACCAATGTATTCTGGCAAGTTGTTAACAAAGCAGGAAGAGCCAGGGGAGGGTATACATTACATTTTATTTCTGTGCCTCTGTGACATTTTGGGGATCACTCAGACCAGTGAGGGGTTCTATCACCACCTGCCCTGTCACCTTGAGTGCCTCAGTGTGATGCTGCTATGACTCAGAGCCCTGACACCAGCAGCCAGCCTCAAGCATACAGGTCTGATCCTGACATCCCCCAGCCTAGCTATGCCTTGCAGCCCTTCTGATCCAGAATCTCCCCAAATCCATCTACCCTATGTTGTTAACTCCTAGACACTCAAACTTCTCCCCTTCGGTTCGTCACCCCTGATGGAGTGAAACCTGCCCCTGTTAGCCAGTCATTGTGGGGACACTCCCCACAGTTTGAACAACAGAGACCTGTTTGGGGTAAAAATAAACAAAAGGTTTATTTAATAGAAAAATGCAAACTGTCACAGCCTCATGCTCCTGACAGTTCACTTGGTGAGGGGGTCAGGACCCGTTTCAGGCCTTATCTGGATTTTCATTTTAGCTTAGGAGTTCACCTTGAAGAAGGTGAGTTGCCAATCTTAGAAAACCCTCTCCAAATATTACAAACAGAGGGGTGGTAGCAGCATCAATGAACATGTAATTGACACACGGGCACAGGTTAAGTGTGCATGGGGCAGGCATGAGGGTGCAATGAAGGTTGTGTGTTACACCATGAGGGAGATTAACGTGTTGTGTGGGCGTGTTTCCTTTATCATTTGGCGCTTGGAGGAGGTTCCTAATGACAATGCGGAGTCTGTCGCAGTCAGTGGAAATGTGTCATGTGCGCATTAGGGGACAGTTAACTTATTGCCTTATTTTTTAGGGATTGCATGATGAGGGATGTCACACTTAACTACCCTTAATCTCTTTTTAAAGGACGGTTTAGTTTCTGCAATACAGATAAGTGATGCACATAAACAGAAGAACTTCACTGAAAATGGTCTCATTTTCCTCACCTCCACTGCGGCTTCTCTCTGATTGGCAGGGTCTGCTTGGTACACTGCCCCAGCATGCTCTCTGCTGGTGACGTCACAACCACCACAGCTCAGCACTGGAACATGCAGGCAGGCTGCCTATAGGGACACATATGTCCCAGTTGTAAATTTGCCTTTTAAAAAAAATATGATTGACAAACTTACAAGAGGCGACAGACCCTGGGGATGGTAAACAGAAAAAACACGAACCACCTAAAAAATGCGGGAAAAACTCCCCAACAACAAGAATGACCACACTCTTACAGGCAGCCTGTATGGGTGTAATGCTGAATGCCTGCTGAGGTTACAGTGTGAACAGCAGCCAGTGATCTGTCAGGTCTGCAATCTGTAGACTCGCATTCCAAGATAAGCTCACACATACTAATATGCTGGCCAGTCCTCTTTACCCTGCTTATTTGGGGGTATTCAGTATATGCTTGCACCTGTTTCGCCAGCTATGCTGACTGCCTTTAGACAATGGTGGTATGTGTGACTTATGAAGAATCCATTACCTTCCGCTGGCAGAAAGTTGAGCAGTAATTGACTTTATGGCATCCGGTGCACTCATTCATTGCCTCCCGACCACAGTTTACACAGGACTGCTGCAAAAAAAGGACAAAGTGGCCAGGTCAGGGATGACAAAAAGCTAGATGCTTTCAACTCAAACAGTAGTCTGGTTACACAGGCTGAAGCTCATAGCAGTGCAAAGGAAAAAGCAGCACAATGGCTCAGGGAATAGTTTTGGAAATCCACTCTCCCTTCCATCTTAGCCTAAGTCACTTCAGAAAGCAAAACAATTTTGAGCCAGCATAGCGATTTCCTAGTACTCCATCCTTCTGCCTTTCTGAAGAGCAAACAGCGACCCAAAGCTATGAATCAGACCTTGGGACATTGGGGAAACCTCGCAATACATCCCACACAGGTTCCCCCCCACCATGTTTTACTTAAGCTGACCTGATGTATCTGAACACGCAGTCAGCCAATAGAGGTAAATAGTATTTACAACTCTTCATTAAAGTGGATTCCTCTCAGAATCCACTAACAAGCTCTTTACATGTCTCTCTCTAGGCAGAAGTTTAACCCTTCAGCCGCCTTCAGATAAACTCAGGGTTTAACAAGAATGGACCAGGGATTGGAAAAGGGAACTCATCTAAATTAGCTCCAGGTAAGTTTTAAGTATGCATTGCTCTCGTGGAGCCTTCACACACAGATATACTCTAACCCCCAGCTGGGCTCCCAAATTTTCATTACAGATACGTAACAAAAACTTTTATTTTACCAGTGTGCTTAGCTCCTTTACACCAGTTTATTGCTGGCTCTGACTGTGATAGAAAGGTGTGCATGGAAGTACAAATAGCTGGCTCACACTCCACATTTAATTTTCCCTGATTTTCACAAGAGGAGGAGGGGTCCCACATACATGGAACGTGAAGCAACATCTAGGCACATGAAGACAAAATGAGGACTGACTTTCTGCCTTCCTTGCTTTACTGATTGAAAAGAACATAATTGCTAATATGATCAAAACAGCAATTTCCTAACAGGAAAGAGAGACAGAGGGAAAAAGGCTATTTTAGAAGCATAGACCCAGAACCTGGGGGTAACTGCACCATCTCTCTTCATACAGAAAGGACGAATGGATTACGTAACTGCAACACCTAGCTTCATAAATATTTTGATGTCCATTACTTTATCCCTATCTCAATAAAACTCCAATTAAAAATGAAAAGAGTTGTATATTTACGTGGGAGGATCATTTAACCCGGGCAGTCAGGGTACATTTTTTACAGCTCATTCAGTTTCCAACTCATCAAATTACTGACGTGTCATTAGCAAGTCGGAGCAGTGGTGTAATGCCATCACAGGAAGTAGTTCTTGGCTGTGAATATATTGTCACACTGTGGCAACATTAACACAAGCCATATTTAGTTTAGCTGCTTCCTCTCTCTTTCAGGCACAACTGATTTAACATCCAGGCCCCTATTAACACTCAGCTCATTCGCACGGTCTGTCTGCATCTTATCTGCATACCTAGAAATAAAGCCAGTGCAATAAAACTATATTCAGAGAGTGCTAATGTTCTGACATAAATGCACAAAAAACAAGGAGAGAGTTAAAGCTCCCACACCTCGTGTGAACTCATCCCCACTGATCCTTAGCAAAGTTAGTCACTACCTCACACAGTACTAGGAGATACTGAAAAATACACTAATACACAGAGAGCATAAATATTATGAGAGGCCTGTCGAGTCGTCCAGAGACAATGCTGTGTCCTCTTAATGAGAAGATCTAGGTTTGAAACCCAACTCAAAGCCCTACTCCCAAAGCTGCCAGGAATGTAGAGAGATGTAAAAGTGATGGTCAACTCACAGAGTGAGAGGTCAGCTTCCTATTCTTCACTAGCAGTACCTGCTATGCTAACACAGCTCGGAAGGGACTCAGTTCAGCCTGTCTGGCCAGAGGACAGTGGTGAAATGAGGCTTGTGAACATGAAAAGCCATGTGAAAGGAACACCGGATTTGCCAGATCATCTTGCTGGCCCATCTAGCCCGATATCCTTATGTCTGCTAGAGGACAAAACCAGATACTTCAGAGAGAGATTAAATAAACCTGATAGGCATGGCTATGCAAACACTCACTGCGCTCCATTGTGTCGCACACCATGCGTCCGTGTGGACCCAGCTGACCAACACTACAAGTTCCCTAGTGAGCTTTGTTGCACCACAAAGCACGCAGTAAGCGTTTGTGAGGACAAGCCCTGTATCTTTAACTGAGAAAGGACAAAGAAGCAAGTACATGCCTAAAGAACACTCTTAAAGCATGTGACATTTACAGCTGGGATTTAAAGGCTGCAACAGCAGCCTTGTTCTTACCTTGATGATGATTTCTGTTTTACCATCGACATCTTCCGTTTGTTGAAATAATTGGTTTTGATATTGCTGCAATGAAAGAGACATTGGAACCATTACTTGGTATATGCATCATGGTTGTGAGGTGTGGCAGCACAGGGAGCTATTTATATCAAATGATAAGTGTGCCTTGGCGCGGTGGTAATATAAATAATAAAGATACCATTACTTGAGCTCATTCTGCTCCACTACTGGACTGGGGGCATCTGAATGAGCCATTACCATTCCTTAAAAGGTGACACTGGGGGGTCCACTCGAGGTAAACAAAAGAGCCTGTACCAAGATGCTTTGCTTTGATCAGACATCCTGGTTAATTGCTCATGTAACTGTCAAGTAACGGCAATGTTAAAGCAATCCCACTTCTCCCCTCCACCCAAACAGGAGCTCATCCGTTAACGGGGTGTCTACACTAGGGGTGCACGACATTGTGTAGATACTCCCCACACTGATGGAAGGGGTTTTTCCGTCGATTTAGATAACTGACCTCCCCGAGCAGCGGTAGCTAGGTTAATGAAAGAACCTAGCCATGTCTACACTGGAGGTTAGGTTGGCTTAACTACAGCACTCAGGGGTGTGAACACTCCTATGCACATGTAGCTAGATCAGTCTAAATTGTAAGTGTAGACCAGGACTTAGTCTTGCATGACATGACACTTACCAGAAGAAGCAGTGCGGGTAACAATGGTATATGGCTAAAGGCATTTTATGACCACTAACTTGAGTCAAATTTCCCTCAGACCACTAAAAACCCACATCTACACTGCAATAAAAAACTGCAGAACTGAGTCTCAGAACTGACTTGGGCTGGGACTGCAGTGTAGACATTTGGCCTCGGGCTGGAGCCTGGGCTCTGATACCTCATGCAGAGGGAGGGTCTCAGAGACTGGGCTCCAGCCTGAACGTATACACTGCAATTTTTAGCCCCACAGCTGAGCCCCACAAACCTGAGTCAACTGACCCGGGCCAGCCGAGGCTGTCTCACAGGTTTTTTATTGCAGTGTAGATGTACCCAGGGAGACCAGATGGACTCTGGAGGAATGGAATAGCCCATAAATGAGAACAGGGGGAAAAAACAGACAAAATAAATGTTTCAAACCTTTTAGAACCGACAATCCTGTGCAATCCTGTCCCCCAAAATACAAAAACAAAAGTGGGGGTAAAGGCTCCACTGCGGTCCAGCTACCCTAGTAGAACTAAAGGCCAATCTAGTCAAGTCGAAGAACATGCATGCAAAATCCTATGGATTTATTATAATCTTCACACTAACCGAGTAGACACATTTGGCAAAGACAGACTGGCAAAGCTGGATTTTTTTAAATATTAGGCCAGGTCTGTAACTTGGTTTCTCTGAGAGGCAGTGTTACAGCCATCTGCTCTGCTGTCTCGTATTTGCTGGCATAGAAGAAGTAACCTGTCCCAATGAAGTTCGCACTGGGTGTGTCTCAGGGGACTTTCAGTTTTTTCCCCCCCATCAGTTTCTGACTACAACAGATGTTCTCTTCCCCGCCCCACCCTACCCCCAACCTCCCGTGGGCCCATATAAGGAAGGAGAGAAACCAGATTAGATTCAGTACTGACCCAGAGTTAAACCTCAGGGGAAGTTTAAAAAAACTCTGATATACCACTGTAAAGAAAAGTAGGTTTATCTGAGAGTAGATCCCCAACGCTTAAACAGATTAATGGCTTAATTTCAGATCATCTTTGACCTGGCATCAAGGCATTTATGTTCCTGTGAAACCACAACCTTAGAAATCCTTAAGTCACCATGACATGGAATCAAATTAAGAAACTCTTGGGAGTTGGAGAATAATAGATGGAAATATCTCACCCCTTATAGCAAGAGGCTTGGTTTAGCTCTGGCTTTATTAAATGAAGAGACTCAATCTGTCTACGTAGCATGCAAAGTACCAGGCACAGAATCTTTAATACTTCTAGTCATGCTTAGACACAAGTGAACAGAGTCATACTTGCAGCAGAATTTAATACGTACAATTTCCTGCCTTGAATTTGATGCCAAAATTTTGCCCAAGCTAAAGGCAACCTCAGTGGAACAGCAACAATAATTGCTACTTAGAGATTTTGTTTCTACTTTGGAGTCACTTTTAAGCAGAATGACTTTTCCTGGGCAAAGGGTGACCTCAAGTCTTGAGACAGACTGGAACTGACAATTTACACCAGCTGAGAATCTGGGTCTGACCTCCACATTCTAGCTAGTGTTTGCTCTTTTGCCACCTTACCAGACATTTATTTGTGCAAAAGAGGCAAAGAATCATACTGGAAAGAAAATGCATGTTCTTCCAGGAAGGTTAAAACAGGCCTTCTAGTATCAAGTGGAAGGCAAACTACCTATGATAATACCAATTAACTAACGTGAAGTGTGGGAAAATGCCACACTGCTTCTATAATTGTATTATTATTATTATTTTTTTTTTTTTTTGCACTCAATGCTCTGGTCTGTATGACAGCAATTAAGAACATAAGAACATAAGAATGGCCATACTAGGTCAGACCAAAGGTCCATCTAGCCCAGTATCCTGTCTTCTGACAGTGGCCAATGCCAGGTGCCCCAGAGGGAATAAACAGAAAAGGTAATCATCAAGTGATCCATCCCGTCGCTTATTCCCAGCTTCTGGCAAAGAGAGGCTAGGGACACCATTCCTGTCCATCCTGGCCAATAGCCATTGATGGACCTATCCTCCATGATCTTATCAAGTTCCTTTTTGAACCGTTATAGTCTTAGCCTTCACAACATCCTCTGGCAAGGAGTTCCACAGGTTGACTGTGCGTTCCTTTTGCTTGTTTTGAACCTGCTGCCTATTAATTTCATTTGGTGACCCCTAGTTCTTGTGTTATGAGAAGTGGTAAATAACACTTAATTATTTACTTTCTCCACACCAGTCAGGATTTTATAGACCTCTATCATATTCCCCCTTAGTCGTCTCTTTTCCAAGCTGAAAAGTCCCAGTCTTATTCATCTCTCTTCATATAGCAGCCGTTCCATACCCCTAATCATTTTTGTTTCCCTTTTCTGAACCTTTTCCAATTCCAGTACATCTTTTTTGAGATTAAGTGAAGCATGTTAAATTTTTAAATATTCCCCTCCAATACATGCACACACAAGCGCAGTCCCAACCAGCCACAACAAACCCCTCAGCAATGGTCTACACCAGGGGTCAGCAACCTTTCTAAAGTTGTGTGCCGGGTCTTCGTTTATTCACTCTAATTTAAGGTTTTGCGTGCCAGTAATACATTTTAACGTTTTTAGAAGGTCTCTTTCTATAAGTCTATAATATATAACTAAACTATTGTTGTATGTAAAGTAAATAAAGGTTTTTAAAATGTTTAAGAAGCTTCATTTAAAATTAAATTAAAATGCAGAGCCCCCCCAGACTGGTGGCCAGGACCCGGGCAGTTTGAGTGCCACTGAAAATCAGCTTGCGTGCCGCCTTCGGCACACGTGCCATAGGTTGCCTACCCCTGGTCTACACAGTCACACAAACAGATGCACAATGCTGATAGCCAATGAATTCTAGCTCTAGGGGGCTGCCACAGGCTGTGAGCTCCATAGCTGAGGACTTCTTCCCTGCCTAATTTTCAGTGAAGAGTTATAGGATAGCCACCAGGAAGCACACCTCTCAGGTACTCCTCCAGGCCCCACTCCTTCCTGGAATATGCAGATGAAGTTATTTTCACCTCCATTTTATTTATTTGAATCAGGAGTCCTCCAATTACAGGCCACAGATCATCAGCAGTCTGGAGAAACTGAGACACTTCAGACCCAAGCAGAGGGAAATTGGGCGTGGAACTGAACCAAGAGAAAGAATCTCTTTCTTACAGTATGGTCTCCAGAAAAATTTGGAGAACCACTGATCTGAACTGCACCTATTGTTGTCCTATGTAGCATAATCCATATACTAACTACTTTCTGCGTACAGCTAGACTCCTTAAATGCCTGACCCTTTTTCATTTAATTTCATGCCCTCCTGCCCTGAACTGTTTCAATCTTTCTGGGAAAACAATTCAGACAATCCAGCTGTTAAATTATCTAATCTTCAGCCTGATCCTTAAAAGTAGCATCCCCTCTAGCACTGTTACATTGAAAGGATGGGACTTTTTCTATTGTTTTTCTACATTAATTCACAGAGGAATGATATTTTATATGCATATTATTGTCTTAGGGTCTTGGGCTTTTTTAATGTCTTAAACAGTATTCATTTTGCACAGAATATGGGAAAGGATTTTTGGTGGGTTTACATGTTCTCTAAAACCTGCTCGAACTAAATGGCAGCTTAACAAACACTAAAAATATTAGATTTTGCAGGCATTTCAGGCTTTGTGTAAAGTTGTGACTTTCATCCATTCCTTTTGGGCTTATCCTGAAAGATACTAAGCACCTCCTGTGAAATGCTGCGCATCCTCAACCTTTAAATGCAGAGTATCCCCCACCATCACCCCCTCTTTTTAAACAAAAAGACGCAGTGAAACCAGAATTCAGTGACCAATCAAATGTAGTCTTTTAAGGATCTTTCAATAAGGGTGGCTGAGAATTTTACTTGACTAAAAAACAGGAATATCAAAATATGAAATATCAAATCATACTTCCTGGATACCAATAAATATTTTATTGTTTAAAACACAAATACTGAGATACTTTCATTTTTATACAAACACATGAAATACCAATAGTTGATAAAAAGGATTTTCTTTAACGTGCGAGATCACTTTGAGCCAAAACATAGATCTGTCTGTCACTCACAATAAGCTGACCGTATGTAAATGATGTCTGGTGTTTCCATGTGAAAACATACAGCCATACACAGAACTAAAGTATCACCTGCATGCACACCAAATGTTCACATGTACTGGGTGTGTCTTATGGGCACTGAGGTCCAAAGCATTGAAACAGATGTCAGTCTCATATCTGGGACTAGTTCTAGGAGGTCTCTGATTGCAGAGAGATAGTAGAAGTGGTCTCAGTTCAGAAAATCTTTGGGATGATGCATAAAAAAAAGTGGCTTTTAACACTGGTTTCATTATAGTTTTAAAATGCTGGAGTTATTTAAACTTTGAAACTCAGACATGATCAACACTGCATATGTGTATCAATGCTGTCATAACTATAAAGGGAAGGGTAACAGCCCCCCTGTGTACAATACTATAAAATCCCTCCTGGCCAGAGACTCCAAAATCCTTTACCTGTAAAGGGTTAAGAAGCTCAGGTAACCTGGCTGACACCTGACCCAAAGGACCAATAAGGGGACAAGATACTTTCAAATCTTGGTGGGGGGGAAGCTTTTTGTTTGTGCTCTTTGTTTTTGGTGGTTGTTCGCTCTTGGGACTGAGAGGGACCAGACATCAATCCATGCTCTCCAAATCTTTCTGAACAAATCTCTCATATTTCAAACTTGTAAGTAAACAGCCAGGCAAGGCGTGTTAGTTTTATCTTTGTTTTCTCAACTTGTAAATGTACCTTTTACTAGGGTGTTTACCTCTGTTTGCTGTAACTTTGAACCTGAGGCTAGAGGGGGGTCCTCTGGGCTCTTTAAGTTTGATTACCCTGTAAAGTTATTTTCCATCCTGATTTTACAGAGATGATTTTTACCTTTTTCTTTAATTAAAAGCCTTCTTTTTAAGAACCTGATTGATTTTTCTTTGTTTTTAGATCCAAGGGGGTTGGATCTTGATCCACCAGGAGTTGGTGGGAGAAAGGAGGGGGGATGGTTAATTTCTCCTTGTTTTTAGATCCAAGGGGGTTGGATCTTGATCCACCAGGAGTTGGTGGGAGAAAGGAGGGGGGATGGTTAATTTCTCCTTGTTTTTAGATCCAAGGGGGTTGGATCTTGATCCACCAGGAGTTGGTGGGAGAAAGGAGAGGGGATGGTTAATTTCTCCTTGTTTTTAGATCCAAGGGGGTTGGATCTTGATCCACCAGGAGTTGGTGGGAGAAAGGAGGGGGGATGGTTAATTTCTCCTTGTTTTTAGATCCAAGGGGGTTGGATCTTGATCCACCAGGAGTTGGTGGGAGAAAGGAGAGGGGATGGTTAATTTCTCCTTGTTTTTAGATCCAAGGGGGTTGGATCTTGATCCACCAGGAGTTGGTGGGAGAAAGGAGGGGGGATGGTTAATTTCTCCTTGTTTTAAGATCCAAGGGGTTTGGATCTGTATTCACCAGGGAATTGGTGAAGAGTCTCTCAAGGCTACCCAGGGAAGGGAGTTAGCCCATTGGGAGTGGTGGCAGCGGTCCAGATCTAAGCTGGTAGTTAAGCTTAGAAGTTTTCATGCAGGCCCCCACATCTGTACCCTAAAGTTCAGAGTGGGGAAGGAGCCTTGACAAATGCTCTAGACCAGTAACACCACATTACAGTGAATTTGTAATGGTTCTAATGGACTGACAACATACCCTAACCATTTGTAGCACTGATGCGGTACTACCTGCATGAAACACTCCCGTGTGCAAACTGAGACAATTCTACTGTAACAGTAACTGCTCCAAGGGGGTTGCTACAGTAAATGGTGGAATCTTATTTATCAGCTTTAAAAAACTGCTATGAGGATAATTTAAAAAATGTGTCTGATTAATACATAGGTTCTCAACGGGGGGAGGGAGGTGTCAGACTTTTTAGGGGGCACAGCCATGGGTGCCAGACAGCCATTACCCCCCCCCCCCACACACACACACTTTTAAGAACCTGAACTCAGCGGGGATGCAACAAGGGGGAGGCCAGGACCACCCCACACCCCAACCAGAGCTGGGAGGCATGGGACGGCAGAGACCCTTCCTTGCTGGCATGATGGAGGAATGGCTGAGCCAAATCTGAGTGAGTGGATTTATGGTCTGGTGTACAGGGTTGCAGCATCACTCCATTTTAAAAGGTAAGGGGTGTTCTTATAGTACCATTTGACATGCATTTTTATGAAGTAACAAGGAGTCTGGTGGCACCTTAAAGACTAACAGATTTATTTGGGCATAAGCTTTCGTGGGTAAAAACCTCACTTCCTCACACCATTAACAAATGAATTTTAGTTCTGCTGTTTACAAACAGCAGAACTAAAATTCATTTGCAAATTTAACACCATTAATCTGGGCTTGAATAGGGACTGGGAGTGGCTGGCTCATTACAGAAGCAGCTTTTCCTCTCCTGGAATTGACACCTCCTCATCTATTATTGGGAGTGGACTACATCCACCCTGATTGAATTGGGCCTGTCAACACTGGTTCTCCACTTGCGAAGTAACTCCCTGCTCTCCATGTGTCAGTATATAATGCCTGCATCTGTAACTTTCACTCTATGCATCTGAAGAAGTGAGGCTTTTACCCACGAAAGCTTATGCCCAAATAAATCTGTTAGTCTTTAAGGTGCCACCAGACTCCTTGTTGTTTTTGTAGATACAGACTAACACGGCTACCCCGATACTTTTATGAAGTAGTAATCTGACCGGAACAAACACATTAGCAACAGTAGGTGGCAGTATCCTTCTTGCTATTGTAAAGGGCAGATTTTCAAGTTAAAAAAAAAAAAATATATATATATATATAGCTAAGATGGGGTGTGATTCAAAAAATGGTTGGGAATAACCTGGATTAATACTTTGTACTTCTATAGTGCCTTCCATCCAGGGCTCTCTCAAAACTTTTCAAACACTTGTTAAGACTTCACCAAACCTCTGTGAAGTAAGTACTATTGTTATTTTATTGTTGAGGAAACTGAGGCACAGAGCAGTTAAGTGACTTATCCAAGGTCACATAAGAAATTTGTGGCAGAGCTGAAAATAGAACCTGGAATAGATTCCCAGTCCTGCACTTTACCCACCAAACCATGCTCCTTAAGCCAATTTAAATCAACTAAAAAAAAGAAAAAGGACAGTCAGAATTAGTCCCTGAATATATATGTGGGCTTAAAAATTACAATTATATCTTGAAAGAAAATATTTGAGATGTTCAGCTTACAAGTTTGGAGTTTGTGATTCTACATTTCCATGCAACAGCTGAGGGCTTCACAAACATCTAAACTGGAGCATTTTCCTGCTATGAGCATGAGATCTGTGATGCTATCATTGGTCAGAGGCAAATAAACACCTGAACACAGGATTTGGGAGATACGTGATAGAGGAATGGATTTTCGAATATTCCTTTTAAAAATGTGAACGAGTGTTGTCTACATATATATTCCATTACTGTATCTGGATGAATTTTCTTTCTAAAAGCTCTACAGTCCAGCCTTAAACCCACACACTGACTTGAACTATCTAGTGTCTAGCGATTGCCACAGGTTCCTAAGTATACCCAGTGATCTAACACTCCTGCCCAACTCAGACACAACAGACCAATTTAAGGAACGAACTGCAGCCTAAAGCCTGTTTTGCTGGCTTTGATCAATTTATATGACACAATGCTGAATATATTTTTATTTGCTACATTTAGCAAGTCCCCTTTCCCAAAAATTCTCTCTCTGCAACCTCCACCCCTTAAAAAAAGATTTTAAAAAATGCATTCCGTGACTAGACAGTATTTGGTCCTGCCATGCGGGCAGGGGACTGGACTCGATGACCTCTCGAGGTCCCTTCCAGTCCTAGAATCTATGAATCTATGAATCTATGACTCAAATGAACCATCATCAGACAGTAACATTACTACAGAATATCAGAAGGAAGGTCTATGTCAATAATCTGACTGCACACGTTTTTTCAATCAATGGTCAAGTAACAAATGAAGACCTATCCCCAGCACAAATC
Organism: Emys orbicularis; assembly: GCF_028017835.1. Taxonomy (NCBI): domain Eukaryota; kingdom Metazoa; phylum Chordata; order Testudines; family Emydidae; genus Emys; species Emys orbicularis. Next base: position 111,659,071 of record NC_088686.1, read on the forward strand.
TCTCTTTCAGTCCATGACGACTGGAAGTGGAAGTCTGTCTTTCACATGGTTATGAATTCTACAGATCTCAACACAAGAAAAGCAAATATCCCTTTACTGTACATGGCACAGCTTGATTCACTTCAGCAACACCAATTAAATTGCTGTCATTTGGAAACTGCATGGTTCATTTGCAATATTTAAGGATTAGCCAGTCTTTAATAGTGATATCTATGTGTTATACAGGACTAGCGGCTCTCAACACTGCTTCATTATTTCTCACTATCCAAAAAGACTAAATCAAAGGTAATACATGGGAAAGCTTTCCAGTTTGCTTTCTTCTCCTGCCAGTGAACGTACACTTCAACTAAACTAAGCATTACATATAAGGTGTCAAATGCCAATATAAGAGTCAGGTCGCTGGACTGAGCAACAGTTCTGCAGATGTGCAAAGAGTGAAGCTTGTATTAACAGCTGTAGCAGCAAAGCTTGTTACTGAACAACCTATTAGTGGAAGCAGGCTGATTTCCAATCTAGCAGATTTTTTCTTTAATCCTATGTGCCAAATCCATATTCCAGGAAGATCTGACTCCATAGCTCTGTTCTGGTTTAATCCCTTATTTGGGCTTGCTCTGCATTTCTTATCTAATGAAAAGATCTTTCATTTCAAAATACTTAAAACGTAGCACTGCAAAGAGATGGCACAAAACTGGTGGTGATCCTGAACAGAGGTGAGATAGCTACTACATTCAGCATTTCTGGTCATGAAAACCAATGAAAGCCCCTCCTGATTTGTCTACATTAACCCCTGGGGATTCTCTGAACGTAGCAAATGCACATTTGCTCTGCTCAATTCCAGGTACTGCTGCAGAATGGATTCTCTTTACATTTAGCTGGTTCATGCAAAAAGTAAAGTAGATATTTACAAAAAACGGTTCTTGTCCAACACTGAACTGTGGAGATCTGAAAACTCAATTAGAGTAGCAGTTACTTGTGATGGAGCAGTATCAGCAAGATCCCCAACCCACACTCATCCTAAATATCAGAAAGATTACTTCAGCTAGAAAAGGTTCTTGTATTACAGATTAGGCAACTGGCTTTCAACACTGTCAGATCCAGATAGTATTTGACCAACACAATTAAAAGTGGAAAGCCCAACTGTTTGAGAGTAATTAAAATAAATGCCGATGTTATGATCCCTGCCCATGCACCCTGAGCTCTTCCCTATAGTGAAATTCACTAGAGTAAATATAAATCAAGAAATAACTACATGAAAAATAATCCAGATTTGTTTTGCTTAAATATATTTACCAATAATGCCACATGCTTTTATTATATGTTTTAGCAGGGTTTTCATTTTTTCCAGAAGTTATTGCAGTTGGTTCCATTAGACACTAAAAATCATGAACTCAATAAAGACACTGGATTTATGGCTCACTACAACAATCCGTAATCCAGTAACCATCCTGCAGAGGTGTTAACCGCACACTTCACCTTGAATGATTTCTTGCAACATGCATTAACTCCTTACACTTAACAATCCGTTCCACATTGTATTTAGCCGTGATACTCTGAGTGCCTTCCACAGACCTCAAGAAGAGCTCTGTGTAAGCTCAAAAGCTTGTCTATTTCACTAAGAGAAGTTGGTCCAGTAAAAGATATTACCTCCCCCACCTTGTCTCTGATTTCTTCCAGAAGGCATTGGCTGAAAAAGTTAATTTAGACAAACCTGGAAGCACCGATTCCAATTATTATTGGCTGGATAAGTTTTGCAGTGAATGTACACTTCAACTAAACTAAGCATTACATATAAGGTGTCAAATGCCAATATAAGAGTCAGGTCGCTGAACTGAGCAACAGTTCTGCAGATGTGCAAAGAGTGAAGCTTGTATTAACAGCTGTAGCAGCAAAGCTTGTTACTGAACAACCTATTAGTGGAAGCAGGCTGATTTCCAATCTAGTAGATTTTTTCTTTAATCCTATGTGCCAAATCCATATTCCAGGAAAATCTGACTCCATAGCTCTGTTTTGGTTTAATCCCTTATTTGGGCTTGCTCTGCATTTCTTATCTAATGAAAAGATCTTTCATTTCAAAATACTTAAAACGTAGCACTGCAAAGAGATGGCACAAAACTGGTGGTGATCCTGAACAGAGGTGAGATAGCTACTACATTCAGCATTTCTGGTAATGCAGGCCCAAAAGTAAATTAGTATTTTTTCTGGTTAGGTAAAGGGATCTGTGCAGCCAGAAAAGTAAGAGTTTTACAATTGTTATTAAGGGTCAATACAAATGACCACACCACCTACACAATTTCTCAAAAGAATACAGTCCCACTCAGCAGCACAAGTATCAACAACATATTACAAAATAAGAATGTAAGTGCCAGAGATGGTACAGCTGGGGGTGTATGTTACTGAGAAAAAGTCACTCTCTCTCACAGGCTCACAGCAGTTGCCCTGTAAATTAGCATTCTGAACTGCTGTGCAACAGCTGGATTTGATCCCTCACTTCCTGTGCCAGCAGAGAATAGGAGCAGCATAGTGAAGTGAGTAAACGCGGCCCTGGTGGGAGGGTAGCAGTCTGTATTGCCATCAGAGATGCCTTTATATAAAGTGTGCGTAGCATCAATGGCCTTCTAATGAGAGCCCCAACCAGCCTTCTTCATCTGGGAGCCCTGAGGGAAGACAGGGCATAAACTGGAGAGGGGGAAAACAAACAAACAGACAACAAATTATAAAACAACAAAAACATCTGTGCCTGTAAACAACATATCTCCTCAAAGACCTGTGGGTCGGATTCTCCAATGCCTCATACCCTGTGTAGTCCTTACACCTGTATAACATAGGTGCTAGATCAGAAAAATAGCATTTGACACCCACTGTGAACAAGTGTAAAAGACTACACCAGGTGGAATGCAGAGGAGACTTAGCCCTCCCCCTCTCCCCCATTGTATGTGTTAATCAAGAAAGAACAATCTGTTTCCCAGTATAAACACAAGTCAGTTTTGTTAAAGTAACTAAAATCCTGCTCAGACTGTCCTGCTAGCTCTCCGCTCTAGCATCGAAGTCCTGCCAGATACGGTCTTTCACAGATTCTCTCTACACCCTTATCTAGGAGACCCACAGGGCTGGAGTCAGCAATGGCTCTGACAGTATCAGAAGTTCGTATCCATGGCAATAGATACTAGCTACACTTTGTTATCTCAACAGTAAATAAGACAATTTGCTGAATAAATGTTATGCCCAATGTAAACTCTCCCCTCCCCACCCCCCAAAAAACCCAAACCCACTTCACTCAGTAACATGCCACTGCCCCATCCCTTGCTCCTCTAGCAGGAAGTCAGCAGCTTGAGTAGCAGCTTTTAAATGTTTCCTAGCTTGCCATAAAGAAAGCAGAGTAACTGTCTAGTGAAGCAGTCGGAGCTTTTGCTATTTCTTAGTTGTGTGGTATGTAGGTCTTGCATGAAATCAGCAGCCCCTTCCCAGACACCAACTGATCCTTGATGCCAGGGCTCAGAATCTGTGACCACTGAAGCAAGAGTTTAAACTATTTCCGTAGCACCCTCAGCTTCTTAGAATCCCAGAATGCCCTCTTCCCTCACCACAAGACACGAGTAACTGAGTGACTTCAACAGAAGTTACGAGGATGCTGCAGGGGTGATGAATAGGACTCGAGGTTTCTGAGACTATGCTCATTTGTCAGTCTTTCACTCCAACCACAGGAGAAGCCGAGTAAGGTAGCACTTTGCTCACTTAGTAGTCAGAAACAAAGCTAATACAGACTTAAGCAATGTCATCTCCTCCAGCATTGTTACCTCTTTCCTCTCCACGTCGGCTTGGATTTTCGCTTGAGTAACAGCAGCCTCCCGGAAGGAGGAGCTGGCCTGTTTAGCCTGTTCAATCAGGGTCTTCAGTTGCTGGGCTGTGTTCAGTAAGGAGTTGACCATCTCCTCCAGGTATAGCCAGCTCCGTTGCTCTGTCATCTCTAGTCCATTCACTACTGAGGGGGATATGGCTTTGGTGGGGGTAGTGGGTGGCACAGCCAGGGCAGGAAGGGACGTCAACACTGAATATTAAGAAAACAAAACAAAGCACACAGGATTGAAGTGTTTCAACTCCACAAGATGCTTCTTTTCATATCTCAGTCAGAAGTTCAATCTAACCAAGACCCAGTTAAACAAATAGAATCAAGCCTTCCAACAGAGCAGTGACAGAGGTGTGTAGTGATCCCTTGTGGAGCTTTCAAACTTGAGGGCTGAAGAACATATGCTCTTGAAAAACTTAACTCAGGGTGACAGAGAGGTCTGTAAAGCCTATGACTTATTAGGGGGAGGAATTAGCTACAGTGCTACTCTAGTAAAGCCTAATGCAGTCAACTTGACAGCTGAGCTTTTTGGAACCTAGGTAGGCATGGAAGACAGATTGGGGCCCTAGGAGAAGCACATTAATTGGCTGTTTCTGCTACAATGATCAGCAACAAAATAGTTAAGGTTGACATTTGTCATCTTTGAGTTTCACAGCTAGCTACATATTAAGATATATGTGTGTGGTGGTAGTAGTTCACGCTCACAGCTATTGTTTCAGGCTGTCTGCAAAACTCAAGACAACAAACTGCATTTGTTTACATCTGATTCACATTTCGGAGGATTGCTTCACAACCATGAGGGCTAGAAACATTTTTGTTTTTTGTTGTTGTTTTAAATGATAGCTTAGATTCCAGAACATAACTCTGCAGCATAATTCTGAGAAAAATCCCTGGCCACAAAATCCACAGGACCCTGAATATATTGAAAAGCTCTTTGAGGGATGACATTCCCATTCTGGAAAGTGTCACAATTCTTCTAGAAACCTTATGGAGGAGGATAAAGGTGCAACGAGACAGGCAGACTTGTATTGTAGCCAAAATATTCGAAATTGGAGCATGCTGAAAGTTAATCACCTACATTCATATTTAAGTACCTAAGCAAGGTCTGATTTTCAGAGATGCTCAGTTAATGTTGGTAGGAGTTGGGAGTATTCAGCTCCTCTGAAAATCAGGTCTCTTATTTAATTGCCTAAAATGGAAGAAGGTGACGAATATCAGAGATCCATACTTGAGAATGCTAGTCTGTAACTATGCCCTTCATAAAATGAGTTGAGCAGGGTCACATAGGATAGTGTGTATCTGTTCAGATCGCATACACTCTTGTTCCTAGCTTCACAGGTGGAGTCAGCCAAGTGAGCCACCGTAGCAGGAACAGGACGACAACAAGAGCCCTTCTAGCTTACGGAAGACACAGAGAAATGATTATCCTCATATTCTTATCAGCACTGGATAACTGGAAGGACAGGCAGGCCCGAATTGTAGGTTATAGTTTTATTTGTTATAAGCAGATGGGGCTGTGACCTGAGAAGTGCAATCATATGTCACAGAGCCATGAATAAGCAGGAGCAAATGCAACAGCCAGGACTATCCTTATTTGCCTTATTCTCACATGAAGCAATTAGTTAGGAGAGAGTTAAGGGTGACTGTGTTGCAGAGGAGTGCAGCCAACCCCTTCTCTCATTAAAAACATTTACACACACACACACACCCCTTCTACACCTTTTAAAAATATCCCTAAATGTAAGAACATCTGGAAACGAAGTTCAGGCAGTTAGGCAATTCCCCACTGCCACATATTCCTTCTTCACTCACTGTCATCTGAACTAACCCAAAGCAAAGCAGGGACCACAAATTCTTACGCATTGTTTTTGCAAGCGTTCATAATGTCAAACTGATTCATGTAACATGTGGGAGGCTGGTTGCACTAGCATTCACTGTAGCATGGAATGTTTAATCAAAATACACCGCTACCTCGATATAACGCGAATTCGGATATAACGCGGTAAAGCAGTGCTCCGGGGGGGCGCGGCTGCGCACTCCGGCGGATCAAAGCAAGTTCAATATAACACGGTTTCATCTATAACGCGGTAAGATTTTTTGGCTCCCGAGGACAGCGTTATATCGAGGTAGAGGTGTATGAGATTAATACAGAACGATGAACATTTAACAGACTATAGCTGCACCATCCCAAAATTTATATTCTAAATCTCTCTGGGAGTCTAATTATGGCTAAGTCAGACACACATGCTACAACAAAGGTGTATTAGAAAGAACAAAACATCACTCTTCTTTGCTCCTTGCCATGACTTTTTCATATTTACCATATTGCTAAAAAGGCCTACGAAGGAATTTAGCAAAACACCACCAACTTTCAAAATACATTAGCTATCCATATATGTATTCCTATTGTGTCAGTCACAGGAAGAGTATCTAGGAGTGTCAAAAATGGCCAAATGAACTGCAGTGATAAGATGAAAACTGAATTAATCCCAGATTTACAAGATAAACAGCCGCTCCTGCTATTAATCAGGCTGTGGATGGGGGGGCATCCAGTACTGAAATAAGTTTACTTTAACTGTTAAAACAAACACTATTCCACTGGTTCACTAAAGTTAGCTCGGAATGAACCATTCAGTGACATAAGATACCTTGCAATCCACAGCATCTGTGACGTGGCTGAGTGCACCCAGGAGCCTCATTTGCATCTCTTTAGATCCAATAACTTTCAGCACTGTCACAGATTTCTGGCTTCCTCTTCAGTTGGATACACTCCTGAATGCACTGTGCTGGTGAAGTCACCTTCACCGGGGAACCTTGCTGGAGCCGCTAACTGGCCTAGAAGAGACTGATTAAGTGCCCCCTTTGTTATATTGCACAGTTTCACAAATTGTGTTCTTCAACACATTCATCTCCCAGTGAAATCTTACTCAACTTGAGGAATCCTCCTTTTAGAATGAGTATCTAAAAATCCACCAAAAAAATGTCCTTACTCAATCAGATCTGTTAGCTATCAAAGTGTGGCAACACAATCTGGTACTCTATTTCAAGAATTTTTCCCTGTCAATATATTCACAAAGTCTCTTGCTGTTATGTTTGGCTATTAAGATGAAACAACCCATGGTGGCTAGGATTCACAGAACAAACAAACAAGCAGAGGCTTCAGTTTTAGCAGGCTAGTAATCCCCAGCATAGCTTGCCATTGCCAAAGCGGACACCTATGAGTATACTAGGCACAAAAAGCAAACGTAAATACTAGGGCTGTCAATTAATCGCAGTTAACTCACGTGATTAACTCAAACTTAATTGCGATTAATCGCACTATTAAACAATAGAATACCAATTGAAACGTATTAAATATTTTTGGATGTTTTCTACATTTTCAAATATATTGATTTCAGTTACAACACAGAATACAAAGTGTACTCACTTTAATTTTTATTACAAGTATTTGCACTGTAAAAAAACCAAAAGAAATAGTATTTTTCAATTCACCTAATACAAGTACTGTAGTGCAATCTCTTTATCATGAAAGTTGAACTTACAAATGTAGAATTATGTACAAAAAAATAACTGCATTCAAAAATAAAACAATGTAAAACTTTAGAGCCTACAAGTCCACTCAATCCTTCTTCAGCCAATCACTCAGACAAACAAGTTTGGTTACAATTTGCAGGAGATAATGCTGCCCGCTTCTTGTTTGCAATGTCACCTGAAAGTGAGAACAGGCGTTTGCATGGCACTTTTGTAACTGGCATTGCAAGGTATTTACGTGCCAGATATGTTATACATTTGTATGCCCCTTCATGCTTTGGCCACCATTCCAGAGGACATGCTTCCATGCTGATGATGCTCGTTAAAAAAATGCGTTAATTACATTTGTGACTGAACTCCTTGAGGAGAATTGTATGTCTCCTGTTCTGTTTTACCTGCATTCTGCCATATATTTTATGTTATAGCAGTCTTGGATGATGACCCAGCACATGTTCGTTTTAAGAACACTTTCACAGCAGATTTGACAAAATGCAAAGAAGGTACCAATGTGAGATTTCTAAAAATAGCTACAGCACTTGACCCAAGGTTTAAGAATCTGAAGTGCCTTCCAAAATCTGAGAGGGACGAGGTGTGGAGCATGCTTTCAGAAGACTTAAAAGAGCAACACTCAGATACGGAAACTACAGAACCCGAACTACCAAAAAAGAAAATCAACCTTCTGCTGGTGGCATCTGACTCAGATGATGAAAATGAACCTGTGTCAGTCCGCACTGCTTTGGATCGTTATCAAGCAGAACCCATCATCAGCATGGAAGCACATTCTCTGGAATGGTGGTTGAAGCATGAAGGGACATAAGAATCTTTAGCGCATCTAGCACGTAAATATCTTGAGGCGCCGGCTACCAACAGTGCCATGTGAACGCCTGTTCTCACTTTCAGGTGACATTATAAACAAGAAGTGGGCAGCATTATCTCCTGCAAATTGTAACCAAACTTGTTTGTCTGAGCGATTGGCTAAAGTAGGACTGAGTGGACTTGCAGGCTCTAAAATTTTACATTGTTTTATTTTTGAATGCTTTTTTTGTGTACATAATTCTACATTTGTAAGTTCTACTTTCATGATAAAGAGATTGCACTACAGTACTTGTATTAGGTGAATTGAAAAATACTATTTCTTTGGTTTTTTTACAGTGCAAATACTTGTAATAAAAAATAAAGTGAGTACACTTTGTATTCTGTGTTGTAACTGAAATCAATATATTTGAAAATGTAGAAAACATCCAAAAATATTTAATACGTTTCAATTGGTATTCTATTGCTTAACAGTGTGATTAATCGTGATTATTTTTTTTAATCGCTTGACAGCCCTAGTAAATACCATCATTGTTAAAAAACATACAATGGCAAATTTATACACTAGTGACAGAAGCATTTCTACAAATACCATTGGTCGCAGAGCAATGTCCAACACAGCTGGAAATAATAGTGTTAAGGACATAATAACGGTGTTTTCAATTCCCACCACTGTCTGATGATAGCCTTTGAGAAGGGTCAGAATAAAATTTCTCTCCCTACCGAGTTTGTCTCTCCATTTGGCATAGGCAGATCCTCATCTACCTCCTGCATGATGAATACACCTGAATGTAACAGTGCTTTCAGTAACAACTTCAGGCTAAGTCTTCATCTAGTGCTGCAGCATTGTGAAGGTTAGCTCATCTCTGAAGAGAGTGTTTGTCAGAGTAAATGCTGCTGCAGGGTACAAAATATTGTTTTCATTAAAATGGTGGCTACCAGCTCTAGAGTTATGATAGAAAGCTTACTACGGGGGAAGTTCTTGAAAATAAAGCAACACACCAGGACTGAAATCTTCAAAGCATCTAAAGGATCTGGATGTACAATTCCCTGTAACTTTAATGGGAACTGGACTTTGAAAAACTCGGCGTAGGTATTTGGAATCATAGGGATATTGTCATTAGATACTAACAGTTCTCTTCAGGTTGTCAGGCTGAAGAGGTGAAAGCAAAGGTGAAAGCAAAGCCAGGGAAAACAGTCTTTGTCCTCTTTTGCTTCAGACTGGGAAAACAGAACTTAGCACAGTGGAACCTAGCTATAAGAAACTCAAATACATGAAACACCATTTATAGGTCCCAATTCAGGAAAGCATTCCTGTCCATTTTACGCATGGGCTTATGCCCTAAGCCAGGGGTTCTCAAACAGGGGGTCGCGAGGTTATTACATGGGGGGTCGCGAGCTGTCAGCCTCCACCCCAAACCCCGCTTTGCTTCCAGCATTTATAATGGTGTTAAATTTATAAAAAAGTATTTTTAATTTATTAGGGGGGTTGCACTCAGAGGCTTGCTGTGTGAAAGGGGTCACCAGCACAAAAGTTTGAGAACCACTGCCCCAAACACATACTTCAAAGTAAACACAAGCTTAAATGCTGTCCTGAATAGGGATGGGTTTATGTGCTTTCCTGAACTGGGGCTGTACTGAAGTAAACTGAAAGTCCTCAATTGCTTCAGTAAACTGCAGCAATGTGTGAAATGCAGTTTTGATTGTAGTGAACCTCGGCTTAGTGAAGTTCTTGTCAAGAAGTGATTTCACTGCATCGAATACTGAATATTCAGTAAGTCAGGGATTGAAATAAATGTAATAACATGTTAGCAATTTTCAGGTCATAATTTATCACTTGATATACAAACAGCAAGAGCAAGACAAATCTTGTCATGAATTTAGACGAGATTAGTACTTCCCGAAAACCAGAAGTAGCCAACTGTATGATACGGTATGTTGGACAGGTGACCTTTACTGACAGGTAGCACTGTGAGTGTAGGAACATGAAGCAGATAACTGACATTTTGCCCTAAAGCGCTTATTAAGACAGTAAATTAAACAGATGTTTGCACACTATAATCACAGTACTATTTGTATTTAGAGATAGAAAGGAGACCTGCCCTCTTTCATAAGAGATTGTTTGCCAACAACTTCTTCCAATGCTGGATTTTCTACACAATAAGGACTTACAGTTTGACATTTGATAACACTATCTAATAGGAAGTATTTGTGCTCTCTCAGTGTTAGCATAAGACTCGGTAAATGCCAGTCAGTCAATGTTTACAAACTTCATTCACTTCCTTTGTGAAAAGACCAATATTTAATCAATAGACTCAAGCCCTGAAAGAGAAGCAAAGATTTAAATTTTATTTTTGACAGAGCAGAAATTTATCGCATTGCTCCACCCGGTAGTGCAAAGTGAAGCTATAAAATGTCATATGCTACTTCGGGATTAAAGAGAATCAAAATCTGTCTGGAAAGATGTATTAAAAAGTTATCCCAATGCACACAAGTTAGCCATGTAACTGAATCATTTCGCAGTTAACAAAAATTCTCACATGCTTACAAACCGATCAGCAGAGGCCTAGCCTCACTTTAAAAATATTGTTATTGTAATATCTTGTATTACAGGCCACAACTCCAAAACAAGTGAATACAGGCATTGCAGACATGCTTCCTGTCCTGAAATATCTGTGCCATCACACTGTGCCAAAGCCAAACTTCTGTCAAAACAGAAAGCAAATATTGAAGAATATGAGTGGCCTAGTAATTATGTTATCAAATCTTTGCTTTGTAACGTGGACTTCAATTTATCTGATAAAAGCACTAAAAAATAGAAAGGCCTGATGAGGGTTAAAAAGGGAAGAGGAAATTAATTTTTCCTTCTGGCTTACAAGCTGCCCAGCTCATTTCTGTATTTACATATCCATTTCTTGGAACATAAGAGAATTAATAAAAGGGCTTAAAAACTGTTCACCTTCAGCTCCCGACTGTCAATAACCTCAGCATTTCATTAGATGCCACATGAATACACATTCATTCGACTCCTTCCTGAATGGCTTCATAGAATCAGAAATTAGAGAAGCAAAAGGCCCATTAGGACATCTAATGCAGCAACCAGCCAGAGCAGAGTACTTGCCTACTCTATGCTTGTTGTCCAACTTCATTTTAAAGCAGTGGCCCCCAAACTTTTCAGGGTAGTGCCCCCCTTACTCCTGTCTGCACTCCATGACTGCCAGGGGCGTGGGGAGGAACTGGACATGGACAGGGGTAAGGGGGCTGGAGCTGGGGCTGGGAACGGAGACTTGGACAGGGGCTGAGGCGGCCAGGCTGTGGTGGAGGCTAGCAGCTGCGGCCAAGGCCGGGGGCTGAGCAGGGTTGGTGGCTCTCCCTCCCCGTCCCCCATGGGGGCTGGCCCAGGCCCTGCTGTGCTGTGTCCCCCCAAACGGTCCTCTGTGACCCCCTGGGGGGGGGGAAAGATGTCCCACAATTTGGGGACCGCTGTTTTAAAGGGACACCATGAACTTAGAACAACCCAACACTTCTGTCTGTTACAAGTGACATGTAAAATTAAGTGGAAGAGATCAGTATTAGAGACCACTCCTTATACCTGAATGTAAAAGTTAACTTAATGTTGTATTAATGTTGCAGCAAATAATTATATAAAGCGTTCAGAAACCCACTGAGCATGCTTAGATGTGATTTCTCAATTGCTTATTAATTTTGGTTTTAAATTGCACCCATCCAAACCTACCATAGGCTATAGACTAGTTAGAAGGAGGATGAAGGGCATAGTTGTGGGAGTCAGGCATTCTGGGTTCTTAGTCCTGGTTCTGCCACTAATTTGTCATGTGACTGGACAAGTCATTTAAACACAGTTTTCCACATCTATAGAATTATAACACTTTCCGAGCTCATAGGGTATTGTAAGCAGGGCCGGCTCTGGCTTTTTTGCCGCCCCAGGTGGGGGGGGAGGGCGGCCGGAGCCCCGGGGGGAGGGCGCCGGGGGGGAGGGCGGCCAGAGCGCCGGGGGCAGGGCGGCGAGCCCCGGCCGGGGCTCGGCTCTCCCCCCGGCGGCCAGAGCGCAGGGGGCAGGGCGGCGAGAGGGCGGGCTCGCCGCTCTCCCCCCAGTGGCCGGGGGGAGGGCGCCGCGGGGGAGGGCGGCCAGAGCGCCGGGGGGAGGGCGGCGAGCCCGGCCGTGGCCCCGCTCTCCCCGGCGGCCGGAGCGCCGCGCCGCCCCCCTCCAGGTGCCTCCCCAAGCACAAGCTTGGTGGGCTGGTGCCTGGAGCCGGCCCTGATTGTAAGGGTTATTTGTTTGTAAAATGCTTTAAGGTACTCAGAGGAAAGGCACAATAGAAAAGTGCAAAGTGCTATTACACGTTTCCCAGTTACAGGAAAAATGGCTGAAGTTTGAGACGGGGGCCAGACTTTTAAACAATAAATTTAAATTCACCTTTCAATGAAAGATATCAACCACTTATTCCAATGGAAATTTGCATTCCAGTGATCAATATACTCCTTACCAATTCTTATGCAGAATGGCTCTATGGAACCCTATGGGCCCGTTCCTGCTCCCACTGAAGCCTGGTCTCAGCTGGGGCCTCTAGATGCTACTGCAATATATATAAATAGCGGCAGCATATCTCCCCTTAATTTCAATAGGCACAAGCTCTATGAGCATAAAGCGTTTTGCCAACATTTAGTGACTAAGCTCTTTCTTGAAATCCCACCATGTACACAGCTTTTCCACAATACCTATCAATGATAAGCCACACTAAAATTAATATATTAGAAAAACTTCCACTGAAGTGTAGGACACACAGCATCTGTAAGATGCCACCTTACTTGTCAGTACAATCAGGATCTACATATTCAATTATTTTCAAACCAAGATCTGTCCCAGCAACGAGAACAGGAATCCAAGAGTCATAAACATTGTGAAGGAGGGATATGTTTAGATCACATAAAAAATTTTGCCATTCTTTCAGACAGATACTTTTAAGCAGTACAGATGGAAAGTTGTTTTGCTAATACAGTGTAATTCTGTTTAAACAAAGACTGGTTAAGTTTCTTGATAGATAACCAAAGTATGGATTCTTGTGCTATCTACTTTACCAGAACTCTTCTGTACTGATTATTGGAACTGGTAAGACAAAACATTGCAGTTCATAAGATTTGTGCTAATTTTTGGAACTAATAAGTAGAAAATAAATCTTTTTTTCTGTACAAAATACTATAATCACATTGACTTCAGATGACAAATACACCTCTACCTCGATATAACGCTGTCCTCGGGAGCCAAAAAAAATCTTACTGTGTTATAGGTGAAACCGCGTTATATCGAACTTTTTTGATCCACCGGAGTGCGCAGCCCCCCAGAGCACTGCTTTACCATGTTATATCCGAATTTGTGTTATATCGGGTCACGTTATATTGGGGTAGAGGTGTATATAAATGGCACAAGTCAGTCATATTCAGATCTTATCCTACATCCACTAAAAAAATCATTGCTATGCTGGCATCGGGTCATTAGTGCTGTATGGAAGGACCCTAGTACCTATGCATTATATTGCACTGAGTGCACTAGAGAATACACATTTTGGGGAAATAAAAGGTTATCAGCCAAGAATTTAGACTTTATACCTAGAAAACGTATGCTGCTCCCAATCTGCATAGTTGCAATGTTTTGGAAATAGCTCTTCCTCTTTCAAATCCAGTAAACACCTTCCCCAGTCTTCAGATATATCACAAAACCTGTCAGTTGCCATTCCTGAGGGACTGGTTAAAAGGCACTAAGTGCATCACAGTTACCAATCTGTGTAACTCCCAGTTTGCTTTTGACAGGTTGAGCTTTTCTTGACAGGTTGACTATGTGTCAAGTTTTACTGAATCAAATTGCTGTTTTACAACTGCTGTTTTGGTGCAGAAGATAGCTTGTGAGGCAAACAAGGAGATACTCCCCATTCCTTTAGAAGGAATCCTTCATACAAGCACCGCTCTCCTTCCATGTGGAAGGAGAGGGTCAGCTACCTCTGCTATACTGTCTCTAACATGTCTCACCTACAACTCCAGAGTCTGTAAAGCCCTCGCTGTGCATTCTGTGATTGATGCTGGGAAAGGGGATGGAGACACGCTGACCAGAGGAATAGGAGCGGACAGCAGATGCACTTTGTCCACTGCCCAGACTTGGAGAAATCAAGTGAAAATAATACATCCCTGAGTCTGTATGAACTTTTTGATGTGGTTACTGCAGCTAAAGGAAACCCTAGCAGCATGACTCCCACAATTCCAGGGAGCCGGGAGGGGGATCTTAAAAGGGGTCATACTCAGTGCAGAGGGAATGATCTGGGCCAGTGTTTTTCTTCTTAGAAGTCAGAAGGCACAGCATAGTTTCACTGAGCAATAAGCATGAACTACTCTACATTTAGGCGGCACAAGGCCTATTCTTAAGCAATAATACTGTTATTTTCCTTTCTCCCAATGGAAAGCAATCCCAGTCCAGTGAACATCAATGAAATTGAAAGCAGTGTCCCAATCTATCACTTTCAAAAACACCTATTTATCAGTTATGTAGGATTTTTTGGGGTGCCTCTTTCAACAAAGAAGACATTAAAGTGTGCAATATTGTTATAGCCCTGTCAGTACCAGGATATTAGAGAGATAAGGTGAGTGAGGCACAAGCTTTCAAGTTTACACAGAGCTCTTCTTTAGGTATTTATGTAAGTTCGAAAGCTTCTCTCTCTCACCAATAGAAGTTGGTCCAATAAAAGATATTACCTCCCCCATGTTGTCTGTCTCGGACATTAAAGGTTAGATTTTCAGAAGAGGCAGAGCAGGGGCATGCACCTGTTATGCCTGCAAAACTCAAGTTTAGGTGTGTGCTTTTTTTGAGGGAAAAATCTACTGTGCTCTCTTTTTAAAGTTTGATTCTAATGTTCTGTCCACACTACAACTTTCAAGCCCAGTTAAGGAAACCAGCACAGTTTAAAAGAGAGCTGCACAATAAGTTTTTACAAAACTATTTTTGAACTCTGACCGGGGAGACAGTCTAACACAACGCAGTTGTCATGTGGAAAGAGCTTTGTAGCATTTGCTGCAGAACTCCACCAGTTCTCCCCAAAACTTCCACAATACACAGTAAGATACCAACAAAGGTTACATCTCTTTCCAAACCAGGAAGTACGTACACACAACTTTGGCAAGACTGCACATTCCATGTAATGCAGTTATGTAAACTTTCTGAGATAAAATGTATTAATCCTACAGAAAAAAATATACAGCAAAATAGACAACAAAAAAGCAAACCACCTTATCCTCAACTTTGTTAAGTCACTAAATGCCTGATTTACATCTGGCACCTTTATTCTCATCTTCTCAACAGAACATGATTTGCCTTCTGCAGCTTTGTCCTCAGCAGAACAGATCCCTGATCTGCAGTGAAACCTGCTAAACCACAAATATCATTCTGGGATGATACATCTCATAGTCTCCAGGGATGGAGAATTGATTTGGGAGCATGGAATCATAAGATTATACCTGGGGGGAAAAAGAAAAATCTCCCAGGAAGGTGACCGAAAACCTGCTGATCCACAGAAAGGAATGGGAATAGCTGCATGTGGATTTGTATTTGGAGAGTGGGAAAGGGTACCTCAAATACAGGACTTTATTAGTCAAAATCAGCAAAGCTCCTGGCTGACAACATCAAAACACAGCTCTGTGAAAAGGTGCTAAAGGAAACCTCTATCAGATTTAGGAAGTGGGATTTTAATGTAACCCTGTGTGATACAAACAAACAAAAAAAAGGTTCTTAAGGTTTCAAGGAAGAAGTGGAAAACCTTCTACAAAGAACAGATTCCTGCCCTCTCCCATTCTTAACCTTAGTCAAGCTAAGGAACATAGGAGTAAATTTACTTCTTTGTAAGATCATTAGCTAAGGAAGAAGTTGAGGTTATGGGGTAAGCCCAGGTACTGCAAACTGTGGCTTATTTTAGAGATATAAAACTTACCTATTTTGGGATGGGAAGTTGGCAGTGCAGCTTCTGGAAAAGGTGAAATCTGACAATTGTCCTGATAACTTGGATAGTGAGGTTCTGGATGACTGACACGGCAAGGTTGCTGGACAGTAGTATCTTGAACTATTGGAAGAAGGAACGGTATTATAAACCCATAAAGCACTTGTTATACATTGCTTTGACATTTTTTGTATTTAGATTGACGTGAGTTTCCAAAATCTGTGGTAACTATAAGCATTATGAATGCTTCTGGAAACAATGGTGTGATTTTCATGGGGCGCCAGGTTTGTAAAATTTTTGGTGGTACCCAGAACAGATCCAAGCAGAGCCATCCTGTCCATAAGAGGGACCAGGGCAACCACCCCGGGCCCTGCGCTTTGCGGGGCCCCACGCTTTGGGGATATGCGGGGTCCAGGGCAGCCTGGAGGGTTAGCGGGGGGCCTGGCACTGGCAGCAGCAAGCG
Organism: Emys orbicularis; assembly: GCF_028017835.1. Taxonomy (NCBI): domain Eukaryota; kingdom Metazoa; phylum Chordata; order Testudines; family Emydidae; genus Emys; species Emys orbicularis. The sequence goes on from NC_088686.1 coordinate 111,675,716, forward strand.
ACCCAGCCCCAACCCGCCCTGCTGGCTCCTGGTGTCACTTGGGGGAGGGGGCCGAAGCCAGAAAAAGGTGGGGCGAGGGCTTGGGGGAAGGGGTGGAATGGTGGCAGGGAGGGGGCGGAGCAGGAGCAGGGTGGGCTAGGTCGCTTGCTGCTGCTGGCGCCAGGACCCCCGCTAACCCCTCAGGCTGCCCTGGACCCCGTGTCCCCCTGAAGCGCGGGGCTCCCCAAAGCGCAGGGCCCAGGGCGGTTGCCCCGGTCCGTCCTATGGACGGGGTGGTTCTGAAAATTTAAGCCCAAAGATTGGTGGAGTCAGGCCCACATTCCTGAATATTGGTGGAGCATGGGCCCCACAGGCCCACATAACTCGCTACCTATGGTAATTTGACATTGCTGCCAGACAAAGAGTCCATCCACTGTTACTCCATGTGAGTCTCCTCTTTCACTTTTTAAGGTTTCTACAAAGACTATTACCCCTCCCCTCCAAACTTACTTCTATATTGTCAAGATCATCCAAAGATTCCAAAATGCTTGATAAAGGTTTTATGATTCTCAAAGATGGCACAGTACAGATGTTCAGGACTTGCCCAAGGTCACACAGTAATTCTAAGGCGGGGCTGACACTAGAACCCAGGTCTCCTGGCTGCCCGTTCTGTGTTCTAAACACTATGCCATAAACAACTACTGGTAAGCGAGCATGGAGCTGAACAGCAATGTGCTGAAATCTCACACCACACCTTAAATAGGTTTGCAATATACTACAGCAGTGGTTCTCATCCTATTTACCACTGTGAGCCGCATATGCAGCTTTCTATGTGTTATGTGGCCCACATCCAAACAAAATATATACTACCCGTATGGCCCTGATGTCACATGGGCCGTAGCTGTGTGCTGATTGGGCCGCAAACAGCCGGCGGGCTGAGAACCACTGTACTAGAGTGATTCGGAATACCCTATTCTCCTCATTCCCTTCTCTTTTCATGTTGTGCACCTCAATGTTGCATAGAAGGCAAAAGCCTGTATTAAACTATAGGAGAGAGAGCTAATAAAGCCCAAATACATAATCTAGCTCAAAACTCACATCTCTCCTGGCAGATTGCATTATCTTATGTTCTACTCCCTCTATGCACAGTGTTTCCTCTCCAACTATCTGAAAGCCACTGCACTGCATTACAGTTCATTAGCCTACCTCTCCCTGGAAAAAATATTTGGTGGGGCTTCATATGAAGGCTGTTATATGAAAAGAACTGTTGTACAGTACACTGTACATAAATCAAGTTAGTCTAGTAGCTAATAATCACTTATGAATAAATAACTCTTATTACAGCAACAATATGCAGCCATATTTTTCATTTTCAATATGCTTTAAATAATACACTTAAATAATACACTCTCATATAGCACTTGTCATCATTAGACCTCACAGCACTCTACAAAAGGAGGCTAGTATCAGTAGCCCCATTTTACAGATGGGGAAACTGAGGCACAGAGCAGTTAAATGACTTGCCCAAGGTCACATAGCAGGCCAGCAGGAGTGACACAGGTCTTGTGTGTCCCATTCCAGTGCCCTCTCCACCATACCACACTGCCCCTCAAACAGTATCTCACCATGTTCTATCACCATACCGCTATATCTTAAAGTAAACGTCCCATACCAGTTTTGCACCCACCAAAACTTGGCCATGCAAAATTGTTTGCACAAAAAGTGGACACACAAGACTTCAACAGATATTCAGAGGGTGGGTTGAGGCCCTTTCAGAAATTTTGCCCATAGTATGGTAACTACATTTCAGTGTCACTATTCTACACATTGCAAGGTTAATACAAACAAAACTTTAGTTCCACTGAACTTGCCTTCAGACTGTATTCCTTTTGTATGTAATTTGCAGGCTGGTAGTGTGCATAGGTTAGAGCAGTGGTTCTCAACCAGGGGTACATGTACCTCTTGGGGCATGCAGAGGTCTTCCAGGGGGTACATCAACTCATCTAGATATTTGCCTAGTTTTACAACAGGCTACAGAAAAAGCACTAGCGAAGTCAGTACAAACTAAAATTTCATAAAGCCAGTGACTTGTTTATAATGCTCTACATACTATACACTGAAACGCAAGTACAATATTTATATTCCAATTGATTTATTTTAGAATTCTATGGTAAAATGAGGAAGTCAGCAGTTTTTCAGTAAAATGCTGACACTTTTGTATTTTTATGTCTGATTTTGTAAGCAAGAACTTTTTAAGTGAGGTGAAACTTGAGGGTATGCAAGACAAATCAGATTCCTGACAGGGGTACAGTAGTTTGGAACGGTTGAGAACCACTGGGTTAGAGGCACAGAGTTTAAGGCCAGAAGGGACCACCAGATCATCTAGCCTGACCTGTATATCACAGGCCACCTACATCGTACAGCACCCGCACACTAAACCCAACAACTGAAATGAGACTAAAACTACTGTATTACAGGATACTAGACTATTACGTGACACATGCGGAGTATAGGAGGGACCAAGTTGTACCAGTGCCCAAGGCCCCTGAAATTGCAGGGAAATGATTGAGATATACCAGAGAATGCTGCAAGCGACCCATACCCCATGCTGCAGAAGAAGGCAAAAAACGCCTTAGGTTTTACAATAAACACATAGAAAGAAGACTTTAAAAAAAAATTACAGGATACACAACTTGGACTTTATTTAATCCAAACTCTAAAGCAAGAGACGCTTTTGTTGGGTATGTTTTTAACATTGGTATTTGTTCCTTCTTCAGAACTATTTGAATTGCCAGATGAGCTATTAATTCATTACACTGTTTTACCTTCCACTGTGCGGGCCTTCAAGTAATACTTAAATTATCATTGAAAGAGTAGGGGGAAAATATTTCTATTTTTTCAGTTTACTTTGGAGATCTGACAGCATTTTTCATTCAGTCAGTTTCATTGCACAGACAGTTTTCCCTTTTGGGGGGTTGTTTTTTCAGAGTAAAAGGGGAAGAGGAAAACAAAAGTGGAAGATGTGTCTGTAAAAAACACAAAAATTACCAAGGAGGACGCAGTATTTTTAACTTATTTTATGAAATTGACAAGATTTCAAACTGAGGAAAAGAGAATGAATGATCTATACCCTTTGGTTAAGCCCTTGAAGAAAAATCTCACAGCTGCTTTCAAAGCCCTTCCTCTTTTGGCAACGGGAGTTCAGAACCCCCCACACGTCACTACTGCAAACTGCATGTGTGTTTTGAGGACTTACCAGTGGCACCAGCGAATACATCACCCTGGGATGGACTTTCTGAGATGATAGCTGTGGCCTCCACAGTTGATGAACGGTCGAAGGTCAGAGCACCAGAAGTAGTGATCTGTCCTGAAGGAGTCACGGTGACTGGAAATAGCAGAAGCACTTTCATAATTAGTGCTCAACTCTGAAGCCTTGGTTGTTTAGCTGTTGATCTCCCTGTTCTGAATCATCCTAAGTCACAGAATTCACAGATCAGTAATTGACCTGTGTTATCAATATTTGGATAACACCTCCATCGCACAGAATGGTAAATGGAAACAAAAATCTCATTTTGGCTTCTGAATTCATTGTGCACACATCAGCTTCCCAGAGTTATGGCTCATTTTAATCTCTGAAGTGTGGTGCCCAGATCAGTCCTGCGCAGTTTTATTCCTACTGCATTACAATCATTTCAAATCACTACACAACTGATGCCGCAACACAGAAGCCAACTGAAAATAAAGCAACAGGGCTAGGAAATCCAACAAGGCAGATCTCGAATTCATGGAAACTTTAGTGAGAGCAGCTATTACTGGTCTGAGAAACTAGACTCGCCTCAATATACTTCCACTATACTTTGGTTCTTTGGACTAATATTACCATATTTCCCTTAAAAGGTGACCAACACCACTCTGAAACAACGAACAATATGCAACGCTAAAGCCACAAAATCCTTCCATACCAAAATTCCAAAGACAGTGGACTAAGGTGTTTAGAAAGATCTTAAAACAAACCTATCTTTTTAAACTCCCCTAATCAAGCCCAAGGAAAGGAACCACACCTGCCGTCTTGGACTCACTCCTGTGCCAATTATATGTTCAGATAGATGTTTTCACAAAAACACACACACAAGTTTGAGAAATGGCTGCAGATACTCATTCTTGCAAGGACCGGTTACAAGATGGTGGCTACTACTAGTAACATTCAAATAGGTTCATCTTTATTTCAGAAGCTCATTTGAGCATGTTAGAGAGCCAGAGAACCTGTGTTCAATTGTGTTTTTAAAACAAAACTGATCAACAATAACCAATTTCTGAACTCCCTGAGCACAAGGCTTTGATCATGAGGCTGAAGTCTGCAGGATTCTGCAAGAGATCGAGTCATCCCAAATTCTGGACCTCTTCCCTTAAAATTGAACTGCTTTACATTTCATCCAAACTTCCACTTAATTGCCATATACTGCTATTGTCTATATTTTCTTTCTCAGTATTGTTGACAGTTAACTATTTTTCTTGGCTAATAAAAATTTTCTTTCAGACAATACAGGAATGTTATTGGCCATTAACATGGCAAATTTTCTTTCAGACAATACAGGAATGTTAATGGCCAACTCATTCAGTAATATTGCAATCCAAATGCTGAGACTTCACTACCAGGAAGAGACTGGAAAGTCACATACACTGAACTATGACATCATTGAAGATATCAGGAAATGGAAGCAGACTGTTTATAAAAATGAACCTTTGTTTTCACACAAGTATCTTGGTAATCAAAAACAGTGAGAAACAAAATACAGAAGATTATATGGTATCTAGATAGGACTTAAGTTTAATATATTCTGAGAAACCTGTTTGAAGGTGAAGATGGCCCATACAGCAGTTCTCACTAAAAACTTCCAGATCAGAGACCATTCCAGAAGCTTAGATTCTTTTAGTATGTCTCAAGAAACAGTGTGAGGCTGAATATACAGACCCTGCCTGCTCTCGGAAAGCAAAAGACCAGCATAAGGAATGGAACCCGAGTCTCCTGAAGAGCACAAAGGGGTAAATTTTCAAAGTACTATTGCTTAACTCCCACTGAAAGTCAAATCAACAGGTGTTAGGCACCTAGTTGTGGAAAATCTACCTCTAACCTCTATGGAACGAGGCCAGGGCTCCAAAGCTTTTGATGGCCCACTGGACCAAAAGACAAGGATGGGAATGGAAATCCAGGTTTCCCGTGCAGCAAGAAAAAAATACAACCCAAGTTTTAGCAAACACAAAAGGTTTTCAAGATTCTTAAAAAAATATTTTCCTAGAAACAGACTGAACATTTTTCTACTGAGTTTGCAACACTGTGCTCATGCTCAAGAATTAAGAAATGAAACTGACTAATCAGACCAGTCTAGTTTCACTGTCCAATCAAAATGACATACCAAAGCTAAACTAACAATCAAATTTATTAAAGCCTTTCCGTTTGGATTCTCTAGGATGTCATTAATATGGAAATCGAGCAAAGACGACAAAATACGATTTATCTATCATGACAATGCTCCTCTAATAAAGAACCGGCAGGTCTATTCCAGAAGGGAACTTACAAGTGGTAGCAGCGGTAGCAGGAAGCAGGGTGATGTTTTTGGGAGAGTCCTTTTTCACTGGAGTTGTAGGCAACTCGTTTTCTTTTTTTCGCCTTTTATAAGGGACAAACAATCGTACTGGGCCACTCTGAGAGAAAGAGAAATGAGCAATTATATGAGCTTTATTAAGACTCTTTGTCCTTTTTCAACTTGATCATGTTTGCTCTAACTCTCCAGACACAGCTGGGAGCATACTGTTTTATATGTAGCAGCTCTTCCTGAGGAACACAGAGCTAACAAACCATTGGGCTCTCCCTGCTGCTGCATTTTGTCAAAGTGCCAATTAAGACTACAGCAGAGATATTTGCTTCTTCTCTCCAGGCCAAAGAGAACAGTTAAGATGCACAATATTTAAGGTATTATTGATCTCAAGCCTTTCAATACAGCTGGTGGTGTCACTCCATGGTCAGCACTAAAGATGGTCAAAACTGAAGGCTAAGATATTACCAGTCTCAGCAAAGAGCATATCCCCAAACCAGATACCCACTTGTACCAACAAAATCTCTGCCTTCCCACCCCTATTATGTTACTCACTCATTTCACACAAAATGCCCGCTCCAGCTAAAAGGGCCCAGACTCAGCATCTTACCATCATTATCTAAGGAGCAGCTCTGAACTTCAAACAGAGGGATTTCATTACCCCTTTCCTTACTCTAATCATGAACAAAGCACACTGCATACACAACACTCCCAACCCCTTCCTGTCTCAGGTTGCTGATGACTTAAACTCTGATGGCCATGTGACACCTTAACTGATTATCACTCAAACATGAAGCCAACACTGAAAGTTTTCAAATTAGTGGTTGTAAACTTGCAACTCACCAAGGTCATGTCATCACAGCAGGCAGCACAAGTGCATGAGGCAGCATGAGGATTTAAAATCCCATCCTGAAATTGGGAAGTTACCAGGACAGCATTAAAAGAGTCACAAACCACCCAAAGCATGAACATACTCTAGCAAAAGCAGCAAAGAGTCCTGTGGCACCTTATAGACTAACAGACGTATAGGAGCATGAGCTTTCGTGGGTGAATACCCAACTTCTTCGGATGCATGCATGACAACTCTTCAGAAACAAAGGGAAAGATGGGGAATATACCAAGGGAAGAAGAACTCCAAAAGCAAAGACAAAGGGCAGGTGAATGTGTTTAGAATAGTATAAAGGACCTCTGCCCAATTGTCTGTTTAATAGTAATGCCCCATAAAGAATGCCCATAAAGAATGGGCCTCCCGTCTAACACTATGGGATGTAAAATATCTAGAGTAACCTAGTAAGAAGCAAGGGAACCACTTGTTCCCAGCCAAACAACAGTAAAAGAGGTCCGATTACAGAATTAGAAGGAGATAATGCAGGTGGGGAGCCTTTAAGGCTATCATTTCCCCATTTCTGCCACATGAAGTTCAGTGCTGGAACTTATCCCATGGTAGCTTCTAACTGGAATAAAGCTATAACCCTTTTTGAGCTTAAGAAACATTTGGACTGACTTAACTTGGGAACCTGGCTAGGGGTTCTACCCCTTGGTCCTCAGCAAAATCAAATCACTGTTAATGAAGTGCCCTGTTGTAACATCATTTCTCTAATACTCCTGTGATTAGGTCAGTGTTCTCCGCCCTCCCCCTCCCCCGACTCATCCCTTTGACAGAACACAAGCATTTGGCCAGGACATTGGAGAGTCAGACACTGCCATCCCTTCCCCTGGAGCAGAGACAAGCACAGGCTTGATCTTACATGAATAAGGCACTGCAGTGGCCTCCCTGCATAGCGGATGCTTCTTTTCCAATCTTTGCTGCTGGCTCTTCCTGCCATGGCTTCAAACTCAGTGGGGCAGTACCAGTTCTCCCCTTGCTTAATACATCGGCCCCGGCCTCCTGAAACAAGGTAAGAGAAGGCATCTGGTGGTTAAGAATAACTTTTTCACTTTTCTGAAGATGTCAGCACTGAAACCATCAGGTGATGAAGCAGTTAATCCATAGCATGTAAATATCTGGCACACTAGTCTAGTAGTTCCCACCCTGTTAGAATAATTGTACTCATTTAAGACCTTGGCTGTATTAACCAGTGCTTACCACCTCCTGTTCATTTGTGTGTGCTTAGGCTGCTCCACATCCTAGTCTCATTAGCACCTAGATCCACGCTGGAAGAATGCACTCCTCTGTGGCACGTACAAAGCTTTCCCAGACAAATGCCATCAACTTCTCCAGAAGTAGTGCTCTCCTTTACTTTTATTTTTAAGTTTCTAGCCTTTATGGTTGTGAAGAAAAGCTTCTATATGTGAACAAAAGGGCAGCCATAGATGCCTGAATCTGCAGGCAGACAGCTCCAGTTGCGGCTGTGTCAAGATTCAGCTTCTGACACAACCAAAGAATCCGTGTGGGAGTCAGGCTTCCTACTCTCCAAAGGAACAGAGTGGGGTAGCAAGAGGCCAAAGCACCCAAGAAGAGCAATATCCAAAAGAAGAAGACTGGCTTGGAAATTCTCCCTTCCCTTCATAACAGGTTTTTAAGAGCAGCACAATTAAAACAAGCACACACCAAACAAAGATGTACGAGTCACCGTCCCTCTCTTGTGGAAGGCAGGAAGGGCCTTTTTACCTGAACCAAGCCTGTTTTTATACAGGATTCCGCTGATATTCCGGCATCGCACAGGGAGTTCACTGTCATACACTGATGGGTCCCAGTTATACTTTGTGCCATTTTTTTCTTGACCAGGTGTTAAGGGAGTGGGAGGAGACTGAGAACCTTTGGGTTAAGAAAAGAAAGATGAAACATACTAAATGCCCACCAAACACAGCTTTGGATTTTTAATATCTGTGACACCCAGACTGTAATGCAATTAACTCAGACAGCTCGTGACTGTCCATAATGAGCAGAGAAACATACTAAATGACATATAATTTAATTTAGAGTATGTTAACAGCATCTTTCAGACCAATGAGATTGTTTAGGGTGCTTCTAGGAGCCCTGGTTAGGTATAACATTATAAAACAGAAAGAAAATAAAGGAGGCTAAATTGTAGAATCACAGAAGTGTAGGACTGGAAGGGGCTGCAACAGATTACCTAGTCCAGTCCCCTGCACTCAAGACAGGACTACTTAATAACTAGACCATTCCTAGCAGGTGTTTGTCTAATCTGTTCTTAAAAATCTCCAATGCCGGAGATTCTACAGCCTCCCTAGGCAATTTGTTCCAGTGCTTAACCAACCTGTCAGCTAGAAAGTTTTTCCTAATGTCCAACCTAAACTTCCCTTGCTGCAATTTAAGCACATTGCTTCTTGTCCTATCCTCAGAGGTTAACAAGAACAATTTTTGACCCTTCTCCTTGTAACAACCTTTTATGTGTTTGAAAACTGTTGTGTCCCCCATCACTCTTCTCTTTTCCAAATTAAACAAACCCAATTTTTTCAATCTTCCCTCATAGGTCATGTTTTCTAGACCTTTCATCATTCTGTTGCTCTCCTCTGGACTTTCTCCAGTTTGTTCTTTTCTGAAATGTGGCACCCTGAACTGGACACAATACTCCAGCTGAGGCCTAATCAACACAGTTTAGAGCGGAAGAATTTCTTCACGTGTCTTGCTTACAACATTCCTTCTGATACATCCTAGAATGATGTTTGCTGTTTTTGAACAGCGTTACACTGTTGACTCATATTTAGCTTGTGATCCACTGTGAGCCCCAGATCCCTTTCTGCAGTACTACTTCCTAGGCAGTCATTTCCCACTTTGTATGTGTGCATTAGGAAATGTATCTTAACAGTGAGTTCAAATGGACAGTGAAATAGTCTCCTGGGAAAATGATGAAACTCCCATTACTTCACACAACACAGTCAACCTGTGGCACTCCTTTCCAGAGGATGTTGTGAAAACCAAGACACTAACAGGGTTCAAAAAAGAACTAGATAAGTTCATGGAGGATAGGTCCATCAATGTCTATTAGCCAGGATGGGCAGGGATGGTGTCCCTAGCCTCCGTTTGCCAGAAGCTGGGAATGGATCACTTGATGATTACCTATTCTGTTCTATTCCCTCTGAAACACTGGCATTAGCCACTGTTGGAAGACAGGATACTGGGCTAGATGGACCATTGGTCTGACCCAGTATGGCTGTTCTTAAGTTCTTATTTGAATCATTTAAAATTGCAATAGCTATGGGAGGATGGATATATTATGTATTTTCCATATCATGTTTCTAGGAAATGTGACTTTCAATGTTAAAGAGCTGTTGCGCCACCTTGTGCACAGAAAGAAGACTGCAGCTGCCAGTGCACACACTTGAATTAAGAAATAATCTTTAGAAACAAAGAAACAGTGCTATCTTGACATTCAAATGTCAACAGAAGGTCTTGGTGGAATCATGACCATTTGCAAAGTTTAAAATATAAATGAGTCCAGAACTAGGAGACGGAATTTATCAGTGTTGCCATCCTTTTCCAATATCAATAGTTACAATGAAAAATTCATCTTCCTGGGTGGAATGCAGAGACAAGTGAACATGAGAAAAATAAAGAAAAGGCAAGATTTTCCTGAGTGTGCTTGCGAAAGCAAACTCAAAGAATGAGTGAAAGAAATAGATTTCTTATAGAAGAAATGGGGAGAAAATAATCTTCCTTTACTCCCAAGAAGTACTTGGCTTTTGGATCTACCAACAGAATTTCAAGAGGTGACGGTTAATGCTTATAACATGATTTCAAAGAGTTATACGAGACAGTTTCTAGTTCTAAATACAGGAATAGGAAATATAGAGCTAACCTGTCTGAGTGATGCTTAAAAAACAGAGCAGGATTGTGTTATACCTGGTGTGAGAGGTGCAGAGGGCCCCTTCAGCCCTGTGGTTTCTACAATGCTGCCATCTGTGTGAACCACTATCAGAGTGGCTTTTTCTGTATTCAAGCTGTCCCCAATTTGAAGAGCTGTTCTGCCAGACTACAAAAAAAATAAAGAGTTTTAATTAATATAATTAAAACCTCAGATATTTTTATGCCTCTCAGATTCTTCTCTCTGGACCCCTACAACTCTAATCAGCATGGGAGTAGCTAAGATGGGTGTGTGTGCTTTCAAGTCAACCAAATTCTGGCCTCAGAACAGTGAATCCAAGGCTATATGCTTCAGTTCACCAGCGCTACATGGGAGGACATATTCAGAGTGAGCTAGCTGTGTAACTCTTAACTTTATTGCTGGTTATGTGGCTAAATTCCTGCATGTTGTAATGAAGAGTCCCCCTTTGATCTTAACACAGCCTGAACATCAGAGTTGTACTTGCCCTGAGACATTACATAGGGCATTATCAACATAGGGCCCACAACATTCTAAAGGAATTAAAAAACAACAACCCTTAACTTACCAGCACATGTCCAGATATAGATGCAGCATTTGCCACCGATGTGGTAAAGACATTGTCTGCAGAGGCACCCACATTGGCTACCGTTACTGTTGTCACTTCTACAACATAAAACAGAAGTGAACTTAATATACTGCTGTATCCACAGAACCTGATTAAAGCTAAAAGGGGAGAAAATACAATTGTGTTCTTTTTTCCCCTATCTTATTTCCAATTTTTTTCCAGGTCCTCCTTCCCACCCCCTTGAGAATAAGATCATCCACAGAGGACATTCCCAACTTCACTTCTGATGTCACCTCTGGAAATCTTTTCAAAGAATCTAAACTAGAAATAAATGTCATTCTGATTATTGCTATCTATCTTCAAAACTGGCTTGGGCTTATCATTTGAACACTCTTGAGGCTGAGACAATATTTAACAGCATGTGATTAACTAGGAGGAAGAATGAAGCTGCTTCAGTGTGCATGAGAACTGTAAAAGGGGATTGACTTACAAACCTAAAGATAAAAGGAAGAGAAAACCTCAGACTCTCTGCCTCTCAGTCTATATATTAATTGCTACCACTTCAATAATATCATGATAGACCAACTAGCACATCAGCTAGAATGTATCCAATTTTTTAAATTATATTTTGCATAAAATTTGATAGCATATTTAGTTATGGAAAGTCTTCCAGATTGTCTCTGTCCTGCTGCTGCCTATAAAAATTTGCTTTTAAAGAAAAATTGGTATAAACTAATAGATGCTCATGGTTTATATCAACTTCTGTTTATGCATAAAGTACAAGATATATACAAACCCTTATGAAAACGTAGCTTCTTAATTAAGGGAATCCAAGATGGGTGTTGTATGGTATATATGTGGGGCTTCACAAAGTAAGATCCTACAAGTCCTCTGAGTCTGACACACTTGTAAAGTAGAGACACAAGGTGGGTGAGGTAATGTCTTTTATTGGACCAACTTTTGTTGGTGAGAGAGACAAGCTTTCAAGCTACACAGAGCTCATCTTCAGGTCCTGTCTCTCTAATATCCTGGGACCGACACTGCTAGAACTATACTACATACAAAATTTGTAAAGGAACAGCTGTTCAGAGCACATACAGAATACTTAGGTTGAATCCTGCTGCCATATTTTATGGCATACACACAAAAAAAGATTTCTGTATTCCGGGAATGGAAAGGCATGAAAAACAACACCCAGACAGCCGTGCATCAAGATTGACAGCTAATTATGGGTAATCGTGGACGTATTAGATTTTTATCGGTAAACATCGATTTTACTTTTCACACACAAACTGATGAAAAATATTTTCATCATAATTGTAATTCACAAATAGGCAAAGTAAGAAATATGCTGCTTGACAGCTTATTACAATTTAAGGATATTTACTTTGTATACTTTGACGTGTGATGTTCACAATTTTTGTGTTAATGGTTGTAAAGCTTTACTTTTTGAATCTCAATGTCTATTGTCATTAAACAATTACTGTCTGATCCCTCCCTTAATTTCTCACAGCTATGAAAATCTGAATAGATTAAAAAAAAAAACATTGATATTAACCACTGAAATTATGTAAAAAATTAAAATTGAATTCTATCAAGCCTGATTATGGGCTAAAATCTCTGCTCCTGGCTGCATGGCAGATCTTGTCTCCAATATTTTGCATTTGTTTGGGGAGGCAAAACTCCCACAGTGAGCAGAAGGTCAAAGTCAAGATCTGATGTGCAGAAAGAAGCCTCTTACTCAAGGGGGAAAAAAGTGTATAGTTTACTTGTGAAGGCAGGATGTTGCCACTGCATCTGAAGAAGTGGGTTTTTTACCCACGAAAGCTTATGCCCAAATAAATCTGTTAGTCTTTAAGGTGCCACCAGACTCCTTGGTGTTTTTGTGAAGGCAGTGTGGACTGAAGTACTGAGCAAAAGGTAGGGTTATCCTGGAGTCTGTGTCATGTGATGAAACCTCCAGGAATAAGTTAGGGTGACCAGATGTCCCGATTTTATAGGGACAGTCCCGATTTTTGGGGCTTTTCTTATATAGGCTCCTATTACCCCCCACCCCCTGCCCAGATTTTTCACACTTGCTGTCTGGTCACCCTAGAATAAATCCAACCAAAATTGGCAACCTTAACAAAAGGTTGGGAGTCTGACAGTATTTACTTCTAATTCTGAATTTGCTACTTATTTGCTGTGTGGCCTGGGATAAGTTACTTCACCGGTCTGGCTCCCCAGCTGTAAAACGAAGATAACCGTGTATCTCGGCTGGGGCCCGGGAGGACTGGCTGTCAGGACTTGTGGCACTGACAAGATGCACGGGGGTGGTGGCTGACCGTGTGGGCAACGAGCGCCCTGGAACAGACTGGATGGGGGAAAGCGGCGGACAGCAGCAAGTCAAACCCAGCAGCGCGGCTGAACCGAGGCGGCCCTTTCCCTCAAAAGGACCCGTGTTCGCCCCGAGCCCCAGCGCTGTGACCTGCCGGGAGCTGGTCCAGGGAGATGCGGGGCTGACCTCGAGTAACTGACCCCAGGGCCCGGCTCACCGGCGGGAAGGGCCGGCCCGGCGCGCGCGGGGCTGCGGGGCGGTACCGGCCGCAGCGCGTGCCAGGGCTGCAGGCGCGTCCGCGCGGCGCTCTGTGCGCATGCGCCGCGCTCTGACCTGCAAAGGCGGCAGCAGCCTCGTCCGCGCTCGGCAGGGACTCGGCTCCCATCTCGATGTGTTCGGCATCCGCCGCCATCACGGTCACCGCCGTCACCTGCGCCGCTGCTTCCTCCTCCTCGGGCTCCGCCTCCAAGCCCGCCGCCTCCGCCCGCTGGTGCTCGGATCCTTCCGCGGCCACTGCTGCGGCCACCGCCGCCGCAGCTACCGCCGCCGCCTCGGCCAAGCCCAGCTGCTTCGCCGCCGAGTCCGAGTCCTCCATCCGAGCCCGCCCGAGGCGGCAGTAGCCGGGAGCCGAGCCCGGCCCGAGCCTCTCCGATCTCACACGAGCCCGATTCTCAGATCCCCGGGCGGGGCGCGGCGCTACCCCAGAATGCTCCGAGTTTCCCCGAGCGATCCCGAGTCCTTCCGAAAATAGCCGAGCACTGCCGAGAGCGAGCAGTCGAACTGAACCGTGTCGGCTCCGAGCCTGACCGAATCCTTCCGAGCGCGCCCGAATGCCGCTGCAGGCTAAGGAGCTGAGTTCGACTGAATCCCTTGCCCCTCCCGGGTGACCCGAATGCGGACCGATCCGGGCACCCGAGGGGAGCCGAACCCCTCCGTGTCCTCGCCAGTCTTGCCCGAACAGCAATCCGAGCCGGGCGGGGGGAGGGACCCGAACCTGCCCGAGGCGATCGGAGGCTAGAGCCGATTAGAGTCGAGCCTGCCCGAGTCCTGCCAGCTAGGAGCCAAGCCGAGCCCCCTCCGATCTCACCCGAATGGCCGGGCTGGCCGGGGAGCCGAACGGACAGCGCCCGAAGCAGAACGAACCCGGCCGAGCGCGCGGGACGCCCGAAGGGCTCCGAGGCGGCCCGAAGGCCGCGGGGCTGAAGGGGAAGTGGCGGGCTCCTCTCCCCCCTCACAGCGCGCGAGAATAAGCGGCAATGGCCGAAAGCGCCCGAAGCCCGAGCGGCGCACGGGATGCCGGGATGCTGGAGGACTGAGGGGTGGCGAAGGGAGGAGAGAGAGAGGGGACGGTCATGGCTGCCGTTAGGAGAGGTGAGGGGACGCGTTGCCATCGTTACCGCGAGCTCCGTGGCCGGTGGGGTGGGGTGACGGTTCCCAGCGAGACGGGGTTCGGGGGGGAAGGGTTGCCCCTGCCGGGATGATGGGCCTCGTCCCTCTGTTGCAGCGTTGCCATGGTTACTGCACGGCCCTGGTTACGTCGCCGCTACAATCAACTCCAGCCGGCGCGCGGCACCGGAGGCGATCGGGGTTATCACCGCGGCCGGCGGGCTCGGGTGGGCAGCGCTGGTCAGTGTGAAACTTAAACGGGTAGAGAAATGGGATGGCCCCGTAACAAGCCGCGACGAGCGTTCAGACGGGAAGGGAATGTGAAGCGATTTCGGAGTCAGCCCCGGGATCTCGCAGGGATGGGGGGGCAGAAGAAGGGGAAGGGGGCGCGGCAGTGCACTGCGATCTCCCTTTCAGGAGAGACCGGTTGAGTGAGCCCTGGCTCGTCTTAGCCCAGCTCGCTCCCACGCTCACGGAACAGCTTCGCAGGCCCCTCTCGCACCCTCTTCTGCACTTCGACCTCTGAGCAAGCCTTGCCTACAACCGGCTATCGGAAAGGGGGGCGGATCCGGGGTGATCAGTGCCTGAGGGGAGCCGATGGGTGCTGGGCGGGGAACTCAGAGGAGAAAGGGGTCTGGGAGATGGGTGGTGATGGGTGTCTAGTGGGTTCAGGGAGATGGGTGTCTGGGTGAAGGATGCAGGGCACTAAGGAGAGGGCTGTTGTGTGTCTAAGGGGAGGTGGGTTTCTAGGGAGCTCAGAGGATGCAGGGGCCAAGGAGAGAGGCATGGGCGGCAGGTTTGTATAATTTTTGGTGGTGCCCAGAACGGGTCCAAGTAGAGCCACCCCGTCCAGAGGACAGACCGTGGCAACCGCCCCAGGGCCTGTGCTTTGGGGGGCCCCGCGCTTCAGGGGGATGCAGGGTCCAGGTCAGCTTGGGGGGTTGGCGGAGGGCCTGGTGCCGGCAGCAGCGAGCAACCCGGCCCCAGCCCGCCCAGCTCCGCTCCGCCCCGCCCCGCCAGCTCCTGGCGTTGCTCAGGGGAGGGGGCAGAAGCCAGAAAGAGGTGGGGTGGGGGCTTGGGAGAAGGGGTGGAATGGGGGAGGTCTGGGTCGCTCACTGCTGCCAGGCCACCCTGGACCCTGCATCCCCCTGAAGCACAGGGCCCCCCAAAGCGTGGTAAGCCCAAATATTGGTGGAGCCGGGCCCACGTTCCTACATATTGGTGGAGCCTGGGCACCACAGGCCCATGTAATTCGCCGCCTATGGAGAGAGTCTAAGGGGACAATGGGTGGTGAGTATCTGGAAGAGGCAGGGGTTAGCTGGTGTCTGGAAGAGATGGAGAGAAAGGGGTGTCCCTGCTTCATTCTCACCAGTCCCCAGTGCATACCCCTGTTGTGAGCAAGCACCAGATGGCTGCAAGGGACAAACAGAATTTTATTGAGGGGGCCCAGGAGGGGCTCACCGCATATGGGGTTCCCCTCCTTCACATTGCCCTGACTCTTCCCTCCCCCGAGAAACCAGGACCTCTTCCACCTTTCTCCAGGAGAGACCTGGAGTGGCGTGGACTCCCTTCCCCACGCCAGGGAGACCTAGACCAGTGGGAACTTTTGCCTGCCTGCTTCCGACTTTTACTTGCTGAACTCAGCTAGACTGTTTGGAGCCAGAGGCTCCATGCTCTGCACTGCTGCATCCCAATTCTCAGCAAAGGGGACAGGTTGGCTTTGCCTCCCCTGCCTCATACTGCTGCCTAGAGCTACATGTGAGGAGCAACTGGAGGTCACAAGCGGTTGTGTGCAGCCGCCCACCTCGGGGTAGGGGCCCACCCCAAATTGGACCAACATCTTGAAAACTGTCTTGAACCAAACCATACCCCCCCGCCCCGTTTCAGTTTGGGTCAATCAAAACATTTTGATTTTGACCATTTTTACTGTTTTGCTTTTCTAACTAAAAAGTCATTTAGAACCAGAAAACTGGAATTTTTTGTTTCAAAAATGTTTTGTTTAGGCAATTTGGATTTTTTTCAACTTTTTGGAGTCAAGAAATTCATCAAAACCAACCATTTTCCCACAGACCGTTTCAGTTTTGATTAATCAGCATTTTCCAATAAAAAAATTTAGTTGAAAAATTCCCAATCAGCTCTACTAACGTTATCACTGAATTCAGCCTAGGGATGTGCTTGGGAGGCTCAGCTGCTGCACTAGTGGTGAATCTACCCCACTAAGCATAACTGAATTGTCAGTATCCTGACTAGCTTATCATGCTTTCTTTATATGAGTTCTTCTGGCAACATGCATAACACAGCATGGATATTTTGTTTAATTTGTTCTCCGTGTGGGATACTTTATAACAGAGGTGGGCAAACTATGGCCCGCGGGCCACATCTGGCTTGCGGGACTGTCCTGCCTAGCCCTTGAGCTCCCGGCCAGGGAGGCTAGCCCCCACCCCCTCCCTCGCTGTCTCTCCTCCCCCACAGCCACACTGCTGCACGGGCAGCGCTCTTGGTGGCGGGGTTGCGCGCTCCTGCCGAGCAGCGCAGCAGTGTGTCTGGCTCCGGCCGGGCGGAGCAGCTGCCAGACATGCTGCTCTGAGCGGCATGGTAAGGGGGCCAGGGGGGTTGGATAAGGGGCAGGGGGTCCTAGGGGACAGGGAGCAGGGGGCGGTTGGATGGGGCGGAGGTTATGGGGGGCGGTCAGGGGGCGGGGGGGGTTGGATAAGCGTGGGAGTCCCGGGGGGCCTGTCAGGGAGCAGAGGTGTGGATAGCGGTCGGGGCAGTCAGGGGACTGGGAGCAGGGGGGATGGGGGTGGGGGGTCCTGGGAGGGGTGGTTAGGGGACAAGAAGCAGGGGGGGTTGGATGGGTCAGGGGTTCTGAGGGGGGCAGGAAGTGGGAGGAGGCAGATAGGGGGCGGGGGCCAGGCCGTTTGGGGAGGCACAGCCTTCCCTACCCAGCCCTCCATACGGTTTTGCAACCCCAATGTGGCCCTTGGGCCAAAAAGTTTGCCCACCCCAGCGCTATAACATATAATGAGGTAAAGCAAGGGAAAGAGATGCTGCAGCAGTGAACTAGCTGTAACGGATGAATGCATTATTAACTATCAGTCAGTAAAATTTTGTCCCATGCCATACATTTTGTAAGTGGCAAAACTCTCCTTGACTTCAGTAGTAGCAGAATTTGCTTATTACAGCATTCCTGGCTACTTTTAGAGTGAGTTAATCAGTATTACATTGTTTTTCATTATTTTAATTTAATATGAATAAAAGAAATGTAAACAGTTACACCCAGCCTCCCAACTGACCTTTGCTGAGTGGGGTATCCTTCATTTTATGATTAATAACAATATTTTATACTTATATTAGCACCTTCCTGCTGAGTATTTCAAAGCACTTGACAAACACTAATGAATGAAGCCTCTCAATACCTTTGTGACAAAGGTAAATTATCTTCATTTAACATATGTGGAAACAAGTACAAAGGACCAGATATTGCTGTGTATCAGTTTAAATCCAGAAGGATTCTTATCAAATAAGTAGAGTTTCCCTTGATTTAGAGTGGTGTAACTGAGAGCAGAATTTGACCCAGCGACAGTAACTGGCTTGTCCAAAGACTTATCAACTTGTTAATGTGATAGCTAGAAATAGAACCCAGGACTCCTGGCTCCTCTTCTCATGGCGTACTTCTATACTAGCAAAGTAAGATCTGTATTATAGCAGCTGCTAACAACGGTGCAGCTGGATGAGTGCTAAGCTGCTAGTAGATCCGGTTACACCTGCTATTCTCTCACTGTTATAAGTACTTCATTAAAAAAGCCTAACAATGTTCTTTTAATAAGATTGCAAAGTCAAGCACTCAGAAGTTGGGAAATGCCAGATTTAAGGATGGTCATGCAACCTTAATTCAGCTCCCTTGTGCATATGCATTATGATACAGTATTTAATTACATGATCACATACTATTTTTTCTTATAGTATTGCTCCAGCTTCCCAGAGTGTGCTCAGTCATTCTGTGGGGATGGTGCATGTGCAGTCCAATCATACATAGGAGCTGCCAGGGGCTGTAGCATGTGCAATACAAACAAAATCTGTGGAGAATTTAGTAGCCAATGTCTAAGAAGACTCAGTTGACTATGTGTGAACTGAGATTTTTCAGTGACTCATAACTTGGTCCTACTTGGGTGTTTTTTTACAGCAACAACAAAAGGCACATTCCTGACAGCAGGTGACCCCCTGTCAAATGTCCAGTCCCAATCCAAAGCAAGGAGGTGTGAAAGCTTCTTTAAAAATGACAATAATCTTACAACCAGTTCATTAACATGGACAACATTAATTTTTCCATGCTCTCATTCTCCAAAACAACTGAACCATTTTAGCTGAAAGTTTAAAAAAAAAAAAAAAAAATCTGTTTGAGGTAGATGCCTGGCATGGAAAGTTTCAACCTGAATGGTTTAAGTTTGGCAAGGATATAAGTAAGTGAAAACAGGGTCTTATAATGGGAAGCGTTGGGCAAACCTAGTTATAGGCATTGCTACCTGCACCACCTATAATACATTTTTGGCATCAGAAATGCTGAATCCTGAAACAGATTTGTAGAAAATGGGCCAAATTCTGTCTTCAAATATGCATGCGCACAGTGTTCTTTAAGAAAATTTGGCAGGGGCTACATTTAAAAAACTCACTTGTTTTGGAACAGACTTTATGGACTTGGTTCTGTATTTGTTCAGTATATCAAACTCCCAGTAAAGTCAGTGGGATTCTGCACGATCCGGCACTAGGGGCACAACTTTCAAAACTGTTTTCTTAAGACGCACATGCAGCTCAAGCATATGTACATGCAAATAGGCCCTCAGGACAATATGGCAGATAGATAACCATGTTCCTAAGAGCCCACTCGTATATATGAATGTGGGATTTGCACCATGTTTGTATCCTTTCTTGAAAACTGGAGTTAGTGAGCCAGATTCATCCCTGGTATAAACCCATTGTCTTCACTGGAGTTACATCAAAGATAGAGTCGGCCCATATTTAAGCATCGTTATTTAGGCCATTGAAAGCAAAGTGATCTTGCACTTGGCAGTCTAAACTAATTTAGAATAATTGAAAATTAGATGTCAGGTTTCATAATTGAAAGTGGATATGTTATTACTAGATTACTAATGACTATATAATTACAACAGAGGGTCCTGTGGCACCTTTAAGACTAACAGAAGTATTGGGAGCATAAGCTTTCGTGGGTAAGAACCTCACTTCTTCAGATGCAAGAAGTGAGGTTCTTACCCATGAAAGCTTATGCTCCCAATACTTCTGTTAGTCTTAAAGGTGCCACAGGACCCTCTGTTGCTTTTTACAGATTCAGACTAACACAGCTACCCCTCTGATACTATATAATTACAATACCTATCTCACAAATGTGTGTTGTCAGGCATAAGCAATTAATGTTGGTGAAATGTACTGAGATTCTATAGATGCTAAGTAGGGTTATTAGATATTATATCATTTGTCCTCGGTACAATGTAGGAATATGGTTAATGCCTACTTGTGGGCTAATGACAATGGTATACGGTTTTGTGGTTAGAGCAGGGAACTGGGAATCAGCGCTCTGGGTTCTGTACCCAACTTTTTCACTGACTCACTGTGTGATCTTTGGGCAATTCCCTAAAGGCTTGTCTATACAAAAAATTGTACTGCTTTATCTAGCCCAGTACAATTAAAGTATTACAACCTCTGTAATAAGGAGTCAGTTATAGAGGTGTGTGACCAGAGTCCCAGGGGAGCCATACGGAGGTTACTCAATTAGGGTGAACTACAAAGAATGGGGCAGACAATCCCCAAAGCTGGTGGATATTCCAATACTTAGATTTACCAAGTCAGCACAAATCCGCTTCTATAATACTTTACGGTTACTCAGAAGCCAACAACACAGTTTCCTTAAAGTAACCCAGTCTTAGGCCTCCACCCAGACACCCAAGTCAAATATGATGAGGATTACTGAAAATCTTATTCATCATATAATAAAGTTCTGCCAATCCCAAAGGATCAGACACACTATCTCCCAGGTTAATGAATATTTCAGCTCTTACCCAAATACGTGTTTACAGCCAATTCTTATTAACTAACCTAAAATTTATTAAAAAAGAAAAGAGAGAGAGTATTGGTTAAAAGATCAGTATGCATACAGACATGAGTACAGTTCTGAGATCAGATTCATAGTAGAGATGGTGAGCTTTGTAGTTGCAAAGATTTCTTTCAGTATTAGTCCAAGGCTATAGTCCTATATCCATATTCAGGGTGATCCAGATGGGACTCTGGAGATCTCAGTCTTAGGACTTAAGCTTCCCCTGCGTGAAGCATCAAGCAGATCTGAGATAAAAAGGATCAGGACCCAAGACATTTTTATATAGTACCAGGCCTTCTTTTGATAGCTTGGAGTCCTTAGGTGAACAATAGGCAATCATGGAGACTTTGAAGTAGACCTATTTCCTAAGCATCACTGGTAATTAGCTACATGGATTAACATAAGGCAGTTGCCTGTTTTCCACCATTCACAGGTGATTTGCTGTACATTTCAAAGAGAGATGAATACAGTGATATCACTATGTTTACAGTTCATTTAAATGATACTTCCTTTTGATGTCTGAATTAACAGAATACAGCATAGACCGGGACTCTCGATTACATTGTTAACCTCTAACAATATATATGTAAACACACAAAAACACAAACATTATCTGCCAATATGTCCCTAAAAGTTGAATCTGGGTCAATTATCCTGCAAGCTGCTTAACCCTTTCTGGCCATGCGTCATACGGTGTATTTTAGGTTTGTTTACAGATGGAATTCCAGAATAAGAGCTATCGCTATTCCAGAATAAGGGTATCCATACATGGAGTTATTGCACTTTAAATTAACGCTCTACTTTAAGATGAAACAAGTTTCAAGTGTAGACAAGCCCTTTTTCCTGTTTGGGGAGTAAGCGATCCACACTAGAGGTTATTCTGGTATAACTATTTTGGTAAGAAATCACACCCTTAACTGACATATTTATATCAATACAAAATTTGCACGTAGCCCAGTCCTTAGGCCCCAATCCTGCAAAGACTTCCAGATCAGCTTAACTTTACATATTGTAAGTAGTCCCATTGAAGTCAATGTGTAAAATTAAGCAGCAGAGGCATAAATCTTTGCAGGATGAGAGCCTTAATCACAAAGTGCCTTAGTTTTGCCTTCTGAAAAATGGGGCTGTCATAACTATAAAGGGAAGGGTAACAGCTCTCCTGTGTACAGTACTATAAAATCCCTCCTGGCCAGAGACTCCAAATCCTTTTACCTGTAAAGGGTTAAGAAGCTCGGGTAACCTGGCTGACACCTGACCCAAAGGACCAATAAGGGGACAAGATACTTTCAAATCTTCGGGGGGGAAAGGCTTTTGTGTGTGCTCTTTGTTTAAGGGGTTGTTCGCTCTTGGGACTGAGAGGGACCAGACATCAATCCAGGTTCTCCAAATCTTTCTGAATAAGTCTCTCATATTTCAAACTTGTAAGTAAAAAGCCAGGCAAGGCGTCTTAGTTTTACTTTGTTTTCTCAACTTGTAAATGTACCTTTTACTAGAGTGTTTATCTTTGTTTGCTGTACTTTGAACCTAAGACAGAGGGGGGTCCTCTGAGCTCTTTAAGTTTGATTACCCTGTAAAGTTATTTTCCATACTGATTTTACAGAGATGATTTTTACCTTTTTCTTTAATTAAAAGCCTTCTTTTTAAGAACCTCATTGATTTCTCTTTGTTTTAAGATCCAAGGGGGTTTGGATCTGTATTCACCAGGAGTTGGTGAAAGGAAGGAGGGGGGAAGGGTCAATTTCTCCTTGTTTTAAGATCCAAGGAGTTTGGATCTGTATTCACCAGGGAATTGGTGAAAAGTTTCTAAAAGCTTCCCAGGGAAGGGAATGGTGGCAGCGGACCAGAACTAAGCTGGTAGTGAAGCTTAGAAGTCCTCATGCAGGCCCCCACACTTGTACCCTAAAGTTCAAAGTGGGGATACAGCCTTGACAGGGGCTAATACTCACAAGAGATTCTCAATTCTGTATGTACCTATGGAGTGCTAAGGTGGATAACAATGGACAGGTGAGCTTTCATTGGGTCAATACTGCCACACTTCAAGAAAATTTAAATTTGTGTTTTACAGAGAAGTTAGATTAGACACTTTCAGAAGAATTATTGCTTGGCTCATACATTTCTTTTTTTTAATTGCATTGTGTTAAGGATTTATCTGGGCTTTCAATGATTGGTTGTAAGGGGAGCGTGGTTAGAAGGAATTATCATTTGAGATGGGGATAAGGGCAACATTGTGGTGGTTGGGGCCATGGGTTTGACTTAATCAACCTTTGGTTGTAATTTAACAACAGATGACATATTCTGATTCCCCCTCAAGCTTCCCTGGTTCTTGTACGGTTCAGAAACGGAAATGTCATCAGGTGATTCATGATGAGTGCTGTGAAGGTACAGATACACAATAATATTTAGTATCTATATAGTGCTTAAAGTTTTCAAAGAGATGTACACACCAGAGAAGGTGGGTTCTCTCCATGAAGGTTTCACAGAATGACTTTAGGGTTAATGTATCCTAAAACAGGTTATTTTCTAAATCTGAAGTAGTTGATGTGGAAAAATTTCAGTCATTTGTGCATTTTGCAACATTGTTGGTAGCAAAAATGTAGGCTGATTTTCTCCTAATTATTCCTTATTTTCCCTCCGAGGGCAGGAAGAACTTCATCAGTTGTATCCTTTTGGACATACCATCCCTTGCACTTGGGGATGACATGCAAGATCACTGTCTAATAAGTTTGCACAATGTTTATATTAGCATAGTTTTCACTGTTATCCTTTTTTGTGTGGCATCAACACCATCTGTTTGAGCTACTATTGGTAGGTGATAGCTTCTAAAGGTATGTCTTCACAGCAGAGTTATCCCAGGCTCCTACTTGGGTATTGCTGCTACCCCAGCACCCATACACACATGAAGCTCTCTTGCATGAATATACTTATGCTTTCAGCCTGGGCTAGCTGGCTGGTCTGGTGCTATAGGCTAATGGTCAGGTTCTGCTTTCACTGGTACTGGGTAACCCACCCATTTTGCAATCAGGGCCAGGGCCGGCTCTAGGATTTTTGCCGCCCAAGGCAAAAACAATTTTGGCCGCCCCCCCCCCCCCGTTTTTTAATTACCCCCACCCCCGGCCCGCCTCAACTCCGCCCCTTCCCCAAATCCCCAGCCCTGCTTCCTCCCCCCAGGCTCTCAAGCCTGGGAGGGAGAGCAGCGGCGCGCGAAACGGCCGCTCGGGATCTCCCCCTCCCTCCCAGGTTTGAGAGCCTGGGAGGGAGGAGGAGACTCCGAGTGGCCACGGCGCGGGCGCCGCTTCTCCCCCTCCCTCCCAGGCTCCCTGGGAGGGAGGGCGAGTAGCGGCGCGCGAGCGGCAGCAGCAGCGGAGGTGACCTAGGGCGGCCAGGGCACATTTTTAGGGGCGGCATTCTGGCGCCGGCCATGCCGCCCCTAAAAATGTGCCGCCCCAAGCACCAGCTTGTTTAGCTGGTGCCTAGAGCCGGCCCTGATCAGGGCGCAGGCTAAACCAGTCAAATGCCAACAGTCCGACTCCTCTGATGCTTTCCCAAAATTCCCTCTCCCCTATGTGTTGAAAAGGACAGACAAGTTCTCTTACAGTTTACTGGGAAAGAATCATAGAGTGAGTCAGCTTACAGCAATGCTAAGAACCATGGGATATGCCCCTAGAAGTCCTAGCAACACATGAATCAGTGTGGAGCAGTAACTCAGGTATGGTTTTGCAATGTGGCTGCTCACATCCAGGGTAGGTTAAGCCAGGGACTGTTCATCTGAATGAAGACATACCCTAAGTCAGTGATGTGTAGAGGAGTAATGGAAAGAGTTGAAACAAAAAACAGTCACCATAGATCCATGGTCTTTAGAGGTGTATGTGGGAGATTAGAGGAGAAGGAGGGAGTGACTGGTTGGTCCATACTAACAATCTAAACAATTAGGTTTGTAGACTGAGCCACATGAAATCCATGCAGCACACACCCCTGAGACTTGACATTACATAGCTGACAAGAGGTGCCAAAAGAGCATTGTAGCACGCTCTTTGTCTCTCTTTCCTCTCTGGTTAATTCCTGGTGCTCCACCCCCCCCCCCCCCCCGGGGTAACCTCCTAAGAAAAGAGACAGACACCTTATTCTTCAAAGACTTCTGCTACTGGAATTTCTCCAGCATTTTTGCTCCACCTTCCTTCAACCAGAAAAACAGGAAAACCAAGTTCTGCCTCATTAAAATTAACATGCTTGGGAACTGGACTACGCCCATGACTTGCAGGTTTTCTCATCCAAAACTGGGTGGGCACTAACGCTAAAATGATTTGTATGTAAACTTAATATCATCATAAACTTGGGGGACAATAGAACTAAATGGCCACTAGAAATCCATGCCAAATTCTCTCTTGGTTGAAATAGGTGCAGCTCCATGACAGCAGCAGAGATTTTGGCGCCTATATTTTACTGAAGCATTTGAAATGTAGATCACATTTGGCTCCTGTGGTTTTCCCACCTTTAAACAATGCATAATAAACAAATGAAACAGACTACCAAGGAAATACAAATGAAATACATGCCTGCTGGCTAGAAGACTCTTTCCCCAACATACACACTCTTGTAATATTGATCTAACTGGAAAATTGGTGAGAAAGGCCGATGCAGAGGTTAGGGCACTAGCCAAGGATTTAAGAGATCTGGATTCAAGATCTTGTTCTACCATGTTCTACCACAGACTTCCTGTGCGACCTTGTGCAAGTCACTATTTGCCTAATGCATCAGTTCCTCAGCTGTAAAATTAGGAATAATAGGGTTTGCCGGGGTGTTGTGAGGATAATACCCTAAAGATTGTGAGGTGCTCAGAGACTATGCTAATGAGGGCCATGTTAACACCTAATCTAGCTAGAACTAAGTATTAAAACAGACAAGAAACCAAAAAGCTATTGTCCTAAATTCATAGTATTTGGAATCTCAACTGATTTTAGGTATTTCCAATATATCAACCACCTTGGTATCTTAAGTGCCAATATAAACATGTACATGCATAGATTGCTATGGAAAATAAGGGATAGTAACATTTTGACGTTAATATGCTGTGACCAATAGTTTATAAAATAGATTGACTGCATTACTGTTACAGATCCTTAATAACATTTGTCAGCTGTCGTCTGTTCCCTTACAGATCCTGTTCTATTTAAATGGATTTTATTACATCTTTTATTTCTTGGCAACGCTTCTAATGATTATTTATAAAAGTAAGTTACTTTATACATATTCTAAACACAAAACTCAGATGTGTGCGTGTTATATTGTGATGACTTGATGTACTTAGTGGTTTTGGTTTGTTTACGCTTTGTTATTCAACAGGTCAAGTTTTCAGTTATCCGGATAATTACTTGGCTCTTGATCTTGCGCTACTGTTCATTATGGCCACTCTAGAAGCAATCCGATTATACTTGGGTATGTTGATCTTAATTATCATTGTACACTTTAAGATGGAATGTTTGCCTCATAGTCTTTACACATTAATCATGTTATGAATGTGAATGTCAAAACTTGCTGATTTAGCAGCGTAACCAATTATTTTACAGACTGTTAAACATGTATGTTGTTAAACATTAATTGATTGATTGATCTGTATTGCCAGAAGGGCAAATGATAACAGTTATATATTGGTTAAATATAATTTTTAAGTACCACTAAAAAGGGACAGATTCACAGAGAACAAGAACTGCTGGAAATGTAACACTCGAGTACTGCTGTGCTATTTATAAGTATGTATGTTATGGGAGAGAATAAAGCTCAAAATACAGAGGCCCTGATTCTACTGAAGGGCTCCTTTACACTGCTCCAGCAGCATAAAAGCCGTCAAGTGGCTGGAAATAGCCCCCAGGGATTACCCAGTACAGAAGATTTAATTGAGCAACCTAGAGCTGCCACAATTGTTCCACACCCCTCCTTTTTGCAGCCCTCATTTACAGCACTACACTTGGAGGGCAGGGTATGGGGCAGGAGGGACTCTCACCTTGACTATGGCCCCTTTCCATTGGGTTAATGGGCTAGAGTGGCATAAAGGGACATATAAGCCTTGGTTCCAACCCCCACTGTAGGCATTACTGAGTCAGTCCGAAGGGTTTTGTGTGTTTGTTGGGGTTGGGGATTAATTTTTTTTTATATGCCAGGTGTTCTTGAGACATTTATACCAGCATACACCGTGGGCTGCTGCTGAATTCAGCTAGGTTACATCAGGGATGAATTTAGCCTATTGTCTTCATTTTATAGTTAAAATGTGCCTAAAAGTAAATTCTCTGTATGTGTGCTCAGAGCCTGTTCGATGAAAATATTTTATAAATAGAAAAATAAGTTCCAAGTCAGAGGCAATTAAAAAATGAATAACAAAACTATTGACCCTAAAACTGGCTTGGACATAAGGTACAAAATTTTAACGAAGATGCTTAACAATTGGAACAGATGACTAAGAGATGTGGTACATTCTCCATTACTTGAAATATTAA
Organism: Emys orbicularis; assembly: GCF_028017835.1. NCBI lineage: Eukaryota > Metazoa > Chordata > Testudines > Emydidae > Emys > Emys orbicularis. The sequence continues at coordinate 111,702,941 of NC_088686.1, forward strand.
AATCATATTTGGATCTCTTTATAAAAGATACACTCTAGTCCAGTGGTTCTCAAACTTTTTTTTCCACTTACCACTTGAAAGTTGCTGAGGGTCTTGGTGGACCACTTAATGATCTTTCCAAATGTTGTTTATACCGTTAGCTAACTATTGTAAAGCGCTTTGCATAAAAGCATTGTATATAAAAAAAACTTAATAATAATAAACTTTTTTTGTTCTACAAATAAAAGCACACAACTCATATTTTAATATCAGTAGTCTTACCTTTCGAATGTGATGGATGTGCCCTCTCTCCCCTGCCGCGGCAGCCCCCGAGCTGGGCCTGAGAAGGTGCTGTGGCGGGGGGTCTCTCCCCCGCCACAGCACCCAGAGCTGAGGCTGGGAAGGAGGGCTGTCACTCTCCTCAGCAGCCACAGCCCTGGAGCTGGGGAAAATTGCCTCTTTCTCTGGCCGCCGCAGCCCTGCACATCCCAAATTCCCCCCACCCCCTCTTTTCACCCCATACCCCCTCCCACCTACCCCCTGTTCCCCCCAAGGTCACCACCTCACCTTACATGTGCATCTTCTCCAGGGTCCAAGCACCTAATTAGTGGAGCCACGCCTGCACGGCTCCGCTAATTAAGTGGGTGGCCCTTCATTCTGTTGTGTGCGGCCGCCCAGGCGCGCACCTTAGATGGAACTATCTGCGGACCACCTGAATGGAGCTCGCGGACCAGTGGTGGTCCGTGGACCACAGTTTGAGAACCTCTGCACTAGTCAACAAGTTGTCAGGCAAGATGCAGGAACCATGTGGTGAAATTTAATGGCCTTTCAAGCAACAGGCCAGACTAGATGATCGTAATGATCACATCTAACTTTAAAATCTATTAATCTGGGGGAAATAATGTAGGAGTTGTGCTTAGGGCTTGTCTACATGTGCTGCGTGGATTTTCCACACCCCTGAGCGATGTAGTTATACCAATATAAGTCTGTAGTGTAGACCAAGTCTTAGAGTACCGGTAGATTGTCTTTTCTCCAAACTACCATCCTGGTCAGTGTTGAAATGACCATGCTCATCTGTCTTTGGATTTGTTCTTAAGCTTACAGTCAATGGCCTCGATTCAGGAAGGCATTTAAGCATGTACTTAAGTCCTATAGACTTCAAAGAGTCTTAAGCATGTACTTAAGTGCCCTTACTGAACTGAGCTGCTCTCCTGGGTGGGACCCAAGACATTGTCCCTGTAAACAGTCAAAGAATCATGTAACCATTTTGTCTCCTCAAGGTACAAAGGGTAACCTGACAGAAGAAGAGGTTCCACTAGGGGTCAGTCTCGTGATTACTGTTGGCAGCATAATGTTGTCTGTCTACTTCCTGGTGTGGGAGACTTACGTGCTAAAAGCAGATGTCGTTATTAATGCTATTCTTCTTTTTACGTATGGGCTTGAGGGACTACTACAGATCATAGCCATTGCTGCATTTGTCAGCTAAATCTCTGCTGCTCAGAGTTGTAAGGTACATCTGCTTCCAATATTTCTTCAGTAAAGAGACAACATGCATCTTTAAAGTCTAAAAGTATTTGGTTTCACTTTCTCCAGTGTAAAATACTGGGAGGAAACTCATCCTTATATTACAGGGTTTAATATAGCCCTATTACAGCACAGCCCCCCATGAATAACCAGCTAAAATATTCTGTACAGTAGCTCTGTTCCACTGTTTGACTAAGTAGTTCATTTAGTGGCAATGGCCCTGCTTCAGGAAAACACTTAAGTACATGCTCCGCTTTAAGTCTGAGTAATTCCATTGCAGTCAATGGGAGTGCATCTGGGCTTAAAGTTACACACATAATCAAGTGTATTCCTGCATTGGGTCCATGTACTGACCTGCTGTGCCTAAAGACGTACATGTGTATTTAATCAAAATTCTGCGTCAGATATTTGTATCCAAATCAGAACAAATATAAACCAGCATATTACTCTAGTTGTATGTTGGTGCAATGCCATTGATTTTAATGAAATCACACTGGCATAAAACTGGAGTAATGCAGAGGAGAATCAGGCCCTGTCTACATTAAAAGAAAATACGGTGGGCTCAATTCTGCACTACCAGGTACAGGGTTGTATTTGAGGGCAGAATTTTGTCCTGTTGTCCTTATTCTGATCTCACTTGTGCCTTTTACACCTTCGTAACTCCACTGACTTCAGTGGAGTTATTCTAATTGATACCAGTGTGTGAGAGAGCCGAATCAGGTCTCCTATATGCACAAGGGAGCTGTGTTACAGCTGTTGTGGGAACCACAGGTCCGACCACTCCTCATTTCCTCTAAGGCCACATCTCTGCTTTGGCAATGTAAAGGATGGGGGTTTTAAATGGGCATGAATGTTACGTCCCCTTTGTACTACCTGAGCAGTGTAGAATGGCCTTTTTATAAATAAGAATTAGGCCTTGATTTTTCCTTTTGAAAGATCAGCTTTAATGTTATGTAAGGTTTTTATCGTCTCTATATGATGGATCTATTTTTATAACTTTCCTTTCCTGTTTGGTTAAATCACTATTTTAAAATCTGTTTGACTAAATGCAAGCTAAGATTTTGCAGTTGACCATGGGTTTTTGTAACAGTGTCATCATTGGGTTTTTTGTACATAATTATAGCCGTCATATTCATATGTTTTATTTTTGTATCAATTTTTTAAAAAAATAAAGAATTCATTACACCCTAATTCTGTTTGCAAGTGCAAAATATTTTGGACCGGCTTCTGGGGTGTGGCTAAGCCGCACAGCACCCAAGTTGGGGGGGTTAGGCAGAGGGTGTGGAAAGGACGCCTTTGATTTTGCTGCTTCTATGTGCAGGCCAGTTCTCCTGTACATTGGGAGAGCATCCTGAGGTCTGCTTTAATTTACCCCAGGCTGCAATGACGGCAGGGGGCTGAAAATGCAGCCAGGGACTGGCGCAGCCACACACCCTTCCCCCTGCTCTGCTGGCAGCAGGGGGGCAGTGATAGAAGAGCCCATGTGGCAGCACTGTGCCACCAAAGGATCAATCTTCAAGTAGGGAAATTGTCCATGAGCTAGTTAACATCTGCTTTAGAGCCAGATTATACCTACAGTGTAACGAACATCAAAATCTGCATTTCTCCAGGCAAATTTCCTGGGGATGAAATCTTGGCCCTGTTAAAGCCAATAGCAACATTTCCCATTGATTTCAGTAGGGCCAGGATTTCACCCCAAAGTCAATGCGAGAACTATGGAAGTACGTCCTAAGAGGCAGCAGATAAACTGAGTGACTGAATGCTTTCATGCTTAATCTGCATAAGTCAAATAGTAATCCTTTTGTTCTTCTACATTTGCCTGGCATAATGGAATCTGCCCTGTCATACATTTTCTGTTAATAAAGCAAAATGCACAACCTATAACACTGCTTCACCCACCCTACGCATGATGAAAGCATACCATGCATATTTATACCTTGTTTTATTGTGTGTGTGTAAATAAATGCATGTTCATTTCCCGGTATTTAGTTATGCCCATCTCAGGCAAAGGTAGAAATATAGGGGCCCTTAACAGAATCCAAAGGAAAAACTATGTAAACAAAACCACAGTTACTTGTCTATATTGGAGCAGACAGGGATAGCACACCTTATAGTTAACTCTGAGTTCCTGTATTAGCTTCCCTCTTTTACTTGCCTCTGGTGGTCTGAACGGGTAGCTGCAAAGATCACATTATACTAGTCCAGGTAGAGGTAACAAATGTCTAACTTCATTAATGATTTAAATACACTTGTTCTCTTGTTTCCAAGTGTTGTCTTGAGTCCCTCAATTAATGCCTGAAGTCACGTGTCCTCTGGTGCAGATAAAGTACCCATCCAATGTCTCCTGGTGTTCCATGCTCTTTACAACCTTTTTCACCATATATGTAGATGGGCTCTACATCTGTAGCACAATGTTCTATGATACGTTGTCGCCTTTATGCATTATTCTCTGTACAGACTGTCAGTTGTTTTGAAATTCTCTCTGAAAGAAACTAGTGTAACACTTAAGAAAACTAATAACCCAAGAAGTCAACTAAGGCCTGGTCGACCCGCCCTCACACGGGTGTAGTTAAACTGGGGCAATCCCCTGTGTTGACACTCGTATTTTGGTTAGAGTGGGTATATTTTTGGCTTAGTTTCAACTTGTTCCCAATGTACTTAAGGTGAATTGAAGCCATTCTTAAATCAAAATAAGTGACTACATGGGAGTTTAACTAAACTGATTTAAATTCACACCTTTAGTTAAGCCAGTGTGACTATCCTTATAGATAAGCCCTAAACTCTCAAGCAGCACCAAATACTCAGAGTAGAGTCTAATGTTCCAGAGGGGGATTCTGAACCCTACTGCACTATTAATAATATTAGCTTGGCACACCCAGCTCTCTGGGTCAAAGGCTGATCTCACTGATTATATTGGCTATGGGCGGAGAGAAAAGGAACGAGATTGTAGAAGTGGGAGGCTAGTGACGACAGAGTTAAAAGTCCGACCACCTCTTTTCTCCTGTCTTGCTAGTGCAGCCTCAATCCACTGCCCATGTTCGTGATTCGGCAGTCGTCACATCTCATCTTTTACCTGAGCTCATTCACTCATTTGTACCCTGAAATTGTGGATGCCTAGATCAAGGGGGGGACATTCTCTCCGTAAGTTGTGTGTTATTGCTTAAGCATGTTTAAACAGAAGTGCTGGAGTCCTGAGAGCCAGGCTTCTCCTCAATTGCACATGGGTAGGGCAAAGTTTTGGTACCAGAGGACCGTGAAATTACCGGGGTTTCTGGATGACAATATGAACTAGAGGATTTATACCATCCATGGAATGTTAAGTAGTTATGCTTTTATGCCCTCTTGTATGTCACCCTCATGCACTGAACAATCTCCTGGGTAGCATGTGCCAAGCATTCTCCCTCTCACACTTCAAAAAATTCATGGGTTCCATGAAGCCAGCAAGCCATAATGCTCACACTCATCTCTCTGGTTGCTATTGCTACTGTGCCCGTTCCTATATTTAAACTCGATCCTACAACGAGCTCTGTCCAAGCAGATCACTGCCTGTGTGTGGAGCTCCTTTCAGGATCAGGGCCATAGACTAAACTCTTTGGGACAGAAATTTGTTATCTTTATTCGTACATTGTACCTGCTGTACAGCACAATGTACAGTTATATTGTGAGAGAGAATATTTTGGATTTCCTCTAGTATCCCAGCAACAGCAAAACAGGAATATCCTGTTAAACAGAAAGGGTGGCGGACAAGTCAATACTGTCTTTCACTAGATGGAGCCAAGTTTTGATTAATATATTTTATTTGCAGTTAAAAATAATACTGACAGACAAGCTCTCAGGCTCTGCAAGTCCTCTCTCTGAGTCAGTGGAGAAAAACAGGAAAAAGGCTGGCCAGGTTCCTATATTTGACTTTATTTCTGATGATTTAAAGGTGCCCTCTAAAGGATGAAATGGCACTTGTGCTATTTTCATATTCTTTATGGAGCTGAAAGGGTTTTTTTGTTTTTTGGTTTTTTTTAAGTTTCTACTTGATAGAAAGGAGTGTACAAGCCCAACTGTTTTCCCCTTTGCAGGGCACCTTTAAAAGGGACTGATCTTAGGGGCTGGGAGACAAATAGTTTAATTCACTAGCGTTCAGTGTTGGAGTTCAAAGTTCATATCTTCTTGTTTAGGTCAACATTTCAAATGCAGCTGGTGGTTTCAAAATAGGGCCTGATCCAAAGCCCCCTCAAAGTCAATGGGAGTCTTCCCATTGGCACCAAGGGGCTTTGGATCAGGCCCCTAATCCCTAATGGAGCTCCCTTCATGTCACAAAAATCACCATACAATTGTGTCTGCTCAGGAGAAGTCTAGGAACCGACTGGCATGGGTTATATAGTAGGTGCACAAGCAGAGCTGGGTGGGAAAGCTTACTCTGTACTTGCACTGTGCCTGGCATTAGTCAGAGCTGTTAGTCTCTTGAGGTCACCTGTTAGCTGGTTTCTCTCTGATGTTGCAATGCCAGTGAGGAGGAGGAGGATGCAGCAATGACCAAGGGCAGTGTTAAGGAGAGGAGGAAAAGATCCAAAGGTTATATAATCCCCGTTCAGATGTTGGCAGGGAGGGGATTAGCCCTCTCCACTTAGAGCAAGGGTGGGCAAACTTTTTGGCCCGAGGGTCACATTGGGGTTGCAAAACTGTATGGAGGCCGGGTAGGGAAGGCTGTGCCTCCCCAAACAGCCTGGCCCCCACCCCCTATCCAACCCCTCCCACTTCCCACCCCCTGACTGCCCCCCTCACAACCTCCAACTCATCCAACCCCCCCTGCTCCTTGTCCCCTAACCACCCCTCCTGGGACACCCCATCCCTAACCACCCCCCCCAGGACCCGACCCCCTATCCAACCCCCCCCGCTCCCTGTCCCCTGACTGCCCCGATTCCTATCCACATCCCCGCGCCCTGACAGGCCTCCCGGGACTCCCACGCTTATCCAACCCACCGTTCCCCGTCCCCTGACTGCCCCCCCCCAAGATCCTCCACCCCCTGCTCCCTGTCCCCCGGGACACCCTGCTCCTTATCCAGTCCCCCCTGCCCCTTACCATGACACTCAGAGCAGCATGTCTGGCCGCCGCACCGTCCAGCCAGAGCCAGACATGCTGCTGCGCTGCCCTGCAGGAGCGCGCAGCCCCGCCACCCAGAGTGCTGCCCGCGCAGCGGCGTGGCAGCGGGGGAGGGACCGGGGGCTAGCCTCCCCGGCCGGGAGCTGAAAGGCCGGGCAGGATGGTCCCGCGGGCCATAGTTTGCCCACCTCTGACTTAGAGGAAGAACAGTTGCCTTCCCTGAATGCAGGGATTTACAAATAGCGGGGCTGGTCCAGCTGAGGGAATTCATTTTCTATCCCCCAGTGTCGCTTCTCGGGACAGCAAGGGCTGTGAGTCACCTTGTTACCACCTGCCTCCAGCATGATGGAGTCTGACCTGTGCTAGCTGGATATTCGCTCCCTTACACAACCAGCCTGTCAGCCACTCAGGCACTCTCCTTTGGGCTACACCAACCCTGTCTTCACTTTTGCAGGTTGACAAGAGATGCACCTCAGCCCCCAGGTCCCTTTGAAGTGTCCCTGTGTGGTCTCCAGCCCCTGATCACTGGATACCCACAGAAATCCCACATCCTCTGTTCCCAAAGGAACAGCGTACCACAGTTCACTGCTTTACCTTATACCATTATGCACAGCACTTGAGTTCAATTATAAAACAAAAGGAAGTTTGTTGAAGAAAGAATAAAGATTCAAATAAAAACCAAAGTGAGAGGTGGGGACAAATGGTTACATATAAAACAAAATCATACCACGCATTCTAGAGACTAAACCTAACCAAGCTAACCTATCTAAAGCAGATTCTCTCTCCCAAACTTCTTTCCAGTGTTTTCAGCCAAGCCTGGCTGAGATCTCTTTTTCATGAAGCAAACCCACTGCCAGGTTATTTCCTAGCTAAAGGGTGCCAGGGTGTCCCTCTGCACTGCCAAATATACCAGAACAAACCTTTGATGTTCACCTTAAACTAGGGTCTTTCACCTGCTGTTTACCTCTTCCTGCTAGTTTCCTTCTGAAGTCTCCACTACCTCTTCATTAGCATTTTTAGTATGCTAATAGACTCCTACTGTATGACATACAATACACAGTGGTCCATCATGGAGATAAGTGTCTCCCATGCCCTGCTGAGAAAAGTTTGTCTCAAGACAAACTACATTTGAGTAACCTGCTTTTAACTACCGACCTAGAGAACTTAATTTCTAGTATATACCCATATAACTCCTCACACATTTTCTGTACATTCACAATTATTATGATGATCGGTGTAACACAGGCTTTCAGCACAGACCTTACATGACCCCTTTTGATGAACCCATGGGATCCCTGTTCCCCTTTGTACCCCTGTGCCCTCTGCCAGTTGGCATGGAGTCCTTGGGTCACACCCCCTCTAGCACAATACCTGGCAGACATGCTGTAAGGAGTTGAGACCAGAGTCTGACTGAGAATTAGGGAGGAATGAACACTAAGGAAGAGGCTAGAGATGAGTGGAGAACCAGGAGAGCACAGATGGGGGTCTCTGATTCTCTGGCCCCTGGCTGCAGGGAGCTATACTTTAGATCTCTTCTCTGGACTGGGCTCACAAGCTTTGCTTTATACCTTTACTTTGGTTGCAGAAAGCCCAGTAACAGGCCTGGTCTACACTTAAAAGTTAGGTCGACATAGCTATGGTTCTTGGGTGTGAAAAATTCACACCCCTGAGTGCTGTAGCTAAGCCAAGCTAACCCCCGGTGTAGACATGGGTAGGTCGATGGGAGAATTCATCTGCCAACCTATTACAGCCACTCAGGGAGGTGGATTACTGTCCTGCAGTGATGGAAAACCACCTTCTTTCAGCATAGGAGGCGACAGTGGCATAACTACAGCACCGCAGCTGTGTCACTGTAGCACTCATAAATCCGGCTATGCTTCTGTTTGGCCCTTGAAGAGTCAGGACGTTCCCATTTACTTTGCTATTTTACAACAAAGCAGACCACAGTGGTAGTTAAACTCCTTTCCTGATTCAGCCGGCCTGTCACATGCCACAATTCCGCCTCATCAAGGAAATCAGCATAAGGAAGAAAACTGTAACCTACGGTGTAGGCCACTGTAGCCACTGCCTTCCTAAATACTCCTAGGGCTTGATTCTCCACTGCCCTTGAGCTGTCTCATTTACACCAATGCAAACTGGGTGTAAAATGCTACCATTCTGACATGCTGGCATTTTATACCCACCAGGGGAGGGATAGCTCAGTGGTTTGAGCATTGGCCTACTAAACCCAGGGTTGTGAGTTCAATCCTTGAGGGGGCCACTTAGGGATCTGGGACAAAATCAGTACTTGGTCCTGCTAGTGAAGGCAGGGGGGTAGACTCAATGACCTTTCAGGGTCCCTTCCAGTTCTATGACATTGGTATATCTTTGCACTCATATAAATTACTATTGAGGACCAGGCCCCTCACCTCAGAACATCTTTCTAAGCAGTAACACCCTTTTTGATCTGTTCTCGCTGTCTGGAGCATGGGCATGGCATAATCAAGCCACTGATAATATTTACAAATGTACAAGCCTGCTGGCATGTATAATTATAAGGGCCAACCCTTCTGAAACAGGCCGAGCAAGTGTGGTGAAAACTGCCTTAAAAATGAAGAGGAACGCATATTTTAAGACGCTTAGATTGAGTGTTGGGTGTTGTTTATGCTGCAGGGAAAAGGCGTTTGTTCTCAAGCCATCCTGGGGTGTTTGCTGCCAGCATGAAACGACCAATACCTAGAAGCAAGTTTGCCTCCAGGGATTCAGCACTGAGAGATATTTTGGAAAGATATTTCGGGCCTTATTGTTTCATGGGCTGCCTTCGTTTGCAAGCAATAATAAAACTGAAAAATGAAATACAAACAAAGCTCTGCATTCCTCAAGAACTCATCAGCTGCTTTATCCTCAACAAAGCAAGATTTGTGTTTATCTGCCTGTGGGAATTTAGTACACTTTATTTGTAGGAACATAGGAATTGCCATACCAGATCAGACCAGGGCCAACCTAGTCCAGAACCCAGTTAAACTAGCTAGCAGGGGTAACAATAGTAGCAAAAATGCAGCAGCTCGGGCTTCAGCATGGACTAGCAACCTGAGAAGCCTGCCAGGGCCCTGGTTGCTAGTCTATGCTAAAGCCCAGGCTGCCATCAGGTAGCCAAGCTCGTTAGATTAAAGCCAGCATTGGTATGCCTACCTACATTACAAACACACCTGTACTTTCCAGTGCAGACATGCTCTGACAGTAGGCAGCACCAGTTGCTTAAGAGGAAGGTGCAAGAAACCCTGCACTCAGGAGCTGTGAGATAACCTGCCCCCAAGTGGGACTGTTCCCTCCTAAGCTCTAATAGTTCGAGGATGGCTCCTGCCATAAAGCAGGAGGGTTTTTATCCCTGCCCAAACTCTTGGTTTTTTAAAATATTTACGATTCTAGCTCTGGATGTTCTTATTAGCCATATAGTCTCTAATCCCTTTTTGAGTCCCACCAAGAACTTGGCCTCAATGGTTTGTGGCGGTCAGTTCCACAGGTTAACTGTTGATTGTGTGGAAAAGCCTTTCTTTTCTTCAATTTAAATTTGGTGCCTTTCGTTTAATTGAATGTCCCCTTGTAATAAGAGAATGGCCACTGCAATTCGCCCTCTCTACCTTTTCTATACAATTGTCTGATACAGGTTTACATTACCCTCTTCCCCCTTCATGCTTAACTGGAGTTCATTTCATTTCATGCAGGTGTGAACCGCCTGCCCCCCCCCCTCCTCCCCCCAGCCCCAAACTCTCCTCTGTGCTTAGTGATCATTTTCTGGTTTATACCACTGGAGGTGGACAATCAAAGCTGTCACATTCTTGACTTTGCTGATACACGTGCTGATTATTTCCAGCTCTGGCATTAGGGCACAATCCAAAGCCCACCGAAATCGTGGAAAGATTCCCACTGACTTCAACTGAGGTTGGATCAGGCCCTTAGACTACTTCCTAATCCTCTAAGTCACTCCTTGCCCTTCCAGTTTTCAATCCCTTTCCTTTTCCTTTAGGCTAAACACTCATTATTTACCAGGGTAGTGGCACTCTCAGGAGTCTATACTGATAGCCTAAAGCCATGTACCTTTTCCCATAGGACAGGGGTTCTCAACCTTTTCCTTTCCAAGGCCCCCCCAACATGCTATAAAAACTCCACGGCCCACTTGTGCCACAGCAACTGTTTTTCTGCATATAAAAGCCAGGACCAGCATTAGGGGGTAGCAAGCGGGACAACTGTCCGGAGCCCCATGCCACAGGGGGCACCATAAAGCTAAGTTGCTCAGGCTTCAGCTTCAGCCCAAGGGTGGCAGGGCTTGGGGCCTCAGGCTTCAGCCCCATGAGGTGGGGCTTCAGCTTTCTGCCCTGGACCCTAGCAAATCTAATGCCAGCCCTGTTTGGTGGACCCCCTGAAACCCAGTTGTGGCCCCACCAGGGGGCCCCGGACCCCTGGTTGAGAACCACTGTCATAGGATATAGCATTTCATAGTGAACCATGTGGCTATTTCCATAATTTATGTGTAGCATAGCGTGATGTTTCCCTGGTGTTATCCAGACCAGTGACCCGCTAGGTTACTCCAGTCCTTGACTCTGGGAGCCAGCCTTATTCTGCTTTGCTGTGAGAGCCCCCACTCCCGGGCTGTTCATGCACAGCCTTTGGCATGTAAGTTGCTCCGTGGATTGTGCAACCAAATGACACTAGCCAATATATCCGGTCCCGGACACAACCCCAGGAATCTCCGTCTTGCAGTGTCCAGTTATGCCCGCTGGACACTGCAAGCTTATATAAGTTTGTCAATTTAACAAAGAAATTGATATGCACCAGGCTTGTTATCCCAAGGGGAATCTCTGACACACTTTAAACCAAATGCACTGCTTCAGGTAGAATAAACAAACAAATCTATTAACTATAAAAGATTTTGAGTGATTATAAGTAAAAGCACAACAAGTCAGATTTGGTCAAATGAAACAAAGGCAAAACGCATTCTAAGCTGATCTTAACACTTCCAGTGCCCTTACAAACTTAGATGCTTCTCACCACAGGGTGACTGGTTGCCCTTCAGCCAGGCTCTCCCCTTTGATCAACACTTCAGTTGCTTGGTGGTGATGTCTGCAGATGGAGGTGGAAGAGAGAGGAGGAGCATGGCAAACATCTCTCCCTTTTATCATGTTCTTTCTTCCCTCTTGGCTTTGGCCTCCCCCCCACTTCAGAGTCAGGTGAGCATTACCTCATCACAGTCCCAAACTGACCAAAGGAAGAGGGGTGACTCACTCAAGAGTCCAACAGATCCTTTGTTGTTGCCTAGGCCAGCGTCCTTTGTTCCTGTGAGGCTGGGCTGGGTTTGTCCCATACATGCCCTGATGAGGTGTGAACTGCCCCTCTGCTCTGGACAGTTTTTGCCTGGGCTTGCTTTAAGCCATGAGGACACATTTTCAGCCTCTTAACTATATATATGAAATTACAACCTATAACATTACTGTAACAATAACAACAATGCTCAGTGCATCATGAGCCTTCTGCAGACAGCCGACATGACAAACTTTGCATTGGATACCACACAATCATATTATAAGGATGAATATGGGGATGTAGGGTGTTCCCACGAGGTACAGAACATCACACATATGCAGCCAGAATGGGATCTCTTAGTACATTAAGATTAAGGTGTGTTGTCCCTAGAATCCCTGAAACTACAGGTGTGTATCCTGGGAAGGTCAACTCAGCCATTAATCACTCTGAAGTATGTCAAAGGTACATAATACAGGTTACTGAGAAAGGACCTTGTGTGTGAAATCTTAAACCAGGAGGTCCTACTCACTTTCTGGGCGAGATTAAAGATCCCAAGATGCTTTTCATAAAAGAGTAGAGGCTCTTTCCAGTGAGCTGGCTAAGCCATCCCCTCCCTGTTATATGTGGTGGTTAATATCTATTTGCCTCTTGCCCTCCACCCTAGGGGTGGCTTCATTTTAATGGTGTTGTAATATACACAGGGTTTACGAAGCATTTTTAGAAAAATAAAGGAATCATTGTGTGTCTTATATACACACACACAAGGTATGTATCACTATTTGTATTGGTGGTGAAAGAGGATATTCTTCTGCTAAAGCTGGGCTTCTAAAACGATAACTGTCATTCAGTAAACTGGATCTCTATCAGTCCAGCCTCGCTGTATGCACCTTGTCGTGCGACATTCCACTGGTGAGAACTCAGCAGGGGCGTTTTCTCTCCAGGTAGTACTGCACATATGCAAGGTAGAAAGCTGAAAATCAAGTCCCCTCCCGTAACATGCAGGGCAGGAAAACACTGTGTGACAAGATTGGACCCCAGGAGCTCAGGCTGTTACTACCACACCAGTGAATTGGCACAAATCCTTTGCTCATCTGTTTCCTGACTGCAAGAAAGGTGTGTGGTATCATGGAATTTGTGTCAACACTCAGCCCCCATTATACATGGTTTGGGTAAGTCGCCAGTATGAACTGACCAGCCCCTCAGCTGGTGGCACTATCTTAAAATAGTGTGTTATTGCATAGCTGAAATGAGAGACTTGGTAGGGAAGGTACAGAGACACTTCTTTTAAAGTAATAATAGTTTACAAATATAGAACCAGATTTCCCAGAGTTCGGTTCCCATTCAGACACCAAAATAAGTGCCCAGATTTTCCAAATGGAGCTCAGCATGCGGGATTGGCACCTTCTCTTCGAGGACCCCAAAGCACAATTCACATGTCCTCTCTCCCTATTTTGCCAAAAAATACATCAGAATAGCCCAGTAACAGACGCACAGTTTCAGGGTAAGCATTGTCTGCCCATGATGGGAGGGGAGTGCCTTGTACCATCCTTTAAGGATCTCCCCAGCCTTTGAAGAAGAGGAGGAACACTGGAAAATTTGAAGGGACTTTTTGGTTTCCAAAGGAATCCCTCTCCCGGAACATAAGAAAAGTTCTCCCTGCAGTACGGAGACCTGGGTTCTAGTTCCACCTCTAGAATTGACTCATTATATAACCTTTGACAACTACTCTCTGCCTTGGTTTCCCCACCAGACAGATGGAGACAGGAATATGTCCCATTCTTTGTAAAGTGGGCTATTTAAGCCTTAACTATATTGAAACCAATGGGACTTCTCATAAAACTCAGGCCATGTCTACAAGCTGTGCTTCTGTAGCCCTGTACATACAGGCTTGCTACAGTGACAGAAGGGGTGTTTTCTGTTGCTGTAGTAAATCTACCCCCTCAAGAGGTGGTAGCTAGGTCGACAGATAATTGTTCAATCAATCTAGCGGAGTCTATATGGGGGCTTAGGTCAGTTTAACTGTGTTGCTCAGGGGTGTGAAAAAATGTTCACGCCCCTGAGAGATGTAGCTTGTTTGACCTAAATTTTAGATGTAAACCAGGCCTAAAGATTAGGATGTGTGGAAGAGTTTCCAGGATCAGAGCCTGAGGAGGTGCCACTTCCGAAGCATGAGAATACACAAACTTCCCAATGGTGCAGTAATATATACCCTGATGCCCTCAAAATCTTGCCCAGTAAACACTTAAAAAAAATCCCTCATCTGTCCAGCCAAGTGTTTCATTTCCCTTCCTTCCAACCACAGATTTAATGAACCCTGAAAATAGTCACCTATAAGCAGAACAGTTACTAAAGTGGTTTTCCCAAGTGTTCTGCTTGGTGCCATCAGCCCTTCAACAGTCATGGTGGATCGATCCTCTGTGTCCATAGAGTAGGAGTTGAGGGAATCGCATGCCTCCGAAAACTCTCTCCTGACCTGATCTAGCATTCCTTGTTCACCCAAAATTCTCAATGAACTCAATAGGGACCTGATCCCACTCTCATTTACAGGGGTGTAAATCTGGAGTAACTCCACTGAAGTTAGTTATGCCAGTGTAAATGCAAAGTGAGAGCAGAATGTGTCTCTAGGTGGTATGAGAGGGGTGTGCAAGGACTGGGGTCAGGCCCCTGCTGGCTCCCATATGCTTAGGAGGAGGTGCTATTACTAGTGCTCGTTCATCTTGTATGGAACACTAACACAGCAGTGAAGCTGGAACAGCGATTGGGAGCCCAAGCCACCCGTGTAAACCCATTGATTTCAATGCACAAAACTAGCGTAACAGTAGAATCAGCCCTTTCCTCCCTGCACTTCATATCTACCCCTTGACTTCAATAGGCTTTGCATCAGGCCCTGTGTGCATTTGCCCAAGACAGAGGCTATTTGTCCACATCCTCTGCCTCACTGCAAATTTCCACATTGAAGATGCCAAGACAGGGAGGCCCTTAATTACCCAAGCAGGAAAAAACACCTAGGGAGACAGAGTGAGCCTGTGAGCCAATGGAAAGCTTGGGAGAGGTGGCTCATGCTTCACAAAAGACGCCTTGTTCTCCCCACTGAACTGCCAGGTCAGTAATTTCCCCTCCTCGTTCTCTCCCGCCCCCGCTGCCCAAATCTTCCCAGATGACAGAAAACAGAAATAACGCCCACCCCAAAGCCCTCCCTGCCCTTAGCCCAGGCAGCATGGAGCTCTGCTCCCCCCCCCACACACACACACCTGCTGCGCCAGGTGTCAGCAGAGGCGCCCAGCACTGGAGGCAGCTCCAGGGATGCCGCCTGACAGCCAGGGCCTCAAGCTCCTAGTTACACAGTAACCTGTTGTCTGGTTGTGGCTCCACCTCTCCCTGCCTCCCAGCCCTCCCCTCCCTGTGCTGTTCCTCCACTGCCCAGACGCCACCTGCTCTCAGTGAAGCTCGGGAGACTGAAGTGGAAGACAGGGGCAGAGTGAATATAAAAAGGAGCCACCCTGGAAAATTAGGTGGGTTCCCCCCTCCCTCCTTCTCTGTTAAACTATTCAGCTAAAAGCCTCTGGGACACTGGGGCTGCATCCACATCAGCCAAAGCACTTTGCTGAGGGAAAAGCAGAGGGGCGCCTGGTGTGCTGAGAATGGCAGCAGGACTTCCCTAACAGGGCACAGCTAACTGGGAGAGGAAAGAGACCAGGAAACAGCAGAGGCTTCTCAGCACTGGTAAGTCTCACCTCTTAGTTCTCCACAGTCCATTATTCTCTGTGACATGTGCCTACTTCAAAGAATGGCGCCATGCAGCTGGGGAAGCGTGTGCATCTGGGGCAAGGAAAGGTGGTAAGAATTTAGTGCTGGGAGACATTAAAGAGAGGGATTTCTCTAAAGAAGGAAAAAGCAGCAATTTTTCCAGTGTTTTCCTTTTCTCGCCCTTTCCTGCCCAGTGTCCTACCTCCAGTAGGTGGCACTTTCTTGGCAGGGGACGGCTGTTTGGCAGAGAAGAGGCTTTTTAATGAAGTCTGAAGATTGTATTTTTGTGTTGCTGTTTGTTTGCAAACAAACATTGGTGTTTCCTCCTCTCCGGAGAAGTTGGAAGGAATTTTCCCTGTTTCATATTTGGGTCCTTTCCTACTTGCTGGTTTGCTGGGTCGTCCCACAGCACACAATTTTACACCGTACTTAAAAATCTAGTGGGAGTAATTTCTGAGCGGCAGGGCTCACCCATGACTGTGCAGGCTCCCTGAAATCTTTCATTCTATACCTGTAACAAGAGAGATTGTCTGTATACTCTCCCCGTTTTGCTTATTTGGATGTTAAATGTCCTCAGGGGGACATTTGGCGAGACTAGATTTCTTTGAAGTGTTGACTGATGGTATTTTTAAACTCTGGGAATTATTCCTCATATTGTGAAACAATCAGGCAGTAAAATACGATGCTACATCTCCTATAATTAGGGCCATTCCATGTGATTCTGCCTCTGCTGGGCTGCTTTGAAAATGTTCCAAGAACTGTCTGGAAGATTAAACAGGGACAGATCCTTCAGTTCTTACTCATTCAAAAATCCTATTGCAGTCACTGAGCTGCCACTGCAGGGTTTGCCCTGCAGTGAGGCCAGTTTCCATGTCAGGGAAAGCAATTGCAGTGAGAGGGCCAGAATCCTTGACTGGTGTAAACTGTCCTACCTGCATTGAAGTCAATGGAGCTACTGCTGTCCACCACCTGAGAAGTTATCTGTGAGCCTTCTTAATGCCAAACAAAATACAGCTAATATGGGCTCCAAGAATTCCTCAGTAAAGCTTGCAGTTGTGTGTTCAAGGTTCCATTTAGTTATGTGATCAAGTGATTTGCTTGGGCACAGAAAAGAATGGTTCAGTAGAAAAAGAGACCCTGATAACTAAGCTCTTTGGAGGTATGGGCCTTTTTAAAAGGCTCTGTCATAAAAAAGGAGATTGAAAGCCACGGACTTTGCTATGGAAATGCAAATAAATGCAGTAGAAACTGTCATGCCGGGCGGCATATTGTTCTCATTTAAACAAGAGAAATTTAGAGTAATATAAATTATTTAATTACCATCCTAGATTTGCGGTCAGACCTGAACCTGATCCTCAGCTGGTGTCCAAAACTGGTTGTCTAGTATAGGTTGGTCTTTATGATAAAGTGGAACCAAACTGCACTGGAAACCACATGGGGATACTTTATCATTAATATTATTTGTATAGTGGTAGGGCCTAGGAGCCCCAGTCATGGACCTGCCCCTCCATTACACTAGGCACTGTACAAACCTTAAAGTGATTGATTGGGATGAGGGTTTGCTTACTAGTGCCAGGTGCTGCTTAATGCAGGTGCATAATTATTTGTCTGACATATTAAAGCTCCGATCATTAGGTTTTGTAGTATAGCACTCGAAAGCTGAACCCACGCTAAAGGAACAGACTATGCAGAATCTGCTATGGGTATAAGTCAGCTGTGGTAGTGAATTGAGCTATGCCAATTTGCTCCAGCTGAGGATCTGACCCCTGGATCGGACAAATCACTTTCCTTTGTGCGTTGCAAAGGTGAGTGCCCTTTAGATGGGCTTGTGACTGTCCAGGTTTCTTATTAGGGACGAGGGAAATTTAAGAGGCCCCACAGTTCTAAAGGCCCCAAACGCTTCCAAAAATATTCCAGAGGTTTTGTCAGATTAAGGAAAAAATGAAATATATCTATGTATTGTCAGTGTGTGTGTGTGTGTGTGGAGGTGGGGTTCAGGAATGTCCATAGGAAACAACTCAGAGCACCATGTGTGATCAATTAACTATTCTGGGGCATGAAAAAAAATCCCACATTAGGATGCGGGGGTGGGGGCAGGGGAGTGAAAATTTAATCTCACAGAATTATTGCCTGGATGATTCTCTCAGGGCTGGATCCCTCAGATATGTCCTCCTGTCTGTCTCTCTTCCTTTCTCCCTCTCTCTGCTCCCTCTCTCTTAGGGTTACCATACGTCCGGATTTTCCCGGACATGTCCGGCTTTTTGGGCTCCAAATCCCCTTCCGGGGGGAAATCCCAAAAAGCCGGACATGTCCGGGAAAATCGGGACATGCGGGGCCGGCGGTGCTGGGCCGGGGGCCGGCGGTGCCGAGCCAGGGCCGGGGGCCGGCGGTACCGAGCCGGGGACCGGGCCGGCGGTGCCGAGCTGGCGGTGCCGAGCTGGGGGCCGGGGACCGGGCCGGCGGTGCGGTGCTGAGCCGGGGGCCGGGCCGGCGATGCCGGGCCGGGGGCCAGGCCGGCGGTGCTGAGCTGGGGGCCGGGGGCCGGGCCGGCGGTGCGGTGCCGAGCCGGGGGCCGGGAGTGCTGGGCGGGCCAGGGGTGCTCAGCTGGGGGCCCGGGGGCCAGGCCGGGGACCGGCAGTGCTGGGCGGGCCAGGGGTGCTCGGCCGGGGGCTGGCCCGAGGCCGGCACCCCAGAGCCCGAGCCGACCCAGGCTGGAGACGCCGGGGGGGCCAGACTGGGCCGCGCCTCCTCCCCCCACACCCCACTTACCTGCTTCAGGCTTCCCGCGAATCAAATGTTCGCGGGAAGCAGGGGAGGGGGCGGAGTTGGGGCGGGGACTTTGGGGAAGGGGCGGAGTTGGGGCGTGGGGTGTGGGCGGGGCCGGGGCCCCGTGGAGTGTCCTCCTTTTGGAGGCTCAAAATATGGTAACCCTACTCTCTCCCCCACATCCTGGTCTCTCTCTCTCTCTCTCTTCTGTGAATGCTGATTCCGGGAAGGTTACGTGGTTTTGTTGACAACCATTTTCTCCTAGCACAGGGCCAAATTCTGCCCTGACTCACACCTTGCACAAACTTATAATTTCAGCGTGATTTGTAATAAAGCTACCCACTACCTGCTGATTCTACCCAAATATACACAAACCTGCCAGCCTTCCAAACATCTCCTCTGAGAGATGGTCCCCAGACGCTGTGCCTTTGAAAGACCATGGACTTTCTGGAATAACATCACAGCCAGGGATTATTTCCCACCCTGCAATAAAAGACACCCAAATGGCCCAACCTTTGCAACTGTTCTTCTTGGAATGATGTCACAATGGCAGTGCATAGCATATCTAACACTGCAACATCACTCCTTTGCCAAGGTAGCCACATCAGATCTTGTTTGACCCATGTTCATTAGATAGATAGCAAACTGCCCACATTACTAGCTAAGAGCCTTCAAAACCTCTCACCTGATCTTTGAGATACCTCTTTCTTCCTCTCCCATTCTACTCATCTGTAATAAGAAGCCTTATTGAAAAGCTTTCATAAACAACATGCATATGATTATGCTGCCGCTAATCTGAAATTCTCTAGCCACAGAATAGGTCGTGGAAGCTCACAAACACTATCCCACCTATATTACAGCAGGGACTCTGGACCCCAGCCAAGAATGAGCTAGACATTATGCAATCTGAGGCCAAGCTGGGAACAAACTTTGGCTCCTGACTCCCAGTCCAGTGCCCTACCCACATGACCATGTGGCCTATTTATCTTATCTCTGGGAGTTGCCACTGCTAGAGGATAGAGGGGAGTTTGAGTCTCCAGACCCATTCAATCATTGGCCTCTCTGTCGAGATGCATTTTAGGGTCAGTGGTGGTGGGGCGGACACTTGTCCACTGGACTGAGACATTTCGTGTGTCTTTCATATATCTTTAAGGGGGTGATAACAATTCACCCTACCTGCACTGGATTTGGACAGACAACCTTAGGGCAAATATATCCTATTACCAATCCCTAAGACAGCTAGTCACTACAAACAGGGAGTTTAACTTTCAACTGGAGCACCTTAGGGAGCCGGTAATGCATGCAACTCTGATTGTCCTGATATTGCACAGAAAAGGCCCCTTTTGCTAGGCAGATTTGTATGCAAACGGAAAGCTTTTCCCTTTGAAGGGAAGCAAAAGGTTTCCATTCACATTATGCACCTCTTCGGCGGCAGAGTGATTTGTAATCCTCTTTTGGTGAAACGCATGATGCCGAGGATAAGACGACCTGTTTTCTTCCCCAGGTCATCTGGATAAATGAGTAGGAATCACAACTAAAAAAAGGGAAATAATCTGCCCTGAAAGTGTCCATGTAGCACAACAATTTGGAAGCCTCACACAGTTAGTTTTGGTTGCATAATGAATGCACTTAGGCTCCACCCAGGCTACAGCTCATCAGTGTTCACAACCCCACTACTGAAACAGGCTTGTTCCTAGCAGGGCTCTAGAGACATTTCCTTAGCTTGTGGGGATGGGAATATTTTTTCTGACAGCCTTGTTATAAACCATGCTCTGGACTACAGGGTAGGGGGGTCATTATTCCATACATGATTCTCAGAAAAACTGTTCCTGTCCACACCAGCCATGCTAACACCCTGCTAGCAAAAGTCACATAGAAAGAGCAACGGGTGTATTTTCCGAGGCAAAGGAGGCTGCTCATTCTGTGATGCTCTCCTCACCAGTGTGAGTCTGGTATTTTCAGAGGAAATACAGTTCTTGGTTAGGGACACCAGTTTCCTCAGTCTGCTCCTCCCACCAGCAGGCTCCTGTTGCTTCCACATGGGAAGACTCCATTTGACTTCAATGGGCTTGAGATCAGGCCCTGTTGGTCTCCCACTTAGGCAAACGATGTATCCCTGAGAGAAGGGAAT
This sequence comes from Emys orbicularis, assembly GCF_028017835.1. Lineage (NCBI taxonomy): Eukaryota > Metazoa > Chordata > Testudines > Emydidae > Emys > Emys orbicularis. The sequence goes on from NC_088686.1 coordinate 111,723,463, forward strand.
GGCCCTACTTTCAGGCTTGTCCAGGTTATTCTACAACAATAGGTGTTTTGTCCCAGTTGTTTCCAACACTTACATACTTGTGTGGCGGAGCCTCTAGCTAGTTAAGCCAGTGAAACTGACCACAGGCAGGCTGAGTGCATCTGTACCTCAGACTTGTCATGCTGTCCTCTCCAAGGCTCTCTAGTGAACCCCCTGCCTGCCCCAGCTAAAGTGCTGCCAAAATCCTCCTGCCCATGCTTTCCGGACACCCCACCAGAACCATGCCCTGCCCCCACACCAGCTACAGCTGACTGGGGCTTTCCACCATGAAAATGGGGGTCACTCAACTCCTGCTGCTCCCACTCCTCCCGCCTTTTCACTGGCTGAAAAAGAAAAATAATGACTTCATTGCTGTAGCTCTCAGCCTCTCTGCTTTGAATGCTTGGGGCTGCCTGCCACATGCTCTGTATGTCTCTAGGAGCAGCTCTGCTCTCCACAGCAGCCAGACAAACTGTCTTGACCCTATGTTTGCTTAAACCATGTATTAGAATAGTGCATCTAACCCAAGTAGGGCTGGAAAAGGTGGGGGGGGGGGGGGGCTGCTCTGCGCTGGCCCACAGGTGTGAATTACAACGGCTGTTGCTATGGCAACTAGGGATCATTAAGGGTGAAGGGGTGTCCTAGCCATGCTCCTTTTTCCCCAACCATCTCCCCACACGGGCTGCGTGGAGGAGTTGGCAAGATTTCTCCTACATTGCTGGGGGTGGAATCCTTCTGTGGCCAGTTAAAGAGGCTTTAGGGGAGCTTTGCCCTGGTGGAGCAGCATACAGCTGCTTTGACAGCGGAAAATCTGGATTTTAAACCACAGGGACCAATTACAGCCTTTGCATAAGAGTGCAACTCCCACTAGAGCTAATAAGAAATGCACCCAGCTAGATATGACACTAATAAGAATATTACAGGCTTCATTAGGATTTGTTCTTTCAATGCAAATTCTCAAGGGGGACAGCAAATTTCTCCTTCATTCTGGACCCCAATTCTGGTATCAGCTCAAAACAGTCTCTTTTATTTTCTTTGAATTATTTCTTCCTATTTTCTTTTTCTCAGTTGTTTATTGCCTTATCAGTCCCAAATTGTCCAGATTTATATCCCACAAGGGGTAAAGTGCAGTCCATTTGCATGGCAGTAAACCAAAGTACCAACCATCCAGCAGTGAAATTCACCAGCGCTGTGTAACTCCGAAAGAGAAACAAACACTCTCCATAGGAAGAAAGGCGCTAATGGAAAGGCACAGTCCTCCAGACCAACACTCCCCATAACCAGCACAGTTTACATCCTACCCTAGACAATCTTCCTTTTGCCAAGGACAGCTGAATGGGAATCGTCTTAGAGCTTAAGTGTAAGAGTCCCTGAGTCACACTTTGTAGCAAGGACTACATTACAACTCAAGATGATCATTACAATGGTTTTCATTGGTATAAGGAACAAAAGTGCTGTGTTTATGAACGATTGACATGGGCCAAAGCTGGACCATCTTTGAATTTTATGGGAGTTGAGTGATAGGAGGTTTGGTGTGAGATCCCAGCATCCAAATGTGCCCCAGTGGTTTTGGATCCTGTTTAGATCCAAAGCCAGAGCCACTGTAATGATTCCATTCAGATGCAGATTAAGTCTCCCGACAGCTCCTGCTATCGTGAATCTTTTGCCCTAGGTGGCAGAACTCTCACACAAATAATTGATCTCACAAGGTTTCTGGGTTAGTGACTCCAAACCTTAACTCTCCCCCAAGTCAGCCTTCAACCTAAACAATGACCAAAACAATCTGGATCCTGCCTCATCAGCCCAGCTCTATTGACTTCATGAGTGTATTTTCTTAACCCATCAGACTACTTTCTTCCTCCCTGATAATTGCTGCAAGTGGGACTTCTCTGAGATCCCTTCACGTCTTCACTTTAATATTTCTGACACTAACCTGATGGAACTAAGGAATTCACATACTGATGACTATGCTAAGCACCACCACCCGCCAAGGCCTCTCTGATCGATATTGTGGGCCACAGTCTATGCTGATTTATCCCCAGTGCAACTCCAAAGGGCCAAACTCTGATCTCAGTTACATGGACTTCAGCGGAGTTGACCCAGATTTACACCAATGTGAGATTCGAATCAGGCCCATAGATGTCAGTGTGGTTCCCTGGGGATTTAGGCTTTGATCCAGAAAAGCAATGAAGCACGTTCTTAACTTTTAGTGTGTGAGTAGTCCCATTGACTTCAAGGAGGGTTTGAAATCTGTCCCCAAATTCAGACCCACTACTGGATAGTCCCTGTTTCTATAATGGGCTGATAGAAAATCCCGTATCTGCACACCTCCAAATTTTCATGGTGGGTGGAATCAGCAGGCCTGATCTCCTCTCTTTCATGGTGATATAAACCAGGAGTAACTTTATTGAAATCTACGCATCAGAGCCTCAGCATGGCTCCAATGGAACTGCACCAACTGATGTCAGCTGAAGATCTGGCCTTATAGTTTTACATCCGTGCAAAACCAATGCTAGCTAGTGAGAGGAGAGTCGGGGCTGGTATCCAGATCCAGATTTGCTGTAATCAGGCAATATCTTGGAGTTCCAGGCAGTACCCCATGTGATTCAAATTAAACCTGAAGTAGGCTGGCATGTAAGGAATGTGGATAAAGTGGTTTTTTGCCCTGGAAATGAGGAGGGAAGAGTAAACATGTCACAAAAGCCTCAGGGCACTGATTTCAGTTCACTGACCAATCTCAGTTAGGGCTGAACATTGAAGAAAACATCCAAAGGTTAATTACTCCTGCCGGTCACAGCTGCTTTAAAAAAACAAAACAAAAACAAAACAAAAGCTTAATTAGCTGCAATAAGCAGCAACCCAGCCAACTGAGACTCAAGAGAACTAAAACTGGGCAGGAACAGATTTAGCAGGACAGAGACCAAAATGCACGGTGTTGTGATCACAGCTACCACTTGCCAGTGCATGCATATGACACCTTGGGAGTGCCCAGCTGATTTGGTGATCCTGTCATGCATGGGATGGATTGGGAGGACCCTTTTCCTGCTGCGTCTCCATGTGACTGTGGGTGTTCAAATTTTAATAAGTAATTAAATTAAAGTGAATAACTTGTCATCCGAGCTGGAGTTGGCCATAACAATGATCTAGAAAATGAAGCACTAAAAACATGTATTGGCAGCTGTCCATGGCTGTGTCTCCTTATTAACAGCTCCCTTAGCCAGTGGATGGGGTGCAGAAGAACAGTAGTCCTGATTACTATTCAAAGAGAACGTAGGGCGAGTTTAATTACAGTCTGGAAAATCTACACGAATCAGTCCCTGCCCTAAAGGGTGTTGTCCTTCTCTGAAGTGCCCCATGAGCTGGGGTTTCTGCCTCTTCCCTTGGGAAGCCATTCCACTGCCTGACAGTTCTCGCTGAGCCAGATTCTCCACTGCTATTTAGCCTCAGGCTGCACAGGCTGTATTAACTGGCCTAGGTTACTGTGCCCTTAAAACAGCCACCACTAACTCTCCCTTCAGCTCCAGGAGCCCATCAGTCTGAGGCTAAAAGGGGTCTTTGTTGCCAGGCTCTCCCCTGGCGGTGCCAGGAGCTCACAAAGACCAATTGTGCTCACCCCGCTGCCCTGAATGGTTTTAAAAGTGCCTTTCCATTAGATGAGCACCAGTCCTGATCCCCTCATTCCCTGCCCACCCGTCCCCTGGGAACTAGCACAAGGGTGTCGAACAAGGGTGCCCCTCCTTTGTGCCCAAAGGCAGAGCTTTACCTTGGACACCCTTCGGGGCTGGAAATCAGAGCCAAGCCTCTGCACAGACATACAAGAGACCTGGTAGCTCAGAGGGGACAACTTGGGGGAAGCTGGTAAAGGCCTGATGGGTTCATTGATTGCAAGGGGTTTGGTAGTCTGTGCAGGGGCGGCTCTAGGCACCAGCAAAGCAAGCACGTGCTTGGGGCAGCCCATTTGCAGGGGCGGCAGGGATCCAGCATGGGAGCTGAGAACCAACAGGGGGCCCTGGGAGCTGTAGTTCCTTGGTTAGCTCACTGCCCATAGAGCCAGCCCTGGAGCAGGGAAAGAACTACATTTCCCAGCATTCCCTTGGCCACTACCAACAGGAAAGAGGGAGAGGGAGTGAGGTAGCTGAGACCTCATGCTGTAGCCTGCTATGAATGGAGAGCTGCACTCTGAAGGGTAGGGATACCATATTTGAACATTCAAAAAATAGGACACTCCACAGGGAGGGAGGGTAGCCCCACCCTGCCACCATCCACTCCCTCCGACTGCCCCCCACAGAAACCCCAACCTATCCAACCCCCCCTGCACCCTGTCCCCTGATCACCCCCTCCCGGGACCCCTGCCCCTAACTGCCCCCCAGGACCCCACCCCCTATCTAAGCCTCCCTTCTCCTTGTCCCCAACTGCCCCCTCCTGAGACCGCCCCAATTTCCCCCCTAGGACTCCACCCCCTACCTGTCCCCTGACAAATCCCCGGGACTCCCATGCTTATCCAACCGCTGCCTGTCCCCTGACTGCCCCCCCAACCCCTGACCCATCTAACTCCCCCTTCTCCCTGCCCCTGACTGCCCCCCCCCGAACCTCCGCCCCATCCAACCTCCCAGCCCCCTTACCGTGCCACTCAGATCAGCATGTCTGGCTCCGCGCAGCGCCAGACACACTGCTGCATACATGCTGCCGTGCTCCCCTGCGGAGCCACAGGGCCCCCCCCAGCACCTGCCTTCCAGATTTGAACACCTCAAAATTCAGGAGTGCTCAAGCTCAGTTTGGGCAGCTGTTACTTCATTTCTCCCAAATCAAATATACTGATCCACTGTAACTTGCTGTAGAAAAAGTAGGATAAAATTGAGCAAGAAATGCTTCCCAATGGTTATTAGGACTGGAATTGCTATTTTCAACAGCCATTGCCTTTTTGATTGTTTGTTTGTTTGTTTAAAAGGAAGACAGTGATATTGCATTGGCAAATTCCCCATAGAAAGAAAGAGTGGAAGAAAAGAAAAATTAAGGCACCTCAACTTTTCCTCATTTATGTAGGACAGTCTTATAATATGCATCCAGATATCCTCCAATCACACAAGCTGAAAATTGTTCCACTTTACTGCAGTTCTGTAACCATGCGGGAACCAGTCCTGTCTGTGTTCTGTGCACATCTAAAATTCCTGCTGAATGACCTGCCCTGGGAGCGAGTTACCAGTGACCCAGGGCTGCGGCGGAAGGAGGGTGCAGGTGGGGGAGGAGGGGAGAGAGCCCAGGGCTGGGGTGGCAGGAGGTGTGTGTGTGTGTGGGGGGGGAAATGAGGGAGCCCAGAGCTGGGGCGCCAGGGGGTGTGGGTGGGTGGGGAGAGCCCAAGGCTGGGGCAGCAGGGGGGTGCAGCGAGGAGCCCAGGGCTGGGACGGGGGGCAGCCAAAATTTTTTTTGCTTGGGGCGGCAAAAAACCTAGAGCCGGCCCTGCGTCTGTGAGGTAGTATTTGTGCTGCACAGACGACTTTTCCACCCCTTCCCTTCTCAGCACTATTGCCCACTCCGCTGGGTTCCTCCTCCGCCAGCTAGCGTGTTTCATCAGGCACCTGCCACAACTTCTACTGTTTGGCCCAAGAACAAGAGCTCTGATAAGGAGCCAGGAGAAATCACATGGCTGATGTTCTGTGACACAGAGCAAGTTCCCCAACATGGGTCCAGAGCTCAAATACAATGACAGCTTTCCCCCCCCCTTGTTCCAGGTTAATTATTTGTGCTGCGGTTGTTAAAATGCTTCTGCATCATTAAGATTAGAAATGGCCCTTTTAAGCTGCCTGGACAAATCCAGCGACACACATCCTTCCATGCGAAATGAAACAAAGGGCAAAGCAAACAGACTTCATTTGGAAGGTCTCTCAGGGGATCATTTTGGTTACTGTGTAACTCACCGTTCGGTATGTGTTATACATCCCCCTTTGGGCCTGATCCACAGAGGATATGTTTCCGACAGCTCCTAGCTAGAGGAACTAGTTCTGCTTTAGCTCTAATTGTAGAGGCTCATGCTCTTTGCTGTGTAGGTCCAGGGTCTAGTCCTCAGTGCCGACTAAAATGCCAATCATTACAACTGCACACTAAATTCAAGCTACTAGAGAGAATTCAGAGCTTTAGCCTGTCTTTTAAGCAGACCAGATTGCAGAGTTCAAATTCAAATGTGAGCTAAATGGGCGTCTCATTAGAACATCATTCCAGCTGCTCACACTTGGTGTGAACATAAACCACATCTCCAAAAACTCTCCTTAACAGAATGAGCCAAATACTAAAACGTGGCCAGAAACTACCTGCAGAACCATACGCTAGGCTTTGAACAAAGGCAGGCAATGCATCAGCCGGTACTGGAATCTGGGATTAGGGTTCAGCCCAATCTGTGACACACTTTGGTGTTGGGAGTGTTGAGATCCAGATTCAAACTGTGCGCCTTGGACACACCATCTCCCTCTTCAAGTATGGCCCCATTACCATAATATCCAAGCACCTCACGATCTTTAATGTAATTATCCTCACAATAGACCTGTGAGGAAGTTGCATTATCTCCATTTTACAGATGGCAATCGAGGCAGAGTGGCTAAGTGACTTGCCTAAAGTCACATAAGAAGTCTGTGGTGCAGCAGGGAACTGAACCCCTGATCCATCCTTTCTGCCTTAGCACCTTTTTAAATGGCAAACTAAACTAGTTCTCCCCCACCTTGTCTATTGAGTATATGCTCCTTGTATATTAACAGAGATGAGGTGCAGTGATATGGCAGGCTGCAATAGATGAGGGCAATCTTTGTAGAGCTATACTGAAACATTTAAAGGTAATTCAGGATTTCAGAAAATGGGATCCCTGTTCCACATACTGGTTGTAATCCCAACTCCTGTCATCAGAGAGACTGAAACAAGCACCATATAGGGATGATCTATGATTCAGACATAGTTGGCTGGTACCACAATGCCTCTGTGTTTGCACCTTTGGCAGATGTGTTTCTTTATCAATAGCTGGAAGTGGCGATTGAAGAAATAAAATGACTTCAATGAAATACAATAGGACTCACCTGACTGAAAGCCAGCACTCTGCTTCCACGGCACTTTGAAAACCAAAACCTTCACTTATCCTCATTTTCAGTCGACAGTCTGTTGTTGCGCTTATTTCGGTGTTTGCAAACAAACAAAGTTAGTTATTCACGGAGCTCTGACTTGGAAGAGGACGTCATGAGTAGAGATGGCCACAAGTTTTCCATTGACAAATTCCATTTTGTCAAAATTGAAAGTTTTCCTGTTGATTGTGACAAAATTTTGTTAAGAAAAGAAACCAAAGAACAAAACAAAACAAAACAAAAAAAAAGCATTTTGCTGTCAAAATGTTCCCTTTGGACGTTAACAGAATGGAACATTTTGATTTTTGTTTCAAAACGACTCTTCATTTCAAAATTGATATTACAAATTAAAAAAAACCAAACCTGTTGAAAGTGGAACACAACTTTTTGATTTGATCGAAATGGAACATTTTAATTGATCCAAAATGACAGCTTTTTGAAAACTGCATTTGGTGAGACTTTTTTTTTGGTCATCATTTAATTTTGGAATAAAAACAAATTTCAAAAAGTTTCCTGCAGAATGGAAATTCTTGAGTTTCAACCAGCTCGAGTAACGACCACAGAGCCAGATTACTGGGGTTCTGCCGCCAGCAATATTTTTAGAGACTCCTTACAAAACCCGAGAGGAATGATGGTGTTGTGATTAAGACTGGAACTCAGAAGCTCTGGATTCAGTACAGTTTTATCCCTCCTCGGGGGGGGAGGGGAGGGATAGCTCAGTGGTTTGAGCATTGGCCTGCTAAACCCAGGGTTGTGAGTTCAATCCTTGAGGGGGCCACTTAGGGATCTGGGGCAAAATCAGTACTTGGTCCTGCTAGTGAAGGCAGGGGGCTGGACTCAATGACCTATCAAGGTCCCTTCCAGTTCTAGGAGATGGGATATCTCCATTAATGTATTTATTTTGACTTAATAGCATCGTATACCCCCTTTGTACTGGTGGAAAGCAACAGAGAATCTGACCCATCATCATGCAAAAAAGGACACAGTGAAGACATTGCTGGAATACAGCAAACTCATATACGAATGCAGTGAAAACATGTATTTGTACAGTAAATTGGGCAGTGCAGTTTAGCTTGTTGTTGAGGCCAAGAATTTAGCACCATTCAAAGAGAGATTGGACATTTACATGGATAACACGACTATCCAAAGTTATAATAGTCAATGCTAACAGAAATTTTGGAAGGGGTATTGAGCCCCATGCCGCAGGTTTAAACCAATCTCTAACTATTAGGGATTAAGGAGAGACCTTCCTGGGGGGTTTAGACTATGTCTGCCTATAGTGGAGTTTCCTGCACCTTCTACTGCTGACCACTGTCAGAAACAGGATAGTGGACTAGATGGACCACATGTCTGATTCAATATGGTAATTCTTATGCTCCTATGTTGACTGGGATCCCCCCCACATATCTACCACACAGTCAAGCATGAACACTGGGACTTTGTTCCCCTGTGGATGCTGAGGGCCAAGTTAAGTGGAATTACATCAGCAGAGAAGTCAATGGACTAGGTCAGTGGAGTTATGCCAGCTGATAATTTGGCCCATAGACACATTGATATTTGTTTACAGGATGTAATCTACATCCAACAGACTCCCACTGCCTTCTGATCCTGCCAGCCAAATCAGTCTGGCCAGATCAGCTCCCCTACCCCTTGCAGAGCCATCTACCCCCATAGGAGGACTCTGACCACAAGGGGTGAGGAAACCTAACACCACTCCAAACAAAAATCCATTCATTCTGTCTGGCTGCAGCTGTAAATGGAGCTGGCTGGCATAGGCACCTCTTGTGCAGCGGTGCAAGGAAGACTAGCAGGCATGAAATATTAACAGCAGAAGTGTGTCGGGCACACAGGAGGAGCAGCTGCAGGGATATCACCTTACAGAAATGCCACATCATTCAGAGCCATGCTACCCTACAGGTACACGTTGGGCGTGGCATATTGATCAGCTCCAGCCAGCCCTCTGTGCAAGACTTCCTCCAACTCACTACTGTCAAATAGAAACCCAAGCCATGGATGGCTCCCAAATCTATTGATCCCCGGAGGGCTTCTGGGAAGTAGGGTTTCCAGAGCCCATCAGTGCCACTCCACACATTGTCCAGGGGCTGAATGGGCTGCTTCAGTAGCACTCCCAGTCCCTGCCAGGCCTAGGGCTGGGACTCACGCCCTCCCCCCATGTGGTTGTGCTGCCACCAGACCAGCTCAAACAATGTCTGTTTGTTTTATAGGGACACTCCCTATTAGGCTGAGTTCCTAAGTGCCAGGTTTCAGCCCAAAGTGAATTGTTAGCAAGTGTCCAAAAATATACAGACAGGACGTGAGTAAGAAATAAAAACGGAGCGGGAGATGAAAGCAGCAATAGTTAGCTTACAGACTGAAAAAAGCCCTAAAGTGTCAGACACGGTTTCAAGAGATGAAACATCTAAATCCTCCATCCCCCAGCAAAAAAAACCGCTCAAAATTCCCACGCTTGTAAATGGAATTTATTGATGCGACAGCTTATCCCAAATGAAGGCATCTATGAACTGCCCCAGGCACCCCCTGGAAAGGGGAGAAGGGTGACTCCAGGACAGGTGAAGCAACTACTCACCTGTAGGGTCAGACACGGGAATATTTGCAGCTTTATTCCAATAAGGGCATTGGGGGAGCCTGACAGAGGCTTCTCGACTCAACAGAATGAAGAAGCCAGCAGTTTAACAGGAAAGGGACCCTGAGAAATGGAGACCATCTCCTTAAGTGGGAGGGGCCAGATTCACCAATCTGGATTTGCACCCAGCTGCACTCCCATTGACATAAGGGTATGTGAGTCAGCTCTGAACCTGGTCCAGAGTCCATCCCCCTTGGGGAGGCAGGCCAGCCAGCAGGCACTTGTAAATTCTTAATGCTAAGCCCCATGCCTTGCATTTACTGCCCCTCCTTGCGTAGGCATTCTTCTGTTAACCAATGAGTATAAAGCAATGTCTCCACCCCTGGTTTCAGTCTTTCATGGAGTGACTTTATCCCTTTGCAAGCCTGAATATCAGCCAGGCAAGTGAGCCCAGCTTTAACACCCACCTTTGGGGGAGTGTCAAAAACATCCTTAGCAGCCAATCTCTCAGGTGGAGCTGGTGGAAAAGAATTGCAACAGCCAACCAGTCACACACAGCTCACTGAGCTCAACCCCATCAATAAATCATCTGATGGGCGTGGGCTCCTAGTGTATACAGGGCCTTTGCTGGGAAGCAGAATGTTCCAATGCATTTGCCTGTCAGCTCTATTAGAGCAGCTTTATGGGTCACTTATGAAATCAGATAACAAATTGGTGTTGAGGGCCAGAGGTATTTTATACACAAGGGAATCTCTCCCGAGGGCAAACTAGAGATTATTGTATTGTGTTAACATGTTAATTTGGCCATCCAGCACGTGTGTTAAGTAGTGGTTTTAATTAACTATTCATGCAGGTAAATGATTAGCTTAAAATAACCATCACTAAGAAGCCAGTCACTGACCTGGCTACCATATGGCTGTAGCTGCGGTAACAGTTATTACTCTCAGTATAAGGAAAGAACTGTGATCTGTCATGTCACTGTGCAGCAACTGTGGGCTTTTAAATGACAAGTGCTCTCACTGATATGCAGCCTGCCTGAGAGTAAAGCTGCTGGAGGAAGCAAGGTTTTGCATTTTCTGATTGATGCGCTTAAATAGTGTCGTTTGGGGCATTAAATAACAATACATCACGGGTATATTCCACCCCATTTCAAGTGAGGATCTCAGAACTCTTGAGCATTCTTTTACTAAGGCTTTCAGCCCCCACTATTAGGTAGATCAGTATATTATACCCTTTTCTTAAAATGGAGGTATAGCACCTTCAAGCAACTTACCCAAAGTTATACAGTGAGTCAGTGACAGAGCTGGGAGACCTGACATTCTGTCTTCCACTCCAGCCACTAGACCACACCATCACATACATGCCACTGCTTGTCATAGCTCTCAGCTGCTTCAGAAGTCAAGTGCCTCCTAGCCTGGAGAAGCCAAATGGCAAATGTGATGCAGTTCTGGCTTCTGGGGGAGGTGTGTGTGAGGAAAATCTCTTCAAATGCGAACACTCAGCCAGGAGAAATGGACACGTTGCCATTCATACAGACACCCTCCACACTTTGCGTGAACACAGAGCCCCTCATTCAGTGCCATGTTAGGAGTTTGGCTGGAGTAGAACATTATGTTCCTCTGGAGTTTTTCTTGCTACTCAGGAGCTAGACAGTGCTCTACTCATTAGAATATGAGTCTCACACGTACAGCCATTCCCTATTTTGATTGGCCAAGCTTCCCAGGCAATATAATTCCCTATTTTGATTGGCCCAGTCTCTGATTTGTAATGTAAACACAAGGTGCACCTGAGGGGGGGGGGGGAAAGGGGGTATAGGATTCTTTTCATCTTGAGACTTTAGGTCCGATGCTGCTCCCATTGAAAGTAATGAGACTACTCCCACTGACTTCTCTGATGAGCCAGCCCTTAGTGTATAATGCCAGGTTGGAAAGAGAGAACTAACTGTCCTGGATTCATGGTTCTGAGTCAGGAGTGGAGGAGGGAGAAATATTCCCATTTGTGCTATTCAGATCTGAGAGCATTTCACTCTGAAATTGCCAACGCACCTCCTAAGCAAGCATCTGCCCTATCTGGCGCTAAGGGGTCTGGATCCAAAGCCCAGTGAAGTCAATGGAAAGAGTCCCGCTGACTTGGATGGGCTTTGAATCAGGTCCTTGCTTCCTCCCAGCCACCTGAGTCAGGCTTGCTGCTGAGATTAGGAATGTTTCCAAAGGTCTCTTGGTCTGCTCCCATCTATTGTGGACTCTGGGCTAATTATAGGGCAAGGTGGCAGGTTTCACTGATTGCAGAATGGGAGAGGAGAAAAGCAAAACAAGCCAACATTTCAAAGCTTTGGGCAAGAAAAAGCTACGGAACTCTCCGCAAACACAGGCACTGAGCCATTCCCAGGGAGCCCGGAGCTGTTTTTCCATATCAATGACTCATATTACAGACCCGCCTTTCTGGCACTTTTGATTTGGGTCTTTTAAAAAGATTGTAATGAGCTTTTCTATACAATGCCCGTTTATTTACCTGTGCCTGCATTCCCAAAAGGCTCCCCTGATTTTGGGTGTCTCCATTATGGGGTACCTCCGTCTTGAGGTACCTAGGGCCTGATTTTCAGAGCACTCACAGCTCCCATTGATTTCACCTGGAATATGGGGGCTCAGATTCAAATCAGGCCCCAGGGCTCTCAAGGGGGCACACTAAAGCAGTGAAAATTTAGGCCTTAGCTCTCATTATTATTATAGAGTAACAGATGTTAAGGCAATCAGGATTTTAGAAGGGATCATTGTGTTCCTCTAGCGGATGTTCTCTGTAACACAGGCAGGCCATACCACCCAGAGATTCCTGCATCAAGCCCTTATTAGATCCTCAGGAACTGATTAAGGCAGGATCCTGAGGCTCCAAACCCTGCGTTCCGAGGGACCCCGGAAGAAGCAGTGAGTCAGTCAGAGAAGAAGGCAGCGACGCAGTGCAGGGATGACCGCTGCTGTCTGTGGACTGCCTCCCCAGGAATGGAAGGAAACAAGACCCTATCACAGGGGCTTGGGGGAAGGGGTATGTTTAAATCAGACGCCATATAAAATCGGAGTTGTGCTCTTTCAGTTATTTAAAATCACCTTCAGGCCTTTGCAACTAGAGGGCCTGATTCACCCTTGGCCTGCACTGTGTGTAGTCACACCAGTGCGCAATGAGCATAGAATGCCACCAGATCAGAATGGCCGTGCTCCACGCCCACTTTGCTCTGGGTTAAGTGCCTCCTCAAGGTGCCAGGCAATGGAGAGTCAGGCCCAGCATGGCTACCAGCTTTTCCTCACCCTTTGCATTTCTGCCCGGTGCACAGAGAGAGAAAGCAAAAAAAGAGTAAGAATAGGTGGGAATTTCAAAAGCCAGGAAAGAAAGTGCCCAGTTCTGAGCCAGAACTGTTTAATCCTGATAGAAGCAGAGATAATGTGCAACATGGCATCCTTGGCAAGGCATGTGATCAGCAGACACACGACAAGCTGAAACCTGCTCTGTGTTTTTCCTTAACTTGGATTTGACAGGGCTGTCCATACAGAGGCACAGGGTAAATTCAGATGATATGAATCAGCTCAGAGACTGGAGAATCTGCCCTCTGCTAATTCTCCCTTCAGACTGACACTGAAGTCAACCTCTAAACTTCTCCCAAGATCTTTTAGATTCCGCACTTTCCCCAGATATTTATAGATCAGCAATGCTGACGGAACTTGCATGTAGCCAGTTCTGTCATGTTCTTGAGGACAGATTCATCTTCTGGCAGGAATATTATTTTGTTAGTAGTAGTAGTAGTAGTAGTAGTAGTAGTATACACGCTATTATTTTGGACTCTTCACTAGCTTTGGGCCCGATCCTGTGAGTTGCTGAGGGCCTTCAACTCCCATTGACCTCACTGGGCTTTGAGAGCTTCCAGCGCTCTGCAAGAATGGACTCGAGCTATATCTATCTAGATTAAGTGTGGCTTGCAGGTTGACATGGGAGGGGAAATAGAGCTCCTTCCAAAGGCTTTGTAAATTTTGTATAAAGATTCTGCAAATACCGGCATGTTCTCAGCGGTGGTGCTTTGTGGTATCAGTTTATGTTTTGAATGCATTAACAGTAGCTTGCAAGATCAGGCTTTAGTCTCTAACCCCTTCTGTTGATCCACGTTAAGGAGGGCAGCCACAGAGGCAGTCCCTGTCTGAGCTCTAATCCAATCTGGCAGTGACCTCGCAGTCCCTCCCCCGAGGGAGCACTCCATGCCAAGCCCAGCCTCAGGAGAAACACATGGGTGGTTTACTTTCAATGCTGGGAAGTTCACCCCACCTAAGCCTTTTCTCAGGAAACTGTTTTATTTTATTTTAGTACAAATCCTGAGTTTATTATTGTTTCTGAGGAGCTTAGATAACAGAGGGTATTGGGTTCTTTGGAAAATTCTTCAGCTCGGGTAGCATAATAGTAGCATAACAACATAGGTTAACTGTGGAAGAGACATTTTTGTTGCGGCTGATCTACCCTACCATGTGCAGTCAAGGGGAGACCAGCCTTGGTTTCTGATCCGACTCACACTCTGCAGTCAGTGGGAAGATCTGATGCTCTGCAATATACCTACGATATGGGTAGGTATGTAGGGCAGGGGAGATGCGACACAGGGAGGGCTGAGGAGGCTCCTGTTGGAGGTGTCAATGCTGAGCACTGCTGGGCAGCAGAGCCCAGGAAAGTGAGTGTGATGGGGTGGGACAAGGAGCTGCTCCAGTCCTGTGAAGATGGACTGATCCTTGGAGAAGGGGGGAGAGGTTTAACATGGGACAAACCTGGACCATCAGAGTCTTGATCCTCTACTGTTCCCCTCCCCCACCCCACCCCCAAATACAGTCCACTATCCTGCCCCTGGTTCTGAGCTGCAAGGGAGCAGCCCCAGGAGGGAGCTGGGTGGGGTTCTAAGGACTGTCAGTATGAAAGGAACGGTCAGTATGAAAGGAACGCTCCCTGCATTCAGACTAGACACCCAGAGACGTCTCCTCCCCAGCCTTAGGGTTCTTTCGGACACACCTGTCCCATTCTGACTACCTGCCCAGTTAGCTTTGGCTAAATCCAGAGCACTGGTGGCTGCCAGCGACTGCGGTCACCTCCCCACCACGGTGGATTATTTTTAGCTGTGTGTTTATCTTCTGTAGAATCTCTGAAATGTGAAATATTTAATTTGGAGAACAGGGAGTGTTTGTTTCAGGTTCCTAGCAGGACCCACTCACTCCTCTAGTCGCATCGAAGTGCCACACACACAGGCTGGCTTCAATCTCACACAAGCAATAGGCCAAGATCTTCCAAAAACAACTAACAATTGTGAGTGCCTCAGTCTTCAGGTGTCCAGTTATAGACTCCTCACCAGGGCCTGATTTTCATAGGCTGGAGGTGCGGCACTTTCTGAAAATCTGGACCCTTTAAGGCAGCTCAAGTTGAGTGCCTCACAATTGAGGCACACCAAATTACTAGCCCCTTAAACAGGTTGCCCAGTCTTCCCCTCATTTGAAAGCAGGAGCCATCAGCACCAGTTTAAAAAAAAAATATCCATCCAAAATGAGCACCAACCACCCCCAGATTTGCTCATGAGAAACATGAAATTTGGGGTGCACATTTCGGAAAACAGTTTTTGAAAAACTTGACCCTAATGTTGCAGAGAGGATTAACAAACAACAAGGTTGAAGCACATTTGCTTCTTTGCCCAAAGGCCAACACCTGAGTGCCGGGTGCTGGTCTCCCTTGCAACAGTTGACTTCCCTTCCAACTAAAACAAGACAGACCTTTCTTGAGTGTGAACCATTTTCTTCTTCATTTGTTTTTGTTTAGACAGATGGATTTTTTGGTGGTGGGTGACAGAGTTCTTCACTTCTCGTTCACATGTTCAAATCCAGCTTAGGTTGGTAGTGGCGAAAATTCATTGCCATCAAATGGCTGTTAGGCAGCGTATGTGAAATAAACCAGTGATCTCAGACCAGTACCTAGTGTATTAGTGTCAATATCACAGAAACCACACTGCAGTTGGCACTAACAGTCACCCTCGTTGGCAAACCCAGCAGAGCCATGATGGGGAAACAATGGAAGATGGTTCTATCATGAAGGCATTAGATGGAGGCTCAGGAGAGTTGGGTTCAATTCCTGGCTCTGCAACAAACTCCCTATGTGACTTGGCAAGTCACTCAATGCCTCACCCCACACCGGTAAAACAAGGCTAATACTTCTCCCCAGGAGTGCTGTGAAGATGAACGCATTAATGTTTTCCAGGAGCCCAGTAACAGGGCGGAGGGGACATAACAGGCCATGGAAGACGGGATGACGCTCTCGCCTCTGGAGGTGGACAGCTCAGGCTGTGGTAGATGTGTGCTGGCAGAGCAGCGTAGAGCAGCTTGTACAACTGCTGGCTGTGCGGTACCTGTTTTTGTGGGCACAGGCAGACGTAGGCACCAATTAGGCACCTTTCCCCAGCGCTACATATGCTTCCAAAACTGTCCAACAGCATGAACAGATGGAGCTTTGTTATCCTGGGCACTTTAAGAGATAACATCATGTGATCAACAGCTAATGTTTCTAACTGGAGCCTGGTGTTATTTGCTCAGGCTTTCCCTAATCTAGCATTGTTGTGTGACCCTTTCTATCGGCACTGACCACAAGTGTGGTCACCAAAGGCAGAGTAAGGTCAGACCTGCCCCCTGCGCGGGCCCCCAAAGGCAGCATTTCGATCACAAACATCTCATCATCGCCAACACCTTTCCACTAATAACATTTGGTCCTTGTGCAGGGTCTCCTCTGTCGGAGGATCAGGAAGTATTTCCTATGCATTCATTAATTATGCCTGACAGCATCCATGGGAGGTGCCAGCCCTGCTCTCACTGCCCAGACCTCTCTCCTGCCTGTGTCTGTTGTCTCCTTCACCCACTTTGAAGGAAGAGAGGGAGGGAACCTGGCATTGACGGCAACATGAGAGCTGGCCCATGTCATGTCAGGCTCCCTTTGCTCCTGCTGACACCCACAGGTTCCATTGCAGCTGGAGTGATCACATGGCAGTGGCTAACGTGCTAAAGCTCCTCCCCGACTAGGATTCTGTTCAGATTTCCGTTACATTTTAGTCCCACTGTTTGGTGAGACTTTAGAAAATGCATCATCTCTTAGGGACAATTCAACATTTCCTGGGCCAGAAAATATGCAAAGTGCATCAGACAGCTGACTTAATTAACCCCTTTCTGTGCTTGCTCCAGTTAACCCAGCCCATGCTGAATATGATATGCCAGCTCCACCTAGGAAAACATGATCTGCCCCTGGGGGCTGATCCATAAGATAGGCGCCATCATGCCAGTCACACAGACAGACGTTTCAGTTGCAAGGCTGATGAAGACAAGGACATGGTCTGTTGGCAGCGAAAGGGTTAAACTCCAATGTGAAGCTCTCAGCATTACTCCTTAGCTAGCTCACATTTTGGAGATAGGAGTTTTGCTTCAGTCCTAGCGGCAATCAACCCTTTACATAGGGCAGTGTGGACTAGTGGATAGGGCACTGAACTGGGACCCAGGAGACCTCAGCTCTGCTGCTGACCTGCTGGGTGATCTGGGACAAGTCACTTCACCCATCTGCCTTGTCTATTTAGGTTGTAAGCTCTTTGGGGCAGAGACTGTGTGTGTACAGAGATTAGCCCAAAGGGACCCTAATCTCTGTGGGTGCCTCTGAACACAACTGTAATCCAAATAACGAATAGGAATTAAGATATGTATTCAAATGTTGCAGCTTTGGCCAATCTACAGCAGATCTGTAGGTTTTGTAGCCATTTTTAATCAACAGATTCACTTCCTGCCAACCCTTTTCTATTGTAGGACTATACAGGAAGTGGCATTAGCATGTTTGGTTGGAGTGGCTTCATCTCATGCCCCAATAACATGGCTACATATTCAGTTCAATTTCATTTGGCTGTTTGCTCTGCTTATGATGAGCCTTTTTTTAGGGAGGCCATCCCATCTGAGCTATATAGGGATATTCCTATTTAGAGAGATACTACCCTAGATAGCAATACTATGCCAGGCAGTATGGCCTCCAGTGGCTAGAGCATTCAGGAAACCTGCATTCTGTTCCCAGCTCTGTCACTGTCCTCTGTGTGACCCTGAACAAATCACTTTCCGTGCCTCTGTTTCCCCATCTGTCAAATGGGGGTGGATGATACTGACTAGCACCATGCGGAGGACAGAACTCCATTTCATGAAGGCTTTTGAGATTTTGAAATTTGGCTTCCTTGCAAATCGCAATGAAAAACCAAAAATTTCAAATTTTTCCAGGAAAGAAAATTCCAAACAAAATGTATTATGGGTCGATCAAAGTCTTTCATTTTGAAAAGACTGAAATGTGTTGTTTACGTTTTAACGTTTTTTATTGAGTATTAGAACACAAAATTTCAAAATAGAAAGTAATTTCAAAACGAAAAATCATTTCATTCCAAAAACGTTGAAACGGGGCATTTCAACATTGTCAGAACTTTTTATTCCAGTTTTCTTCAGAAAGGAAATTCCAGCAAAATCAACCTATTTCATGAAGCATTTCGATTGAACTGGAACTGAATATTTTGATGGAATATGCTTCTGTAGAAGCTTCTCCGTCCGGCTCTAACATGTACCCCCTTTACAAAGCACGTTGAGATGAAAAGCACTATATAAGAACGAGGTGTTTATTACTATTCCTATACACTACACCAGCATTGCTCAGCCTTTCCAGGTTGGCAAGCCTTTATTCAAAGTCAAAAATTTTCATGACCCTCTCACATTTATTATAAAAGTAAGAGTAAAAAAGTATCAATATTCAATGCCTCACAACCCCCGTGACTGCCTTTTGTGACCCCCCTTAGCAGTCACAATCCATGGGCTTTGAAAAACACTGCCCTACACCATCAGATAAATTAACCTGGAATAGTACACCAAAACAGAATAATAGAATCACAGAAATGTAGAGCTGGAAGGGACCTCTTTATGTCATCTAATCCAACAGTTCTCAAATGGTGGGTTGGGACCCCAAAGTGGGTCACAACCCCGTTTTAATGGGGTTGTCAGAGCTGGCATTAGAATTGCTGGGTCCTAGGACCCAAGCCCAAACCCCACCCGCACAGCCTGGGTCCAAAGCTTGAAGGCTTCAGCCTTGGGTGGTGGGGCTCAGGTTACAGGCCCCCAAACTGGGGCTGAAGCCCTTGGGCTTTGGTCCCCCCTCCTGGGGTCGTGTAGTAATTTTTGTTGTCAGAAGGGGGTCGCAGTGCAATGAAACTAATCCATCACCCTGTCCTGAATCAGGATTCAGTATACCTAGACCATCTATGACAGGTGTTTGTTTAACCTGTTCTTAAAAACCTCCAAAGACAGTAATTGTGCAACCTCTGTAGGAACCAATTCCAGTGCTTAACTATCTGTATAGTTAGAACTTTTTTCCTAATATCTAACCTCCACTGCTGCAAACTAAGCCAGGAGACACAGAGAACAATTGATCTCTCTCCTCTGTATGACAACCTTTTACATATTTGAAGTTATGTCCCCCTCCGTCTTCTTTTCTCAAGACTAAACATGCTCAGTTCTTTCAACCTTTCCTGACAGTCATGTTTTCTAAATCTTCTATCATTTTTGTTCTCCTCTGGACTCTCTCCAGTTTGTTCACATCTTTCTAAAAGCATGGTGCCCAAAACTGGACACTGTACTCCAGCTGAGACCTCACCAGTGCTGAGCAGAGCGGGATACCTCCCATGTCTTACATACAGGGGCGGCTCCAGGCACCAGCGCAGCAAGCGCATGCCTGGGGCGGCAAGCCGGGGGGGGGGGGGCAGTCTGCCGGTCGCTGTGAGGGCGGCAGTCAGCAGCGTGCCTGCGGGAGGTCCACGGGTCCCGCGGTTTCGGTGACAATTCAGCGGCGGGTACGCCGAAGCCGCGAGACCAGTAGATCACCCGCAGAAATGCCGCCGAATCCACGTGACCACGGACCGGCCGCAGGCACACCGCCGAAGGCCGCCTGACTGCCGTGCTTGAGGCGGCAAAAAACATAGAGCCGCCCCTGCTTACATATGACACTCCCACTAATACATCCCAGAATGACAGTTGCCTTTTAAGCAACAGCATCACACTGTCAACTCAGTGATCCACTCTAACTGCCAGATCCTGCAGTACTGCTGCCTAGCCACTTATTCCCGATTTTTTATTTGTGCATTTGATTTTTTCTAAGTGTAGTACTTTGCACTTGTCTTTATTGAATTTCATCTTGTTGATGTCTGACCAATTCTCCAGTATAACACAATTATTTTGAATTACAAACCTGTCCTTCAAAGTGCTTGCAAACCCTTCCAGCTTGTGGCATCTGCAAATTTTATAATCATACTCTCCCCAGCCCCATCCTCCAAATTATTAACGAAAATATTGAATAGTACTGGTCCCAAGACAGACCCCTGTGGGACCCCACTAGATATATCCCCCAGTTTGACAGCAAACCATTGATAACTACTTTTTGAGTGCAGTTTTGCAACCAGTTGTGCACCCACTTAATAGTAATTTCATCTAAACCTCATTTCCCTAGTTTGCTTAAAGAATATCATGTGTCAAAAGCCTTACTGAAGTCCAGATGTATCACATCTATTGCTACTTTAAATACTGATTTAAACAAAGGCAAATTTCCTACTGTGGGGGATGAGAAACGGAAGGTCTGGGGAGGAAATAACAGAAGCAAATAGTGGCAGAGACAAAGCGATCCTGATACACAATGTTCTAATAATATATTACTAAATTTGCCTCTTGTTTCTTTTTAAAATGCACACACCTAGTGCCCCATGAAATATGTAGCAAACAACCGCGCCCATCAGGAAGATAAAGAGAGATTTCAGGAATTCTTTCATCAGGAAAGCATGAGTAAGAAACAGTGAAAGCAAGCAGAACCCAGAGTGAGCGCTGGAGGCTGCACCAGTACTGGAGGCTTTGGAGATGCCCCCCAGAGAGGAAAGAACCCAAAAGGAGGGGGGGGGGAGGGGTTGATCACAGGCCTCAGTGCTCACACATTTTCTTTGGTCCATGTCTATATTCAAAGTTGAAACAGTTTAACTGTAAATCTATTTAAAACCCGCTTAAACTCATTTCATCGCAATTTAGCTTAATAATAGTAATACCACTCCCTAACTCTTGTATAGTGCTTTTCAGCTACAGATCTGTCAATAAGGAATTGAGTTTAACTGATATAAGCCAGGTTTAAAATCAAATTCAGAGTGTTCACAAAAGAAGATTTTGCACAGATTTAACTAACTCAGTTAGACATCACACCCTCAGTTACATATAGACAAGACCTATTGGTGAGAAGTATTAGCGGCATAATCACATGAGACTTCATCATAATGAAATAGTTCGGGGGTGGGAAATCAGGCAAGGGTTAAATACTACTAACAAATAATAGTAATAATGCTGCATTAAATGAGAGGGATGGAAGTACTGAAACACGTGGGCTCTATTCGTGTTTCCTGTTTTCTTTTAGACTGTAAGCTCATTGGTTGGAGGGCTCTCTCTCAATTTACCTAGCATTGGTGCTATTGGCAGCTACCACAATATAAATAATTATAATAATAGGTAGATTCATAGATTCCAAGGCCAGAATGGACCACTACGATCATCTAGTTTGCCCTCCTGTGTAACACAGGCCTTCCCCAAAATGATTCCTAGAGTGTATCTTAATTTAACAATTGTCAGTGATGGAGAAACCACCATGACCCTTGGTAAATTGTTCCAATGGTTAATTACTCTCACTGTTAAACATTTACATTGTATATCTAGTCTGAATTTGTTTAGCTTCAACTTCTAGCCATTGGATCGCCTCTGTCTGCTAGATTGAAGCGCCCATTATTAAATATTTGTTCCCCATATAGGTATTTATAGACTGTAATCAAGCCACCCCTTCATCTTCTTTGTTAAGCTAAATAGATTGAACTCCTTGAGTCTATTACTGTAAGGCATGCTTTCTAATCCTCTTATCATTCTTGTGGCTCTTTTCTGAACTGTTTCCGATTTATCAACATGCTTCTTGATTTGTGGGCACCAGAGCTGGAGATAGTCAACTCTCACACCAGTGTCAAATACAGAGGGAAAATAACCTCTCTGCTCCTACTCGAGATTCCCCTGTTTATGCATTTTAGGATCGCATTAGCACTTTTGGCCCCAGATATACTTTGGGAGCTCATGCTTAGTTGATCATGCTCCCCATATAGATATAGGGAATCATTCAACAACTAGTGAAGCCACTTCCGGGGTGGAATGTGGCTCTATGATCTGTATTAATTAACCTAATATAACACCAGGCCTCCCGTCCATCTGCAGGGACTGACCCTTGGACCTAAAAAGCAGGAGCCCCTACTGCTCGAATTACAGGAGCTTGCACAGTCTGAGCGCTCTCTGTAGCCACTAGAGGGAGACAAAGCACCACTCCATATTAGTGTGGGTTACACCCACAAATACCTGAGCGTGGCTAGGCACCTAGTACGCTGTGACTGCTGCTTAGTACACTAGTCATTAATCTCACTATCACATCATGCTCCCCATGTCTGCTTGTTGAATCCACCTGTTGCCTCTCATCACAGTTAGACTGTAAGCTCTTTCAGGCAGAGATCAGTGTGTGTGTGTGTGTGTGTGTGTGTATGGTACCTAGCACAATGGAGTCCTGATTCCTGATGGGCAGCTTTCCACCCACTTCAGTGAGTTCTGGATCAGGCCCTTAGCATGTGCCACTCATTATACTGTAACTGCACACTGTTACTGAAGTGGCTGTCGCAGCATGACCTTTAAGAAAGTCAGTGGCATCTTTCTACTCTAGATAAATGCGGGGAATTTACATGTGACACTCCCATCGAAATGCCAGCAATGGCCATGCATGTGAATACCACACTTGGCCAGATGAGACTTTATGAAGCCTTCATGTGCGCATGGAGCTTACAGCAAATTAGGGTTGCCAATTTTGGTTGGACGTATTCATCACACGACATAATCTTTAATGAAAGATGAATCTTTAATTGCTGGAGACTCCAGGCCAATCCTGGAGAGTTGGCAACCTGAACAGCAAGTTTTAATAGGTGGCAGGTGGCTCTGACTTCCTTTGAGGCTCTTGCTAGACCATTATGCAGAATAAATTCTTTGGCTGTTCTCCTGGGTGCAATGGTATATTCCCCTGATGCTCCACGGTTATCAATCACAAGTTAAAAATCATTTTATTTTATGGCTTGTCCAGATTCAGTAGAACTCCACGCAGCTTCTCTATGGGAGCTTGTATAAAGCTCTGCCATCCCTCCACAATAACGGATTTTCTGATGGGGCAGCATGCAGGGGCTGCTACCTCAGAAACCAGATGGGGTGTGATTGAATCTATCCCTATAACAGGAGGAGAAAGGGAGGTAGATCTCACAGCATTATGCTTTCTGACAGAATTTATGAAGCAACACAAGTGCTACAGTTCTCAAGGTGACCCCTCTGTCAGTCACCTCCCCCATTAGAGCTTTCTGTTCTAGGATCCTGGAGGTAAACTGCCAACTCCCTGGGCCAAATCCTGCTCTCATTTACGCCCACACAACACTTTAGACTTCAGAGAGGTTGCATTAAGTTGCGACCATGGTGCAGTGGTTTCAGGGGAGGTATGAACCGCACATAAAACAGCCCTAAAGTGAACAGAACACAACTGGGGTTTATAGAGCACAGCCCATCCTCCAGCAATCCTAAAGCGCTGCACAAAGAGATCCAACAGATATCAGCAGTGTGGGGATTGTAAAGAGAAAGCAGCCGCCCTTGTGAGCTCAGCAGCAACTCACACATACACAGCCTCAGGCACTGGAACTGGCTTTAAAAGGTTTTACCTTCTACCTGGGCAGAGATGAACAGAGGGAACTGTGGGTTAATCTGTCATCTAAATAATGCACCTCTAACACGGCAGCAGCCTTTAATGATACTGCTGTTGTTTTATGACTTGCTGCTGGCATTACAACATAGAACAAACTGAAAGCATTAGGTTAGGAATGGGCCTACAGTCTGCTGTGGAACTTGAATCCAGGACTTTTGTTGGTGTGTGTGCACACATTAGGTGTTCTATATAGGGAGATATAGCAATACAAAGAGATGTGGGGGGGGGGGGAGAAAGAGGTTATGGAAGCACATTAGTGTGTGCAGATAATAGTATTTAGATGCACCTGTTGACTGTGGACACAGAATCAGAGGCTGGAGCCCCAGATGCTGAACGAAGTCTGATTGTGAAGTGTGGTGCACACCCAGGCAAATATTTCATCAGGTCAAACAAGTGGAATGTGCTAACTGCAACTCCTTTGTTTCTGTTACAGTTTAATGTCTTGACAGCAACATGAGTCTCAAAGGATCTACCAGCAGCCAGCCTGGCTCTGCAAAGTAAGAACCTGAATGACAAAGTTTGACTGAATGGCTCATCCCCAAGAACTGCAATAGATTACTACCTGCCACCACAAACATTTCCTTCCACTTCTGGTTCTCCCCCAAGGGCGAGACTCCACTTTCTCCTGCTCACTTACTTGGGTCTCCTCAGCTGGGGCCAGGGAAGATTCCACCTTGCCGTGTCCCAATACAGTCTAAACCAAACATGCTCACACATGCCATCATGTATCAAGGCTTTGCCACAAAGCACCATGTGGTTTGATCGACACTCTAGAGGGAAGAGAAACCTATGTCTGATTGCCCTGTTTCTGTAGTTCTAGGGTTCGTTCAGGTGCCCACAATTTCTGTGTGGCAGATTCAAATTATACTCAGCCTGGATCTACAAAATCTCTCCCTAAAAGCTTCAGCCAACACTGGACAGTAGGGTGCATGTGGCAGTACACTACACAACTCTGAACTGCTGCCTGCCCCAGGAGGGGAAACCAGGGCACAGCTCACTATCCTGGCTGGCCCCATTGCTATAGCACCCCCTGGCATCAGGACATTGCATTGCAGGGTACTTTGCTGCTTATGCCCCCTGTTGACCACCTGTGCTGGCCTCATGATGGCCTGTTGCTGTTTGGATTTTGTGTGGCCATCACCCCTCAAGTTCAGCCCCCTTCCAGGGTAACAGAAATCCAACTGTAAGTCCAAATAAATACCCAGACTAACAGTTCTTCTGCCCCTCTCAGGCAACCCTGAAGTTCTCTGCCCCCCCACACCTGGTCCCAGCAGAGTTTCTCCTATGCTGCTTCCTCCCCACCGCAGGTCTCCTCCACTGCATCCCCTCCCTCAGGGATCTCCCTGCTTCTCACAGGCCCTACCTCATGGTTCCCCCCACAAGAACCTGACCTGCTCCTTGAGTTGTGTTCTCCAGCCTAACTGCTGAGAAAGGGGGCTCTCCTGGCTCCTCTCTGAGGAGAGTTCACAGCTCTGTTTATGTAGTCCTCTCTCTAATCCCTCACAGCGGGGACCAGGCATTATAATTAAGTCTCCATCACATTCAGCTGGGGAATAGCTGTCTGGTCACAGACAAGGCTGAGCCCAGCTTGCCTTAAAGGGCAAGCCAGCCTGTGACAAAGCCCTACAGACTAGAAGGGACCAGCGGATGCTGGGAGAACAAAGAGAGAAAAATGGGTGATGGTCAGTGGTGGAAGATCCATACATCTGTTGCCTTAGGCAGGGGGTCCTCTGCCCTTTCTAGGTCTGACCTGTCTGAAGGGAAAGCCAGTGGGCTACTCTTTGGAGTGAGCAAAACCTCAAACAGGAGTAGGTCAGATCCCCTCCCCTCACAAAAATTAGATCTCTCCAACAACAGACTGTGCAAACATGATGGCATTCGAGCTTCCTGCAAGGCTTCCCAGCTTGTTGCAATCAGAGGTGTCACTGGAGAATTGGTGTCAGTGACCGATACTCCTCCAGCTCACCAGGCAGGGTCCTCATAACTACCTCACTTACACACTAACGCAAGCTGATGTGAAAAACCCATTGCCGTTTGCCATTAAGCTGGTTTGAAAAGCCCATTGCCGTTTGCCATTCAAGCACTAGACCAGATCAATTGGTTACCATCTGTATTGCTCAAATGAATCACATAATGAATCCGGGGGGGGGGGGGAAACCACAACAAATTTTATTTTTGAGATTTATTGTTTATTTGCTCCTTTTCTTTCCTTTTGCAGCAGCAGCTTGGGCAAAGCAGATGGTGCTTCGAGAATGAGTGCAAAAGATTTATACGGTAAGTCACCACCACTGATACACTAGGCTGCTGCTGAGATTTGCCTGAGTAAAGATTGCCAGGTTCAAACTGGTAGCAGGGAAAGCTGAAGGCATCTTTATTGCATGGCTTCCTGTTTGTATCTCATGGTGTGACAGTGTGGGGTGGTTGTGAGATGAACTGACATGGACACGGCACAATTCACCTTTAAGGGGCTTCTCATTTTCCAATGAAGCATCCAGTAGAAGAAGCTACTGCAGACAGGATGCCAGACTAGACAAGCCATGGGTCTGTTCCAATACTGTTTCCTATACTTCTCCCTGCTGAGGTGCTATGTGGCAGGAAACAGGCAGATGACATCTGTTTTCCTATACACCATGTTTACAACAGGTTTTCATGACATGGTGGCAGAAAGGCACATGTCCTCTCTGCACTAGCGGTCATGCCATTGCAACCACTTAGTGCAGCCACTCTGATAGGGGCTGCCACTCCCGTATTAATTTTGCTAGTGTTACAAGCCTGTGCAAAGCAGACACACTTCCACATTATCCCTAAAGTTCTCTGGTTGATTTAGCCAGACAACAAGGTTCTCAAAAGTGCAAAGCTAAAAAAGACTGTTGTGAGCAGGTTAATGATTATACTCGTTAATTACTCAGTACACCATGAAAAGTCAATGCCCTCTGAAGCTTTCAAAGAAGAGAGAGTTTACAAGGGATCATTTTCTAGAGGACAAGAAGAGCTTCAGATGAACATGCCGGGCCAGATCCTCAGCTGGTGTAAATTGACATAGCCACATTGAAGTCAATGGACCTACATATAAAAGCATTGTATCAGAGCTAGGTATTAATAATCATCAACATTACTGATGGATCTCAACTGATTTACACTAGCTGAGGATCTGGTCCACACTATGTAGTGATGGCCTGAACAAGCAAGGGGAGGGGGTGAGAAGAGAAATCTTCTCCTCCACCCAGTTCAGCTAGGAAGATAAAAGCTCCTTAGTTTGGGGTACTCTAGCTGTGGTCTGGAAAGCCTTCTGTGTGTAGAATTCTCATTGACTTTATTAGCAGGATCTGGGCACAGGTATGTAACATTAGTTTTGTGAGTGCAATGTGATGGGTGCAGATATAAAAGCCAGAATAGAACAGAACAGGGCTTTTCTGATTTTGCTTTCCAGCTGCAAAATTACTAAACAACCTTGTGGAATTCTGGCAATTCTTCTGTTCTGGGTTTTTGTAGACTATCAAAGCATTCCAGCAGCAATTCAATGAGTTGCTCAGACTCAATTAGAAACTTGCCTTTGCCTACTGGTTGCCTGAGATATTTTCACTGTAAGGTGATCGTGGTCACAGGTGGGGTGCCTGGGATATTTGTCGCTCTAGAGCAGGGGTCGGCAACCTTTCAGAAGTGGTGTGCCGAGTCTTCATTTATTCACTCTAATTTAAGGTTTCGCGTGCCAGTAATACATTTTAACGTTTTTAGAAGGTCTCTTTCTATAAGTCTATAACATATAACTAAACTATTGTTGTATGTAAAGTAAATAAGGTTTTTAAAATGTTTAAAATTAAATTAAAATGCAGAGCCCCCCGGACCGGTGGCCAGGACCCGGGCAGTGTGAGTGCCACTGAAAATCAGCTCGCGTGCGGCCTTCGGCACACGTGCCATCGGTTGCCTACCCCTGCTCTAGAGTGGCCTCCGTTGCAGACTGGTTGCCTGGAGATTTGTCACTGTAAAGTGACCTCAGCCTGGGATAGTGTCACTGTGAGTGACCTCCTTGGCTGAAGGGCTGAGTACTTAGCTTAGCGGATAAAGTGTTGAACAAAGTAATCATTAATCATTTAGATTAGCTGCAAGGGACCAATACACAGAAGTAAAGGGAGGAGATCAATTCAGTGCTATTTGCACCACTCACTATTTGTGGCCTAATTTCTGTCTGCGGAGAAAGTGCATGGGTTATTCTATTGGTCACTTGTCTAGTGATTAAATAACATGTGCTTGACTGGGAAAAAGAAGTGTTAATGCATTGGACTAGTTGGACTTTATTCTCATTTGCACTAAGGCCCCTTTACACAGTGTAAAGGGGTCATAGTGCCCCCCTGTTATGTTTTGTAACTCCTATGTTATTCTATTTTTAACTGTATGTTGAAGGTACCCAGAGCTTGGCTAGGGGAGGGCAGATTTTGGTGGTGCAAAGATTTCAGTCTAAAAGCCTCCTACAGTAAATACCTTGATCTTATTTTAGTCTCCTCTGAATATTGGTCAAAATAAAAATTAAACTGAAAGTTGAAAATAACGTATTTTAAACATTTCATGTACTAAGGCCACTTTCCTTAAGACAGATATCCACCAACCATGTGAATGCATCACAGAACTGAGACTTTTTAGCTAATCAACATGTGGGTGTTAAAATACTGGCTTTGTGCCCCTCCATAGGGACACTGGCAGCTCTAAAATAGCTTTACTGCCCACAACTGGAAATGGAAAATAAGTAGCCAATGGTTTGGCAAACACTCCCAAAGCATCCATACTCTCTGTAAAACAAATTTGTTCTCAAAAACAAAAGTCAATCACAACACTTAGGTGAAACGTGCCTTGCTTTTTTGTGAAGTTGCCCCAAAAGCAATTCTTGTTACAAATTCACCGACACTGAGAGGTTAAATGACAAGTACTGGCATCCCACAGCAGGTCTGTGGCAGAGCTGGGAATAGGATCCAGGGCTCCGCCCTCCCAGCCCCATGCTAGACTACACTGCTTGTATATGAATGAGGTACGCCTTCTGTGTGCTTACTTTTTCTGCCAAAAAACCCTCAGTGGTTAGACACCTATCTGTCTCTCCTGCTTTATTGACCTGTATAGGCAACACTTTATAAATGTCATTTAGGATGTCAGAGGTGCTGTACCCAAGTAAATAGAGCACTGAACTCAGACTTGGGAGACCTAGATGCTATTCGTGGCTTGGCCAGCAGCCTGCTAGATCATCTTGGGCAAATCACATTACTGCTCTGTGCCTCAGTTTCCCTGCCCATGAAATGGGGATGATGACACCGACCTTCTTTGTAAATCACTGTTTAATAGTAGATCTCAAAACACTTTACAAAGGAGGCGTTGCATTAACCCTCTTTCTTTTTGCATTTAGTTACCCTCAATCTGATGGGGATTTAAATAGGCTGATTCTAATAGCACTAAGAGGAATTTCTCCCACACATCCATCCTCATACCCTATTCACTGATGAAATAACAATAATAATAATAATGCAAAAACGAAACAAACAAACAAAATCCCGAGGTTAATGCAACATTAAATGTTAGAACGTAAGAACATAAACACGGCCATACTGGGTCAGACCAAAGGCCCATCTAGCCCAGTATCCTGTCTTCCAACAGTGGCCAGTGGCAGGTGCTTCAGAGGGAATGAACAGAACAGGTAATCATCAAATGATCCATTCCTGTCACCCATTCCCAGCTTCTGTTGTAAAATCAAACACTCAAAAGTCAGGAAATTCTGAAAGTTACATTTTCTCCTGCAATGTAAAGTTGGCCATCTGCTCATCCTGTCTGCCTAGTATGAATTCCTACACGTAAATTTACATTTAACAGGAAGGATTAGGATTAGATGTCCCGGTTTTATAGGGACAGTCCTGATTTTGGGGTCTTTTTCTTATATAGGCTCCTATTTCCCCCCCCACCCCGTCCCAATTTTTCACACTTGCTGTCTGGTCACCCTAGGAAGGATAGGAAAAGAGAATACCATGGGCAGAATCACTGGTACAATCTGGCTGCTTTGCATCACCAGGCATCCAGAGTATACTAGCAAACCTGGCCCTGTGTATGTGCCTTGTGTGTGAACAGTATATGGTCAGCATCTCCTTCAGAGTCAACTAGCATAGCCGTGCCATGATCAAATAAAGAGTGTAAAACAGTCTCTCCTTTGCTCAGCCCCAAGTTCTGGAAGGGTCTCTGGCCGCATTTATAGAAAGCACCTTGGCTAGCCAGACAGCAGGTAGAAGGACAGGTAGCTATCATGTTGCTGCCTTATTCAACGCACAGGGCAGCCAGCTGAATAAATGTTAATGCGCACCATGAATAAATAAAGCTGCTTCTCTGCTTACTGGCTTCTGTTCTGAACCTAGATGAAAGGACATTGAGGGAAATCCATTGTATTCTTGGCAATCCCAAGAGAGAGGCTGGGAAGGAAGTACTTTAAAATAATGAGTAGTTTACACAACAGGCTTATTGCTGTCTTGGTGGTTGCATTAGCCGGCAGCCTCCTACTGATCTAAATTGTTTTCAAGGCTTAATAAATAATACTGTACCCATTCAAGGATTATCCACTGAACCCAGGGGAAAAAGGGACTGATCCTAAGATAACTGAAACTAAGGGGGGGGGGTCTCTCTATTGACTTCAGTGGGCTTTGAATCAGGCCTTAAGAGAATATTCTAGTCTATACAAGTACTTATACTGTGATCATCTGAGCACCTTCCAGTAGTACATTAAGCAGCACGACTCACATCAGTCACCCCTTCCCAATTGTCTGTACACCATACTGATCTACTTGTGCCTAGAGAAGAACTAAGACTAATGCCTATAAAATGGAAGGGGCATTTCACAGCCTGTAACTGTGCCCATAGCAAGAAGTTTCTGTGCTGTCTTATCATGGAGCCCAAGCTTTGAGAGTGCTGAGCACTTTGCCTGCTGCAATTTAACCAGCTGATGAAACAGTTAACTTGAGGAGTTAACCTGGCAGCCGCGATCACTCGATACCAAAAGCAGTTTGTAATTGAAGAAAGGTTTCTGGGCTGTAACAGAACACTGGGCACGATGGGCCCAGTCATTCCCACCTGCCTGGCTTAGGCAAATGACACCATCTGCCTGGAGGTGCTTTGCTTCAGGCAGGGGTTCTCAACCTTTTTCTTTCTGAGCCCCCCCCCCCCCCAACATGCTATAAAGCTCCACGGCCCACCTTTGCCACAACAACTGGTTTTCTGCAAATAAAACCCAGGGCTGGCAGTAGGAGGTAGCAAGCAGGGCAACTGCCTGGGGCCCCCCACCACAGGGGCCCCCTTGCAGCTAAGTTGCTCAGGCTTTGGCTTCAGCCCCAAGTGGCAGGGCTCAAGGACCCAGGCCTCAGCCCCATGCAGTGGGGCTCCATCTTTCTGCCCTGGGCCCCAGCGAGTCTAACGCTGGCCCTGCTTGGCGGCCCCCCTGAAACCTGCTCGTGGCCCCCCAGAGGGCCCCGGACTCTTGGTTGAGAACCACTGGCTTAAGGCACAGGTTGATGTGCTGTAGCCAGGAGACTCTGAACAGGGGCAGACTGCACCCAATCTATGGTGATCCATTGGCAGCACAGTCTCCATGGAGAAGTGCCACTGTAGGATCCCTGGCACATAAGAGACCTCATGTCCTCATTGGCTGAGTGGAATGTACTACAGGTTAAAGATTAAATTACAACCCCACGGATCAGAGACTGGTTTCCACAGTTACACAGCCACAGTATCCAGAGTGAAGCTGATTTCAGTTATCCAACAGCCAGAGCTCTTTGGGAGACTTGAGTTCAATATCTGAGCCTAGCAGATAGTTGCATGGGCTGGGAGCTCTGAAGAGGGAAGTGAGTGATCTGAATTGGAAAGGTTTGGTTGAGTTGGGTGTGCATGAGTTAAGGGTCAGCTCAGTTCGTATTTTTCCCAAGCTGACTTGCCTCTCCCTAGACAGAGCAGAGTGCAGCAAAGCGCTAGATAAGTGGCAGTTGCTGGTTCTCAAGAGCAGAACAAAACGTTTAATGGAATCATCAAGGTCATGATTCTGCAATTGGCTGCCCACATGCAGAGCCCTGTGCCCATGTGGAGCCCAGGTGTCCATTTGCATGGACCAGCTTTCAGGATCAGGGTTCTACTGAATAACTGCACAGTCCTATAGTCATAATCCTTGTCCTCCCCCTACCCCAATTTTGACTGGTTTTGCCCCTCACTTTGAGTGTGTCTACACTGCAATCTGAGGTGTGACTGCAGCACAGGTAGATGTGCCCACTTCAGCACAGTCTAGCAACGTGAGTACATATCCATGGTACCTGGTGTGCTTGAACAGCCCACACTGCTGCATTTACGCTGCTGGTTTTAGCCATGCGAGCGCTGGTTTGTCTACCCTGCTGCAGCCTCACTTTGGATTGCAGTGTAGACATACTCTTTGTGTCTTCTGTGAATTTATCTTGTACTTTCCTCTGGGCAGGGATTGTTTCTTTATTTGTTCTCTTGAGGAACCTAACATGGTATCAGACACTCGAAAATAATGACGTCAATTCCAGCTCTGTTATAAAAATGGGGTGGGGACGAGAATCAGTGTTCAACTGGTGGAACTGAACAAACAGGCCATAAAAGAAATGTCATTTTCTAACTTCTAACACGGGCTGATAAACAGCAGCATAAATGAAAATAAAGGGCCCAGTTGATCCTGAGCTGGTATAAATTAGCACAGATCCATTGACATCAGTGGTGTTACGTGTGTGACGTTGTGCAGTCTACATGGTTTTATAAAAACATGATAATAAGTGAATATAATGTAACTGGGATAGTTTTATAAAAAAATTGATAATAAGTGACTATAATGCAAATGGGATATGCTTTGTGCAAAAGGTCTCTTGTAAGGTATCATTACAAAGCTCATAAGCTACTGAGTGTGATCATCCTATTTGTAGAAATGTACCACTCTTGTATCTAAAACTAGAAATATAAAATGTAACTCTGAGGGCCTATTGTAATTATGTAAAGTGTAGGCCATTAATGATGGTTTGGAATCTTGATGACTCCCATTGTCTGCAGATGGCTGTTTACCTGTGAGTCTCCCTGTATATGTGTGTGCTGGCAAGTGAGTAATGAAGTCTTGCAGTGACATGTGATCATGTCACCTGAACTGGAATCCATCTTTAACCTGGTGCTTTTCCAGTGAGGGGAGGGGGTGGAAACCCAGAGGGACAAAGGGTTCCCGCCTTATGCAAAAGATATATAAAGGGGTGGAAAAGAACAGAGACGGAGAGGAGCCATCATGAAGAATCCCCTAGCTATCACGTGAGCTGCAACAAGAGCTGTACCAGGGGAAAGAATTGTGCCCAGGCCTGGAAGGTGTCCAGTCTGAGAAAAACTTACTGAAGCATCTCTGAGGGTGAGATTATCTGTATTCAGTTTGATTAGGCATAGATTTGCGCATTTTATTTTATTTTGCTTGTGACTTACTTTGTTCTGTCTGTTACTACTTGGAACCACTTAAATCCTACTGTCTGTATTTAATAAAATCACTTTTTATTTAGTAATTTACTCAGAGTATGTATTAATACCTGGGGGAGCAAACAACTGTGCATATCTCTCTATCAGTGTTATAGAGGGCGAACAATTTATGAGTTTGCCCTGCATAAGCTTTATGCAGGGTAAAACGGATTTATCTGGGTTTAGACCCCATTGGGAGTTGGGCATCTGAGTGCTAAAGACAAGCACACTCCTGTGAGCTGTTTTTGGGTAAACTTGCAGCTTTGGGACAAGTGATTCAGACCCTGAGTCTTTGTTAGAGCAGACTGGAGTGTCTGGCTCAGCAAGACAGGGTGCTGGAGTCCTGAGCTGGCAGGGAAAACAGAAGCAGGGGTAGTCTTTGCACATTAGGTGGCAGCTCCCAAGGGGGTTTCTGTGATCCAACCCGTCACAACGTGCATTCACACCAGCCAAAGATCTGGCTCCAAAAGCACAAAGCTCTAAAAATTGCCTTGAGACTATCTTTTTCATAAAGCTGGGTAGAAAATAGCCATTAGTTATTGATTAGTTAGCATGTTGGACAACAACAAGAGTGATTATTCAGCATTAGTTACTGGTTATCTCCTGTATAGAACCATGGGCTTGTTAATTATTTTAGCTGAGCTACATGTGACATTCACATGAATATAAATGGATACACTGCGACTGCGTACATGAAATATTTCCTCCCCCCCAGAAAATTCCACATCTTTCACACGGGTTTAATATGTGTAGTTAATGTCTGCAATGTAAGACAAAGAGCATTGATTCAATAAACAGAGCTCAACCAACATTTTCGTTTAGTGGATTTAGGCCATGATTCAGGAAAACACCTAAGCATAAGGCCATCCCAGTTCAGGACATAACCGGCACATGCACTACTTGAACTTAAGCTCATGCTTAAAAGTAAACCACATGCTTAAGCCCTGTCTTGAATTGGGATGCTTTTCTGAATCAGGGTCTTAATTTGGCTCTCAGTTTTGGGGACGAAAGCAGAACTCTGTCCCAGAGACCACCAAAGAGCAGACTTTGATAAGTTACAGCTATTCACATTAGCAAGAAATCTCTCCCCATCCCACAAAATGAACGCAGCACTCATAAAAGTACACTGGCTATTAAGAGCCTTGGAGACTTAACCTAATTTCTCACTCCAGCTCATTTATCTCCTCAGGCCCCTTCTTTCCTGGTTCTTTGCCCTGAATGGTGTTGGGTGGGGAGGTGTCAGTGAAGTACATGCTTAAGTTTGCTTCCAATAGGTACGAGGAAGAAAGAAAAACATGCCTCTTTGTGATCATACACTTATGAGAGGATTAGTGCACTTCCTGTTCAGCAGCATGTCTAGTGCGTAGAGCACTGAAAAGGGAATCAAGACTCAGGGTACAATGTGTATAGTGGGGGTGCTGAGAGCCATTGAACCAAACTGTAAACCTGTTATATAATGGAAACCACTTAAAGCCAGGGGTGTGGCAGCACCCCCAGCACCCCTAGTTCCAGCACCTAGGTCAAAATTCCAGGATTCAGTTTCCCTTTTGTCACTGGACTTGGGCAAGTCACTTAATCTTTCTGTGTGCCTGTTTCCGCATCCATAGAAGTGACTGTCACAATTCATTAACGTGACTGGGGGGAAGGGGTGGTATTTCTATACTAAAAAGTCAGTATACACACTGCTGCATACTTTTGTCATCATCACTAAGAGAACTGGGCTGCAATTCAGGCTATAGTGACTGCACAAACTGCCAGCAGAGGTTCTCCGTTGAAACGATCATTTTAAAGGAATGATGTCAGAGGTCCAGAAAAAAATAATAGTCACTTCCTTAGTGGGGAAGAATTGCTGTCCTCTAATTCCATTGCAGCTTATCAGCAGACACTCATTTTGTATATGTAACATGATTGTAAAGTATTATTTAATAGGAATTGACTGACTTAGCATGACTTTTTTCAGCAAATTGTGAACCAGGATTTTCTCATATGTAACACATCACTAAATTACATTACAGGGTGATGTAAATATTTGTCCCAGAGAGTGGCCAGCCTGAGCACAGGGACTGCTTCCTGAATGTGCCCCCTGGGGTGCAAGTCAACCCACAGGAGGCTGGGAGGGGGCAGGGCCATGGGGCTTACACTTCTCACTTGGGGTCCTGACTCTCCCCCTGGGGCAGAGTCACTCCACACTGCTCCCAATGCAGGGCTGTGGCTAAATCTGGCTCTTAATATCTGGGAAGTGCTTTGCGATCCTTGGGCACAGGGCACAATGAAAGTAACAACATTGTCTCCAATGGTTCCCTACCCTATCGTTATGATTGACATGGGTAGTTTTCTGGCTCCATATATGCCCCCACCCCAGTGCCTAACGTCTCTAGCCAATAAGATGCTGTTCATGTTCACCTTTATGGGTCTGAATATTCTAGTCTCACTATGTTAATTTCTGCCTAGCCCAGTAAGAACAATACTCAGGAGGAAGAACGCTGTACTCATCAGAATTGATGCAGCATTCTCCCACCTGCTGGCCATGCAATTCCTACCTCCAGCTCTGATCATGGGTCCAATGGTTAGTGCACTGGTCTGGGAACCAGGAGACCTGGGATGCATTTTACCAACCTGTTTGCATCCACTTGGCAGCAAAGAGTCTGCTCCTATCTGCAGCAGGCAGCTCTCCACTCTGATCAGCATTCAGAGCCCTGCATTGCTTGGCCAAGTCACTTCAGCTCTCTGTGCTTTCCTCCCACCCTTTATCTGTCTTGTCTATTTAGACTGCAAACAGCTTCAGGGCAGGGATTGTCTCTCACTATGTTTGTGCAGTGCCTGTCACAATGGGGCTCTAATCTCATTTGGGGATGCTAGGCTGAGGCCGCAGGTTGCCCATCACTGCTCTACTGTGTGTAAATAGTAATCAAGAGGACACAGCCTTTTGAAGCTGTGCCACTTAAACTTTCCCAGGGCCTGGTTGCCGTGTGTTTATGCCCCAGTGGAAGTTGGTGCTGGAGCTGATCAGGTTTCATGGAGCTGGGCCACTGGAATGCCTAGGCACACTAATTCCGTCTTTCCCCACTGGCTTTGAATGACTACATTGTTCAGATCAACGTCTCCGGCTGTGCCACTGCAGTGTCTCTCTTCATGTTTCCTTTCCTACCACAGATCCCAGCTTCACGTTACCCCTTGCTTTCCCCTGCTGCAATGCAGCTCTCCTCTTACTGACGACCTTTCCTCTTAAAGCCTCACTCACCCTTTCGTTTTTCCCTACACCATCTGAAAACGGAGCTTTTTGAAAGAAGAGGGTAGCATCCTTTGGGCAGTAATCTAGCTGTTTGCCAGTGGTGGGTGAACCTCCATGTGTGTACTCAGTTCAGCTCCCGTAGGCTTGGATAGGTATCTGAATGCACCCAAATCCATGGTCATCACCCTGCTGCCCCATTATTTGTATGACAGTAGCATCTCTAGGGGCCCCAACCAAAGGCTAGGGACAGAGAGGGAACAAGAAAATAGCCTCTGTCCCAGAGAGCTCACTGTGTGAAGCAGCAGAGTAGCTGCTGTTGTGAAGTAAGGTTGTGGGAAATGGCAGGAGAATTCAGACAGCAATGCAGGACCCTGAAAGGTATGTCCACACTTACCTCTGGAGCGATCAATCCAGCGGGGGTCCCCGTCTCCCTTCGACTCCGGTACTCCACCAGAGCGAGACGCGTAGGCGGAGTCGACGGGGGAGCGGCAGCAGTCGACCTATTGCAGTGAAGACACTGCGGTAAGTAGCTCTAAGTACGTCGACTTCAGCTACGCTATTTTCGTAGCTGAAGCTGCGTAACTTAGACCAACTTATCTCGCCCCTCCCCCCCGCCCCCAGTGTAGATCAGGCCTGAATGCTGAACAGAGCAGAGAGCTGCCTGCTGCAGACAGAAGCAGACTCTGGTTTCTGTGCTGCTAGGTAGAAGCAAAGTGTGTATTTGTTTGACCCAAGTTCTCCTTACATTAATAGGGAAAGCACCACACAGTCTAGGACATAAAAGAGCTTTCTGTGCTTCCCAGCCTTCTCCCTTCTTCTTCTCCCACCCTCCCCCCAATACCTTTCTCCAGCTTCCCCAATTGCAAACAGGTCCCTGCTGCTCCCTCATGTCCCTCACCAATGCTCCCTTTTTAGGCTGGACATGGGTAGTTTTCTGGCTCTGTATGCCCTCCCTAGAGAGCCTAATGTCTCTAGTCAAATACAATGCTGTTCACTTCCCTATGATCCAAATTCTGCCCTCAGTTACACACACCCAAATCCCACTGAGTTGCAGGTGTAGCCAAAGGCAGAAGCTGGCCTGCTGTTAATATTCCCTAGGGAGAGAGAGGGCTCTGTGTTCTAACCCCCTCTCTCCTGGCCTCTGGCTGGCTGCTTTCTTCAACCTGTGTGCGTTCAGCCATGTTCCACAGCCCATTGCTGCTTGTCTCTCTGGAGATGCCCCAGAGTTCCTGAGATCTGCTGAGACCTCTAGAGGCTGGTGGTTGTGGTGGGACAGCTATCCAAGCTGATGTGAACCCCAGAAAGTATTACTCTAGCTCTGATTTTTTTCAAGCCAGTCCATCCATCCTATTGTTTCATCTTGAAGCCACAGTCGGATGATATTAGGTCAGACTTGCTGCTGCTGCGGCTGAGATCTGCTCAGCACAACAGGTTGGGGAGCTCCCTAATTCTTTGCCCAGAGTTGCCCTGATCACTGCCCTGACACAGGCTAGAGCAGCCCATGGGCTGCTCTAACCCACATCAGCTGGCAGTGGTCCCCAAGGGACCATTGTGACTACATCACAGATAATCAGGTGATGATGATTGGTGAGGTGGACCTGTGAAGTTGTTCTGACTCTTGCAACACCCAGCCTTCATCCCCAGGCTTCTCTTCACAGTTCAAAGGGGAGTGGCCAGGATTTCTTTCCAAGGTTTTATAATCGTACAAGCAAGAATTTTTTCTCATTGTAACTTTTAAAAAACAAACACTGGCTTTTTTACTGGAATGAAAAGTATTGGGAAAATATTCATTTTGGTCAAAACTTTCCTTCTGATATCTTGCTGTTAAAAACAAAAACCATTTTTTTTCCATTCAAATTTTTGGTTTTTGGTAAAAATATTCAGTTTTTGAAAATTTTTACCAAACACCCCCCCCCCAAAAAAAATTATACTGAAAACTGTTTTGTTTTTTTTAATTCTGTTTCATTTCCCCCCCTCCCCCATATAATCCCTGAAAAATGTTTGTGGGAAATTTAGAAAAAATAATATTTTGAATTTTCTTGCAAAAAAGTAACTGGCATTTTTTCATTCAGCTCTACTTATAAGACAGGAGGCTGTCTCTGTATCTAAGCTTACATGACCAAGGATGTCTTTTTCACTGGGTTGCTTATTCTCTAGTAAGTTATTTCCCCCCACTTGGCTTCTTGTCCCCAGGCCACCGCATGGGGTGCTACTGTAAATATTGCCTTCCATCCTTGCATGCTGTGACAAGTTAGAGGCAGACATTCAGTGTTATTGATTGCACAAAGCCCTTGCACAATCAGGAGGTTGGCCGTGTTTTTATTTGCTCTCATAGAGTGGGTTATATCTGCAGCTAATAAAAAAGGAATATGAGCCCTTGGAATTGCTCTGGTGGTAAACACGAAGCATGAGGAGCAGGAATTTAGTTATGCAACTCCAACTAACAGCTACTGCCATGCTGTCTATAACACAGACCATTATTGTTACACAGCTTTCGTACCTTTGGGCGTCATCCAAAACCCACTGCAGTCAACGGGAGTCTTCCCATTGATTTCCAGTGGGTTTCGGAACAGGCCCTTCACCACCAACTAAAAGTGATAGTTTCACCAGGCACAGATCCACAGCAGAGACATACAATTTCTCTCACAGAATTGTTAGGGCCAGCTCAAGATGTATTGGTGCCCTAAGCAAAGATGTGAGTTGATGCTTTTAAAAGGTGCTGCAGAGATGCTTCCAAGAAGGTGCAATGCATTGTGGGGAATATTTTTCTCTGTCTTTCCCCTTTAAAAGGTACCTTGATAAAATGTAAGTGGACCTGCCTGAAAATGGTACCAACTATGGATTTACTTTTCATTACGTGTTTGAGCAATCCCAGATTTTATCTGTCCCGCAGGAGAGCAGTGATGTCATCGTGTGCAGTCCAGCCACACATACTGTGTCCTGCTCCTATGTGTTACATTTACACTTGGAAGGCTTTGCTGGTGTAGCTATACCAGTCTACCAAAGTACTCCTAGTGTGGACGCAGCTTTTGCCAGTAGTGCTTATTCTATCCCTCCTGAGCAAATAAGCTATACCAGCAAAAGTGCAGTTTTGCTCATATAACTGTGTCTACACTAGGGACTTCTGCCGGCATAGCTATGTCACTTCTGGAGCTAGGCTGACAGAAATTTGTTGTATAAACCTGGCTTAGGAGTAACCACTAACCTGTTATGTATGTGAGGCAGCATTATTTAGTGATATGTAACTGGATTGCTTTTCTGACCCAGTAATCATTATTATTAGCAGTAGATTCAATTTCATCAGTATCTTTAACAATCCATCTCTGCAAAACGTCCATAGTTGTTTTAACATTATGCAGAGGCATTTGTTGTCTTGCTTCGTCTCTATGAGCCTCCTTTGAAGGACTGTGCCCCGACCTGTTGTTTTGGCACAAATGCGAAGAGCCATGCTAAACGCTCATGTTACCACAAAGTGTATACACTGGTAAAGTCTCAAAACTGCACGTTCCAAAAGACTGCTTCCAAAAGTTGCCTGACTTATGCTGGGGGCTAGGCAGGTTTCTAGCAGGCCCCAGAATACAGAGGAGCTCAGAGGTCGTTCCCATCCTCATGCTGCCATTTTCCACTGTTTTAATCACAAGTCTCAAAAGGTTTGGTGTGTTTTTCCTTAAAGGCCCAGCTCCTGGAGTCATGGGAGAATCTCAGCTTTCACTTAAAACAAAAATATGGTGGAAGAGCTTGGGAAAGTACATGCTCAAAAAGCAGAAGGCAAATAAAAGAAACCCGAACTTCACGCTTTTTAAAAATCTCGTGATTGTTAAGCCTGTCTCAGGGGCCTGACTCCTGACTTAGGAGTTTGTAGGGTTGGCAGGACTCAGGGGCAGCTCTATGTTTTTTGCCACCCCAAGCATGGCAGTCAGGTGGGCTTCGGCGGTATGCCTGCGGGCAGTCCGCGGTCAAGCAGATTTGGCGGCGTTTCTGCGGGTGATCTGCCAGTCCTGCGGCTTCGGCGTACCCGCCGCCGAATTGCCGCCAAAACCACAGGACCGGCGGACCTCCCGCAGGCATGCCGCCGAAGGCCGCCTGACTGCCGCCCTCATGGCGACCAGCAGGCCGCCCCTTGCGGCTTGCCGCCCCAGGCACGCACTTGCTGCGCTAGTGCCTGGAACCGCTCCTGGCAGGACTGCTGCCTATTGTGTCCCCACAGCGAGTGAGTGTAGCTCAGGTGGCCTGGAGAAGCTGCCCTGCTCCCTGCCCCTAATACTAAAGTCACAGTCTGTTGCCCAAGATGAGCGCTCTGAACCTGGCCTTCCACTGCCTTATATCATCATTTACATCTGTGCAAAGGGAGTGTGAAACACTGCCAGATCAGAATGCTGGGGCTCTCTCTGGAGTCCATGGCACCGAGTTCCTGGTTATCCCCTGCAGAACTTCTCAGCTCTGTGCATGTCTCTCCAGAGTTTAGAAGTAGTGCAGGGACAGACACAGAGCTCAGCCTAGGGTTACCATACGTCCGGATTTTCCCGGACATGTCTGGCTTTTTGGGCTCCAAACCCCCGTCCGGAAGCTCTGCAGGGGCCATTTTCTGGTAAGTGGGAAGGTCTCTGCAATCAGCATGAGAAGCTGCTCATCAAGCGGGCTTCAAAACCTTACAGGGATTTGCTCTGTATCCGTAGCTAAAATTTCCATGACTATCCCCTGCCCTAGAGGTGGCTGCCTATTAGTGGTTCTTTGTGTACCTAGTTTGCAAAGTGCTGCAGGATGAAAGGCGCAAGGTAAATATGATTACTGGTTAGGCTGCATTGCAAGTGTCACTTAGTTGACACGATAGTCAGTCTTCTTCACTTCTGCATCTGTGGCTGCCCCTTATTATTCCCTCTCCTCCTCAATGCCTTCTGCTAGTAGCAGCAAAATCCAATGCGAGAGAAGAGACAGGGAGCCTCCTTTGTGATGGAAGCCAAATTAACCAGATTAGGAGGTGGGGGATGGAGAGTTTGGGGTGCATTCATCTCACATGTGACTGGGGACAAATGTAACAGACACCAAGACTGAGTGTGGCCCCTTGTGTACAGCCACTTTGCTGTTAAGTTTCTGTTTATAGCAAGGGCACAAATGCAAATGGAATGGAAAGAGATGATATCTGGGAACCAATCATCTCTTTGGATCCTGTCACTAGCAGGCTGCTCTCTGACTTCTGAAATTCCTTACTCTTTGGAGGGCTACAAAATATATGCCCCATATCGGGAGGCAGGGGGGAAATAGTGAGTGGCATACCAGCATGAATACTGTAGAAGCCCGAAGTGGTGCCGTTCAGAAAAGGCAAAGCAAGTTAAAATAAATAGCAATCTTTTTTGCTATTATGATTTCTTACAGCCTCTGCTGTGCTGTCATCATCCATTAACAGCCTTTTGGAATCAATGGGGTTGTTGGGACATACCCAGTCCATGCCTGATTAATAATTTATTCCTATTACAATAGCACCTAAAGGCTCCAAGTGCGATCAGGACCCTGTTGTGCTAGGTGCTGTACGTACACATTGGAAGAGAGATTCCTGCCCCAAAGAGCTTAAAGATTAAGAAGACAAAAGTGGGGGAATGGAAGTCTAATTATCCCCACAGACACCCAGGAAGCTTCAGTGACTTGCCCCAGGCTACGCAGTAACTCTATGCCTGATCTGGGAATTGAACCACAACCCAGTCCAGTGCCTTAACCACACGACCATCCTTCCTCTCCTGCATTTTGTCTGGATGCTGCACTGGGTATGAATGGCAGGAGTCATCCAATAAAAGAGGATGGATCAAATTCTGCTCTCACACTGATGTAAAGCCTAAGCAATTCCATTGACTTCAATGAAGTTACTCTGGATTTACACCAGCTCAATTGTTTTCCTGTCGCTCTCTGGCTTTGTGTGTGTTACTGGCATCCAGCTGAGTGTGCAACACACACATTGCATGCCCCTGGACTGGCTGTGCCTGAAGGATGATTTAGTCTAGCTCCAACATGCAAGGAGCATATTTTGTTCTACAAAATGGCATCCTCTGCACAGTGTGACCTTGCACGCCCCATATATGCCAGGTCCCACTGCACAGAGGATGCCATTTTGCATGCAAGCGTTGAACTGCATGCCTGACTGAATGTCACGGCACGCTGCCAGTGTGTTGCCATAAGCAAGAGAAAAGGGGAAAAAATAGAGCAGTGGTTACTGCAAGTTTATGCTGAGTGGATCAGAGATTATGAATTGCCAGCTTTTATCAACATGCTCCTTTCCCCTGTAGGGTTTGCAGGGCTGCCGAGAGTGGGTTCGGGCCCCGGTGAAAAAAATTTTTAGGGCCCCCCAGCAAGGGAGGACCAGCTAAACAGGGCCGATTGGGGGGGGGGGGGCGGAAGCCGGGCCCCAGTAATGTGTACTGGCTTCCCCACCCCTCGTCGGCCCTGGGGGGGTTGCCATAGTCATGTCAGAGCCCTGAGACTTTCCTTCCCAATTCCCCATACTAACACTTCACACACCCCCATAGGACATCAGAGCTATCATCTTTCAAGTCAAAGAATACAGGAGAACTTCTTTGGCGCCAATCGATGCACCTCTGTCCAGTCAGCAGGGCCGGCTCTAACTTTTTTGCCGCCCCAAGCAGCAAAAAAAGCGCCGCGCCGCCGAAACCCCCCCCCCCCGCCGAGCGCCGCGCCGCCGAAACGCCGAGCACCGTTGAACCCCCACCGCCGAGCGCCGCGCCGTTGAAACCCCCCCCCCCCGCCGAGCGCCGCGCCGCTGAACCCCCCCGCGCGGAGCGCTGCCGAACGCCCCCCGCCGCACTGCTGAAACCCCGCCGCGCGGAGCGCCGCCGAACAGCCCCCGCCGCGCCGCCGAACACCCCCTGCCGAGTGCTGCGCTGCCGAACACCCTCGCCCCCCGCGGAGCGCCATGCTGCCGAAACCCCCACCGAGCGCCGCACCGCCGAACAGCCCCCGCCCCCGCCGCACTGCCGCACCCCCCCCGCCCCGCTGCCAAACACCCCCGCCCCCTGTGGAGCGCCACGCCGCCGAAACCCCCGCCGAGCACCGCGCCGCCGAACACCTCCGCCCCCCGCCGAGCGCTGCACTGCTGAAGCCCCCCCCACGTGGAGCACCGCCAAACACCCCCCGCCGAGCGCCACGCTGCCGGAACACCCCCCACCCCACCGAGCGCCGCGCCGCCCCCCCATCACCCCAAGATTGGCCGCCCCTTACCAGGTGCCGCCCCAAGCACGTGCTTGGTTGCCTGGTGCCTGGAGCCGGCCCTGCCATTCAAGCTGGGGCAAGTTGCGATTAAAATGAAGAGAGAATAGAAACGGAAAGTTTCTATAGATGTAGGACACTGAAATGGGGAATAGGGACACAGAGAGATTAACTGTTTTATCCTAGGTCATACTGGATGTCAGAGCTGGGAATTGAACCCAGCTCTCCTTAATCAGCACCTTAATCACAAAAACATCCTTCCTCCAATACACCTCTGGCACAGTTCTAACATTATAAAAACATACCAAGTCTGAAGTTTTTAGTCTTACTCATTTATGCTTTTGCCAGTGCGTCCATAGTAAACTCTTATATTTGTTTACACCTACCAGTTAAGGACTACTAGGAGCTGCTGTTGCTCTGTTAAGTAGCTCCAGAGACAAAGCACATGGAAACGTGTATAATGTAGGCTTATGGGTCTCCTCCCAGACTCAAAATAAGAAAAGTCATTAAAAATCAGCTACCACCAACCCACACAAGGGTATAATTGAAAGCTGGTGCATCTTGCTCTATTTACACCTCCATGTTCCTTCCTCGGGACGTTTACGATGTCCCAGCACCACCGGTTAGCTTTGTTAATAAAAACTAAAAATGTTCTTCCTCTGGCCAAGCAGCCAGGAACACTAGTCGCAGGCTGTGGTTCCCTGACAACCAGCCCCATCAAGATCTAGTGAAGAAGGATGGTTAACTGCCAACTCAATTTTGTGAGATGGATTATAGGGAACCAGATTAGACTACCAACCCACCCTAGCTAAGCAGTGATGCAAAGCTAGCTAAACCCTTCAGCATGATGGCAAGAAAGGGGTCTTCAGTCCTTCACCCCACAGTGAGCTGAGAGCCCTAGCCTCAGCAGAATTGATGTGGTTAGTGCCTAGAGAAGGCAGCATGGGTGAGGCTAATGTTGCTGTAGAGAGCCACCTCCTGGCCATTCTCAAACAGCATGATCCAAGCTCTGAAGTGAGATCAGTTCTGCCTGGCAGGCTGGAGGGAAAAAAAATGCTTGAGGTGAATTCCGGGAAAAGGTTTACACGGGAGAGGGGAGACAAAGAACAAAAACAGCGTTGAGGGCTCAGGTTTGACCTGCACCATCTATGCCCTGGATTTTGTTGTTGTTATTATTATTAGCATGAGAGTAGCACCTAGAAACTCCAACTGAGATCTGAGGTCTCCTTGTGTTTGTACAGTGCAGTCCCTAA
Organism: Emys orbicularis; assembly: GCF_028017835.1. Lineage (NCBI taxonomy): Eukaryota > Metazoa > Chordata > Testudines > Emydidae > Emys > Emys orbicularis. Next base: position 111,768,274 of record NC_088686.1, read on the forward strand.
CGCATAGTAAGCTACTGTCCTGAAAAGCTTACAATCTAAGGTCCTGTCTGCATGAGAAAGTTAACACTGATTTAACTTGAAACAGTTTTTAAGTTCCCACGTGGACACTTATTTTGGTTTAACTGTGGCTTATCTTGGTTACTTAACCCAGCTGATCACTAACTGCCTTATGCTAAACCAAAATAAACTGAAATAAGAGGATCCACACAGCCTTTCACACAGGTGTAACTAAAGTGGTTTAAAAACTGGTGCAGCTTTCTCACGCAGACTGGTCTTAATAGACAAGACAGGGTGGGAGATAGAAGTGGTAACCCTCTGCTAGATGGGAATGGAGGAATAGACACACTTTGACTTGCCCAGGGTCAATCCTCTGGCAAAAGCAGGGGATTGAACGCAGGTCTCTTGCATGCTATTTCAGTGCCTCAAGACTACCCTTGCTCTCATTCAAGAAGCTTGTTGTGAAGTCTGTACTTTTACCAGCTTTCCCACTGTCTTTTCATTTGCAAATCCCAGCTTCGCAAAGGGGAATAGTGCTAAGACATCAATAGCCTCATTATCTGAATTTAGAAACAACAAACATTTGAACAGAGATTTCTCCACTACCCATTACCAAGTTCCTGAGTTGTCTTTTGCTTGTCTCCCACCCATGAGGGCCAGAGGTCATATGAGGGAGGGAACACACTGGCACAGGTTAGATGTTGACTAATTTTTTCAAATAGTTAAAACGACAAGATTCTTCATACATGGTGCCTAGACAGAGTAGTGATGGGTGCATTAGAAACACTGTATATTAGATTAGGTTCTCACTGATCAATCATGGTCATTTTTCATCAGTACTTTTTGTGGATTGGAAACTCATATTTGACCTGTAAGTAGAGCTGGTCAAAAAACAAATTTTCCATTCTGCGGGAAATTCTAAGATACCTTTTCATTCTGAATCAGCAGAAAGAGTCAACAATTCCATCAGAACAAGCATTTCCCCCCCCCTCCACCCCCCAAATTTGATTTGGAACTAGCAAATTGTTTTATATCTGCAATATCATTTTGATAATGTCAAAACAATATGATATATTACATATTGGAGTCAGGGCCGGCTCTAGGCACCAGCCGACCAAGCACGTGCTTGGGGCGGCACCTTAGAAGGGGCGGCCAATGTTGGGGTGGCGGGGGCGCTCGAGGGGTTTTTTGCTTTTTTTTTGTTTGTTTGTTTGTTTCGGCCGGGCAGCGCAGGGGGTGTTTCGGCGGCGCGGCGCTGGGGGGGAGGGGGCGGGGGATTCGGCAGCGCGGCCCAGCGCTCCGGGGGTTTGGGCGTCCCAGCCTGGTGCAGTGCTGGGAGGAGGGGGGGGGGGGTTGGGCGGCGCGGCGCTCGGGGGGGGGGGGTTGAGTGGCCCAGCGCTCCAGGGGTTTGGCTGGCCCGGCAAGGCACGGCGCTTGGGGGGGAGGCGCGGCACTTGGCCGGCCCAGCGAGGCGCTCCGGGAGTTTGGCCGGGCTGGTGAGGCCCGGCGCTCGGGGGTTTGGGCGGCACGGCGCTCGGGGGGGGGGGGTGTTCGGCGGCCTGGTGCGGTGCTCGGGGGGTAGGGGGGTTCGGCGGCCCGGTGCTCCAGGGGTTTGGGCGGCCCGGTGCGGCGCTGGGGGGGGGGTTGGCGGCATGGCGCTGGGGGGGGGGTGTTACGGCGGGGCGGCGCTCTTCTTTTTTGCCTGGGGCGGCAAAAAAGTTAGAGCCAGCCCTGATTGGAGTATAATATAATTGTAATTCTAATAGTCAAACTGAAACGAACTGAAATGTTAATCAAAACAAAATGTTAGGATACTATTGAAATGAGAAAGTAAATTATTCGTTTAGACTTTGTCCCCATCGAAAATTTCCTGAGAATTGCCATGTTCCCACAAAACATTTAGATTTTGACAAAACTGCATTTTCCAATGAAAAAATTGTTCCATCAAAAATATTTTGGACTAGCTCTACCTGCAGGCCCTTTGGGGCAGGGACACTTCATTTAGTGTCTTCCACAGATTAGCAAACACTGTTGGTGCTTGACCTATAATATTGCTCAGACACCACTGAGACGGAATACAGTGTATTGTAATAACATAGGGCACTGTTTAGTAGTCCAGGAGAAAAGGGGAGATACACAATGCAGTAAGAGAGACCCATACTCTGCTTGCTGAACCAGCCCTGGCAGCTAAGTCTGCAGCTGCCTACCACAGCATAGGAGTGACTTGGACTGGCAGTAAGAGAGGCTGCAGGTGGTGGCATTGGCCAGCTCCAGTTGTGTGTTAGGCGCAAGCAACCAGTCAGAGGTAAGATACCCCTGAGCACACAGGTGCCTCTGGCCACCGGGCTGGTAGCACATGCACAGATGTGGAAGGACACAAGTCCTGTTTCTGAAAGTCCTGGCACTTGGGTCCCAGGTACAGTAGAAATCCCAACAATAGATTTTAACATATAAACTCACTAGACAAGATACCAAGGAACCACCTGGTCATTGAAACTCCAGACCAGCAGCTTCCCCTCCCTTTGCAGAGTGGCTGCTTGGGAGAGAGAGGGGAAGGAGGCTTTGGTGCAAAGGAGGACACCTCATCCAGGTATCGTAGGGCTGAGACAAAGGCCCAGACTGTGCCTTTGCTGTTTGTTACATTGGCAGTTGGCACAGAACAGGGAAATTATTGAGTGATCCATCCCCTGTCGTCCACTCCCATCATCTGGCCGCCAGAGGTTCAGGGACACCCAGAGCTTGGGGTTACATCCCTGACCATCTTGGCTAATAGCCACTGATTGACCGGTCCTCCAGGAACATATCTCAATCTTTTTTTAACCCATTTATACTTTTGGCCTTCACATCCCCTGGCAATGAGTCCCACAGGTTAACAGTGTATTGTGTGAAGAAGTACTTCCTTATGTTTCTTTTAAACTTGCTGCCTATTAATTTTCGTTGGGGACCTTTGGTTCTTGAATTATGTGAAAGAGTAAATAACACTTTCTTATTCACTTTCTCCACTCCATTCATGATTTTACAGACCTTGGTCATATCCCCCCTTAGTCATCTCTTTTCCAAGCTGAACAGTCCCAGTCTTTTTAACTTTCCTCATATGGACGCTGTTCCATCCCCCTAATCATTTTTGTTGCCCATTTCTGTACTTTTTCCAATTCTAATAGATCTTTTTTGAGATGGGGCGACCACATCTGCACACAGTATTCAAAGTGTGGGTGTACCATGGATTTTATATAGTGGCATTATGCTATTTTCTGTCTTCTTATCTTTTCCTTTCCTAATGGTTCCTAATATTCTGCTAGATTTTTTGACTGCCGCTGCACATTGAGCTGATATTTTCAGAGAACTATCCACAATGACTCCAAGATCTCTTTCTTGAGTGGTAACAGCTAATTTAGACCATCATTTTGAATAGGTAGTTGGGATTATGTTTTCCAACATGCATAACTTTGCATTTATCAGCACTGAATTTCACCTGCCATTTTATTGTCCAGACACTCAGTTTTGTGAGATCCCTTAATTAAGTCGGAAGCAGACTGCAAAGAGTAACAATCTTGAGTAATTTTGTATCATCTGCAAACTTTTTCACCTCAGTCTTTACCCCTTTTCCCAGATCATTTATGAATATGTTGAACAGCATGGTCCAAGTACTGATTCCCGGGGGACCCTGCTATTTATCTCTCTCCACAGTGAAAACTGACCATTTACTCTTACCCTTTGTTTCCTGTCTTTTAGCCAATTATTGATTCATGAGAGTACCTTCCCTCTTATCTTATGATTGCTTAACAGCCTTAGGTGAATGACCTTGTCAAAAGCTTTCTGAAAGTCCAAGTACACTCTGTACACTGGATCACCCTTCTCCACGTTTGTTGAGCTCCTCAAAGAATTCTAATAGGTGAGGCATAATTTCTGTTTACAAAAGCCGTGTTGACTCTTCCCCAACAAATCACGTTAATCTATGTATCTGATAATTCAGTTCTTTATTATAGTTTCAGCCAGTTTGCCTGGTACTGAAATTAGGCATACCAGCCTGTAATTTCCAAGATTTCCTCTGGAGCCCTTTTTAAAAATTGGCATCACATTAGCTGTCCTCCAGTCATCTGGTACAGAAACTGATTTAGGTGTTAAGTTACATATCACAGTCAGTAGTTCTGCAATTTCATATTTGAGTTCCTTTAGAACTCTTGGGTGTAAACCATCTGGTCCTGGTAATTTATTACTGTTTAATTTATCAATTTGCTTTATTTGGGATATACATTTAATTTGAGCCTCCATTGTGGTGTTTTTAAAAAGTTTCCATGCAGCTTGCAGGCATTTAACTCTTGTGACTGTTCCTTTTAATTTCTGTTTAACTAGCGTCCTCATTTTTGTGTTTTGAAGTTAAATGCTACTGTGGTGGGCTTCTTTGGTATCTTCCCCACCACAAGGATGTTAATTTTAATTACATTATGGTCACTATTACCAAGTGGTCCAGCTATATTCACCTCTTGGACCAGCACTTGTACCCCACTTAAGATTAAAACAACAATTGCTTCTCCCCTTGTGGGTTGTTTGCTGGAACTCTGTTTGTTGCTCTTTGTGAGTAATGTATGGATGAAGAACAAGGATGGCCTGAAGAACCTGCTGACTCACTTTCTTGCTAGCACTCAACTATTGACATATTTTGAAAAAATCTAAAGAAGTGACTGGCCAGCTAACTTGGTAGATACTATAGCATATAGTATCTACCACATGAATTGGGAGATGCCATGGGATTGGGGTTTCCCAGGCTGGTGGAGTTTGAGAGCATTGCTTGGCACGTCTCTCAGTCATCAGAAAGGGAAGGGCAAGATTATCTCATGTCCACATTGAAGCAGTTCCTCATTGGTAGATTTGGACATTAATTGCTTTGACCATTGGACCTTTGTTCTATTGGGCCTCCCTACTTTTCACCTGTATCCATTCCAATTTATCTTCTCCTGATGGACTTTCTGTATAACCCCCCTCCTCATGGGCAGCACGTGAACTGCCAACTGGGGGAGGCTAGCCCCCAGCCCCGCCCCTTCTGCTCGAGGCCCCACCCCTTCTGCCCCCCGGAGCTCAGAGCCCCCACCACCACCATGGCCACTGGCCCAGTCCCGCCCCAGGCTAGCCCCCCAGTCCCAAAGGAGTACTGGGAGGGCGGGCGGCAGGCGGCCTCAGCCCCAAGGAGTGCCAGGAGCATGGGCGGCATGCAGCTGCAGCCCCCCCACCCCCCAGCCCCAGAGTGTGGGAGGGTGGGTAGTGCACGGCCCCAGCCTCCCCAGCCAGAGCACTGGGGGCTGGAGCCGCATGCAGGGAGTGGTGGTAAGCAGGGGGCGGGGCTACGCCTGGCTGTTTGGGGAGGTGTAACCCGCCACCCATGCCCCAACTCAAATCTCTGTACCATCCTCCCGCCTCCTTCTGCATCGTATTCAACTTCCTTCTCACTTCAGGGTTCTGCAGAGTTCTGCTCCTGCCTGCCTCTCAGGTCTTATTTCCTCCTCTGTCTTGTCACTCAGTGCATTGCTAGCACCACTATACCTTGCTGTCTCCTCCCACTCCTGACGCTGGGCCATTTCCAGTCCATGCTTGGAGCCGCCTCCTTACTCCCGGGCACCAAGCGCTCTCCCTCGCCTTTTTTCAGTGCTTCCTCCAAACACTCTGCCACCTTTCCACTGCTAATCTCTGCTTGGGTGTTCCTTGTGGTCACTGCCGCATCTGATCATGATAAGATAGGTGCATGCATGTCTATAAATAAACATATGAAGCAACACAATTCCTGTTACAAAAGCTTGTGTGAAAGCAAGCCAGATGCTCTGCACATGATTCTCCCCTTCCCCTTGTCTGGGCATCCCTCTCCCTATCCCATCCTCTCCTTCCTCCTCCATGTTTGATACTCACCCTTCTATTATCTTTTAGGCTATGTACACACCACAGCTTACGTCAGTATAAATTATGTCACACAGGGGTGTGAATAAACCAGCCCCCTGAGCGACGTAAGTTACACTAAGCGCCGGTGTGGACAGCACAATGCCGGCGGGAGACGCTCTCCCGCCGACATAGCTACTGCCGCTCACTGGGATTGGAGTAATTGACGGGAGAGCTCTCTCCCATCAGCTTAGAGCATCTGCACTAGCAGCACAGCTGCATTGGTGCAGCTGCCCCACTGTAAACTCTGTAGTGTAGCCATAGCCTTAGTTTATGGTCTGATTCCGTTCCCATTGAAGACAATAGGAGTTTTACTGTTGACTTTAGTAGGAGCTGGATTGGATTCTTGGATAATGAGTTCCTCAGGGTGGGGAGCTCGTGGTTTTTTTAGATTTGTAAAGCCCTGTGTACCCTTGTGACACTAAATAAATAGCAGCAGCTGGAAGGTAAGCTCTAGAAAGTAGTAATTTTAGCATTCATATACTTCTTTCAGAGTAGCAGCCGTGTTAGTCTGTATCCGTAAAAAGAACAGGAGTACTTGTGGCACCTTAGAGACTAACAAATTTATTAGAGCATAAGCTTTCGTGGGCTACAACCCACTTCTTCGGATGCCACAAGTACTCCTGTTCTATATACTTCTTGACATATTTAATGCAAGGGACAGATGCGAAATAATTAACCCTCAAAACAGCCCTTTAAGTAGTGATATCCCCATTTCACAGATGGGGAAAACACTGAGAGGTAAAGGGACTCACCCGTGGCCATACAGCAAGCAGTGGCAGAGCCAGGATTAGAAGTCAAGATCTCTCAACTCCTAGAGCTATGCTCTTTCCTGTAGACCACAATGCTTGGGATTATACAATAGGGAAAACGGCTGCTAGGAATGGAAGTGTGAGAGATAAAGCCCATGCACGCACACTGCCTATCAGAGTAGCTTAAAGGATGCAAAGCACACCAATTCAGTCTGATGGGGGGAGGGGGAAATAAACCTACTCCTTTATACACTATGAGATTGCATTGAGAAGATGTGAACATCATCAGGCATCAAGACTTTTTGATGTAACTATTGTAGCTCTCAAGGTTAACCCCTAAACGTGATGATTAATGCTGCTCAAAAAACTGACATTTCAATTTTTTTTTCCAAATCCCCTCCCAGTACATTTTTCAGAGTTAAAAAAAACCCCTATTTTCAGTTTTCCAAACTTTTATTGAAAGTATCATTGATGTTTTTGAAAATATCAAAAGAAAAAGTTTTGATTTTTTTTTTTTTATTTGGATAGAAACAGTTTGGTAAATTTGACCTGAATCTGCATTTAAAAAAAAATGGTCAGACATTTTGCCCAGCTGTAATGTAGAGCTTTTGTGCAGGGTGGTGGGTGTTCATAATTTCCTTTTCAGATAAATTTTGCTTTGTGGCCCTGAGCCAGGTTTCTCAGGCAGGGGAGCCATAACTCACTAGCTCTCTTCTGATAACCTCATAGTTTATCTGGCTTTTTAAGTTTCATTTCCTTGACAAATAAGCACTCTGCCTCTGGCTTCCAGAAATCAAGTTACCGGTAATCTGAAAATCCAGACATGTTGTTTGAGAGTCTTTGTAATAAAGGTTAATATATTTTTTGACACATGCCCTGTTTCCAATGGATTTGATTAATCCAATAAATTCAGAGGGAGTGAGAAAAGCAGTAGAGCCAGTCATGTGAACTACGGTCCTTGGATCCTATTTCACTGATAAGTGAACATTAAATGCAAGGCTTGTTTTCTTCTTTTTTCAGAACAAAGGAAGAAATACTCCAACTCCAATGTAATTATGCACGAGACATCGCAGTACCATGTACAGGTGAGTTTGCACAGAGCCTTTACGGGAATGAGCAATAAACTGCGTCAGCAATAAACTGATAATGACACCTGGTTCATTTATATCATGACCCTTGCTTAATTCACCATGCATGACACATCATGGAACCTAATTAGTTCAGAGGCCAATTAGAAGCCTTTCTACGAATGAGCAAAGATCACTTTACCCACAAGAAGTCATTAATAGTGTCTGACAATGAAACCTCTTGAACTGCATTCTCCTTTCCCCAGTATTTGGGTCATAGTCTGGTAGCTCTTTTTTCCTTTTCCCATGCCCAATGCCTTTTGAGGGCTAATTGAAACATATTGTTACAACCTGGCCCACTCCATGCAGTCACCAGTCTGACAGTAGACTTGTGCTTCCAAGCCAACTGGGTCTGGGTAGAGAGTCTAGTCACTGTTTCTTAGGACACACTCCTGGGCTCAGACCTCTTGCCTGATACTCTTCCTTGGGACAGGGAGGTTCTGCCATCCAGTTACCCTGAATCCAGCATTTAAGACTTCCCAAGCTCCCCAGTCACAGATACATGCTCTCCTAGCATTCCACCCAGGCTTTAGGCTTCCAGTTTAAACCCTTCAGGGACAATCTGGCAGGAAAGCAAGGAACACAGCAAAGGAATTTCTTAACCACAGTGATTTTACTCTTAAAGCACCCAACAGATAGAGACCTTTCAAAATAACAAGAGTACTAAGACGGATCTCACCCCTTCTGTGATTCCATGGGTTGTCTATGTTTCAGGCTGGACAGGGTTCCTCCTGCCCTCCGAAGTTCTTCTTACATGTGGCGATGGTTGGTTCCTCCACAGAGCTGCACCCCCTCTTAAGTAGGCCTCCGGGCGTACGTCTACACTCCATTGTAAACCCAGGTCTGTGGGACCCGGGCTTGTGGACTTGGTGTTTCCGAGCCAGTGCTTGGGCATCCACACTGCCTGGGTTTACAATTGCTGGACCCAAGTCTCACAGCTGTGCTAGCAAGTCCATAATGCACTACACAGACCTTCTGACTTGCATCTGCAGCTTGAGCTGCAAAATGACAGGGCTGGACCAGTGTCTCAGGGGAGGGATAGCTCAGTGGTTTGAGCATTGACCTGCTAAACCCAGGGTTGTGAGTTCAATCCTTGAGGGGGCCATTTAGGGATATGGGGCAAAAATCTGTTGGATGATCGAACTGGGGATTGGTCCTGCTTTGAGCAGGGGGCTGGACTAGATCAGTGGTTCCCAAACTTTAACAGCCCGCGAACCCCTTTCTCTAAATTCTGAAATCTCGTGAACCCCCTCCTAAAAATGAATATTTCCAGGGTTTTAAATTTAAATTTCCTCAGTGTGATGGATGCACTTGCTTTGCTCTGCATAGCTCTTTGAAGTCCAGAACCTTTGGAGAAAGATAAAGTCTCAGGTCTGGTTCGGCATGAAGTCTGTTTCTGTATTTCGTTTTCAGATATGCATACGAGGAAAACGCTTTCTTGCATAAGTATGTTGTTGAAAATGGTAACAAAACTGCAGCAGCTTTTTCTGCCAGAAGGGGGTACTCGTTTCTTAAACTCAGCCAAAAGTTGATCAATGACAGATTTCTGAAACTCCTTTTCAGTTCGTAATCACAGGAGATCTCAATCAATTTCTCTTTTTCCTCAGTGTTCAATATCTGTGTTGAGAAAGTGGTATCATCAAAAGGGTTGCGAATCCAGTAATTATTGCCTGATATAGCTGGAAAGTAATCCCTGAAAGTTGTGCCCAGTCCTTTTAGGTGTGCAGTTATATTGGTTTTAGCGCGCTGATCCAACTGAAGTTTATGTTCTGCCAGGAAGTCATGAAGATTACTGAAACACTCAGTTTGATTGTTTTCCAAACAACTTTCCCAGAACTGCAACTTCGTTATCATGGATTCAACTCGGTCTTGCACATTGAAAACTGTTATATTGAGACCTTGAAGAGATAAATTTAGGTCATTAATTCTTGAGAAAATATCTGCTAAATAAGCTAGGCTCTGGAGCCAGACATTATTTTCCATACAGCTGGCAAGGTGGAAAGGGTGGCTGTTGAAAAAAACTAGGATTTCCGTTCTAAGCTCAAACAAGCGCACCAGGATTTTGCCCCGTGAGAGCCATCTAACTTCAGTATGGGTCAACAAACAATCGTGTATACTACCCATTTCTTCACAAAGTACGTGAAATATTCTGGAATTTGTTGGCAGTGATTTTATGAAATTCACCATTTTCACTGCATTGTCCAGCACTTCCTTCAGTCCCTCAGGCATGCGTTTTGTTGTGAGGGCTTGTCTATGGATAGCTGCAATGAGTCCAAGAGACTTTTGATGCAACCTTTTTTGTTCGAGCTACAAATCCAGGATACTTCCCCGTCATTGATGTGGCCCCATCAGTGCAAATGCCTAGGCAGGGAGACCAACTATTTCCTTTTCTTGAAAATATGCATTAGTCAGATTGAAGATATCTTCTCCAGTTGTACGTTCTTCCAATGGTCAGCAAAACAACAAGTCTTCTTCAACCAGACCTTCATTCACATAACGTACAAACAGTAGCAAAATAGCTAGATTAGCTACATCAGTTGATTCATCCAACTGTATAGCATAATATGGACTATTTTTCACTCTCTGTACAATTATGGTCTCTACGTTATTTGACATGTCATTAATTCTTCGTGACAACGAATTATTGGACAAAGGTACCATGTCAATCCTTTTTGCAGCCTTTTCTCCGAGCATGCAATGAACTACGTCTTTTATACATGGACCAATCAAGCTCTCTGCTATGGTATGGGCTTCTGATGCTTTAGCTACTTGGTAGCTCACGCGGTATGATGCTTCAAGTGCATTTTCATTATCAGTACTTGCTTTGGATATAAAACTGGTAATGTCACTTTTCCTCTCAGCTAATTTTCGCTTGAAAAAATCAACAGGCTTGTCGAGTTGTGCAGGATGCCTAGTTTCTAAATGGCACCAAAGTAGAGAAGGTTTGAGGCTGCTGTTTGCTAGAACATCACCACAAATCACACACAGTGGTTTTGGACATTCTTGATCATCAATGCATGTAAAGCCATATTTTATATAATCATCATCATATTTTCTTTTCTTTGTAAGTGACTTTCCAGGACCATCATGATCATTAGACGTAGATTTTTCCACAGTGTGGATTTGAGGAAACACTAGCTGATTCTTGCGTCTTTACACTTTCCTTTTTCAGCCACTTATCCATTGAACTTGTGTACAAAAGTTCTAATAAAAACAACACAGAGAGACTGCTAACAACCAACAAACTGGAAAATGAGAAGATTCACTCAAGTCTCACTGAAGCAAAACAGCACTCCAGAGAGAGTGACAATTACAGAGGCACCTTAACACTGCTACACTGGCTACAACGTGCTTCCGGCTGGTTTGGCTCCCAAACAGCTTTTCTTCCGCCACGAGGTTTCTCCCTAGGAGGGTGTCCTGCGAGGGACAAATTAGCTTGGACCACCCCCCCACGTACAGCACTGCTCCTGCTCACTCTGCCCTCCATACCAACTTCCCCTGTCTGACAAGGACAGGAGTCCGAGCTGCCACCTGCAGGTCTGGGGATCTCAGCTGCCACCCTGCCCACCACAGGGCTCAGGCTACTGGCCCCGCGCCAGGGCCTGGGCTGCCGGATCCACACTCCCTGGGACTCCTGCTGCTGGACCCCATTGACCGTCCCGGTCAACTGAGCTCCACTGAGCTTGTGCTGCAGGTCCTGCTGACCGCTGGGGCTCGGGCTGCCGGCCCCAAGTGCCCGGCCCCACTCTCCCTGGGGCTCGGGGCTGCCGGCTCCCCCGCTGACGGGGGGCAGGGCTTGGGCTGCCAGCCCCAACTGCCCGGCCCCGCTCTCCCTGGGGCTCCGGTTGTCTGCCCTGCAACTGGGTCTCACCTGCTGCCTCCAATGCTGGGGTCCTCTGGCCACCATTAATGAATTTTTTCTTGCGAACCCCCTGTAACGTTCTGCGAACCCCCAGGGGTTCGCAAACCCCAGTTTGGATCACAGAAACCCCCTTGGGAGCTGCCACCTGACGTACCAAGACTACTCCTGCTTCTGTTTTCCCTGCCAGCTCAGGACTCCAGCACCCTGTCTTGCTTAGCCAGACACTCCCGTCTGCTCCAACACCGACCCAGGGTATGAATAACTTGCCCCAAAGCTGCAAGTTTACCTGAAAACAGCTCACAGAAGTGTGCTTGTCTTTAGCACTCAGATGCCCAACTCCCAATGGGGTCTAAACCCAAATAAATCCGTTTTATCCTGTATAAAGCTTATACAGGGTAAACTCATAAATTGTTCGCCCTCTATAGCACTGATAGAGAGATATGCACAGTTGTTTGCTCCCCCAGATATTAATACATACTCTGAGTTAATTACTAAGTAGAAAGTGATTTTATTAAATACAGAAAGTAGGATTTAAGTGGTTCCAAGTAATAACAGATAAAACAAAGTAAGTCACCAAACAAAATAAAATAAAATGCGCAAATCTATGTCTAATCAAATTGAATACAGATAATCTCACCCTCAGAGATGCTTCAGTAAGCTTTTTCTCAGAGTGGACACCTTCCAGGCCTGGGCACAATTCTTTCCCCTGGTACAGCTCTTGTTGCAGCTCAGGTGATAGCTAGGGGATTCTTCATGATGGCTCCTCCCCCCCCCCTTGTTCTCTTCCACCCCTTTATATATCTTTTGCATAAGGCGGGAACCTTTTGTCCCTCTGGGTTTCCACCCCCCCACTGGAAAAGCACCAGGTTAAAGATGGATTCCAGGTCAGGTGACATGATCACATGTCACTGCAAGACTTCATTATCCACTTGCCAGCACACACATATACAGGAAGACTCACAGGTAAATACAGCCATCTGCAGACAATGGTCCTGGTTAATGGGAGTCATCAAGATTCCAAACCACTATTAATGGCGCACACTTTGCATAATTACAATAGGCCCTCAGAGTTATATTTCATATTTCTAGTTTTAGATACAAGAGTGGTACACATTTATACAAATAGGATGATCACACTCAGTAGATTATAAGCTTTGTAATGATACCTTACAAGAGACCTTTTGCATGAAGCATATTCCAGTTACATTATATTCACTTCTTATTATGTTTTTATAAAACCATATAGACTGCACAACGTCACAGGAACCACTGGACTAGATGATCTCCTGAGGTCGCTTCCAACCCTGATATTCTATGATTCTATGACTCAGATCCACCCCCCTAACAGGGTCCTACGACCCAGGTCCTGCATGCATGCTGATCCTAGGGTGACCAGATGTCCCGATTTTATAGGGACAATCCAGATTTTTGGGTCATTTTCTTATATAGGCTCCTATTACCCCCCACCCCCGTCCCGATTTTTAACATTTGCTGTCTGGTCACCCTATCTGTGTCAGACTGATTTGTGAGTGGGGACTTGGGCTCACACTGCATCAGAGTCCAGTCTGAACGTGCAATATTGAGATACCCTGTCTCTCTGCCAAGTGTTCCAGTGCTAAGCTCCAGCCTCTCCCCCAGTCATGCTTGACCCAGCTGTGTAGAAAAGGACATTATTCCATCGGGGTAGGCCAGGAGTTGAGAGTCATTCAAAGTCAATAGCACCAGGTGACTCTCAGTGATAGTGCTTCATTGAGGTATCCGCTTTCACGGGCATGGCAGGGCAGCTGTGTGGAAACAGTACAATAGATTGTCTTTGGGCATGTTTAGGCTTCTGTTCAACACAGTACAAAATGGAGGCCATAATTTGATACTGACCTATCCCGCACTGCCGCACATACATTGTAAATTCATCAATACATCCCTCATTTGTAGCCCTTGCATTTTGCTGTTGTGGAGAGAGGTTGTCAAAACCACCAAGGTGCTGACGGAATTCACAAAGCCTTGTGATGTCAGGACAACAGTCTTTATAAGCTCCCAGGTTCAGCACCTCTAGCTAGCTGTTCTGCAGTGAAGGCATAGGCCTCCGAGGGCACATCTACACAGCAGCTCGGAGGTGCAGTTCCCAGCCCAGGAAGATGTTCTGCTCAAACTAATGCCTAAGAATAGCAGAGTGGCCAGTGGCTCAGTCCAGCTGTCTGAGTACAATCCCACCTGACCCCTCTGGGTATGTATGTGGGCAGCTAACCCGAGCTGCCACCCATGCCATCACGAACACACAGTTATAGTTAGGCGCTAACTAAAGCGGAACTAGCTCATGTATGTCTACCCATGCTGGGAATTACACCTCCCCGCTGCATAGACATACCCTCAGAGGGTTACGGGCTCATCACCTTTGCCTCGTTGGGCTGAGATCAAGACCCAGGCCTTTGTGATGTTGTTGGCTCAGCAGTTGTAGCTTGCTGATCTGACACATTACAGCTCTCCAGGAGGTAGCAACTCTAACTTGCTGAGCTAACGTCAAGACTCAGGTCTCTAGTGATACATCTACACAGCCAGCGGCAGCAGCCTCTGAGCCCAAGTCAACAGACTCGGGCTCGCGGGCCTCACATTACCTTGTTAAAAATAGCTATATCCGTCTGAATATGTCCCCAGTGGGTCAGGCAAGATTGTACTTACGTGGCTCGCCTGAGCCACTGCCCACGTCACCAGTTTTAGTGCGCTAGCTCAAACTGATCCGGGAAGCACCCTCCCAACTGCCGTGTAGACACACCCGGTGCGGTCTCTAGCTTGCTGGAAGAATGTCAAGTTCCCGCTTTTGTGAAATTAGGGTTCACTTGCTTGGCTGATGTCAGGACAACAGCCTTTGGCAGCTCACTGGCCCAGCATCTCTAGCTTACAGGGCTAATATGAAGGCAAAGTTCTCGGCACAGTGACTAGCTCATCAGCTATAGCTTGCTGAGCTAACATCACAGCAGAGTCCTCCTTGTGGGCTACTTGCTGAAGAGCCATCGTCAAAGGGTCAGTGGGGGGTCTCAAGGCACTGCCCTCTCTCTGGCGGCAGTAGGGCCTCATGACCAGGTTCCAAGACGCCTCCCTCTCTCTGGCAGCGGTAATGCCTCATGGCAAGGATCCAGTAGCCACTGCAGCCAGTGGCTGTATCGCCCAATGGCAAGAGTCCAAGTAGGCTGCTTTCCCTACCGGCTAGGGTGCCTAGTGGTGAGTGTGGGGAGGGTAGAGGAACTCCAGCTCACCCTACTCCAGCTGCTTCCGACCTAGGGCCTTTCAAAACCAGTTACCCTGGTACAGGGCTCAGGGCTCCATATCCCCAAATGCATTCCCTGGGTCGCTTCCTACCCTTTGCTCTGTCTCTGCGATCCCCTCCGGTGCATCATCTCCTTCAGTCCCCGCGGTCGAAAGGCTTCCTGCAGCATAGCTAGGGAGCGTGCCCTCAGCGGTCTGGAGTCCCGGTGGCTTCTCAGCAGGAGTCTGCAGCACGCATCTATTCTCCTCCTCAGCCAGCCCACACTGAGCTGAGCAGCTTCCTTTTATATTCTCCCTCCACTGGGCACATGCCCACAAGAGTGAGGGAGCATGGCCTCTTGGGCCCAAAGCCAGTTTTTTAACCCCTGCATCACCAGTGCGGGGTTGATACGCCCCATCACAGCCATAGCATTCTGGGTCAATACCAAGCATGCACCGCTAAGTTCTCTGGATCCGTTTCTCTAGCTTGCCCAGATGATGCCAAAGCACTGGCCTCTGTAGCAACTAACTCAGCAGTTTTAGCATGGTAGCCTGTTACCAAGGTCCAGGCCTGTCACAGCACCTCGATCCCCCTGAGCTTATCTAGAGACCCTCAGTTCTGTAAGACAACTCTATCAGCATTTGGCTGGCAGGCTGATGTCAAGGCAAAGACTGGGCCTCTTGGAGCTTGCTGGCTCAGCAGCTCTGGCTTGCTAGTCTGAAGCCAAGTAAAGCCTCTGAAAGTCACAGCCACAGCACCAGTGGTTAAAATAGGTCCACACAGGTGAGGGGAGTGCAACTATTGTGGTGATTGTAGATTGTCATAGGTATTGAGGTTTGCAGTGTTGTTGTAGCCATGTTGGTCCCAGGAGATCAGAGACACGAGGTGGCTAAGGCATTATAGGAACTGGTCCAATAAAATATATTAACTCACCTGCCTTGGCTCATAGGTATTGACATCACATTATGAGAGGACCTTGTGTCATCTCATGTGATGGGACATGGCATGTGAAAGAGAATGGGACAAAGGAATCAGCATAGCTGAACCTGAAAGGAATCCACGTCCCGAAGTAGGCCTGGAGCCAGCCAAAGAGTGTGTGTGTGTGTATGTGTGTGTGGGGGGGGGAAACACTTGTGCTCCCAGCCTCTCTTTCCACTCTGTAGTGCCAGGAGGGAAGAGGCAACTGACAAGGCCACTCTGTCTAAGGGAGGGGAAGTCAGCAGCAGGGTCTCCCTTCCTTGCTCCCCGAGGGGAGGGAGAGCTGAGTGAAACAGGATCTGCCTCCCCCCTCTCTCTGTCCCCAAGGACATAGGAGGAACCAGCAAGGCATGAGGAGGAGGCAGACTGGGGCCTCCCAGCCTGGACAATCCTCCTGTCACCAGATGCGGCTGCTGCTGCTCTGCCTAGTGGCGGGAAAGACTCGGAGACCCATCAACTCCCCAGCCAGGCACCAGCCCCTCCTGCTGCTCCCACTTCAGATTCTCCCTCACATCACCTGCCAGTGAAGAGGCAGGAGGAGCGGGAGCTCTGGGAGAGCCGAGTTCTCCTAAACCTAGAAGAGAAAAGGCAAAAGCTCTCGCTCTCTCTGCTTTAAGCCGAGCAGGGGGAGCTGTGCTCCCTCATATGATCCCCGACTTTAAACTCTGGTTGATTGGCACAAGCTTATAAATTAATGGAGAGTCCTATAGTGGTTGTTGAAATCATCTGCCAGAACAAGAGGGCCCCACTGAGTGTCACCTCCCACCAGGAGAGATACAGGGGCTCCCTCTCCATCTGTTGTTGCTTGACCCTGGTGTGTCCTGCTCAGTTATTTCTAAACTTGTTTGACAGCAAGGTAGCAGCGCTCCCACCTTCCATTGTTACAGACATTCCACTTCCAAAAGAGGAGCCAGCCTCATCAGAGAGACGATCCCTGCTCTGCTGAGCCCTGAAATGTAGCATTTTGGTGGTGATCCTGTCTGGGAACATCAGACAATTTCTCCATAACACCAAGATTTGGTCTCCCTGTCATGTCAGATTTTAAAGCCCAAAGGGACCATTATGATAATTTAGTCTGACCTTCTGCAGAACACCAGCCACTGAGCTTCACCCAGCCACGACTCAATCTGCTAGGCAGAGGGTCAGAATCTACAGGCAACACGAGAATAACAGCCTCACTGCTGTTCTTTGCCCATCACTGAGGGGCTGCTTGAAGGGGTGTACTGGGGAGGAAAAGCATTCTGCCCGGGGTCATGACC
Source organism: Emys orbicularis (assembly GCF_028017835.1). NCBI lineage: Eukaryota > Metazoa > Chordata > Testudines > Emydidae > Emys > Emys orbicularis. The sequence goes on from NC_088686.1 coordinate 111,785,415, forward strand.
CTATCTGCGGCCTATTAATAGGTTGTGGGAGATCATGGCCACCCTCCCTTATATGGCTAGACAAAAAAGGGGATGGGAGCATCCTGAAAAATGTTTGTTGCAAAATGGCCTTATCCGTGTGGAAAAGGTAGAGAACCACTGAGACAGAGGACATGGAGAGCCTAACACAGGTGTGTTTGGTTCAGCCATCTCACTGCTATCAAGCTGCATTTTAAATAATTATTTTCTAACTTGTTGAAAATTAGGAAAACCATAGACGTGAACTAAAGAGCTAGAGGAGGCAGCAGAATTTGATGAGTCATGGACTGCAAAGTCTGCAGAATGGCGACCAGCCCTCCTCTGCTGTGCTCAGTAGCTAAGGCCTCACAGCAATACTGTTCTAGGGGGACTCTAGGGAGACTGTTGCTTCAGAAGATATCACTGCCACAGATTAACATTGCATTGGGTATTGGAGGCTGAAGCAAGGGCAGGCTGCCAATGGCCTCTCATGGGATGTGTGGATCCAAGTGAAAGGTCTGTGCTTGCTCCTTAGCTCCCTGAGGTGGAATGGTATTACAGAAGCAACTCAATCAGCAGACAGTGTGGAGGAAGCATCTCTTGCTGTGCTGGGGCAACACCTTCTGCTTGATGCAGAAGTGGCATTGAGCATCTAGCCCTGCTTGGGTTTGTAATGACCATCTTCTGCCCAGAGGTTGTCAGGTGCAGGAGGAAACGGGTTGATCCCCGTGGACCGTTTCCAGTCCACAAGAAATAAAAAGGTATCTAAAACCAGTTGGCCACTTGTCATATATTTTAAATGCATGAGGCAGGAAAAATAGGGAGATGGATTTTTGAGATAGGAAAGAACTTATCAGAGGTTCCTATATACTAAAAGGAATATCCTTCTCTCTGCTGTAGAGACCTGATCCAGCAAAGCACTTAAGCACCTGCTTAACTTTAAGCAGGTACCTGAGCAGTCCCATTGATTTCAACGAGACTACTCAGCTGCTTAAAGTTAAGCTCCGACTTAAGTGCTCTATTGGATTGGGGCCTTTTTGTCTTGTATAATTAAAGTTCAGAATAAGTAACTTGATGGCTAAGAGCCCCACTTTTACCGTTGGTCACTGATGTGCATCTTGATTTACACTTAGGAAAAAGTCCCTAACACGTGACAAGAATATTAAACCACAATTTCAATTAGACCTTACTCTAGAAAAAGTGTGGTGTATAACTGCACCAGAGGTGTATAAACTTTGTATTGTCCATATTGTCATGAATGACAGTATAATAAAACCTTTAAATGGCTTCATTTCCCACTGGCCTGTCATTTTTATATGCACACTTGTATAGACACATGCTACACATCATAAGCTGAATGACTAAAGGTTCATTTTTCTTCACATCCCTTTTCATAGGTCTCAGATGCCATATTTTCAATCTGGTTTTTATTATTTTAAGCTATTATTAGAAGCCCCACAGTGTTATGTACCAAAATGAAGTCACGGTGACAGAGAAGGGACTTTAAACAGTGACACACACGTCAGCCCCCATTAGTTATGTTTCATGCCACCCATCTGTGAGGCCCCACCTTGAACGCTGATCAGAGCAAATATGTTTTATTGTCACAAGGTGCATGTGTTTTCATAAAAAATGAGTTGGCCTTTTATATGCATAACAGCGATTTGTATGCTGATAAAACTCTTGTTACTAAATTGCAATCATGGTCCATTCCTACAGTATATATATTGGATCTGACTCACTTTAGGGGTGAAAGATATTACATTTTGCTTTTAGGCTTTCAAGATTTCTTAAAATGAGATAAATACAAGACAGTAGCAAACTTCCCCCTTCCCCAGTAGCTTAAAAAAAATAATTGGTCCAGTATCTAGATAAGACTGAATGATTGGGGGCGGGGGGCGTTAATCTACCAATGCATGCTATGACAGTCATGTGAGCAACTATGACCCCTATAAATATTTATATAATCAACAGCAAATAGCAGAGGAATTTATGAAGACTGTAAAACAGGTCGATGAACGCCATAGAGCTGATTAGAATTCCAGGCAGTGACTGCAAAACAGTGCAATTCACTGTTCGGAATTCAGTTTTGTCACCTCAGTAACATAAATATAGATAATATTATTGCCTTTATGAAATAACATTTGGTACAACATTTTATAATTACCACAAAACACCTGAGGGTGTTAATTCTCACCTGACTGCATGGCCAGTCATGGCTTTCAGCAACAGCTGCTCAGAGCGCACCTGCCATGGTTTCATTTATGTAAGCCCTGATTCAGTGCCCAATGAAGTCAATGGGAGTCTTTTCCTTTCCTTCGATGGGTGTTGAAATGGGCACCTATTAAGTGCTAGGGATTTTACACACTTTCCTCCCTCCATCCAATCCCACATCTTGGCCTGTCTTTCTCACATCTCCCCATGGATGTCTAGCTCTCAACTTAAATGCAACATGACCAAAACTGAGCTTTTCATCTTGTCCTCCCCAAACTCTCCCCCCTCTCTTTCACCATGGATACTACCACCGTCCTTCCAGTCACCCATGCACGCTTCATCTTCAACTTGACCCTCTCTAGACCCACACGTCCAGGCAGCGTCTCAGTCTTCCTGCATCTTCCTATATAACATTTCTAAGATCTGGGCTTTTCTGTCTGTCCAGACTACCAGTGCTCTTGTCTAGGCTCTCATGCGTTGGCACCTCTAATCTCTTCCTCTCTGACCTCATCTGCAACAAACTTGTCCTTCTCACATCCATTTAAAATGCTGATGCCTGGATGATTTTCCTAGCACATGGTTCTAACCACATGAACCTCCTCCTTTGAGCCCTTCCGCTGACTCCTCCTCCTCCTCCGTATCCAACACAAGCATCTCATCTTCGCTTTTGAGGCCCTTTGTCTTTTAGCACCACCATACACAACAGATCTCTTACCTTAGTTCCATGCTGAGCCACCTCAGTCGATCAGTGAGGCCAGCCTTTATTACTGAGTAGTACACTTCTCACTCAGACACCTTTGTGACATCTCCCATGCCACCCCTTCCAGGTGGGGAAATCCATAAAGCTATTATCTTCTCCTCCATCAAACCCCTCCTTAAGACTCACCTCTATCACGATGCATTGCCTTCAGAACACTGCTGACAATGGCTAGCCAGGCAGGTGGTAACTGCTATGTATTATGCTCATGCTCATACTCACCCTCCCCAGGCACCCCTATATGTCTATTTTATTCACCTGTGGTGTTCCATCATAATTCTAGACTATGAACTCTCTGGGGTAAGGACTTTTTGTACAGTGCCTGGACCAACTGGCTCCTTATCCTTGATTGAGGCCCCTCACCACCACTGTAATACAAGCAATAATAATATGAAATGATGTCTACTCCAAAGAGCTTACATTCTACCCCTGACAGACAAGGAACAGGGGAAAAGGAGAGCAAGGAACAATGCACACTGTCTTCTCTGAGGGTGAGATTCATCGCTCTGCAGGGAGCCTATGCAGCAGTGACAACCTATTTTTCTCCCTTACAGCTTAAATAGACCATTGCTTTAAAAATGTTACTGGTTTTTCCAGCCCTTTATGTGATACCAGGTTGCAGCTACAGATCTGATTTATTTGCATGCCTCTTGTGAAAGGTCAGAAGGTTCCATGGCTTCCACAGGAATCATTGCAGAATGCCAGACAATATTATCCATAACTATGGAATTAATTTGTGTCACCGCTACATTCTCTGCAGTCAAACAACATTAGCCCAGGAGTTTCCCAATGCTCTTCCTATGCTGCACTTGCACCTTATCTGCTCGTGAAGCATCTGTAAGTGACACTGGATTTTATTTTCTAGGCCTTTGAGTTGGATCATCCATTGTTCATCAGCTAATGTTACTCAGAACAAGGTTACCAAGGAGAACTGTGCAGATCAGGGGCCCCCCAGCAGCACTGGCATCCAAGATAATTACTTGTGACCCTCTCCTCTCGCTCTCATTCCAACTACCTGTATACATAGAAGCGTTACCTTGGTACGAAGGGGTGACCTGGAGGTGAAGAGCTCTGTATTCCTTCATCAATCCCCTGTGTATGGCCAGCTTTATAAGCAGTATAAGTGGCTGCCTAGAGGGCAGTCGGTCTCACCTTTTTCCATACTGTGACTCCATGTTATTAAAAATAAATAAATACATTCATGATTCCCCTCCCATTGAGCCATAAAGAAAGGGAGGGGGATTGTGCCCCACCCTGGACCAGTTCACACACAGCTTGGGGTTAAAAATCTATCGTTCAGAGCGCCATATCTAGGAGGTATTGTGACAAAGCATGGAGTCTTCACGACTAGCTGGTTGGAATTGCTACACTGGATACTGTCTCTATAAGGGTAGCTGGAATGGGGCCCAGTGGGATGGGAGGGAGGGAGTAAGAATTATGTACCTACGGTGCCAATGCTGCTGAGGGGCAGTCTTGCCCTGATACACACAATCCCCCTCTTGGTAAACTTTATTCTGTGCTACGTGATTGATGAAAAATAGAGGATGCAATGCACAGGCCTAGAAAACAGAATCCAGGGTCATGTACAGACGTTTCATGAGCAGATAAGGTGTAAGTGCAACACAGAGAATATTGGAAAACTCCTGAGCTAAATGTTGTTTGGCTGGAGGAAATGGAGCAGTCACACAAATTAATTCTATAGTTACCAGATAATATTGTGTAGTGTTTTCCAATAATTCCAGTCCAAGTGAGGGAACTTCTGCCTTTTCATGAGAGGCATGGATATAAATCTGTTCTGCTCTACAATGCGTTTTTCTCCTCAGTCTTCTACTTATTCTGCCACCTTGACCTTAGACTGGCAACCCTGCCCTCCCCAACCCATGATAATAATGTTCAAACGATGACCATGGTGCAGTGACATTTGGTTTAAATGTCTCAGCACTGGGGAAAGCTACAGATTTTTCTGCCAATACAGAAGTTCCCATTTTTCAAAACTCTTCATGGTGGGCAGGAGAGGCAGAAGACATTTAGCCACAGAGTGAGCTGAGCTATATTTCTAATCCTGCTTCAGTCAGGTTTATGAATTTTACATACAGCCATCTGTTTATTTTTGGTGCCTCATGCTTTCCCCTGAGCTAAGGACAGATTCTGCCAGGTGCTGACCACTCTCAGTTCTCACTGTTAACCCACAGAAGAGCTGGTTGGGTAAAACAAAACAAAACAAACAGTTACAATTTTCATAAATCAAAAAATGTGGTGTATCAAAATATTTCCGGTTTTTAAAAAAGTTTTGAAATGTCATTGATGGTTTCCAAATCCCCCAAAATGTTGACCCTCATGAAGCATTTAGTCCCTCGTAGGGTTTGGACAAGAATAGATCCATCTTCATATCATAAGGAGGAGTTTATGGCTGACATCAAACAAATAGTTTCAAAAAATGCTGGATAGTTCCAAACACTCTGGTTTCCCTATTTGTCCTACTATTTACCCAGGAAAAAGGAGAAGGAATGTTAGGAGAGAGAGTCAAGTCCTCATCTAGCATCTTCTGCCTTAGAATTCTCTCCGCTTTGAATTCTAATGACTGTCCCACAATGCCATTGTTGCAAACCTAACAGTCCATCCCTCACAATGGTCATCTCCCCCCTCCCAATCCTATTTTTGCCCCCAGAACACCTTGTGCCTTTTTGGCAACATGGTGTGGGAGTTGTCAAGATTCTTAGCTAGCCTCGCCTCTTAGGCCATGTCTACACTACCGCGGTAAGTCGACCTATGCTACGCAACTCCAGCTACGTGGAGTCGACGTACCTTAAGTCGAGTTACCGCGGGGTCTACAGGAGAAAATCTCCTGTCGACTTACCTTACTCTTCTCATCAGGGGTAGAGTACAGGGGCTGACTGGAGAGCTATCTGCAGTCAATTTGGCGGGTCTTCACTAGACCCGCTAAAATGACCGCCAGTGGATCGATCTCAGAGTGTCAATCCCGGCTGTAGTGTAGACCTGCCCCTACACCACAAAGATGTGATTGTAGTACGGGTAGGCATACCCAAAGCTAGCTTTGATCTAGCTAGGACAAATAACAAAAGAAGCATAGATATGCTGGCATAATCTTCTGCATGGGCTAACAACCAGAGTACATACCCATGGTACCTGAAAGACTTGCACTCTGGTTGCTAGTCCATACAATCATATCTACACTGCTACTGTAACCCATGCTGGCTAGATTAAAGCTAACATGGGTATGCTTACTCATGCTACCATCACACCTTCACTTGCAGTGTAGACATGAGTTTCCTCACATGAATTTGTTTGGTTTCTAACACTTTGTGTTAGAATTACTTCAGTAGTATTCACTGTATCAAAATCCTGTTTTGTCCCTCTTTTTGCCATGCTAAATAGTGATCAAGGAAAAAAAGCCACAATAACAGGCAGTGCTAACCCATGCTTACATTGTAACATTCAGTGCAGGAATACAGGCCCAAGCTTTCTGTTGTGCCTGAGTCTGCTCAGTGGAGCAGAGACTATGCCTCAAACACGCATCAATCCTCCACCACAGGCTGCAACAGAAGCTGTCTTCTTAGGACCAGGATATGCTGGCTCTAACCCTCGTGGTGATTCCCCAGCACTGTAGGAATCTTCAGTGATGGAGACTGGGCCAGTTATCATCCGCTTTGCACTCCTAGGAGAGAATCTGGACTATTGACTTTGGCTCATGATTTACCCCCCGTCCCCCATTGTCATCAGAACACGTGGCCTGATTCTGCTGTCACTCCTACTAGTATAGACCAGCAGCAAATCCACTGAAATCAGCTGAGCTGTACTCGTGTAAAACCAGTGAGTGCAGAATCAGCCCCACAGTCTCTCCACACGATACATTAGTGTGTAACTACTAGGAGAGAAGGTAAGCCTTGCCGCCTCTATTGCCTCGCACTACCCTCTGCTGGCAGATAAGTCACTGGGAAGCATTATCTAGCCTGGCGAGAGAGCAGGTGTTCTGACTGTGAACAGTGGCAAGTAAAGAGAGACTAGGATAGGAGAGCAAGACCCAACTTTGATTGAAAGGGTGGAATTCACAGGCTAGAGGAAACAAATGCCATTTTTATGCAGAATACATCTCCCCACCCTTCATCTCCTCCACTTCCCAGCATGGTACTTTCTCTTACGCATAGCTAGAGGCGCAACACAATTATGCAGACACCAAGGTTCAGAGGCCCTCAGTAAGTGTGATTGTATCCAAGTGCAATGTTTAATGGGTTCAGACCTGGGCGGAAGTGCCTGTAATTGCAGTCATGTCTGGGATTCTGCTACCTGATCAGAGCTGCCTTCAGTCCAAAGTATAGAAGTTACACAACGTGCGGGAGGAGGTGATGACTGAATTCAGTTTGTTATGGGGATGGAGCTCGTGTATAAGCGCTATGGAAGCTGGGCACAGGTTTCTCTGGGTTTGGGAGGAAGGAAAACTGGGGAACTCCTGTGATGCCACCAATGCTTAATTTGTAATGAAAGAGGTGCCAGGGCTCAAGCAGGGTTTTTTTTTGTTTTTTTTTGTTTTTTAAACTTTCATAACTGACATGGCAAGCCCAGAGGTGCCGGAGCTATGAATTGCCAAGCCCAGAGGTGCAGGGGGTCAGCTCTCGCAAGCCCTGGCACAAATTAAGCACTGAATGCCACAGTGCAGAGCTGAAGTGGCAGCAAAACACGGGGGGTGGGGGAGGATATGAAAACAAGGAGAATTCCTTTTCTTTAGCTGAGCTGGGACGCAGAATCTGGCAGGTTCTGAGACCTTTTATATAAATAGGTACTATAGAGTGCATTGGAAGTCACGGGCCACTTTCATGATCTAAAGCACCAGAATGACTATAGTGTTACTGCAGTGTCTGGGCCACTACCATAGAATGCGGTTGCATTTTTGCTAAGGAACATGGGAGAGCAGAGGAATGCAGTGGAATTCCAAGTTGGGGCATACAGGAAAGCAGGAGTGTGCCCTGCAGGATAAGTCCAACAAGACCCTTGCATTTGGGGCTTCCCTCCTTCCTAAAATGGAGAACACTCTAAATCCTGCAGAAGCTCCCCCTGACCCTTTACAAAAACCCCTATTGTAACCAGAGATGCCAGTTTCCATTAAGGTCTCAGAAGTCAAGGAAGAGTCATGCCACTGTATATGGCATCATTTTGGTTCCGTGGTACATGAGGTGATTTAGCAGGCTGGAGTAGAGTTAGGAGTCAGGTTAAAGGCTGCCCTATATGCTGGGTAGCTTTGCAGTGTAGAGAGCTTTGTGGTATAGCTGCAGCGTGGGTGGGACTGACCCCGGACAGACGGCCCAGACAGAGCTTACACATCACTTTAATCCCATTTAAACCCTGTGGGATTTAAATGGTGTCTGCATAGCCCGTGTGGACCATCTGCCTGGGGCAAATTTCCTCCTGTGAGATCTACTATACAAAGAGAGGTTTCAGAGTGGTAGCCGTGTTAGTCTGTATCAGCAAAAAAGAACGAGGAGTCCTTGTGGCACTTTAGAGACTAACAAATGTATTTGGGCATAAGCTTTCGTGGTCCTCATTCTTTATACAAAGAGAGAAAACACTGAACGTGTTTAGTCTGGGGAAATGATTTCAGACCTAATCCAGCAGAGCACTTAAGCACCAGCTGAACATTGAGCACATGAGCAGTCCAGGAAAACAATGTGACTAGTCACATACTTAAAGTGAAACACGTGCTTTGTTGGATTGGCGCCTTAATTGCTAGAGTTAAAACATGTCCTGCTAAATCTGCAAGTGATGGAATTTAGGGCATGTCTACATGGGAACGCTCCGGGAAAGTTAAGCCACATAAACTGAACGTATGCTTTAACTTTACATTACAGCCTTCAGTTTATGTGGCTTAACTTTCCCAGAGCATTCCCATGTAGACATGCCCTTTCTGTGCTGTGAAATCCTATCATGTATCAACGCTTTCCTCGGGAGTCCATTAGGTATTGGCACTGACATAATGATGGTTCATAATACAGAACAGGCAGTCACCTGACAGCACCATGTGACTGTTTCTCATGTGAGTTGCTGCAGGCTGTGAGGAGCCTACATAATCTAGCCCAAACTTCTGAGATATACTGTAAATCTCTCCTGCAGCCTATGAGAGTGTGCACCCTATGAAGTGTGTGTTACACTGTGCCCTGCTGGGTTGTCAGTAACCAGGATTGAACCTGGAACCTCTGGATCTTAGCACATAAGTCTCTATTGCTGGAGCTAAAAAACCATCCGCTTCTTAGCCAAGGCCGTAGCAGGCTCATCAACTTCTCTATGCAACCCAGCCACTACTGAAGGGGGACAAAGTGCTGTAGTGAGTGGGTGTGGGACAGACATGGCTCATTAACAGCTCTGCAGAGATAAGCTGACTTGAGGTCACCCTCACTCTTATTAGCCTGACACCTCTCCTGTGTGTGTTCTCCCTGCTGCCCCTGCAGCACTTAGCCACATTCATCATGGATAAGAGTGAAGCCATTGTGACAGTGGACGACGCCATCAGGAAACTGATGCAGCTCAACTCTAAAGAGAAGATCTGGGCCCAGGAGATGCTGTTGCAAGTGAATGACAAGTCCATCCGACTGCTAGACTGCGAGTCACAGGTAGGTCGGGAGCTTTCTCCTCCATGGCAAGATGCAAAACGGGCAATAGACTGCATTCAGAAGTATGCCACTTTCCAGCTGGCTGGGGAGGGGTAACATGCTTTTCTGGGGCTACTAAACTGGGAAGAATTAATACAAAAAAATGCAAAAGGGCTGGCTGATTTTAACCTATAGGACAGAAGCGTTTCTCTAGAGTTTGAGTGCACAGCAAGGTGGGACTGAACTAATTAACCAAACTCTCAGCTCCTTGCTGCTACGCTCATGGGTGAATGATAAGTCAGACCTCGGTGGAAGTGACAGGCTAATGGAGATTGATGGGTCCAGTCAGGAGTCCACAAAATGGTTTGGGTGGAATTCATCGTTGTTAATGATTTGTATTTCTGTAGCTCTAGGAGCCCCCAACAGAGATTGATGCCCTGGTGTGTGCGCATGCACACACACACACACACACACACTTCCTGCCCCAAAGGGTGTACAAGCTAAATAGCAAGCCCAAGGGTGGGAGGAAAGTCTCATTATCCCCAGTTTAATAACAGGGAACTGAGGCATGGACACACTTGCCCAAGGTTACCCAGGGAGCGTGTGGCAAAGTCAAGAATAGAGCCCAGCTGTCCCGAGTCCCAGTCTGGTGCCTTAACCACAACAGCATCCTTCCTCTCGGTGCTCCCAACCCAGCCCCATTTGCCTGTGTTAACGCAAGCCCAACACCAGTAGCATAGCTAGGGGGGGAGTGGGGCAGCAGCTGCTCTCCCTCCGAGCACAAGTGGCGCCTTTTCAATTTCTTGGCACCTTTTTAATTTTTACTCACCCAGCGGCGCTTTTACTGACGGGGCGGCGCTCCGGGTCTTTGGCGGCAATTTGGCGGTGGGTCCTTCACTCGCTCCGGGTGTGTTCGGCGGCACCAAAGGACCCGCCGCTGAACTGCCGCCGAAGACCCGGAGCGCCGCCCCATCAGTAAAAGCGCCGCCGGGTGAGTAAAAGCGCCGCAGCAGGTGGTGCCTTTTTTTTGTGATCGCTCCCCCTGTTCCCTCCACCTGGCTACGCCACTGCCCAACACTGCTAGTTCACTGCTGCAGGCGGAGCACAGCAACAGGGTGACCTCTGTAGCACCAATATCAATGTGCTGTGTTGCAAGCCCAAGAAGCAGCCTGCGCTCTGGGACCCCATCCCCAGAAAGCAAGGTGGGAAACTCCACCTCTTCCTAGTTGGTCCCTAGTTCCCAGGCTCATTCGTCTTCCCCAAACACTGACGGGACTGTCTTCAGTATCAGACACAGAACTGCGGGGACATGGACTGCCGGGAGGCACCTGCCCTGTGAGGTCTCCTCCTCCCTGCAGCAGTGACTGCGTGCGGCAATGCCGGGGATGGTGAGGTGTTATTTTAACACCACTCCCGTTTGCATGATGCCCTGTCCGTTGTCTTACAGGAGGAGCTGGAGAACTTTCCCCTGCCAACGGTCCAGCTCTGCCAAACCGTGCTGAATCAGATGCGCTACACCTCCATCCTCCTGCTGGTGTGCCAGGACTCCGAGCAGCACAAGCCCGATATCCACTTCTTCAACTGCGACGAGGTGGAGGTGAGCAGGGAGGGAAAGCGAGAGGAGCTCTGGGTGGGAGAAGTCATTGCTGCTTGGGGCTAGATTTTCAAACCTTCCCCCTGCTTGGGCACATCAAGAGAAAAAACCAAACCAGAACTGTGTGTGCAAATGACGGTGCAAGCCTCCATGTGCGGAAGCGAATGCAGACTGGATGCACAGATGCACAGTCTGCATGAGCTTATCCTAAGCTGGCTCAAGTAAGGGTGCAGAGTGTGCAGAGCAATGAATGTTGTCATGCAAGGGTAGTTTGTACTGATCATTGCCTTTAGTTCCACCCTATCTTAGTCCTGGTCCCCACTAAGCCCCGACTTCGGACTAAGGTACGCAAATTCAGCTACATTAATAACGTAGCTGAATTCGAAGTACCTTAGTCCGAACTTACCGCGGGTCCAGACGCGGCAGGCAGGCTCCCCCGTCGATGCCGCGTACTCCTCTCGCCGAGTTGGAGTACCGGCGTCGATGGCGAGCACTTCCGGGATCGATCCGGGATCGATTTATCGCGTCTAAACTAGACGCGATAAATCAATCCCAGAACATCGATTGCCTGCCGCCGGACCCTCCGGTAAGTGTAGACGTACCCTAACAGACTAAGAGCAGAGACATTTCACCAGAATACAAATTACAGCAGCAATGCTTCCCATCACTCCTTTTAGCTGGTAGGACTGGAGAGCATTCTGCCTGCCTTAACTGCAATGCCTGGCCTGTCATTTACTGCTGCTGGAGATCCCCTTCTCAGTCATAGCAGTGTAAATTGGTGCAGAGCCACTGAAGTCAGTGCAACTGGAACGCAAGAGAATTATGTCAATATATCTGGAATTACTGGGAGAGGTTTTCCCTACACCCCTGTCCATTTTGGACCTTCAGTTGCCTCTTGCAATCCTATCTCTCCCTCTTCCAGAGAGCCAGTATGCGGCTGTGTAGCTTTGTCATCAGGCACACAGTCAGGAGTGCAGGCAGGAAGCTCTCTCCTTACCTATGCTGAGATTTCAGCCCCACTGAGACTGCAGCTGCCAGTGAGCAGCAGCAGTGCCTTCAGCTGCACGAATACAAACCCCTAGTGTAAGCTCAGTTTACCCTAGGGCAATACGATTTGTATCCCAGTTCCAAATCAAAGGTGCAAATCACCAGCGTAAGCACGTAACTACCCTAGCGGTTTGCACAGACACCAGTGGCTGAAATCCTAGGACATACGATGTCCAAGACTGCCCAAATCCTGCTGCTTCATAGCTAGTCACTTGAAACTAGTCCTCCTGCTTGAGAACCGGATCCTTTCACCTGCACCAGTATTCACACTGGCTGCTCAGACAGAGGCAGGGAGAGCACTACACAGTGAAACTGCCAAGTGCTGAGTTGACTTGTAATGCAATATGAGCACGTAGCCAGTGACATTCTCAGCCAGCTATTTCCCCATCATGCCACCTACATCCTCCAGTTCATTCAAAGCAAAGCCTTTATGAGATCACTGTTTTGTGTTTGAGGCGGATATGGTCCACGAAGACATAGAAAGTGCACTCGCCGATCACAAGCAGGGAAAGAAGATACGGCCGCAGACGCTCAAGTAAGTGCTGCAGACAGATGGGAACAAATGCCCCCTGCTCTCATCGGCTACATAGAAAACAGAACACAAAGGCAGACAAGGCTGTCCTGGATCAGTTTGAATCCAGAGACCAGGGCCGCCCGGGGGGGGGGGGGGGGGGGGGCAAGTGGGGCAATTTGCCCCAGGCCCCTCACGGGCCCCCACGACAATGTCGGAGGCTCCCCCCCATCCCCCGGCACCTCAGCGCGCCTTGTCCAGGAGCAGCCTGAGCTCCTTCCCGCTCGGAGCCACGTGGTAAGGGGGCAGGGCTGCGAGCTCCAGCCGAGCTGGGAGAGCTGAGGTCCCGCTGGAGCCACGCCGCTGCAGCGCTGTCCAGGGCCGCTCCTGGACGCGGCGCGCTGAGGTTCCAGGAGAGGGGGGAGGCGGGGGTAAGCTCCTCTGAGCCGGGCATGCCCCCACTCCATCCCCCCCACAGCCCTGACCCCCAGCTCCGAGCCCAGCCCCTCTGAGCCGGGCACCCTCCTACCCCATCCCATCCCCCCCACAGCCCTGACCCCCAGCTCCGAGCCCAGCCCCTCTGAGCCGGGCACCCCCTGACCCCATCCCCCCACAGCCCTGACCCCCAGCTCTGAGCCCAGCCCCTCTGAGCCGGGCACCCCCACAGCCCTGATCCCCAGCTCTGAGCCCAGCCCCTCTAGGCCGGGCACCCCCCAACCCAGAGCCCAGCTCCCCACCCAGCCCTGGGCAACAGCAGCGCCATCCCCAGGCAGCGACAGCCCATTGGCACCAACCATCACCATCACCCAGCGACAGCCCATTATGTAATTGCAAATGTATACATACCATTAAAGCATTTAATGTTTTTAAATAATGTATTTTGTGTATTTTCAAATTAACAATTAATTTTTTTGAATGTATTTCACTGGTTATTTTTTACATTTCCAAATACAGGTTACTATAGTATTGCAACTTTTTTTTATGGAAGGGGCCCCGAAATTGCTTTGCCCCAGGCCCCCTGAATCCTCTGGGCGACCCTGCCAGAGACAGGTTAAGGTCAGGCTGGGATTTGAGATTAGGGTTCCAGGCCAAATGAGAGCTGGAGTTTGTTGGCAGTGAAATCTTGCACACTATTCTCGGGAGATTTTGTCACATCTGAATAAGAGCAGGAAAATAGGCCCCCTTCTGGTTTTGGATCTAACCCAGAAATGAGACTAAAAGGAGCGGTTCAAATCCAGCAATTCAGGTTTATCACATATCTGCATTTAAAAAAAAAACAACAAAACACCTCAAAGGGCTTTGAATTAGATGCTCTGCTTTAGGTCCATCTACAATTAAAATGTTTGGGAGGACACAGGTAAAAGGCTAAAGTCAGACCTGGTGTAAGCTGGTTCAGTTCCATTGCAATTTACAAAGGGTCTGAATTTCTTCACTCAAAGTTTATCCCTCTTTTCGCTGTCTGGAAATGGGAACTGCAGGCACTTTAATAGATAAATGTTCTTGTTTCACCGGGGTTCCGTTACCTTCTGTCCAAATGCCATTTGGTAACTTTTACAGCAATACTCTTTGGTGAATCACAAGTGATATTCTGGCTGCTGTGATACAATAGGGAGCTCTAGTTCGTTCTCCGCTCCACACGAGGAATCCCACTAGCATCATAAAATATTCTGCTGCTTCAAGACACCAGCTGAAACTACCTACGCCCTACACCAATATCAGTCAGCCTTTTCTGAAAGTATGAACCCTATAGACCAGTGGCTCTCAACCTTTCTAGACTACTGTACCCCTTTCAGGAGTTTGATTGGTCTTGCATACCCCCAAGTTTCACCTCATTTAAAAACTACTTGCTTATCAAATCAGACATAGAAATACAAAAAAGTGTCACAGCACACTATTCCTGACAAATTGCTTATTCTCATTTTTACCATAATTATAAAATACATCATTGACAATATTTATATTCCACTTACATTTCAGTGTGTAGTATATAGAGCAGTATAAACAAGTTGTTGTCTGTATGAAATTCTAGTTTGTACTGACTTCCCTAGTGCTTTTTATGTAGCTTGTTGTAAAACTAGGCAAATATCTAGATGAGCTGATGTACCCCTGAAGACCTCTGCGTACCCCCAGGGGTACATGTATCCCTGGTTGAGAACCACTGCTATAGACCAAACAGGAGGGAATTCAGTGTAATCAGTTAACATCTAATGTTCTTTTACTCATAGAAACTTACCAGAAATGCACATGGCAATGTGTTCTTTTTTAATGTTGTTATATTGCAAACTCCAAATGCTAATTAAACTGGGAGGCGATGTCAGCAAAATGCTTTGTACTGAGATGGTTAGTGTTTCTCAAACCCTGAAAGAGCTTCATATATCTGGTGCAGAGGGAGGGTCAGATTAACCCACACCACTCAGTGTGGTGCTCTGTCACCCTCTAGTGATAGCTGGGTTACAGATGAGGCTGAAGGACCTGCTACAGCCTTGACTAAGGGTATGTCTACACTACCCACCAGATCGGCAGGCAGCAATCGATCCAGTGGGGGTTGATTTATCATGTCTAGTCTAGACACGATAAATCGACCCCCGAGCGCTCTCCCATCGACTCCTGTACTCCACTGCCGCGAGAGGCGCAGGCAGAGTCGATGGGGGAGCGGCAGCAGTCGACTCACCGCGGTAAGTCGATCTAAGTACGTCGACTTCAGCTACGTTATTCACATGGCTGAAGTTGTGTAACTTAGATCGATTCCCCCCACCCCACCCCCCAGTGTAGACCAGGCCTAACAGAGTGGGTCTTTTAGCTCAAGCAGTAGAGAGAGACTCACGTGTTAAGATCCAGACATATCAGGTTTGATCCTTACTGCCGATGGCCTATCCACTGGTGCGACATTGCACAAGGGTGAATTTCAGCCAAAACAAAATAGCACAGACTGAGTTTCCCTTCCCTGCTCCAACTGGGCACTCTCTTGAGAACAGAAAAAGATTAATTGCTTTTGTGTTCTTTACCCTGCAGAGTAAACCAGGAGAAAATAAAGCAGCGACAGTCTATACTCCCACCACCTCCAGGGCCAGCTCCTATCCCTATCCAGCACGAGATGCGAGGCTCACCAATGAACCACAGGAACCGGGTGGCTCCCCCACCAGAGCATAATGAACCAGGTACTGGAGTCCTTCAATGGCTCTGTAATATGAATGTGTGACTAATGCAAACAGTTACGCAGGCTGACTCCCATCCTGGACCTCTGGAACTGCCCTGAACTCATTTTGGGTCTGATGTCGTCATAACACAAGAAAGCAAATGTCATTTCATGGAGTTGCAAAGTGGTCTCCGTAGAACTGGAAAACAAACACCCTTTGTTTATGCATTTCAAAAATGCAACCAATTGTGCATATGTCTACCTGCCAGGATAGCAACTGGTAACCTGAGCAGTGTGAGTGGGCTCAATGAATCAAAGGCCTGGAAGCTGTTTTTGAGATCATTTTATTATCATTTGTATTATGCAGGGCCGGCTTTAGCAAGAGCGGGGCCCGATTCCTGGGGGCGGGGCTTGACGCTGGCAAGCCCCGCCCCCAGGAATTGGGCTGCGCTGCAGCCGGGGTCGCGGGGCTTGGGTCCGGGCCGGAGCCACTGGGGCCGGGGCCGGGGGTGCTCGGCCGGCACCGGGCCGGGCGCAGGCCGGCGCGCTCGGCCAGGGCCGGCACCCCAGGGCCCGAGCCGAGCTGGGCCGGGGCCGGGGGTGCTCGGCCAGCGCCGGGGCCAGGCCGGTGCCGCGGGGCTGGGCCGGCGCGCTCGGCCGGAACCGGGGCCGGCGCCCCGTGGCCCGAGCCGACCCGGCCCGGAGCCACTCAGGCTGGGGCCGGGGGTGCTCAGCCGGGGCCGGAGCCGCGGGGCCGGGCTGGCGCGCTCGGCCGGAACCGGGGCCGGCGCCCCGGGGTCCGAGCCGAGCCGGAACCAGAGCCGCCGGGGCCGGGGGTGCTCGGCCGGGGCCGGAGGGAGCCGCCCGGCCGGGGCCAGACTGGGCCGCGCCTCCCCCCAGCTTACCTGCTACCACCTGCCCCTGCTTGTTTTCAGACTTCCCGCGAACATCTGATTCGCGGGAAGCAGGGGAGGGGGAGGAGCAGGGGGCGGAGCGTTCAGGGGAAGGGAGGAGGGGGAAGTGAGCTGGGGGCGGGGTGGACAGCTGCGGGGCCCTCTTAGGCGCGGGGCCCGATTCAGCGGAATCGGCTGAATCGGCCTAAAGCCGGCCCTGGTATTATGGTAGCACCTAGAGGTCCCAACAGAGATGAGGGCCCCACTAGGCAGTGTGCAAACACATAGTAAGGGACAGTCCTTGCCCTAATGACTTTACAGTGTAAAGAGACAAGACAAAGGGGATACAACAGACAAGTAGAAGATCAGGAACTGAATTCCTGGCCCCATTAAAGACTCAGTGGAGCCAGGATTTCACCCAGAGAGACTAAGTGACTGGCCCAAGATCCTACAGGGAGTCTGCAGCAGAGCCGGGGATAGAACTAAGGTCTCCTAAGTACCAAGCTAGTGCCTTAAACACAAGACCATCCTTCCTTCCTTAGTCCTGATACTTTGTTTCACTTTGATCAGAAAGACGTTTATTTTTCCTCCAAGAAAGAAGTTCCCAATTTCTTTCTTTGAAAAAGCACGGGTGGGGTAAAATGCCCAACAGATTTTACACACCTTTATTGCAGCCACATGAGTTGCTAACACTATGAGGTTTGTGTTCTACCTGCTCTTTTGCTAGACTCAAGAAAAGCCAATGTAACCAGGGTACAATATGAAGCTCCAAATACAGTAAAAGCTGTGCTATCCGGCAAGCTCTATAAACCAGCATTTCCGATCTTCAATGGGGTTGCCAGGTGTCAGGTTTTTGATCTGAACGCCTGGTCGAAAAGGGACCCTGGTGGCTCCCTTTCCCTCCCTGGTGGCACCGCTGACTGAGCCGTTAAAAGTCTGGTTGGCGTGGGGCTGGCAGGCTCCCTACTTGGCTTCGCGTGGCTCCCTGGAAGTGGCGACATGTCCTTGCTGCTCGTAGGCGGAGGAAGGGCCATGGGGGCTCCGTGCGCTGCTCCTGCCCCATCCCACGCACTGGCTCTGCAGTTCCCATTGGCCAGAGGCGGCACCTGCAGGCAGAGGCAGCGCACAGAGCCGCCTGGCTGCACCTCCGCCTAGCAGCAGCAGGGACATGTTGCCACTTGCAGGGAGCCGCCTGAGGTGAGTGTCGCCCGGATCTGGCACCCCAAAACCCTTCCCGTGCCCCAACCCTCTGCCCCGAGCCCTCTTCCACATCCAAACTCCCTCCCAGAGCCCGTGCCACCTCCCGCACCCTAACCCCCAGCCCTGAACCCCCTTGCCGTACCCAAACTCCCTCCCAGAGCGTGTGCCCCGCACCCCAAACCCTGGCCCTGAGCACCCTCCCGCATCCAAATTCCCTCCCTCTTAGTTAACCGGAATTTTTGACTTACTGGCACCCCCAATTTGCCGGATAACAAAGCTTTTACTGCACATAGAATCGTAGAAATGTAGGGCTGGAAGGGACCTTGAGAGGTCAGACAGTCCATCCCCCTATGTGCTGAGACAGAACCAAGTAAAACTAGTCCAACCTTCACAGGTGTTTTTCTAACCTGTTCTTAAAAACCCCAATGACGGGGATTCCACAACCTACCTTGAAAGCCTATTCCAGTACTTAACTATCCTCATAGTTAGAAGGTTTTTCCTAATACCTAACCTAAATCTCCCTTGCTGCAGACTAAGACGATTACTTCTTATCCTACCTTCAGAGGACATAGAGAACAATCTGTCATTGTCCTTTTTATAACAGCCTGAGGGTTCTTTTCCCAGACTTCTTTTCTGAAGACTAAATATACCCTGTATTTTTAGCCTTTCCTCATAGGTCAGGTTTTCTAAATCTTTTATCATTTTTGTTACTCTCCTCTGGACTCTCTCCAATTTGTCCACATCTTTCTAAAGTTTGGCGCCCAAAACTGGACATAGCAAGTAGAGCAGGACAATTACCTCCCATGTCTTATATATGACACTCCTTTTCGGACACCCCAGCATGATATTTGCCATTTTCACAACCGCATCACATTGTTGACTCATATTCAATCTGTGATCCACTATATCTCCTAAATCCTTTCTGCAATACTACTTAGGGCACGTCTTCACTACCCGCCGGATTGGTGGGTAGCAATCGATCTATTGGGGATCGACTTATCGCGTCTAGTGAAGACGCGATAAAATCGATCCCCGATGGCTCTGCCGTCGACTCCGGAAATCCACCGCGGCAAGAGGCGGAAGCGGAGTCGACTCGCCGCCGTCCTCACAGCCAGGTAAGTCGACCTAAAATACGCAACTTCAGCTACACTATTCACGTAGCTGAAGTTGCGTATCTTAGGTCGACACCTCCCCCCCCCCCCCCCCCCCGTAGTGTAGACCTAGCCTTAGACAGTTATTCCCCATTTTGTAGCTCAGCATTTGACTTTTTCTTCCTAAGGCCTAGTCTACACTGGGGGGGGAGTGGGGAAATCGATCTAAGTTACGCAACTTCAGTTACGTGAATAACGTAGCTGAAGTCGACGTACTTAGACCTACTCACCGCGGTGTTTTCACTGTGGTGAGTCAACTGCTGCCGCTCCCCCATTGACTCTCACGGTGGTGGAGTACAGGAGTCGACGGCAGAGTGCTCGGGGGTCGATTTATTGCAATAAATGGACCCCCACTGGATCGATCGCTGCCCGCCAGTCCGGCGGGTAGTGTAGACATACCGTAAGTGTAGTACTTTGTACTTGTCTTTATTGAATTTCATCATTGACCAATTCTCCAATTTATCAAGGTCCTGAGTAGAGGAAATACTCTTTCCCAAGAATGGATAGTAGAGGACAAACAGCTGATCTGTTCTTCTGTGTAAAGAAACACCATTTTAGAATCAGCTTTGCATAATGAAAATAATATGCAGCTTTGATTAGATGATAGAAATTTGATTTTTTTTTAAACAACTGATGTACACACTGTACATACTGGATTTAGAATGTCTTGTTCCTGGGTTCAGAAATGTCTCCAGGATAAAAAGGAAAATAATATTTATTACTTGTATTACTGCAGTACCTAATAGCTTCAATCAATATCAGAGTCTCATTGTGGCAGATGCTGTATAAACACTCACTAAGAGACAGTACCTGCCCCAGAGAGCTTTACAATCAAAATAGACAAGACAGAAAAAGAAAGCATTACTATCTCCATTACATGGTAATCTAGTAGGTCTTTTCCAGCTCTCATTTCTATGACCCTAAGCTATCATGGTGTATTTTTTCCAGCTCTCTGAGATCAAATATGTAAATTACACACTTGGATGATGTAGCTGGTGTTGGTGCCCCAAGATATGCACAGAAATATAGAACTGACAAATGTAGCCCCAGGAGCAGTAACTGTACATCATGCTGCTGTTACATTTCATAGCAGTACTGTCATCACAGAGAGCGCTCTGTTCAGGATTCAAAACCAAGGCCGTATACACATGAGCAAACTGGAGCTGAAAATTCAAATGACCTGCTGCTGCTGTTCCATAGCACGGGCACTGCCATTAAATGAAACCAAGCAGCACAAGACCAGAAAATACCATCCAAGCTATAGCTTAAACAGAGGTTGTCATTCACCCTCCAAACCACCCACCTGATCCATCTTCCACTCCAAGGAGCACAATGATAGGCCCAAGACATAGTCTTTTATTATGCTACATTTCTCATCTAGCTGACTTCATTGCAGTAACGTGACTCCAGCCAGCTACGTCCCCTTCGCTTCCCAGGTGTAATCCTCAGCTACGTGACTAGCTGGATAAACCATTGTGAAGACATAGGCCTCAATCCTGCAAAGAGCTGTATGCAGGTGGATTAAGTCAGCGTGTGCAGCAGTCTGCCCATGCAGAGATCAGTGACATCAATGGGTCCTTAAACAGTAGAGATCACTAGCTCATTACAAACTGGCAAACATGCATCCTGGCAGACTGCCACGTGCAAAGAGGGCACGTCTCAAAATCCTAAATAGTTGGCATTGGCCACAGATTGCAAAGACAAGACTTTGGAATATGTTGGCAACTGACCTCTTCTGGGACAGTCTCTTTCAATGAGATATCTCAATGGGACTTCAAAAATGCCAAGGAAGATTTTTCTATCATTCATTGCATACTTGGCATGAGACTGATCTCTCTGGTTTCCCCACCCCTCCACCTAATAATGTCCCATTAGCAGGATCTGAAGGGCACTTAGTGGCATTTTGTTTCTGGTTCCACAAATTGCTTCCTTTACTATTTTTCCAATACCAACTTCACTAAGAAGCTTGGTATCCCCTCCCCTGCCACAAGCACAGCTGTGTCTGAACTCTCCCTGCTAACCTACCCCTTCATGTTCATGGTCAGACGGGACTGTTCCACATGGCCTCTCTGGATTACAGTCACCAGCTACATCACACAGCATAGTCAAGTGTATGTCTTATCCTACCTTCATAGATGAGGATAGAACTGTGCACCTTCTCCAAAAATACAAGCTCTGGCCCCTTCAGCTGAAGCAGAATCTTTAACAGCTGTTATTAGGGTTTTACACAACACAGGCTGCAGCCACTAGAGGGCAAGATAGTCACACTTGAGCAGGTCTGCCATTCTATCCACCCAAGGACCATGGTGTACAGACACTAGACAATGCACTACTAGGTCTCCCACTGAACACTCTTGTTTATTATTTGCTTTACAGTAACACCCTGGGGCCCACTTAGTATCGGAGACGCATTGGACATTTTAGAGTTAAGCCTCCTATATTTTTCATAGGCAACACTTCTGGTGCACATCTTTATCATAAAATGGCCAAGACCAACACACCCTTAACTCTGCTCTTCATGGTACATTCCAAATGCTTTATGGAATTCTCTAAATCTGTCCACTACATCAACAGGGCTGGCACTGCTTAAGTTCAGGGACCGTGTCCAGATAAAACGGAGTCCAACATGTATCAGTGGGACAGTACAATATCTTGAATGTAGATGCCTCACTGAGTCAGTTCACCATTAAGACATAATTCAGTGCTTTCTCTAGAACACCTGTCCAAACTAGTCACCTAATCCCCTCAATTAGGGATGATATGCAGGCAGTTTTTGTGGTTCTCTGCCAAAACAATCTCCCAATGCTCCCATATTATATATTCTGTGCAGCTGTCTGAACTCCTATGGCACTTGCTAAAGGAGCCTTCTGGGACTTTGAACTCTTGTTTCCTGAACTTAGTTGTTATTCTTTTAACAAAAAAGCTGACCCAGAAACTGCTTATTCTGAAATACCGATATGTCATTGACCAGTCTCATCTGAAAGCCTATGGACTACCTGTGTCTTTGTTTTTATTTACTCCAGGGTGAGCTTATGCAAATTAAAAAGAATTACATCTTGAGGCAGCACATACAAGTCTGCACAGAGCTCCTCTGATCTTTGTACAAGCATGTATAAAATATCAGTCAAGCAGAAATCCTGGCACACTGGGACTAGCAGACTAGCCTTTGCATTTATTTGTGTCTATTATTCTCTTTTCTTCAGTCTGACTATCCCTTGTATTTTTGATCTTTTGCCCATGTGACAATAGAAGCTTCTGCTGATGGATGGTGTGGAGGTTTATTTCAGTCAACCTTGACCTAAGAGTGCATGTGGCAGCTCACATGGTGTTGCTCACAGGTGTCAAGAGACTGCAGGTCAGATCTCCAGCAGACCAGTCAAGTAACAGTGAAGTCAATGGAGCTACAGCTGAGGATCTGGCCCTGCACATTGTTTTCAGTAGCTACAACTAACTGGCTGCCGTTTCTTATGATTCATGCACTGTTTGAATTTGCAAGCTGACAATAAATCAATACACAGATATTGCAGGTGCTACACCTCTGAAGGGCTTAATTAGCACTGTTGATCTCCTCCTAGCTGAATGTTCTCTGCATTCCCATAGACACATTTTTGTAACCCAGCATAAATTAACATACAAAACCCAATCAAGTTTTATCACTCAGTTGGGTACAATGCCTTTATTATTTGTTGGGAATGCACCCCTATTTTCATCCTTCTGATTGTTAACACCCTGCCGTTTGCTTGCTTGGCAGAATTTGAACGACGCAGCTCCAGCTCCCAGGAGCATGAAGAATCCCGAGCAATCTTAGCACAGAAGATTGAAAAAGAAACGGTTGGTAGCAGGAGTTGGGCATCTATAACAGGCAAAGAGATGTGGGGAGAAAGAGAAGAAATTTGTCCTTCATGGACAAATTGTATGCAATTTAATAATTTAAAACTGGCACCTAAATACCCACTAAGAGGAGATGGACAAGAGAGAAGACGATGCATAGGTCAGATTGTGCCATGTGTACTCGCCTTACTCCTTGAGTGGTTGGGACTTTTCAAAGAGTGAGGTACTAACTTAATATGGAAAAGAGTGCCCTGATTAGGCCCAGAGATGCTATTCATGCAGTTTATTTTTTCCAGTTGCCATGCAGTCCCATTTGCAGGTGGTCAGATACCACATTGTTAGATGCACTAGAACAGAAGTGCCTAAACACAGAATTTTGTGCCTGGAAATCACACTGTTAGAAAAAGATCAATTCCACTTTATTTCATGCCTTGATAAATAGCCCCTCCAGGGGCTCAAGGAAGTGATCACTAGACCCTGGGACTGAGGCCCTGGTGGAAGTTATACTTCAGTGCTTGGGCTCCTAAGTCTGATGCAGTAGCCGCTCTTTTGCCTGGGGTTCAGCATTTTTGTCTCTTTGCTCCATTCACAGCAAACCCTGAACTGCACCCTGGATGACATTGAGGTGTTTGTCGCCCGGCTTCAGAAAGCGGCAGAGGCATTCAAACAGCTGAACCAACGGAAGAAAGGGAAGAAGAGCAAGAAGAAAGCGCCAGCAGGTATAGTCAATCAACCAGCATAATAAGCAAGTAGGTGAACAAGAGGGCTCAGTTAATGACTTGGGAGGAAATCAAAGCAGGCACAAATTGGCATCTTCCTGAAGCCTTCAAGTTCAGGTTCAGTGACATAACAATACATTCAGCACCATTCTATAACTCCAGCTTAGTAAGCAAAGATTGCAGCACGGAGAAAAGATGTTCGCCGTGTCTTTATTATGTATGTGCTGCACTGCTAGGGCTCCTGAAATCCAATGAGCCAAATAACCCCTTGTCGTTAAAACCAATTACTTTAATTCATCGGAAATTTGAAAGCATGCTTTGCTCAAATAATCTTTCTTCCCAACTTCTTTTCAGAGGGGGTACTGACTCTTAGAGCAAGGCCTCCAACGGAGGCTGAGTTCATCGACTGCTTCCAGAAAACCAAGCTGGCTCTCAACCTTCTGGTAAGGTGCAAATGTATTTTATTCCCTTTCTATGCTGCACTAAGAGTGCTGTATGCCTATAGAACACAACTACTATGCATGTACATTGCAAAACAACTGTGATCTCTCAAAACCAACAGAAAATAATACTGAAGCACCTGCTTTATTTCGTCCTGGTTATTTTACTACGGGGATGGGGTGGGACATATTCTAGACTCCTACATCGTAGTCACTTGCTGACAAAATGCTGGTTAAAGCTTTTATATAATGTTTCCGGAGGCAGGTTTCTAATGGTAAAAAGGAGGAAGGTCCAGGCACAAAAATATTGTTACCACTTTTGACCTGAGCTTCTAGTCAAAGTTCAACCCTGAAGTTTGTTCTGGTAGGGAGGAGAATTGAAGGATGGAGTCCGGTACCTTTGAGGCAATTGTGTTTATTTACACAGAACGCACAAAGTGTGGTTCCCTGAAAACAGGAGGAACCAAACAACAGGAGACAGTGTCCTTGGCTCACAGCACCAAACTTCTTTCAGCTGGCACCTCCCCAACGGCATGCTCTCTCTCTCGGCTTTTCCCAGGATTGTGTTACCCGCTGCTTGCTAGGCCGCTGTCTGTCTCGCTATTCCATCCACACACCCTTACCCAAGGGAAATGACCTGTGGAGCACACCGCCCAGATGGTCAGAGTTACTGGGTAGGCTCATGTACCCCCTTTAGTCTTAGGCAGGACGGCTCAGCTGTCTCTCAAAGATATAGTAAATGAGGGGTGGAGATTACAACAGTTTAAATGAGGTTTATCCCAGCCCTCAACAATACGTACATAATTGCAGGCCAACATTTGTGTGAGCACAATAATCACAGCTGTGCACGCAAATAGGCCGTTAGATATCTAGATACTCATTTGTGCACAAGTCAGTGTTTTTGCACATACACTTCCACTTGCTGCCTTTAAAAACATCTGATTAGTTATGCAATCTTTCTACTTCTCTGTTTCGATGGGGGTGCAGGAAAGAAAAGAGGTTGTAAATAGGAAAGAAAGAACCATTGTGCTTTAACATGATTCACATTGGACACTTTATATATATCGTTACTTTGTATGAGCTCCTAAAATACTGGCCCATGTGAAGTCCTTAGGTAACTGAGCATACCCATGCTTCTAATTTCCCCCCCAAATACTTTATAGAGCTCTTATTTTCCATTTCTCCTCTGGATGAGTTGCCCTGTAGAGCAGTAGAGCCAGGTACTACCAAGTGTGAAGATGTACCAAATGCTGCTGATTCTGCTTAACTATACATATTAGAAAAGCAGGGTAATGACTCTGTTTGAATGAATTCTGTCATTTCATAGCACTCTAATGCTTGCCCAATGAACCAGATCTAGCAAGATTAGTTTTAAGGAAGTTATTTGCAGAGAAACCACAGACTGTAAACAAGTCTAGGGCAACTGGCAGACCAACTTCAGACTTTTCTACTGCAACTGAATATTAATGCACATTCCCCCACCAGGGAATGAGCTGGCAGTGCCAGCAAACCCCACCACTCCTCCCCCTAGTGACCATCACTTGCGGGGAAGAGACCTGGGGCAAACTCTGATAGGATAACTAACACCAAAGGCCAGATTATGAACCCCACCACAAAGCTCACTTTGTGCATCCAGGGCAGCAAGAAGTGTCCATAAAAACTGCGCTAAAGAGGTGGCCGAGGATTCACCTGGAATACAGGAATCCTTAGCTGGCATGGCTGGATTTACCCCAATCTTTCCTGATTCCCTCAGCCAGCAGAGGCTGGGGAGGAAGTATGACAGAAGAGGCAGGGTCGGGGCAGAATTCTGTTCTAGCTGTTAAATCAGTCCTGAAGCTGCTGTTAACTTGTGCTGGAGGCCTGCCCACACAATCAAGGGAGGTTTAGATCCACCTTTGCTCCACCCCGTCTTTAGGATTAAGCTACAAAGAAGAGGAGGAATTATTTAGTTTGCTCCAGAAAATGAGGGCTCAGGTTAGGAAAAATGGGATGTAATTAAGTGAAGCAAAATGTAGGCTGAATACCAGGGGAAAACACTGAGCTACAAGTTCTGTGAGACTGGGGAATGATCACCTAAGGGAAGTGGTGGAACTACCATCTCTTGAGTCATTTTAAAAAGTCTGGACTGGAGGATATTGTAGGGAACAGTCCTGCACCAGTTCTCTAGGAGTGACCTAGTAAGTCTTTTCCATTGCTAATTTTTCTGACTCTGATAGAAAGAATCACTCTGGCTCTTCAACTTTGCCTCATTGGAGGAAAAGTGACACCAGAAGCATCAAGATGTTCCAGTTAGAATGTAAACAGTTTGGGACCAGGGTCAGCTCTGTTAGGCATTTCTACAGTGCCTAGCACAGGGATGGGCAAACTTTTTGGCCTGAGGGCCGCATCGGGTTTCCAAAATTGTATGGAGGGCCGGTTAGCGGAGGCTGTGCCTCCCCAAACAGCCAGGCGTGGCCCGGCCCCGCCCCCTATCCAACCCCCCTGGGATTCCTGCCCCATCCAACCCCCCATCCCCTGACAGCCCCCGGAACCCCCACCCCTGACTGCCCCCTGCCGCCCCATCCAACCCCCCCCTCATCCCTGACTGCCCCCCTCAGACCCCTGTCCCCATTCAACCCTCTGTTCCCCACCCTCTGACCGCCCCGCCCCCTATCCACACCCCTGCCCCCTGACCCCCCCCCCAAAACTCCCCTGCCCTCTATCCAACCCCCCCTGCTCCCTGCCCCCTTACCGCACTGCCTGGAGCATCAGAGGCTGGCGGCGCTACAGCCGCGCCGCCCAGAGCACCAGGACAGGCAGCTGTGCCGCCCAGCTGGAGCCAGCCACGCCACTGCGCAGTACAGAGCACCGGTTCATGCCGGGCTTTGCAGCTGCGCTGCCCCAGGAGCTCACAGCCCGCTGCCCAGAGCATTGCGCCGGCAGTGGAGCGAGCTGAGGCTGCGAGGGAGGGGGAACTGCAGGGGAGGGGCCTGGGGCTAGCCTCCTGGGGCAGGAGCTCAGGGGCCGGGCAGGAAGGTCCTGCGGGCCGGATGTGGCCTGCGGGCCGTAGTTTGCCCACCTCTGGCCTAGCACAATGGGGCTAGAGTGTATAGGTGTTACTGCAGTACAAATAATTAATAATATAAAACCAACAGCTTTAAGACTAGAGCTGGCTGCGAGAGGATTTTTCCCTAAAAACGTTTGTTTTCATCTACACAAAAGGTTCATGTTAGCAACATTTCAGATTTTAATTTAAAAAAAAATGTGTTTGATAAATATGGGATTTTGGGGCAAAAATTTCTATTTCATGGAAAAGCCTTTTTTGGTTGGAAAAAAACTATTTCAGTGGAAGATTTACAAGCAGCCTCTTTGGAAAGTTAATATGGTGACTTGTTTAGAACTTTGT
Organism: Emys orbicularis; assembly: GCF_028017835.1. Taxonomy (NCBI): domain Eukaryota; kingdom Metazoa; phylum Chordata; order Testudines; family Emydidae; genus Emys; species Emys orbicularis. Next base: position 111,812,889 of record NC_088686.1, read on the forward strand.
CCTAGATAAAACTCAGCTGTTGCATGTTACAATTAGGAGTGGGGCACATTATTAATACATTCACACCAGGCCACATGAAAGTTTGAAACATGTATGTAAAGGCGGCACAATGTTGATCTAAATTTCCCTTTAAATAGTGCTTGCCTCAGCATAAATCCATAAAGGCTTGGTCTATACACAGATTTTGTATGGGATAAATATGTTAGGAGTGTGAATTTAAAAAAACCCCAGAATAGTTATGCTGGTACAACTCATAGGATGGATGCAGTTATACCAGCATAAAGGTGCTGTCACAGATGACGGCAGCTCTGCCTGTATTGCCCACTTGCGTTCCAGCCAGGGCACCCAGTCCAGGATCCTAGCTCTTCAGTCGTCACCTCTCTTGGGAGGACACCTGCATCTCTCTCCTCCTGACAGGGGTTATTCCAGTCTACACAGTTCCCTGCCTAGACTGTGAATTCCCCAGCAAGTCAGACTGCTTAAGACAGCTTGCATCCACGCGTTGCGTTTTCCTCAGAGGCAATACACAGAAATTGCCCACAATTATATGTTATGACACAGCTCTTTCTAAGCAAGCCCATTTATTCTTAAGGTGAAAGCATTACAGAGAAAACATATTATAGACAATAAAAAAACCTACACACATGCTAATAAGCTTACCAGAGATCACCCCCAATTCCAGCAAGGGCTCTGGTAGGTGATCAGTCCTTCAAACCGCACACAGGAGTTTTTCTATGGCTACAAGTTCATAACAGCTTTTAGTGCAGAACAAGCACACATACGCATAGGTTTGCCTTTCCTGTATACACTGTGGGTCTTTGATCTTCAGAGGCCATGAATAGCTAATCAGTCAGAAAATGGCGCTCTCCTCAGGGAGTAGCTTCAAAAGGTTGAGTCTGGAGGTGGGAATTTTCATTCACCTCCCTCCAGGTGTTTTCTAGGAAACCCACTTAACTTTGTTTGTCCCAAAAATTCCTTCTTGTCTTCATTGTTTAAAATAGTCCTTTGAAGCTCATAACACTTCCCAGAGTTTACACTGGTCATGTCTGCCTCCTAGAGAAGTTGTATACAATTCCACATCCACATATAAATTTTGCATTTACAATACAATGGAGTCCAAATCTACTGAAACTTAATTCAGTAAGATCTCCCAAAGATACTGAAGGAAATTGCCATATCTGTCACAGGTGCCTTAAACCGGTAGAGTTTATTCCTCTTCCCATATGGGAATTGTTATACTGATATAAAAGCACCTTTATACCGGTATAACTTCATCCATGCTAGGGGGTTTGTACCACTTTAACTATACTGGCATGGTTAGCTCCATACAACTTGTGGGTTTAGATGAGCCCTTAGTCATAGATACAAACTGCTGCCCTGAGGGAACGTAAAGGGGAAGTAGCAATGAAAATATTAATAAATTAAACTAGCCCCAATAGAAACACAGCATTTGCAGAATCCCAGGTTGTGTAACTGCACACGCCTTAGGAGATGTCACTTCACTTAGTAGGCTTATATACATCAATTCTTTTTTACATTTTCTTCTCCACATTAATATTTAAAAACACACACCGCTATCCTAATGTTACTTAGAACCTACGTAGCACTTCCCCAACATGAATCCGTCCTCACATCACGCTTGGGAATTGGGCAGCTCCATTTTGCATATGGAAACACTGAAGCAGAGAGGTTAAGTGATTTACCCAAGACCGCAGAGTGGGATTCGATGCTAGAGCTGGGACTAAATGCAGCTGTTCCTGGCTCCTAGGGCTGTGCTCAGATGACCTCACCTCTCTCTCACAACAGGATGCATGCAGCGGAAATAATTAAGGCTCAAAAATAAGGATTTTAGCGCACACAGCGAAGCAGTACCTTGCAGTTCCAGTGAGAGATCTAATTTTCCATTGTAGCAATGCCAACAATTTGTGACAGAGAGAGAAAATAAAGGAGGCATAAACTGAAGTGGTGTCACTACATCTCCCATTGATTGCTGCAAAAATACACTTGATTATCATAATTTAATCCCAGGCATTTCTTCTTCCTTTGCAACACAGCCCATTTAAAAAGGCAGAGCATTTAGGCCTTGTCTATGCTTGGGATTCTGCAATCAGTGGCCAACAACTTTTCTAGATACATTGGTGCAATCCCCCAAATATACACAAGGCCTTCGGCCATGTCTACACTACAGCAGTGCAGTTGTCCCATAGATGCTTCCCACATCGACGGAAGGGGTTTTTCCATCGCTGTAGTAAATCCACCTCTCCAAGAAGTGGTAGCTAGGTCAATAGAAGATTTTTTTTCCATCAGCCTAGTTGCATGTCTCCAGTGGGATTTAGATTGACTTAATGATGTCACACACAGCCTTGAACAATGCAGCTAAGTCGACCTAAGTTTTAGGTGTAACCCAGGCCTCAGTGAAGAATTTTCCCTGTTGGTAATTTGCTGAATACATTTGCAGGGCACCTAGCTCACAATGGGGTCAGATGCCTAAATACCTCTGAAGTTCTAGACCCTTCTCTCTACCCAGGAATTTATGGTTCAGGTTTTCAAAAATGATCAATGCTTTTGGGTTCCCAACTCAAAACACCTTGAAAGGTTGTGATTTTCAGAGGGCAGATGTTTGGCACTTTCTGAAAAATCAGGCCTCTTTATGGGGTCTCAAAATGGACACCAAAGAAAAAAAAAGAAAAAAAGATTGAGTCACCCAAAATCATTATGTCACTTGGGCTAGGTGTCATGATTGGAAGCTAACCATTTATTTTTTTAGTTCTCAGTCTTTTACAGTAAGGGAAAGTACCAGAAAACAGTAATCTCTCTGTATCACAGAAGATAGGAACCAAAAGCCAGGTTTGGATTAATCTGGGATTCTTCTCTCTTTTCAGGCCAAATTGAGAAAGCATATCCAGAACCCAAGTGCTTCAGAACTAGTGCATTTCCTGTTTGGGCCACTGGAACTGGTAACCCTTTAAATACAATTCTTATTCTTACTAATGTGCCTGTGTAAAAAGTAGCACCAGTAGAGAATAAGAGGCAGACAGAAAGATACTGGACATGATCCGGCTAAGGGAAGGTGCGCCAGTATTAGGTGTACACGTGCAAGGTAAGAAGTTACGAGCAGCACAGGGAGCATAGAACCTGATCCTGCATTAGTGATCACCATTGTAGCAATGCCAATCATGGGCATGTAGCTCCCCAAATTATCCCAGAATACTAGCAGGTGCAAATGTAACCACTGTTTGGGGCATGTTGTGTGTTCCCCAGAGTCTAGTACAGCTCCTGCTCACAAGATTTAGTCCTTTAGTTCAAACTATAGAGTCTTGTGTTCTTAGCATTGGCAGTCCCTGATCATGACCAAGATGGCAGCCATTGCAGAAAGTCAGAGGGGCAGTACATAGCCAAGCACCTCACTTGCTAGATTAGGACAGCACTGAAACCCCATTTCCTCAAAGACACCAATCACCTATTTTTACCCAGGGCACTTGCAGGGAGCATATGGGGATTCAGACTATCGTGCAAAACTGCACAACGAATTCACAGCCAAACCTTGAAACAGTGCAACATTCATCTGGGTTCAGGTTTAATTACAAACTTGAATGTGGCTCAAACTATTCACTAGGGTTGCGAGCCTTTTCAGACTTAGGGCCTACAGTCGTGAGAACAAAATATGGTTCCAATATGGAGTGGCCCTGGGCCCCAATTTCAAGCAAATATCACTCAATATTTGCCCTGAAATACTATGAGAGATTCCCAGTTTCAACGAGAAACCCAGAGCAATTGATTTTCAGTTTGAGATTGTGGGATTTGTTCATGAAGTGAAAGTTTGTAACTGGCATTGTGTGTATGTGTGTGTGTGTGACCTAGATCATCCATAGCTGTGGAGGCCCTGAACTCGCAAGGTCTGTCGTCAGCCCGCTTCTCTCTAAAGACACCACAGATTTCCTGAGAGGACACCTGACACCGAAAGAAATGACACTCTGGGAGTCCATTGGAGAGACATGGACCAGATCCAGGTGAGAGTTAGGCGGGGCAAAGGGACAATCAGCAGATTTCCAAGTTCTAAGAACAATTCAGAGCAGCATTTCACTTCTGTAGCCCATTCAGGGGGGCTGAGCGTGAGGGCAGGATTTTGTCCAATAGGCTGAAAAACTAGGGCCCTAATTCACTGTTGTCCTGCACCTGTGTGGCTATTTACACCCTCTGCACTGATGTAAGTAATGTCAGCGGGTACCGGGCAATGGGGACTTGGGTCCTAGAAATGGATCATTTGAGGATCTCACTCTGCATATAATTTTTCCCTCCCATCTTCTAAGAGCGGAATGGCCTAGAGAGTCTGTTGTCCCAACCTACATCCCAAAGTTCCGCAATGGATGGGAGCCACCCCTGGAAATCTTCCGCGGAGCCCCATGGGAAATAGACATTGGACATTTACAAGAAGAGGTAGGTCTCATGCCTCAAGTCATCTTCCTTTTCTACCAACTTACTCGGCCAGCGGGCCAGATCCTCTGCTATCCCAGTTTACACCAGCTACAGATCTGGTCCTGTATTTTGAAGCTGACCTCAGGGACAAATGCCAGGTTCACAGCAAGAGCCTTGCTGTTTTTCAGCTGGGTTGATGCAGACGTGAGATCTACTGACTTTCTTGAGATGAGGCAATGGGCTTTAGTCTCCACTCCATTACTGCAGTGAAATGCCATTGAATTCAGTGGAGTTCACCAGTTTTATGCTGGTGTGAGCAGGGAATCAGGTGCAAAGAGTCAGTGGGTTGGTTGGATTAGAACCCAGGTTCCTAGCTCTCTGTTGCCAGTAGTAAATCTCATAGGGCAGGTCTGCACTGCAAAAAAAACCCAACACCCAAAAACCTGCACAGTGAATCTCAGAGCCCGGCTCTATAGATTCAGGCTCACACTCTGGTGCTAAAAATAGCAGTGTCGATGTTCCGACTCGGGCTCTGAGAACCATCCCCATTGCTGGGTTTCAGAACTCAAGCAGGAACATCTAGTGCTATTTTTATAGCTGTAGTGCAAGCCTGAGTCTGTAGACCTGGGCTCTGAGACTCATTGCAGTGGGTGTTTTTTCAGTGTAGACTTACCCATAGGATATACACTGTACAGAGCAGAGGCCTGTCACTGCGCAGCTTGCTGGCTTGCCCTATTGCTGTAACCCTCTTAACAAGTTATTCTTGGTTCTTCCTGAAAATAACAGGCTCTGGCTAGAGAATGTTGGATTTATTCTTTACCGGACCCTGGAGCTGTCATGATCAGCAGCAATATTTTAATTCAGAAATCCAGTTACCATCTACAGTATCCTGGCCTCTTCAGCAGTAGCCCACGAATCACACCATACTTCAGGGGTGGTGGTGCCGCCATCAGGTGCTTCCCAAATATACAAAATATTGGTTGACCTAACTGTGCTACAGTGGAGTTTGTGATGGAATCTGAAATACAGTAAATGGGTCGATCCAGAGCTGAATTCGTTCTTATTGATCTGAATAAACTATAGAAACTCGGAAGTAAATTCATGGAATTTAAGGCCAGAAGGGAACACCGTGATCAGCCAGCCTGACCTGTATGACACAGACCTTAGCATTTCACCCAGCAGAGGGAATTATTCTTCCCTACAATGTAAGAAAGCCACAAAGAAGCAAAATAACTTGTGCTTCCTCTAGAGCAGGGGTCGACAACCGTTGGCACGCGGCTCTCCAGGGTAAGCACCCTGGCGGGCCGGGTCAGTTTGTTTACCTGCCATGTCCACAGGGTCGGCAGATCGCGGATCCCACTGGCCGCGGTTCGCCGCTCCAGGCCAATGGAGGTGGCGGGAAGCGGCGCAGGCCAAGGGATGTGCTGGCCGCCGCTTCCCGCCGCGCCCATTGGCCTGGGATGGCGAACCGCGGCCAGTGGGAGCCACAATCGGCCGAACCTGCAGACATGGCAGGTAAACAAACCAGCCCGGCCTGCCAGGGTGTTTACCCTGGCAAGCCACGTGCCAAAGGTTGCCGACCCCTGCTCTAGAGCATCTCTTTTTGAAAGACAGCCAATCTCGATTTAAAAACTCCAGGCGATGATAAGTTTACAACTACCACCTTCCTGTATCTGATGCAGATTTACTCTCTTTTAGTAACACTATGACTCCATTTTACCTTTCCAGCTGTCATCAGCCAATGGATATCCCTATCGTAACTCATCGATAAAACGTGGACAGACACCTGATCAAACACAAGCAGTTACTCAACATGTAAATAGGTAATGTACTAGTCCCGGTGTTTAGCACAATGGAGCCTTGATCCTTGATTGGTGGCCCCAGGCATTATCACAATACAAAAATAAATACACCGCTACCTTGATATAACGCGACCCGATATAACACGAATTCAGATACAACGTGGTAAAGCAGTGCTCCAGGGGGGCGGGGCTGCGCACTCCGGTGGATCAAAGCAAGTTCAATATAACGCGGTTTCACCTATAACGCGGTAAGATTTTTTGGCTCCTGAGGACAGCGTTATATCGAGGTAGAGGTGTACTAAAATATTCCCCCCCCCCACCCCGGTACCTCTTTGCTATCATTAATTCATGCTAGTTGTCTACATCCAGAGATGTCAAATAATTATTCATGCATGTACTGCCTGCCTGAAAAGCATTTTAATCAGCACATATGCAAGGAAATGGGTTACACCCAAGTGTATTTCCTCTCCCCCCCCCCATCAATAAATTGAAACTTTCCCCAAAATATTCTAAATGAAGTAGTTTTGTTTAAAAAAATAAATAAAAAAAATTCAGCCAGCTCTATATAACAGCTAGGCATTTATCATTATTACCACAACATCTTATTCTAGTATCTGTTGTGATTTAAAAAACTGTTTGTCATGGACATGAGGATGGCCAACCCTTTGCTTCCTCACCCAGAACTCCAGAGCTGAAACCCCCAGATCCAAACTCTGGAAAAGCTCAGATCTGAATCAGGTCTAAACTTCAGGATTCAGATTTTTTTCTAATGAGCCAAACCAGAAGCCAGATGTGATATCCCCCTCTCCCTCCTCCCGTGCCCCCTCTCAACTCACACGCAGGAGTTTGGGAAAATTCAAATGCCATCAACTATGTTAGGTAGTTCCAGTTAACTGGAAATCAATTAACACATTATAAACTCTGGTGTAGACTGAGGCCAGGACTACACTGCAGACCTATATCGATATAACCACCTCGCTCAGGGGTTTGAAAAATCCACATTCCTGAGCGATGCAGTTATACCGAACTAGCTCCCCATGTACACAGCCCTATGTTGATGGAAGAGCTTCTCCCATCGACATTGCTACCATCTCTCAAGGAGGTGGATTAACTGTCTCCCAAGGAGCTGCACTGCTGTAGCACTGTATGTGACGACAGGCCCATATTCAAGAAAAGCATGTGGCCCACTGCATTCCACCTTTTATAGCCAGAATGGGGAGTTCTTTGGTAGGAATTACAAATCAGTTAAGTACATTAATAATTATTTTTATTTTGCAGTGTTTTATTGATAGAACATCAATTTGCAGCAGCCACAGTTATAAAAGAACTCTCTCTTTAAAAGTTTTGGTGCATGAAGAATTTATTCTTACAGACGTTTAGTTCTTTTATCAGTAAATTCCCACAAGCAGGCTTCGCTGTCCTTATGTTTCTCTCGTTTTACCAGCTTATCCACCTTTCAGATAGGATTATATTTAGCAGCATCTATGACACAGCTGTAGTCATATAGGCCTTGATTCCAGCTAAGCACATGCTTAAGTACTTTCCTGAATCAGGGCCAGGTCTACGCTAAAAAAGGTTTGCTGGTAGAACCTTCCTAGTGTAAACACAGCTTGTTCTGGCAAAAAAAGTTTTATACAAATACCCTGAGCAAAATAAGCTATACAAGCAAAAGCACTAGTATGTGTGTGTGTGTGCGCGCGCCACCCCCCCCCACCCCCCCACCCCTCCGCTGGCTTAGCTGGCACTGCTATACCAGCAAAAGTTCTACTGTAAACCTGGTCTTAGTAATGGTGGGCAAAAAACCTGCTGCAGGTTCCTCTGCAGTTAAACTCCTCAAGTGCCAGCCCTTCCCCTGGTGACTCACTTTGCTGCTGGCATGCTACAAAAATACAACTCAAACATTTCTCCCTCTCCCTGCCTTCAGGGCAACTGCTGGGAAAAGTTACCACTCCCTTTCCTGTCTAGTAGATTCAGGCTGCCAATGAATTGATTCCAAACCCCAGCCAACACCACAGACTTGCTATTGACATACTGTACAAGGCTATAATTATTATGATAATTTATTGCCTGGAACACAAGTTCTCCCAAGCAAGGAAGACTAGAGGCAACGTCTTATGACAGACCTCTCAGCTGTCTCTCTGTAGGCCACTGCTCACATAAGCATATATGAATATATGTTCCATTTTAAGAGCCATCATCTTTTGTACTTGGCATAGACCTTCCAGTTACCAGTTTTTGAGTGGGGAGGGGGTGGTTTGGGACATACTAGAATAATAATAATAAAAAAAAATCATGACACTGAGGATGTGTTTCCATAACAACATGCTAGTTATAAGCCAATCAAAAGTTAGGATTGTGGGGGAAACAAACCTTTTGGGGAAGAACTATTACAAGACGCTGCAAAACCACACAATGGGCTGGGTGTCAATATCTAGACAAACAGAGAGAGAGAGAGTGAGTGTGAGTGTGGGCCAGATTCTCAGCTGGCATTCATCAATGGAGCTACACCTGCTTCAGTGTATATCAGCATAGCTCCACTAGAGGAGAATTTGGCCTGCTTATTTTACACTCACTATAAAGACTGAAAACTCCCAGCCATCTGCATTGCATAGCCACACAGACCTGAAGATCCATAGAGAAAACGTCTTCCTGGTTCTAGTTTACACCATTATAACATGGTAGCTTCCCCCTCCCCAAGATAAGGAGCCTGCTTCTATCTTGAGAAGTCATTTACCCCCTGCAGGGTGGTAGTGTTTTACACCCATTTTGCACATGTGTAAATGGCTACCCAGGGTGCCAAGGCACTATAGAATCAGGCCCATGAAGTCTACTCAGATTTATGGCATGAACAGCTGACATGCTCTGGTTGGCTGGCTACTATAACTGTGTTTCAGTACAGTAAATTCAAGGATTTTCTGTGTCTCCACAACATTTCCTTAGTCCTCACTTCAGCATAGAAACTACTAAATGGAGAACAAAACTGTCTTTTTGTATGGGTCTGCTTACATCAACCTCACAGCTATGCACTGGTCATTGGTTGAAGAGCCTGCACTTTGCATTTGTGCAGGACTTTTTACTGTAATGTGATGAAAATCTGTTCACTTCCTGGTCACAAGTAAATGCGACGTGTCCAGGGCCATTGCCCCATTAACAATCTACAGTCTCTTTAGCTGCATGCTAACATAGTTACTACAAATACCAGTTCCTCCAGCACTGGCATTATTGACATGGCTGTCAGAGGAGCCCTGATTATAACCTCATTTTGTCTCTTGAAGGAATTTCGAGGCACAAGGGATGGCCCAGCCGAAGAAATATGCCAAAATCCGCTATGATTTCACTGCTCGAAATGCCAATGAACTCTCAGTGCTGAAGGATGAAGTCCTGGAGGTAAATTAATAAACTCAGGAGCAAATCTTTATAGTCCCTGCTTTCTAGAGAGGGAAAGAAGATGCACCAAGAGACTGAAAAATCCCAAATAGTTTTCCTCTGGAAGTTCTGAATGGCAACATGACATTTCATTCGGATAGTAAGCTTTAAATCGGAATAAGAAAAGGATGGCTGGTACTTTTCTAGTGCCTTAGCACATGGGTTTAGCTGAGATTTGAGATCAAACTCTGGTTTAAAAAACAGCAGCAAAGAAAAGAAACCCATATCATTATAATACAATGTCTGACAACATACTGAGCCCAATTTCCAAGCACAGGGCTCAACCTTGCAGCACTGAGCACTCTGGCCTGAATGCAGCAAAGCACTTAAACCTTTGCTTAATATGCTCACCTTTAAGCATGTGAGTAGCCCCACTAAAATTCATTGTTTGCTGCAAGAAGGGTCTTTCTGCCTTAAATTTCAGTATGATGGTGAACTGGGGGACTATTTTCCACTAAAACGTAATACAGAATTTTTAACCACCATCAATCTTCCTCATTGCGACACACTTCGCTGTCACAAAATACATGATATGACTTTAGTCTACATGTTAAGGCTACATTGGATTAAGAGACAGACTTCTGTTAAATATGTATCTAGAATAATTGTACGGTTGCATCACATTGGGTTAGCAAATTTGTAGAGTACAAAAACTGACATTTTAAAACCTGGTTTCTCAAATATAATTATATTAAAATCTTAATGCAAATAAACACTGAAACACAGGCATATGGTTCAGAAATCTTTGGGTTAAGGACAGTTTTCACACACGATTTTTTAATCAGAGTTCAAAATAGAACAAGCCTGTAAGAAGAAACAGGTGATGACGCGAAGAGGAAGATATTCTAATAACAATACACCATCTTTTCCATGTCCTGTTTACATAATGGATGGGCTGTGATCAGGTTATATGAAAATCCTGCAGGCATTTTTTCCACCTCTGGCAGGATTCACTGTTGAAGAGCATTTTTTTTTAATGCAAAAGCAAGGCAAGCATTTCTGGACACCATGATCTCTCTCATCAACTAAAGCTTTAAAAAACAACATGCAAATTAAGCAGGAGCTAGGGGTTCCTAAGGACACTAGATACATTTTTCCTCAGCGTTGTTGCCCAATAGACCACTATTACAATTGTTTTATCAATCCTTTTCAGAGAGTGTTTATTAATACAACGTTGGAATTTAATGTTACATGAATCTGTTGCCGTTTCCTTGCCTGTATTACAAAGCTCCCATATAATTATGTGTGCTTTTTCCACTGCAAGCCCATGTGAAGATGTGAAATTTTTGTTACCTTGCACGTGTCATGAATACCTGATGGTCTCAATGGCTGAATTATTTTTTCTCCTCACAGGTGTTGGAAGATAATAAGCAGTGGTGGAAACTGCTAAACCGGAGCGGGCAGGCTGGTTATGTCCCCTATAACATCCTGGATGTGGTGAAACTGGAAGATTATGAACAGCTCTATAGTCAGGTGATGTTTCATTGGTGATCAACTGCAGTGCATAATCAGCCTCTGCTTATGGCTAGCTTCAGTGGGCATAAAAAAAAAGGGGGGGGTGGGTGGGGAAGATACCTGTAGACCTCTTAATACACCCTCTTCCTGACTGTATAGGTTTTTATGAGTTGTGCTGTCTTCACAACTAAATGTTATTAGGAAGTTAATGCTCTATTTAGACATCTCACAGCTGGTGTAGAGGGTGGAGTGATAAAGTAAAGCTCCACAATGAAGACCCAATTAAGCTTTCAGCAGAAAGCCAGAAACCTCTGTGAAAACAGCTTCTGGGCCCTTGGAGGAGATACAGCTCCACACTCAGTTGCTAGAGGATTAGGTTATAGCTTGAGACAGGATTTTTCTCTTTATGTACAATCCTGTAGTTTCTTCGTTTTCATAGATGTGCCCTACACCAGAGGTTCTCAACCTTTTTCTTTCTAAGTTCCCCTCCCCCCATATACTATAAAAACTCCATGGCCCACCTGTGCCACAATAACTGGTTTTCTGCATATAAAAGCCAGGGCCAATGTTCAGGGGTAGCAATCAGGGCAATGTCCTGGGGCCCCATGCCACAGGGGCCCCCGCGAAGCTACATTGCTCAGGCTTCAGCTTCAGCCCTGGATGGCAGGGCTCAGGGACCTGGGCTTCAGACCCATGCGGTGGGGCTTCGACTTTCTGCCCTGGGCCCCAGCGAGTCTAATGTTAGCCCTGCTTGGAGGCCCTCCTGAAACCTGCTCGGGGGCCCCGGACCCCTAGTTGAGAACCACTGCCCCACACCACCAAGAAAAACCTCAGAGAAGCCATACTCGCTTAGGAAAAGGCCTGAGTCATCATTGCTCTGCACTATGTTGTCACTGACTCCATTGCAATGTGGGAGTAAAACGCTACCAGCTGTGACTCAATGGCATTTCACAACCACCGTGCACTGGTTGAAATCCCTGTGCAAGCTGCAGGGCGATAGCGAATCAGGCCTTTGGTTTTGTTCCTGAGTCAGCTAGCCCCCTCCACCAGCTTGCAGACATTTTGCACACCTCTAGGCTTCCATTCCAGGATCTCAAAGTAATTTAGAGATGTTAATGAACTAGCCCTTGTAATGTTGCTGGGAGGGTGGGTCATTATCATGACCATCACAGGCATAATGACATGAGGAAACAGGCACAAAGCCCCACAGTCTCAAAGGAATTTAGGCACACAACTCTCATTGAAATCAGTGGGAATTAGGTGCCTAAATAAGATTAAGGATCTGGGCCAAGGTGGTTAAGGATCTGATTTCATGGGGACTAAGCCCCTGAAGCTCCCATTGATTTGACCTGGAGCGGTGGGTGCTCAGAACTTCTAAGAATCAGGTCTTAAGGCCCCGATCCTGCAAACACTTATGCAGGTGCTTAACTTTACTACTGTGAGTAGTCCGACTGAAAGGAAGAGGTCACTCACCAAGTCAGTGACAGAGCTGCTAATAGCATCTAGCTCTCCAACTTCCTAGTCCTGTGGCTTAACCACTAGATTACGTCACCCCCTGTCAAGATACCCTCATGGTCATCTGTTCTCTTTTCTGTTATTACTAATTATTAATTAACTTTTATATTGTGGTAACCATGAGAGCCAGGGGCAGCTCTGTTTTTTGCCGCCCCAAGCACAGTAGTCAGGCGGCCTTCGGCAGCATGCCTGAGGGCGGTCCGCGGTCACGCGGATTCAGCGGCGTTTCTGCGGGTGATCTGCTGGTCCCGTGGCTTCAGCGTACCCGCCGCCGAATTGCCGCCAAAACCGCGGGACCGATGGACCTCCCGCAGGCACGGCACCGAAGGCCGCCTGACTGCCGCCCTCACAGCGACCGGCAGGCCGCCCCTTGCGGCTTGCTGCCCTAGGCATGCGCTTGCTGCGCTGGTGCCTGGAGCCACCCCTGACAAGAGCAACCATGTCAGGGCTCCGTTGTGCTAAGCACGGTATAAATATATAGTAAAATGACAGTCCCTGTCCCAAAGAGTTTACAAGATTGAACAGGTGGGTGACACAAGCGAGTCAGGGTTGGTGGAAATAGGATAATAAAGATAATAGGAGGCATGCAATTCTTAGCCAGTCAGTAGTCACAAATTGCCACCTGCCTACCTCATCTAATCCCATCTCTTTCAAGTGGGTGGCAGTAGAATTTCACATGCTTTTGAGTTTTAAGCATACTGATTTTTTTTCTGTGATTACATGGCCAAGCCATTGAGAACTTCATGTACTGATGAAAGGCTCTTGCCAAGCTAGTGTAAATGATGAATTATTTATCTAAAATGGGAGTGGAAGGTCACCTACAGGCAGGTAGGGAGACAATAAATTCAGTATTGTCAGTCCCAGGTATTCAAAAACCCTGGAGTGCAAGATGAGATAGACTGGAGTGGAGTGAGATTGATTTAAAAATCATGAGCTATTAAAGATATCATACAATTTCTTTGCCGTATGGATTCTGAGCCTTAGGGGCCACTCATGTCACATTTTCTGGCTTTTCAACACAGTCATAAGTGCAGGAGACTAACCTTTCATTTAAAAAAAAGTGAGATTCTCACAAAATCACTTGACAGCTAGAGTGGAGACTTTCAGAAAATCATTCATTATTGCAAGGTGCATGATAAAATCCTGAGAGTTAGCAGCACTGTAAATTAGTATCTTTTAAAAAGCTCTGTGGCAAGTTATTAAGCAATGAACTTTGGGCTTTGCAGGGCCAACAGTACATGATCACATTTAGCTTGGCATGATTTCGCAACACAATGGTGAGGCCTTCATGCAACCTGAGATAGCAGGTGACAATAGCATGTGAATATTCATGCCTCGGCTTATGGAGATCCTTGATTCAATTTCACTGGATGGTGTAAAACAGAATTAAATGGAAGCTGGTCAAGTACAGTTTCTCATAATTACATGTTAACTTCAATAAAGCTAGACCAGTTTACAGAACAGCTGAGGACCTGCGCCACTGTGCTCTAATCTACTATGGTTGTGGGGGGACAAATATTTAATAATGCTGAAAAAATATTTTACTTAATAAAAACCATTTTTTATTCTAACCAGAAGTACAAAGGAGACTTGAGTCCGAGAGGAATTGGTCCTGCCAGCCCTACTCACAGGATTCCTGGTAGCTACGCTGGTGATAAATGGGGAAGTGAAATGTTAGCCGGGAACTCTCCTCACAATGCCAAAGAACGTAGGTGCATAGTATCAGGGTTCTTACCGTTCACCACAACTCAGGCATGTGATATTGTTTCACAATACACAGTCCACAGAACTTGGCACTGCGGTTCTGGAACTTAGATTTAAACTGAGAAGCTTCCACCAGTGTGTTCTTTCCTTTGTTTGTGTTGGGTGCTAGTGGATTTCTTCTTAAAATCATAGAATATCCAGGGTTGGAAGGGACCTCAGGAGGTCATCTAATCCAACCCCCAAATCCCCAACTAAATCATCCCAGCCAGGGCTTTGTCAAGCCAGACCTTAAAAACCTCTAAGGAAGGAGATTCCACCACCTCCCTAGGTAACCCATTCCAGTGCTTCACCACCCTCCTTCTTTATTTCCTTTTCTAAAACTGTTCATCTGTCTTAGTTTCCCTAGTCACTGTGTATATGGGCCTAAATCTATGCACCTAAATCCATATTTAAGTACCTAAAATGACATAGGCAGCAGAAAAGGGGAAAGATCTTCACCCCTACTCAGGCCTCTTTATGCCATATAAAAGGGCCAGTGCAGCACACAGGGGCTGTAAGAACTCTGGTTCTGGCCAGGGGAGGATTCCCCCAGTGCAATCACTATGGAAGACAGCCAGGAAGCTGCTTTCCAAGACTCCCTGTACAAATCCTGGTCTAGGGGGCCTGCCAGGGCTGTGGCCATAAGCAGGGCCGGTGCAACCACTAGGCGAACTAGGCGGCCACCTAGGGCGCCTAGTGGTTGAGGGCGCTGAAAAGCCCACTCGGGCAAGGAGGTGGAGTGGAGGTGAGCTGGGGCGGGGGGGCGCGGGGAGGGCCGCCCGCAGTAACGGGGGGCGCACAGGGGAACCGCTCCCCACCCCAGATCTCCTCCACTCTGCCTCCTCCACTGAGCACACAGCCCCCGCTCTAATTCTCCTCAATCGGCACTGCAAGCCTGGGAAGGGAGGAGAATTAGAGTGGCGCCGGCGTGCTCAGCGGAGGAGGCGGAGCGGAGGTGAGCTGGGGTGGGCTCCCCGGGTGGGGTTAGCTGCAGAGGGGAGGTAGCTGCTGGGGGGAGCTCCCCAGGTGGAGGGGGGCGGCAGGCTCCCCAGGTGGGGGGGGGTGGCGGGCTGGGTTAGCTGCCGCGGGGGGAGGGGGGGAGGCTCCTCTGGTGGCGGGGGGGCAGGGTTAGCTGGGTGGGGGGGTGGCGCAGGGTGGAAGTTTCGCCTAGGGCGTGAAACTTCCTTGCACCTGCCCTGGCCATAAGAGGCACAATGAGGCAGGGTCGCAACACTGTTGAGATTCTGTTCTCCGTATGTATAAATATCTTCTTTCTGTGTGTTCCATTCTATGCATCCGATGAAGTGGGCTGTAGCCCACGAAAGCTTATGCTCAGATAAATTTGTTAGTCTCTAAGGTGCCAAAAGTACTCCTGTTCTTATCACTTTAAAAGTGTGCTGGACTTCTGGCTCCAAAAGGAATCACCCAGCTCTTTGGAATTTTCCACCAAGCACTTTTCAGTAATAGTTTCCCAACCAGCTCTGACTTTAGTAAAGTAAAGCTCCAGCCAGCTAAAAGTAAGGTGGTCTACGGGTATGTGTTCATTTTTTTCACACCTTACAAATGATGGTTTGGTTTATACTGCCCCTTAGAATACACACTTATGAAATAAAATTTAATTGTTCCCCATAAAGTTTGCCATTGTGCACCATAAAAGAGAAGAGTTTCTTTATCAACTGGAAATTATACAGCTTTAATAATGACAATCATCTTGTGAACTAGAAATCCCATCACAACAATTCATTTCACTGAGAACTGAATACACAACCATTCAGTTACTACCACCATGTAAAAAAAGAGACAGATCTCTCAGGTATTAGTTAGAGACAGGTAAGACACAGGAGGAGGGATTTACCCTATGTCCATATGTCATTACTGTCCAGTCCTGATATGGTAGTTAGTAACTACATAACACAATGCCATCTCTGCTGTCTGTCTCCTTGCTCTCAGGATCACCAACAACTATTCCAAGATTCTCCAATTAGCCCTCCAGGAGTTGCTTTAGAACTTAGGCTAAGATTTTGCATTGCAGGATTCATGGACACAATACCTGCACCCAACCACTCACTTATCTTAGGAGCAAGTCACCCTATGACTGGTTCTCAACTAGCTTTTTGAAAACTAAAATCAGCCTAAAACTCTGCTACAAGGACTTGTGTCTGGCTGTTATTTTGCATTCCCTCCCTCCGAAGAGGTATTGTGGAAATACAGCATTTAAAGGCATGAAAGGAGGTTTTCAGACCTCAAAAGCTGAAAAAGGAATTTGAAAAGACAGGTGCTAGCTTTGGGGCCTGTGGGACATGAGAGAACCCTACAGTTGATTCAGTGTGTTACTACTAAAGTGATGGCACATTAAAAATGTTTCCTTTACACTTTGTTCCCGAAGCAGGTTTCCTGGTCAAAATGTCATGTCATGTCTCACCCGTCCCGCAAAGCACTTCTTTAAAGTTAACCACATTATTTAGCTTTCCTGATTTCCTATCTTGAGCATGTTTTTTTAGAGAGTTAATAGAGCTGCAGAGTCAAATTCTGCCTTTACTTACACCTTATGCAACCCCACTGATTTTCACTGGTTGTGACTTAAGACAGAATTTCACCCCGGTCTCTAATTTGTAACCTGAAAGTGTGCTCCGTTTTCCAGAACTTATCCATCATATGGATGAGGTGAATGATGAGCTGCTGAAGAAGATCACAACTAGTAAAGTTCAGCCCCCCCAGAGAAACTTTAAGGTGGAGAAACCTCAGCAAGTTGCCGTGCCCCTGACGTTTGAGTCAAGCGCTGAAGAGGTCAAAGCGTGGCTGGAAGCAAATTCCTTCAGCAAAGGGTAAATCTGCACAGCTGCTATGTGAGATGCTGAACTTTCATTGAAAGGGGGGAGAAGGAGGCTTTTGACATTTTTATTGGATTACAGGATGCTTATGTTTGTTTAATTTATAAAGCCTGTGAGCAAGTGACACTTCTACCCTGCTCTTAACACAGTACGCACAGCCAGTACAGAGTCCGAACTACTCCCAGGGGGTTTGTTTTACTGACAAAGAGACAATCAATGTAACACAAATACCAGCCGGTGTCTTCTCTCTAGATGTGGCTACTCCTAAAGTTCCTCCCTGAGGACTGTTCAATCTCTACACCACCTCTTCAGGGGTGCACTCCCACCTCCCTTATATCCAAGGTGGAGCAAGCAAGCCACCTGTGGTCAGCAGGACCCAGTTAGCATCTCCCAGTAGGATCAACCCTGGATGACAGGGTTAGTTCACAGGAAAACACCTTACTGCTGAGAATCCCAAAGGACTTTGCAAAAGTAGTTATTTTACAGATGGGAACACTGGGGCACCGAAAAGCTACGGGCCAGATTTTTAAAGGTATTTAGATGCATAGAGACAGAGAGGCACCTGGTGGGATATTGAAAAAGTTCAGGTGCCTAACTCTGTTTAATATCAATAGGAGTTAGTAGCTTAGGCAGTTCTTGAAAATCTCACTAGATCCTATCTATATTTTTAGGCACCTAAGTACCTTTAAAAATCTGGCCCCAAGTGACTTGCTCAAGACTGCAGAGAGTCAATATAAGAACTAGGGTTAGAACTGGATCACATGTCTGGGCTGTAATTCCTAAACACCTCTTACCTAGAGATTATAATTAAGTATATAATAACTAAATATGGGCTGCTAACTTTTCATAATAATATTAAATATATATGGAGACAGAGCCTAATCTCATGTGTTGACTACTCATTGAGTGGACACTGCCATAATAGGGTAAACCTTCATAGACTTCTCACTCCATTTTTCTCCTTCTTCTGACCCATTTGTATCACATGCCTTTCATTACTTGTGTTTTTCTAGGACCGTGGAGCATCTTGGCATACTTACGGGGGCCCAGCTTTTCTCTCTGAATAAGGAGGAATTGAAGAAAGTGTGTCACGAAGGAGCCAGGGTATACAGTAAAATTACAGTGCAAAAATCTCTCCTGGAGGTAAGAAGTTTTCCCACAAAATCCTATTAGTATGGAACCCAGTAGCACAAAATACTAGCAAGCTGTATTAAACAGGCATTTTAAGAAACACAGTTATATTAACCAAGATAAGAGGCCTGCTGAACACTCGTTTTAGCATAAAAACAATAGAAATCTTGTGAAAACTACAACTTAGAAACACTGGGCCAGATCCTCAGCTGGTGCAAATCAACCTAGTTTAATGGAAAGATCTGGCCTATTAACTTATATCCTATCTCCTTGAAAGCAGCTCCATTTTGACAGCATTCTATATCGCTTATTTAGGTTAAGCTGTAAGCCGTTTTTTGAGGTTCAAACTCTTTATGTTTTGTTGCCATTCCAGAAATGCGGAGGGGATTCAGAGCTTCAAGAAATTATGAGACGTCGCCAAGAGAGGAGTGATTCTGCTCTTTAAAGTTCTATCTGCTTTTTTCAACTATTAGTCATAGTAGTGCAGAAAAAGGGAATAACAAGCACCGATCCCCGATCAAAATGAAAGAGACTACAGAGACCATCACCTACCAGTATAATTGCCAGGAAACTGACAATTCCTGAAACACTGTTGATAAGGAGGATACTCATTCACCAATATGCTATCATGCTGGGAGAGAAGTTTTAGTATTGCATGAAATATTATTTTTATATCTATATATTTTATACAGAAATTTTATGTGTATGCAGTCCAGAGCATGAGCAGGATCTGAATTCATGGGATTCTAAATGTACGAGGCAAGGCTGGATTCAAGTTTAAAAAAAAAAAAAAACACCCCCCCCCCCCCCCCAGAACCTCATAATATACTGCTGTATGGCTCTCCATTGATTTGATAAAGCTCTAAAAAGAAGGCTAGAAATAATTCTCCCAACAAAGGACTGCTTGAATGCTTAGAGTTTCTGTACCATAAAGACTAGAGCTTTTTTCCCCCTTGTTTCCTTCTTGTCTGTGGCAGAAACACTAAGCAACAGTATCCTGGGTTTCCCTGTTCATGAAGGCCCAGCAGCAGTTAAGTTTCCTCCCTCTCTTCTACCCCTGCACTCCTCTCAAGCCTTAAAGATTTTAAAACAAGGGCTGGGCCTGTCTGTACCTGAAAATGAAATTACAACAGTGTGTAACAGATTTTAGGGTTGGATCACCCTGTTTAAATATATATACAAAGCTACTGCTTTCTTTGAGGGGCAGGGAGTGTTTTAATTAAACACTAAAGAGCAGTGAGTAATACCCTGAAATTATTTGAATTTGCCAATTGGGAAGCAGTGTCCAACTACATTCACCCACACAATGGCTACCAGTGGATGGGGCCTAATGCGACTATGCAGCAGTTTGACTTGGCATTGATCCCGACTGGCAAACCACAGTATTGTCAAACCCAAGACTTCAACAATCAGAAGATAAACCCATAAAACTTACTCCCAATCTGAAACACACAAACACACACACAACCATTCCCTATGCATGCAGCCCTGCGCCCTGCTTTAATAATATAACAATCTGACACAAGTAGTGAACATCTAGGAAATTAAATGGAAGTTGGGATGGCCATTTCATACACAATTAAAAAAATCTTTGGAAAAAAAAGTCTGAAAAATTACTTAGTTTAGCAAATACATTTATTAGTACTTTACTTCCTGTTTTTCCTAATGCTGTTAAATATCTAGATTGCACTGACAGGCTTCGAGATTATGTATATATAAATGACGAAGACAAGGTCCCTGCCCAAAGTAACATAATCAAGTAATTGTGAAGTGATAATTTCATAACACATTTTTAAAATCAGAACAAGTATAAAATATATTTCCTGGATTTTAGCATGCACAGTGAAATTGGCACGTTTCCAGTCAACAGAACACACACACCTTTTCTTGACTTTTTCACCAGCCTTACAGAGTGGGAAGGACAAATAAATTTACAGGTACTGCTCATTGTCTGAGATGGTAGTAATAAAACTGGAGTAACTTTGATCTGTTCTCTCCTTTATCCACGTTAACTTTGGTTAATGTTAATGGAAATTCTCGCCCTGATCTTGCAAAGACTTACACTAGTGTTTACTTTACACTGAGTTTACACACATTGACTTCAGTGGGAATACACACGCATAAGCCTTTGCAGGAAGGGGGCCCATGCTTGTATATTTAATCAAATACAGAATGATTCATCATACTAAACTGTATGTACCTGTAAATGGAAGAGTAGGTGCGGGAGTTGGTTTCTATATTAAAGAATACCGATGCATTATTTGTTTTTTGTAAAATGTTTCTAAATGGATGATTTTTTTTTAAATAAAGCCTTAGACAAGGCCATCATTAGCACCAGTGGGGCTAAAATGATGACAGAGCAACAGTTAGAGAAAATCATCAGTGCAGAGAAGGCACTAGATTGTGAGGATAATATTCTTTCCCACATCAGCAGTTACTTACCAAGGTAGCTGGAATCTGAAAAGGGCACTGGTTTGGCTCAGGGAGGAATGAAGGAGATCATTCTTCTGGAGAACCATCAGTTTTTGACTGGGGTACAGGGAAAGCAAGCATTAATACTGGAAAATGGTAACAGCGGTATAAGGATGGCGGGTTAAATGAATTCTAAAAAACCAAAAATAAACCAAAAGGTGAGCTAAGAAGCATAACACACCATTTTTGTCTTTATGTATAAAGGAAACAAAATCACCCACGATTACAACTATTTGGATTTATATTAGCAGTCCATTCAACAGTTCTGTAAAGAATTGTTGCCAAAGCTGACAGCATCTATTAAAATGCTAAACCACATCATAGGTTTAGTATCCATATGAATGAGCTATGCATCTGATATATTTGTACTGTCTGCAGATAAAACTATAATGTACATGAATGTAATTGAACTAAGGATAAAATGATATAACCATGCACTGTTTAAGATTTATTAAAATAGTTAAATTATAAGTATAATGCTTTCTTGCTCTTAATTGGATATGAGCAAAAACAAGAGAATTTTGGAGCAGATGGCTGTTTTTTCAAATGTTTTGTTGCAGCAAGCCTGTCGATGCACAGCAACAGTAGAGCGGTGGGTAGCCTGTTTCTTCTTGTTTGTCAGCACGTAGTGTTCAAAAGTGAGACCACTTCAGCATAATGATCATTCAAAACTAGAAATGGAGCAAAACCTAGTTCTGAAAGAGCCCAAACTCTGGGAAAATTAGGCTCTGGATCCATACTTCACATTCTCTGATACTTTGAGGGAGGCACCTCTTTCACCTCTGGAGGAGGCAATCTGGAGAGTGTAGCTGTATTTGCAAGTGCAGAGCTTCAAAGGTCCTGCATTGCACACAAGCAGGCTGACGCTAGTGATGCCCAGACCTAGAGGAGCACGGCAGCCAGTGGAGTAGCCCTGTCCTGAGCCTGCAGATTCTGACAAAGAGGCTGTGGTCAATGAGGAGTACAAGTTTCCTACCAATCATCATGAAATTTGAGAATCCCAAAACACTAACGTTTCTTTCACCAATATCATTTTTCTGTCCTGGGAGGTTTATGCCGCGGAGTATTCTGACACATCAAGCAAATTACGGGAAATCACTGTCACAGCTCTCACAGATGAGACATTACAAGATAAAATCAAGGGAAAGGTATGATCAAAGTATCTAAGATAGGCTCCATTGCTAAGGCTATGTTTTAATCACGGGTATTTTTTGTAAAAGTCATGGACAGGTCACGGGCAGTAAACAAAAATTCACAGCCCTTGACCTGTCCATGACTTGTACTATATACCCCTAACTAAAACTTGGGTGCTGGGGGGGGGGAGCCCGGGACCCCCGCTGGTGCTAGGGAGGGCAGCGCACAGCCCAGGACCCCCACTGCTGCCGGGGGGGAGGGGTTTGGCAGGCTCCCTACCTGGCTCTGCGCGGCTCCCTGGATGCAGCGACATGTCCCTCGGCTCCTAGGCGGAAGCGTGGCCAGGGGGGCTCCACACGCTGCCCCCACCCAGAGTGCCAGCTCTGCAGCTCCCATTGGCCTGGAACCGCAGCCAATGGGAACTGCAGGGGCAGCACCTGCAGGCAGGGCCATCCTTACCCATACACAAAGTACGCAGCTGCCTAGGGCACAAGGAAATATGGGGCACCAAATTTCCTGGTGCCCTATGCAGTTGCGTGCTGCTCCAGCCCCTGCTCCACTTCTTCCCCATGACCCCCACCCCTGCTCTGCCCCAGCCCCGCCTATTCCCACCCCTGCTCCCACCCCAGCCACACCCGCACTCCACCCCCTCCCCCGAGGACTGCAGAAGGGGTCCAGCCTGCCCTGCCCTCACCGGGCGGTGGGAAGCATAACATACCATTCCCCCCTATCCCCCAAGCCTGCTTCTGCCCCCCCCCCACAGGCCTGGGGCCATCCCACTCCCGGCCGGGGGGCTGCATAGGGCACCAAAATGTTTAGGGACGGCCCTGCCTGCAGGCAGAGGCAGCATGCAGAGCCGTCTGGCCGCGCCTCTGCCTAGGAGCCGAGGGACATGTTGCCGCTTCCGGGGAGCCCACCCCGAAGTAAGCGCTGCCCAGAGTCCTTGCCCCCTCCTGCGCCCCAACCCCCTGCCCCAACTCTGAGCTCCCTCCCACACCCAAACTCCTGCTGCTGCTGGGGGGGCGCGATGGCCCCAGACTGCCCCAGCAGCGGCCAGTGCGGCTGGCCCAGGGGCTGCCCGAGCTGCTCAGGAGACCCCGAGCCAGCCGCTGCAGAAGTCATGGTGGTCACAGAAAGTCACGGAATCCGTTACTTCCATGACCTCCGTGACAGACTCGCAGCCTTAAGCATAGCCAGTGTGTTTTGCCTGTTCAAAGGCCAGTCGACAGGCTGTGGAACATTCCCAACACCCTTTTCTATTAAACTATTTAAGCAGCACAGCACTGTGAACAGGTCCTTTAATCATCTAATAGAGAGTAGCAACATATCTAAAAATGGAGGTGTTTTGTTAAAATTAGTGGGCACATTGACGCTAAGAATAGCTGCCACTTTGTTTGGAGGGGTGCAAAACCCCCAAAGTGGTCCAGTGCACAGTACCAAGGGATCCACAAGGAGGGCAAATACATCCCTGCCAATAGCTGGGAGGATGGGGGAGGGGGGGAAATGGGCATGTTGACACAGCTCCTTTAATGTCTTTGGCCAGCATGTACAGCCTGAATCTTGCTTCATAGGTACTAAACAAATGAATGCAGCCCACATACATCAGACCAAAAGCAATCCTACACCTGCCTCCTTGTTCAATATGCAGCCTGCTCCAGCATGGGGGGGGGGGAAGGGAGGAGGGGAGATAGCAACTACATCTGCATCATGGCGATGCTCCAAACCCCCAGAGCCAGACAGAAAGGGCCAGCTGTAAAAGGGGCAGATACCTTAAACAGGCCTTCACTACAATCTGCCTCCTTTCACCATGCCAGCTCACTCTCTGCCTGAAGTTACCAAACACAGAGGAGCACTCAATTAATTGCCAAATGCAACTTCACCTGTTATTAACAGCATAGTAACTCTGGGTCCTTTGATAGATCTTTATTCTTTCCCCATATATCCCCTCAAGCATTAGCTACCCACTACCCGCTAACATGGGCATACCAGCTTTCTCCCATCAACAGGGTGGGGGGTGCTAGCTTCCCCAACGAAGGGGCATCTTGTCCTGTCCCATAAAAGGGCATCCAACCACCCTGGTGCCAGGGAAGGGAGGAGCACCACCTTTCCCTCCACATCAATGGGAAGCCAAATTCCCCATTCCTCTATGGAGAGGAGCATCTGCTTTCATCTCAATAAAACAGAGAGGGTTTGTACAGGAGCGGCGCCAGGGTTTTTTGGCGCCCTAGGCAGGGGTCCTTCCACGCTCCCGGTCTTCGGGGCACTTCGGCGGCGGGTCCCGGACCGAGTGAAGGACCCGCTGCAGAATTGCCGCCGAAGACCCAGAGCGCGGAAGGACCCCCCGCCGCCAAATTGCCGCCCCCCCAAATCCTGGCGCCCTAGGCAACCGCCTAGGTCGCCTAAATGGAAGCGCCGGCCCTGGGTTTGTAACACTCACCACCACCTGCCTTTAGTGTGAGAAAGTCTTGTCCGTGACTGTGGTGGATCACCTTCCTGAAACCACCAGCCTCTGGCAGTACAAGCAGTGCCTTTCAGGCCTCCCTCTTGCTGTACAGGTAGCGATAAGTACACGCCAGCCCCAAGTCCTTGGAGCATTCCTGGCAGTGTCCAGCCCCTTATCCACTGAACACTAGGGTTACCATATTTCAGCAAGCAAAAAAGAGGACGGGAGGAGCCCCGCCCTAGCCCCGCCCCCGTCCTGCCTAGCCCCGCCCCCACTCCTGCCCCTTCCACTCCCTCCCACTTCCCACCCCCCTCAGAACTCCCAACCCTCCCTCCTCCTGAGACCCTACCCTCTACCTGTACCCTGACTGCCCAAAACCTTATCCACACCCCCACCCCCAGAAAGCCCCCCCCGAACTCCCGACCCCCCCTCCCTGTCTCTTGACTGCCCCCTCCAGAACCTCCCTGCCCCTTCTCCGACCCCCTGACCCCCTTACCCTGCCGCTCAGACCAGCGTGCCGGGGAGGAGGAGCAGGGGGAGGAGCTCCAGACTGCCGGTGCGAATGGCCGGCTGGTGATCTGCGAGGGAGGGAGTGCTCTCAGCTGCAGGGGAGAGGAGGGGGAAGCGGAGGAGGGGCTCTCTCTGGCTGTCGGAGCCCCATGTAAGTGGCACCATCCGGCTGGCTGCCCTGTCAGCCGCGCGCACTCTGCATGGGGGGGGGAAAGTCCGGACATTTACAGATTCCCCCCGGACGCTATTTTTAACTCTAAAAGCCGGACATGTCCGGGGGAATCTGGACGAATGGTAACCCTACTGAACACTCATAAAATTGCCAGGCCTGCTATTCCCAAACGAACGGCAGTGCACACCAGTTTGTAAGATTCAACTCAGGATCACCACTTTACTTAACACCACAGCACAGAGATACATTTATAATGAAAACAAGAATAAGTTTATTGTTAAAGAACAGAGATCCAAGTGATTGTAAGAATATTGGAAACAAATGGTTACCTATAAAACAAAATCATAACACACTTTCTAGAGACTAACCTTGACTAACAAACTATCCTCCTGTCTAAAGGATCTGATTTCACGCAGAGTTCTTTCCAAAATTTTCCGCCAACACTGGTTGACACCCCCCTTTCATGAAGTAAACGTATGGTTTACTTCCTAGATCCGTGGGTTTCAATCTTTTTTCATTTGCAGACCCCCTAAAAAATGTCTAATGGAGGTGCAGAACCCTTTGGAAATCTTAGGTATAGACTGCGGGGTCCACAGGTTAAAAAACAGTGTCGTAGGTGAAGGATGCCAGGGTGTCTTCTTTGTCCCCCAACTACATGAAACCTTTGATGCGTATCTCAAGCTAGGGTTCCCTCCCCCACCACTGGTTAGTTCTTCCTGTTACTGTTTCCTCTTTGAAGTTTCCACAACCCTTCCTTAGCATCCAGTTCAGGCTGGTGAGCCCCATTGTGAAACATACAATCCTGAAACTCCACGCCAACAGCCAGCCAGGTGAACCTTCCTGGCCTGGGGAAAACAAGTTTTCTGTCAGTTCCTGCTGACCGGGGCCTAGCCACAGCCCGTAACAAGGTAACTTCCAGGGCAGCTACGTAACTGCTCACGCACCAGCCGCAGCAGAGGCAGTGTCACACCCGTCACTTACGGGAGGACTCACGTGACACCCTCGGGCAGAGGCCAGAC
The DNA here is from genome assembly GCF_028017835.1 of Emys orbicularis. Lineage (NCBI taxonomy): Eukaryota > Metazoa > Chordata > Testudines > Emydidae > Emys > Emys orbicularis. The sequence goes on from NC_088686.1 coordinate 111,838,958, forward strand.
CCTGGAGAGCCCTGCGCGCCCTTGTGACCTGCTGCCTCCTCCCCTGGGGGGAGGGGTGTCTCTCCTCTCGCCCCGCCCCCACAGCAGGGGAGAAGTTCCCCCTCCCCCGTCTGATAAGATGATCCGTCACCATGCTCATGCTCAGGAGTCTCCAGGATGTACTAACCCTCACACGCCACCTACTCACCCAATCAGATGCCTTCTTGCCTCCCCCGTCCTGATTGGCTAGTTCCCTCTCGCCTCGCTGTTGATTGGCTATCGCCTCCTCCCCCCACGGTCGTGAATGGCTGTCAGGGCGGGGGCGCGCGCGTCGCCGCTTCTGCCCTCCGCGCCGGTCTCGCGCCTCGTGAGCCCCGCCTCCTCCCCCTGGCGCTACTGTTGGACGTCGGCTGCGGGGAGCGCGCGCTGGGTGGCCTTTCGGCAGGTATATAAAGGGTCTCTGGGCCGGCACCCCTAACGGATTATGTCAGTGTCCCCCGTGAAGCGGCCGAAGATGGAGTCGACGCTGGAGCAGCTCAAGCAGCACACCACGGTGGTGGCGGACACCGGCGACTTCCATGGTGAGATCACACCCCGCCCTCGCGAGGCATGAGGGGCTCGTTACCCCCATTAGGATGGGGCGGTCCCAGTCCACCATGGCTGATTTCCACCCCCCCCCCCTTACAGGCACAGTGGGCGAGTCTGCCCCCCACACACGGGAGGGGAGCCCGGAATTCTGGCGGGCTCGGCTCTGGCGAGGGGGGAGGCCTGGCGGGAAGGCGGCTGCTCCAGGCGTCTGAGCGCTGGGCAGGACGTGCGCGCTCCCCGGCTCGCTGTAACCCCTGGGTGCCGCCGCCCCTCCCGAGGCAGGCGGTTGGGGACCCGGTCCTTCCTCTGCGGCCGCGGGAGGGTGCGCGCCATCTCTGCAAGGGCCAAGTCCTCCGGCTCATTCCCTCCCCCGTGTCCAGGGCAGGGGGGTGGGGCTGCTGCCTCTGCCTCACCTGACCCAGCTCGTGGGGTCTCAGTATGAAGTGGGGTGGGGGGTTGGGGGCGCAGCAGCAGGGCAGGGATACCTCACGCGGGGGGAGAGGGGGGTCTGGCAGGCAGGCAGAGGCCTTGCTTTGCTTTAACTGGTACTGCTTGTAAGGGGAAGCGAGGTCTGGCCACTTACTACTAATATCCCCTTCCTTGCATCCACTTCCTGTTTGGCAAAGTGTAACCATCCTATTGAGCTTTGGGGTCTTGGTGGATGGGATCAGTGTTTCCCATATTCACTAACAGCTTCACTTGTCAAGTGAGCAAAAAATAAATGGAACACTGTGAACTTTCACCGTGGGAGATAGCGTGTAGTGAGAATGAAGTATTGAGTGGGAATTATTCATTCCCTGATGGAAGGGAAGACTTAGGATAGGCTATGTCTACACTACAACTTATGTCAGCAAATATCCCACCTCCCTGAGCAACATAAGCTACACCTGCATAAGTGGTAGTGTGCACAGTGCTATGTCAGTGAGAGAACTTCTACCCTTGGCATAGCTACTACTGCTACTCTTTGTGGGTGGATTAATTTTGTCACTGGGAGCAGCTACATAAGAGATCTTACAATATTGGTACAGCAGTGCCACTGGGAGCTCTCTAGAGTAGACCTAATCTAAGTTGTAATCTGCTTGGAGAACATAACCTTGTAATAAAAGAAACCCCTTTGTTAAACTTGGCTAAGAGTTCTTTGCCTAAAGACAGGTTTCAGAGTAGCAGCCGTGTTAGTCTGTATCCGCAAAAATAACAGGAGTACTTGTGGCACCTTAGAGACTAACAAATTTATTAGAGCATAAGCTTTCGTGGGCTACAACCCACTTCTTCGGATGCATATAGAGTGAACCATATATGCATCCGAAGAAGTGGGTTGTAGCCCACGAAAGCTTATGCTCTAATAAATTTGTTAGTCTCTAAGGTGCCACAAGTACTCCTGTTATCTTTGCCTAAAGCTGTTTTGTCACTTAATGCTGTTATGAAAGACTGAAATGTCCCAGTTGCTTAATGTGTGATGGGTGGTGAGTTTGCAGATGAAGAGAGGATAAGAGCCTTCTGCAAATTGTGGTCAGTCTTGCAGGACACAGTGGGATCCTATGGTTATACAGCAGTCCAATTTGCTAGTACAGAGAAGAGTTGGACTCAACACAAGAACACTGAACAAAACTATATAAATGCATCAGGAACTGAAAAGACTTCACAACAGGAGAAGGGCCTTCACCACAATACCAGCCTAGTAGCTGGAATCACACATGCATAATACCATCTTTTCTACACCCTTCCTTTGTGACTCACTTGGGAAGTCAGCCTTCCTATGATTCAGCTGCTTCACATATAAAATGAGGGTAATATCTGCCTCATGCTGATAATTAGTTTTGTAAAATAACTCTGGCTCTCTGGATGGAAGGGACTGTAGAAATCCAAAGTAGTAATATGAAATGGTTAGCCATGCACGTGTGGGTACAGGTGTGTGACTGGAAATGTGTGACCTCACTGCAATAACCTGTGTAATGCACCTATAAACAAATGTCATAAGTATGACCTACCAGCACTGACTTTTGAACTGGGATCTTGAAAAGTTGTTTGCATTATTAAAATGTAAGGGTGGTTGTTTCAAGGTGTATTAAACTATTGTAGCTCTACTCTTCTAGTTACTGTTATCACCAGAACTCCTGAGTGTAGCTATCATTAAATTGATAATGGAAACAAGTGAAGGGCTCTGAGCTAGCATTTATTACCATTAACAAGTAGTTAATTTTTATATGTACCATAAATCTCGTTTAAATTATCCATTTGGGAAACTAATGGACCTTGGTACTTTTAACACCCTGATTCTGATTCAAATATTTCATCCTGATCAAATCAGGGTTTGGTAAATTAATTGGAAATATTATAAAAATTAGAAATAGATTTATAAACCTAAGGCTTATTTTTACAAGACTGGTTGTCTTCATTTCTCTCCAGAAAGCGGTTAAATTTTACTCAGCTGGCTTTGATTTTTTTAATAGCTTCCTGTATAGTTTTCTCATGGTGAAGCAAAACAGTTAAGAGGCAGAGAGGAGTTAATGTAAGAGGAATTTTGTTTACTTTAGCATGAAAATGAGTAAGCATTCTTGTTCCTTAATTTAAAAAGGGTGGGGTAGATTTTTTTCTGTACAAGAGAGATCTTAAACACATGACTTTATACAGTACTCTTTAAATCCTGTAGCAATATAGTGTACTCAGTACATTTAAAATTGAAGATTTGCTTCACCAACTTCAGTGAACTACATACGCTCCCCGGGTTACACAAGATCCGACTTACGCAAATTCGCACTTACGGAAAAAGTTCCATAAGCCAGAAATAGGATTTTCAAGTTGCGGAAATTTGTGTAACGTACAAGTATACGTTTCCGACTACGCAAAATTTCAGTTACGCAAGGCTTTCCGGAATGGAACAATTGCATAAGTTGGGGGGGGCATCTGTATATGCAGGCTTAGTTGACTTAGGCTTGGTCTACACTAAACCCCCAAATCGAACTAAGGTACGCAACTTCAGCTACGTGAATAACGTAGCTGAAGTTCGAAGTACCTTAGTTCGAACTTACCTCGGTCCACACGCGGCAGGCAGGCTCCCCCGTCGACTCCGCGGTACTCCTCTCGTCTAGCTGGAGTACCGCAGTCGACGGCGAGCACTTCCTGGTTCGACTTATCGCGTCCAGACAAGACGCGATAAGTCGAACCCAGAACTTCGATTGCCAGCCGCCGAACTAGCGGCTGGGTGTAGACATACCCTTAGTCTTGAATCATGTTTTAGTTTTCTGTCCAAAGGCCTTTAGTAATGTGAGTCTCATATTTAGTGACTTCTATTAAGACCAAGAGTATAGTACAGTAGTTTTGGTACAGTACTTGGGTTTCATCTAAGATCCAGAAAAAAGTAGGGAACAAGTAATTGGTGGGGTTCAGTATTGGTGACCCAAAGTCAAAAAGACAAAGTAAAAATGCACGTTAAATGAGTATTTTGAAGGCATTAGAGTAGGTTATACAAACCTATTAACTCCTGATATGGGGTGCTGGCTTCTGAGCATCTTGTGTGGTAGAGAGGACCATAGGGCAAAAGAATATAGAAAGAGCAGCCATAGCAAGGTTCCTGCAGCATGAACTCAGTAGTCCTGAAGGTAGCTGAGAGAGCAGACCTTGCTGATGGGAATGGTTTCTAAAGGTAAGTAAATACAAGCAGTGAACAGTGGGTACAAATATCAGCAGGGAGCAGTAGAGGTTTAAGTGGAACAGGCTCATAAGAATTTTCAGGGGAAGGAAACCACAGGGATTTTAAGGGAGAATTTCTCAGGCTTTGATTTGGCCAGGACTCCAGTCCATACTCTGATCCCTGGGCAGAGGTGATCATCAAGAGCCACATGATCTTGGTTTTGTCTAATTGGACAAGAAACTTTAATGCATGTAAAATTTTGAACCAACTTGTGTTTTTTATACAAGCCACAGTCCTCACAGGACATGTCCAGGTGCTATGGGGACAAAGGGATTAACTCTCCTGAGCACTGGCTACCTCCTTGGGACTTTCAAGTCAGTCTCATAACTTTTTTGTACAAAGAAAAATTAGTTCTTACAATGGTGCTGTGTTCTGAACCCAGATGTAACCCATATATTTTATGTTAATACATGAATAATTCATGTATTAAATAACTTGCATAATTTATCTGCTGATTTCTGAATCTTCAGCACTATCAAGTATGGCTAGTGGTGGCCATTAACAAAACTTCTAGGATCTAAATGTCTGAGGGTATGGGAATTTAAAACATTGACTCTGTAGCCTTGTCTACAGTATGAAATACCTTATCTGTTCTTAGCAACAGGTGCTGAGCACCGTCTAGCTGCAAGTTTTAACCATGCACTTTAAAACCATTCTGAACATAGTTTGTCCTTGGCTACATTTGTGGTTAGTGCTTGGTACTGGTTCAGCTGCAGCTGTTGTTGACACCAGTTACCAGCAGTGTTTTTTTTGTGTCCCCCCCCCCCCCCAAGTGTTGATAAATATTTATTGCACTATATAGTAGGGAAAATTTCTGGTCTAAGGAGCAAAGGACCATTCTAGTCCTGACCACCTGTGTGCTTCCACTGAAACATTGGGCCAAGTGCCTCTTGTCTCCATCTGCAGAAAAGCAATGTTCCCAGCAAAAGCGAAGAACACCTGATAAATTATGAAACTGTTAATTTCAGTCTGCTGCTCTTGTTGGTGTGGCAGTATGGGCCAGACCAGCATGTACTACTTCTGTACAATTCTCCAGCCAGTCAACATTAAACAGATGCTGTAGCAGTGAGCAGGATTCAGAATCCCCATTTAAACCTTTGCTGAAAACTTGTTCTGGAAGGCTGAAATGTAGCCCCTTATTATAGGGAGTGAACTTTTGAACTCTACCTTCAACTGTGTTGACATCATAGTGACTGGAAAGTGCCAAATGACACTGCTTCTAGAGGGAGGGATACTGTAAAAGTCAGTCCTTATCCTATACCCAGATGACACGGCAGAAGTGTCATACATTTGCTTTTAATCTTTAGCATAACTGAGTTTTGCAGACTTCAGTAACACGACAAGCAGTATATATGTTGCTAGAGTCCTATAAGATACTTTACCCAGAAGTGTATTGCAAATACATAGGATGCTGAAGAGGATAAATGAGCTTTATCAGTACTTACCCATCTTGGCGTTGCATTGTGTTGTCAGATAAAACGTGGAGGATGAATGAAAAACTGGAAAAAAATAAGATATCTGAAGGACCTATGTGTAAGATGAACATGTACAGAGAACCAAGATCTTTACTTAAAGGAAGCTGCTAAGAAAGTGTAGCTTTCTGTATAATGTTTCTGAACATTATCTTTAGAAATTAAGTAGAATTTTCTAAAATGAAATTTTCCTCCTGGAATGCAAAATGTTCAGAAAAATGAATTGGTAATTTTTCATAATTTTGACATTTAGCTCTTTCAAGATACCTTATGTCCTCTACAGTGACCTCTGCTTATAAAGCTATTTGCTGAGTCAAACATTGCATGCCAGACTGTTCAGCTACTCAGGCATGTTAGAACCAGACAGTGTACAGTAAGAACCACTTTGTGGTAAACATAGTGTCATCTAAAACAGGGGTTCTCAACCTTTTTCTTTGAGGGCCCCCCAACATGCTATTAAACTCCATGGCCCACCTGTGTTGTCATAACAGCTTTTCTGCATATAAAAGCCAGGGACGGCATTAGGGGGTAGCCAGCAGGCCAATTGCCTGGGGTTGTCATGCCACAGGAGCCCTGCAAAGCTACATTGCTCAGGCTTTGGCTTCAGCCTCGGGTGGTGGGGCTCAGGGCCCAGGTTTCAATCCCACGTTTTGTCTTTCTGCCCTGGGCCCCAGTGAGTCTAATGCTGGCCCTGCTTGGCGGCCCCCCGAAACCTGCTCGCGGCAGTGATGGACACAATAAGGACCTAGATAAGATAGATGAGTGACTTCTACAGTGTCTTGACCAATGGTTTGTTACTCTTTGGAAACAGTAGAGCTTAAGTCCTAAATAAACCTTGCTTGATCTTGTCACTATAGCGTTCAGTCACCGCTTTGTACAGTGGTTCTCAAACTTTGTATTGTGACCCCTTTCACACAGCAAGCCTCTGAGTGTGACCCCCTGAGTTTGAAACCCTCTGGTATAGACCCTTTTGGCACCATTCCCCAGACTTGCAGGCAGCCTCTTAACTGCACCATTCCTGCCTCAAGAAAACACTTAAGCAATAAAATCTATATCAGAGTTAAGAGGCATGTTAACTGATCCTACAGTAGTAGGATAATACTTGATTGGTCAGGCTGGGTAACCTGTTTTAAACTAGCAATCTTTATTTTTGTAGCAATTGATCAGTACAAGCCTCTGGATGCCACTACAAACCCATCCTTGATACTAGCTGCTGCTCAAATGCCAGCTTACCAGGAATTAGTAGAGGATGCTATTAAGTATGGAAAAAAACTTGGTGGGTAAGTAAGACCATTAATTTAACTAGGCTTACAATTATGACAGCTGATGCCTTATGTAACTATTTGCAGTAGCAGCCATAGTGTTTGATGGCCTTTTCATAACCTAAGCAAACACATGAGTTTTGCTCCTTAGAACTTGCAGACTAGAAGACTAGCTAACAGTGTGGGTGAAGGGATTCAACATACAAATCAGCAAAGATGGTGACAGGCTACATGTGATAGGTGTATAATCCAGTGTGAGGTTTTGTCCTCAGCACTGTAACTTCTCTCCCCAATGAGTAGTTTCTGGAAAGCATTATGGGTATATCTACCTAGCAAAGAAAAATCCATGGCTTGTCTGTGCCAGCTGACTGACTCATGGGGCTCTGGTTATGGAGTTGTTTCATTGCTGTGTAGACTTCTAGGCTCAGTCTGGAGCCCAGGGGCTCCAGGAACCTGAAAGTTGAGGGAGACTCACAGGGTCCTGAAGGCCAGGCTCCAGCCTGAGCCCAGAAGCCTACATAGCAATGAAACAGCCCTGTAGTGTGAGCCTGTTGGCTGGCACAGGCCAGCCGTGGGTGTCTAGATGCTGTGTAGATGTACCCTGTGAAGCGAAGTGAGTCTTCATTCTAATTCCAATCCCTTTTGAAGTAGCTTTGTGGGCTTGCTCAGGGAAAGCATTCCATGAATAGGCAGCATCATGAAAGAAAGCAGATGTTTATGGGAGAAACAAATGGCATATGGACTCTGGTAGTATTGGTGAAACATAGATGGGACAAAAGACCAGAGTGGATAAATAGAGAATGGGAGAATTACTCTGATTTAAAGGCTTGAACTGTATGTGGAGGGAGCCAAAGAGATTTAGGATACTAGCTGCAGTCTCCCACATTTCACTAATTAAATTTTCATTCTTTTAGGTCAGAAGATGAACAGGTCCAAAATGCAAGTGACAAACTTTTTGTGTTATTTGGGGCAGAAATACTGAAGAGGATACCAGGTCGTGTGTCCACAGAAGTAGATGCAAGGTTTGGCTTTTTCTGAACCAGAGCAAGATTTGTACGCATCTTGTATGCAATTTGTAACCAAGGTGTTCTTAATCTGCTGCTCTCATAACAGTGAAATGTTCAGAGTTTAAATTACTGCCTTTTCTGTTTAATTGAACTGTGAAGTCACAATTTGCCTATCTAGGTTTTTACTGCATGCTAGACAAAACTAAGTGTGAAATAGGGATAATCTTCAAGGCAGTTGTAAATAGGGTTCACCTTCAGCATAGTTAAGGCACGGATCACATTCTCAGGCTATCCACCATTCTTCTTGGACTTAAAGAAATTCAGGCATCCAATTTACTTGATTTAAATGCAAGAGTTGAGTTGGGTTTCTTTTCTTTACCCTTCTCCCACCAAAACTTACAAAATGGTACACTATGGCTTTTGTTTTAACATGCACATGGGGTAAGGCCTGTTAACTTCCTTGATTCTTTTCTACTTTTTCAGCATCTAAATTCTTTATTAAAATTAAAGCAATAACTTTTAATCTTAATTTTCCCTGAGAAACATCCTTGGTTTTCTTGAGCTCTGGGCCCACTTAATCCTAGAGAATGTTTTACAGTTTCGGTCACTTTCTAACTACAGCCCCAAATAGAAAAGCTATTTATTGGGAGTTAAATTTTAATATAGGAGGCAGGATAGTTCTTCTGGTTATTATGGCTAAATTAGAGACACTCTAATAGCCACTGTTACTCCATGTGAGAGCATGCATCAGTGTCTACCATTATCTGTTGGTGGAAGCTAGAAAAAGATGGATCTGGGATATAGACACAAGACAACAAATGTTTGTAACTTGGATCAATGTCTTTCTTGTTTCAAAGGTTGTCCTTTGATAAGGAAGGAATGATTAAGAGAGCTAAGCGCCTCATTGACCTTTATAAGGAAGCAGGAATTGGTAAAGATCGCATTCTCATAAAACTGTCATCAACGTGGGAGGGGATTCAGGCAGGCAAGTAAGTGTCTGTAGCTGGTATTTATTTTAATTCATGCTTCTAATGGCTGGTCATGTAAATTTAAAAAAATCCTATCAGTGTGTTGGCTGTTTTGAGAACCATGCACCAGTAAATTCAGTTAGTGGGGTTAAATCTAACACGAGCAAGAATTTTTTTATTCGTGGGACAAATATGCTCATTCTATGCTAGATCATTGCTTTAGAGCTCAGTAACGTGTTATAGTTCAGTAATTAACTGACATTTATTTAACTTTATGAAGTTATTAAACTAATTATTTGATTGTTGATTGAATTGAGGGGGAGGACAGACTCCATTCTAAGATGACTTTTTTTTTTTTTTTGCAGGGTTCTGGAAGAGGAGTATGGGATCCATTGCAACATGACCTTACTCTTCTCCTTTGCTCAGGCAGTGGCCTGTGCTGAAGCTGGGGTCACCCTAATTTCCCCATTTGTAGGGCGTATCCTGGATTGGCATGTTGCAAACACAGACAAGAAGACTTATGAGCCCTCAGAGGACCCAGGTAAGCTTGCCTCTGAATGCAATTGGAAAAAGTTCACTACAAACTACAAGTTACTTTTTAAATCTTCTCTTAAGAACGCTCCTCTAGAAAATACAGTATTGGGTACTAAAAGGTCTCTGATTTAAGAATCTTTGCATTTTAAAACTCATTGTCTTGAAAATCACCAGTGTTTTCTTCATAGGGGTGAAGAGTGTCACTAAAATCTATAATTACTACAAAAAGTTTGGCTACAAAACTATTGTGATGGGTGCTTCATTCCGAAACACTGGGGAGATTAAAGCACTGACAGGCTGTGACTATCTTACCATTTCACCTAAGCTTCTGGGAGAGCTCAGTAAAGAGAACACCAAGCTAACTCCCACACTCAGTGCTAAAGATGGTAAGTCAGTTTTCTTTCCTTGTATAATACAGACTTGTTCCATAATCCCAAGACTCCTCTTTACTACTGAACATAGCTGATATATGGAAGAAGCCAGCTTTGGTAAGTGGTAGTACATAGCTTCAGCTTAAACTTAGTGCTTCTTGCCTCCGTCCAAACTTTTTTAAAGGGGTAAGTCTTGACTGATCTACAGTAACTGCTTTGTACTGTCTTCATGACCACAGTGGCCATCAGCAGTCCTTGTGGCACTGCTGTTGAGGGAATCCAGTCTTTTCCACACCTTTGATCTAGTATATAGCCATTTATATTCAGTTTACTTAATATCCTGGGTCCTTTTGAGTGCATTAGCCAGTAACTACCCCAGATTCAAGTCAAGACGACAGATCCAGTTTAAACAGTGATACTTCCATAAAATACAAATTGGTGGGGTGGGAGGGAGAAACCACCTCTAATTTGTATCCTGGGACTTGACAGTCTTTACAAAATCCGTAGAGCAAGAAACTTAGTTTAACACTAATTTTGCAAGAATGGAAGTCCATCTGAAGGACTTCAAATAAGGCTAGAAAAGATTATATGCCTATACAACAGTCAACATTTGAAACAAGAGTTTTTAAAAACTGATCTTTTTTTGAAATGGTACTAAAGTGTTGCAACTTATTTGGTTTAGCAATGTTTTGCTGTGGTGGTTCTTGCATGTGGTCCTAGTAGCTGTACCACTTTTGTTTTTCCTTCCTCTTAGCTTTATAAACAAATGTTATATTACAAAATTCAGGCTGGGAATTGTGCACAGCTGCAATCATGAGCTCTACTAAAGGCTCTAAGCAGTGGGCAGGCTTGTTATCAATTGAGCTTTTGTTAGGCATCTGCTGAATAATTGGAACCAATTGTTTGCTTGAGTCCTTGCTCACTTCCACAATGTCTTGTGTAATATTTTTGTACAGTGGGCTGAAAGTTTAGTGCCATTAGGAGCCAGATACAAACATGAATGTCCTAGCCTAAAATTTAGACTAGCAGGATAACTTCCCCTAAGATAGTTCAGAATCAACAATATCCGATTTACTCACCAAAAATGTGGTCACACAGTAAGTCTGACCACCTTGTCTGCAGTGTTTGGAAAACGTTTTCAAACTTCAGCTAATGGGGGTAGGGGGGTGGGAAGAGACCTACATCAGGGAGTTTAAGGAGCATTTTATTTTTGAATAGCAATCTTGTATTTGAATTGAAGGATTTTGCCTTTTGAGATAATCTAAGATGTTCTGTTACAACTCCCTTTTTGTATAGCTCAGACATCTAACCTTGAGAAGATTCACATGGATGAGAAGACATTCCGCTGGGAACATAATGAAGACCAAATGGCTGTGGAGAAATTATCAGATGGGATCAGGAAATTTGCTGCTGATGCAGTTAAATTGGAGAGAATGTTGAAGGTAATTCAGTATAGAATTCAGCAACTCTTATATGCCCCTTTTCCAGACCCCTCAGAATGACACCAGCTGAAAGTATTAGGTCACCATTCCTATGTGCAAAGACAGTTAGCTGCCTAGATAGCATATGAAACACATACTGGGTGTCTTCATTCCAATGTATATGTAATTATGTCTTGATACCTCCTGTTAGCACTGACTAATGCAAGATGTAAACCAACATGAATGTTATCCCAAGTGCACGGCAGTATTTAGACTGCACTACAGCTAGATGTGCGTCAGCAGGTGACATTTTGAGGAGTTTGTATGGCTTTCAGAAATTCCTGACATAGAATCTGAAAATTAAGTTTCCACCTCAAATCAGTAATATTCTATAGCCGAATTGGTGTCTGAGGCACACTAAAATTCAGTACTTCCATAGTGATTAGGTCTAACTTTGGCAGTAAAACAGTTATGATTTACAGGATGCATGGGGATGGGGGGAATTGAATAAGGTCCATTTTTATAGTCTCAACTATTTTAAAATGCTAGTTGAAATAATTAGGTGAATTAATAGCATCTTGGCTGTACTAAATCTGCATGTATATTTTTAATAGCAGTTGTAGACACTGCTCACGTTGACTGCATAATGACTATTGTACTGGCTTAGTCTGGTGTCAAAGCACTGCAGTTTCCAGACTTATCTAGGACTCTATTGGAAATGCTAACTGCAGATTATTCTTTTTTCCTAGGAACGAATGTTCAGTACTAAAAATGGAAAGTAGACAAACCAAAGTTCCTGCTGGATTGTGGAGGCTGAATGAGTGGGATTATTAAAAATGGATGTACAAATATCTACATGTAAAGTCTTATGCTATGTATGGAGAGTTTTCTGTATTCCATGCTTTTTTATCAATTTGCAAAGGGACAAGAGTTTCAATTTGTAGCAATTTTGGCAATGTATTAAAATAGTTTCTGTGTAAAGAGTTTCACTATTGTGCATTTGTTTACATCAATATTTACATATTGCTGTACTCCTTGCCACTTATTTTCAACTTAATTCTAGTGAAAGTGAGTGGCTTAGCTACTTGTTGAGAACTTTATTTATTTATTTATAAACCCTTAAATGTACCTCCAGATGATCCTAGGGAAACCAAGTATTTTATCCTTGAGGTATTTACACCGCCTCCAAAACCACAGTACATATGAGCGTGCCTTTCCAGTAAAATAACTAATCAAACTTACTGCTTTAGGCTAGGAAGATCTATCAAGTTTTAATCTATTGAGTATGTGTGATCTTTAGCTTTCTTTCAATATCATTCTGGAAGTGGGTTGAAGTTGTCACTTGTAGCTGGGTTTCCTGAATCCCAGTCCAGCAGCCTCTCCAAATACCTCTTATTGTAAGTGGACTTAAAGAAACAAACCAAGAGATGTACTCTTGGAATATGTGGCTGTGAAAGTAAGCATGGAATACCAGCTTCAGAACTATGTAGAAGTTGAGCTCATGGGTTTTCCTCACTCCTTCTACTGAAAATGACAGTTGCATTCAGCTACCTCATCTACTGATCTAAAAGCACTTAGAAGCATAAAGTAACAGTTCTGAGGTGCTACCCCATTTTATAGCTGAAGAAGAGGGTTAAGACTTGCTCAGACCTAAACAATGAATTGGCCGTAGAGCTAGGTATAGAAGGTTGGAGTCCTGACTTGGTCATAGTCCATTTTTGAAGTAAGAGCAAGTATTTTATTCCCTGGGGGTATTTTGAGACTGCCAGTTTTCCATTGTACTGTATGTGCATGCCCTAGCTCTATCAAACATTTATTTGAGGCAGCCTGTACAGTGGTTTGGGACCCTCATTATACAGGGCCAGGACACCTGCACTCCTATGGTGATCTCAGACCTTTCCCCACTTGATGTTAAATCTTACTTATCAGTGGCTTTACTGACTTGCTATTTGCAGTTGACTCTAATCATTACCTCACCCCCCACCCCCATTTCCTTATGTACTGGACTAATTACTGTCACTCAGACAGGCTTTTGAGCAGACACAACTCTAATTTACACCAGTAAAGGCACTGGAAGCCAGAAGCCTGCAGAAAGAAAGCAGGCAGTTTATGGTATGAGGCAATGAAAGTCAGTTAAATCAAAGTTGCCAACCTTGATTTCTGCTGCTCCAGTACGAGGATTCTAGCACACGTTTAGTCACATTCTACCACTTAATTGACCAAAAATTAGACAAAGGCAATCAGAATCAATCCGTGCTGCATAAAGCCTAAAACATTTAAAAGCATTTTCCATAAGTACATGGAAACCTTGACTTGACACTCAAAATCCATGCAACTCTAAACAATCAAGATAGGCCCCCAAAGCTGCTGAAATTATTGAAACACCAATCCAACCTCATCACTTTACAGCTTTCTATTAACTTGAAATTCTGGAACAAACTACTCTATTGCTATTGCATAGTAAGTGAACAGTTCCAACTACTCCCATCTCAACAAAGTTCCTTTTTCCATTCTGAACAGCTCCCTGTTTATAGCTTTCTCCCCTTCACAAAAATGAAGCCATTATAGCAGAAGAGCATATACTCCCATTCCTCTAAAGAAAGGGCTATTCCTACTACAACACTTGTTAAACTCAGTGAGTTCTTTCTCTGGTGAAGAATGCTCAGTGGAGCTCAATCAGTGCTTGGCTCCTTCTATCCTTTTTGCTGTATTTTTCTTTTCTGGTTCATAATTAAATCTGCCTCCTGTCTTATTAGTTTATAGGGGTCCAATTATGTCAGGAGGATGTGGCCCTAGGTTGACACAAGTAACTGCTCCCTGATACAATTTACTAGGTTATCCATTTAATTTGAAGTTTCAGCCTCCTAAAAAACAGCACTAAACTTGTACATAAAGAACATTCTGCTCCGTTATACCTATGCATTTGCATTGAACAGTATAAGGGAAAAAACCCAACAAGTAACAGGACTAGTCATCATTGTCATTAGGTAACTGTGTAAAAGGTTGACAACCTAATTTAGCTAAGGCCAGAGCGGGGAATGCTGCTCTTATGTTGATGGTAGCACAATTTTGCTAGAGAAGAAAATGCTCAAGCACCCCTAACAGCACAAGCTATGCAAGGGCCCAAATTCTTCCATTGAATGTGTACATGTAACTCACTAACTTCACTGGGCCCTGAGAGCAGAATTTGGTTCACTGAGCCTTATCTGCATTCAGGTGCTAGCACCGTGGAGGAAGAAACCTGACTGGTAATTTTCACTTTTCCTTGCATTCTGTAATTCAGCCACACTCGGAATCATAGAACATTTGCTGATCTCCATTAATGTTTTTAGAGGCAGCTCCAATTCCCATTGAAACTTAATAGTAAGACTCCCATTAACTTAAATGAATTTGTTTGGGTGCAGAGAATAGGTAGTGAAGTGTTCAAACTGTCCCTATAGGTACTCCACTTCAGATGCACCTGTGTCTTTGATCAGAGACTTTTCAGTAAGCAGTGTCTGCTCAGCCTAGGCATCCACGTGCCTATACTGAGGATATAGAGAGCTACATGAGAAAACTGCATTCCTTTCTCAGCCACCCTTCAGCCTGAGATGGAAGATCAAGTATCCCAGCTTCATTCTAGGCATAGTTAAGCTTGCCTTGCTGTATCTTTTCTGTGGATAAATAGGTCAAAAGCCAGCACCTTAAAAAGAGAAAAACCAAGCCCCTGAAAGGCAAAATCCTCCTGGTTTTTCCCAACTGAAGGCTTAGCTAAGCTTTTAAAGGAGAGTTTGCAAACTGCCTGTCATTAAACAGTAAAAATACATGTAGGACTCTCATCATGCAGGCCTTAGGGTTGCAGGCTGTACTTTGAGAATCAGGACAGTCCCATAGATTTCAGAATGGCAGACACCTGCAAGCAAGAGCCAAGGCCCAGGAATTTAGCTCTCCCTCAGGGCAGTAAGCAGCACTGCACTAAGAAACTTCCCTAGCCCCAGAACTATTGCCAATCTCTGCCAAAGCTACTCCCCTACCTCTCTTGGATGACCTTGGCAAGCCACTTAATTTTTGTTTCCTGTGTAAAACCTATTGTTTTTCTGTCTGGTCTCTTCAGAACATGAGCTCTTTGGGGTAGGGTCCACCTTTTTGTTGTGTGTCTGTAGAGCACCTAGCTAGCACAATAGGGTCCTAGTCCATAACTCAGGCTCCTGAACACTACCACAATACGACAATAGAAATACTTCCGGAGATGTGGGTCACTGCAGCAAGGTCTTTCAAAGAAAATAGGACATTGAGGTTTTCCTCAGAGTCAAGACACGCTTACAACTTTCAGGCCTTTTGTGAACCAGCCCACACCTCAAGAGGCACCAATCTTGAACCAACCGCCTACCAAAGCCAGGGCAGGTCATGTTAAAAAGCAGACAACTTTCTGAGAGCTAGCACAGGTTTTAGGCATCTGCAAACCTGTGGAGTTTATCCTCTGCTAAAAGGTGAGCTGAACCTAAATTATAGTGAGGCAAAATAGCGAGGGAGAATCTTCAGAAAACATCAGTAGGTTCCCTGGTTTTGATGTAGTTCCTTCACCAAGTGGTTTTTGACTTCAGTTCTAGAATATACATTGAGGGGGTAATGCTCAGTTCCTACTAAGCTACTTTGTAAACGCTGAAATTCCAAAACACGCAGCCTTAGTCCACATGATAAGTGAAGTACATGGTAAGTTATGGCTTCTTCCAACAAGAGACAGAGTCCTTTGTTCAGTGATGATAAACTACTATTGTGTGTGATCGCTGTCATCCAACAGCTGCATTGCACCATACATGAGAGCTGATGGCTGCAGACATGTTAGACCTGGCAAGGGGCACAGCTGCAAAGGGACTAGCCAAATTAACTGGAGACCTCCTGGAGCATATAAAGCAAGAGCAGGGATGTAACTATGAGAGATTTTTAAGAATGTGGTTATATATATTATTGTCAACAGAACTGAGTATGGGGCAGGAACCAGATCCTTGGCTTCTAGTCTGGTTATTTGTGTTGCTCTACCTTGTTAAGAGCTGGATCCAGGAAGCCATTTACAGCACATAAGCAGCCTGCTGAACATACTAATTTGTTAAAATGCTACATATTAACAATACTACTACAAACATGGCCATGACAAATGCTTCCATAATATATTATACACTATCTGCTCCCGCGTCTCTGTATAGGAGGCATGGCAGGGATAAGACAACGCATGTCCAAGGTAAAGTTGGCGTATACAGTGACTCCAGCTGATCCTTGGCTGTTCTTAGATCGAGGGCCATTTCGGCCTCAGTGGTGCTAGGATTGGTGTAGAAAGGTGGCTTACAGTTACCTCCCTACCCCATTTTGCTCCCGCTGCCCCATTTAACGCCCTCCCCCCCCCACACACACACACACCTCAGCAGTGCACTCAGCAAAGCTGAGGATTTGGCCGCAGATTTTAAAAGCTAGATGTGTGCGAATACACAATCATAGTTGTGCTTTTCCTCTTGCTTCCTCCTGAGAGCCACCAGTGTTTGCTGCAGGGGTCTTATTTACATAAAGCAAAGCAGTGGCAATACACACCATTAGTAGCAAACCAGGAATCCCATGCTATTGGGGGCGTTTTAGAGTTTGGGAGCAGTGGTTTAAGGACTTGACAATATGGTGCTGTTATTCCTTCATGTACCTTCTACAAATCTAAATAATGCGAACTAATGGCACCACAGCAGTAAGACATCATCAGTTCCTACCAATGGGCACAGTGGTACACTATCACAATGCAATCTGACCTGCCTTAACACCCTTGAACACAGTGGGAGGTTTGGGTATGCAAGGCATACAGGATAAGGCCTTCTTGTTACCTCTGAAGTCACTAAGGATGGAGACACTGCTGTACTGCACTCCATTCGTCCAGCTAATCTAGTATCCTGTCTCCAGTAATGTTCTTTAGAGAAAGCCTATAAAGCACATGGAAATTTTTGCAAGAGTATCAGGGAGAGAAGGAAGAGTTCCCTTCTGAGCCCTCCACAAGCAATCAGCTTACCTCCTCTGGAGGGGAGAGAGCTATTCATGCTCATAAAACAGGGTAATCCATCTCTGAAACTAGCTCACCATGGGCCTGATCCAAATCCCACTGATGTTAACGGGAATCATATCATTGATTACACTGAGCTGGGGATCAGGCCCTGTTTGGTGTTCCTGTGCCAGTGGATTCCACAGGTTACTTATATGGTTTTAAAAGAAATGTATAAATGAATTTAAAATGGGATTGAGCCCTGGGGCCTGACAGCCTCTCACTGCAGAAAAGGTACAACATGAACAGCTGCAATGCAAGTTTCCTGGCCCTGCCCCAACAATGCACTTCATCCTTGACCATCTCGAGGGACAAAAGGGTAGTTCTTTCTCCACATCCACCCCATGCTTTAGTTCTCTGCTGCCTGGACCAGCTAGCATCATGGTTTGTGTGACACCTTACCATCAAGAACAGGATTCAAATCACTAATGTGTTTCATCTAGACCAGAGTCATCATGTAGGAACAACATTTGGTCATTGTCAAACTGGGCCAGATTTAAAGTAATCGGGAGAGAAACCCTGTTACCCATAAGCTTTAGCACTCCAGTCCCCTCCCTCTTCACAGTGTATTGCATTTCTATTTCATTGACTGTCCTTGCATTGTAGGACAAGGTAAACAGGAGCACTGAATGGCCTTGGTAACATTCCCTGGGGTCAGCTGGTGAAAACTGGTAGCACTCCGTTGAAGTCAATGTAGTGATTACAATTTAAACTTGCTGAACATTGGGCCTGTTTATCGAATCACATGCAGCTCTTCAGAATGAGAAGGGTTAATGTCATTGTAAAGTGTGTGTGGGGGGGGGAATTCACATGGACATGACTAACCCCTTCTTTCAAATAGAAATAGACATTGAACAGAAAAATCTCAGGTGACAGATCTGACCTGCAGTCTGCAGATGGATTGCTGCTGTCCTTTCAAACAGTGTGAGGAATGTTTTTTCCATTACAATTAATTTAGCTTTTGCAAAGTCACTGTATCATATGGCAGGCAATCAAATGACCATGACAGCTAACCCCTTACATGCCTGTTATGAAGCTAAACATGAGCTGTTATGTTTGGCCCTAGAGTCACATTTTCAGCTTCTGGGTTGGGCTCATCTCTAGCCAATTCTTTTCTTTTTCCCTACAAAACTCCAGGCCCTCTTCTACTATTGTGGATTTCTGGAAGCTGCTCTCAGATTTGCTATATACTTATTCCAATGTACCGTGTGCACTGTGGAATTGGTACTGTATGGAAATAAACACCACGGACTGTGTCCTCTCTCTGCCTCCTCCCTCCTTTGCAGTACCAGGGCACTTGAAAGCCACCGCTGCATGAGCTACATCCATCATACAGCGCACGCACAAAAATCTTTAGCCTGCCTTTTGATAATGACCATAGACAGCGCTAGGACTCTTCTGTTGAGCTGTGGTGCACCATGGGGCTGTCTGGATCATCTCTCATTTACAATTAAACAAAATCACAAGTTGAGCTTGGCTGGCATCCAGTCTCCTTTCCCCACTTCCCAGAACTGCATGCACTGCCTCTGCTCCAATCAGAACTCGAAAGCCTCCATGTGCTGGAGCTGAGCTCGAGCCCTTAAATAGCTCTTTGCTAAGGAAACAGCTGTTAAGGTCCATGGATCAGAGATACTGCCATAAGCTCACCTGCCAGACCCCTTTCTCTCCTCCTGCTTTCACAACAGTGGTGCACTTCACCAGAGTCACTTGGTCCCTGTTGTTTTCATCTGGGAGTTGTATGCTCGATATCTCTGGCCAGCACACAAACAGCACAGAGCATGGAGATTCTGGGAAGGTGCGAGTCCTTTTCCCTCTGGATAACTGTGCTGTCCTTTGGAAGGGTTCTCTCCATGGATTTCTCTTACCTGGGATCCTCCCTGAGCCTGCAGTCCTCCTTCCAGGAGAACACAACACAGGTGGGTTCCTTCTCATTTAGTGCATTTTGCATCTTTTGTTACTAAACGGAAACCCAGTTGCGGTTCCCTGGACTTTATACTATGATGTTACTATTTAACTGGCTGCCTAATCAAACCCTGTGTTTTGCTGGTACATAGAGCTTTAGGGTGGGATTTTCAAGAGCACTCAAAATGACTTAGGAGCTCAAGTTCCATTGAGATTTCATCCCCTTTGATACATATTGCCAGGGTCTGGATTTCAAAAGCCCCATCCGTAATTGTACTCAGTTATGCAGTGAATACTGTGCTACGAAGTATGTAATGCCAGCTGATGTCTTCCATTCCCAGAGCACAGGTGGCAGGAGCAGGCTGCATACCTGGTAAGGTTGCAGTTTTTATGCAAATGATGTAATAGATTTAAAAGACCCTGCCCAGGGAAGACTAATTACAGAGCTGCACTGTGCTGCTCCCACAGCTCTGGAGCTTTTTCAGTCGGAAGAATGTAGCAACTACTCAGGAATCCAGACTCAAGAGTCTCCCAGCCCATCTGGGCTGACCATATGAGGAAACAGGAACTCAAGGAGAACCCTCTGCTCCTGGCGCCCAACCCTACAGCACAGACTCGGCTGGGCTGGCATGCTGACACTACAATGTAGTGCTGTGATGTAATGATCAGTGTGCAGGGGCGGCTCTAGGCACCAGCAAAGCAAGCACGTGCTTGGGGCAGTCCATTTGCAGGGGCAGCAGGGATCCAGCATGGGAGCTGAGAACCAACAGGGGGCCCTGGGAGCTGTAGTTCCTTGGTTAGCTCCCTGCCTATAGAGCCAGCCCTGGAGCAGGGAAAGAACTACATTTCCCAGCATTCCCTTGGCCACTACCAACAGGAAAGAGGGAGAGGGAGTGAGGTAGCTGAGACCTCATACTGCAGCCTGCTATGAATGGAGAGCTGCACCCTGAAGGGTAGGGATACCATATTTGAACATTCAAAAAATAGGACACTCCACAGGGAGGGAGGGTAGCCCCACCCTGCCCCCATCCACTCCCTCCGACTGCCCCCCACAGAAACCCCAACCCATCCAACCCCCCCTGCACCCTGTCCCCTGATCACCCCCTCCCGGGACCCCTGCCCCTAACTGCCCCCCAGAACCCCACCCCCTATCTAAGCCTCCCTTCTCCTTGTCCCCAACTGCCCCCTCCTGAGACCGCCCCAATTCCCCCCCTAGGACTCCACCTCCTACCTGTCCCCTGACAAATCCCCGGGACTCCCATGCCTATCCAACCGCTGCCTGTCCCCTGACTGCCCCCCCAACCCCTGACCCATCTAACCCCCCCTTCTCCCTGCCCCTGACTGCCCCCCCGAACCTCCGCCCCATCCAACCCCCAGCCCCCTTACCGTGCCACTCAGACCAGCATGTCTGGCTCCGCGCAGCGCCAGACACACTGCTGCATACATGCTGCAGTGCTTCTCCGCGGAGCCACAGCCCCCTTCTCCCCCCCAGCACCTGCCTTCCAGATTTGAACACCTCAAAATTCAGGAGTGCTCAAGCTCAGTTTGGGCAGCTGTTACTTCATTTCTCCCAAATCAAATATACTGATCCACTGTAACTTGCTGTAGAAAAAGTAGGATAAAATTGAGCAAGAAATGCTTCCCAGTGGTTATTAGGACTGGAATTGCTATTTTCAACAGCCATTGCCTTTTTGTTTGTTTGTTTGTTTGTTTGTTTAAAAGGAAGACAGTGATATTGCACTGGCAAATTCCCCATAGAAAGAGTGGAACAAAAGAATAATAAAGGCACCTCAACTTTTCCTCATTTATGTAGGACAGTCTTATAATATGCATCCAGATATCCTCCAATCACACAAGCTGAAAATTGTTCCACTTTACTGCAGTTCTGTAACCATATGGGAACCAATCCTGTCTGTGTTCTGTGCACATGTAAAATTCATGCTGAATGACCTGCCGTGGGAGCGAGTTACCAGTGACCCAGGGCTGCGGCGGAAGGAGGGTGCAGGTGGGGGAGGGGGGGGAGAGAGCCCAGGGCTGGGGTGGCAGGAGATATGTGTGGGGGGCAATGGTGGGGGGGAATGAGGGAGCCCAGAGCTGGGGCGGCAGGGGGTGTGGGTGGGGGGGGTGGGGATAGCCCAAGGCTGGGGCAGCAGGGGGGGTGCGGTGAGGAGCCCAGGGCTGGGACGGAGGGCAGCTAAATTTTTTTTGCTTGGGATGGCAAAAAACCTAGAGCCGGCCCTGTCAGTGTGTCATGGCAGGGCTCAAATCAGCTTTGCCTAAAGCTGTTTTGTCACTTAATGCTGTTATGAAAGACTGAAATGTCCCAGTTGCTTAAAGCTAGATCCAGAATTTAATCAAATTAATCAAATTCTCCCAGCCCTAAAAAGGAGCATGTGGATTAGGTCCCGTCTTCCCAGGGTTATCTCACACAGTCCTGGCCTGCCCCAGTTTGTCTTTAGCCAGCTCTCATTACTACAGGCTTCTTCTATTTAGCCGGCGGAGAATTTGTCTTCTTTATTTACCCATCAGTCTAGTTACCGATCCTAAAGGAGTCCCTCTGCGCCACTTCTACACCTTGTCTTATACTCTTGTACTGCGCTGTTTACAGAAAAAAAATCCATTATCCACATGGCTCACCTCAACCCTCCAGAATTTCACCCAGCTGCCAGTACTGAGCAGTGTGCACGTCCACATGTCACATAAGCTCCTAGAAAGATCCATTTGGGAACATTAAACAGGATGGAAGCATTCCTGACTGATTAATATTCTCATGGGTGTTTGTTTATTCTCTTCTTCCAGTCTGGAAGAGACAAAGCCATCATCTTGACTGTGTTACAGGGCTTGCAAGAGCAGGAGGGGTCATTTTAAAGCAGAAGACAGCTGAACATCAAAACCATTTAAGAGTTACAAGCTCTAGGCCAGGTGTAAATGGGTCTAGGTGTAACTGGGTCTCAGTGTAGCAAAGCCATTTTCCAGCAGCTGAGCATCCAGCCCTGTGTTTTAAATAGTGCAGGGCTCTGTCGCATCTCCTGCTGCAGTGTGTATATTAACTGAAGCATGGAAACCAAGAGAAATCACATTACGCATGAAGCACCAGTGAATATACTGGACCAGATCCTCAGCTGGTGTATGTCAGAATAGCTCTATTGAAATCAACGGGAGTTAGGTACCTAAATACCTTTGAGGATCTGGGCCTCAGTGCCCACTGGGCTCTGGAGGGGATGGGGGTAAGTGTGTGACCAGAGGGGATTATTCATAGTTGGAGGATGATTTTGCAGAACATGTATCAACTTTCCAGTAACACATGGCATGACTTTAAAGCAGTGATCCCCAAACTTTTGAGGGTCGCGCCCCCCTCACCCCTGTCCACGTCCCCCTCCCCGGGAGCTGGGGCTGGGAACGGGGCCACAGCTTGGGGGAAGGGAAGATACAGGCAGGGGCAAGGGGGCTGAGGCTGGGTCTGGGGTTGGCAGCTGGGCCTGCGGACAGCTGTGGCTCTGCTCCCGGCCTTTCCCCTAGCCTCAGCCGCAGGCCGGGAATGGAGCTGCGGCCAGCAGCCGTGGAAGGCACGGGGCCAGGAGCGGAGCCACACCGAGGCTGGGGACTGGGCCAGGTGCAGGGCTGGGAGCCGGAAGCGTGGCTGAGGGAGGGACCAGAGTAGAGCTGGGGGTGGGGAAGGGCTAAATATGCTCCTTCCCCGCTGCGCCCCCCCCAGACGTTCCTCCATGCCCCCCGGGGGGGGGCATGCCCCCACTTTGGGGACCTCTGCTTTAAAGACATCTCATGAACATTTGACTGTTCAGTGTGTGCCAGATCTCTAAAAGGTAGAAGCCCATTTTGCCTGGGCAGCTGCATTTGCTAGCACAAGTACCACAAGTGCACACGTGCATTGGGCACCAGCCAGTGCCAACAGCCAGATGGGCATCTTGCAGGCCAAATGCATGTGTGTTTACCCCATCTGCAACCAGTTATGATATTTGCACATGCCAGTCTCTGCCCTCTGGCTTTGAAAATTCAGCCCTGAATCTACAACCTGCTGCTAGCCAAAACTCAGCTACAGCAAATCTCTGAATTCATAGCTGGCTAATTGCACATAGGGCAGGGATCCCGCTCCCCGCTCTGCAAATATTCCTCTGAGATTGGAAGCGAAGGAATGAAGTGCTGTAAGAGTCTCTTATGCTGCCAGGGGATGCTGTATTAACTGTTCACATGCCATTGTCAGGTACTTTTATATTACCGAGGGATAGCTTCTCCTTGTTCCAGTACCGAAGATGGGATTTGCAGGGCTGTGAACTGCACTTCCAGAGTCCCCTCCGCAGGTTTACAGAACTCCACAGCCCTGTGCCAGCTAGAGGGAGAGGCGGACATCTTCCCCGCTTCCCCTGGATCCTTCCCCATGAGGTAAGGTGGGTGGTGGGTGTTAATGTCTTCGGTGAATGTAGAGCTGGTGAAAAGTGCTTGGCTGACAGGTACAGAGCATGGCAGGGTCAGTTGCCCCACATACTGCCCCACCAGCATGCCTCAGCCAGACTTTCAGGCAACCCTTCGAGGGTTGGAAAAGCCAAATCCAGCCGTTCGCTTCTCTGCTCAGATTGGGGTGGGGAGGTGGGTTTGTGATGCTAGCCAGGAACAGCCTTTGCCTTCCTTGCAGAGGATGGGGGGAGAGATAGCCGCATCAGAGCTATTTTTTGGGCAGCAAGCCTGAAGTATTGTCCCAAACTGATGCGTCAGTAGAAGAGGTTTTGGAACAAACTGATAAATTAAACAGTCACCAGGACCAGATGGTATTCACCCAAGAGTTCTGAAGGAACTCAGATATGAAATTGCAGAACTACTAACTGTGGTATGTAACTTAAATCGGCCTCTGTACCAGATGTTTGGAGGATAGCTAATGTAACACCAATTTTTAAAAAAGGGTCCAAAGGAGATCTTGACAGGCCAGTAAGCCTAACTTTAGTATCAGGCAAATTGACTGAAACTATACTACAGAACAGAATTATCAGACAAATTCATGAACATGATATGTTGAGGGAAGAGTCAATGTGGCTTTTGTAAAGGGAAATCATGCCTCACCAATCTATTAGAATTCTTTGAGGGAGTTAAAAAGCACATGGATAAGGGTGATCCAGTTGATATAGTGTATCTGGATTTTCAGAAAGCCTTTGAAAAGGTCCCTCACCAAAGGCTCTTAAGGAAACTAAGTAGCCATATTATAAGAGGGAAGGTCCTCTTATGGATCAGTAACTGGTTGAAAGATAGGAAACAAAGGAAAGGAATAAATGAAGAGAGGTGAACAGCATGGTCCCCCCAGGATCTGTGCTGTTCAACATATTAATTAATGATCTGGAAAAGGGGGTCAATGGTGAAGTGGCAAAGTTTGCAGATGCAAAATTTTTCAAGATAGTGAAGTTCAAAGCACACTTTGAGGAGTTACAGAGGGATCTCATACAACTGGGTTACCAGGCAACAACATAGCAAATGAAATTCAACACTGAAAAGTGCAAAGTAATTAACATTGGAAAAAATAATCCCAACGGCGAACCGTGGCTACTGGGAGCTGCGGGTGACCATGCTGCCCGTGGATGGTCAATGTAAACACTGTCTCGTGGCCCACCAGTGGATTACCCTGATGGGCCGCAGGTTGCCCACCACTGCTGTAGATAGTTCTCTGAAAACTTCCACTCAATGCATAGCAGCAGTAGTCAAAAAGACAAACAGTATGGCAGGAACTATTAGAAAGGGGTAGAAAATAAGACAAAAATATTATGATGCCACTATATAAATCCATGGTGCCCAAAGCCCACACCTTGAATACTGTGTCCAGAGCTGGTTGCCCCACCTCAAAAGGAAATAGTGGAACTAGAAAAGGTTCAGTGAAGGGCAACAAAGATAATCAAGGGTATGGAACCACTCCCTCAGTCTTTCCTGTTGAAGCCATTCCACTTTGGATAAATAATGTAGTCATTGGAGCAGAGAACTGGATTGTGCATCTCCCACATTGCAGGTCAGTGCTCTGATCAGCAGGCTACAGAGGCCTTCTCATGCTTGTTCTCTCTCTCTGTGGTCCAATCAGTCTGTCACTCAGTGAAACAGCTTCAACAGAAGTGGTCAAGAGAGGCTATATCAGAATATCCCATAGCTCAGAGGTTAGAGCACTTGCCTGAGAGGCGGGAGACTTCTGCTCAAATCCCTTCTCCCCCTCAGGCAGAGGGGGGACTTGAACTGGGGGTCTCTCACATCCCAAGTGAGTACCCTAACTGCTGGGCTAAGAGTTACAAGGGAGAGCCCCCACTGCACCTGTCTGGCTTCTTGCAAAAACAGGCCCCTATCTCCAAGTGAGGGTTTGCAGCTGAGAATCCCAAGCAGAGGGAGGTGCCTCCTGGCACTCAGGACTTGGGTACCTATCTCTGTGAGAGGGACAGGGCTTAGCACTCTTTCCATTGGTTATCTTAGGCGCACCCGAGCATACTGGCTTTTATCAATTTCATTCTATCGATCCCGTCATTGCATAGGGAGCCTGGACGCCTAACCCCCTTTGTGAATCCCAGTGATTTTCCAGGAGCTTAAAAGTTTGGCATGGTGACGCAGAGCATCACCACACCTCAGTGTCTTTGAGTCTAGCCCCTGCTCTCTCCATTCCTCAGTTCCTCACCAGTTAAATGGAAGTGATAATACTCCCTTTCTCCCACCGTCTGTCTTCCCTATTTAAATGGTAAGCCCTTCTCCTACTAGGTGTATGTACAGAGCCAAGCACAACGGGGCTCTGATCTTAGCTGGGGCCTGGAGGTGCTATTGTAATACAAACAGCAGTGCACAGCATTCTACTACAGTGATATCAAGCAATATGCCCCCTCCCTCCTTCCCCCAAACCATCTTCTTCTGGTGCTTCAGGCACTGCTCCCCACTCTCAGAATGGCAAATCCTATATCCACTGAGGCTAGGTCTACACTACCCGCCTGAATCGGCGGGTAGAAATCGACCGCTCGGGGATCGATTTATCGCGTCCCGTTGGGACGCGACAATCGATCCCCAAATCGACGCTCTTACTCCACCAGCGAAGGTGGGAGTAAGCGCCGTCGACGGGAAGCCGCAGAGGTTGATTTTGCCGCCGTCCCTACAGCGGGGTAAGTCGGCTGCGATACGTCGAATTCAGCAACGCTATTCGCGTAGCTGAATTTGCGTATCTTAAATTGACACCCCCCCCCTGTAGTGAAGACGTAGCCTGAGACACCAAACAGCAGCACAGTGACTACAAGGCAACAGAGATCACTATTGCACCATTCACTTAAAGGATCTCATGGACAACTGACAATATGATCGGCCAGTGTGGCTCACATGAAACACTGCCACTCTACTCCCACAGAGTGACAGCTAGCTGCAGCCACAAGGGGCATTGTAGTGATTAGCTGTTCCAAGGCAGGCCCATTGTCATTTGCATATTTGTCCAAAGGCATGATGGGTACTGTTGGCTGTTCAGATTCACTGTGTTTCTTGTACTGACTTTTTATTTTAGCTACTCTGGAAGGGTTCAGCACTTGGACTACGTTTAATGTCACTCGTATTTGAAGTAAGGTTTAAGTCAAGGTCCCTAGTAACTATCTTAACCAGGAGTAGCTGAAGCAGACAGCTTCTCTGGAAATTGGTGTGAGGGACTCTCAGGCAGGGATTAATGCCAATTGTGTTTCACTTCCTCTTGGTACAACTGTGTGGCAGGATTAAAGAGCGAGGTGGGGTGATTTGCATGTAACAGGAGTTCCGACAGTGTGGGCCAGATCCTCCACTGATTTCAGTCATCCTGCCTCTGCTAAAGTCAGTGGAACTACACAGACTTACAGCAACTGGGGAGCTGGCCCTAGGCTTCCCCCCGCCCCCTCCCCTTCTGTCATCTTCAAATCAGGAGTTGGTACCTTTCTGGAAGATGGGCTTTAGCCAAATAAGTGACTGGGCTCAGTACAGGAGGGGCAGGGTGAAATTCTCTGGCCTGTGTTACACAGAAGGTTAGACTAGATGGACTGATAGTCCTTTCTGACCTTAGAATCTATGAGAAATACAGATGCAACAAAAAATGTACCTTGGAAGGATATCGTTGACTATTGCTCTAACCCTGGGTGACATCTTAGCATTCTCATCTCCACACCACAGACTCCCAGCTGATTTCCAAATGTCCAAGACCAAAATTAACCATTTCCAGTTCAGAACCACCTGCTCTCTCCAATCCAATGTCAGAGCACTCGCTCCCACAGTAAACACCCTGAAATGCTCCTAACGCCGGACAAATCTAAAGGGCTTACTAACTGCCTCCAGCTCCCAGACAGGTAATTCCAGCCCCCAGACAAGGGTTTCCAGATCCTCAGTGTTAAAGGAGTGTGAGACACCCAAAACACCAGTGCTCAAGCCGGGGGTGGCTCAGGAGGTTGTCAACAGCCACTTTGGACCCTTGCACTGCTAAGGCATTGGCAATGGCTGCAAGTCACTATTGACCAATAGCCATTCCGGGACCCACATGAAGCAAGTTCATGATCTCAGGCCAGGCCTTCAGGGGTATTGCCCTCGCATCTAGGAGCCCCGTCATGGACCAGGACCCCACCGTGCTAGGTGCTGTAGAAACAGAACAAAAAGATGGTCCCTGCCCCAAAGAGGTTACAATCCCCACTACCACAATTGGCTCTAATTAGCAGCCTTAGCTCAGATGCCAAGAATCAGCAAGGCTCTAGAGACTGAACCAGTCACCCAGGGAAGTGATGGCAGGCAAAGGATAAAGTGAGGGAGGACTGGAGGCAGCACAGCTCCCCCTCCGCTCCCTGGCTTGGGTCCCCAGCACTCCCCCATTGCTTTCCCCCCCCCCCGCTTCTTTGGGTGTGGCAGTGAGTGGCTCCCTCTCCTGCTCCAACCTCCTTTAGCACAGCTGGGACACAACGACAGGGCACTGCTGGGAGATGCTTGCCCTGCTGTCTTCCACGTTTTGCCTGTTCTGGGAATCAGCAGACATCCTCGTCCAGAGCTGGCCTCTTTCACCAGCAGAATCATAATGTAAAGTTATTATATGATAAGGCTACTCTAAAGCAATAATGCAAACAGACTCCCTAGATAATTGATAGCAGACGATGCTAAATAAAGAAATAAAATTACAAAAAATGATCCTCCCCTAAATAGATATTGCCTCTAATACGGATGAAGTCTAAATAATGGCCATTTAATAGCCCTGGGCCCAAAGCACTTCCTGGTGGCTAATGACTGTCTGGAAGTCAGGATAGCTTGAAATGAAATGAAGTACCACTCAGCCCATCACATATTAATTCCCCAGGAAATGTCTTGCACTGAGACCAGTAGTTCTAATGCAGTTATGTGCTAGGGGCCTGATGCTGTAAAGTGCTAAGCACTCCAGGCAAAGTGCTGGGCTCCCAACCCCCAGTGAGGGTTGAGGGCTCTTACTTAGGCCCAGATTTTTAAAAGGTATTTAGGCATTTCTCCATTCAGCGTTGCAAGGCGTAAGGTCCAGATCCTCAGGCCTAAGAGACTTAGATGGCAAAGTCCAATTTTTCAAAAGCAGAGCAAAGCCTAAATACCTTTAAATATCTGGGCCAGCAGCTTGCAGGATCAGGCCCTTATATCATAGGAAGAAAATGGGCATAGCTGAGTATTTTTAAAGTAGCACTGAACTGAGCGCTCAGCTGATTTTAATCCTCTCTCTAGGGAACTCAAACAACAAAACAAAAACATCACATCCCTTTTCATTTGTCAAAAAAAACCCTAGTTTCTTTTCCCTTCATTTACAATGAAGCTGAAATTAACATAGCCAATCTGTTGTGGAGCCAACATATGCCACAGCCATCTCACCTCAAAACAACTTGGTTTGTACCCCATCCTGTTAACGTCTGCTGTTCCCAGAACTGCCCTGTTAGTTCACTGCTGCTGAAGAGGCAGCAGAGAAAGATAGGTTTTTGTAGGACCCATCACAAAAGCAGCTTACACCATCTCAGCAGTGAGACATGGGAATGCAATAAGAAAAGAAACCATAGTGAGTCTGGAGAACTCAGTACACTCAAATAATATTAAAGTAGGTCAAATCTCCTTTTCAAAAGGAAGGGCCAAATTTTGCACATATTTTAAGCCACTGAAGTCAGGGTTGTAGAGAATTTTCCCTAACGGGAAATGGAAACATCACTGAACTAGATTTTACATGGTTTTTCTCTCATGTAGACAGCTTTCCCCAGGGTTCAATGAAGATGATGATGAGGAGTTTGGACACAGTAGTAGGGGGAAAAATCACTTTCCAGGAATGGACAAGTCAAATTGTTGTTTGATTTACAGCTAATCATGCAGATGCTTTCAAATATTCCCTCTTGTATATTCCCCTGTGTTCCTCTAGGCTCTCCAGCTGCTGCTGGTCCCAGACTGTGCTCTCTCCCAGTGAGGATAACAACTCCAGTGTCCAGTTTGAGATGGTGATGACTTATACCCTGGGTGCTCGCTCTGATACAGGATCGACAAACACCTCTCCGCAGACTCCGCTTCTGCCTCCTCTCAGGTAACTCCCTTCCATTTAGTACACTGCATGTCAGCTACAAGCGGTAATAAGAATAGCAGAGTCCAACTAACTAATGCTGTACTCATCTGTGCCCTGTGACAGAGATGGCCGTTTCCTGACATATCCTTGGAAACAACGTATGGAATTAAGTTTAGGTCTCTTTGGGGTCCATTGTACTAAATGCAAAGATTATGTATTATTATGGGCCAGGATTGCATGTAAACTCTCTAGGCAGGAGATGGGCTATAAGGCCTGGATGTTCAAAGGACTGTACTGAACAGTGTGCCAGGCACGAATGGACTTTTGGGATAATGTGTGTGAAATGGATTTTCTAAGAAATATCTAGGGGGAGGTTAATGCAATCCCCCACCTTCCGTCATGCAAAAATTCAGTCTTTTGAAGCTATGCCCTGAGGTGTGGGCCTTTGCTGATCCCCTGTTACATCAAGCCAAGATCAGAGGCCCAAGCTATATAAAGGAAAATCATGGATAATTCAGCCTGTTCTGAATCTGAAACAGTTATGAACTTGTGCCATAGCAAAAACTCAGCTGTGGGTATTGAAGGACTGATATGTACCCAAGCCCAAGGCTGGAGTTGGGGTGATCTCTGATAAGCTTTTTGGCATCCGTATTATTGTTTTTAGTATGTTTTCTCTGTATGCTTTCACATTAAGAATAAATGTGCTTGCTTAGAAAGAGCTGTGTGGTTATTCAGAACTACTGGCAACTACACTGTTCATAGCCTTTGAAGAGAAACCGAAGCACACACACTGGTCTACTTAGGCAGTCTGGCTTGCTGGGGATACCAGTGTAGGCAGGGAACTGTGTAGCCTGGAAAACCCCCAGTCAAGAGGGGAGAGGCAGGTCTCTGCCCAAGAGAGGTGATGGCTGAGGAGCAGGGAGCCTAGAGTGGGTGCCTTTGGTACACCATGGAGGGGGAATACAGGTGCAGTTGCCTTGAACCGTGACACACCCCTTTCAAATGTTTCTTCCTATAACACTAACACAACAGGGTTAGAAATTCTGATTTCAGCACAGGACACTGGCAGCAGCATTAATCATGATAAGCTGCCAATACTCCACAAAGCTCTCACATTTGTGTAGTAGCATTAGGGTGTGTATCCTCTGTAGGCTGAAGCACTAGTGGCAAGATCTCACACATATGTGCACACACATGGTAGATACATCAGCACTGGAGGCTAGGAAGCAGTATTTAGCCAGTAGAGGGAGACATGACACACCTGATCAAATCTGATATTTCACCCCACAGAAGGCATCAGTGCCCATAGGGAGGCAGTGTGGCGTAATGGATAGAGCACTGGATTGGGACTCAGGAGACACGGGTTCTATTTTCAGTTGTCACTAGCCTGCTGGATGACCTTGAGCAAGTCACTTCACCTCCCTGTACCTCAGTTTTCCCAATTGTACAATGAGGAGAATGATACTGACGGTTGTGAAGTGCTTGAAGATCTACCAATGAAGAGTGCTATATAAGACCTATGTACAGTTATTATAGGAGGCAGACAGGCTGGCACATAAACAGAACTTTGATAGCTCATATTTATAGAATACTTTCCATTTCAAAGGATCCCAAAGAGTTTTACTAAGTTTTTCTATAAACTATACATAGAGGTATCATTCCATTCACCACTGAAATGCAGCTACTTCTGGGAGTGGAAGTGGCAAGTATTTAACAGTGCACATCGACGTCACACATTCAAACACACGTAACTACAGCCAGTCAGATAATAGGGACCATTTTTGAAAAAGGCTCATTGAAAGTGTTCACTTTCAAAAAACCAAAACCCCAACACAAGCAGCCATGCAAGAATGAAAGGGCTCAATGGAGAACTAAATACAAAATCAGCTAGAGAGAGTTCTTCAAAACCATGGTGTTTGTTTTCACAGAGTTCCCCAAAACTGTGCTACATTGTATAATCTGAGTGTCTCAGACCAAGATGGGGATGTAGTGAGGTGCCGATATGGGCGTCGAGAGGAGCTTGCCTGTGCTTTCTGCAAGAAGTACCCTTTTCTGCATTTGGATGAGGCAAGTATGTAGGTCCTGTGCCCTCACACCCAGCAGCAGAAGCAACCAGGCAATAGTGGGACCAGTTATGTCATATACTTATGAGAGAATTTGCAGTGGTCAGTAGTGAGATGTCATTTCAGCCTGACACAAATGCAGCTGAAACCTTGTTTAACCCAGTAGTAAAAGCCCACAGTAGTTAGTAATGGGCAAGCAGCAAAAAGCACAGAGGTTTGTCTCAGTTGAGACAATATCAATGGTCAACTCCAACTCCTCTTACTAACAGACAAGCCGTCCACCTTGAAAGGAGTCAAGAATGTGCAGGGTGAGCAGGATTTACCTGAAGTTTGAATCCTCATTGTAACAAGTTCCCTTACCGTCTTTCATTGCTGCCTCAGTTTCTCTCTGCCAGCACCTTGGGTTGTCTTATAGGCTGCTATCTTCAGTGCACTTGGAGCAGGCAGCTAAGTCACAAAGTCCACCCCATCTGAGGTGAGGCAAGAAGTCCACCAAAAAGCAATTTTCCACCCAGCCTCTTGCTGTTTCCAAGGCCTTCCCAGTCCTGTTGACTCAGGACCAGAGGAAAAGGGCGTCTTCCCACCAATACAGGAAGCCCCAGCCTGGGCCACTACCTACAGGGATCCACTCAGGCCTCAACCCCACACTGCACTATACTGCCCACTTCTCTTCCTCCAGCCCCCTGTTCCCTGGGTCCTTCTGAAGTCAGCCTAGAAGAGCCTCCCAACCATTTCCCAAGCTTCCTGCAGTGCTGCTAACTCTCACAGTATTGGGGGGTTTTCGGAAGCCCCAGCCCCCTGGAATCAGGTGATTAGGGGAGATGCTCAGTTTTCATTTTTTTTTTTAAAAAGGGTAAGTTTTTAGCCTTCGTAGTTGTGCAGAAGCACTCGGCAATGGGAAGGAAGCATCCTGCAGTTTCATGAGCCAGAAGGCAAATTAACAGCACCCCAGATTTATCACTTTTAAACCAATCTCAGGCTTTTTGAATGTTTGGGGTTAGCAATGCTGCCTGGACACTATGGCAAGCCTCACCACTGACCCTACTTTACCCCTACACATACTGAGAGTGAAAGGAAGACATCCACTTTTATAGCAGGCCCTGCCTCTAGCCTGCAGTCACATGACCCCAGTCCATGAGCCTGCCCAATCAATTTGCTCCCTTTGAACAGTGGCGTCACCTGGGGACTCCATCCCAAGTCCCATGATTCATGAGAAAACCAAACACTGGTGGAGCTCCCTCCCTTAAAAGGCCAGCTCCTGCTGTCACACTCAACCAAAACATTATCATTAGTGCATTAGGTACAGTAGCACTAAAAGGCCTCAGCCTCTGTCAGGGCCTCATGCTGCTGGGTGCTGTACACACAGAGTGAGAGACAGCCCCTGCTCCAAAGTGTGTGATCTAAATAGACAAGCCAGGCAAAGGAAGCCTTGTCATCATCCCCATTTTCCCCCTGGGGAGCTGAGGTGCCAAGCGATTAAGAGCCAGGTTTTTAGAGGTATTTAGGTGCCTAATGGTGCCGATAGGTGGGATTTTCAAAATGCTCAGCAGTGGTGTGCCATGACATTTCAGGAAGGCATGCAATGCTACATTCGCATGCCCTAGCAGGGGCACTGGAACCATTTGTATAGTGGGGGTGCTGAGAGCCATTGAACCAAACTGTAAACCCTGTATATGATGGAAACCACTTCAAGCCACGGGGTGCGGCAGCACCCCCCGCACTCCTAGTTCCAGCACCTACATGCCCTAGGGGGGTCCAAAATGGCATTCTCCATGCACTATGACCTCACATGAATGGTGCATGGGAGGTCATGCTGGGCAGAGGAGACCATTTTGTTCTACAATGCACTTTGGGGGGCCAGACAGGATTGGCCTGAGGGCTGCCAGTTGGACTCCATTTTTGGGAAATGTAGGGTATGCAATGCATGCCTTGCACACACAGACGGCACACAACCGCTGCCTAGGCACTTGAAATCACTGTTGAAAACCCCACTAGGCATCCATCTACAACTTTAGGTGACTAAGTACTTTTGACAAATCTGGCTCTAAGAGACTTGTCCAAGGTCACTCTGGGAGTCCGGTGACAGAGCCAGAAATTGAACCCCAATTTCATGGGTCCTACCACAGTGCCTTAACCATACCAGGAATCATACTCAGCTCTCCTGGGTCCTTCCTTAACTTTGTTTAAATCTCAAAAGAGGCTTGGTTTGAGATTTGAGAGCAGTTTTTTCTCTGAACCTGTTCACTCCTTTTTTTATTATTATATGGAGATATACCTATCTCATAGAACTGGAAGGGACCCTGAAAGGTCATTGAGTCCAGCCCCCTGCCTTCACTAGCAGGACCAAGTACTTCACTAGCAGGACCAAGTACTTCTAACAGCAATAGGCAGTGTTCCTGTTGGAACACACCAAGCTCTTGTTGGTCTTCTCCAACTCTCAGCTGGATGAATCCACGTTCTGAACAGAGACAACATCTCAGCAGGGCCGGATCCAGGCACCAGGCAACCAAGCACGTGCTTGGGGCGGCACCTGGTAAGGGGCGGCCAATCTTGGGGTGATGGGGGGCGGCGCGGCGCTCGGTGTGGGGGGGTTCCGGCAGCGTGGCGCTCGGCGGGGGGTGTTTGGCGGCGCAGTGCTCCGCGGGGGCGGGGGGTGTTCGACGGCGCTCAGCGGGGGGTGTTTGGCGGTGCTCCGCGTGGGGGGGGGGCTTCAGCAGTGCAGCGCTCCGCGGGGGGCAGAGGTGTTCGGCGGCGCGGCGCTCAGCGGGGGTTTTGGCGGCGTGGCGCTCCACACGGGGCGGGGGTGTTCGGCAGCGGGGCAGGGGGTGTTCGGCAGTGCGGGGGGCGGGCGGGGACTGTTCGGCGGTGCGGCGCTCGGCGGGGGTTTCGGCGGCGCTCCGTGGGGGGCGGGGGTGTTCGGCAGCGCAGCACTCGGCGGGGGGCAGGAGTGTTCGGCGGCGCGGCGGGGGCTGTTCGGCGGCGCGGCGGGGGCTGTTCGGCGGCACTCCGTGCGGGGGGGGTTCAGCAGCGCAGCGCGGGGGGTGTTCGGCAGCGCGGGGCGGGGGCTGTTCGGCGGCGCAGCGCTCGGCGGGGGTTTCGGCGGCGCAGCGCTCGGCGGTGGGGGTTCAACAGCACGGCGGGGGGTGGGGGGTGTTCGGCAGCGCGGCGGGGGGCGGCGGTTGTTCGGCGGCGCGGCGCTCGGCGGGGGGGTTTCGGCGGCGCGGCACTCGGTGGGGGGGGGTGTTACGGCGGGGCGGCGCTTTTTTTTTGCTGCTTGGGGCGGCAAAAAAGTTAGAGCCGGCCCTGCATCTCAGTGTGGCAGCTCATTTGGGCAAGTCTAGGAGGCACCCCTGTACACATCTGGAGAGCAGAAATATGTCCCAGAGATCTCCATGCCAATTCTGGCAAAGTGTGGCGAAAGTGTAAAGTTGGAACCGGGGAAGATTTTCTTGGTATCTTCGTTCAAGTGACAAGTACCGAGCAGAAGCAGGGTGGCTGTGTCTTCCTACGTCCAACACGTGCAGTACCTACTACAACAAGGCCCTGACCTTGACTGGGGCCTTTGACTGTTATTGCAGTACAAAATTAAAAAAAAATAATAATACAGTAATAATCTGATAACCTAATATTTTAGTTTTTTATCTACATGCACATTTTAAAATGCTATTTTAATTGCAGTTCTCAGGCAGTTAAATATTTGATAGTAATAAAATTAAAAAAAAAGTCCATCAGGAAATAGCACTAGCCTTTTAATATACTCAATAAAAAGTAGCCAAGTCCATAGCTTAGGAGTTCCTGTCTGAGGTGCTACTATTATTATTATTTGTTATTTTTTATTACAATGCACCGAATAGCCCCAGCCATGGACCAGGACCCCACTGTGCTGGACACTGTACAAATAGAACACACAGATACTGCCCGCCCCAAAGTGTTTACTCTAATGCCGTTGCCCAGCACCCAAAATCTAACCACTCCTTCAGGTTCTCACTTCTCTGAATTCACACTGGGAGCCTTATTTTTGGGCCTCCTGCTCTAGTCTGCATGTCTTTGAAGTGGGTTCCATTGCAGAGCTGAACACAAGGCGCTGAAGCCACAATGCTCACTGCTCCAATCCACCGTGTACATTGCGACATGTGAGCTGAGATTGGCACCGAAGGGCTAAAATTGAGGCCCTGTAGCCTGCACAGCTTCTGACTGATCTTTCTTTTGGCTTCAGGAAGGATGCACCCTTAGATACGATGGAATGGGCTCCGAAGGCACCCACCCGGTGGAGCTGATGGTGGAGGATTTCCCCAGGAAAATGGTGGTCCTGAAGTTTGAGGATGGGGTGCATGAGATTCAGCCATACAATGCTTCAGGAGGGGGCGGGAATGAAGCTCTAAGTTCTGTCCCACTTCAGTTCACCTTAACAGGTAACGGTGCCAGACCCAAATATGTGCACTAAGGATTGAAGTGTCATCCCAGGGAACTTCTTCCCCAATTAACTTCCATCACCCATCAAAGTTGTGAAATAAATAAATATATATACGCCCTTCCTGTGTCTATCTATTGGGAATTTTCTCAGACAAACATTGACTTATTGGGAAATCTTATATGGAAGCAGAATTTGTCTCCCTAACGATTGGTTCCTTCTGCCTACCTCACAATGTGATGTCACACCTTCTTTGTATTTCATCAGAACTATTAGCAGAGCTGTGGTATCAAAATTTTACATTAGAATCATAGAATAGAATCATAGAATATCAGGGTTGGAAGGGACCTCAGGAGGTCACCTAGTCCAACCCCCAACTAAATCTCCCAGCCAGGGCTTTGTCAAGCCTGACCTTAAAAACCTCTAAGGAAGGAGATTCCACCAACTCCCTAGGTAACCCTCCCTAGGTAACCTCACAGGCATTCATGACATCTTAGTCATTGTAATAATCAGTTATGATGTCATCACCTTCTATCTATGACATTATATGTTACTATTAATACCTGATGATGTCACAGGTTTGGCACTTCAGGTTTTCTAAACAAGAGGAGAAAATTTGTATGGAGGGGGGAAATCAAAGTCTGCCATTCATCCCAGAAACTAGTTTAATGATTTGAGGAACAAACATCAAATCAGTTACTGGATCTTGGGGAGATCAATTGTGTACTAAAATAATATAAATAGAACTATTTCTGTTATAACTTGGAGCAATAGCTCAGCATTCCTGTCAGCCTATATCCTCTGTCAGAGATATCCTCTGGTGTTCATCCTGAATTATATTCAGATGAGCCAGGATGCCCATCAGGATGGAGAATGGAAGGAGGACATTGGAGATGTCTGTATTACTATAGGTAAGGGGTCCCAGGTCCTCAAAGGCGTTTAGGTGCCTAACTCCCATGATATAGTAAGGGAATACACCTTTGAGGATGGGGGTTGGGAAGACGTAGACGTCCTCTCCTATAATGGATCAAAGGTATTATTGGGATGTGTCTCAGTGTCTCAGTAGAAGAAAGGAAGTGGCTTTAAGACAACATCTTCCTGTTTTGTTTCCCAGTGGAGAAGCCAGTAGAGGACTGTGCCTTTGGAATTAGAAGGCCAATATTTATCAGCCCAACCCCAGGCGATGGGGACAGGATCAGCGTGCTGCCCTACGAGGACGTTTCCTTCACAGTGATGGCTGTCAGCGCAAGAGAAAGGTGACTGAAATGGAAGAGAGGCTGCACAGTTAAACTGAACCCCACAACAGGACCACGGCCTCCCAAGCTCAGAGAACACAACGCCAGCCCTTGCAGGCTTCATCATTGCTAACATGATGCTCATTCAGAGCGTGGTCCTGCAAGGCACCTGAGCGTCCTTAACTCCCACTGGCTCAGCAGGCGCCAGAACCTTATAGGATCTGCAGCCACAATCAGCAAACCAATGTGTGTGGCAGATCTGCACTAGAATTTAGTGTTGTGTGTTAACACATGTTAAAGCATGGCTCAGACTGGGGAAAACTGCACTGCAGCCACCTATTCTGTGGGTAGTAGAGGAGGACTTCATTCTCCAGGGCTAGCAACTCGGTACCTTCCACAGGACCAGTTGCTCTGCAATAAGGGGATAAATAAATGCCATGCACTGATGCGCCAACTTGCTTTCTGGTTTGTAATGCCTGTAGGACAGTGCTTTGTGACTGTGACTAACGGGCAGTATCAGTTCAATATCTGACGTCTACTTAATACAGGGACTATATGGTGCCCTGGCCAACAGTTTAGATGGATGATCTAATCTGCCTTTTCCTTCTCTAACCATTACTGATCCAATACACTGACAATAAATTGATCACCTTTGTATTTCCTATCTGGTGAGCATAGACAGATGTTATGCATCTGTAGGGCCTGATCCAAAACCCACTGGTCAATGGGAGTCTCTTCACTGACTTCAGGGAGCTTTAAATCAGACCCTAAATTTCCTGGGTACATTTCTTGTGGGGTGATGCTCAGACTGTTAGTTCTTCATCAGGCCTGTTAATAGCATGCTGTTAGAGCTCTCTCTTTCTTGTACTGCATCTGCTGTGGCAGTGATTGGATTGCATATAACGACATGTCTTACCCTTGGGGATTATAGGTGCTGTTTGGGCAGAGCTGGGGCAGTGGATCAGCCAGCATTGACTGCAGTGGAAGTGGGAGCTCCCATTCTTTTTCTATTCCTTTCTGCAGAGGGGTGTTGGGCTCTGTAACTTTGCCCTGAATGCCTTGGAAAGGCCACTCAAAATTATATTCTCTAGCATTTATTGAAAAGCAAACCATACCTTACCCAGTGCATGGGCTGCAAGATAAACTAGGTACGCCTGGTATTTTATGCCCACCTTAGTGACCTGTAGGATAGCGGCAGTACCAGTGCAGACAGGTTTTGCACAGCATTATTCATGACCCTGCACAGAAGGCACAGATGTGCAGCTGAATTAATAAATCCAGCCTGATGGCAATCAGTACTGCATCTATGTCATTATCTGCTGCGCTGACATGATCTGCCCTCTCAGCTCTGTGCATGATTACAGTGCCAGGCTCACATTTGGATGATCCTCAGGGCTTGAAATGCAACCCTTTTCTCTTTTCGGGCAGGATGGCGGACTTGCAGATTCTGGGTCCTTACGGGCTACACACATTGGGTCCGTGGATGGCAGATGATCTCCTCACTGTCTCTGTGAATATCACCTGGGAGAGCAGGAACCCTGCAAGATCGCACCAGGTTCCTGTATGTTTTGTGGCCAGCACATTGTCCGGGTGAGAACTGCCAAAGACTATTGTGAGCACAGCTGTTCTGCATTAATTTCAGTGTAACTAGGGTAGCTTAAGGTCTGACCTGCTCTGCTTGGCAGGTGACTTTATCTTCTTTGCTTCTTCTTTGGCGTCTAGGTTACAGTCTGAGCTCAGATGCATTTGGATTGTGCAGAGTGAGTATCTGGGACGGGTTTGAATTGCAAATCCCTCCTCATTAGGGCAGCAATCTGTGTCAGTTCTACATGCAGAAATGCAGATTTCACAGGAAGCACCGTATATCCTGAGCTTGCTGCAGCTTGAGCCCATTTCAATCACAAGACATTGCTGGATGTTCAGTGTGATGTTACATTGCAGGGATGAATGGGAGCTTTCTCCCCTGGGTCAGTCTCAGCATCTCTGAAGCAGCCTGACTAAGGGGAGTAAAATGACATTTCTTACCTCCAGGTGACGTGTCATTCCAGTGAACTCCTTTCTCCTAGTGCCCTCACCACATTGCTGCTGGTTGCATGTTTGTCTAGGACAGCAGGAGATCTGTAGAACCTTCAGGCTGATTCACCATAAAACTAGGAACTCATCAAACTAAACTAAACTGCTGTCCTGGCCCCTCACCCCCCAGGGCTGTGAGTGAGTGACTAGCCCAGATACAGTATCTTGCTGCTGATTACACAGCAGAGTGGGCTGGCTCTAGATTTTGTGCACAGGAAGAGGTGCGGATGGCAGGCAGGCAGGCAGACATACATAACCCACGGGAGAGGGAGTATTTAGCAGTTTAGCTGGGTAGGTCAGGGTTGGGGGGAGGGGTGGGTGTTAGCCATTAGGGCGACGCATGTAGGATAATTGTGGCAGCAGGGGGGGCACGTATCAGTGTGGCTGGGTACATGTTGTTATAGGGCACTGGGGTGGGGAAGCCAAGGCTTCTGTCACTGGCTGAAGGTTTGAAAGGTGGGCATAAGTGTAGACACCTGACTTCATGGCTAGCACACCTGCCCTCCTCTTCTCTGTGGTTCTGGAGAGTGGGGCTTAATGCAACAGCAGCCATAGCACATGGCAAGGGCCAGCTGTGTCTGCAACCTCCCGCTCACTAGCTGAGTTTAATATTAATTGTAGATGAATACCTATTGCATACTATTGCCAAAGGGGGTTGTTTAATAGGTTTTTCATCTTCCTCTCTCTTGCAGAAGCTGCTGATTACCCACAGGGCACAGGTAAATAAAAGTAGCATGTAAGATGCTAGGAATTAGTAGAGGGAAGTTCACTTGCAAACCCTAACACTTTGCTTCTGCGTTTCATCTTTTATTAATCAAGTATGGCACTGGCTGATTATAAATGTAGAGGTTTGTGTGGTGCAAGGGCACCACCTTGTGGGTTTTTTGAAAAATCCCAGTCTGCCTTTCCTATAGATTCTCCAGGCCATACAGAGCTGCTTTGTCTATTTAAAAACAGTAATCCAAAATCAAAGAGGTCTGAGCTTTCTCTCATGTTTGCAGAAGCCGCAGATTTTGCTAGATTGTGCCCAGCCCTGTGTCGATGTGCAAGGGTGAAAGGAAGAGGGTGCAGGAAACCTCCCCCCTTGCATCCCTAGGAAGGGGGCTGGGCACAATCCACTGAGAAAGAGTTGCTGCTACATGGTATTGCTGTCAGCCCCACTTGCCTTTCGGGGAAGAGGCCACCTACCACAACAGTGCTGGGGGAAAGGCAGAACTGCCAAGATACAAGACTAGAGGGACCACTGCTGATTCAATATGGCAATTCCTATTTTACGTTCGGTTCCCAAGGAAGATCACTAGCTCATCCCCAGGACAAAGTGTAATAGCCCAAACCTCCAAGCACCTTCATAGAGCTGCCATTAAAAAGAAACAAACAAACAAAAACCCGACAGAGAAATATTTCTTCCTTTCCTGAAAATGTGGACTGTCTCCAAAAATGACACTGGGCCGAGGTTAGCCATTCCTTAATGTCGAAGAACCAGTGTAGAGAGTCAAGAAAGGGGGAGCCAAAGAAGTGATTCTGGAAGATTCCAAGGACAAGGTGTACAGCCTCAGGCTCTCCTCAGTAGCCAACACCATTCCTGAGGTACTTTACCACTTTGCTCCTTCTTATACCACTATAGCTGACAGCTCAGTACTGCCACACCCTTGGGAGATACTGGGATGAGAACCCAAGGTGTTCAACAGGCTGTGATACCGTGCAAATAGGGAATAAAGGCTCCTCTCTCAGCTCCTCCAGAATTAGAAACATGAAGGACACACCTTCTCCCATCCATCTCCTTCAAATTAATACAGATATTTCCCTCACTGACACAGAGAAAAAGAATACACATCCATGCCTCTTCCTACATACCCAGAGAGCTCTGCAGGAACACACCCATACTTACATTAGTGCCGTGCATGTTCTCACACATCATACACTTCTGAAAAATGTGTGACCTGGTTTCTAGCTTCCTCCTCCCACAGAACATGTAAAACATGAAAGAGAAACTCTCCTCCATCCAGCTCCTGAAAATTAACTCCTCTATTCCTACAAGTCACTCCCCACCCTGCAAATGCACAGAAATACAGGCACAAACAATGCCGCACAGAAACGTCTGCAGCAGAGCTGGTTGAAAAACGGAACAACATTTTCACAAAAATAGTCTTTGTTTCATACACACCCCAAATTCAGGAATATGCAAGAGAGCAAGTGACACAAATGGCAAAACTGCAGTGTGTATCCAAGGGGAAAATTCTGCCACAGAATCATGAATAGTCAAAATTCCCAGGCTGTGGTAGAGGAGGCTTGGAGCTATATTGCTGACTGTGAAGGCTGCTAGGACTTAAAGCCAGCTGTCCTTGTTTCTAGGGGTGTTTGTAACTTGTGACGTGAAGCTGTGCCACAGCTTGAACAGGTCCAGGCTATGCCCTTCAGGGTGCAGGTCCTTCAAAAGCAACGATTCGCCATGGAAGATACTAGAAACAAAGATCCATCGGATCACCGCTGGGCCAATCCAGATCACCAAGGGTCCTTCCAGCGGTAAGAGGTCATTCGATTTCTGAGCCATTTGTCACTTAATAGGCTCTTCTAAAACAGGATGGGAGCAGTTGGTGTATTATCCCACAGCACCAACCTCACCACTGAGAATATAGGATTGTAGAACTCATAGCCCTTATGTAACAGAAACAAGCAGCAGCTCGCTCTAGGGGTGCTCCTGTTGCACAGGGTTTCACGCCACCACAAAGACTTTGGTTTTTGAGGACTGCAATGATCACCAAGCACATGATTTTACAAAAATGGCAGAGTGGGCTTATGCCCAGAATTTAGAGTAGTGGCATTTGGACCTGTCTGAGTTAGCGGTCACTCTAGGTTTTGACTTCCAAGCAGGGCAATCTCTAGGCACCACAATGTCCACAGTAATGGTGGAGCCATAGGCAATGGTGCAGACAACCCCTCAAAATTGGAGGGAGGTTGTCACTTGTAAAATATTAGATAGTCCTCATTTTAGTTTTTTTAACAAAAATGGGATCATCCCAATGTCCATCAGTGTGTGAATCAGGTTTACACAGCAAAGAGTCCCCCGGATTGTTTTGGGCATTGTAGCATTGTGATTATATGTTCATTAGTAGCATCACAATGTTGCATAATCTCATCAAGATACTAGATCACAACATGAAAATATAAAACTCAGAGGGGAGTGGGCTAGCTGACTCTATACCACTGAGCAGAGCAGTACCAGGTACCAAATACTCCCCATGTGCCCATATCAGTCATCTTATCTGACAAAAAGCTTCTACAAGCCATAGTAATCAATGCCGAGTACATCAGTATACAAACTACAGGGGATGCAGTAGCCAGATAACAGTCCTCAAGCCTCCCGGTAGCACTATAGAGGTAAGGAAGGGATATATAGGGATCATTCCATCAATCACTGAAGGAAAGCCACTCCTTTCTTAGCCATCAGCAGCAGAGTTTGGTATGGCTCCGAAGTGTAGATGTAGTTGGCAAAACTTACATGCCACCCACTACCAATGAAGCACAAACTGCCATATTAATGTTCTTTTCCTTTAGCTGCTGCTTTGGAGACTCCAGGTAGACCTGTACATCTTGAAATATAGAGAGATGTTAATACAAATAATGATCTCCATTGGTGGGGCATGGAAGGCCTTATTGCGTGTGCGTGAGAGCATGGGAGCAACCTTATTATGGAAAATTCTAATCGGGCCAAAACAAAAGGTGCCTCAACAACAGCAACAAACATCTATAAAAGGAGAGCAGCCTTTTCTCAAAACAAAAGAGCTTCCACCTACACTAGAGCTTCCACCTGCACCCTCTGACAGACCAGCTAGTTAGGGTTTAAAGTACTACCTAACTCAAACTAGAGATTTTTGTATGTGGACAGCTGGCAGGCTGGGGGCAACTCTTGAGTTATACCTCATGCTAACACTGGTGCCTCACTTTCATGAATACCACAATGCACCCCAAAATACCATTTGAACACTAGAGCTTGTTGGCAGCTTATTGGATTTTTGCCTCTCCGTGTTTCTTTTCCAGAGATAGAGACAGGGTATCAAAATAAACCAATGGCTAGCACTTTGGTGCTTAGAAGAGGTTTAGAACATTTCACAGGGGTGAGGCCTGTCCTACAACTTCCCGCACTTAAAATCTCTGATGGTTCTCCCCTGGAGGCTCCTGAATACATTTATCATATC
Organism: Emys orbicularis; assembly: GCF_028017835.1. Taxonomy (NCBI): domain Eukaryota; kingdom Metazoa; phylum Chordata; order Testudines; family Emydidae; genus Emys; species Emys orbicularis. Next base: position 111,882,690 of record NC_088686.1, read on the forward strand.
TGCCTCCTCTCCCTCCTCCCTGCAGGTACCAACTACACTGCCTTAGTGGTTGGGATAGTGCTGGGCTGCACAGTGGTGTGTGTTGTCTTTCTGCTGTTGAAGAAGTCCTTTGTGGGGGTGCCATACAGGAATGTATCCCTAAGAATTTGAGACTATCACTGCAAAGGGCATTTAAGGAAGTCAGATGGTTGGGAAGATTACTGCACTTGAACTTGAAGGACACAACTGAAAATTCCGAGAGAGAGCAACATCAAAGTTTGTGGGACTCAGATGCTGAGCAGATTGCTTATGGCAACATTTCTGAGTTTGGTACAGATACCACTGGTGGCACGAAGCCCACAATCAAGTGGTGTATGGGTGGTTTAAATTCTAGAATCCACTATGACACCGATTAAAAAAAAGAATGTGGAAAACACCACATACTTGTGACTTTTAGATGTGGTTTGCTTAAGGACTTGTCTTCACTGCAACAGATAGCTTAAGTTATTCCTCTCGTTAGCCTAACTCTAGTGAGTGCAACCACACTATGAAACAACACTCAAGCTACACAGAGGAATGGATTAGCATCTGATGAGTTGTGCTAACTTGAGATGCATCCCCAATGCATTGCTAGTTTGAGCATCAAATGCATTAGAACTTCAAACTACCCCCCCGACAGACCAGCTAGCTAGGGTTTAAAGTATCACCTAACTAAAGCTAGAGATTTTTGTGTGTGGACTTCTGTCAGGTTGGGGTCAATACTTGAGTTATACCTCAAGCTAACACTGCCGTGAAGACAAACCTTCAGTCTTAACCTCTGTAAGAACTGCTGACTTACGGGAAACATCTCTCATATAAACAAGCTGCTCTCAAACTACAGTCCAGGGCTTAATGGTCTGGAGCACTTCCTGGTGGGCATGTAGTATTTTGAGTACCAAGTAGAACCAAGATTTAGCTGTTGGGAAGGAAGGTGCCTTATGAAAGATCTTCTTTTCTGAAGTGATGTGCATAAGAAGAGTTGGAGAACCAATGGTGAAATGAATATGCAGGGCTACATAAGCTTATACAAAAATGCATGTAAGGTTGGGCCTAGGCAAGAAAGATCGTCTTCAAAGCTGTTGGATTTTGCATGGAGTTCAACAAGCACCCGCTCATTTTGGAAGGAAATCAGTAAGGCTCACTGATAACATTTATTTCTCTGTCTCACTCAAAAACCTTACACTTTCCACTTTGAGCATTCTCTCACCCTTCAGTGTCATGTTAAATTGTAAACTCCTTGTGGCAGGGACGGTGCCTTCTTGTATGTTTATACAGGGCCTAACATATTGGGAGACCAGGGTAGTACAAATGATAAATCAGAGAAGTGAGAACAGGAATTTTAAACTATTGATGCAGGCATCTCGCAGTGTTACAGGAGGGTGAAAGCTAAATGACTCATGATCCAGAAATGTACTTCCTGCAGAGTGACAATGCATTTATGAAATATAATCTACATATGAAAGAACCCAGTCAGGGCTGCAGGGCCGGCTCTAGGTGTTTTGCCGCCCCAAGCAAAAAAAATTTTGGCTGCCCCCCGTCCCAGCCCTGGGCTCCTCGCCGCACCCCCCTGCTGCCCCAGCCTTGGGCTATCCCCACCCACACCCCCTGCCGCCCCAGCTCTGGGCTCCCTCATTCCCCCCCACACACACCTCCTGCCGCCCCAGCCCTGGGCTCTCTCCCCTCCTCCCCCACCTGCACCCTCCTTCCGCCGCAGCCCTGGGTCACTGGTAACTCGCTCCCAGGGTGGGTCATTCAGCAGGAATTTTAGATGTGCACAGAACACAGACAGGACTGGTTCCCGCATGGTTACAGAACTGCAGTAAAGTGGAACAATTTTCAGCTTGTGTGATTGGAGGATATCTGGATGCATATTATAACACTGTCCTACATAAATGAGGAAATGTTGAGGTGCCTTTATTATTCTTTTCTTCCACTCTTTCTTTCTATGGGGAATTTGCCAATGCAATATCACTGTCTTCCTTTTAAACAAACAAACAAACAGGCAATGGCTGTTGAAAATAGCAATTCCAGTCCTAATAACCATTGGGAAGCATTTCTTGCTCAATTTTATCCTACTTTTTCTACAGCAAGTTACAGTGGATCAGTATATTTGATTTGGGAGAAATGAAGTAACAGCTGCCCAAACTGAGCTTGAGCACTCCTGAATTTTGAGGTGTTCAAATCTGGAAGGCAGGTGCTGGGGGGGGAGGGGGGGAGAAGGGGGCTGTGGCTCCGCGGAGAGGCACGGCAGCACGTATGCAGCAGTGTGTCTGGCACTGCGCGGAGCCAGACATGCTGGTCTGAGTGGCACGGTAAGGGGACTGGGGGGTTGGATGGGTCAGGGGTTGGGGGGGCAGTCAGGGGACAGGCAGCGGTTGGATAGGCATGGGAGTCCCGGGGATTTGTCAGGGGACAGGTAGGGGGTGGGGTCCTGGGGGGAAGTTGGGGCAGTCTCAGGAGGGGGCAGTTGGGGACAAGGAGAAGGGAGGCTTAGATAGGGGGTGGGGTCCCGGGAGGGGGTGATCAGGGGACAGGGTTCAGGGGGGGTTGGATGGGTTGGGGTTTCTGTGGGGGGCAGTCGGAGGGAGTGGATGGGGGCAGGGTGGGGCTACCCTCCCTCCCTGTGGAGTGTCCTATTTTTTGAATGTTCAGATATGGTATCCCTACCCTTCAGGAGTGCAGCTCTCCATTCATAGCAGGCTGCAGCATGAGGTCTCAGCTACCTCACTCCCTCCCCCCCTTTCCTGTTGGTAGTGGCGAAGGGAATGCTGGGAAATGTAGTTCTTTCCCTGCTCCAAGGCTGGCTCTATGGGCAGGGAGCTAACCAAGGAACTACAGCTCCCAGGGCCCCCTGTTGGTTCTCAGCTCCCATGCTGGATCCCTGCCGCCCCTGCAAATGGGCTACCCCAAGCACGTGCTTGCTTTGCTGGTGCCTAGAGCCGCCCCTGCAGGGCTGTGTATTCGCTGGGCATATTCCACACCTGTAGCAGCCGGAATGCTCTAATTATGTCCAGAATTCTAAAGCCACTTGATAACTAACCCCATACCAGATCCAAAGCAGCAATAAAATGGCTATGGAAGATTTCAATTTTCTTCACTCCACAAAGGGCCAGTTACAGTGTTAGCAGATGTCTCAACTACCATTGCAGTGGAATCATAAAAAATTCTTTGTTCAGGTGGGGCACTGCCTTGGCCAAAGTGTCTGCTACATTTGCAGAGCAGCTACAATGTCTGCAGCTGTGTTTTAGTACGCCATTAAGCCAAAAGAAAATTGGATTTTAAGAGGCATTACAAGTCTAATTTTAAACTGAGAAAAAGAAGGAAATACACACTGAAGGTTATTCAGTATCCACCTCTCAATTTGGTGAAGTCCAAGTGTGAGAACAAGACCCACACTAAGAAATAAGAAAAAAAACAGCAGAAATGTTCAGACAATGTGAGAGCCTTTTCTTTAGAGTGACACCGGCATTGTTTTATGACATTTTTACAATATTAAAAGTACACTTGCCATTTGTGAGGCATAGGGACAAATTTAAGTCTCTACTGATGGAAACTTGACACACATAATAAAGGTCGCTGCTTGGATGCGAGAGCTGAGATGCCTACTATGCATACTTCTCAACCTGCCAAGACCCAAACACAGAACCATACTCTCTGCATAACACAACGTGTGGCAGATTCAAAAAGGGTCAAAAATTATTCAGGGAGGAAACTTAAAATGTCATGGGATTTTTTTTTTTAGCGACACTCTTTCCACAACCGCAGTTTCATGATTATTTATTTCTGATGTAAATACACTTTCAACAATAAAATGAGGGGGATGCCAAATTTGTGTGGAACATGTTTAACTTTGGGGCTAAATGAGGGACAGCTGAGAGATGCTCCAATAGCTGGGCACATAACAATGACTTAAGCTTTCATTTCTTTCTCTGTGCCTGTACTTCAACTTTGTTTGCATTTAACTAATTTTAAAATGAATGGGAATGTTAAACACGCCAGTAGTTTTGGTGCCAAGAACATACCATATATGCATTTGAGAAGCAAATTCAAGAGATGTATTGCTGTTTGAAAACATTTTCCAATAGTTCTTCGATTATGAAAACTGTAACTTTGAGACTATCAGCCCCTCCAGGGGCGAGGGGACCGGAGAGCGTGTCATGAGATGGAAGCTGATTAAAAGTGACATCAGCTCTCTGTGCTCCGGTATATGTGAGGGAGAGGAGGGGATAAATGGCACTAACTTTCGTAACAATGTTCACCCTAACATATTTTAGTAATTCAATGATACAGCAACTGCATTTCTAAATAAATCAAATATATTTCACCATCTGAAATCCACTGCAATGTTTTCTCAGTCCAGGATTTCTTCCAAAATTTAAAAAAGCCTGAGCCAAACAGTATCTGCAGCTTCCTTTGTGGTTACCTTTACCCCTTTTTCATCCTGTTACCCCTTTCATTGCTCCACTCAGCAGAAGCTAGTGTCCTTGCACTTTTATCCAGTGACCAAAGAACAGGAAGACTCCTCCCAAAGCTAACATGCTCTTTGGACATGTTTTGTAAGACAGCCTGACATTCTTTCCACCCCAGTGTAGACACTCACTACAGTGACAGGAGGGGTTCTTCCATCACTGTAGTGGTAAATCCACCTCCCTGAGAGGCGGTAGTTAGGTTGATGGAAGAATTCTTCTGTCAACCTAGCACCGTCTACAGCCCTGAGTTTAAATTGGTCGTATTGTATGAAAACTATATTTTTTAAAAATAGTGTCAGCATCAGTTGTTCACTATTTGTCACTAAAATTTCTAAGGCTGTCACTTGCTAGTCCCCCATGCACATTAGGGTGAGGGTTTCCTTCTCAAAATCACTTACTTGCTTTGCTATTAGAAATCAGGTCACTACCGAACAGCCAATGTTCTTTTTTCATCAGACAGTGCAAGCAGACATTATGCATCACCTATCCAGCCACTTCTTGCTAGGGCATGAAATGCCTACTCCCTGTTTTGCAATAAAAATGGATCCAATATGGGGGCTATTTAGATCAGAAAGAAAAAGGGCACACGAGACGGAATAATGAAAAATAGGGAAGACGCCTCTTCATCTAGTCCCTTAATGTGAGAACAGGGAGGCACTCAAAAATATTAGGTAGTACATTTAACGTATACATATTTTTTACAATGATTAACCTGGAAAACTTCCTCGTACAGGTGCATACAAAGTTTAGTAGATAGTCACAAGAGGCAAAAAAAATACATAAGCAGCTACAATAGAAAGTGTTACGATGGATAGTTACCTTTTTAATACTTTGAGCTCATCTAGCATCTTCAATCCAAAGGTCACCAAAGACATTGCCAATTAGGAATCAAGCCTCAGCACTCCCCTGAGATGGCAACGTGGTTGTAATCCCTTATTCCAGATGGGGAACTGAGATGTTAATAAGTTTGCACAAAATCAGGTAGGAAGCCTAAGGCACAGCTTGAAATAGAACCCAGTTTACTACCCAAATCCAATCAAAAACTATTTTGAATTAAGTTACGTTTCACTTTGCGCTTTCAAAACCACAAGTTCTTGCCATCACACTTCTAGTTCAAGCTGCCACTGGGGGAAAAAATAGTACTTGGGACTCTAATTTTGGGTGAAATGAGCCTTGGTGAAATTACAAGTCTTCTCTACTGGCCCCTAAATGTTTCAATAAGAAAAATAAAAGCAGAAAAGATTGGCAGTCTTGAGAGCAACTTTCAGTTTCCTGCCCTTAGAGAACTAGGTTTCTCTCAACTGCTTTTAAATAGGGGGGTGGGGGGGGGGAGAGGGAAGAGAGGGGGGAAATGAAGGGAGAGGCAGGAATACGGACTATCAAAGCTGGGAACATGCTAGAGAGATATGGGAGGCAGTGTAGGCTGGTGCAGTATTTCTCAAACTTGTTTGATTGTGCCCCCCTTGTGTCTGTAGTAGTTTATGCCCCTTCCTCCTGCTACACAAGTATATATATACACACAACAATAAAAAAAAAACCCCAATATGCAGCTCTCACTTAAATATTAAAAACAAGTAAGGCTTTGATCCAAACAGAGCCAACAATCCACTGTAATAAGAGCAAAAGCAAAACAGCGATTGTGGTCGATGCTTACAATGAAATGCGCATGCCGTGTCGTAGCAAACAGATTAACATACAGATGACAACGACTTTGTATCATGCAAGGTTAACAAAATCCATCAATATGCACAGTGCCATCTAGAGTCAAATGCACAGCGCCATCTGAGGAGCTACAATGTCTGGAGGAATCAGCTTTGCTAGTTATTTATGGCTGTGGGTAAAATGTGTACAGTAAGTTTGTTCCCCCTAAAGCAGCTCATTCGCCCCTCCCCCCAAATGCAGTCTGCTGCCCTTCCCCTCCCCCCCCACCCAGGGGCCCGCCTCCCAGTTTGAGAACCTCTGGTCTAGTGGATAGGGCTGTCTGTTTTGTCTATTTAGACTGTAAATTCTTTGGGGAGAACCTATCTTTTGCTCTGTGTAAGTACATCAACCAGCACAATGGGGCCCCAATCTCAGTCCTGGTCTATTCTAGAGTTAGGTAGAAGCAAAACAGCTTACGTTGACCTATATAAGCATCTACAGTAAAATTTCGCTTCCACAGACGTAACTGGCCCGTTACACTGACTTAACTCGACCTCCACGAGAGGCGTACAGTCAATGTTGATTTAGTTAGGTCAACACAGTGTGTGCAGACACTGTTGCTTACATTGACTGTTGCTGGCTGTTCCACACTGCCCCACACTGATAGTTCAACTGGTGCAAGTGTTCCTGGTGAGGACGTGCACCGCTGATATAAGTAGCAAAGTGTAAACACGCACAAGCGATGTAATTACCGCAATGACTGTATCCTGATGTAAATAAGGTTGGCTTAATTTTGTAGTCTAGACATGGCCTCAGTCTGGGCCTCTACATGCTAATGAAATAGATGTTCCATATCATTTCACTGGATGGTCCACTGAAAACTGCAACTGAGATGTATGTTCTGGCAGCAGAGAACTAAAAGAAAATCCTTGACAGGAGCTGTGACAGGGATGAAGATTTAACCAACATTTCTATCGTAAGTGCAAATCTGAAAGCAGGGCTTCAGTTTATAACACAGCCAGAAATCCTAGAAACCCCATGGCAGATTATTTAAACTCTCACAGCAGTTTTGAGCAAGTAGAGCTAAAAAACATTTCCCCTCAGAAAAGGAAACAAGGCTGGTCTGCCTGATGACTATGATTACAGCATCTCATGCTCCCTTTAAGGAAAAACGTAACCAGGAGAAACTTTATGAGTCCTGCTCCCTGGAAAATACTGCAGAAAAGGGTGGTCTCAATTTCAGTCATGAAAAAAAACCAAACCATGAATGCATCCATCTTCCAGCAAACACTTTCGCATGGTTAGGACTAAGGTGGAGGGAAAACCCTTCTTCATGGTCTGACTGTCCCCTTTCATTTTTAAAATGGATGGAAAGGAACAAATGACATACTCAATATGAAATGCAAAGAGAATGAGTCATTGATCTGCTAAGAAACTATGTACAGGATGAAATCTATTTGGTCCAAGTAAATTCATTTCTACATTTTTACTTCTGTAATAAAATTAATTCCAAGAACAGACAATGACACTGTACTTGCCAGAGATCAATATTTCTGACAATCCAAACAATACAAATTCATAATACGTGCTGCACAAGACAGTACGGCAAACGACTTTTTAGAGGGTCCTTTAAAACAACCTTTGAGTAGATTTTTTACAGAAGAGCATTAACCTGAATACACAATGAGAAAAGAGCACATTATGTCAATGGTATCACCACGGTGAGCTGCTTCAGACTCAATTGTTCAGTTGCACTCATGCAGGATTTATCTAAGCATTTTCCTTTATATCTCAAATCTGTCACACTTTCAAAAATCCATTTAGAGAGTCTGGAGCCAACTTTGTGACTCATTGGACAGAGGGCTAGAATAGACTTCAAACTGCAATTCAATGCAGCATTAATTGTGGAGTTTGATATCTGACCCACAGGCACCAGCTGATAAATGAATGGACCTAAATTGAGAGTATTCCAGAACTGTTTTGCTATGGAGCTGAATTACCACGTTCCCAACTAAGGGCTGACATTATATAGCCCTGGAGTGGGGTCTCTGCCCTTTAGCACAAGTGTTGGTACTATAAATATAAATGCTCTTTTTAGGATGTTTTCCCATGTAAAATGTAGAAACTTCTTTTTTCAAGGGCAGGGGGGAGAAAATCTGCAAGAAAGGTTTCACTACCAGAAAGATAAGTGAGACTATTTCAGGATCATCTTTAAGGAGTGATACACGTTAATGCTTTCTTGTTCACAAGCTTTATCCACTCTGCACGTACATTGGTACTGCCTCTTCATGATCACAGAGTCAACGGAAGTGCTGATGGCCCTCTCCATCAGCAAGACATCCCATTCACAGACAAGAAAGTCTTCAGTCTCTCTGGCTCTTCATCCATCCCAGCTACAAGGAGGCCTGCTCCTTCATTTCCTGCTGAAACGAAACACATCCAACAGCATGACATGGCTAGCCAGCCCACAGCTGGAAAGGAACTTCTAACCGATATTCATCTAATCCCATCCAGATTTTTGTTATTTGCAGTCTTTCATATTGGCAGATCCAAGAAACAAATCAATTAAACCACCAACCTATTAACAACAAATATCTGAAATCTGTTTGTTCCTACTATACAAAATATATGAAGTTGCCCAAATACTAACTTATCAAAGCTCAAAGTGTGACAGATATTGCAATCCCATGCAGTATTTTGGGGGGACATTGTAATAAATTTACAAATGGTTTATGTATGAATGTGTTCTACTCCATGGCGGAGGGTTACTGCAGCTCCTACAGAAACTAAAAACAGTGGGTGGTGATTAAGGCGAGTCACTGAGACCAAACAACTTTAGAAAGGTACTGCCCCATGGTGGTTTGCATATACTGGTTCATGATGAGTTTTCCAGAGATTAAGGGCTCGTCTACATTTCCAAGTTTTGTTGACAAAATTTATGTTGACACCCAAAAGTCGACAAAACAAAAATCGCCAAAGGGTGTTCACACTTGCTCCCTCTGTCAACAGATCATGCCCACATTGTGGGCCCCATCATCGACAGGGTGAGCAATGCACCGTGGGTATGTATCCCACAGTGCAGCGTTATGGGAAGGAAGAGCTGATCGCTGGGCATCTTGGGATTCTCTCTGAATTCTCCCACAGCCCCCTCAGCTGCCGAGAGCAGCATCATGAGTAGCTGTGTGAGCTCTCCCTGCTGAGGAATGGCAAAGCAGCACAGCAGTCTATCCCCCTCCCCCTGCAGCAGTCTGCCTGCTGCTGTGTTCCTAGCACAGGGCAGAACAGGAGCATTCTAATTATTTGCTCTTTGTTTGTTCCCCAAGCAGAGCAGCACACAGATACTCCCGTAGCTTTGAAAGGGGAGGGGTGCATGCCTGCAAGGCAGCAGAGATCAAAACACTGAGCAGAGGGATCAGGGCAGGCATTGTGGGATACTGGCGGAAGCCAGTTCTGTTGACAAAACAATCAGCAGTGTCTACACTGGCTCTCTGTCGACAAAAAAGAGAGGGGAAAGACAAAAGTCTCTCGTGGGGATGGAAGTTTTTTGTCGCCAAAACTGGGCATTTTTCATGACAAAAGTCCCATTGTAGTGTGTACGCTTTTGCTGTTTTGTCGCCAAAAGGCAGTTTTTGGCAACAAAACTTGGTAGTGTAGACAAGGCCTAAGAGACAAAAAATGGCTTTTGGTATAAAAGGATGAGCTTGAACTAACACAGGGCTTCTTTCTGATTCAGCAAATGGACAGGAGCTTATCTCCAAGGGGGATCCCCAACCCTTGTGAAAGGATTGGAATGATTTTGGCCTACAAGGGTCCAATAAAATTGATGGGTGACTCCTGGTATGTTTAAATCTGTGTATTGCTTTTATTATGTTTTTACTGTAATGCTTTTACCTTAATAATAAAGGTGCTTGCTTAGCAAGAACTGTGTGGTAATTTTTAACTGTTGTCAATACACTGTTCATAGCCCTAAGTGAGAAAGCAAAGCACAGGTGCTGGCCTTTAGACATATTGGCTAGCTGGTGATATCAGAGTGTCAGGCAGGGGAGCTATGCAGCCTTAAAACCCCCTGGTCAGAAGGCAGTGGGACAAGAGTCCCGGCCCAGACACAAGTGGTAGCTGGAAACGCGATACCCAACTGGGAACTCCTGGAGCGGACCATGGATGGGGGGGATACAGGTGACGTTCCCCTGAAACTGACACACTAAGAATTTACACATAAAAGATTAATTTCTCCTAATGAAAAGACGGAGTGAACCCAAATTCCATATTTCCCTTTATCAGTCTGTGTGTGTAGCTGTGCATTTCAAACCCAATAATTGTAAGTCAAAAATGCCGTTAGTAAAAGGAAATTAAAAGACACAAGAGACAAAACATGTAGTTAATCAAACTGCAATTTAAAAAGACTCGTACTTCTGTTGTTATATCAGAAAAATTGTCATCTTTGTGGCACTATTCAGAGTTATTCCTGAAATATAAATATTTCTGGTCAAAGAATCCATTCCCATGGTGCTTTACCCATATTTCCTCACCTGCCATTGCAGAGAAGAATAAGGTTCTGGACTGCTATAACAGTGGAATTCTCATTCTGTCCTGTAACAAGATGCCTGTCCAGAACTATGTGTACGGCATCTGGCTTGCTGGCTGAATAAGAGAAAAATATTCAAATACTGATGTCAATGGACACTGCTTCATAATTTCGATTTCACCTATCCAATGAGACTGCAGTACAGAAGTTAACTATTTCAAATAGACATAGTGTTTGGTGACTAATTGATATGTTGAGCTGTCTACAAGAGAGAGATAAACCTGACCCTCCAATCAAAGCTTCCTGAAGATTTCAACAGGAATTCCCTGCATGGAATGATGGACAGATTGGCCCTTTATTTGTACCAGTCCTCTATCAAGTTCCCTGTGTATTTCATGAGGCTATCCTGGGAAACAAATTTTGAAGTGCATTTCTTTAGCTTCCATTCACCCATGCAATACATTATAAATACCCCTCATGTAAGAAACCAAGGTTAGCAATCACTGTCTTACAAAGAGCCTGCAATGATACAGATTTTCTGTCCAGTGAAAATACTAGCAAATAGCAGTATATCAGGGTAACATGTTGGTATTTCACCAACCACTTTGGTCTTTTGTCCTTGATCAAACTTTTTTACGTACTATTTTACAAAATTCCATTAATCTGTCATTCTTTTTCTGTATTCCACCCCCTTCCTGACAACTGATGATGATAATCCAAATGCGTGGGTAGGTATAAATGGCTTAGCTCTGAACATACTCCTCCTGCTGCTGCTCAGTCCACTCAGTAAAGCTTCAGCCAAATCTGTATGACATCACAAGTAGTCACCATGGAAGTGACTGTGACATCAGATGCTGGAATATCATTACTGAACTAATCAGGAAGAGGCAGCTAATTAGAAAGGGGAACACTGCTATTTAAACACACAAAAAGCTTGATTAGCAGCAGTAATGGAAAAACATTTTTAACTTTCCAGGGTCTTTTAGCATGTGTTGCATTTTAATTTAACAGAGTGTAACAGAGCACATTCTGTAATGGTCCTTCTCAAATGTGTGGCAAAGGTATAAAATAGGGGTGAGCAAACTTTTTGGCCCGAGGGCCACATCTGGGTGGGGAAATTGCATGCAGGGCCATGAATGTAGGACTGGGGCAGGGGGTTGGGGTGCGGGGGGGGAGGGTGCGGTGTGCATGAAGGGGCTCAGGGCAAGGGGATGGGGCGCAGGAGGAATGCGGGGTGTATGAGGGGGCTCAGGGCAAGGGGTTGGGGTGCTGGAATGGTGTGGGGTGTTGCAGGGGGCTCAGGGCAGGGGGTTGGGGTGCAGAAATGGTGCAGGGCGTAGCAGGGGGCTCAGGGTAGGGAGAGTGGGGGTGTGGGGTGCAGGAGGGGTTTGGGGTGCGGGCTCCGGCCCGGCGCCACTTACCTTGAGCGGTTCTGGGGTGGCAGTGGCGCGCAGCGGGGCTAAGGCAGGCTCCCTGCCTGCCCCACGCTGCTCCCAGAAGTGGCCGGCACCACGTCCCTGCGGTCCGGGGGGGGGGGGGGGGGGGGGGGGGGGGAGGAGGGCAGAGGGCTCCACGCTCTGCCCTCGCCTGGGGGTACCTCCCCCGAAGCTCCCATTGGCCCCTGCTCCCTCAGGGGCCACAGGGACGTGGTGCCGGCCATTTTGGGAGTGGCACCGGGCCAGAGCCAGGGAGCCCGCATTAGCCCTGCGGTGCCACAGGGGTGGCAATCACGCGGGCCGGATCCAGCCTGTGGGCCGTAGTTTGCCAACCCCTGATATAAAAGCTATTTCACCCACCAACAATCATTCATAAGACATGAAGGGCTAACAATCAGAAAGTGACGTACCGCTAAAGGTAGCTCCAGAATCTTTCACAAAGTCCTCCACAATAATGGACAAACTGGCAAAACTGGGCTGCCTTATCAGCTCATACACAGAGGGCTGAAAAGAAACAGGAGAATGAGATAAGTCTGCTTAGCTTTTACATAAGACAGATCCAAGCAAAACCAATAAGGAAAATATTCAGTCACAATCTATTCTTCTACCCACTTCCTTCTTCCAAAAATTTTTAATAAAAACATGCAACTGAAGTTATTTTTGGAGTACTTAAAAAAAAACAAAAAAAAAAAACCCAAACCACCCAATATCCTACAGATATCCAAATTAGGGAGCAAACTGGAAATTATCATGGGAGTCAATCTCAGTCTGCATAGAAAGGTTAAGCACACAAGTACCTCATAGTGGCACCAACAGTACAGGACTAAGAATTTGGGGCTTCTGTCTATTTTAGGATTTGGTTTTGCCACCATCTGAGAACGTCACACTTAATTAGAATAGCAAAGCAATGTCCCTAGAGGATGTCATGGGTTTTTCTGCTCTTCTCCCTTCTCTGATTCTGCGGTCTCTGCAAATCTTAAATAATGAGAGGTGAAAATGGTCTGCCAGTGTCAGGGAAGGAGTAGAACATCATGCCCAGAAACCAGGAGAGAAGCTTCTGAGAAAACAATAGTTGACTGAGAACTGCATTATACCAATGCAGCCTGAAGCTCTGTAATTATAAATATAATTCCACTTAATTAAACTTCCAATTGATTACTTTCAAGTTGTTTTGCAGTAATGGTAATAGCAAGCTATCTCTGATAAAAGTTTGTTACTTGACCTCCATCAGCATTAAATCCAGCATAATCACCTACATGAAGAGATAAGCAAAGCTTTGTACCCACAAAACATGATAAGTTGGAGTGGAATTACAGACTATGTTGTTTTGTAAAAAGCTAGAAATGCTTGGGGCCATTTTATAGCTACAGTGAAATACTCCATGAGTATGTTTAGCTGGGATTCTGTAATTCTGGATGTTAAAAGGCATTCGACTCCACCTCATGATTTGTAACACCCCAAGGCATGGTGCTATTCCAACCTGACACATTGTACATTACATCTGCTTGCTTACTCACACAGGTGTTAGTTTTCCTATCGTGTTCTATCTTAATGGAATCCACACGGGGATATTTTTGAACCCTAGCACTTCATAAAGTTAAAATAAATACACCACACTAACGAGAAGGTAACCCACGATGGGCAGGCAGGTATATTAACAATTCTCAAATCATGACATTGGGGGTCACAGAACCAATCCAAGATCTTAATGCAAATGTGAGAAAAATAATCTTTCAAATAAAACACAGCCTGACCTTCAGTTCCTTATGGTCTAGGAGGTGTTAACACTCAACCATTCATGCATACAAAATCATCACACATAAGACGTACTTTTTCTTAAACAAAAGATTATTGGACAAGCCCTTTGCCCTGTCCCATGAACGATCTGCCTTCTGTTAGCTACTTCTGTGGCCCTCTGCCCTGTCCCATGAATGATCTGCCTTCTGTTAGCTACTTCTGTGGCACTTTTGCCTGCAGTGCTGGCTAAAGGGAGGTAAAAAGATAGCTCTCCACCTTGCTGCTTTTGGGGTCAGCCCATTCAACCATGATATAAAGGAACTTCCCACTTCTGCATTCACACAAGAGCATGATACTGACAACTAATTTAACAGCAGAAAATATATGCCTGGATCCAGTAAACAACATGCAAGAGATTAACCCCACTGAAATGTCGCCTAGTCGTGATCTCTATACTGCAGAGCCCAGTTACTTGGATTCCATGCAGGACACAGTGTTTGTGTCTGATTCATAGGCGTGCGCAGCCCATTTCATTAGGGTGTGCACCCAGGGAGCCCCACCCTGCCCTAGCCCCACCCCCATCCTGCCCCCATCCACTCCCTCCTACTTCTCGCCCCCTGACTGCTCCCCTCAGAACTCCCAACCCCCCCTGCTCCTTGTCCCCTGACTACCACCTCCTGGGACCCCTGCCCTTAACTGCCCCCCAGAACCCCTCCCCCTATCTAAGCCTCCCTGCTCCTTGTCCCCTGACTGCCCCCCTAGGACCCTACCCCCTACCTGTCCCCTGACTGCCCCGACCCTTATCCACATCACTGCCCCTAGACAGACCCCCAGGACTGCCACGCCTATCCAACCGCTCCCCACCCCCTAACAGGCCCCCCCCAGAACTCCTGACCCATACAACCCCCTCTGCTCCCTGCCTCCCCTAACCCCTCTCCAACCCCTGCCTCCTGACAGCCCCCCCAGAACTCCTGACTCATCCAACCCCCCCAGCTCCTTGTCCCCTGACCACCGCCTCCAAAGACCCCCCATGAGATGAGGGTCCTAGCCTCCCCGCAGAGCCAAACACTGCCCCGCAGAAGCATGCAGCCCCAGCTCCACAGGTGGGATGGGAGACAGAGGGGCTCAGGCCAGCTCCACACAGAGTGGGGTCAGGGCTTCAGCCCTGCAACTTTTGCCACTAGGGTGGCTGGGGTTCCCGAGACGGGGACTTCAACCCCACATCTTCTGCCAGGGTCCAGGGCTTCTCCTCCCTGCCCCAGTGTGGCTCCTCCGCCCCCCCTTTCCACCCCCACCACACCCCACTCCAGTGCAGCTCCGGCCAGGGTCCGGGCTTCTCTCCCCTCCCCCCCAGTGCAGCTCCTGCCGGGGGCCGGGCTTCTCCTCTTCTCCCCCCGGGCAGCTCCTGCCGGGGTCCGGGCTTCTCCCCCCCCAAGTGCAGCTCCTGCCCGGGTCCAGGCTTCTCCCCTCCCCCCCCAGTGCAGCTCCTGCCGGGGTCCGGGCTTCTCCTCCACACCCACTCCCTCCCCCCACGTGGCTCCAGCCCCGTCTGGGGCTTCTCTTCCCCCACCCCCGCATAGCTCCTGCCGATATCTGGAGCTTCTCCCACTGCACCCAGCCCTAGCCTAGCTGGGCTCCCTTGGGTCACCTGCTGCCTGCTGTGGCCGGAGTGGAGCCCGGCTGGCAGGGAGCAGCCATACACGTGGACGCCATGGCCACCAGCCCAAGAGGTGCGGGGCAGCCCTAGGTAAGCAGGGGCTGGCTGTGCTGCTGCTGATAGCCCAACACTCCCGCCCACACCTAACCCTAAGGCTTTTTTTTTTTTTTTGGTGTGAGACTCACTCGGCCCTGCCGGACCAGGGAGGCAGGAAGCAGTTGATTTGAGCCTGCCCAGCAAACAGCTGAGGAGGGGAGGGGGGAAGAGCAGCCTTCCCAGCCGGAGCTCAGGGTGTGCACCCCGTGCGCACGCCTATGGTCTGATTGCACATTTCAATGTACAACTGCATCATCAGTTTAAACAAATCTGCATCTTTAATGACCATAACTAGGCCACAATGCACATATTACATTAAAAGTATCAGCATATGCTGTGATATCAAATGTATATGCACCAGGAGTCTGAGTTACAGCTTCTGAGGAAACCATAACTTTTAATTTCCTGACTGTGTGTGTAAATTTTCAACTACAAAAGTTGCATTAAGAATGTTTATTATGCATATTGAGAAATGAGTCTAGATCCTGCATAGACAGGTGACAGTCTGTGGGTGATCTGAGACATTACAGCCTAGCAGCACAACAGGATAAGCAAGAGATCAATAATGGCAGCCTGAGTTTGAATTTCTTTTAGTTTGTACAAATAGCTCTTTTCTGAGTTAGATTCCTTTAACATGTAAAAATCATTCATAGAAATAAAATTCCCGAGCAGTGTTATGGCACCAAATTGAATAACCATAGTATCTAGGGACATTTAAAGCCATGAACTATCAGCCAGAGAGGCTATGGCAAATTTGTTTAGAGGTTTTATCACCTTCATTTGGTATTTATAAAATACTGAGACTGACAGCACTCACCAGAGCAAGGCTGAATTGCAGCAGAGCCCTCATATGCAGTCTTGGGCCCCTACACAGCTCACCATCCTGGCCTACAGCACCCCTTGCCAATGACAGTCCTGCAGCTCTTGAATAACAAGTTGTTGAACATGTCAGATTGATTATTTTGATTTGGCCCAAAGTCTCTTAAGACCTAGGATGACACCAAAATCCCTGGCACTACCACACTAAATTACACTGCCCCATGCACAGTGAAATCCTCACTTTGGGAGAAGTTTGCTTCACAGTACCTACCCCGGTCAGGCTGTATCCCTGAAATACCCACGATTTATCCTCATTTGTGGCACAGCATAAAGCAGCAACTCCATGTCCCACAGCACAAATAGGCTCTAAAAAACAAAGAGAATTAAGTATCAGAGGGGTAGCCATGTTAGTCTCGATCTGTAAAAAGCAACAAAGAGTCCTGTGCACCTTCAGACTAACAGAAGTATTGGAGCATAAGCTTTCGTGGGTGAATGCCCACTTCGTCAGACGCATGGGAATTAAGAAAATTAAGAAATTCATTTAATTATAAATATCCTGAAAGTTAGAACAGCCAAAATAATATCCTTTAAGTTACTGTATATTACCTTTCTGAAAATAATATTATGAGGCATTGTTTGCATTCTCTTTGGCTTTACTGTTTTCTCTGTGCACCAATTTACGAGATTAGGGCCCAATCCTTCAGAGTTACACATGTGCTTAACAGAGGTAGTTCCAACAGGACTATTCATACTCAAGTGCTTAAATTAAAGCACACATGCGATTCTTTGCAGGATGAGGAACTTATTGAAGAGGACTCTGGAATACTGTGCAACTGGCTATGAACTAAGAGTTCCATCTAACTCACAGGGAGCATCACTCCAGTTTGGACATTGGTAAGGCAGAATAATTCTCTTCTCTCTCTCAAAAGCATTCAAAACATCTTATTTTTATCTCTTTTCACAAGGAAGGTTTTGCTATTTTTTTTTTTTTTTTTTTTTTAAGTGAAAGGACACACTGATCTAGAGCAGTTTCCCAGTTCTGATGCTGCTGCACTCTTCCAGCTGTGTAAGTAATTTGAAGTTTGCTAGCCATATCACCACTTCTTCCATTACAATGCCCACAAGTGTTCACTGCAAGATAAATGGACTTTTGCATGGACCAACAATGAAGTAATGAATTACATACAGACTCTGGATTTTATTAAAACAAAATAAAGATCCCCAATAGGGTTTACCTACTGTTCTCATTGCTGAAGTGCTGCAATATCCTAGCTAGGTATCCACTGTTTGCAAGGTCAGTCAAAGCCCCAGGACAGTTAGGAATCAACAGGGCATGGTATCTAGCACCTAGTCAGGAAGAGAGATAATACAAGTTTGGACCATATTAACAGGCAAAAATATCTGAGCATGATTTCTTTTCAAAATTTATTTGACAAAACAAAAAATACTCCACAAAAGAGTCAGTCACATACTACAATATATAAAAACACATACCAAAGAAATTAAATAAAAATAAAATACCTATGTGGCTCACTATAAAGACCAGAGCTCGGGAAGAAGAAAGCTATATTGTGGTATAAAGGCCTACAAAGATCACAAGCTTCTAAAGAGATATTCTTAACAAGCCAAAGATTTACCATTCTTCCTTCTGCTATAACAGAAGCCCTTTAATTGACCCCATAGTTACCAGTATGCCTAGTTTAGTATACTCTTTCAGGAGCAAATGTATCTCGCCAAAATATTGGCTTTTTATTAGTCTAACATTTTCACTGCTTGCCCATGACATCCTAAGAAAAAAATTAAGATGCAAAAAAACAAAACAAAAACCCAAACCACACCTCTGTTTAAGAGCAAGAATTTTTTAGCACAACTTTGATTCAATCATGGGAAAGACATCTCAAGCCTAGTGCTTCTTCCCAATCTACACTAGGGAGTAGAGGCCCACTGCAATACCTAGACAGGGCCCATATCTTGGCTGAAATGCATGGCAAAATCCATGATGAGAAAGATAAATTCAAGCTCCTGGTCCTCATTTCCAACAAGGCTCTGCCCCATCTCACTTCTTGCCTACATCAGTTCTTCAGTCTGACTTTACAGCCCCCTCATGCTTCTTCCACAGTGTATGAGCTTCTCTTCTTACTGATCCTTTTGACTTCTTTGCCCACTTTACACCTTCTTTCATGAACAACCCTATCATTTAGCATATCATAAACCTTCTCCCACTCTTCCTTAATAAATTTTCTTAAGACCCAGTTCATCTAGCTACAACACACTCAGTAATTTTCCTGTATTCTATTGCACTGCATCCACATGCCTTTATACTGTAAGTGCTTGGGGGAAGGTACTCTGTTATGCATATTCTGCCAGAACAGTGCTGAGTACACATGTTAATAAAAACAGAAGAAAAGACATTTTATAGTTTCATCTCTTCCTGTAGTTTTTGTCTCAGTGATTACTTACGCAGTCCGTTTGCAACAGATGATGCAGCTTCTCCAGAAAATTTTAAGGGGGAATAGCCCGAGCAATTAGTGTGGGAAGACAACAGTGATGCCCATTCTGCAAGTTGACAGACCATCTCCAAAAACACCCATCACATTTTTTGCTCCTTTCTTCCCAAAGGTTTAACACTCAGAAGCATTTGTTTTCACAATATAGAGGGGAGACATGTAAGGCTAACCTCAAAGATACTCACCATCAATTGACTCCAACTTGGCAGGATTTGCATAAGATTTCATTCGGAAGTCCTGTATCCAACGCATGTTGCTCTCATTCACATCAACAAAGTCAATTAACTTCCCCTAGTTGAATCATTGTTCAAAGATAGTAGTTAATATCACTACACAGTTTTTTGTTTAGTTTGTTTCTAAGTGTGTGGAGTTTATTTTTTTTTTTACAGGGACTTTAGTGCTCACTGGAACCAAAAGTTCTCTCTTTGTCCACAGAAAAGGTATTTCTCTCTCCAAGATGACTTAACCCTGAAATCAAGAAGCCATATCTAACAGGAGGTCTATACTACAAACTTTTGTTGGAACAGAGGTGTGCTATGCCAGCAAAAGCCTCTAATGTAGACATGTTTTTGCCAGTATCGTTTATTTTGCTCAGGGGGTCTGAAATAAGCTATACTGGCAAAAGCTAGTATACCACTTTAGGTATACTGGCAAAGTATTATTAGTGTAGACCTGGCCTCTGTTTGAGAAGAGGATATTTCATCTTCCAGGGCCCAGTTAATCCCTGGCCTTTTAGAGGCACAAATCAGAGTACTGATTAGTGCCAAACTATGATGCAGATTTGTGTGAACTGTTAGAAATGAACTTGTTTCGGTAATAAAATGGTATTAATTTTCAGTCACTTCTGTCCTGGACTGGATTTTAACTGGTGATCCAGAGATAAAGGCCTCTCCCAGTATTATAGCTGTATATTTGTCAATTTGACAAATTATGTGAGTTTTTCCATGAAAAGTCTTTTTCACTCTATTCTGCCTATTACAGAGCTAAAGCTCTTCCATGAATTTCTACACAATTGGCTCTTTTCAATTTTTTGTAGTCATGTTTATATGCTTTTAAAACTATTAATGACAGTTATTGTATTGGAAAATGATGTTTAAACCACAACTATAAGTGTTGCACTTGTTTGTTGTGAGGAAGCCACAACAAGCAACCAGACTTAACTATTACTAATCTCTCAAGAGTGATATCAGAAATTTGAATTCCAGCCTGTTAGAAACAGAGAAAACATCAAACATTTGTCAAATGGTAATTTTTAATCTGTTAGCCCGCAATGAATTTGAACTACTGACCCAGAGGTGAGCAGATTTACTTCCTATTATCAGTCTCCTGACATATGTAGTTATCCGATTCAATATATTTTACAATAAACCCATTTAGAAATTTCTGAAAAACTTGTTAATCAAAATAAGTTATATGAATACTAAATTTTTAAATAAGCCCAAAGGATATTACGTAAGGCTCAACTATCCACTCCAGATTTTGCCTGATGAGCAAGGTAAACATAGCACAGAGATGGAGCAGTACTGAGGAAAGTGTCCCTTTCGTAATATTAAGGAGTTCTGTGTTATTAGTTTTTATACATGCATTTAGAGATAGTTGGATCAGCACATTTTATTTCAGTTTACTTGTTTGTATCTGAGACAATAAGACAAAAAGCTCAGTGCAGAATGAAAGTGAGTCATTTTCTTATTAACTTTGCAGGAAAGCAGTTTCAGTTTGGACTGTGGGAAACAACTTTTCATTGTGTACAACTGAACAGAAGTGTTACATTGGTATTTTTTGCCAGACTAAATGTAAAAGTTGCTTATTTGTCCTTTTATGATCCATTTGATTCTTTGCAATCAATCACGCGCATGTTTGTTTTTCCAATAATTCATACAACCAAGCTAGGAAAATATTAGTCTGAATATCAGAACTTAAGGCCTTGATCCTATGCAGGTACACTCAATGTTTTTATTAAAGGCTTTAACATCTTAAATGAAAATGAAGAATCTTTAACGAAGACGTCCTTTAACTTCAATGACTAACATGGTCAAAGTGTTAGCAAAAAACACAAAGGGTCAGATTTTCTGTAGTAATTCCAATCCCTCTGCGTCAACTAGAAAACAGCCAGATCTTACAGCTGAGAATTCCTCTGGTGTACAGGAACTCCCAGCTGGCGCAAAGCTGGCATACCCGCCTCCTATGCTAAACACACACACACACACACCTGTCGCCCCAGGATAGGGACTGAGGCAGAGGAGCATGGCCAGAGCTGGTTATCATATGGCTATACCCAGCTGGGGTAGTAAACACTGTGGACTGTTGCTAGGTGATGCAAGTTAGAGCTGCCCCCGGTTGCTCTAAGTTATGCCAGGACAGGAACAGACCAACTCTGAGAATCAGGGAGATGCAACAGGCTCCCTGAGGGCTTCCCCTGGCTGTACCAAGCAGAAACTAGGTGCAGCAGAGAATCTGGGTCAAACAGTTTTTAAAAGTCTGAAAAACCCCTTCCCATTTCTATTGCTCAATTTTTACTATCTTGATTCTTATGATGTCATCATTTTCCTAGTTCTCTAGTCAAAATCTTCCAGAGCCGGAAAGATCAAACTGTCTTATATACAAAACAAGCAACAAAAGATTTTGTTGGGGTTTTTTGAGGGGATGAGAGGGGGAGAAAGAAGTTGACTTTTCAAACCTTCTTTAAACAACACAAAGAAGCAAAAGAGAGCACAATCTCCATGGTTTTTTCCCTTTGTAGATCCCCTTTAAAAATTCTTGCAGTATTTCAGGAAACATCCTGTAGAACAGGGGTGGGCAAACTTTTTGGCTGGAGGGCCACTTCTGGTATGGAAATTGTATGGCGGGCCATGAATGCTCACGAAATTGGGGGCTGGAGTGCGGAAGGAGGTGAGGGCTCTGGCTGGTGATGCGGGCTCTGGGGTGGGGCCGGGGGTATAGGACGGTGCTCCGGGCTGGGACTGAGGGGTTCGGAGGACGGGAGGGGGATCAGGGCTGGGGCAGGGGGTTGGAGTGCGGGAGGGAGTCTGGGATGCAGGCTCCAGGCAGCGCTTACCTCAAGCAGCTCCCAGAAGCAGCGGCATGTCCCTCCTCCAGCTCCCACGGTTCCCAGCCAATGGGAGCTGCAGGGACAGTGCTTGGGGCGGGGGCAGCGTGCAGAGCCCCCGGCTGCCCCTACACGTAGGAGCCCCCGGGGGGACATGCCATTGCTTCCAGGAGCCGCACAGAGAGGGACAAGCCCCCGACCCCACTCCCCGCCTGGAGCGCCGGAGCGGGGCAAGCCCCGGGCTCTGCTCCCCAGAGGGAGCTCGAGGGGCCGGATTAAAATGTCTGGAGGGCTGGATGCAGCCCCTGGGCCGTAGTTTGCCCAGTCCAGCTTTAGAAATTAAAAAACAAAAGGACTTTATAATTATTATTAATTAATGTACCAGCATAGACCCCAATCCTACAAACACTTATGCATGGGTTTATCTCTATGCATATGAGTGTTCTCATTGAAGTTAAGCATGTATGTAAGAGTTTAAAGATCAAGGGCCTTCATCTGTAAAGATGATCAGAATTCTCTCAAAGGGCTACCATACTTTTTCATTATTACTAGTTTATACATTAATGCAGGATTGGTTGTTTTCAGACCATCATAGTATGTACTGGTGTCAATTGCTGTTCTCTCACACTTACCCCTGGAGTGGCAACTTGTAGATTAAAAGCAGCGCTAGCCAGTGTAAAAGAATGAAGAAAGGATTGGGCAGACACACCTGGAAAATAAGAGTTGGACAACTTAAGGAAAGAATCATCATATCTTAAACCCAGCTACACTGTACAGTACATATTTCACCAAGTAGCCTATGTTAAATGAACCTTCAGGTCACTAAAAGGCTCCCATGGCCTAGGGGCATTTTTAATAACACAAGGAGAAATATTCACAAAGATAATGTATCATACTTTCACACTCTACACTTGATGTTAGTATTT
The DNA here is from genome assembly GCF_028017835.1 of Emys orbicularis. Taxonomy (NCBI): domain Eukaryota; kingdom Metazoa; phylum Chordata; order Testudines; family Emydidae; genus Emys; species Emys orbicularis. The sequence goes on from NC_088686.1 coordinate 111,905,567, forward strand.
TAATAACGGCATTAGAAAATGTAATGCTTTGAAAAACAGGAACAGTACAAGCAGAGTCAGTGTTAATGAAATTAGAGAGAGCAACAAAATCCAAAGTCCCAGACCAATGAAAAATTAGTTAAGAACATAAGAATGGCCTTCCTGGGTCAGACCAAATGTCCATCCAGCCCAGTATCCTGTCTACGGACAGTGGTCAATGCCAGGTGGCCCAGAGGGAGTGAACCTAACAGATAATGTCAAGTGATCTCTCTCCTGCCATCCATCTCCACCATCTGACAAACAGAGGCTAGAGACACCATTCCTTACCCATCCTGGCTAATAGCCATTAATTGACTTAACCTCCATGAATTTATCTCGTTCTCTTTTAAACCTGGTTACAGTCCTAGCCTTCACAACCTCCTCAGGCAAGGAGTTCCACAGGTTGACTGTGCACTGTGTGAAGAAGAACTTCCTTTTATTTGTTTTAAACCTGCTGCCCATTAATTTCACTTGGTGGCCCCTGGTTCTTATATTATGGGAACAAGTAAATAACTTTTCCTTATTCACTTTCTCCACACTACTCATGATTTTATATACCTCTATCATATCCCCCCCTTAGTCTCCTCTTTTCCAAGCTGAAAAGTCCTAGCCTCTTTAATCTCTCCTCATATGGGACCCCTTCCAAACCCCTAATCATTTTAGTTGCCCTGCTCTGAACCTTGTCTAATGCCAGTATATCTTTTTTGAGATGAGAAGACCACATCTGTACGCAGTATTCAAGACGTGGGCGTACCATGGATTTATATAAGGGCAATAAGATATTCTCCGTCTTATTCTCTATCCCTTTTTTAATGATTCCTAACATCCTGTTTGCTTTTTTGACTGCCGCTGCACACTGTGTGGACGTCTTCAGAGAACTATCCACGATGACGCCAAGATCTCTTTCCTGATTAGTTGTAGCTAAATTAGCCCTCATCATATTGTATGTATAGTTGGGGTTATTTTTTCCAAAGTGCATTGAAACAGTCTCCAAAAAAGGAACAGCACTGACTGTGCCATCTTCAGAAATTTCTAAAAGAATGACCACCTGGCATCTGACGTAGCAGGATAAAGAACTATGGGAAAGGATCGTGCCTGGACACATTAATTATAGAAATCTTAAGTTCTGCTCAGAGCAAGTTCTAGCCATTAAGGTATTTTTACGGCCTGCAACAGCACAGTAACTGAGCCTTTCACAAACATTAATGAACTCATTCTCACCACACTACTGGAAGGTAGGGAAGTAGTATTATCCTTAGATTACAGATGGGGAACTGAGGCATAGAGAGATTAAGTGACTTGCTTACGGCCACACAGGAAGTCTGACAAAGCGGATTATTGAACCCATCTCAGCACCTGAACTACCAGACCAACCTTCCTCTGAAGTATCTTAGTGTTGTTCCTGTCTTTCTTCTGCTGGAAGCGATTAATAAATCTCTCTCCAATGAGGCTGTGTGTGCAAGCTCAGTTTGCCAGCCAGGTCTACCACCCAGCATCTCCATTTCCTCCCGGACAGCCTGGATCCCATAATGAACACACGGTGGGCTTGGGGGCTAGCACAGACCTCTCACCTGCCCCAGAGCCAAGCTCAGCGCGCCGCTGTGACAGCGAGGGCAGCGGGCTCACCCCGGGCAAGTACTACACGGGCTGGGAAGGCGGCGGCAGAGCAGGGCCCTGGTCCCCCTCTCGCAGCAGGGCTCAGGGAGCGGGGCGGCTCCTGCGGTCACCGCGCTGGGGCTGGTGTGGACGAGGCGGGCGGACACCGGCGCCAGGCCGCCCAGGGCAGGCTCCCGCCGCAGGGGCGGCCCAGCTCTCGGTCCCCTTCCCGGGCCGCCCCACGCCGCGCACCGTGCGGGGCCGCCCAGCCGGGCTGACAGCGGCGCGGGGGCGGCCCGGGCAGTGACTCACCCCCGGAGGCCGCGCTGGCGATGATGAGGCAGGCGGGTTTGCCGGGCCGCTCCGACATGGCGCTGGCGGGGCCCGGCGGCGGCGGCTGCCTCCTCATACGGACGGGCCCGGGCGACGGCCCCAGCGGAGGTTCCCGGGGCCGGCCGGCCCGCACCGCGCAGGCGCCGCGGCGGCACCGGTTAGACCAGGGGGCGGGGCCTCGCTCGACTCCGCCTGGCTGTCCCCCCCCCCCCAGCGCCCGGGCCCACGGGGCAGAGCCGAGAGGGGGTGTCATTGGCCAGGGGGAGGGGACAAGAGAGGGGTTGTGGTGGCCGGGGGTGCAGGGACAAGAGAGTGTCATTGGCAGGGTTGTGTGGGGCTGGGGACAGGAGGAGATGTCGTGGCCTGGGGGCCATACAAAGGTCCCCCATTCTGTTAGCATTATTAAGGTTGCAAAGTGAATAAGGTTACCATATTTCAGCAAGCAAAAAAGAGAACGGGAGGAGCCCCGCCCTAGTCCCGCCCCTGCCCCTCCCACTTACCACCCCCCTCAGAACCCCCAACCCTCCCCCCGTTCCTTGTCCCCTGACTGCCCCCTCCTGGGACCCCTGCCCCTAACTGCCCCCCAGGACTCCACCCCCTACCTAAGCCTCCCTGCCTCTTGTCCCCTGACTGCCCCCTCCTGAGACCCTCCCCCCATCCTAACTGGCCCCCTAGGACCCTACCCCCTACCTGTACCCTGATTGCCCCAACCCTTATCCACCCCCCCACCCCCAGACAGACCCCTGGGACTCCCACGCCCCATCCAACCACTCCCCACCCCCTGACAGCCCCCCCCCAGAACTTCCGACCCATCTAAACCCCTCTGCTCCCTGTCCCCTGACTGCTCCGATCCCTCTCCCCACCCCTGCCCCCTGACAGCCCCACCCCCAGAACTCCCAACCCCCCCCCCCGCTCCTTGTCCCCTGACTGCCCCCTCCTGGGACCCCTGCTCCTAACTGCCCTCCAGAACCCCACCCCCTACCTAAGCCTCCCTGTTCCTTGTCCCCTAACTGCCCCCTCCTAAGACCCCCCACCCTAACTGCCCCCCAGGACCCTACCCCCTACCTGTACCCTGACTGCCCAAAACCTTCTCCACCCCCCCAAAAAAGCCCCCCCCAACTCCCGACCCCCCCGTCTCTTGACTGCCCCCTCCAAAATCTCCCTGCCCCTTCTCCTGCCCCCTGGCCCCCTTACCCTGCCGCTCAGAACATGGTGTTGGGCTCTGTGCGGAGCCGGACACGTGGCTGCGCTCCCCAGCGCAACACACAACCCGGTCCCTGCCCCCGCACAGTGCTGCCGGAGCGAGGGAGCAGGGGAGAAGGATAAGAATGGTGTCCCTAGCCTCTGTTCGTCAGAGGATGGAGATGGATGGCAGGAGAGAGATCACTTGATCATTGCCTGTTAGGTTCACTCCCTCTGGGGCACCTGGCATTGGCCACTGTCGGTAGACAGATACTGGGCTAGATGGACCTTTGGTCTGACCCAGTACGGCCTTTCTTATGTTCTTATGTTCTTAAGGAGAAGTGGGGGGAGGAGGAGCTGCCGAGGCCCGATGCAAACGGCCCGGCAGGCCGGCCGGCTCAGAGTGCGGGGGAGGGGGGGGGCGGGGAGGAGGAGCTCTACAGCTGCTCCGGAGTCCAGCCCAGCAAGCTGCGGGGGAAGGGCTCTGGCTGCCAGAGCCCCATGCGAGCGGCTGACTTTCCTGCAGCCCTCCCAGCCGCGCCTCGCTCTGCCTGGGGGGGAAATCCCGGACATTTTTAGTGATTTACAAATTCCCCCCCCCCACGCTATTTTTAACACAAAAAGCAGGACATGTCCGGGTAAATCCGGACGAATGGTAACCCTAACTTAAAGTGAAGCACTCAAAGCTAGGAAATGCCCAGAATTAACATTGCTGTGTGCAGGGGTCCTACAGCTGACAGCCTCCTTCAATACACAACGCTGATTCAGCCCCAGAGCAGGGGCAGCCTGTGCACTGAGTGGTTGGGGTCCTGGGGGGAAATAAAAACCCTGTGATCATGTAATTAATGAGGACAGTAGCCTAACGCAAACACACGAGGGGTCAAAATTAAAGCTGCACAAAGATAATCTTAATTCTGTCATTTTCCAACTTCAAGGTCTTGAGTTTGCAAGTTTAATGTTCTTTTTAGGTGGGGCTGTTCTTGTTTTATTTGTTTGTTATGTAGTTTCCTAGCTTTTAAAAAAGCAAACTGAAAAAACAGTAACTCCATCATGTAGAAACATACTGAGTTACATGCCCCCCAGCTCCTTGTCCCAATCTCCCCCCCGCTCCCCCACCTGCCCTTCCTGGGCCTCTTGTTCCAGTCCTTCCACCCCTCAGCTCCACCTCTTAGTCCAGCTTCTCATCCCAAACCCACACTGTACCTTGACTCCTCACCCCACACCCAGTATTGTGGTTCCACATCCCAGTTCCAGTCCACCCCTTGGCTTCTCAGCCCAGTCCTCATCTAATGCCAGGCCCAGCTCCTCTCCCCTCCGCATTCCTGTCAGACTTCTTCCTCCTTCACTGCCTGGGGGGGGGGGGGGGCACCAGAAGGGGAAACACTCAGAGAACAGGAAAGGCTGACTCTCAGTTCCTCTGCCCAGCACCATATCAGCCCATAGCTGCCAAGAGTAGCCACAGCAATTTGCAGCAACAATCCTGCTAAGCATCTGCAGTCCTTGGTAGGAGCATGCTCAGTCATTGTGTGGGGAATGGCATTGGTGCAGCCGCAGGCAGAGTCCAGTCATAGGTAGAAGCTGTAATGGGGAGGCTGGAGCATAGTTGGTGCAGATGGAATCTGCAGAGAATTTAGCAAACTCTAAAGTCTCTAGTAGGCAGGTGCAAACTGAGATTTTGAGAGCCGCTTCACTTGGTCAAATTTTGGACATACTGTGACGTTGCACTCTATATGATTTTATAAATATATGCTAATGAGTGAATATAATGTAACTGGAATTTGCCTCATGTAAAAGGTCTCTTGTAAGGTATCATTACAAAGCTTATAATCTACTGAGTGTGGTCATTCTAGTTGTATAAATGTATTACTTTTGTATCTAAAACTAGAAATATGAAATATAACTCTGAGGGCCTATTGTAATTATTCAAAGTGTGGGCCATTAATGGTGGTTTGGAATCTTGATGGCCCCCATCAACCAGGACAATTGACTGTGGATGACTCTGTTTGCAGGCAAGCCTTCCTGTGAGTCTGGCTGGGAGAAATGAAGGCTTGAAGTCCTACAGTGACATGTGATCATGTCACCTGAACTGGAATCCATCTTTAACCTGGTGTCTTTCCATTGACAAGGAGGGGGTGGGAACCTAGAGAGGGACAAAGGATTCCCGCCTTATGCAAAAGATATATAAAGGGGTGGAACAGAACAAAAGGGAAGGAGCCATCATGAAGAATCCCCTAGCTACCACCTGAGCTGGAACAAGAGCTGTACCAGGGGAAAGAATTGTGCCCAGGCCTGGAAGATGTCCAGTCTGAGGAAAAAACTTACTGAAGCATCTCTAAGGGTGAGATTATCTTATTCAGTTTGATTAGACATAGATTTGCATGTTTTATTTTATTTTACTTGGTGACTTACTTTGTTCTGTCTGTTAATACTTGGAATCACTTAAATCCTACTTTCTGTATTTAATAAAATCACTTTTTACTTATTAATTAACTCAGAGTATGTGTTAATACCTGGGTGGGCAAACAGCTGTGCATATCTCTCTATCAGTGTTCTAGAGGGCGAACAATTTATGAGTTTACCCTGCATAAGCTTTATACAGGGTAAAACGGATTTATTTGGGTTTAGACCCACTGGGAGTTGGGCATCTGAGTGTTAAAAACAAGAACACTTCTGTAAGCTTCTTTCAGGTAAGCCTACAGTGGTTAGGGGACGTGATTCAGACCTGGGTCTGGGTTTGCAGCAGGCTAGCGAGTCTGGCTCAAACCAGGCAGGGCACTGAAGTCCTAAGCTGACGGGGCAGGGAAAGCAGAGGCAGAAGTAGTCTTGGCACATCAGTTGGCAGCTCCCAAAGGGGGTTCTGTGATCCAGCCCGTCACACATACGTTCACAGGAATGGTGAAAAGTACATATCTGACACGAGCTACTCCCCTTCCCACATCCAGTTTCTACTTCAATACATAAGAGGTGCTAGAGCAGAGGTCGGCAACGTTCGGCACGCGGCTTGCCAGGGTAAGCACCCTGGCGGACCGGGCCAGTTTTATTTACCTGCTGGCGCGGCAGGTTCGGCCGATCGCGGCCCCCACTGGCCGCGGTTCGCCATCCCGGGCCAATGGGGCAGCAGGAAGTGGCGCGGGCGAGCGATGTGCTGGCCACGGCTGCTCGCCGCCTCCATTGGCCCGAGACGGCGAACCACGGCCAGTGGGGGCCGCGATCGGCTGAACCTGCCGTGTCAGCAGGTAAATAAAACTGGCCCGGCCCGCCAGGGTGCTTACCCTGGCGAGCCGCGTGCCGAACGTTGCCGACCCCTGTGCTAGAGCTTCTCAATGAAATGATTGTTAGGATTTTTTAACATGGACAAAACAAGGTATTTTCCCCGAGCCTTTTCTTTGGAAACAGCTAAACTATTTTTGTTGAAAAATTCCAGAAATAAATTCAGCCTGAGGCAGACACCCAGCAGGAAAATTTCAGCCCAAACAGTTAAAATTTGGCAAAGTTATAAGTAATTTTAAAGAGGGTCTTAAAATAGAAAGGATCAGATAACCTTATCTATAGGCAGTGCTACCTGCACCCCTGTAATAACATAGGCTTACATTTTGAAACATAGATGCTTAAGGCTACGCACCTAAATCCATATTTAGGCCTCTAAATAAGTGTCCTGGGGCCAGATTTTTTGAAGTACCAAGCATCCACAACTCCAATTTAAGTCACTAGGAGCTATAGATGGTCAATTCCTCTGAAAATCAGGCCAATTATTTAGGTGCCTAAATTTTAAATATGGATTCAGATGCCTAACTTTAGGCATCAAGTTTTAAAATCCAAAGCTATGATACTTTGCTAAAAGCCCTTTAAAAATTGTCATTAACTCTGTATTTCTTCTCCCAGCATAGCTAATCAGTAAGATATTTGCATTCTCCATTTCAAGGCCTTAGAGGCAGGCGATCAGGGCAGTCCTTCTGGATTCCAATTTCAGGGGCAGGGCCGGCTTTAGGAAGTGCGGGGCCCAATTCGAACAGTTTCGACGGGGCCCCGGCAGGGATGACTAAAAAAAAAAAAAAACCACGTAAAAAACCACGTGGGGCTTGTACTCACCGGGCGGCGCTCCTAGTCTTCGGCGGTGGGTCCTTCACTCGCTCCAGGTCTTTGGCGGCACTGAAGGACCTGCTGCCGAAGTGCTGCCGAAGACCCGGAGTGAGTGAAGGACCCGCCGCCGAAGTGCTGCCGAAGACCCGGAGCGCCGCCGGGTGAGTAAAAATTAAAAAGGAGCCTCTAGCCAGGGAAGGGATTCTCGGCCACTTGCCCCCACCCCGGCAGCCCTGCCACTGGGCTCGGGGCCCTCTTAGGCGCGGGGCCCGATTCGGGGGAATTGGTGGAATTGGCCTAAAGCCGGCCCTGTTCAGGGGGGCGACAAATCGACATCAAGGGCGCTACGTTGCTTGGCCACACAGCTGTTTGGTTTTTTCCCCCCGTCTCTCTCTCTCTCTCTCTCTGCTTGGCCACTTTGTTTTTGTTTTTTGCTCATCTGTTTCTCTCGGGGGGCACCAAAAACGTTCCACTCTGGGCAGCAAAACACCTAGGGCCAGCCTTGTTTCAAACCCTCTGGATTTTTCCCTTCTGCAACTGCATGCTCAAAGCAAGGAGGGAGATAGTGAGTCCTACAGTGTCAGTTGACTTCAGTGAAAGTTGTGGGTGCTTAGCCTCTTCGAAAATCAGAAATGTTATTTAAATGTCTAAATATGGATTTAGACATCTACCTTCAGACACCCACATATGAAAGTATTTACCCTAAGTGTCTCACCCAAAGAGATACAGCTAGCAATTGAACCCACAAGTCGGGGATTCCCATTCCCTTGCTCTAACCTCAAGAGCAAAATTCTTTCAGGATTGTGTACTTGAATTTGCAGAATCATTTGCTTTTCATTTGAAATTCTCCAGGTGCTGATATTCTCCAAACTCAGGCTTGGAAAGTCTAGAATTGTCCTGTTTAGATGGTGGACATCAAATCGGACTGAGCTCAAATACCTTATTATGCATCATAAGGCACGTAGCAACCATTACGCTATCATATTTTATCATGTCAATCATGCAGTGCTTTTCACACACTCAGGCAAGGAGGAAACAATCTCACTTTCTTGACCCAAAGCAATTTTTAATTTGACACTTATTGTATTTTATTCCTAATATACTCCAATTAACCTGTTGAGGAGAGGGGTGGCGGGACAGGGACAGAAAGGAACAGCCATTTTGCTCTCCCTGCATCCTTTAAGAAGCTGCAGTTGCTATCAAAATTTCACAATGATAAGATTATAAAAGATCTCAGAGAACTAACCTATCAAGTTGCTATGGCAGCTGAAAGAGTGAAGATTGAAATTTATGGATCCAGGACTTGAGTGATTACATCGAGCCAATAAAACAAACATCAGAATTGTAAACTAAGTAAACAAATATTTGTCCTAGAACCATCTTTCCCATTCTTCATATCTACTGCTGCATTGCCTCACTTGTGTACTGTATGCTTTTAATTTTTAATGACTTGTTAGTCTTTGAGGAAGATGTTCATTTATTGTAAAAATCATTCTTTTTGGTGGCCTATTTCTATAAATCGTGTGTAGTAACAGTTTCCGGATTTGCATTTTTTCCAGTATTATTTATGTTCATTCATTAGGCTTATTCTCTTCTATAGTCTATTAGCAAATAAAAGCATCAGTGTCAATACACAAGGGCTTAAAAGAAAGAGAGAGAGAGACAACATCATTTTTTATTATTTTGTTTATGTGAGGAAACCTGTTTTGTAATGTTATATATTATTTTCTGCTTCCAGTTGTAAAGCAGGCTTCACTCTCATGATGTAGCCACAGACACATTCTGTGATGTCATAGGACTGATATGTGGAGTGTTTTCTTCTTTTCCTAATAGGGTTATAACCCTTAAACACAAAACCTTAACAGTCACCTCAACAGTATTAAGGCATAATAGCTTCTCAAAGGCATGAAATGTGCAACAGTCAGATGTGCTGAGCCTTTGATATAAAAACAAGTTTGATGAAGTTGGATACATGTTGCTTGTTATGCATATCTGTTGAAGATGGAACCTGAAAGCCTTATTGGAGTATGTTATTGATCGTGTTGTATGAAATACAAAAGTGGAAAGGATCCACAACTCTTTTTCCTTACTTATTTCCATTCTTTTAAGGTTTTTGGGAGGGTGGAATATGTCTTGATGCAACCTGAACTGCCACTAAAGGTAATTTTTGTTTGCCAGTGGGACTTTGCAGGGAGCATCCTGGTGTCTGAATTCAGTTTACTCTTTCTTTGCTTCTTTACTTTATAATTTTTCAACCATTATTTAATTCCTAAATGATTGCATTAACTCCTTGATGTCCATATATATCTTTCCACTAGGCTAGGGTTCCCAGCCCACCTAAATTTCTCACCGCTTCTCTCTCTCGCATACTCCCTTATAGCTTAATTTTGTGGAGGCATTGAGCATCTCTCATGGATTTTAGTTATAGTTGCAGGTGCTAAGCACCTCTGAAACAATAGGTCATTAATTCCTAACACACTGGCTTTTGAGCCCAGTAGATATGTGGCCAGATCCCCAATCAGTATTGCTCCATTGACTTCCATCAATTTACACCAGTTGAGGATCTGACCCTTGTGCATAAATCTTGCCTTGGGCTACAAGTGAAATGATTTTGGTGGGTCTTATTCTAATTCCTAATGTGTGTCAATCACAAAACCAGCACACAGTTTGGTAAAATAGAGACAGATATTCTTTGGTTCTGCTAAATTGCCCTCAGCTCAGCATGGGCTGCAGGGGCAAAAATGGCTTTAAAGGGGACTTGCAGTCCCCTGATCCTGGGGCTGTCTGGTCACTGGTCAGGTCCCAGAGTAAAGGACTGCTCTACGTTACACCTGGCTACTATTGCCTCAGGGAGCTGTTGGGAAAGCCAGGAATTGCCAAATTGTAGAGATGCCCTGGAGACTCCTCCCCCTTTACTCCAGACTGCTCACTGTGCCTGGGTCTGAGAAAGAGGTCGCCTTCCACTGGCCAGTTAAGCTGGCTTGATGGTTGCTTTGTGCATGGGCCGCAGGAGCAGAGAGTCTGGCCCATTGTCTCTGCTCAGTTGATCCTTTGCTAATCTACTGGTTTTAAAAATAGAAAATCAGAGTGCAAACTGATACATCAGATTGTGGCCTGACTAGATTGATCAATGAAATGAATGTGGCCACAGTCCTAGCTTCCCCTGCCTTTTTTCCTACTGATTAGTCATATATACCCCTTCACCTGGCCTAAAATACAAATGGTCCTGCAATGGTTTACGTGGTGGGTGTAAAAAACCAATTTGTTGGTGGTGTGATTGTAGCTGTGTTCATCCCAGCCGTGAAGAAGATCTCAAGCTCAAAAGCATGTCTCTTTCACCAATAGAAGTTGGTCCAATAAGAGATATTATCTCACCCGTCTAGTCTCTCTAAAAAAAACACAAACTTGTTCAGCATCTAGTTAGCCCCAGTTGCTAAGAGGTTAAATCACACAGTGATGTCACAGTCTGTGATGTTCCATTGTTCTCTGGGTGCCAATGTGTCAATTTTATTGGATCACAGGACTGGCTGGTTCTGGAGATGATCTGCTGTTGACTTCTCTTTCCAATAAGCTCTAGATCAACATTTAGATTTCTCTATGCTGGATTTGGCTGGGTAGTAACTGTGAGTAAAGCCATTCTGTAAGTATCTAGATGACTATGAAACATACCTACTACTGTACCATGTCAGACAGGCCATTCCTTTTATTAGGGTTTTGATGTTATGGTTCTATTTAACCAATTGGGTGCTGCCTCAACAGGTACATTGAGCAAAACACAGCTGCAGTGCAGCTCAGTACATTGATTTCAGCATGTCATCCACTTTCAGCGTGTCATGTCATATTCTTCTGCCAAACAGTGACTGGAGCTGGGGATAGCAGTGAAAGGGTTATTTTCATGTAAGAAAATAATCATAAGGGTAGCATCTGGATTTCTGAAAGAAAGAACCTTTTAAATCATAATATTTTCATTTCAGAAAATAATCCAGCAGGACTAGAAGTCTAGAAACATTAGACTCCATATCTTGTGGTAGTGTTGTGAGGCACAAGGTCAAAGAACAATTTCCTTCAGCTCTCAAGAACTGAATGTATGTGTTTATTTATATCAAAACTTTGCAACCGCTCGCCCCATGATATTTAATTGTCTTTTAAAATAATTGTTGGTTTTGTTTCAACTGGATGAAGGAACAAAGTAAAAGGCATTTATTATTCAAGAGTTTACAAGGGCAGTAAGCACAGAGACAGGTCTAAGCCACAAAGTTTAGAGCTGAGCCTGCCTCAGTTCATTATAAAGGTTGGGGGCCAGTCACAAAGTCTGAATCCAAATTCACACTTTCCAAAAGTTCCAGGGTGCGTTCAGAGCCCAGGTTTTGTTAACCTTTGAAAATGGGAATAAAACCAATAGTATATAGTATTTGCCCTACAGGATCAGAACATTGATCTATTAAATCCAGTATCCTGCCTCTGGCAGTGGTCAATACTTGATGCTTTAGCAGAAAGCCTCATTCTGCACTTATCCCATTAGCCATTGCCATTATGTATCAAGAGAGGAGGGGTAAATAGGAAGGATTCCTTCCCATACTTTTAATTTCTGCTCAAATTTGCACTTCAGCATGTTCTTCTTGCAAATATAGCCAGCAAGATAATAGCCATCTGCGATGCTATCAGCCTTTCTCTGGGGGAGACTGAGCACCTTGTTAGTCATGTAGACCTTTGAGTCCAGTGATTAAAAGGGACAATTGGAAAACATGACTCAATGAAGTTACTAAGCTTTCTGTATTGTGCGTTATCCCCCACACAGGAGGTCAGTTTCAGCCCACACATAGCATGCCTTTCGTGAGTTTCCCCACACTCCAGAGAGTAAAGAGGGATGAATTCTTTGAACAAGGTAAAAACCATTAGTGCTCCCTAAACTTCTTCAATAAGCTTTGGATCTGGCCCCTTCTTGCTAACTATCTGATAGCACTGTTGTAGGATTAATCAGATAAGGGGGAATTCACCCCTGTTCAGAGGGCTAGAACAAGGGTTATGTACCACTTAGTTTCTTGTGCTGCAGTAGGGTGAATGTCACTCTTAGGGCATGGCTACATTCGTGAGTTAGAGCACATTAAAGCAGCCCCGTGCGCTCTAACTCACGACGTGTCCACACTGGCAAGGCACATAGAGTGCCCGGACTCCGCGGCTAGAGCGCTCCTGGTACTCCACCTCGGCAAGTGGAATAACATTTGATGCGCCCCTGCTGGAGCGCCGCAGCGCCAGTGTGGATGCCCTGGTCTGTTAATGTGCTCTGATCGGCCTCCAGAAGTGTCCTACAATGCCTATTCTAGCCACTCTGGTCATCACTTTAAACTCTACTGCCCTGCCCTAAGGTGACCAACCATCAGACCCGCCCTTTAAATTCTCTGGGAATTTTGAAAGTCCCCTTCCTGTTTGCTCAGCCAGGCGTGGAGTGCTCTCAGTGAATCTTTCCAGGTGACCATGCCTGCACGCGCCAGGTGATCCCCAGTATGGAGCAATGGTGAGGTGCTGGACCTCATCAGTGTTTGGGAGGAGGAAGCTGTCCAGTCCCAGCTGCCCTCCAGCCATAGGAATTACGATACCTTCAGGCAGATATCAAGGGACATGATGAAAAGGGGCCATGACCGGGATGCACTGCAATGCAGGGTTAAAGTGAAGGAGCTGCGGAATGCCTACTGCAAAGCCTGCGAGGCAAACCGCCGCTCCGGTGGTGCCCCCGCGACCTGCTGTTTCTACAAAGAGCTGGACACGATACTTGGAGGTGACCCCACCTCCACTCCGAGGACCACCATGGACACTTCAGAGCCCAGTTCAACAAGGCAGGAGGAGGAGGAAAGCGGGAGCAAGGGTGCTGAGGACGAGGAAGACACCCCAGAATCCCTAGATGCATGCAGCCAGGAGCTGTTCTCAAGCCAGGAGGAAGGTAGCCAGTCACGGTGGCCGGTGCTTGGGGAAGGACAAACACCAGAGAATGTTCCCAGTAAGTGGCTTTTATTTTGGGAAGGAAGTTATTCGGTGCGGGCTCTTGGGGCGAGGAGGGTTAGGGCTGCATGCACGCCTAGATGCGGAATAGGGCGTTGATGTGCTCTCTCACATTGCGGTAATCGGCCTCAGTGATCTCTTCAAAGGTCTCATCCAGGAGTTGGGCAATGCGCTTGCGCAGGTTTCTTGGGAGAGCCACTGTGGTCCTTGTCCCAGTCAAGCTAATATGTCCGCACCACTGTGCCGTGAGGGGCGGGGGGACCATTGCTGCACACAGGCAAGCTGCATATGGGCCAGGGTGGAAGCCGCATTGCAGTAGAAGACCCTCCCTTGCTTCCCAGGTCTCCCTCAGCAGCGAGATTTCTTCCAGGACGAACTCCTGTGGAAAATGTGGGGACAGTGTTCCGTATAGGGGCCCCCTGCAGCTGTTGGCTCTCCCCGAGGCACAGAAATCCAGAGGACAGTATGGCCATGAAACAATCAGTCCCCCTTGCCCCTGTGCTTACTCACCATTTTGGGACTCCCGTGGGTTAAGTGCGCTCGCTTTGGACGGGCAAATTATGCTATTATGTAAACTGCTTGCCCTTAAGTATGGGGGAATCATTGCTCTGTCTTGTGTGAACAATACTGCCTCTGTTAAGTGTTGCATTTTGCCTTTACAGATGCAACCTTGAGATCTCAGCCGTCCGTGTTATCACTGGCCGAAAGACTCCAAAGAATTAGGAAGAGGCCACATAGAAGCAAAGAAGACATGCTGCATGAAGTAATGCAGCAGTCCCTTAACGAGAATCTAAAAGCGCAGGCGTGGAGGGAGAGTGAAAGGAGGATTGCCAGCAGAATGAGGAGCACCGGCACAAAAGCACGGAACTCTGGTAGCAAAGGACGGATTGGCTGATAAGCATCATAGAGCGCCAAGCAGACTCAATCCAGGCCAGGGCCAGCTCTAGGCACAAGCAAAGCAAGCAGGTGCTTGGGGCAGCACATTTGCAGGGGCGGGAGGGATCCAGCATGGGAGCTGAGAACCAACAGGGGGCCCTGGGAGCTGTAGTTCCTTGGTTAGCTCCCTGCCCATAGAGCCAGCCCTGGAGCAGGGAAAGAACTACATTTCCCAGCATTCCCTTGGCAGCTGTCAACAGGAAACGGAGGGGGAGGGAGTGAGGTAGCTGAGACCTCATGCTGCAGCTTGCTGTGAATGGAGAGCTCGCTGCTAGAACGGGGTGGCACTGTGAATGGTAGGGATACCATATTTTAACATTAAAAAAAGAGGACACTCCACGGGGGTAACCCTGCCCCTATCCACCCCCTCCCACTTCCCACCCCCCACAGAACCCCCAATCCTGGACCTTTTGAGAGTTTTACAAATTCCTCCCAGATGGCTATTTAAAACCCCCAAAGCTGGACATGTCTGTGAAAATACAGACGTATGTTAGGTAACCCTAGAACGGGGAACAAGTATGCCCAAGGAGTAGAAGGCTTTGGTCCTGATATCCCCTTCAGAAGACATCCCCAGACAGGATTAGGGATACTGGTGTGACCTCACCTTGCAGCCCCCAAAGAAAGAATTGGATGGACTAAATGGACAGTGCCCCTCTCTATCTGAAGCCTAGCAAGGGAGGTATGTGGATCTCACTAGAATTTAAAATGAAAAGTACGGGAGGGGAGGCTCTACTAGAGGACCTGGGCAGCTTTAGATACACTACTAGGCACATAGGAGGATTTCCACTTCTGAGCCATGGAAGCAGAAATTGACTTTTCCTTTCCAGATTTAGCTAATACTCAGAAAGGGAATCTACCACCTGCCTTCCAGATTTGAACACCCTCAAAATTCAGGAGTGCTCAAGCTCAGTTTGGGCAGCTGTTACTTCATTTCTCCCAAATCAAATATACTGATCCACTGTAACTTGCTGTAGAAAAAGTAGGATAAAATTGAGCAAGAAATGCTTCCCAGTGGTTTTTAGGACTGGAATTGCTATCTTGAACAGCCACTGCCTTTTTTTTTTTAGTTTTATTTGTTTAAAAGGAAGACAGTGATATTGCATTGGCAAATTCCCCATAGAAACAAAGAATGGAACAAAAGAATAATAAAGGCACCTCAACTTTTCCTCATTTATGTAGGACAGTCTTATAATATGCATCCAGATATCCTCCAATCACACAAGCTGAAAATTGTTCCACTTTACTGCAGTTCTGTAACCATATGGGAACCAATCCTGTCTGTGTTCTGTGCACATCTAAAATTCCTGCTGAATGACCCACCCTGGGAGCGAGTTACCAGTGACCCAGGGCTGGGACAGCAGGAGGGTGTGTAGATAAATCTCTGATAATTTTCATATGACTTTACATTGTGCCTCTTCATATAACCTTGTAGTGGGTCTACCCACGTGTGACCTCTGTTTTCATGAAACTTTGTATCAAGGCCTAATATAGAAACCTTGTACTGATAAGCCTTGGTATATGGAAACTTTGTATCAAAGCCTCATGTAGAAACTTTGTGTTAAGCCTTGGTATAATGTTATAGCCCCTAAGGATAGTTAAAGTAGAAGGAAAATGTCTTTTTGCTTGGGCCTGGTCTACACTACACCTTTAATTCGGATTTAGTGGCTTTAATTCGAATTAACTCTGGAACCGTCCACACAACGAAGCCATTTAATTCGAATTAAAGGGCCCTTTAATTCGATTTCTGTACTCCACCCCGACGAGCGGAGTAGCGCCAAAATCGAATTTGTCAATTCGAATTAGCGTTAGTGTGGCCGCAATTCGATGTTATTGGCCTCCAGGAGCTATCCCACAGTGCACCATTGTGACCGCTCTGGCCAGCAATCTGAACTCGCATGCACTGGCCAGGTGGACAGGAAAAGCCCCGGGAACATTTGAATTTCATTTCCTGTTTGCACAGCGTGGAGAGCACAGGTGACCACAGAGAGCTCATCAGCACAGGTAACCATGCAGGCTGATAATCGAAAAAGAGCACCAGCATGGACCGTACAGGAGGTACTGGATTTGATCTCTATATGGGGAGAGGATTCAGTGCTAGCTGAACTGCGTTCGAAAAGACGAAATGCCAAAACTTATGAAAAAATTTCCAAGGGCATGATGGAGAGAGGCCACAATAGGGACACAGATCAGTGCCGCGTGAAAGTCAAGGAGCTCAGACAAGCCTATCAAAAAGCAAAGGAGGCAAACGGTCGCTCCGGGTCAGAGCCGCGGACATGCCGCTTCTACGCTGAGCTAAATGCATTTCTAGGGGGGGCCGCCACCACTACCCCACCTCTGACTGTGGATTCCGAGCTGGGGATAATCTCATCAGGGACACCTGATGATTCCGCGGAAGGGGAAGAGGAGGAGGAGGAGGAGGACGAGCTGGCAGAGAGCACCCAGCTCTCCGTTCTCCCCAACAGCCAGGAACTGTTTCTCACCCTGACTGAAGTACCCTCCCAAGCCTCCCAAGCCAGCACCCAAGACCATGACCCCATGGAAGGGACCTCAGGTGAGTTTACCTTTTAAAATATAAAACATGGTTTAAAAGCAAGCATTTTTAATGATTAATTTGCCCTGAGCACTTGGGATGCATTCGCAGCCAGTACAGCTACTGGAAAAGTCTGTTAACATGTCTGGGGATGGAGCGGAAATCCTCCAGGGACATCTCCATGAAGCTCTCCTGGAGGTACTCCAAAAGCCTTGCCACAAGGTTTCTGGGCAGTGCAGCCTTATTCCGTCCTCCATGGTAGGACACTTGACCACGCCATGCTAGTAGCAAGTAATCTGGTATCATTGCCTGACAGAGCCTGGCAGCGTATGGTCCCGGTGTTTGCTGGCATTCAAGCAACATCCGTTCTTTATCTTGCTGTGTAATCCTCAGGAGAGTGATATCGCTTAGGGTAACCTGGTTGAAATAAGGGAATTTAATTAAGGGGACTGAGGTGGCCGTTCCTACTGGGCTGTTTGCCTGTGGCTGAAAAGAAATCCTTCCCTGCATTTAGCCAAGTGCAAGGGGGGGGGGAGGATTGGCCCAGAGCTTTTCGCGTTTTGCTAGCAGGGATCTTCCCTGATACCAGCCAGGCGGTGGGGGGAGGGATAAAGCACTCATCCCAGAGAATTCATGGCGGGTGGGGGGGGGGGTGTTAGTTTGGTTCCTGCAGGGATCTTCCCTGATACCAGCCACGCGGTGGGGGGAGGGATAAAGCACTCATCCCAGAGAATTCATGGCGGGTGGGGTGGTGGTGTTAGTTTGGTTCCTGCAGGGATCTTCCCTGATACCAGCCAGGCGGTGGGGGGAGGGATAAAGCACTCATCCCAGAGAATTCATGGCGGGTGGGGGGGGGGGTGTTAGTTTGGTTCCTGCAGGGATCTTCCCTGATACCAGCCACGCGGTGGGGGGAGGGATAAAGCACTCATCCCAGAGAATTCATGGCGGGTGGGGTGGTGGTGTTAGTTTGGTTCCTGCAGGGATCTTCCCTGATACCAGCCACGCGGTGGGGGGAGGGATAAAGCACTCATCCCAGAGAATTCATGGCGGGTGGGGGGGGGGTGTTAGTTTGGTTCCTGCAGGGATCTTCCCTGATACCAGCCACGCGGTGGGGGGAGGGATAAAGCACTCATCCCAGAGAATTGGATGGGGGGGGGGTGTTAACCTTCAGCAGCAGAAAACAAGCTAACAGGAAAACTGCAGCACAACGGGCTTTGCTTGGTATGTGGGAAAGCAGGGCGCAGAAGCCTAAAGACAGTGGCTTACCATGGCAGCATGCAAGGTGAATTCTGTTTCCCCGACCTGCGTCTGTGATCTCTAGCAGCAAAGCCACAGGCACTCAATATTAAGAGGCAAAATGCGACCTTGCACAGAAATCACATGTGCTATGTAATGTGAATAGTATACACCGTGAAAGAGTATAAGCATTGTTCTGAAAAATGTATCTTTTAAAAAAATTCTCTCCTTTTTTCACTCCCTCCAGCAGGTGCAAATGTTTCAAGCCTCCCTCCTCCTTCCCGAAGGCTATCCCAGATAAGGCGTCGTAAAAAAAAAACGAGAGAAGAGATGTTTTCCGAAATCATGCAATCCACCAGGAATGAAAGAGCTCATCTGAATGAGTGGAAGGAGACGGTTTGCAAGTATAGGAAAGAAGCCAGTGACCGTGAGGACAGGAGGGACCAACGTGAGGACATGAGGGACCAACGTGAGGACAGGAGGGACCAACGTGAGGAGAGGAGAGACGCTCGAGATGAGAGGTGGCGGCAGGAAGATCAGAGGAGTCGGGAAGCAACGCTGGGGCTGCTGCGTGAGCAAACAGACATGCTCCGGCGTCTGGTGGAGCTTCAGGAACGGCTGCTGGAGAACCGAGTGCCGCTACAGCCCCTGTATAACCCCCCTACCTCCTCACCATGTTCCATAGCCTCCACACCCAGACGTGTAAGAACACGGGGGGGGAGGCTCCGTACACCCTCCCATTCCACCCCAGTGGACAGCCCAAGCAAAAGGCTGCCATTTTTTTAACCTTTTTTTACTGGGCTTTTCCTTCCCGCAGATCCTCCTCCCAAACCCCACTCAGGTTCTGTGCCGCTACAGCCCCTGTATAACCCCCCTACCTCCTCACCATTTTCCATAGCCTCCACACCCAGATGTGTAAGAACACGGGGGGGGGAGGCTCCGTACACCCTCCCATTCCACCCCAGTGGACAGCCCAAGCAAAAGGCTGCCATTTTCTTAACCTTTTTTTACTGGGCTTTTCCTTCCCGCTGATCCTCCTCCCAAACCCCACTCAGGTTCTCTCCCTCTTTTTATAATCAATTCATAAAGAATAAATGATTTTTAAACAATGGTGACTTTATTTCCTTTGAAAGCAAGCTGGGGGAAGGGGGAGGGTGGGTTCCTTACAGAGAATGAGTCAATAAAGGGGGCGGGTTTTCAGGAAGGATAAACAAACATAAATTTCACACTGTAGCCTGGCCAGTCATGAAACTGGTTTTCAAAGCTTCCCTAATGCGCAGCGCTTCATCGTGTGCTCTTCTAATCGCCCTGGTGTCTGGCTGCGAGTAATCAGCAGCCAGGCGATTTGCCTCAGCCTCCCACCCTGCCATAAAGGTCTCCCCCTTGCTCTCACAGAGATTGTGAAGCACACAGCAAGCAGTAATAACAATGGGGATATTGGTTTGGCTGAGGTCTGAGCGAGTCAATAAGGATCGCCAGCGACCTTTTAAACGGCCAAATGCACATTCTACCACCATTCTGCACTTGCTCAGCCTGTAGTTGAACAACTCCTGACTCCTGTCCAGGCTGCCTGTGTATGGCTTCATGAGCCATGGCATTAAGGGGTAGGCTGGGTCCCCAAGAATAACAATTGGCATTTCAACATCCCCCACGGTTATTTTCTGGTCCGGAAAGTAAGTCCCTTGCTGCAGCCGTTTAAACAGATTGGTGTTCCTGAAGACGCGAGCGTCATGAACCCTTCCCGGCCAGCCCACATGGATGTTGGTGAAACGTCCCTTGTGATCCACAAGTGCTTGCAGCACCATTGAGAAGTACCCCTTGCGGTTTATGTACTGGGTACCCTGGTGCTCCGGTGCCAAGATAGGAATATGGGTTCCATCTATTGCCCCACCACAGTTAGGGAATCCCATTGCAGCAAAGCCATCCACTATGACCTGCACATTTCCCAGAGTCACTACCTTTCGTAGCAGCACCTCCGTGATTGCTTTGGCTACTTGCATCACAGCAGCCCCCACAGTAGATTTGCCCACTCCAAATTGATTCCCGACTGACCGGTAGCTGTCTGGCGTTGCAAGCTTCCACAGGGCTATCGCCACTCGCTTCTCAACTGTGAGGGCTGCTCTCATCTTGGTATTCTGGCGCTTCAGGGCAGGGGAAAGCAAGTCACAAAGTTCCATGAAAGTGCCCTTACGCATGCGAAAGTTTCTCAGCCACTGGGAATCGTCCCACACCTGCAACACTATGCGGTCCCACCAGTCTGTGCTTGTTTCCCGGGCCCAGAATCGGCGTTCAAAGCCTATAACCTGGCCCATTAACATCATAATCTCCAAAGCACCGGGGCCCGCGGTCTCAGAGAATTCTGTGTCCGTGTCCATGTCCTCATCACGCTGGTCGCTGCGCTGCAATCGCCGCCTCCTCCTCCTCCTCGCCTCTTGTTTCTGGTCCTGTGTAAGCATAAACTCCACGAGAAAGCGCGAGGTGTTTATAATGTTCAAGACTGCGTTCTGGAGCACAACGGGATCCATGCTTGATGCAGAATGGAGTCTGCAGAGTTCACTCAGGAAAAAAGGCGCGAAATGGTTGTCTGCCGTTGCTTTCAGGGAGGGAGGGGGAGGCTGTACCCAGAACTACCTGCGACAATGTTTTTTGCCCCATCATGCACTGGGGTCTCAACCCAGAATTCCAAGGGGGGTGGAGACTGCGGGAACTATGGGATAGCTATGTAAAAGCTACCCACAATGCAACGCTCTGGAAATCGATGCTACTATGGTAGCTTGGACGCAAACCACCGAATTAATGGTGCCTAGTGTGGCCGAATACATTCGAATTTACAAAATCGGTTTCCTAAATTCGAATTATATAAATTCGAATTAATCCTGTAGTGTAGACATACCCTTGGAGTAGAATAAGATCTTCCCCCCCACTCCCTTAATCAATTGCCCTGTTGAATGAATGAGGTGTAAATGAGCAAGGCATGGAAGGCAGCACCTCCAAACAGCTGCAACAGTTGGAGAGGGGCTGGAAGCCAGACCCAAGGACAATAAAACGTGTCAAGTGGGCTCACTAAAGAAGAGCAGACATACTGACAGCCTCGGGGGTTAGAAGCAAGCACCTTCTTTTGGAAACATCCTCTTTGCAGCATTGGGACGACACCCAGAAGGAAGCAGCACAAAGGACCAATGGACACAGACACAGATTTTGAATCTGGTACAGATTTGCATGAGAAGGAAGCTGCTATAAAAGTGAGGTCTTGCAGAGGACCCCGGGGTCTCGTCTTGTCAACATGGGAGCATCGATCTGGATCGGCAGAAGCCCGGCTCCACCTCCTCCCCCATCTAACTCACCTGGCCAGTGCAGTTAAGGGGAGCAACTAATTGTTAACAACAACAAGACGGCGTGTGTGTGTGTTTGTGTGTGAGTGAGAGAGAGAGAGAGAGAGAGAGAGAGAGTGTAAGTCTAATATATCATATGCATATGATACAATGTTAATTAATACATGTATTACTAATAAATGTGGTGTTCTGCCTTATTCCCCCTGAAAAGATCCTGTGCAGTACTTTAAGTACAACAGGTGCAGGTTGGGGGGGGGGGGAAGCCCAGGGCTGGGGCGGCAGGGGGGTGTGGGTGGGGGGGGAAGAGCCCAGGGCTGGAGCAGCAGGGGGGTGTGGCTGGGGGGGAAGAGCCCAGGGCTGGAGCAGCAGGGGGGGGGGGGGGGAGAGCCCAGGGCTGGGGCAGCAGCGGGGGGTAGCTCAGGGCTGGGGTGGGGAGCAGCCAAATTTTTTTTTTTTGCTTGGGGCGGCAAAAAACCTAGAGCCGGCCCTGATCCAGGCGGAGCACTACCGTGCCTGCCCCCACCCGCAGCCCTTGTCCCAAAACTCTTTCCCTTGTGCCCCCATGTCACCAGGGCCGGCTTTAGCAAGAGCGGGGCCCGATTCCTGGGGGCGGGGCTTGTTGCAAGCCTCGCCCTCAGGAATCGGGCCGCGCTCCGGCCGGGGTTGCGGGGCTTGGCTCCGGCCCAGGCCGGAGCCGAGCCGAGCCGCGGGGGCCGGGCCCAAGCCGGGAGGGCTGGGCCGGGCCCGAGCCGAGCCGTGGGGGGCCGTGGGGGCCGGGCCCGAGCCGAGCCGAGCCGGGGAGCCAGACCCAAGCTGAGGGGGCTGAGCCGGAGCTGAGCCGAGCCAGGGGGGCCGGGCCGGAGCCGATCCGCGGGGGCCGGGGGTGCTCGGCCGGGGCCGGGCCGGTGCGCTCGGCCGGAACCGGGGCCAGAGTGAGCTGCTCGGCCGGGGCTGGACTGGGCTGCGCCGTGCCTCCCCGGAGCCCTTCTCGTGCCCCCCGCCACCCCAGCTTGCCTGGTGCTGCTTGCCTGCCCGCCCCTGCTTCTTTTCAGACTTCCCACGAACCTCTGATTCGCGGGAAGCAGGGGAGGGGGAGGAGCAGGGGCGGAGCGTTCAGGGGAGGGGAGGAGGGGGAAGTGAGCTGGGGGCGGGGTGGTGAGCTGCAGCGCGGGGCCCTCTTAGCGCGGGGCCCGATTCAGCCGAATCGGCTGAAGCGGCCTAAAGCCGGCCCTGCATGTCACCTTCAACCCACTTTCCCCAACATCCGGGTTCTTATTGCCACCAGCTGCCTCCAATACCTCTAGCTTCACCACCCAGCCCTGAAAACTACGACCCTTACCCACTGCACTTAACCCCCATCACCATGCATTTTAGCCAGCCTGAAGTGCAGCACTCATTGCACAGCACTCCAGACAGGAAGGCTGAGTATGATAACAGGACATACGCAAATGTGTGATTGTACCGTTCCCCACCCCACCCCACCCCCTTGCCCTTTCTGTTTCCCAAGCAGTTGTGTTTCTTTTCAATAAATGGATTTTTTGGCTATGAAAACATTCATTATTATTGCATAAAGTAAAAGATACCTTAGCCCAGGAAAGGAACAGGCACTGCAAGTCAGTGTAGCAAACACAGATTCCTACTAACATTTGAACCACTGCACTTCACTCCCGTGCAGGGCACCAGACATTACTGGTGGCTTTCAGCCTCAAACTGCTCCCTCAAAGCATCCCTAATCCTTGCAGCCCTGCGCTGGGCCCCTCTAATAGCCCTGCTCTCTGGATGTGCAAATTCAGCCTCCAGGTATTGAACCTCCGAGTTCCATGCCTGAGTGAATCTTTCACCCTTCCCTTCACAAATGTTATGGAGGGTATAGCATGCGGATATAACCGCGGGGATGTTATAATTGGACAGGTCAAGCTTCCCATACAGAGAGCACCAGCGGCCCTTTAAATGGCCAAAAGCACACTCCACAGTCATTCTGCACCAGCTCAGCCTGTTTTTGATCCCTCCTTGCTGCTGTCAAGGCTCCCTGTGTAGGGTTTCATGAGCCACGGCATAAGGGTAAGCGGGGTTTCCAAGGATCACAATGGGCATTTCGACTTCCTCTATGGTGATCTTCTCATCTGGGAAAAAAGCCCCGGCTTGCAGCTTCCTGAACAGGCCAGTGTTCCAAAAGATGCGTGCGTCATGCACCTTTCCAGGCCATCCTGCATTAATGTCAATGAAACGCCCACGGTGATCCACAAGCGCCTGGAGAACCATAGAGAAATACCCCTTCCGATTAACGTACTCTGAGGCTAGGTGGGCTGATGCCAGAATTGGAATATGCGTCCCATCTATCACCCCTCCGCCGTCAGGGAAACGCATTTGTGCAAAGCCAGCCACAATATTATGCACATTACCCAGAGTCACGGTTCTTCTGAGCAGGATGCAATTAATGGCTCTGCAAACTTGCATCAACACGATTCCAACGGTCGACTTTCCCACTCCAAACTGGTTAGCGACCGATCGGTAGCTGTCTGGAGTTGCCAGCTTCCAGATTGCAATAGCCACCCGCTTCTCCACCGGCAGGGCAGCTCTCAATTTCGTGTCCTTGCACTGCAGGATGGGGGTGAGCTCCTCACACAGTCCCATTAAAGTGGCTTTTCTCATCCGAAAGTTCTGCAGCCACTGCTCGTCATCCCAGACTTGCAGGATGATGTGATCCCACCACTCAGTGCTTGTTTCCTGAGCCCAAAAGTGGCATTCTGTGGCGGTGCGCATGTCCGTGAATGCCACAAGCAATTCGTGTCGTATGCTTTACTCAAGTCCATATCATCATTGGAGTCCTCACTGTCAGTTTGGATCTTAAGGAGTAACTCAACTTCCAGACGTGATGTGCTGGCGAGACTCGTCAGCATATTCCTCAGCAGTTCGGGCTTCATTCCCACAGACCGAAAGGGAAGACAGAGCGCGCAGTACAAAAAACATTGAAAGATGGCGCCAATGTGGACGGAAGCACAGGGATTGCTGGGATGCGAACTGATGCATCACGGGGTGTTGGGACAGGACCCAGAATGCCCCACACCTCCCGCCCCCTTCCCACAAGCCACAGCACCAGAATGGGAAGAGGTGCTCTGTGGGATAGTTGCTCATAATGCACCGCTCCCAATGCCACTGCAAGTGCCGCAAATGTGGCTTGCCAGTGTGCTTGCAGCTGTCAGTGTGGACAGACTGCAGCACTTTTCCTACTGCGCTCCACAAAGGCTGGTTTAACTCAAAGCGCTCTACATTTGCAAGTGTAGCCATGCCCTCAGTAAGTATTTGTACAGTGTTTTGAAGATGTGAAGTACTAAATAAGTACCAAGTGTGACGATGCACTCCATAATGTTTATGGAAATATGCTCATGAGTGTGAATACGATGTAACTGGAATATGCTTTATGCAAAAGATCACTTATAAGGTATCATAACAAAGGTTATAACCTACTGAATATATTCCTCCTATTTGTATGCATGTATCATCCTTGTATCTGAAGCTAGAAATATGAAGTATAACTCTGAGGTCCTACTGTAATTATGCAAAGTGTGGGCCATTAATGGTGGTTTAGAATCTTGATGGCTCCCATTGACTAGGACAATTGGTTGTAAATGGCTCTGTTTACTTGCAAACCTTCCTGTGTACATGTGTGCCAGCCCATAGCTAATGAAGAATGAGGTCTCATGGGACATGTGACCAGGTCACATGATACTGGAATCCATCTTAAATCTGGTACTTTTCCATTTAGAAGGAGGGGTGGGGACCCAGAGAGACAAAAGATTCCTGCCTTGTGCCAAAGCTATAAAAGGGGATGGAGCAGGACAAAGAGAGCTCCCAGTCATGAGAAAGCCCCTGCTTTTCACCTAAGATGCCTGCTGGAACTAACAAGGACTGTACCAGGGGAAAGGATTGGGCCCAGACTAGGAAGGCGTCTAGTCTGTGAAAAGTTTCAGAGGGGTAGCCATGTTAGGCCTGGTCTACACTACGAGTTTAGGTCAACTTTAGCAGCGTTAAATTGAATTAAGCCTGGACACGTTCACACGACGAAGCCCTTTCTTTCGACTTAAAGGGCCCTTTAAACCGGTTTCTTTACTCCACCTCCGACGAGGGGATTAGTGATAAAATCGGCCTTAGCGGGTCGGAATTGGGGTAGTGTGGACGGAATTCGACGTTATTGGCCTCCGGGAGCTATCCCACAGTGCTTCATTGTGACCGCTCTGGACAGCACTCTCAACTCAGATGCACTGACCAGGTAGACAGGAAAAGCCCCGCGAACGTTTGAATTTCATTTCCTCTTTGCTCAGCGTGGAGAGCACAGGTGACCACGCAGAGCTCATCAGCACAGGTAACCGTGATGGAGTCCCAGGATTGCAAAAGAGCTCCATCATGGACTGAACGGGAGGTACGGGATCTGCTCGCCATATGGGGAGATGAATCAGTGCTAGCTGAACTCCGTAGCAGTAAACGAAATGGCAAAATATTAGAAAAGGTCTCCAAGGCCATGAAGGACAGAGGCCATAACAGGGACGCACAGCAGTGCCGCGTGAAAATTAAGGAGCTAAGGCAAGCCTACCACAAAGCCAGAGAAGCAAACGGAAGGTCCGGGGCAGAGCCGCAAACATGCCGCTTCTACGCGGAGCTGCATGCCATTCTAGGGGGTGCAGCCACCACTACCCCAACCGTGTGCTATGACTCCCTCACTGGAGAAACACACAGGGAAGCGGGTTCGGGGTACGAGGAAGATGAGGATGGAGATAATGTAGATAGCTCACAGCAGCAAGGAAGCGGAGAAACTGGTTTCCCCAACAGCCAGGATATGTTTATCACCCTGGACCTGGAACCAGTAACCCCCGAACTCACCCAAGGCGTGCTCCCAGATCCTGAGGGCACACAAGGGACCTCTGGTGAGTGTACCTTTGTAAATATTACACATGGTTTAAAAGCAAGCGTGTTTAATGATTAATTTGACCTGGCAATCGCGGCCAGTACAGCTACTGGAAAAGTCTGTTAACGTGTATGGGGATGGAGCGGAAATCCTCCAGGGACATCTCCAGAAAGCTCTCCTTCATGTACTCCCAAAGCCTTTGCAAAAGGTTTCTGGGGAGGGCTGCCTTATCCCGTCCGCCATGGTAGGACACTTTACCATGCCAGGCCAGTAGCACGTAGTCTGGAATCATTGCATAACAAAGCATGGCAGCGTATGGTCCCGGTGTTTGCTGGCATGCAGACAACATCCATTCCTTTTCGCTCTTTGTTATCCTCAGGAGAGTGATATCATTCACGGTCACCTGGTTGAAATGGGGCAATTTTATTAAGGGGACATTCAGAGGTGCCCGTTCCTGCTCTGCTGAACAGAAATGTTCCCCGCTGTTAGCCACGCGGTGGGGGGGAGGGGTGAAGTGATCATCCCAGAGAATTGGGTGTGGGGGAGGAGGGGTGTTAGTTTGGTTTGTGCTGCATGTTAACCCGGAAACCGCAGCCCCTCCTTTTACATTGCAAACCCATTTTAAATGGCCAACCCAATGGGTGCTTGATCTGGGAAATGAGGGCGCTGCTGTTTGAAACCATTCCCACATGTTATGAGGGTTAAAAAAGCCAAAAGACTGTGGCTTACCATGGCTGCCTGCAAGCCGAAATCTGTTGCCTGGCACTGCGTGAGTGATCTCTCACACCAAACCGGCAGGCCCTCAATATAAGAGGAAAAATGCGACCTTGTAACGAAAGCACATGTGCTGTGTAATGTGAACAGCAAAATTTAACGTGAAAGAGTGTACCCATTGTTCTCTAAAATATGTCTTTTTTAACCACCTCTCCCTTCTCCTCCACCAGCTGCAAATGTTTCTCCTTCACAGAGGCTAATGAAGATTAGAAAGAGAAAACGGAGGACGCGGGAGGATATGTTCACGGAACTCCAGATGTCCTCCCACGCTGACAGAGCACAGCAGAATGCGTGGAGGCAGTCAATGTCAGACTACAGAAAAGCACAATATGAACGAGAGGAGAGGTGGTGGGCTGAATCGCGGGATGAACAGAGCAAGTTGCGGGCTGAAGATGATAGGTGGCGTCAGCTTGCAGACAGACGGCAAGAGTCGATGCACCGGCTCTTCAAACTGATATGCTCCAGCGTATGGTTGAGCTGCAGGAAAGGCAGCAGGAGCAGAGACCGCTGCTACAGCCCCTGTGTAACCAACAGCCCTCCTCCCCAAGTTCCATAGCCTCCTCACCCAGACGCCCAAGAACATGGTGGGGGGGCCTCCGGCCACCCAGTCACTCCACCCCAGATGATTGCCCGAGCATCAGAAGGCTGGCCTTCAATAAGAGTTAAAGTTTTAAACTGCAGTGTGTCCTTTTCCTTCCCTCCTCCCCCACCCATCCCGGGCTACCTTGGCAATTATCCCCCTAGTTGTGTGATGAATTAATAAAGAATGCATGAATGTGAAGTAACAATGACTTTATTGCCTCTGCAAGCGGTGCTCAAAGGGGGGAGGGGAGGGTGGGGTGGTTGGTGTACAGGGAAGTAGAGTGAACCGGGTGGGGGTGGCGGAGGGTTCATCAAGGAGAAACAAACAGAAGTTTCACACCGTAGCCTGGCCAGTCACAAAACTGGTTTTCAAAGCTTCGCTGATGCGCACCGCGCACTGCTGTGCTCCTCTAACCACCCTGGTGTCTGGCTGCGCGTAATCAGCGGCCAGGCGATTTGCCTCAACCTCCCACCCCGCCATAAATGTCTCCCCTTTACTCTCACAGATATTGTGGAGCGCACAGCAAGCAGCAATAACAATGGGGATATTCTTTTCGCTGAGGTCTGAGTGAGTCAGTAAGCTGCGCCAGCGCGCTTTTAAACGTCCAAATGCACATTCCACCACCATTCGGCACTTGCTCAGACTGTAGTTGAACAGGTCCTGACTCCTGTCCAGGCTGCCTGTGTATGGCTTCATGAGCCATGGCATTAAGGGGTAGGCTGGGTCCCCAAGGATCACGATAGGCATGTCAACATCCCCAACGGTTATTTTCTGGTCCGGGAAGAAAGTCCCTTCCTCCAGCTTTCGAAACAGAGCAGAGTGCCTGAAGACGCGAGCATCATGTACCTTTCCCGGCCATCCCACGTTGATGTTGGTGAAACGTCCCTTGTGATCCACCAGGGCTTGCAGCAGCATTGAAAAGTACCCCTTGCGGTTTATGTACTCGGTGGCTTTGTGCTCCGGTGCCAAGATAGGGATATGGGTTCCGTCTATGGCCCCACCACAGTTTGGGAATCCCATTGCAGCAAAGCCATCCACTATGGCCTGCACGTTTCCCAGAGTCACTACCCTTGATATCACCAGGTCTTTCATTGCCCTGGCAACTTGGATCACAGCAGCCCCCACAGTAGATTTGCCCACTCCAAATTGATTCCCGACTGACCGGTAGCTGTCTGGCGTTGCAAGCTTCCACAGGGCTATCGCCACTCGCTTCTCAACTGTGAGGGCTGCTCTCATCCTGGTATTCTGGCGCTTCAGGGCAGGGGAAAGCAAGTCACAAAGTTCCATGAAAGTGCCCTTACGCATGCGAAAGTTTCGCAGCCACTGGGAATCGTCCCACACCTGCAGCACGATGCGGTCCCACCAGTCTGTGCTTGTTTCCCGGGCCCAGAATCAGCGTTCCACGGCATGAACCTGCCCCAGTAACACCATGATTTCCACATTGCTGGGGCCTGTGCCTTGTGAGAGGTCTATGTCCATGTCAATTTCCTCATCACTCTCGTTGCCGCGCTCCAATCGCCTCCTCGGCTGGTCCTGGTTTTGCTTTGGCATGTTCTGGCTCTGCATATACTCCAGGACAATGCGCGTGGTGTTCATAGTGCTCATAATTGCCGCGGTGATCTGAGCGGGCTCCATGATCCCAGTGCTAGCTATGGCGTCTGGTCTGAAAAAAGGCGCGAAACTAGTATCTGACGGACCAGGGGAAGGAGGGAGGGAGGGGCGAGTGACGACATGGCGTACAGGTACAGGGAATTAAAATCAACGAAGGTGGCTGTGCATCAGGGAGAAACACAAACAACTGTCACACAGAATGGCCCCCCCCCAAAGATTGAACTCAAAAGCCTGGGTTTAGCAGGCCATTGATTTGACAGAGGGAGGGGGAAGCAAATGAATACAGAACAAATCTATTTTTTACATCTTAAGCTGGCAGCCGACGGTGCAGCATGACTGATAGCCACTGCAGTAGGATGACGATGGATACCAGTCGTAATATACCATCTTCTACCAAAAGGCAAGGGGCTGGTGCAATGCAGCCCTACGGCTGCCAGCCCCACGGCTACCAGTCATGCTGCACCGTCTACCGCCAAAAGGCAGTTAGCTGCTGCTGCTGTGTAGCAATGCAGTCCCACGTCTGCCAGCACCCAGATGACATATGGTGACGGTGAGCTGAGCTGAGCGGGCTCCATGCTTGCCGTGGTATGATGTCTGCACAGGTAACCCAGGTAAAAAGGCGCGAATCTATTGTCTGCCGTTGCTCTGACGGAGGGGGAGGGGCCTGACGACATGTACCCAGAACCCCCCGCGACACTGTTTTGCATCATTCGGGCATTGGGATCTCAACCCAGAATTCCAATGGGCGGCGGAGACTGCGGGAACTGTGGGATAGCTACCCACAGTGCAATGCTCCGGAAGTCGACGCTAGACTCGGTACTGTGGACGCGGTCCGCCGACTAGAGCACTTAGAGCATTTTATGTGGGGACACTCACAATTGGCTGTATACGACCGATTTCTATAAAACCGGCTTCTATAAATTCGACCTAATTTCGTAGTGTAGACATACCCTTAGTCTGTATCAGCAAAAACAGCGAGGAGTCCTTGTGGCATCTTAGAGACTAACAAATTTATTTGGGCATAAGCTTTCATGGGCTATAACCCACTTCATCAGATGCATGGAGTGAAAAATACAGTAGGCAGTATAAATATACAACACATGAAAAGATGGGAGTTGCCTTACCAAGTGGGGGGTAAGTGCTAACGAAGCCTGATCCATCCTGATTGAATTGGCAACTCCCTACTTTTCAGTGGTACTGCAAGTGCTGGGGATCACCAGGACAGTCAGGGAAGGTGCATGAGCCACACATCTTTAAGAACACAGGTCCGTTCAGCAGGGCCGGCCCACAACATTTTGGCACCTGAGGCGGGGAGTGCAAATGATGCCCCCATGCCCTCTCGCTTGGGCCAAAACTTTGAAAGGTCTCAATTCTGCCTTCTTCCTGTTCTACTCCTCTCATGGTACTGCTCTGCTACCTACCCCAATAAAGGAGAACTAACAACTTAAAATGCCTTGTTCAAAAAATTTAAAGTAACACTTAACTTTCAAATGCCTGAACAGCAAATGTAACTTTTCTTGTCTGCATAGTAAACACTGGCATTTTTATCTGTTTGAATAATCAAAGTGGTGCTTTCCGTGCCTTCTTGGTTGCAAAGATTTGAACTGTTTCCTGCTGAAGGTCCACAGTCTGGGCCATCTCATGCTCTATTGAGATGGTTGCAAGGCCGACCAGCCTCTCCTGTGTCATTGTGGAGCGTAGATGTGTTTTTATTAACTTCAGCTTGGAGAAGCTGCGTTCTCCACTGGCAACTGTTACAGGAAGTGTTAGAAGTATGCGCAGAGCAACAAAAGCATTTGGAAAGAGGGTGGTCATCTTATTTGTGCACATATATTCCAGAACAGCCTTTGGAGTTGATCCTGCTGAAATGTATCTTGAAAGAGCTTTCAGTTCATCACCTAAATCACTCACATCAATATCGCGCATGTCATCATGTGTCAACACTGTCTCTAGTGCCCTGAATTGCTGGTGTAGGTCTTCTTCAGGTAGAGTGAGGAGTTTTGGAATATCATACAACATCCCAAATATACTGCTGTGTTCCTTGAGCTGCATGAAATGTTCTTTAACTGACTGTATTGCAATATCTAGCACCTGGTTAAAGAATTCAACTTTGAATTGTTGTTTGGGGTCTCTTATGGGATTATCCCGTGCCTCGTAATAAAAATGTCTTCTTCTTTGGTGACTCTTGTATTCTTGAATGGGTAGGAAAATAGCTTCAGTGTGAAGTTCCTCTGCCAACTTCTGTGCACTCTTTAAAATGTTTTGAAATCCCTTATCTGACTGTAGGTATGACTTTGCTTTGTCCAGTTATTCCATTGCTCCAGATATATCAAGGTCAACACCTTGGAGTCTCTTGCTTACAACATTTATTTCAAACAGTCTGTTATGCCACAACACTAAGCCACACAGAAATTTGAAGTTATGTATGTTTCTGGTGATTCCATTTCCCTCTGCCACTGTTCTCCCACGAACAGTTCCTGTCATAGCATTATCCTCCATAATGGCAACTATGGCATCATCTATCTTCCCAATTTGGTGTTTGATAGGCTTTATCGCCTCCACTTGACTTTCCCATCATGTGGCACTCAGTGGTTTCAGTGTCAGAGAGGATGTTCCCAGATGTTGCTTCAAAATTTGTCGTTGATGAGTTGATGCAGAGAAAAATACATAGATGCTTTGAATTACATCAAAAAATTCAGCAGCCTCACTAGAAGCTGATGCTGCATCACTGACCACCAAGTTCATTGAATGAGAACTGCATGGGACAAAAAAAAAAAGCTCGAGGGTTTAACTCTCGGATACGTGTCTGCACTTCTCTGTTCTTTCTTCTCATGTTGGCACCATTATCGTAGCCCTGACCTCTCATGTCAGCTATTGCAATTCCCGTATCTTCCAGCTTTTTAAGAAGCACATTTGTCATGCCAGCTCCTGTAGTATTATCAATGTCAATACATTCTAGAAAATGCTCTGACAGTCACCATTGCAGGGACATTTTCACTAGGTTCTGTTGTTGTTACAAAATGCACCATTAAAGTCATTTGTTCCGTATGGCTGATGTCAGGTGTGCAGTCCAGAATAACAGAGTAATATCTTGCTGACTTCAGATCTGCCACAATCTTCTGTTTGACTTTTGTTGCCAGTAACTGTATGATCTCATTTTGAATTGTTTTTCCAAGGTAGTGTTTGTGTGCATTTCTCGGGTGGTGACTCTTCTTAGATGCTCCTGGAGTAACATCAAACTCAGCCATCAGCTCCACAATTTTAAGGAAGTTTCCATTGTTTGTCACATACAGCTGATCTGAAGTGCCACGCAGTGCTAGGTTTTGGGTAGCAAGCATTCTCACAATGGCAATGAGCCTTTTCAGAACATTTTGCCAGTAAAGAGACTCTGAGGCAATCTTCTCTTGATGCTGATCATCTATGGCGGCCTTTAACCTTAGTCTCATCTCAAGCTTTTTCCACCTATGGAATGCTCTCTGGTGATTTGCTGCCTTCTCATGGCATGCCAGATTTCTAGCCAGATTTTTCCAGTCCTTTGTTCCTGTAGAACCCAATGTGGCTGGAACATTAGACTGGAAGAGTTTGCAACAAAACAGTATGCAGCATTCGGGGTTTTGAGTACATAAGCCATGGCCTCTCTACTTTGTCACCATTGGGGATTTCACGCCAGTAATGTGTTGGATGGAAACTTCTATTTTCATTGTCTTTGGGGAACATGAAGTTTTTCACTTGCTGTGGCCCATGCAGTACAAGGAAGTCCCTCAGGCTACTGCTCAAGTGGGTCCACAGTCCTGGATCATCTAGACTTAAGGAACTAAACTCAGCAGCAGCTGTTTCTTGCGCCTCCACCACACTCTTCTCTGATCTACACTTTTCTTCAGGAATGTGCATGGTTACATCCATTTGAGATGGAGATATGGATGCTGCAGTAGCTGCCAGGTCACCTGCACTCTGACTAACTGGAAGATCAGGCATCTCCTCACCACTCACATCCTCTCTGGGGCCAGAAGGCTCACCGTGAACATTTGTGTCTATGTATCTCAGGAGAGCTCCTTCCTGCTTAGATAGAAAAGCTTCCTTTGCTTTCTTTCTTTCTCTGAATGCTGCCCCAGAGGGGCGTTTTCTTCTTTCACTCATGACTGCTGTTCTGTGCCAGCTATAGTGGCTCTCAACACTCAGTTGAAGGGGACAAATAAGTAGGCTGGTAGCAGGGCCTGAGTGAGGGAAGATAGCAGCGTCTTAAGGGACTAACTGGCTCCTACTACTTCAGTTGACTACTTGTTCTCCTCAAGTGGGTTCAGGGAAGCAGCAGGAAATAGGAAGCTCCCTGAGAAGCTGGTGTTAATCAGTCCAGGCTCCTGGGGGTGCTAGAGAGGTACATAAGAGGCTCCTCCTCCTCTCTCTCCCTGCAGCTCCCGCTGCTTTCTGTTATTCCCTCTCACCTTTTCTCCTGCCTGCCTGTTATGTCTCTTGTGCCCTCCTTCCTCCAGCACAGCACTCCACCATCTCTTTCCATCTAGAGCAGAGAGAATACATATGCACCAGCAGCAGACACAATTTTCTACACTCTGGGTCCTAATGACCCTCCCCCACAGTCTGGCACCTGAGGCAGCCGCCTCAGTTTGCCTCATGGTAAGGCCAGCCCTGCCATTCAGAAAGCTGCAAGAAGGGACTTTCTTTTCAGACCAAAGGATTACCACTGAGGGATGTTGAAATGCCAATAGCGATCCTGGAAGACTCAGCCTACTCTTCACTCCTGTGGCTCATGAAGCCATACACCAGCCACCTCGACAGCAGCAACTACAGACTCAGCAGATGCAGAATGAGCCTCTGGCCATTTGAAAGGCCACTGGTGCTGTCTACTCACGAGATTAGACCTCAGTGGGGAAAAAAAAAATGTCCCCATGGTTATAGCTGCCTTCTGTGTGCTTCATAATATCTGTGAAGCAAAGGGGGAAAGTTTCCACCGAGGTGGAAGTGAAATGTCTGTCTGATGATTTTGAGCAGCCAGCTACCAGGGCTATAATGGTATGGTAGGAGGGAGAACAGCAAAATAAAGACAATGGATTTCAAGAAGGCAGACTTTAGCAAACTGCCTGGAGCACTGGAGCGGGGCTGAGCTGCGTGGTGTAGCCCCCGACCCAGTGCTCCAGCTGGAGCGCCGGAGCGGGGCTGAGCCGCGTGATGTGGCCACCGACCCAGCGCCCCAGCCAGAGCACCACAGCAGCCCCTGACCCAGCACCCCAGCCGGAGCGGGGCCGAGTCGCATGTTGCAGCCCACGCCCTGGCACCCCGGCCAGAGCACCAGAGCAGCCCCCGACCCAGTGCCCTGGCTGGAGCACCAGAGCGGGGCGGAGCCGCGTGCTGCAGCCCGCGATCCAGTGCCCTGGCCGGAGTGCCAGAGCAGGGCCGAGCCATGTGATGTGGCCCCCGACCCCACTCCCCAGCAGATCAAGCCCACGGGCCATAGTTTGCCCACCCCTGTGCTAGCATCTCCTGCCACACGTCTCTCCCTTTTTCCTGTGCTCTCCAAACTATCCCTGTCCATTCTGTCCACAAGGGTGATCCTCCAAAACCTGTGCTCAGTAGCCCAACCACCAAAAGTCTTGCAAGATCTCTTGAAACATGTCATCCTGCGTCCTCTTCCTTCTCCCCCTTGTCTGGGTGAGCCGCTCTGCTGGTGTGGATGGAGAGCCCTCAAGGCCACATTTCTGTTGCAAGAGATACAATGCACAGAGGTGAATACACTCACAATCATATAAGATACATGGAAACGTGGTATACTGAACTCACTCCTCTTGAGCCACACAAGTTGCAAGCACCACGTTCTCACGTCTCCTGGGATTCATAGAGCACAGCTACAGTCCCAGCCATGGTGAGTATGGCCTGGAGGGGAGAGGGAGTGAGTTGGGACAATAAGGGGGGGGGGAAGGTTAGTTCACGAGCATGAGTATCTGCAGATAGGGCAAATTAACTGAATACTGGCACCGTTTTCCTCCGGCAGTGGTGATTTTAGCTGATATTTCACTTCTGAGGGTAACCGCTCTTGTTCACTTCTGGCTGCTGACTGGGGCTATATGCTGCTAGCCTGAGTGGTGCAATGGTGCCTGCTGGAGTAATTGCTGAGTGGTGTGGGAAAGAGTCCTACCGCGGCAGAAGAAACCAGAAACCTTCAGCAGAGGATTGCAGACTACCTTCAGGAAACTTTCCTCAAGATCTCTATGGAGGATTCACGGGACATCCCGGTGCACATAAATAAACTGTTCTGCATGGCTCCCTGTGCCTAACTGTACAGAGGAATGAGAAGCAGATAACCGATAGAGGTAGAGTTGCTATTTCACTACCTCTTCTAGCATGATTAAAAAAAAAAAAAAAAGTAAATGTACAGCTGTGTCCCTGCAATATCAAAGCAAACTGCATACTTACTAGAGGTTCCTGCCCCTGCATCAGGCTCTCCCATGCTGCACTGTAGGGACTGGCTGGACTGCTCTGGAATAAAAAGACAGGTCCTGGCTTGTGACGCCACTGGATCCCCCAGTTGCCTGGCCACCCATACTCCTTCTGCTCCTTGTCCAATCAACTGTGGGAGCTGCTGTGCTCCAAGTGTGCAAGGCCATTAATCGACTTCTGCTATGAGGGATAGTGAGTCTGGGAAATGTGCAGGACATAGTGGATGCTTTTGCTGTGATGCGGTTTCGTAATTTTGGGGTGATAGATGGCACGCATATCCCAAGCTTGGCACCAGTCTACCTTGCCAAAGAGTACATAAACCAAAAGGAATACTTTTCAATGGTGTTGCAAGCACTGGTGGATGGTCGGGAAAGGTTCATGACGCACGCATCTTTAGGAACTCGGGTCTGTTCAAAAAGCTGCAATCCGGGACTTTCTTTCCAGACCACAAAATGAACATTGATGACGCTGAGATGCCTATAGTTATCCTGGGGGACCCAGCTTACCCCTTGCTCCCATGGCTCATGAAGCCATACACCGGCCATCTGTACAGCAGTAAGGAACGGTGCAACTATAGGCTCAACAAGTGCAGAATAGTGGTTGAATGTGCCTTTGGTCATTTGAAAGGGCGCTGGAGAAGTTTACTAACGAGGTTGGATTTTAGTGAAGAGAACATCCCTCTGGTTATAGCTGCCTGCTGTGTGCTCCATAATATCTGTGAAAAAAAGGGGGGAAATTTTCCGCAGGGGTGGGCAGTTGAGACAAATCACATGGCAGCCATTTTTGAGCAGCTAGACACCAGGGCAATAAGAAGAGCACAGCAAGGGGGGCTGCGAATCTGTGAGACTTTGAAAAGCCGTTTCAATCATGAGTCACAGCAATGTGAGCTGCTTGTCTGCATTGTGCTTTCCCAACCTTCACCTGCCTTGTATCACTGTCCCTGTTAAGCCAACCCCCCACCCAAGCCCACTGCTTCTACTCAATAAAGAACATTTATTTCTTGAATCCATCTACTTATTTAACAAACATAAGTAAAGAGGAAGAACAGGGGGAAAAAAGATAACCTTGGGGGAAAGGGGTTATAAAGTTGGAACTGGAGAAATGTTTTCAGCTGTGTAACATAACACCACATTCCAGACCATCAAAGGTCTGTGAATGGGCACCTTCTGTTCCTTGTACCCTCCCCCTGAGTTAAGTGAAAGGGATAATGGACTTTT
Source organism: Emys orbicularis (assembly GCF_028017835.1). Lineage (NCBI taxonomy): Eukaryota > Metazoa > Chordata > Testudines > Emydidae > Emys > Emys orbicularis. The sequence continues at coordinate 111,942,345 of NC_088686.1, forward strand.
CGCCCACACCTCATGGAACGCTTGGGGGAGGGTGATTCTGTTCCAGGCCATGCTGGCTGGCTGTCCACCAGGGTCTGCAGAGGGACTCTACCCTCCTGCTTCTGTTCTTGCAGTTCAGCCTGATGCCTCAACATGTCTGCTTGGTCCCCTCATAATCCAAAGCATCTCATCCTGCGCTGCACGCTCTTGCTCATTGGAAGCTTTCCTGCTCTCCATGTCAATGTCTAAGTTCTCAGACAGTGAAATCCTCCACGCTCTCAGCTCTATGTCAGCTGTCCTGGAGGCATTCATTATCTCGGTGAACATGTCCTCCCGCATTCTTTCTCCTCCTTCTAATCAGCGAAAGTCTGCTTTCAGGTGTTGACACACCAAAGGACACATTTCCAGCTGTCAGTCATGGGAAAAAAAATAAAAGGAACCATTGTGCATCAATAAAATGTTTCCATAGTAAGGCCGTTTTCATTTAAAAAAAATCCTTATGACACTAGGTACAAGCCATAACATAATCAGAATCCATAACCGTTCATTGCACCGTTTTGCTGTTCCAGCCATGGTGAGTAGACCCCTCCCCCCAAGTCATGCGTGACCACACTTTTAATGAAGTTTATGGCAGGCTCATGTCAGGAGCAGAGGTAGCTAGTCAAACAATGGCCCTTCCCCATAGTACCACGGGAAGCTGATAACGAACGGGGGTGTGAGAGGGAATGTTTTCACTCCCAAATTGTGGAATCTCACATGTGGGGCCCCAGTCCCCTATCAGCCACTTTTAACTACTTGCTGATCCATGCTGAGCACAGTAAAGGCACATTAGCGGCCACATGGTTTGGCGATCCGGAGTGTGTGTGGGGGTCTACATGCCCTTTTTTCCCCCTTGTAAGGGCACTTTTAATGAGAACATCCCCCATTTCCCCTAGGGGACCCTATGTGATATCAGTCTCCTGAGGGTAACAGAGGTGGAAAGGAAGGAGATGCTGCAAGCATCTGGGTATCGACCTGGTCCTTATGCTGCTATGCTGTGTACCGCAATGATGCCAGCAGAATTAATTCAGGAGTTGCGTGGGAAAGTGTCCTACCATGGTGGAAGAAATAAAACTGCCCTGCCTAGAAACCTTTTGCAAAGGATTGTAGAGTACCTCCATGAAAATTTCCTAGAGATATCCATGGAGGATTCCCGGGCTCTCCCAGTCCACCTAAACAGTCTTTTCCAGGGTCCACCCTCTGCGTAGCTGGAGCAGCCTCTTGTAAGCAGAGAACCACAGCACCTCACTTTTTCTTCACAGTAAACATGCAATACCACCAAATGTGTGTGCCTTCTAAAGTTTAACTGGACTTTGATTGTAACTGTATACTCACCAGAGGTGCCTTCCCCGGCATCACGGTCAGCCACCGTGATGTCCTGTGATCCACAGGGCTCCGGGGTTAAAAATATTTCCTGGCTCTCGGGGAGAATGGATCCACTGCTCGCCTGTCTCCCATTCTCCTCCTCCTCATCTACCATATCATCCTCCTTGTTGTCCCTAGACTCACACACCTGTGAGGTGGTCCATGTTGCTTTTGGGGGTGCTCATAGGGTCACCCCCGAGAATCACATGCAGCTCGTTGTAGAACCTGCATGTGTGGGGTTCAGCACCAGAACGACTGTTCCCCTCCCTTGCCTTCTGGTACACTTGGCAAAGTTCTTTTATTTTCACACGGCGCTGCTGTATGTCCTTCATGTAGCCCTTCTCCCCCATTCCACAAGCGATCTTTAGATGTCAGCATTTCTTCTGCTGGATTGAAGCTCTGCCTGCACAGACTCTTCTCCCCACACAGCCAGGGGCGGCTCCAGGCACCAGCTTAACAAGCAGGTGCTTGGGGCGGTCAAGGGAGAGGGGCGGCACCTGCAGCAATTCGGGGGCGGCAGGTCCCTCACTCCCTCTAGGAGCGAAGGACCTGCCGCTGAACTGCCGCTGCCAATCGCGGCTTTTTTTTTTCCCCAATTGCCGCCGCCGATCGCGCTCGCGGCTTTTTTTTTTTTTTTGCTTGGGGCGGCAGAAATGCTGGAGCCGGCCCTGCACACAGTGATGAGATCCACCACCTCCTGTGCAGACCAGGCTGGAGCGCGTTTGGGGCGTGTAGTCTCCATGATCATCTGTGCTCAAGCTGGCATGTTCCCAGTGCTGATCAAACAGGAAATGGGAAATCAAAAGTTCCCGCGGGTTAGCTGGGGAAGGGCTGTTTCTATATACCTGGCTGCAGTGCAGCAGAATTGAGAATGATCTCCAGAGTGCTCACAGATGAGCATTGTGGGACACCACCTGGAGGCCAATTAAGTTGAATTACACAATGCTGGGTCTGCATTAGCTCGCTGTCGACCCATGAAAATTGAATTAAGCACTACGCCTCTCGCAGAGGTGGATTACAGAAGTCGACATTAGAGGCAACTTAGGTTGAAGGAAGCCACCTTAAGTTGACCTGTTAATGTATGTGTCTACACTACCAGGTCCTTTATGACGACTCAACTTTTTAGTGTAGACCAGGCCTTACTCTGTGTCTCAGTTCCCCAGCTATAAAATGGGAATAATGTTTCCTTTCTCCCACCCTTTGGCTTGTCTGTTTAGATTGCAAACTCTTCAGGGCCAGGATGGTCTGTTACCATGTATGTGCACAGAGCTCAGCACAATGGGGCCCTAGTTTTGGTTAGGGCCTTCAGGTAGTATTGTAATATAAATAATAATGGTGTACAACCAGATTCCGGTCTCTCCCAGTATAAAGTTGTTCACACATTTCCTGTTCCTCCTGGCTTGAAAGAGAGGCATTTGGCCAGGCCTGGAAAGGAAGGGGATGAAGTGCAGGCAAAAATGCTTTAAAAAGAACAAGCTTTGACACCAGCAATTTATTGCCATATACGACACAAGTTGGGGTTTGTATTTACAGGTGTGTGGAAAGGCCAATCTGCAGCTAATCGTTTCCTTGTCTTTCTTTTATTTTCAACTGGAAAGTACATTTTAGGTGCTGTGATTGCTGCATGCATTTTTTGGGGCTTGGTGTATGCTTTACTCATGTGGTTCTATAGATGGTAAGTGCTACAAGTGTTACACATCCCGCTATCAGTTTTAGCTGTGGAAATATATATAAAAAAAAAAGCTTTTAAAGTAAGTAATCAAAGAAACCAGAATGTTACTGTGCCAGGGAGAATAGAATATTCAGAGTCTTCCCTAGGAACTATTTTATGGGGGTGAAAGAATATCCATTGCGTAATCACAATAACGTCCTTCCAACAGGGTGCTAATGCCAGTTCATTCACAGCTGTTGGGTGATTAGGAGCGATGAGGCTTGCTACTTACCAGAGGGGCCTGCATTAGGCAGCATCTGCACCATACAGTCACTGTACATCATACCATGTCTGACATATCTATGCTTAGGCATATAACTCCTCTACTAGACAGGAGTGCTGCGTTGATTACTGCTGTGTTCCAAAATCATTATACAAATGGCTTTAGTCATAGAAAAGCCATCTTGGAATGACAAAGTAATGGATTTTATCCTTCCTGTATCCCTGGGCTGATGATTTTGTAGCTACATTGAGAACTATGCTCTCTAATAGGCTGAGCCCCTGGCAATGTCATTAAAAAAAATTACCTACATTTTTGTTTTTTTATAGCTAAGACATTTCCAGGGGAAACAATAGAATCTAGAACCTACAGTCGACTATAGGGGTGACGGCCACCATCTGGGCTGACACACACAGGTGACTGAGCCAGGGATGTGCAGAGCTAAAAGGAGAACTGCTACAGGCTGCGCTAACACTTTCTAACTCAGAGCGCTAGCAGATCCATGTCCCCTGTGGATCAGGCACAGATGGCTGAGGAGCACCAATAGGCTACACCTTTGTGACTTTATTGGTAGGGCAATTATTGAGCCCAGTTCCCGAGCTGAACTGCCCTTGGCTCAGGACCTGAGTGGGGGTAGACAGGAGGGACTGTACAGTACATTTGCACTTCTTCTATTCTGGGCCTGGCCAGGGAACTGTGTGCCCCCTGGCACAACTCTGAGCAGCTGCTGGGCTACTCGAATGTGCACCTTGCTGCAGATGTCCCCAAAGATCCTTTCCACTAACTGTGAATAGCAGGAGCACCATAGTACTCAGTCCACTCCCCAGGCAATGGGCTGGTGACCTAGAACTGCTAAACTTGGCACTACACCACTCCAGGGTTTCCCCTACATCAGTTCCAAATAGATCTACAGCTATCACTAGGGGTGGATTTAGCTGTGAGATTAGTACATTCTAAGGCTAGACTTTAAGGGTCAAATTATCCCCGATTTATATCCTGTTAACCCCCTCTAAAGACAATGATATTGCAATAAGGGCAAAAGTCAGCAGTTTTAGGTCCATCCTTCACTTGGACTCCTTTTTTGCACTTGCATCATTGTGGGCAGAATTACTGTTACTTAGACTTTTAAGTACACAACTGTGCCTGAAAGTCAGGTGCTTAGATGCCCCAAGTGACCATGATTGAATTCACACCTGTTTATAGCCACCATCAGCTGGTGCAAAGGGGTTTGTTGGCTTTGGACTGCTTTGTGCTCCTTTGGGTACGTCTTCACTTACATCCGGGTCCGGATGTAAGCAATCGGTTTTCTGAGTTCGATTTATCGCGTCTGGTTAAGACGCGATAAATCGATCCCGGATCGATCCCGGAAGTGCCCCGGATCGATCGCTGGTACTCCAGCTCGGCGAGCGGAGTACGCAGCATCGACGGGGGAGCCTTCCTGCCGCGTCTGGACCGCGGTAACTTCGGACTAAGGTACTTCGAATTCAGCTATGTTATTAACGTAGCTGAATTTGCGTACCTTAGTCCGAAGTGGGGGGGTTAGTGTAGACCAGGCCTTAGTGGAACTTTCCTACTGTGCAGAATGGAGTTAGTCTAATGATCTGTTAGATCTGTTAGAACACTGTTAGAACAGTGGTTCTCAACCTGAGCTCTGCGGACCCCAGGGGGTCCATGGACTATGTCTAAGAGGTCTGCGAAAGACTTAGACTGAAAACTGACTGTACAGAATTCAACTATATATACGGACAATAGATTTCCAAAGGGGTCCACACTGCCATTTGAAATGTTTTAGGGGACTGCAAATGAAAAAAGGTGGAGAACCACTGTGTTAGAACACGCATCAGAAAAAGGAAGTGATGAAATTAAAGTCAACTAGATATTAAACAAAAAAAGGTGATAAACAGCAAGGTGTGATATTAACGTTGGTTGTTGTTATTGTTTCTAACTCCTATTTAGGAAGTGTGAAAAAGAAGAAGAAAAAAAAGGAAGGATGAAAGCTGCGGGAGCTGAGTAACAGTTTATGGTTTCCTCAAAAAAACCCAAACAACCAACAACTTTTCCCTTGAATTATGATGAGCCAAAGCCAGTTATTTAGTTACACTGAATAAACAGTGCAAATCTAGTGCTAGCTGAGTGTGGCAGTGTTGCCATCCCAGTTTGCTTGCTCCTGCGGGGGCTAGATCTGTGCTCACGTTCTCCACCAACTTGTGGCAGGGCTGGTTTCTGCAGCACCCCCCTCATAGGCCACCATGGCATTGTTCATCCTGCCTCAGTTTTCCCCACACAGGAGACATTACTGCATAGGAGAGTTTATCAGCACCACTCAACAAGGTACAGGTAACAAACTGACAATAGTACCAAAAGCAACACAAACAAAAGGGTTTTCTGCCCCTTCAGGACTCAGCTGTTGGTTCTTTCCCACTCTCCTACAGAGCACTGACTCTCGGGGCTTTTCCCCTGTAGGGGATCTCCTTTTTCCAGGGCCAGTCACAGGAGTGAGTAAGCAAGCAAGCAAACTTTCCTCAGTCCTCCTCCAGGCTACCTGCCTGGCAGTTACCCTTCTCAAGGGCCTACCAGAAGAGCTAATCAACCTTCTGCAGCATCTCCACCTCCTGAGTTCATAGCAATTTGTAGCTATCCCATGACCTCTTCCTAATTGGGTCTAATAATTAAACAGGGCCATCTGATCCCTAGCTGATCAGGATCGACTGGAAAGGTAGCTGATCTATCAGAGGTGGGGCTGGGCCCAACTCCCATTAAAGGGCCAGCCAGCCTGTAACACAGATGTTCAGAACTTTAGTTTGGGTAGCCCTCAACCCATCCCTACTCCTGTGCTTTTAGGCCAACTCCTTCCCTCCACCAGTGCACAGCAGCCAGTCATGTATTCGGGAGAAGTATAGAGAGATCTTCAATCGTATGTATGAAAAGCTATGTTCAGTGACACTGAGAAGTGTGGTACACTGAGGAAAGTCAATAGATGGAGGAGACAGAAGCAGCCTGAATTGAGTGAGAAGTGTTTTCTGCCCTGTATGTAGCTTTTAACAGAAATACCTGTGGAGAACACTTTTTAAAGAGATACCTATCCAGAATAGCTCAGCTCAGCTGCTTTCTACTCAGTTGTGCATTAAGGACTGGTCTATGATTTTGTCTGTACTTAGGATTAGCGCTGATTCAGTAACTGGTAGCTAGCATCCTGCTCAGGTGTAAACCTCAGGCATAGACAAGGAAAACTGCAATTGCACCAGCTGAGCTGATTCTAGTTTCAGGCAGGGTAACTGTGTAAACTGGCTTTTCTTGCTTACACTTTCAGTTTGCATCAATGTAGCTACATTGATTGCTGGCCAGTGGTTGCTGAAACTCAAGTATAGATAAGGCTTGAGGTACAATGAAGAAATTACCTGAAGTCATACACAGGTGGCACAGCTGTCCAGATCGGATCCTATTCGACTCCTGCTTCCCAACCTTTCACTGTAGCATTGAGAACGTATGTGGCCACCTCAACAAGACTACAGAGCACAGTGTCATTCTAAAGGTGCAGACTCTATGGCTGCTGAAATATTTGATTTTCCAAGAGATTTCTCACTGCTCCAAGCCCTTGCATTTCACTTAGAAGCAGAATATGCAATCTGTTGACAAAATGTCAGTTTTAAGTGGAACACCCACCCAACTCCCAAAATAAAACTAAGCACAGTCCATGCAACCAACCTCAGACAAAAGTTTGGGAAAACAGAGGAGCCTTGCAGTGTGCCCTGGAGGTCTTTTAAGTAACAGATTTGGTCAGACCTTTAGGACTAGTGAGGCAGCAACTGAGACAGATCTGGAAAGGAGCATGAAGGTGGTTTTCAGGCATCTTTTATCTCCCATCCCAGTTCTAGGGCCACTAGGCTGGTCCCAAGGTACAATTTGAAGTAGCATAAGGTCTGCTCCAGGTTGCACATCTTGTAACAGCCCACCAGAGCGGTTACAGGGGGCTGCTGCACCAGTCTTACACCATCTTGAAATTTCCCCATGCTGGGGAAGTCCTTGAGCAGCCATTTAAGCTGGCTTTGGGACTGCTAATGTGCTAGTGGATCACCACAAAGTCACCAGAGCAGGGACCAAGATCTGGCCCATTTCCTCTGATGAAACAGCGTTGCTTCCTAAATAACAGCTCCTGTGAATTATATGAAAAATCCTGGAACCATGTTTCTAGAATGAAGTGCTTAGTTAATGTAACTTTCCACTGCCAGGGCTGGATCCCTGCTGGAACAGTGGCCCTGCGAAGCTGAACACTAATGGATGCTGCAGCAAGAACTATTTGCTCTAGACCCTTATCTACTCCTGTGGCTCATAACAGGGCCTTACATTTTCAAACATGGTTACAAGCGACATTGGTTTCAAATTGGTTCTTGGGGATCCCCTTATTAATGTTCAGCCAGCTAAAGGGAGGATTTCTCGGTCTCAAATGGAGTTCACTTTCTCTATGGATATTGATAAATCACCCCTCCCAGAGAGGTCTTTTATTCCATCTAAAACGTACTGCTGAGCAGCACATTTCTTTAGCCTCTGCCACACGCTCTCCTGAGATCAAAGACATTTTCAACAAACGCACCAAGAGTCGGATTCCCTGGACTCACTGTACACCCCACTCCATATGCCTATATACTATCAGCACTCAGTGTATTGTGTAGCATACAGACTCAGCATATATATTTCCATAATAAACATACTCACTAGAATTTTCAGGAACAAACGAGCACTCCTAGGAAAGGCACTCACTAGCAGTTTGTTGGCTAAGCGATGTTGCTTCTAGCCTTGATTCTGAGAAAGCATTTTTGTTTAAATGAGAAAACTACTGAACAGATTCCCCCAGACCTTGACCCCACCTCCTCTCTGCAGGAGGCACAATCCTGACTTACCCCAGGCTAAAGGGGATCATTTGTGCAGGAGTCCCTCACCCACCCACTCCGCTCCAAAGTATGAGTGAACCTTCCAAGTTGGAACACTGCCTCCTGCTACAATATCTTTACTTTTAACTCCTGGCTCCACTGAAGTCATGTTGCTTCTGTTGCTCTGCAAATAGCCATGTAAGGGCTGCATTTCTATTTCCTCTTTGACAAAATTATTCCCCACCCTACTGCCAGGTAGTAGGCTGTTCAGGCTGCCTAATCAAAGGGCAAGTCACCTCCTCTTTGGCTAAGTGTCCGTACTGGTTTATACTCTCTAACCAGGGATGGTGGGTAAAGCCAGGCCTCCTCCCACTCCAGTCAAACACCAGGTACATGGCTTCTCTTAAGCAGGGTTCAGGCCCACACAGGAAGAATGTGACTTAGTGGCAGACAAGCTTGTAAATAAAAAGGCTTCCTTATAGCTGAAGTTTTGGAGTGCTCAGCAGGGCTCCCCTTACATATTGAATTTGATAAGGCTTCTCCAGCCAAAGACTATCCCTGGGTCTTTCACCTGGTCCCAGGGGAATCCAATACCTGACTTCTCGTAGACTCCTGCCCAGAAGCAATTAGATTTTTGCAGAGGCTCCCAACCAAGGCTCTTTAGTGCCTCCAGATGCTGCCATGGATGATGCAAGTCTCATCAATAATGACTTAAGCTTCTGAAGTTCTCTCTTTGCTTCCTCTGGACCAGATTGTGAACTCCTTGCTCTCATTGGTGAGCAGCTGCTCCTGGGAATAATCAGAGTGAAATCAATGGGACAACCCAGGTGAGTAATTTTTCATCAGTGGCAGTAAGGCGAGAGAGGTGGAGGTGCCACAACCAAGCTTGAAGAAAATTAGATTATTTGCTCAGGAAAACATCACACTGCAGGTGGGTGAAAAGTCAGGATTTAACAGCTACTAGCAGGAGGGAAAAGATGGTCTTGTAGTTAAGGCAACAACAGACTGATGCGGGAGACTTGGGTTCATGGACTTCTGTTGTGACTTTGGGGTCTGCACCTCAGTTCCTTAATTATAAAATGGGGCTAATAATGCTTCCTCTGTCCATCTGTCTTATGTAGATTGTAAGTGCTTCAGGGAAATAACAGTCTCATATGATATGTATATATAGTACCTAGCACTATGGGCCCCTGAGCTCCGTTGAGGGTCTCTAGGCATGACTAACAGTATTAACCCTAGAGATGGGTATTTATCACTCAGGAGCAAGAGAAGGAATGGCCAGTTTCACTCACACACCCAAATACACAAAGATGGTCACGTTAGCATTATACAGTATGTATATATATATATATAATTTATTTCACACAATCCTGATAAGAGTTACAGGTGTATTTGGAATCATTTACAGTTTCACAGCATATGGAGTGGCCATACAGCTTCTGATGTGAGTAACATACAGTGTGTAGAGAGTACACATTTCCAATCCACCCACCCGCCATTCACACAATGGGTTTCAAAGCTAATACTAGATTCAGCTACATAGGAAGCCTTGAGAATGCTAGGATACAGCGTTGGGTGTCATACAACACTGTAAGTCACAATGGGACAAGCTAAACTACTTTAATTTTCAATCTAGTATTTCTAGTCTACCTGCATTATTGCATTTATACGCTTTTTTTTAAAGTCAAAGTAAAGAGAATACTATATGGGAAAGGAAAAATTCTTTACTATTTTAGGATTTGAGCTGCAGCCCATACAAAGTGTCCATAGAAGCATAGACAAGATTATAAATTCAAAAAGGTATAAATTAGCTGTATAGCTTTTGTGTGTAGGTAGGTGTCCATTTTCCCTGGGAAATGTACCCAGCAGCATATTGTCTCTGAAAGCAAAAAAATCAAACCTGTAGGTTAAACACAGGTAATTATGTGTTTGACCAATAGGTCTGTACAGGGGAAAAAAATCAAGGTGTCACTCTGATAATTACTATTAGTTGGAAAACTTTTAGGGCTTGATCCAAAGCCAACGGAAAGACTCCCACTGACCTCAACTATGGTTGCAAACTAACATGGCTTCACACAGTAATGTGCTGGACTCTTTCCATTGACTTCAATGGGCTTTGGATCAGGCTCTTAAGAATTACTAGTTTAAAAAAATCCCCTTTAATCAGACCAGCAAGTTTCCTTTATATACCTTTAGTTTCTCTGATACCTCAAAGAACCTGAACCTGCCTTAGCAGATGGTGGAGTATCTTTGGATAGCTGGGACTGCACATTTTAAAAAGATTTCTTTAGAAAAGTTCCTAACCAGTGATTCAGGAAAAGGCCACAAGGTTAAGAGGGGCTGCTCAAAACTTAATAAAGTCAAACAATTTCCTTTTTTTAAAAAGAAAGGAGGTGGGAAGATGCTGTCCTTGTTTTTGTTGACTCGCCCTAGAAACTTTGGACTGTTTGACGCTACAGCGACAGAGTCTAGCACATACTGCAGGGCTTCATGAAGATAGGCAGAATTTAAAGTTTCCCTCTCACTGCTGGGCATTGTTGCTCCATAGCATCAACGTGCCAGGCAGAAACTTTGATTCTTGGGATCCTGACCCAGATCCCTAAGTGGGCCAGATCCAACTGTGAAAACCAAGGTGGGGTGGAATGGGAAGATGGCTATGCAGGGAAGATTGCAGACTCTAGTCTACATGGGGGAAGTAGGGACAGGGGTGGCATATGAATATGTTGTAGATCCTAACCTCATTTTATCCTAATTCTGTATGTGCCGGCAAGGCCAGTTCTATTTTATCAGTGAAAAGTAGTGGAGAACAGCAGATTCTGCTCCCACTGCTTGTGGTAAACTGGGTCACATCACTACATATCAGGTGAGTCACCGACAGCGTTTGCACAAATGGAGGTTTTAAGACAGGGCAATGCAGCAGTGGAAGGTAGAGCCACATCTGTGAGTAGCTAAGACCAGTAACCTTCCATAGTGTTTGCCTGCTCTGAGATTCATCTGATTGGGAAAGCTGTTGTTTCAAGGCAATGTGAACTTGCCATGTGATGAGCGCATCTTCACACTAACATATCCCCATGGGACAACACAATCTGAACAGCCCACCAAAATGGAAACAAAGCTTGCAGACTTTTCTGTGCCCAGCTGATGCACCAACTTCAAACCTGTTCTCTTGTGGTGGGGGAAATACAGCATGTGCCATGCACATTAGCAGATTTCCAAGGCCCACTATGATCCATGCCATGGACCTAGATCAAAATCAGGCCTCAAGTCTTTTGTCAACAAAATATATTTAATTTCTTTCATCTCTGCACTCAGATAACTGAAGGACCAATAGCACTGGCTTGAGCCATGCACAGAGCATGCAATACTGTGCTAGCTTCCCTCACACAGCTTTGCCAGTGCATCTCAATCCTGACCTGCAATCATTCCTCAGTGCTTCAGTCAGGGGCCTCCCTTGAACAGAGTGTCAATCATGTAGTGAGTCACTGGTGTGCAATAATGAGGACTAGAATGAGACTAGCAATGTCCCCAACTTCCATTGACTTCAGTGGAAATTGAGGAAAATCATCATCTTGCAGACTTGGGCCATAATATTTACTTGTGACTTGGGTAACTATAGCAGATTAAAAGCTTGTGCACCCCCCCCCCCACCTGTGACATATAGCCCCTGAGTATTCCATCTATATATTAAATGGCATAACTTTTGCTATTCTTTGCGTGGACTATTACAACTCTACTCCTGTGTTTGACAGGCACAGAAATCTGGTTTCAGCATAGCCCTGGTGAGAGCACACTTGGAAAATTGCTTGGGAAGATTACAGGAATGCTAAATAAAATGCAAAGAAGGGAAGCGAGTATTATTCCAAAATTGGAGAATAAGCCATTAAGTATAAGGAAACAAATGTACTGGATTAGATTCTCAGCTGACGTAAATCGGTGTAACACCATTCAAGTCAATGGGGCTATGCCAATTTATTCCAGCTGAGGATCTGGCCCATATAAACTAGAAATGAGATTTGGAGTGATGGAGGGAACTTGGTCATAGCCTATGAATACCTAATAGTTAATGGAAGTGCAGAATTTATTCTCTGATGATGGCTGGAAAAAGGGCAAAAACCTGCAGCTAATGAAGAAAAGTTCTTAACTGTATGAGAAAATTGTGCAATGAAATGATCTTCTCAATGGCACGTGGTCAAAGCACCATCATTATGAATGACATAGTGAGAAGTCCTGTGAAGACATCAGACTGAATGACACACATGGCCTTCAGTGGGTCTACTGTCTATGGGCCAGATTGCAATATCCTTAGGCTACAGAGTACCTTACATCATGATTAGTCCCTCTGAAGTCAATGGGAAATAAGGTGCTACTCCGTGTAATTAAGGCTAGGAGAGTCTAGCCCAAGGAGAGGAACATTACATATAATTTATGTCATTTGATAGTCTAGTTTAGGTATCACCTCATTTTCTGCCACAAATTAAACATAATAGCTAAGGTTTATCAGCCTACACTCAATGCTCTTAACATAATTGGACATGCTGTTAAAAGTAATAAGCAGTATTTGCAACAGATGGACTTTGGTGAAGGATTAAACTAAAATCACGATTGGCTTGGAAGAGTTTTTAAAATCGATGGGCCAAGAAAAGTCATTTCTTGATGATCCAAGTCCTTAGATTATTTAAGGATTGTTTTAAAATAAATTGTATTTTTGGGCTAGGAGTAATTCACTAGATGTAAATGGAGCAGTAGGTTTGAATGCACTATGCGAGAAGGACACTCTTTATAGTCTCTGCTTATGGCTTCCCTGGCAGTCCATGAGATCAAAGGATAGAACCTGAAGTATGTGAGAGCTCCACATGTGGAACCCTTTAAGGATCAAACCTAATGGTTGTTTTCCCCATTCCCTGTACGTGAAATTAACCCAGCACAGAGGGACCATGCCTTGCACTACCACAATACAAATAATTAAGAACAGAAAATGGGAAAGTAACTCTAACAGCCTGATCCACAGCCTACTGAAATTAGTGGAAAGACTCCTCTTCATGTTTTTTGGATCACCCCCAAAGCCCTGATTCAGCAAAGCACTTAAGCATGTAACACTGAAGTCAGTGGGTCTACTTAAAGTTAAGCATGTGCTTAAGTGCTTTTGGTGAATCACGGCCTACATGAGATAGAAATCACCTGGCAGAATTCATTCTTACCATGCTGAAAATGCTGTCAGAGCATCCCTCATGCTCAGATTTGATTCTATCCCACAGCAAAACTATTAAGAGGCATGGGCCTGATCCAAAGCCCACGGAAGTCAATAGAAGTCTTTCCATTGACTTCAGTAGGATTTGGGTCAGGCCCCATCAGAGGAAATGTGGTCAATTTCAGATTTACAGAGCTAGGGACAGGGAAAACCCTGTACTAAATTGTCCAAGAGATAAAAGTGACATTCTTGCATTAGGTCGAGAGAGGTGGTTTCTTCAAAATAGAACATAGTAATTGAATCTATTGTTTTAAAGATAAGCTGCATTTTCTACTGCAGTGTTTGTATAATTAATCTATCAAATTTCTAATTTATAAACAGCATCAATAAGAGTAAACTAGCAATCTAGATCCCTACAAATCCCCAAGCCAGAATCTTATCAGTTTCAAGCTTTAATTCGTTCTCATTGAGGAGATGTCACTAAAAGGACCTCATATTACAGCAAACACAATACAATACATCAAGCAAATAAAGGCATGTGCTCAGTGCTGCCGCAAAACAGGACAACTATTTATTTAGCACAGCAAGTTCATTCGTTAGCCTTTTGCCTCGTGACAAATTGGGTTTCAATCTGCCGTGGGTTCCAACCGAGAGATAATTTGCTCTTCTCAGTCTAGTTCTCACTGGACTTTTGTGCTCAACAGGAAACCACCATGCAGTGCAGCACAAAGGTATAACAGGCAGCATCTGCTAAAAGGGGTAGTTGCAAGTCAGGACTGGAGGGCATAGAAACCCTGTGTGTTTAGGAAGCTTGCATGGCACCTCCTTGTGATATACCAGACTCAAACCAGCACTAGTTCCACTACAACACAACACAACACATTCCAAAATACTTTAAAAGAGGAAGTACCTTTTTAAAAGCAAGTAGCCCACGTGACTATTTGGGGAAGGTGGGGAAACAGTAATTTTTAGCTTGTAGCACAATGGGGACGCTATACATTCAGGAGTTTCCTAGCCAGACATTCTCTTAGTGGTAAGAAACCATGACCAAAAATGTTGCTTAGGGCATTGCATGGCAGAATGCAAATGGTACAAAAAAGAAAACATGGACACTTTGTGTGAATGCAGGTGCACAAATAAAGGGTTGTCTCAATATTTTTCTTTACAAAAAATATGGGGTGTGTGGCTTTACAAAGACTGCAGTAAACTGTAATATATACATGTAATATTCTTCAAGAAGGCGGTGGGGTTGTACACATCTACACAAAAAATGGGTGTTTTCAGACCAGCAAATGAGCTGGGTTCTGGAGAATGAGTCATGGACAGTGGACAACAGTACCAAGAAATTACAGTAAGTGAATGATTCCCTTATAGACCTAACCTATTTCTTCACGGCCATAAATATGATTGAGGGCAAGGTTATTTTTCAAGATGACGAGTTCTTGTCCTGCCACCATCACCATCTCCCATGTCTCAATAACCTCTCTGGCATATTTCAGGAGGAAATTATTGGCTTAGAACTAGAGATGGGCCTGCATCCAAATCACATATCTTAATGCTTTGGGGAACAGTTCGGATCTGGATGGAAGTTTTGCAGCTCAGGCCCCTCCCAACTCAGAACTTTTTTTCCTCAGTTTTCCAAAAATTAATGCAGTCAAATTAAAATCCTTTTAAAAGGAGAGAGAGAGGTTCCTGTGAAGCATCCAATGTTTCCTTTTCCTCCTTAAATTTCTGTCTACCCTGGTTAGTTCAGAGCAGAAAGGAGCTAGATCTGCGATTTTTATCACACACTCCACTGGAAAACACATCTGCCAGAACTAAATGGGAGGGCAACAAATAGGGAAACATCTCTTGAAGTAATTTACACTTGAAACTAGAAATCAAATCTCTGCTTCATAAGTTCCAGGAATCACCAGCCCTGCATTGGCAGGAGACAGGCTAGACAATTATTATGATCTCTTCTCCATCTCAGATGCCTATACTTTGCACTTCCCCATTTTCACCCTATCCTCATCCCAGCTTACAATAATAAATTAACATCTCAGCATCTGCAAAACATCATGGGGACAAATTAGCTCCTCAACAAGGAAAGGTTATTAAAGAAACAACCAGCCAAACAACCTTCTGGATAAATAACACCAAGGAATCCCCCATGATGTAGCTAGTCTATTCTTACTAAGGTTTTCCTAGAGCCTTCTCAGTACAGGAGGGATTGTATTACAAGGTGAAGTTATAAGTCCTGTCCATAATGGTGAAACAGTGCTAGCATCTATCAAGTTTAAGCATGGTGGTTGTTAGCACTTGTTTCAACAATGGGGCAAACCGGATCATATTGCATCAGTCTGTGCAATGGAAAAGAACATATGCAGGTTAAAACTCAGAAACACACAATAGTTTCAGAGGGTCCTGTGGCACCTTTAAGACTAACAGAAGTATTGGGAGCATAAGCTTTCGTGGGTAAGAACCTCACTTCTTCACTTGCATCTGAAGAAGTGAGGTTCTTACCCACGAAAGCTTATGCTCCCAATACTTCTGTTAGTCTTAAAGGTGCCACAGGACCCTCTGTTGCTTTTTACAGATTCAGACTAACACGGCTACCCCTCTGATACTTGACACAATAGTTTGGAAACCAGGAGATAGAATTTTATATCCAAAGAGGCCGCATACATCTGGGAATATTTTAAGAGCCTTGTAGAAAAGATGGTGAAAAATCTAACTGCAGGAATAGAAGGGAATTTATAAAGAAGCTGTGCCCAAATATTCTGATGAGCCACATGCACTCAGTAGGCCAAATTCTTCAAGGACTCGGAGTTAGAAATATAGGAATTGCCAGACTGGATCAGATATGTGGTCCATCCAGTCCAGTATCCTGTCAACCACCAGTGGCCAATACTAGATGTGTCAGTGGAAGATGCAAGAAATCTGGGGTAAGAAACTAAGAGACTTGGCATAATTGACGCTTCATCCGGCCCTTATACTGGTTGATACTCCCAGGTGCTCAGGCTCCCTTCCAGACATGTAACTTACACCCCACCTTCTACATTCCCTCTGAATTTGGACCGGTTTCTCTGGCTTTTGTACAGTATCTTTGCCAATCATCGCTGCAAAACTGTGACACTCCTGTGTACCACTCACCGGTGAGCAGGTACTACTGCTGAGCTCCAATGACTCTTTGGCTTATTCTGTTTCAATTCTGGCTCCATTTAAAACAAAACATTGGCTAAAGAATCCTTTCTATACTATAGCAGCAGCAGCAAATGCGGGTCGTAATGGAAGTTCTGAGTCTGGAAAGGTCACTCATCGCTCAGTGTCCCATCTTCTCAGAATGTAGTAAATGGAGCCTCCATCTATCCTCTCCCTTACTTTTCCCTTTTCCCTTCCTACCCACGGTCTGGTTTTATATCTCACCCCTTCCCCCCCCCCTCCCCAGCAAAGAAACCAGGCTGTTTCCAAGTTTTGGGAAATTGTTTCCACTTTCAAGACATGAATGTTTCACATTTTCCTGGTAGACTCAAATTAGGGGGTAGAAGATCTCTCCAAGCACCATCTGTTTTCATCACTTTTGCACATGGTTTTCCCAGCATAAAGGGGTTCATGTATGTCATTCCCATAGTGCTTCATGTGCTGCTTGCCCTTAAAGCCTAGTTCTTGTCTGCCTTTTCTTCTACCACACGCAAGGAGAGATCAACCTTTGATGGAAAAGCACCAGGATTAAGGGCCTGAGCCAAAGC
Source organism: Emys orbicularis (assembly GCF_028017835.1). Classification (NCBI taxonomy): domain Eukaryota; kingdom Metazoa; phylum Chordata; order Testudines; family Emydidae; genus Emys; species Emys orbicularis. The sequence continues at coordinate 111,959,446 of NC_088686.1, forward strand.
CCACTGAAGTCAATGGAAAAACTCCAACAGACATCAGTGCAGTTTGGATTGAGCCCTTAGTGCACTACTGAGGCCAGTTTAAGTTTATCAGACACTGTGTCCAAAACAGTCTATCACCCTCTAGGGCAGGAATGCCCAAACTGTCCCAGTGGTCTTATCTGCATTGGCACATGGCTGGGTGCCTGGGGCTGCCCCCAATATACATAACATGGAGCAGGTTGAAACTGTCCTCTGTATGACTAAAGATGGGATGGGACTCCAAGCCTTGTATGTTGTCTCCATGGGCTGCAAACTGCACTGTAGATCTCAGTGAGACATATTTGCCCCTTGAGCTTCACTGTAGCTACTGGCTTGCAGCTCAGACAGAGAAAAGGTTCTATAATGCCATGTGATCCACACTCTTCTATATCACACAGTCAGCTCACCTCCAGCTATGGGTTACTCCTGGCTTGTCTGTTTGTTTTTAAAGGTTGGGTGATAAGCATTAGGAACATAATGTACCTATTAGGCCGTAAGCTCGGAGCTGCCTTCTTACATGTCTGCAAAGCGCCCAGCACAAGTTGGGGTACGATATTAATAATAAACCACAATAATTGATGAACTGGGTCTTAGTACTATTCCCTTTCCTCTTCTCTACCACAACCCAATTAAAAAACATCAAAATAAATAGAGCAGGGACTCAGGATGGGATGTAGAACACCTCTGCTTGGAAATGCTGGGACTATGGGAAAGTGGGGAGTCTCCAGGGGAGGAGCGTGGGGGAGGGGACACCGGCATTTACACTGATCAGAAGAAGCTGTAATCTATACACAGTTGTACAAGCCAAGTTATATTACACGAAAGCACATATTGAGTGCATGGAGTACCCATACTGGTCAAACTGGCACGGCTCCTTTGGAACAAGACTTTTGGAGTAGTTGTTGGTGCTGTAGTTACCCTATCTAGTGCTCTCTCTATATATGTATAGATATGTATAGAATTTACTGCATGCATGTGTTTCAAAAGGAACTGTACAGTTGATTATATTTCTCTCCCCCAACCCTTTCTCGGTCTTCATTTTTTCCGGGCTAGGAACGCCACTCCCAGAATTACAGCAATGGCAGCCACCACCACACCTCCAACAATGGCCAATGGCTTCACATTATCGAAGACACTGCCTGAGGATTCCTCCGCGCCGTTTCCCTTGTGCTCAATGTCAGGGGACTGGCCGGTGGCCTCTTGCACCTCCGGGGCCGCAGGGCTGGGTTTCAGATTGCTGTGATTATTCAGTGCAGCGGCCTCGCTGGCTGCCTTCTTCGTTGTGGCCACAGGGGTGGGCTGCTCCTTGGAGGGGGTTTCCTTCTTGTCTGCATTCATAGCAGGCCCGGGGTTGGGCTTCTCCGGCTTTCCAGAGCTGGCGGCCTTGGCATCAGGTTTGCTTCCGCTTCGGGTGCTTCCTTTAGATTCCATTCCTATGAGTGCTGTCGGGGGGGGAGTGACCTGACCTTCACAGGGCCAACTCTCAGGATATTACTACTAGCTATATGTACCCACGTTGCTTTCACCTGGTGTAGGCAGGCTGATAGATCGACCTCAAATGGATCCCCTTGTAGCCGTCGTCCCAGCAACCTTCTCACTCAGCCAATACTTCACCAGGACATGATACAGAACCTGGAAGAACAAACAGAAAATGAGAGGTAAGTGAGGAGGATGCACAGAGGGCTAGATACAAGAGCCACTGAGAGCACATTTTACAGTCAGAACCACTCTACTTGTAGATTGCGGTGAAACTGTAGACAAGCTGTATAGATTGGGGCAGTGATTTCCTGGGGGCTTTGAAGGATTAGATTTTTATCAGTAAAGGTCAATAAACACTGATTGCACCACATACATACACACAGACTACAAAAATATTTCCACTGATAATAATCGAATTTTACAGATAGGCAAAGGAAGAAAAATGCTAGGTGATGACTTATTGTTCTCAAGGAGGAGGGAGAAAAATTGTTCTCAACCTCTGAGGATAGAAGCAATGGGTTTAAATTACAGCACGGGCAGCTTAGATTGGACTTTAGGAAAAACTTCCTGCTAGGGTGGTTAAGCACTGGAATAAATTGCCTAGGGAGGTTGTGGAATCTCCACCATTGGAGGTTTTTAAGAGCAGGTTAGACAAACACCTGTTAGGGATGGTGTAGATAATAGTTAGTCCTGCCAGGAAAAAAAACAACCAACCGAAAAAAACCCCTACATCCATGAGTAGGGCCCTACCAAATTCACCATCCATTTTGGTCAATGTCACGGTCATAGGATTTTAAAAACAGTAAATTTCATGATTTCAGCGATTTAAATCTGAAATTTCATGGTTTTGTAATTGTAGGGGTCCTGACCCAAAAAGGGGTGTTGGGGGGTTGTAAGTGTATTGGAGGGTGGGGTTTGCAGTACTTCTACCCTTAATTCTGCGCTGCTGTTGGCGGCGGCGCTACCTTCAGAGCTGGACAGCTGCGGCTCCTGGCCGGGAGCCCAGCTCTGAAGGCAGAGCTGCCACCAGCAGCATCGCAGAAGTAAGGATGGTCTGGTATAGTATTACCACCCTTACTTCTGTGCTGCTGCCTGCAGAACTGGGCCCTTAGTCAGCAGCCGCCACTCTCCGGTTGCCCAGCTCTGAAGGCAGCAGAGCAGAATTAAGGGTGGCACGGTATGGTATTGCCACCCTTACTTCTGCGCTGCTGCTGGTGGGACACTGCCTTCAGAGCTGGGCACCCAGCCAACAGCCACCGCTCTCCGGCCGCCCAGCTCTGAAGGCAGCACAGAGGGAAGGGTGGCAATACCATGACCCCCTAAAATAACCTTGCGACCCCCTGCAACTCCCTTTTGGGTCAGGATCTCCAATTTGAGAAACGCTGGTCTCTCCCGTGAAATCTGTATAGTATAGGGTAAAAGCACACAAACAACCAGATTTCACGGTCGGTGATGTGTTTTTCATGGCCATGAATTTGGTGGAGCCCTACCCATAAATGACAAGTGGACAGAGCACGAGATGGATCAACTCAGGCTGGTGTTACAGCTTCCAGGTGATGGAAGGAACAGAGAAGCTGCTGCCAGCCAGCTCTCTGCCAGAGCTGCAGTGAGGATGCATGGTGTCAGTGATGCGTCTGGGAAATAATGAGTAAACAGGAGGCAGCCGTCAGACCTGAGCAGCCTTCTTCATTATCTCCCCGCTGACCTTCAGCGCTTCCAGGGTCCTGTGGAGAGCTTTCTGCCAGCTAAGTGAAATATGAGCTTATTAACACAGCCAGCTTAGAAGAGGAGGCTCGCATGGAAACCTCCCCAGCCAGAGGGCTTCGTTTGTCGCACTTTTGTTCTGAGATGACCCACCGAGTTCAAAAATCTCATCAATGATGGTGTGTGGGAGGGTTAAAAACCCTCTAATTCTCCTGTTTATAAGGGGCTGCAGCAAGTGGTGACATTTCTGTGCAATGTGCTTCCTCCTCTCTGGGAAACATTTAGAATAATTAGCACTTTACACCCTCCCACAAAGTGAGGCTGGGTTGGAATAAAGCTACATAGATGGGTGCAGGGGCTGGACTCATCAAAGGGAAATAAGCCAACTACTTGTCACCTAGTTTTAGGTAGAAACCTCCTATTCCACAGCTGTCCACTATGCAGTTTCTTGTGTGGTGACCAACATTTTGCCCAACACCGGACATTGAACCAGGCACCTCCCTGGGCGCCTGGGTCTCTGTAGCTTGAGTTCCATAACTGGCACACATTCTCAATGGATCAGGTACAGAGTGGGAGGCGTAACACCAGCCGCTTACATGCTTCTTCCAGAGAGAAGCAGCTTCTCCTGTGCAACCAAAGCCCACTGAGCTTCTCAAATCCCAGACAGCTGTCATCTTGGCCAACACCAGGGCGCTCCGGAGCTGAAAGCAGAAGTCTACAGCTTGAGCTAAAAAGCAAACTTCTGAAGCCGAAGGCTGTAATAGACCCATATCCTCTGTGGATCAGGCACGGAGGGGGACACATAATATACACTGACCAGTGGGGTCAAACTTTCACCAACCTCTGAAGTATTTGGTACTGGCTGCTGTCAGAGACATATGAATATAGGAATTGCCATACCGGTGCTCCATCTAAATCCAGTATCCTGTTTCTGATATGGCAAGTACCAGCTACTGCAGAGGAAGGTGCAAGAGACCCTAAAATGGCCAGTAATAGAATAAATTGTCCATAAAAGAAATTTCTTCCTGTCCCCCTAAATTAGAGGTTGGTTTATGCCCTAGAACATGAGGGCCTGTATCCCTTCCATTTCCCCCCTCTTTTTCATAATCCTTACTCTGGATATTCTTGTTATCTGTATACATTTTTGAATTCTGCTAAACTCATGAGCTCAATGATGTCCTGTGGTAATGAGTTCCACAGTCTAATTCTGCATTGTGGGGGAAAAAAAGTATTTCCTTTTATCATTTGCTGCCTTTTTAGTTCCACCAAATGTCCAAGATGCCAGTCTAGATGGACCACTGCTCTGGTCCTGCAATTCCTGTGTTCTTATAGTAGGCTGAATCAACCCCACCAAAAACTTTGGGCCGTTTAAGGTCTGGATCTGAATGCAGATCCAAATTCGGAGGTCTGAGTCCATCTCTAATCATAGTGCAAACAACAACAAAAAACAACACACACAAAAAAGATGGAGGTAGCTAAAAACACAACACCAAGAACGTAGCATCAACACAAGTGCCATTTCTGAAGTGAATTCAGTGCACTATGAAAGGTGCCAGAGTGACGGCCCTGGAGTCGGACATTTGTTTTTCCAAGGAATTAGTACAGCACAGGCTGCAGCAATGTAACCTTCCCCCAGCCTGCCCTGCCTCAGCTCTGATCTAGAAGGGCCACTTGTATGGTCAGCACAGCTGGCGTGTATGTAGTGCAGGCTTCCTGCAGATTCAGTCATGAGGCCCTGCTAAGGCTCTTAGCCATGCTGTGGACACCCGGCCTACAGGAACCAGAGTGAAACCCCCAAACTCACTTCATTTAAAGTCAACAAACAGCCATGAGATGGTACAATTGTTGGCCACGGCCACTCTGCTTGTTTCCACACTGGCGGTGATAGAGAAGTGAAAGGCTCCATATGCTGCTGCCAGCCTTCACAACCATTCTGGCCATGTTCAGAATAATTGGTGTTCTTCTATTAATTTCCCAACCCTCTCTAGGCCCAGGCTCCTTAATCAAGGAATAAAACGCAATAATCTTTCAGTGTAGATCAAATCCAGCTACCAAACTGGAGTAACAGGTATATATGGGCCAGATCCTCGCCTGGTGTCAATTGGCATAGTTCCTCTAACCATAATTGCTCTGCACAGACTGACATTGTCGGAGGATCTAGCCCACAATATTTAATGTTGTTCCAGACACAAAATGAGCAAATGATTATCACTCGTACTATTGAAAATATAAAAGTTAAGATTTCCACTCCGAACTCAAAAGGCCAGAACCACTCACCTGGTGCACCCCGCCGGAGGTGGATTGGAAAACCAGGACCTCAAAGCCTTGCAAATGTTTTTGCAGAACAGAATTGTGTTGAAGTGACTAATTTGGATTGAAAAGCTCAGTTTTTCAGTTCGGGTCTCTCTCTCTCTCTCTGTGACCAGAGAGCCCTGGAATTCAGGAACCTCTGGTCAAAAACAATGCTGAAATCTGTACGTTTCCATGACACATTTTGGCTTTGACAGAACAGCATATTTCAACAAAAAGACACTCCGTTAGAAATGTTCTAACCAGCTGCACTCATGACAAAGAGAGAAAACTTCTCTCCTGCTGGAAAACCAGCACATGTGGAATGACTAGTGCCAAGGGACATGGCTATGTGATAGTTTCAGTCAACACAGTCATTCTCACTAGAGCCATTTGGAATCTCTCCACTCTTGAATTTTAACAAAGAAGAGGGTCATTCATTTGACAATGTTTGAAAAGTATCATGAGGCTGACTGGACTGAGACTCAGGAGAGCTGGATTCAGTCCCCAGCTTTGCCCCTGATTCCCTGTGTGACCTGGGGTAAATCACTTAATCTCTGTGCCTCAGTGCCCCATCTATCCTGTCTCCCACCGTTTGTCTGTCTTGTCTATGTAGACTGTAATCTCTTGGGAGTAGTATCTGAGTCTCACTAGGGCCTAGTACAATGGGCCCCTGACCTCAGCTGGACCCTGGAGGCATTAGTGTAATATAAATAATACGAATAAAATATTCATTCCTGTTATTCCTGTCGCCCTCTCCTTGACTAATGCAACCTGCAGACGTTTTTCACTCTGTCTTCATGTGCTAGAAGGCCCACATCACAGAACTGCCCTGTGGCATTTCAGGCCTTGAGCTCAGCTGGATGAGTGGAGCAAGCCGGAGATTGAAATGCCCTTTATCCCTGAAGAGGGCAGGCACCCCAGGTGATGGCTGCGGCAAAGCTGACAGGGTAGTTTGTAAAGGAGTCAGTTGCGTATTCACTTACAGGCACCTGCGCTGCCCTTCTGTCTCCCAGCCCAGAACACCAGCCCTCAAGGGTGCTGAAGAGCCGTGCTCCTCTCACCAGCAAAGAATTTAACCCCCCTTTTTCTAATGCTCTCTAACCTTCTGGGTTGCAGGCTCCCTGCCATCCTTTCAGCTGGCTTAAACCCTCTCTGAATCCTTCCAACTAGCTTTCTCGCCTCCTCTTTTGTTCCCACTCCAGCAAAGCACTTCAGCGCCTGCTTCACTTTAAGCAACTTTGCTGTCCAGCTGAAGTCAATGGGCTTAAATTTAAGCAAGTACCTAAGAGAGAAAAACCTCGGGCGTTTATCTCTTAAGCATTCTTCTTTCTCTCTCTCTGTCTCCTAGATTGTTTCTCTCTAACTACTTGTTCCTCCATCTTCCTCTTTTTTCTTTAACCCTTATTATAGCCATTTGTTTCTCTCTCTCTCTCTGCTTCTCCGCCCATCCCTCCTCCTTCCAGCTCTGTGTCTCTCTCTGCCTCCTACACAGCTGACTGTGCTTGCAAACAGGATGCACAAAAGGCATAGGGTTCTCCCCTTATCACTTCTTTGTTTAACAACCAGTGCTGTTTCAAGGGGGCTGGCCTGCTAAGAAAGCAGCTTCCCAGCTCAGAAAAGGGTCTGCAAAGAGGGAGATGAGATAATGACACCGATGACAAAGAAAAAAAAAAAAAACCCTTCCAAATTTCTGCCTCCCTGGAAAGTCTTCAGCATCAGTCCTTGATGCTGCAGCTTCTCCAAGGTCAGTGCAGTAGGAGCCATGCAGTGCTACTGATGTAACCGCCAATCCCAGCCAATAGAATAGGGCCCGTATCGGGAATGAAGCTCTCCCCAGCACCCCACTTGCTCACAGAATTACATCTGAGCCCCCAGAGGATTAGAAACTAAATCTATTCCTGCCTCCCCTGCCTGCGCAGACTAAAGATCCATCCATCCTGCACCAAACAGAATGGATGAGTCACCATCAGCTTTACTGTAATGTGCCAGAATTATAAAAGGCCTGTTTCTCACCCCTCCACCCCCAAGCCTTATTATCCTCTCCTTGCTGATTTTAGGTTAAAAATAAAGGCAGGCGTAATTGCAGGGCGGAGTAGACAGTGCAATATCTAACATGCTCAGGCTCATGTGGGGATCTCTTTTCCAGTGTGCTGATGGAGCTGTGTGAATGGAGTACAAGTTGTGTGGACTCCCTGGTAGTACATTGCTAAATGCATGGATTTTGTTTCCATTCTTGCTAAAGTCATGGCATGCAGACAGAGAAACTGGATAAACATAAAATACGCTTGCAGGAAGGTTGCAACGTAACACTACTTCCGGGGTGGCCAACCTGTGGCTCCGGAGCCACATGCGGCTCTTCAGAAGTTAATATGCAGCTCCTATAGGCACCGACTCCGGGGCTGAAGCTACAGGCGCCAACTTTCCAGTGTGCCGGGGGGTGCTCACTGCTCAACCCCCTGCTCTGCCACAGGCCCTGCCCCCACTCCACCCCTTCACACCCCCTCCCCTGAGCCTGCCGTGCCCTCGCTCCTCCCCCTCCTCCCCAGAGCCTCCTGCACGCCACGAAACAGCTGATCAGGAGGTGCGGGGAGAAAGGGGGAGGCGCTGATCTGCAGGGCTGTCGGCGGGTGGGAGGTGCTGGGAGCGGGGAGCTGCTGCTGTGGCTCTTTGGCAATGTACATTGGTAAATTCTGGCTCCTTCTCAGGCTCAGGTTGGCCACCCCTGCACTACTTTATTTCTTAAGTTATGTCTACACTATAGCTGCTATAGCGGCACAGCTACAGCACTGTTGTGTAGATGCTTCCTACCTTGTTGGAAGGGATTTTTCTGTTGACATAGTTGATCCACCTCTCTGAGAGGCTGTAGCTAGGTCAATGGAAGAATCCTTCCATCAACCCAGCCACGTCTACACCAGGGGTTAGGTCATTCGAATGGTGCTCAGGACACAACATTTTTCGCAGTCCTGAGTGGTATAGTTAGGTTGATTTAATTAAGTGTAGACCAGGCCTTGAATTCAGAATAACACACAAGAACTCTAAAACAGAGCGAGACAAAGCCGGCTGCTGACTAACCGCTTCTAGGCTCAGATCACACGCTTCCCTGTCTGCATGCAGGACCAGGAAAACCTCCTGAAACTGAAAATGATCACCTACAATTTTCAATACACCACAATTCCATATAGCCCCAACTTCCATATTAGGGTAGGCCATGGTGTCACATTAGCACTGGAGAGTAGGGCCATTGCAGTGAGCTAGTATTCATAATCTAATAAAATCATTAAAAATCATCCTCAGGTGCTGACTCAGATTATGCACCAGCACAAGGGAGTAAGAGCCCCCACCCGCTTACCTCCCTACTTGGGCTTCCCAGACCTCAGGTTCAGGCACACGGGAGTCAGAAGCTACTAAACCTTTTCCTCACACCCTAGAGCAGGTGGGCAAGGAATGAGTGGGGCCTTGGTACCAAACCCCCATTCACTGGCCAGAGTAGCTGAGTCAGCACCGGAGGAATATAGTAATTTCCTGCCCGTATAGACCAGCAATAAATCATGACCGCAGCAGGAGGAACCGGGGAGGAATTGTGCCTTAGAGGGGTGTCTCTGAGTCACAGTCCCTCGTGGCTTTTCCTGGGATGCTGCTCAGTGCTACGTCTAAAGGCACAATCTAGTTCACTGGTATCATTAATAGAACAATAACCTGTATTGTGTAATGTGTGGGTGCAATAGTTTGCCTGCACACTGCACAATCCAGGATCGGGGCCTGGGTACATACAGTATCTCTGAAACACAGCAGCCAACCAATGCACAGTGTGCTGCATAGCATTGGAGAAAGGAGGGAACCTGGGCTAAGCACAACAGGGCAAACCTGTCACAGATTGAAGTATCACTAGAGGAGGTTTTGGAATTAATTGATAAACTCAACATTAACAAGTCACCGGGACCAGATGGCATTCACCCAAGAGTTCTGAAAGAACTCAAATGTGAAGTTGCGGAACTATTAACTAAGGTTTGTAACCTGTCCTTTAAATCGGCTTCGGTACCCAATGACTGGAAGTTAGCTAATGTAACGCCAATATTTAAAAAGGGCTCTAGGGGTGATCCCGGCAATTACAGACCGGTAAGTCTAACGTCGGTACCGGGCAAATTAGTTGAAACAATAGTAAAGAACAAAATTGTCAGACACATAGAAAAACAAACTCTTGAGCAATAGTCAACATGGTTTCTGTAAAGGGAAATCGTGTCTTACTAATCTATTAGAGTTCTTTGAAGGGGTCAACAAACATGTGGACAAGGGGGATCCGGTGGACATAGTGTACTTATATTTCCAGAAAGCCTTTGACAAGGTCCCTCACCAAAGGCTCTTACGTAAATTAAGCTGTCATGGGATAAAAGGGAAGGTCCTTTCATGGATTGAGAACTGGTTAAAGGACAGGGAACAAAGGGTAGGAATTAATGGTAAATTCTCAGAATGGAGAGGGGTAACTAGTGGTGTTCCCCAAGGGTCAGTCCTAGGACCAATCCTATTCAATTTATTCATAAATGATCTGGAGAAAGGGGTAAACAGTGAGGTGGCAAAGTTTGCAGATGATACTAAACTACTCAAGATAGTTAAGACCAAAGCAGATTGTGAAGAACTTCAAAAAGATCTCACAAAACTAAGTGATTGGGCAGCAAAATGGCAAATGAAATTTAATGTGGATAAATGTAAAGTAATGCACATTGGAAAAAATAATCCCAACTATACATACAACATGATGGGGGCTAATTTAGCTACAACGAGTCAGGAAAAAGATCTTGGCGTCATCGTGGATAGTTCTCTAAAGATGTCCACGCAGTGTGCAGAGGCGGTCAAAAAAGCAAACAGGATGTTAGGAATCATTAAAAAGGGGATAGAGAATAAGACTGAGAATATATTATTGCCCTTATATAAATCCATGGTACGCCCACATCTCGAATACTGTGTACAGATGTGGTCTCCTCACCTCAAAAAAGATATTCTAGCACTAGAAAAGGTTCAGAAAAGAGCAACTAAAATGATTAAGGGTTTAGAGAGGGTCCCATATGAGGAAAGATTAAAGAGGCTAGGACTCTTCAGTTTGGAAAAGAGAAGACTAAGGGGGGGACATGATAGAGGTATATAAAATCATGAGTGATGTTGAGAAAGTGGATAAGGAAAAGTTATTTACTTATTCCCATAATACAAGAACTAGAGGTCACCAAATGAAATTAATAGGCAGCAGGTTTAAAACAAATAAAAGGAAGTTCTTCTTCACGCAGCGCACAGTCAACTTGTGGAACTCCTTTCCTGAGGAGGTTGTGGAGGCTAGGACTATAACAATGTTTAAAAGGGGACTGGATAAATTCATGGTGGCTAAGTCCATAAATGGCTATTAGCCAGGATGGGTAAGAATGGTGTCCCTAGCCTCTGTTCGTCAGAGGATGGAGATGGATGGCAGGAGAGAGATCACTTGATCATTGCCTGTTAGGTTCACTCCCTCTGGGGCACCTGGCATTGGCCACTGTCGGTAGACAGATACTGGGCTAGATGGACCTTTGGTCTGACCCAGTACGGCCTTTCTTATGTTCTTATGTTCTTAACCTCTACTCTTCCTATAAAGTCTCATAGGATCATCAGTCTCCAGGCAGAGCAGGAAGGACCTCAGTTTTGCAGATCTTGCCCTAAAATCCCTATATTAAGATGCATGGAACTCAAGTTATCTTCCATAGAAGGATGAAATGCTAAATCAATGCTGCTAAAATCTGAACCTACGGTTCCAGGTAATCCCAATATTTAACACCCAAAGGACGCCTTCTTCAGCCAGCACCTTCACCCTTAGCTAAAGGAGACCTGAAGCAGAAAGTCTGAGCCTTAAAAGTGAAATTCACCCCTGTGCAGAGACCCATGCACCACTTAAGCTTTGAAAATAGGGCTTACGTGGCACCAAAATACCCCTTTCTTCCAACACTATACAGTACCCTGTGCAGCAGTTGGCTACACTACCAAGGCCTTGATCCCCTGTGGTGCAACATGGGGTGGACTGCTACACACATGGGCTACACACTGCGGGGTCAGGAGGACCATAATTTGGGATGAAGGGTGCTGTATAAGTGACTGATATTGTTTTGTTATTAATGCTACCAATGAGCTACATTGTGCCTTTAGGCGCAGGTGCGAGCAAGTGGAGTAGCCTTAAGAGACGCTGTGACACAGAACCACGCCTCAGAATTTCACCCAGGTTGCTTAAATCAAGAATCTTTCCCCAAACAAATTGCTCTCCATAGCATTGGGAATTCTCTGGCGTGAGTGTGAGCTATACAATGATTTATTTATCTGGATTTAGACACATTCTAGAAAAGCGCACTGCAGGTACCCTCAACATCACATAAAAATACCCCAGAATAACCATCAACCGTAACAGAAACATGGTAATGCCATTCAGCGTGACCCACAACCAACGGATAAGGCCACTTACCCACTCAACTCACCCGCCTTCCTCAACAACGGTTTGTTGCCCTTACAGCCTGTTTCCAAATGCCTGGGAAAGAAGACACGTCCTGAAGATCATTGGGTTTGGCTTTTTCAGACAAAGTGGGGTGGAAGAAATTATAGAAGTGCAGGGCTCCCCATGGAGAATGCCCTGCCAGTAGCCCTTTCTCATTCATGCCAATGCGGCTCCAGCCCTCAGCTGGGGCAGCGTGTCAGGGAAAGGGATGATCTCTCAGGGAAATAGGTAGATACATAATACTATGGCTCTAACCCTGAGGGTCTCCATGGAGGTTGTGAGCATTGACAACTCCCATTAAAATTGCTTATTTCTCATTGTTTGACGTTAATGAAAGTTGAAAGTGCTCAGCAGTATTGGGCCATCTATATCTATGGCTTATGCTATAGCCTGACTACTGAGAACAGAGCTTTATTCTCCTCACAATAGCTCAGTTACCAATATGTAGTTTTCAAAACAAGTAAGCCATCGCCACACGTCCTTCACTCTTATACCAACTTAGGCTGAGTTTTTCAGTTGCCTAGGGGAATACGGATACCCAATGTCAATTAATTTCAATAGCTTCCCAAATCCTGTAGGTGGCTTTGAAAATCAGTCGCCATCATTTAAATCAGGGGTCTCAAACTCAAATGACCACGAGGGCCACATGAGGGCTAGTTCATTGGCCCGAGGGCCACATCACTGACACCCCCCCCCCCACTGCCCCCGGCCTTGCCCCCATTCCAACCCCTTCCCCGAAGTCCCCACCCCAACGCCGCCCCCTCCCTGCCCCCAGAGGGTGCAGGAGGGATGTGGCGGGGGCTCAGGGCAGGGAGTTGAGGTGCAGCAGGGGGTTGGGGTGCAGGCAGGGGGCTCAGGGGGCAGAAGGTGTGGAATGCAGCAGGGGGCTCAGGGCAGGGGGTTGGGGTGTGGGGTGCAGCAGGGGGCTCAGGGCAGGGAGTTGGGGTGCAGGAGGGGTGTGGGATGTGGCAGGGGGCTCAGGGCAGGGGGTTGGGGTGCAGAAGGGGTGTGGGATGTGGCAGGGGGCTCAGGGCAGGGGGTTGGGGTTCCGACAGGGAGCTCAGGGCAGGGGATTGGGGTGCAGAAGGGGTGTGGGATGCAGCAGGGGGCTCAGGGCAGGGAGTTGGGGGGCGGGGTGCAGGAGGGCTTCGGGCTCTGGGGTGGCAGCGGCGCACACCGGGGCCAGGGCAGGCTGCCAGCCCCGGCCCTGCTCCGGGAAGTAGCTGGAACCATGTCCCAGTGGCCCCTGGGGGAGGGGGATGCAGGGCTCCGCACGCTGCTTGCCGCTCCTCCAGGTACCTCCCCCGAAACTCCCATTGGCCGCGGTTCCCCGTTCCCGGCCAATGGGAGCTGCAGGGGGGCATGCCTGGAAGCCAGGGCAACACACAGACGGAGCCCTCGGCTTCTCCCTCCCACGGCCACAGGGACGTGATGCCAGCCGGCATGGGGCTCGAGGGGGGCAATCCCGCAGGTGTAGTTTGCCCACCCCTGGCCTGGAGGTAGGCCGGGGTGGGTGGGCGCGGGCCGCTCGGCGGGCCACAGGAAATAGCCCCGCGGGCCGCATGCAGCCCACAGGCCGCGTGTTTGAGACCCCTGATTTAAATCAAAGCTAACCTTCTTTGACACAAAGGGCCACATTTTCAAATGGACTGTTTCCATTTTGAGGATGTAATTTGCACATGAAAAAGTTGGCACCCAAAAATCCAAGTACTTGCTCCGCTTTGTAGGTGCAAGTCAGGGGATTTAAGGTGAAAGTATTTAGATTTTGTTCCCACAAAAGGGAGGTTGGGACTCATCCCCTTTGAAAAAGCATCCTAAAGAGAACAACTTCCTGCAAACATCAGGTCAGCTTTGCAAGGAAAGATAGGTTGCTCATGAGCTAAAAAGCAAAGCATGGTCTAGTTGTTAGGGAATGAGCCTGTACCTGGGGAAACCTATCCCTGCCACTGACTTTCTTTGTGACGGTCGGCAAATCACGTAACCTCTCTGTCTCAGTTTCCCCCATGTGAAAGATAAGAATACCACTACCTACCTCTCTGAGGTTTGGCAAGGCTACCCTGATGTGTATAAAAGGATTTAAGAACCTCAGATGGAAGATACCATAGTAGAAGTAGCAAAGCAGAGGGCTCCTAAGTGCTACAGTAATACAAACAATAAATAGCAATCATGATTAATTTCTGCCATCACCAAAGAGGTATTTTCTGAGGAGCCAGCAGAAGACTGAAAACCATCTGAGCATTTGATCAATATAACTGCAGAAGGTGCTGTGGAATACAGCAAACAAAACGTGGTCCTCCTTGCAACACGAGATTTCTCTAAAGTGATTTGAGCAAAATGCTGTACCAGGCAGGGCCGGCTTTAGGAAGTGCGGGACCTGATTTGAATAGTTTCGATGGGGCCTGCTGCCGAAGACCTGGAGTGAGTGAAGGACCCGCTGCCAAAGTGCCGCCGAAGACCCGGAGCGCGGGGCCCTCTTAGGCGCGGGGCCCGATTCGGGGGAATAGGCCTAAAGCCGGCCCTGGTGCCAGGGGGCAATACTGTTTCATGTTGCCATGTGAGGGGAGCAAGTAAACCTGGGCCAAATGTTTGCAACTAAATCTGAAACTACCTGGGTTTGGTTTTGTAGTAAATAGGAGACTAAGCTCAGGCTGGCTGAAAGGGAGATAGAGGGTCACTGACCTTTCAGGCAAACCTGACCCAATTTCAAACTAACCAGGGGCAGAGTTAAGATTTCCAAGAGAAACTATGTGAATCTGGCAAGCGCACGTGACTGCTGAGAAACCATGGCATGTTCAAGGATTCCACTGAGTTTTGCTTTGAGATTTTACAATTTGATCAAAACTGAAGCTCATCCCAAAACTTGGGGATGTGAACCCAGCAAATGGAGCCCCCAGCAAACATTCCCATGATAGCACCAAGCTTTACACAGTGCCAGGAACTAGAGATTTAGTTACCCAAGGCTGCATCAAAAAGCTCCAGGGCCCTTCTGTGAGAAGACAGAGATTGATCATATCATGAGAAACCAAAGCAACAGGTGTTTTTCCAAGAATCTGCCTCCTTTTTCCTTCGCCTTGTGACATTATTCCTTCCCTCCTGCAGACACCTTTGCTCGTATGTCACTAGGGGTCAAATAGGTGGGGCAATAGTATAGGAGTCAGAACACCTGGGT
Organism: Emys orbicularis; assembly: GCF_028017835.1. Classification (NCBI taxonomy): domain Eukaryota; kingdom Metazoa; phylum Chordata; order Testudines; family Emydidae; genus Emys; species Emys orbicularis. Next base: position 111,974,610 of record NC_088686.1, read on the forward strand.
TCTAGTCCCAGCCCTGCCATGAATTCAGTGTGACTTTGGGCAAGTCACTTCATTTCTCTGTACCTCAGTTTCCCCCTCTGCAAAATGGGGATGATGATGATGTGTACCCACATTTGTAAAAACAGTTTGAGAGCTACAGCTGAAAGGCGCCAAGCATGTCATTATCAGTCAGCCATCTAACTGTTCACCTCAGACTGCGAGCTGCCGATGGGAAAGGACAGATTTTGCAGGCGTGACTCGTTGGGCGTGCAGAAGCAATGAGATGTGTTGTTAACTGTGATAACAATGAGCATGTTTACTTCCTGCCAGAGCTTAATGGTTACTAGGATGGCTTCCTGCAGGACTTTTCCGTCCCTGCCTCTTATTCCCTCTGCCTCAGGGAGTTACCAATGCTTTTATACCCTGGTGTCAAGTATCAGAGGGATAGCTGTGTTAATCTGGATCCGTAAAAAGCAACAGAGAGTCCTGTGGAAACTTTAAGACTAACAGATGTATTGGAGCATAAGCTTTCGTGGGTGAATACCCACTTTGTCAGACGCATGTTTTATACCCTGGGTTGATGCACTGAGGATGTTCAGTGACAGCGCAGGCTATTTGCCCTACCCTCACGTCAGGCTGATTTCCATACCTGGCAGTCAGGCAGGGCCCTGGGAAGGGAAAGGGCCCGGGGCATTACTTTCCTTTCTGCAGCCATTTCTGAGGGGAATTTTTCCCTCTGACACAAGGAGTAGCTTACATGACTGTTAAGAGTCCATGGATTGGCAGCTGGGGAGACCCTTTGAGCCAACTCGACTCCTAGCATGTTATCTCTGAGCAGCTCAATTTCAATCCACTGGAAGTCTATGGAGTCTCATGCTGCTTTAAGTCTGGCAGGTCAGCAGTCCCAGGTCTGGTGATGCAGCACTTTCAAGATGCTTTTCCACCCACTTCATAATGCAGGCCCATTGAGAGCAGACCCAAGATCATTAGAACAGCATAGGTGCAGTAAGCACCCTCATTAGTTCATGTCCAGCTTATAAGTAGCTGGCCTTTTATAGCATGGGCATTCACAGATACAAGCTCTCATCACGGACGTGTGCTGTACATTGCTACTGCAGATTGTCTCTGAAAACATCTGCTCAATGTATAGCAAAAAAAGCTAACAATGTTAGGAATCATTAGGAAAGGGATAAATAAGACAGTAAATATCATAATGCCACTATATAAATCCATGGTATGCCCACACCCTGAATACTGCATGCAGTTCTGTTCAACCCACCTCAAAAAGATATATTGGTATTGGAAAATATACAGAGAAGGGCAACAAAAATAATTAAGGGTCTGGAACAGCTTCCGTATGAGGAGAGATTAAAAGGACTGGGACTGTTCAGCTTGGAAAAGAGATGACTAAGAGGGGATATGACAGAGGTCTATAAAATCATGATTGGTGTAGAGATGGGAGCAGGGGGGACGGATAGCTCAGTGGTTTGAGCATTGGCCCGCTAAACCCAGGGTTGTGAGTTCAATCCTTGAGGGGGCCATTTAGGGATCTGGGGCAAAAAAAATTGGTCCTGCTAGTGAAGGCAGGGGACTGGACTTGACCTTTCAAGCTCTATGAGATAGGTATATCACCATATATTATTATAAATGAATAGGGAAGTTTTATTTACCCATTCACATAAAACAGTAGTTCTCAAACTTTTGCACTGGTGACCCCTTTCACATAGCAACCCTCCTTATAAATTAACAATATATAAAAATGTGTTTAACACCATTATAAATGCTGGAGAAAAAGCAGAGTTTGGGGCAGCGGCTGACAGCTCACAACCCCCTATGTAATAACCTCCCGACCCCCTGAGGGATCCCAACCCCCAATTTGAGAACCCCCTGACATAAAACAAGACCCAAGGGTCACTCAATGAAATTAATAGGCAGCACATTTAAAATAAAGAAAAGGAAGTACTCCTTCACACAACATGCAGTCAACCTGTGGAACTCATTCCCAGGGCATATTGCGAAGACCAAAAGTATAAATGGGTTCATAAAAGAACTAGATAAATTCATGGAGGACAGGTCCATCAATGGCTATTAGCCAAGATGGTCAGGGATGCAACCCCATGCTCCGGGTAACCCTAAGCCTTTGACTGGGATGCCGGGATTGGATGACAGGGGATGGATCACTTGATAATTGCCATTTTGTTTATTCCCTTTAAAGCATCTGGCATTGGCCACTGTCAGAAGATAGGATACTGGACTACATGGACTGTTGTCTGACCCAGTATGGCTATTCTTATGTTCTCATGCATACTACAGCTTTAAATTTCAAGCACTCTCTCTGTGAATTGAGACAGCAGCCATTTTGTTTTCAGAATGGCTATAGTCTGTATAGAAGAGGGGGACACACTGTGCTCTCATGGAGATTTTACTTTTGTTCCTTTCTTGGTTTGGTGTTTGTGTGTGTGTGGTTTTATTAATTCTAAAATATAGTTCCTTCCAACTAACATATTTAGGTGCTCTTTGTGTATAGAAAAATGGAATTCCACTTCCACCATCGTGTTATAACCTTGTGGCAAGAAGCAATAAAGAAGCTCTTAGTCTAGGTCTGCTAATTTGAGGAGGCGAAGACTCAGGGTTTCACTGTTTTAATACTCTGCCATTTGGGAGACTGGAACAGGAAACACAAGCTGGCTATTTCCTATCATATCAGCAGTAAATAATCCCACCACATCTCCCAAGGACATGAAATGTATATTTGCCATGTGGCTAGTTATGCCAAAAAGCAGCTTCAGCTCAACTTTTTCTTTTTTCCACATTTGTAGGAAGGAAAGTGACTATAACAAAACCTTAGATTTCTATAATTCTGCATGGAGAATCCTTAAGCACTTTCCAAAGTCTACAGAAGTGACCCAATTCACTGCTGCCATACACCTTGGGTGGATATAAAATGTGCAAGGTGAACGTAAAAATCCCCCATAGGTTTTCTATGCCTAAAAATGTCATTACTTTAAAATCTGATATCCTGGGGCCTCTCACAAATAGAATCAATGTCTTCATCGCACCTTGGAAAGCTGGAAATCTCCCTTTATCCAATGGGATAAATCTCTGGTTTCTAGACCTTCAGACTCATAAGATATTAGACTTTAAACCTGCCCCTGGACCAGGACTGAATATTGCTCATCCTGGGCCTTGAATCACTGTAATATTTTGAGAATTTGGAGGAAAGAAGGAAACTGGTGCCCAGGTTGATTTGTTTTAAAATGATGGCTGTCTTGGATGGTGCAGGGATCTGGAATGTTAGAAGTAATCCCGGAGGAGATGGATTAATGGGCAGAGTGCAGGTGAGGCAGTCAAAGGCACATGACCAAGAATATTTACCACGTGGATATCAACCCCAGAAATGTGGCATATCACATGGATATCAACCCCAGAAGTGTGGCATATTGACACACAATGGATCCCTTCAACAGAGCAGTCCAGACTACCACCATGCTACGCAGTAGTATGGGTGAGGAAGGGAAGAAAGTTTTACCAGATCACACTCTGACTGATATGAAAACTGCTATGAAGACCGTCATTGTCAAGGCAAAGATGGAATCTCTGTTTTTACCATCTCATCTTGAAGGCTTCACTCTCAGGGAACTCCATTTACTTACCTGGGACACTGGAGGAACTTGATGGTCCCTGCTAGAATTTGCACCTCTGGTCACAGCCTGGGTAATGTAAACCTGAGGCTTAGACCATTGAGCCATCTCGACATCCTGACAGTATTCTCATCCCCCAGAGCTTTTCCTGTTACCTTATTACCTGGCAGCCTTCATTATGCACGGTGATTGCTCCTGCCTATTTAACAGACATACCCTCTTTACTTCTTGGTGACATCCGGCATTTCCCCAGCACGCCCCAGAGCCAGCCAGCCGACACTAGCCTCTGAGGCTTGCACTCCTGAAGAAAAATAGTGCTTATGTTTCTGAGGATGTGCTCTTGATTTCTGGGAGATCTGCAGGAAGGTATAATTGACAGAGGAGGACGGAGAAGCCACCAATGTCTTAAAGCCCATTGAGGAGTCACCCCAACAGCTTTCCTTTGCTATTGCACATTAGAGGCCATGTATGTTCTTTTAACCTTGACTTAATAGATCAATGTCAATTGCAAAGCCTCCTTTATAGCCTATGATTTCCCCTTCCTGTTTTTAGCCTCATGCCATGTTGCGTCTGACTCCACTGAGTGTTTCCCTCAGTGTGGGAAGCTAGGTGCTCAGAGTCTCTCAGGAAAAACTCACCTCTGCTCACCAGTGTCTATGTTCCCTGCTTCATAGTCTCCTTTGGCAGCTTCAGAAGGGAATAACCAGCCTCTCATACAGTACATGAGCCTGATGAGGGCAATCACTCGAGATTTTCTGCTCAGTAATGGGTTTGCAGTGCTGATGCAATTGTAACCTACCAGCCAGAGTCAGTGTGCGTTACGTGTCCCCCTCAGCATTCGGTTCACAGAGCATATGAATGGGTTACAGGTGCCTGCTACAGTGTCTGGCGCTTTAGCTTTAGCTGTAAACACTCCTGCTAGTTCTGGTGCATCAGCCAAGATGGTGAGTGTCCATAGGTGCTGGAACTGTGGGTGCTAGCGCACCCCCTGGCTTGAAGTGGTTTACAGGGTTCAATGGCTCTCAGCACCCCCACTATATGAATTGTTCCCATGCCCTTGTGGGTGTCCCAGAAATTGGGATCCTGCTCCCTTTGAAATCAATGGCAAAACTCAGCAAGAATGGGATTCAGTTCCTTTGTTGTGCATTATGATCTACATGTCAGGCTTGCAGCGTCACCTGTGTGCTACTTCTCTGACTGATCTCATGAGATTTTTCCTGTGTGCTCAACCCTGAATGGCAGATTGTGATTTCCAGGGGATTGACAACACTTTATCCCCCTTCATGAAGCCCTTCCTAGCCCTCAAGTCTGCTTCTTGATTGTAAATCAGCAGACTCTTCTCCCTCTCAGGTACAGTGAATCACAGACCAGAGAAAGGGGAAGGACAATCTCGGACACTGCAAAATAAAATAAAATAAAATAATAATAACAACCACCTGCCTCTGACAGCTCTGTTTAGCTTATTAATGTTCCTAATAACTAGTCCCTTCTGTTCTACCTTAATTGAGTTCTGGACTATATAATGCCCTATCTGTGTCACCAGCAATTCCCCTATTAGCTGTGCTGTGGCAGACAAAAAGATTGGAGGAGCGATTTTGAATGCACAAAACAAGGTCCCAAATTTTACACTCTGTGGATTACAGACACAGGCCTAAATCCGTCGCTCTGCATTTGAAATCAATGAATCCAATGCGGATACGGATTCAGATTGAGGCTAGGACTGGTAGCTGAGAAGAGCACACATCCCCTGGGACAATGCACACCTGTTATTTACCAAGCTAAGCAACAAAAGATTTGCACTCTCTCTCTCTGACACAGTGCTAATGCCAATAAAGGATCTACTGAAGAGCACATGACCAGCCTCCATTGCCTCATCACTCTATGTTAATTATAACCCACACAACAAACACTTGTCTATAAAATATCCCCGCTCCTGGCTGCAATGATTTTCCCGACTCCCAGCCAGAGGCTTGACCAAACAGAATAGATGCCATTGTGCCAGAGCGCTAGCCGAACTGTGGCCCTGGCAGCCAGCCAGAGGAGTGTGTGGTAATAAAGAAACAAGACTCCCGAAGAATGTGCATGTCTATGAGAGCCTGAGATTGTCCTTGGCACGTCTCTGCCATGCAACAGGGTTAAAAGATTAATCGTGTTGGGAGCCTGGCCCCTCACCCAGAAAGGAAAAAAGAAAACAATGAAGGTCAAAACCATGAAGGTCAAACTTCTAGACGGTGAATAGTGACCAAGTCATCTCAATCCCTCCTGTGTCTCCTTATGCCATCCCTACACCAACCCCCCCTTCAGATGGAAATGCCATGGGCAGACCCAGGCTCTTGCCCCCTGCTACCTCCATGCAGGAGAAGTTTGCACAGGATGGCATCGATTCATGGATAATAACTGTCCCCTACCTACCTCCGTGCTCCGTGTGATCCTGGTTCTGATGGATATACACACGCAGCTTAATTAGGAGCAAAGAGACCAAATCTACAGGCATTTTCACACTTCTATTGTGAAGATACACAGACAAAAAGTGGAAGCAAAAGCATCTGAATAGATAGAAACCTCTTTCCTAAAACACTCCAGAAATGGTACATTAGGAATCAGATGGTAAGAATAATGTATGTTTAAAGAGTGACATTTCCCTACAATAATCAATATATCGGTGCCTCTTTGCAGCCATAGGCTAGGTGATTCCAACTTTGTCTGTGTCCTTGCTACATCCCCCTCATTTGTTATAACCTGCTAGGACAGCTTAAAGGAAGCTATATTGTAGCTAGCATCTGTCGTCCATCTCCTTTACTTTGGCAGACTCTGACACATAGCTGTTTCTAGCACAATGGGAGTGGGAGGTGGGGAGGGGGAGAATGCAAAGGATTTTTTTTCCAAAATGTCAATAGCAACTAATTGGGTTGATGGGAATTTCAAAGTGTATTTGTTTGTTTAGCATCCTGCCTGCAGGATTAATGACTAATTAAACTGAGAAATGAAACAGTCAATGCAGAATGCAAATGAGAATGAACAAGATAATCCATTCAAAACAAAACAAAACAATGTACAGCTAGAATCCAAAACAAAGGCTGGCAATTTGTTTTTAAAAGGCCCCGTTTCCCTTTTTTCTATTGAAGAGATTTTAGCTGATGATGCAGTTTAAAAAAAGAAATGGATTTCCTAATCTAGCCATCTGTGTTTTTATCTCGTTAAAACCAGGTCTGTATTTCCAGCATGCTGCTGCCGCTCTCCCTTTCTAATCCGGTTTTAGGACAAATGCTAAACGTTCCCCCCAGAAATCACAGCGGAAATTCTCGGGAGCATCCTCAGCAATAATTATGCAATAGTGGTACCTCCTGCAAACCAAGCAAGCGAAGGAAATAAGCAAGTGACACAGAGCCATTCAGTTTGTCCATCTGGATTTTAGACACATGCAGTGCTCACACTTGTGTGAATGTCTCCCCTCGCTATCTGACCTTCAGGGAGCAAGGCATGACATAGGAGAGCAGGGTTTGGAACGGAAGGCATTCAAAGTGAGCTCTCCTCTGCATTCACTGTTGTTTTGGCCAGACTGCCCTGCCTGTGTGGATAGAGACAAATGCATCAATAGAGAATTACTGGCAGTCCAAACACATTTGGCATGGCAGTCCCATGACCTCCCTCACACAGAGAACTGCAGAAATGAGCACACACACCTTTAACAGGCAGATCCAGATCTCTCTCTCTATATTCACTTGCATGCAAGCACTATCTTCCCCCCACACACACACACACTGCCTTCCACAGACTCAGGCCTGTGTGCTCCTCTCTCCCTCCTTGGGTCTGGCATGTATGGAAGAGTAGGTAAGAAAAGCAGCAGCCCCTACCTTCTCTCCCCAGACTGTTGTTCGTACAAGTCACACCTTGGAAGCTGGATGTTCTGCAGAGAGGAGGGAGGGAGGACGGAAGAGGGAAAAAAAAAAAAACTTGGGAGTTTCCCACAATGCATCATTGCAGTCTGCATGAAGCTGAGGAGATGAGATGGGAGGGAGAGTGGGCGGACCAATCAGAAGAGAGAGGCCAGGATGCTGGAGGAAGAAGGGATGCTGAGGACTGGCCAAGAGGGGGCAAATGGGGAGGTTAAGAGTGGGTCATCTCACAGTCTCCTGAGTCCTCATTACTCCCCCAGGAATGTGGAATCCGGGTCACTGCCCCAGGAATCCTTTTCTCTCCCAGACCAGCTGATTGCTCGCAGCCAGGACTGGCTCTGTGGCTAGGAGGTCTCCCCACAGCACAGCGCTGAACTCCTGCCTGCCATGAGGAGCAGCAGCTGCTGCATTGTCTCTCTCCGTTTGGAATCGCAAGCGTGCTTGCAGCAAACTGGATTCCTTGTGGTGAAGAACACTGAGGGGGGGGGGGGGTGGAGGGTACACGGGAAGTGTTATTCTGGATTGCTCAATAAAACAGGACCCGGTGTGGGTGTGGGTGTGGGTGAGTGAGAGAAGGGGATTTAATCCCGTTCATCAAAACTGGATCCCCCCCACCAAAGAAATGGATTCCCAAGCGTATATGCATGCTGGGGGCAGGGGATGCATTGCAATATGGATTGTCATATAAAACTAGGATTCCTAAGGGACAGTGTATGGGGGGAGGGGGTATCAAGGGAAGAAAGATTGCCAAGGGAGTGGCTGTGTGGGTAGAAATCTATTTGTTAAGGAAGGATGGATCAAAGCTCACCAAATGTGTGCGAGAGTAACCCCTCACTGCACGTCTGTGCAGGTGCATGTGTTTTTGTTTACTCCGTGGAAGGAAGAAGAAATCACGTGGGATTGCTGTGTACTCTTTATGCTGGATTTATTCTGTGTCCAGGTCCCTTATCCGGCTCACTCACCCTCACCCCCTTCACCCAGAGAGCCTGACCCACGTACAGCAATACAAGTTTTGTAGGGTGGAGCCTGCTCCCACCTTCCTGACGAAAGCAGAGAGACTGTCCCGAACAAGCCAATTCCAGGTTTTCCCCAAGACGCTCTGCTGGGCATTTTGCCAGCCATTTCCTAGACCTCCAGTCAGGGCCGCTGGATTCAGTCAGGCTGCTAGTTCCTTACCCTGACAATTGATTCTCAGTGTGTTAATTTAAAAAGCTCCCGGGGCCCTGGCACATAGCGCGTCATGCGGGGACACTGTGGTTGTTTGCTTTAATAAGCATGAAACTGTGAGCATGGGATTCCTGCTGTGATGTGATGGCATGGAGCACGGTGGGAGTCATAACGAGCTGGGCCAACATTTCAATGGGAACCACAAGTGCTCAACGTCTTGGACTGTCAGCTCACTGCGTGAGACACGTACATACGGATTTAGGCAATTAACCACAGGCAGCCCAACTGGAAAATGTGGGCCTTGCTGTATTCCAGCCAAATAATGCACAGAACTGGCCCCTCCCAGCAGCTGGGAAATGGAAACTCTGCTTCTTACTGGTTCTACTTGGCTTCCTTGGTCACTGATGTCACCCTTTCTCAGCCAATAGGGGAGCTCCGGCAGGAATAGTGCCTGCCATCGGAGATAAGCATAGGGGAACATTTCCTTCTCTTTCCAAAGTGCTCAACCTCAAAATGGACAAAACTCATCCCAAGCATAAACACAAACAGCCTCAGAAACAACTCTGACATCATAATCAAAAAGGCTGACAAAGGAGGTGCTGTCGTCATCATGAATAAATTGGAATATGACCAAGAGGCTGCTAGACAGCTCTCTAACGCCACATTCTACAGGCCATTATCCTCTGATCCCACTGAGGATTACCTAAAGAAACTACACCATCTGCTAAAAAAACTCCCTGACAAAGCACAGGAACAAATCTGTACAGACACATGCCAAGAACTCTGACCAGGGGTATTCTATTTGCTACCCAAGATCCATAAACCTGGAAATCCTGGACACCCCATCATCTCAGGCATTGTCACCCTAACAGCAGGATTGTCTGGCTACGTGGACTCTCTCCTCAGGCCCTACGCTACCAGCACTCCCAGCTATCTTCGAGACACCACTGACTTCCTGAGGAAACTACAATCCATCGGTGATCTTCCAGAAAACACCATCCTGGCCACTATGGATGTAGAAGCCCTCTACACCAATATTCCACACAAAGATGGACTACAAGCTATCAGGAACAGTATCGCCGATAATGTCACAGCTAACCTGGTGGCTGAACTTTGTGACTTTGTCCTCACCCACAACTATTTCACATTTGGGGACAATATATACCTTCAAGTCAGCGGCACTGCTATGGGTACCCGCATGGCCCCACAGTATGCCAACATTTTCATGGCTGACTTAGAACAACGCTTCCTTAGCTCTCATCCCCTAACGCCCCTACTCTACTTACGCTACATTGATGACATCATCATCATCTGGACCCATGGAAAAGAAGCCCTTGAGGAATTCCACCATGATTTCAATAATTTCCATCCCACCATCCTCAGCCTAGATCAATCCACACAAGCGGTCCATTTCCTGGACACTACTGTGCTAATAAGCGATGGTCACATAAATACCACCCTATACCGGAAACCTACTGACCGCTATACTTACCTACATGCCTCCAGCTTCCATCCAGGACACACCACATGATCCATTGTCTACAGCCAAGCTCTAAGATGCAACCACATTTGCTCCAATCCCTCAGACAGAGACAAGCACCTACAAGATCTCTATCAAGCATTCTTAAAACTACAATACCCACCTGCTGAAGTGAAAAAACAGATTGACAGAGCCAGACGAGTACCCAGAAGTCACCTCCTACAAGACAGGCCCAACAAAGAAAATAACAGAACACCACTAGCTGTCACCTTCAGCTCCCAACTAAAACCTCTCCAGCGCATCATCAAAGATCTACAACCTATCCTGAAAGATGATCCCTCACACTCACAGATCTTGGGAGAGAGACCTGTCCTCGCTTGCAGACAACCCCCCAACCTGAAGCAAATACTCACCAGCAACCACACATCACTGAACAAAAACACTGACCCAGGAACCTATCCTTGCAACAAAGCCCGATGCCAACTCTGTCCACATATCTATTCAAGTGACATCATCATAGGACCTAATCACATCAGCCATGCCATCAGGGACTCGTTCACCTGCACATCTACCAATGTGATATATGCCAGGTGCCAGCAATGCCCCTCTGCCATGTACATTGGCCAAACCGGACAGTCTCTACGCAAAAGGATTAATGGACACAAATCTGACATCAGGAATCATAACATTGAAAAACCAGTAGGAGAACACTTTAACCTGTCTGGTCATTCAATGACAGACCTGCGGGTGGCAATTTTGCAACAAAAAAGCTTCAAAAACAGACTCCAACGAGAAACTGCTGAGCTTGAATTGATATGCAAATTAGATACAATCAATTTAGGCTTAAATAGAGACTGGGAATGGCTGAGCCATTACAAACATTGAATCTATCTCCCCATGTAAGTACTCTCACACTTCTTATCAAACTGTCTGTACTGGGCTATCACTTCAAAAGTTTTTTTTCCTCTTACTTAATTGGCCTCTCAGAGTTGGTAAGACAACTCCCACCTTTTCATGCTCTCTGTATGTGTGTACATATATATATATCCTCAATATATGTTCCATTCTATGCATCTGATGAAGTGGGCTGTAGCCCACGAAAGCTTATGCTCAAATAAATTTGTTAGTCTCTAAGGTGCCACAAGTACTCCTGTTCTTTTTACCATTGAAATCAACAGTCATAAAACAGAACCATTACTTTAAAGTCTTATGTTAATGCTGCACAGTGTCAGGCAGCTCCAGGGGCAACTGAGACTGTTTAAAACTTTATTTTTAAGTTCATACTGTTTTCTCCTCTTATACAGGGCAGCTGAGTAGCGGAACAACAAGGAAAAGTGTCACGAGATGGTGCACAAAGAGTGAACGAGGTGGACCAGATCCTCAGTTCGGTAGTGCTAAGGCAGCATTGCTCCATTGACTTCAATATAAAGCATCAACTCCTGCAGTATATTTTACTGAACATATAAACCCACATAAATGAAACCTACTAGAAACATAAAACATCAGGGGCTTGAAAGTGGAACCCCAGCCCTCACTGAGAAGAATGCGTTTGCTGAATCTACACTGTATCGTGCTGGATTCCCATACTCCATTCCTACACTTGGGCCACGCACAGGGGTGGAGAGATGGATGAAGATACCTGTAAGCCATCTTTGTACCCACTGTATTCTAGGGCTTACCTGGCTCCCCGGATAAGTTAGAGCAGCCCCAGCCCTGGCATGCAGGAAGCAGAGATTAGCTGTAGTGCAGTGCAATCTGGCCATGACTCTTGACTAGTTCTGGTCCCAGTATAGAGCCCTTATACCAGCGCTACATCAGCTGGGAGTATCAACAGGGGCGCATTGCTATCCCCTTTCAGGCTCCTTTGCAGCATAAAAGGAACCTTAGCGTATCTGAGAATCAGTCAGGCCCATCAATGGCCCCTTGCTGGCCTGCATGTGCGTAGCTCTATGGTGTTTAGTGCCCAGTATTCATTCTCTCTCTCACTCTTTCATAGGAAATACCTATAGATTGAATCTAGTGAGCATGTTCATCTGGCTTGCAGTTTTCTTACTCTGTTTTGGAGTTTGTTAGATTTATCAATAACAATATTTATAACAAAGAGGAAGATAGAGTGCTGAACACTAGAGGGAGAATAGCTTGAACAGTGTTTGCACCATTTGCATTTAGAAAATCCCTCTTTGTACCGCGAAGCATGGAAGAGCCTCTATAAATTAGATCAATTTCCTGCTGTTTTGAGAGTAGCCATAAGTGGGTCACGCCTTGCTAATGTGAAGCGCAAAATAGCAAAGCATGGTGGAGCCCAGGAGTACAGATTCAGATCGAGAGGGGCAAGGCGAAACCAGTGCTTCCCTCAAGGTCAGCAAAGAAGAAAGCCCCATGAGCTTAAAATGTATCTTAATTATGGTCTATGAAATCTACCTTCACAGCAGAATGAGGTACAAAATCTCAGATTGGTCAGAAGCCAGGTTGGGGGTTGGGTGCTAAGAGGCTGGGGTGCTGTGGAATGGTGATTCCCTTCCCTTGCACTACTGCTGATCAATCTGTAAAAGCACCTGCCTCCTGGCTCCATCAGGCTCCTGCTAACTGGGAAACTGAGTTTTGACATGGTCGGGGCGGGGGAAGAGAGCAGCCCTGCCTTGACCACGTTAGACGGGACAACAGCCATATAGATGGGGCTGTCAGAGAGAACACAATGCACTACAGTGTTCCCACAGTGGCTTGCGCAGAGCTGATTTTCCAGGCAAACTCAGATAGTGGAAGGCTGTTTTTAAACCTTCTAGCACCTTGGGAAATTGTTATGAGCTGCATGAGGCTGGGTGGAACTTAATCCTGCTCCACTGAAGATCATGGGAATTTGGCCATAGCTACAGTGAGCTAAGGATGGCATTTTCTTAATGAGAGATACTTCTGGAGCCTCAGCCATTGGGAGGAGTGACTCCTACCAATCGTGGACAGGAATTTGCTTGACGTTTCTGTAACATGTGCCCAGCTGTCACAAGGATGGGCTGAATAGAAAGGCTTGTTTACAGGGGGCAATTTAGCCGTTTGTTGTAGTGGTCTAATTAACGGGGTGTAGTTATACTAGTGTAACTCCTGACCAAGTATCCACACGAGGCGTTATACCAGTATATCTACAGCTGTATTATTAGACTGGTATAGTTATGCCACTTCCCCAGCTAGAGAAGCCTGAAATCCTTACCATCTGCAAAGGGGCTAGGATTGCAAACCTGCTATTCGGCAGCTGGCCAGAAGATGGCAGCCACACAGACAATGGACAGAAGCAGGGAATTTTTGTCAGAATGTATAAGGTGGCTTTGCTGCTTTAGGGGAGAGCTGCAGGGGTCATCACAGAAGAGGGAGAGAGATCGGACTCTGGTCTCGTGCCGCTGTACCCCCACTGGCTTCTAGGAGCTACTCCTGATTTCCACTAGGGTAAATACGAGAAGGCTCATTGCCTTAAAATGAAGAGGCTGATTTGCCTCTGATGTCACAATGGTACTATGTCACAGCCCCACTGTCAAGGGGAGGAAGGGAGGCAAGGTGATGGCTAGGGAGTCTCCCACAGGGAGAGGGCAGAGCTGCAGCTCTGGGATATGGTCCAATCTCTCTTACAGTCACGTTTCCATAGAAGCGGAACACATCTTGTTTCATGCGGTACAATCTCGTAAGGAACCATGTCACATGCGTTCATGGGCTGGCCGCACCCACGCACCCACCCACCGTGTAGAGTAACTTCTTGGCCAGGGTGAAAAGCGAGATGTCATTTTTTCTAGTGGATTTTTAGTTCTCTTGAAGGTGAGGGACTATAGCGCCACCTGGAGGCAAGCTGTGTGCAGGGCAGTGCTATGCCGCTATCCCTGCACAGGTTTGGAAATACACTTGTCACAAACTGCACTGCCTCCTGCTATGCCAGTGTGGTGGTATTACTACTACTACCGGTACGTAATCTCTAGGCAGCTAGGCTGATCCTCTTCAATCATGGATCTGCAAAGACTCCCTGCTTTCCTCGTCCTGCCTCCTTTCCCCTTTAGCATGACTTCCCTCCCACACACACACTTGATTCTTGACCCAAAGCACCCCCTAATAGTGCACTACCGGGCCCTCACAAGCCAAGCTAATGCACCTCATTCTTGGGTTCAGCTTCTGATCCCAGTTACAGTCCCACTTTTTTTTTCAAATGAAGCTATTCTCAATTTACACCAGTGTAACAGAGACCAGAATTTGGCCCATGATCAACAACATCCCCTTTTATTAGTAATACTAGGGTAGTATAGAGAGGCCCCAGCTGAGGCCAGGGTCCATTGTGCAAGGTACTGTGCACAGTGAGAGACGGCCTCTGCCCTGACGAGTTTACAATCCATGTAGACAAGACAGGCAAGAAGTTTGAGGGGGAAACAGAGGCACAGATATACCTTGCCCAGGGTCACACACTAGATCAGTGGCAGAGGCAAGAACAGAACCAGAGAGTCTCCTAACTCCTAGGCCTGTGTCCTGTCCACTAGACAGCATTGTCTCTCCACCTAGTCTCCTCCCTAGCATTAACTAAGTAGTTCATGCCTACCCATGGAGTGATTGTGATATGGTCAAACCTCTATAATGAGCTAGACAGACACACCACACTCATAGCACAGCAGGTATGTCCTGAATATTTTTATTAGCTACAGTTGTTCAAATCCCTACTTCTATATCCCTCAGTTGGCTTTCCTGGACACTCAGACACAACCCCCCCCCCCATGTAACAAAAGAACCAGCAGAAAAAGAAATACAAACACCTAATCATAGGCCAGCACCAATAGGGATGGGAAAGATGGGCTAGCAAGTGGGGTACTGAGCTGGGACTCAGGAGATTTGGGCTCAGCTCCTGGCTCTACCACAGATACCCCCATGCCTCACTTCCCCATTGGTTAAATGAGAATATACTTTCCTACCTCACAGGTGTGTCTCAAAGCCGATTATCAACCAGAAACACACAGATACTATGGCAATAGGGCCAGATAAGCAGACAGATCGCATATCCCCCCCCGCCCCCGAGCAACAGAGGGAATCCAGTTATATTTAGAATATTTATTTTACAAGACAATACACACAAAAAATTACAATATTTTTAAAAACTCTTCAAATAGGAAAAAAAAATTCTCCCCCTTAAAGCAGCAGTTTTTAAAACAGTACAGGTATGGCCCAGGATCCTACAGTAACAGGATACAATGTTATATGGTGTTATTGAAAAACCACCAAAAGTCGAGGACTGTACGCATTGAAGAGAACAGCAAAAGTTTCACACACACATGTAATGGTCAAACATTACTACACGGAACATGGAACTGAACCAGCTGGGTTTTAAATGATGGAATGTGGGTCTCCCCCTTTTAAACACCAAGAAATAAATAATGAATCTACACAGAAAATAGTCCAATCAGTCAAAACACTCTTAACCAAGATTAGTGTTGCTGAAGGGGATAGGTTACATGGGGATCTATTGGTCTTTTCCATGTTCCTGATTAGCTACTGCTCAAGAACTACACCAAGAAAATAAAGAGAACTGGAAATGAGAAGACGAGCTCTTCATTATTAGAAGGTCCCAGGGCATGCTCAGAACAGCACAGAATCATGCCAGCATTGGGAATGCCAAACTTGACAAGAACCTAGCATAAAACAGCAAATATTAGCAAATTGGGCAACGACAAATTTCATAGCTCGGCTCCCTTAATGCCTCAGGAGCAGCAGATAGAACCTTGGACACCAAGCCACAGACACCAACAATGCACTCTACAGCTCGTTCACTTCATCACTGCGATGCCACAGAGGGCCACATTTGGGGAGGAAAGACGGGTGATGCAAACAGAGGGGGATTTTATGCTGCTGGTCCCCTTAGCGCTGTCCAATGCCCAGTCAAGACAATGGAAGGACTCTCATGGACTTCAGTGGGCTTTGGAAGGATCACGTGTTCAGCTTTCCCTTCCAAGGTGGGGGGAAAAATGTCAGAACAAAAACAGAAAAGACAAACAAACACACACACTGTAAATACAGTGCAGAGCTGTGCAAACCCTGACACATACACAAAGCGTGCACGCAGATTGTACCCGCACACAGCTGGCCAATTCTGCCTTCGCACATACCGTCACCTCCCGTTCATTGGACGCATCTACTGTGCATGAAGTGGATGTGTGCCATGTGCCTGGATTGCTGCAAGGGATAGGAAAGCCTTCCAGGCACAAGCAGGGCCAAAGGAAAAGGTGTCTAACCAAAGGCATGCTTGTCTTGCACATCCTCTCCTTGGATTTGCTCATGTCATTACTTTATTTCAGCAAGGAAAATATCCCTTCCTTTCTCCCACACGGGTTTGATCCAAAGCCCATTGTAGTTGGCGGGAGTCTTTCCAGGGACTGCAGCAGGCTTTGGATGAGGCCTCATAATTTGTGCCCTGCACCCATGTCACTGTCCGGCCTACTCCTGATTTGCCAGGTGTCTAGTTTTTGTCAAGAACGGTCATGTTTTTCCAGCTTTTTATGGATCGCTCCACTATAGCAAATCCCAAGCCTGCCTCGTCTCAGTCTAGTCTAGGAACAGCAACACTTAGCACTTGTAGGCAGCACTTTCCAAACAGAAGCTAATTCAGTCTCAACTGTGAGGTAGGAGAAATGATCTATTTTACCAATGAAAAAAAGGGGAGGCAGCAAGTTTAAGTGACCTGACCAAGATCACAGAGGGGGGAAGTGTCAGAGCTGAGATTACAGTTTATAAATTCCTGGCTCTTGGGCCAATGATCAGACCACCCCTTGCCTCCCAAACTGTCTGAAGCAACGGTGGGATGTCTAGCACTTTTCAGGGAAGGTCACCACACACAAATGGACACACGCAAACCACTGGCTTTGTGTGGCAGTGGTTTTCTTTAATTGTACCTTCATCAATGGGCATTTTCCAGTGTTTGTAGGATCCAGGAATGAAGAGTGTGACAGGGCCAGAATAGTATGGGAACAAAATTTCTTCTCTGAAGAAATTAAAGACCCACTGATATTAGTCTCCAGAAAAGGCTGTGATGCAGTTGCGCCTTTAAATGATAGTCTCAGGACTCGCTGCTTCCCTTCCAGAATTGCAACTCTAGAGCAGCCACTGGCTGATATTAAACAGAGTGACCTGTCCAGAGGGAGCAGTCTCTCTCCAGAGGGTTTGTGCTCTAGCTCAGAAGCATACAGACTCTTGGACAGCCAGTCAGAGAATGGAGCACATTTAGCATGAAGGGTTTGGGGGGGAAGAGGACTCCAAATATCCGAGCCCGCTGCGCACACCCTCATTCAAAATATTTGCTCCAGATACCAAGGGCAGCAGCACTTCTGCTGTCCCTCAGGCACAGCCGCACACACAAGGTACAGGACATTTTGTTGAGGTCCCTGATTCTTAGGAAACAAATAGGCTTGCCTCAAAGAGCTTAGTGCATGGCACATACAGTAGGGTATGAGGGAGTGAAGTCCTGTTTCCATGGAAACAGGAGTCTGCTCCAGTTCCTGAGAGAAATCAATTCTACTCTGAACCAGAAAGCATTTTGTGTCTGGCTTAGTTAATTCGTCTGGGGCCAGGTGCCAGGTTGACAGCTCTGGAGGATGGAGTCCCCCTGTTTACCCGCAGCGTTCCTCAAAGGCAGCTTTGGAGCTCAATTTTTACTGTCACCTTAGTGGAGGCCAAGCCTACAGGGCTGAAAGGTCATGGAACCCAGGGTATCATTCCAGGTATCACGTTAGTCACCTTCGCCTGAGGCTCAACATGGTCCCCAAAAGCCATGAAAATGGGAGAAGGACGGGGCCCCTTCCACACCAAAGCATGAGTCAGGGAGAATCAAGCTGTAGGAGGGAGAAAAGTGAATCCAAACACACACGCTCATATACCCCCGACTCCCAACACACACGGCCCACGGCTCCTTCCTGTGATGTGGCAGATTCCGATAGTGGACTCCAGGCTCAGAGAGGGATGAGCGTAGGCAACAGTCAGTTGTAGCACAAAATACACAGTCCATGTAAGCTAGCAATACACTGAATAGAAATCCAGACCCTCTTGCTCGTGGGCGAGACCTCCTATCACTGAGCCCCGAAATATTCCAAAAAGGTTATGGCGTATGAGTAACTTGAGGAAAAAGGTCTTCCGCTGCACACAAACATACATTGATAGTATAGCTCACCCCATCCTAGAGATGGACAGCAAAACATCCCCTTCTCTTGTGCCAGCCTGCTTCCCTCACACACGTGCCAGGGGAAGACTGGTTATCCTTTGAGGGGTCCATTTAGTGAAAGCCTTTGTACCTGCCCTTGCTGCTTCCTGTCAGGCTCCGGTCCCTAGGATCATCAGTACCAAAGTAGAGCTTCCTAGATGTGTCCCCTTCATGTGGAAATTGTGCTTACTGAAGCAGCATTGGGCCTCCACTCTGTTCCTGTTTGCCCGCAGAGCTCATGTCAGTGTGGTAACTGGGTACTGTGCTGTTTGACAGAAGATAAAGGGCCTACTCCGGCACCCACAGAAACCAAAGGCAAAACATCCAGGAGCAGGACAGAACCAATAACACAGGGCATCTGGCCCTCAAGCCTGGACCCATTAACACAAGCTTTGCCACTCCCCAGTGTTGGCAGGATCAAAGCCTTGGCTGCTATAGCAAAGGCTTCTTCAGAGTCATGTCCTTTTAGTCCCTTCTATACACCTCCTCTCAGGCTGTATAGCCAGTCCTCCTCCTCCTCTCTGTGCAGAGTCTCTTCTGCAGATCCCCTCGTTTCAGCTCCCCTATGCCGCGTTATATACTCCCTCCACATTCCCCCCGCCAACCGCCATCAGGTCCCTTCCACACAATCCCCCCCTTTACTTCTCTCCCTGTGCCCTTGTATTCACTACTCCCCTCTTTCAATCAGAAGTTTTCACAGACTCCCCCAGCTTCTATGGGCCTCATTTTCAGAGAGGCTGAATAGAGCTGGTCAAAAGTTTTCCATTAAAAAAAAAAAAAAAAAAAAAAAAAAAAAAAAAACACAAAAAACCACCACCACCACCACCACCCACACCCCAAACACAAACACAAAGTTTTTCACTAAGTGTCCATGGAAAATTTAATCATTTTGTAAAAAATAAAATAAAATGCCCCCAAATCTAACTATTTCATCCAAAGAAGAAAACATTTCAGTTCAGGTATGCTGCCATGGTGCCTCATGGAGCTGTAGTTTGATTTCCTCATGTCCCCTTTCTCCTCTGTGAGCCAGGCTCTTCAGCCATACTAAATCTCCCATGATGTACCCTGGCCAAGGGCTCCTATGATGCACCCAGCTCTCTTTACCATGAGGAGAGAGAGACTGTTGTGTATCATTGGAGATGCAGTGATACCAAGAAGCCCAGTCTCTACAGGACAATGGGAGCATGAGGCACTCAAACTATGACTCCCATGAGGCACCATGGCAACATTTTCAAACCAAAATATTTTGTCCCTCCCCCCCCGACTAAAAAGTCTGTTTTCCATGGGGAAAAAAGCCCATTCTGACCAGCTCTAGTGCTGAACCTTCAACCTTAGAGTTAATGGGAACGGCAGGTACCAAGTGCCACTGAACATCAGAATCCTTCTGTAGCCACTCCCCATCCCCCCAAAAAACCTTTTCTACCATCACCAGACTCAAGCCCCATGACTGCCCCCCCCCTCCAATTTTCTCGGTGCCTCTTCCAGTTCCTGCTCACGTGCCATGTACCATGGCCTCAGTTTGTTATTAACCTGCACTCATGTGGCTGCTTTAAAAAAAAAAAAAAAAAAAATCAAGCCAATGGCTCTCTTTTTGGTGAGTGCACAACAACAAAACACAAATTTAACGTGTCACACGCCTCAAAGTCCATTGGGGACAACAGCACACACGTCCTACAAAAGCCCATAGACAGCCTGAGGTTCCCAAAAGCATCAGCACTATTTGCAGGCCGGTCAACAGTTTGCTCTGCTCTCTCTGAACTTTGCAGGAATGCAAGAGATTTCACACCCTGTACATCTGATTAGTTAGGAATGGACAAGACTAAGGACAAGTGAACATCAGGCTAGAGTGGAATATCCCAGCTGGTCTCTTTACGGTGACTTAGAGAACCTATTGCAAACAATCCGTACATCCAGAAGGAGCAGTGGCTACATATTGCAGATTTAAAAAAAAAAAAAAATTATTTCTGCCTTGTGCATGTTAATTGCAAAGTAAAGGCCAGATCCTCAGCTGATGTAAAATTAGCATGGCTCCATTCTGGCTATCACATTATTGTTCTTGCATCCGGTCAGGTTTCCCCAAGACACATGAATCCATATTATTTAATTGGGCCTGAATGCTCAGTTCAATTCATATTTGAAGGTCAACCCTTCTTATAATACCCGTAAGCTGCATTCTGTAGTACCTTCCAGCCGATGATCTCAAGAGACAAATGGATTAAGCCTCACCATGTCTGCAAGGTAGGCAAGGATTCTTCCCCATCTCACTGGGGCACTTGAATTAGCAGCAGAGCCAGGTGGATCCCAGAATTCCCATCTCCCATTCCTGTGATTAGCCACTACACCACACTCACTCACCCTTAGGGGTCAGTTACAAACCACCTCACCTGATTCTATCATTTAGTCTAAAAAGTCTACTGACAAAGGAGACTAATCTGTTCCAGATGCCTATGCTCAGGGCATATCACGCAGATGAACTGTATACAATGAAGCTACGACTGTTGCAGTGGCCAAAGTTGATGGAAACTGAAGCATTCAGCCACTATAATGCTGTGACCTCTGCTTTGTTTTTCCATATGTCGTGGGATTCTGGCCTTCAATGATTCACTGAACTGCAAGGATCTTACACTGCCTGGCATTAAGGGCCTGTCTACATTGGGCAGATTTGCTAACTGCTTTCAAGTCGGTACAGCTAAATCGGTTTTAAAACCCGATCAGAGCAGTAGCCTTGACCACTTGGCCTTCTAACTGGGTCAGGCTGCCTTAACTGCTTCAGTCCAGGGCTATGCAATGGTTCCTGACTATTTCATAAAAAAAAGTTGGTCTAGCTGAACTGGTTAGACAATTTCTCCAGTGTAGACAGCCCTTGTGGGGTCAGCCACAGGCAGAGCTGGATGGCAAAGGCAGCCTGACAGACTCCCACTGCTGCATGCACTACAAAAGGTCACTGTAGTGGAACAAAGGGGTAATAGACCTGGACTACAGATCTTGGCTCAGAGGTTTTTGGAGCCAATGCCCTCATGTTTGCCTTTGGATTTTGTAATTATGTCCTGATAGGCCGAGGCCAAGGGGTTTGGCCTCTACTGCAAGGCTTAGGGCAGACATTGGGACATCTATGGGTCCCCACTCCAACAAAGCACCTGAAGTAGAGTATCATGGGGCACGAGGCTCTGCATGCATACACAGCTAGGTGATCAGCAACTAGCGCTCCCAAAAGCTATTTGGAAAAGCCACAGGCACCCTCGATCATGGGCCACAACAAGGCAGTTAAAGGGAGCAGAAATCCATGTCAAAGCACCACCTCAAAACGCAAGTTATCTTGCTGATCACTAGCATTGGTCCACACATCATGCTTTTCCTCTTCCCCTACTATGGAGACCCTTTTCCTGCTGACTCCAGGAACTCCGAATGGAGAGGACAGTGTCAGATCTCCTAGGAGAGTCACAATTACCAGTCAGCTTAGCCTGCAGGATGCTCATTACAGCTCTGTCCAGGTGAGTCTGCATTTTGAGAGACTAAATTATTTCTGTGTCTGTGTTTCCCACACCACCTCTTAGCTACTCTGAGACCTCTGCAAGGGAAATACTCAAACCTGCTAGGTCTAAACACTGGCTTTTGCTAATGGGGTCCCAAGCCAAAGTCTTGGCTGTCAGGATCCCAGCCACATCTATTAGTTATAAATTTAGGACCAACATTTCCGAAAGTAGCCTGATTTTAGGTGCCTACTTTGAGATGTCGTGAGCCAAATTTCCAGAGGCACCGAACACCACTGACTTCAATTAGAATTTGGGGTGCTCAGCTCTTCCAAAAAACTCAGGCCCAAAGCACCTGAGGTTGGGCACCCAAGGACCGAGCAGCCAAAATCAGAGGTCACTTCTGAAAATTTTAGTCTTCCTGTTTCTGAGATGGAAAGAAACAAACTAAAGACGACTCACAGTGCAGCTCACATGGACCTGGAAGTGCATATCATATCAGAAAGGGACAATAGCAGGCACGTCCTACAAAAGTAACAGGCTGGGCACAAGCATATGTCCGCGCACAAGCATATTCCACAGAAACACCAGTATCAGAGGTTTAACACCCCCTTGGAATCTTCAAGAGGTTGTTCCAAGGAATCAATTTTTAGGTCTAATTATCACAGACACTGGTCTCCCTCTTGCAACAGGTAATCTCTTTAGGAGCATTCAGCTTCAACACACTAGTGTGCTTCTGTTTGAGCCCCTGAGCCAGCCAGTGTTGCAACCTCAAATCAAGTTCCCAACCAGAACAGCAGTTACCAGCAGAATCACCAGGAAATAAAGTCAGGGGGATCATGGGAAATAGATCGCCTCTTTCCCATGCAGAAAAAAACATCAGCATTTCTGCATTCTAGTCCTCCACTGCTGGAGTGACAGGAGACGATCTCCAGGGAAACACGGATGTGAGCAGGTCCTTTTAAACATACAGCATTAAATACATTTTAAAGAGTCTTCCCTCCCCTGTACCGGTCTCAAACCCTGCCCCAGGCCTCTCCCTCCCCAACAGGCAGAACACACTGCTGAAAGCTGTAGCGCACACACCGATACAACAATGGTGCCAGGCACATGCTTTGCTGGGTTCATGAAGCCAGTGAA
Organism: Emys orbicularis; assembly: GCF_028017835.1. Lineage (NCBI taxonomy): Eukaryota > Metazoa > Chordata > Testudines > Emydidae > Emys > Emys orbicularis. The sequence goes on from NC_088686.1 coordinate 111,997,586, forward strand.
AAGGGGATTTGGGTATAAACCCAACATTCCTGGCTTCCAGAGGGTTTGGGCATGTTCTGAAAACCCTGTGAGACGTGGGCCTGCAAGCTCCCTGCTGGGTCATAGGGTGGTACTCTATCTGACACTGGAATGAAGATACAGGACTCACCTTGAACTCTTTACCCTGATCCTGCTCTCCTCCTTCAGGCAAAGTTTTGCAGGGATGGGAGCTGCACTCCTGCCTGCTATTAATCCAGGCTCAGGCCCTTAACAGGGGTGGGTTCTGCACTTGGGCTTGGCAAGGTGACCATAGGGTGTTAGCTAGTCATTGAGCACTGCAGTTCCCCAATGGCCCTAGCTACACCACCTGCAAGGAAGTGCTGGCCCTTTTGGTAATGCCCAGTGTGAAGGGGGTGGGGCAGGGTGTACGGAACTAACAGGGAGTCACGCTTCTGTTAAATGGAAACTTCTACAGTTTGGTCTCTAGAGCTGCACTAAGGCCTTGTTCACATGGGGATATTAACCACTGCTGCCAAGCCCTAGCATACACACGATCTACACCAGTGCAGCTGATTCCACTGTAATCAATGGGCTACAGCTGCCAATACCAACACTGACCGCTCCCCTCCACAGCTGGAATTATCAGAACAAACAGAGGCACCTGCAGCATTCATGGGTGGCACCAGGCAGCCCTACCAGGAAGGGACAGGGCTTAGCTGGGGGGGGGGGGGGGGGGAGAAGAGGAGGAGGGGTTTATTAAATGCTAACGTAAGAGTTTCTGACTTGACAGGTTGCAGGGTCACCAGCTAGAGACAGTTAACTGCAGCAAAGCCAGGGGCCCCCCCTTTGAAATTCCAGGTCTCAGGCAGATGCAATTGCTCCTGATTTAAGGACGGACCTGTAAAATTCGGAAGTCTCTAGGCACTAAAGAGGACTCCTCACTAGGCTGGAGCAGTGCGAGTTCGTCAGCACCAAGAACTTCAGGTCACAAAGGCCCCGCGCTGACATACCGCACAGGGCTCACTGTGTGCAATCATTCTGCTGAAATTTAAAAATAAAAACTGGGGGGGGAGGGGGAGGGGGGAGGAGAGAGAAAGGGATATTTCCATGGATTTTGTCGGAGGCCATAAAGCAGCATTTTCCAGGCCCTTTTCCGTGCCCAATAACCATGGCAACAACACTGCTGGTCCACATCGTAGTGTGAACCCAAATGGGAGCAAAGCAGACAGCTGGGAGCAAAGATATCCATAATAAGAGCAGCATATCTTAGGGGGAGAGGCTGCTTCAAACCTGTATTTGCCACGGAGCTCTTCATTTCCTTCTGACAAACATTTACTGGCAATGTATTTTTAACCCCAAATTGTAAGTCTCATACACAATAATATATTGGCGGGGGGTGGGGGGGGGGGGAAATCACTATTTGAACATTAAAATTTTGTCAAGAAATGCAAAGGACTGTTCAAAAAACGAGGCTGGTGTTCCTTTTGGATTCTTTATGATGTATAGAGAAGGCCTGTTTTTAAAGAGGAGGAGAAGGTCACTTGCTCTTTACCTTTTAAATATAAGAAATTTCAGCTCTTGGGTTTCCCTGGTCTTGCTGGATGACATCTGGGAAGCGAGTGGGATGTTAGTCTGTGCTCTCATACCATAACTGACGGGGTTAAACAAAACCTTCCTTTCTCCAAAATGTAAGTTAGTCGTTAACATTAAATAGAGGTTAACACAAAAAGAAAAAAGTTTGAACTAGTGACTAGAAATCCTCTCTTATCAACTGTCCAACTTTCACTCTCGTGGGACACCACCATTTCACTAGTTCTCCTACCATCACTCTTCCAGACTAGATGGGGATCTGAACCTTGCACGCAAAAATCAAGCAGAAAAAAAAAATCCTTAAAAAAAACACACACAACAACAACAACTTCCTACACCTTTCAGGCCTTCATTATATATCATAAAGCAGGAGAAGAGTCACCCTATGGAAGAAAAAGAAAAGCTTTTCTTTAAGTGCAACTCAGAAAAATCCAGAGCGACACAAGCATCATTGTACTGATCACAAAAGATTGTTATGAATAGAGAGGTCATCTATGCAGATTCCCTTCTCTACATAGATAGAGAGTCATTTTTTGTGTCTCACATAGGCAAAAGTGAGAACTCAGCTGTGTAACAACCTCCTCTACATTAAAGGTACATGATCAGGACAATTGGCCTCCAATTTAGGTTTTACAAAGAAAAAGAGTGTTGAAATACACAGATTTCAACTGTTTTTTTTTAAATTATTCTTCATCTGCTGTGTCTGAAACACAAACAGCACCATGATGCTAGTGATGGGGAAGCAGAAAGTGAAACTGACTAGTTTAGTTTACATGTTGAAATGGAATGAAGTGCAATAATAAAGCAAACCAGATTTTCAGTTCTTTCCCTTGTGACAATTCAAAGTGATATTGTGAATATAGATAAAGAAAAGGTTTGGGGTTTTTTAAAACATTAGTGTCCCTTTAACAGAATTTGCACATCTAGGGTTGCCAGCCTGTTATCCAGTCAATGACCACCTCCCCAAAGTGAGCAGTAATTCTGGCTATCGTCCTCAATCCCACAACTGGACACACACACACAGGCAGGCTCTTGTGCCGGCGTGGATCCGACTGGAGTCATACTGCCTCTGTATGTACTTCAGAGAAAACATCATAGCAAAACCAGACCTGGCCTTTGAGAGGCAAAATCATATGGAATTAGGTCCCTGTGGAAATAAAACAGATGCCCTGGCCTCATTTCTTTTCCACAACCCAATTTTGGTCTGGATAAAGAAGTTGGCAACTCAATCCCCAAGGACATTGAGCCAGCTCCTCAGTTGGTGTAAACTATCATAGTCCTGCTGATTTCAATAGAGCTCATGGACGTCAAAGGATCTACGACCATTTAAACCAGCGGAGGATGTGGCCTATCCTGATCTTTAACCAAAAGGCCTGACTCTGAGACCATCTTTTTAAGTGACCCTTTGCGAGTGCAAACAACCACAGGAAAGGAGAGGAACGCATCTTAGAGACAGGCCAAAAGACACACAGCCAGTACTCTGGGTCGAGTAACTGCTTGACACATCAGAGCTGGGCTGATTTAAGGAATGTAATTGGATTTGTTTTTCCTGTATAAATAAAAAGTTGATCCCATGTCATTACATTCTCCCCTCTCCCGCCTGTAGCTCGTAGCTAAACACTGATGCACCTGAAGCCATTCACACACGATCCCACGGACATCCTCTTTCAGAGCAGATGCGTTGCAAATATGTGCAGCATACATTTCCCCGCCACAGGCCCCATGGCCCCTATTTAGGAGGGAAGTCCCTTTGATTAAAATAAAATAAAATAAAACAAAACAAATAAACAAACAGAAACACCTTCCCTCTCCTCTGATCTCCAAGAAGTTCATCCAAGTCCAGCTGATTTTAGGGGGGTTTCAGGACAAGTCCTTATAAAGAAACTTTTTGATTCTGGCATCTACCTGCTTCCTCTATTGACAATATGGGTCCCTCTTTAGAAGGTGTGCTGGGGCCTTGTCTTCCCAGAAGCCTGGCACACCAGAAGAGGGACTGGGGGAACAAAGTCTGGTTCTTTTGCTCCTTTCTTGAGTATCTGGTAATTCAGAGGGTGTGGTCGGTTTCTTCCCCCCCCCCCACTGCTGGGAGAAGGTCCGGGGTCTGTGAGCCCAGTCTGTGCTAACCAGTGTCTTTAAGAATGACAATTAAAAATAATAGATATGCATAATTAAGTATTGTCCTGGAGGGCTGGATGGGGTGGGGGCATATCGAGAGGTGGAAGGGACTTTTTGTTTGGAGACGACCTTCACCCTCGAGGTTGCTGCTTTAACCCTTTGTGCTGTTGCTCGGACACCATCAACGACGAATGCTGGATGAATTCTGACCAGCAGCGAGTGCGCGCGAGGGTTAATCCCGGCGCTTCGGAAGCATGTCTAGGAAGAATTCCGCGATGCCTATGAAATAGATGACTTGTGCGATGCCGAAGAGTGGGGCAATGACCAAGGCTCTGCAGTACGCCCCCTTCAGGAAGGCCAGGGGCCCTTCCTTCTGCCAGATTTTCCTACAGAGGCACAAAGACACACATGAGATTCAGCATGAGTTGATCCCACCCATTGCCCATAACAGCAACTTGTGCGAACACAAATATTTCCCAAAGTAATTTATTGTCTTTGTCACCAGAATCAGGATGCTCAGAGTCCAACTGATCGCCATATGTGGGGTCGGGAGGGAATTTTCCCCGGGTCAGACTGGCAGAGACCTTGGGGGGGGGGGGGGGGTTGCCTTCCTCTGCAGCGTGGGGCATGGGTCACTTGCAGGTTTAAACTAGCATAAGTGGTGAATTCTCTGTTACTTGAAGTCTTTAAACCAGGAGTTGAGGACTGCAGTAACTCAGCCAGAGGTTTTAAGTCTATTACAGGAGTGGGTGGGTGAGGTTCTGTAGCCTGCAATGTACAGGAGTTCCTATAAGGCAGGATCACAGAGAAAGTGTAGTTGCTGCAGATCTCACCCTTATCTATCTTAGGGGTTTTATAGTGCTGCCCACCCTAGGATCTGGGCACTTTCTCATGTTAAAACCAACAGCAATAGCAATACCCCAGTCAACTCCACAGAGTCTCTGGTTCTTCTCTCTTTTCTGCTTGGGGCTGTGTATTTGTTTTTGAGGTTATTGCTTTTCGGGGAAGGAGGTGGTTGGGGTTTTCTGGTAAAAGGGGGCACCTGCCCTATTAGCCTTCCCCAAGGACAGGATAAAACCCTTTTAGGCATTCAGATAAAACAATTAAAAAAAAGAAGCCCTTGGTGCTGCAACTCCCTCCCATTGCCAAGCAGCAGGCAATGGAAGATGCCTAGAACAGAGGCATTGCAACCGGATCGTCTGGTACCCACTGAGGAGACCTTTTACCTGGTGCAGTCTAGGATTCCTGAGTATGTGTCCTCATTCACTCCCCTTTTCAAGGACTGCAGCCTTGTCTTGATTACTGAGGACAGAGAGAAGGAGAAAAGAAGCTTTAAGAACTCTATTCATACAGGCCATGGGCTGCTTCTGGTTCTTTCCCCCGAAGCTTCTGCCGGGTGCTTTACACACTGCTGCATAGCTCTTTAGTAGCCAAGAGTGATCATTTAGGGCCTAGCAAAGCCAAATTGAGATTACTGGGATTATGATAACAGATGAGATTAATCAGAATATCAGAAAACTACGGAAAACCTTAACTGTTCCTTTACAAATGGATTTAAAAATCCCCACACAAAACACAAAGAACAAGATTTTCCAAACTGACTCTGATTTATGGGTGTCCAGACCTCTTAAGGAGCCGGATTTTCAAAGGCCCAGCACTTTCTGAAAGTCAGCCCAGTGTGCAGTTGGGCACCCCAAAAAACTGAGGCACCAAAAACAAAACAAACAAACAAAACAAAATCACTTGTCACTCTTAAAAATCTTGGTAATATAGGATTATGGGAGGGAAAACTACTTCCTATCGTTTCTCACAGGTCAGCCCTGCAGACAGAGGCCAGACCAAGCGGTGTTATTGGAAGGCATACACAGTCTAATAGACAATAAGGTAATGGCTTCCCAGGTGCTCACATTGGATGTACATAAGCCTGAATACACAAAGGCGCGTGCCGTGTGCACGCACACACACATGATGGTTTCTACACAGAAACACGTCCATCACAGAGACGTGATAATGGCCACTTCTGGTCCTCCGCACCAAGAGTCCCCCCTCCATCCGGTTTAACTAACAAACACACACCACAGACAGCAAGCACTCCCATGAGCAGGGGGTGAAGTAAAGGGAAAGCTCCGCTCCTTCTCAGCTGGACGCAGTGGGCAAGCTCTCTCTCCTGAGCTTGGGGGTGGGGGAGGGGGGAGAAGAAGAGCTCGGACCCCAGAGATCTCCTTCTTATACTCCTGAGGGGCAAAGAATTAAAAATTCTGCGCACAATTCTACAAGCTTTATTTGTCAATAAATAAATAAATGCAGAGGCTCCAGCATGGCAGGGTGCAGCACAGGTCACTGTGAGAGATCACCCTGCAGCCTCCCCACCCTCCACCCATGGGACATGGACTCAGTGGTGAGGCTGCACCCGACCCTGACACAGCACAAGGCCTGGGCCTCTGCCAGAAACACCCTAGGGCCCTGCCCCTCTGCACCAGGTGTGGGGCAGGCAGGCTCAACCAGGCAGGATCCAAATGTGGAGGGGTTCAGTGGGGGGGATCCAGGTAGGGGGTGAGAGGATTCTGTGTGGGACAATCTGGGTGCAGGCAGCTCAGTGGGGCGTGGGGGGGGGGGTGTCTAGGTGTGTGTGGAGGATCTGGATGCAGAGGCTCGTTGCGGGGGTTCCAGGTGAAAGTGGTTGGGGCTCAGCAGAGAGGTCTGGGTGTGGGGGTCTCAGCAGGGGGGTCTGGGTGCTGGGGGAGTGGGGCTTGGTGGGGGTCTGGACAGAGCTAGTTGGGGGTCTGGATGTGGGGACTCAGGGTGGTGCAGGGGGTGGAACTCATCAGGGTGGGGGTTTGAATGTAGGGAGCTCAGTGGGGGGTGGTCTGGGTGCAGGGGGCTCCAGATGCAGGGGTTGAGGCTCAGTGGGGTAGGGTTTGGGTATGGAGGACTAGGGGGGTTCTGGGTGTACAGGGTGAGGCTTGGCAGGGGTGTCTGGGAGGTCTTGATGCATGGGGGTTGGGCAGATGGGGGAGCAGATCCCTGTACAGTGACCCCTCCCCCTGCAGCTGAGCAGCGATGGGGACAGGAAGCAGGGGAGGATGCAGAGCTTCCTGCAGCTGGGGGAAGTTTCTGGGATGGGTCTGACACAGCCCCAGACACTCCTTGCAGGGGAAGAGGAAGTCCCATCCTCTCCTGCCTCCAGCCCAGCCCAGACTAGCAGCTGATCCCAGCTCAGGGTAGGAGCCACTGGCTGGGGTGTCCCCAGCCCTGCAGTGATTTACCTCTCCACCAGCTGCTCCAGGTGCCTGAAATGACGTACCTGCGCAGCTAGGGAGTGGTGCGTGACTGCTCTTGCAGCTTCCCTGTCCGAAAGTCATTTTTCTGTGGGGAAGCAAAGAAATCTGTGGGGGGCATGAATTCTGCACACACACAGTGACGCAGAATTCCCCCAGGAGTACTCTTATGCCTCTTTCCAGGTTGGTGACATAAGGATTCTTCCAAATCTGGCATGGTAGTTCCTTCAGACCACCAGAGGAACAAAGCCTCCAGTTCTCCCACCTCTCTGTGGGGAGCAAAGGGAGACCCTGCCACTTCCCCTCCCCTAGACAGAACGGCCCTGTCAGTGCTCTCTCTTCTCCTGGTACTACAGAGGTGTGTGTGGGTGAGGTGGGGGCATAAGGGATGTCCCCCTAACACACAAGCCATCTCCTTCCCCACTCCCCCAGTGCTTGGCTGATTCCAGGGCTGCTTGGGGACATGGACTCCCTTTGAGTCCTTCCCCCTGTTCCCCCTGCCACATCTCATCATACAAGGGGGCACAGGGCCACTTCAACGTTTGACGCCAACGTCATGGCAACACAGCCACCATAAGCGGCGAGTTCCTCCGCCTCACTCGATCCATCGTAACCACTGCCCATGAGGGGCCGGGAGCTCCGTGACCGGGTGTCCGTGAAACTCCTCGTCGCCACCCTTAGGCTGCCAGCGTCTCCCCCCGCTCAGGACTCACCATCACACGGATTCACAGCCACTGCTGCCGTGCTGCCCGCCAGGCACCCGGACAGGAAGGACACGTAGAATGGAGCCTTGACGTCAGGGCTCTTCTGGCCCAGCTTGTTCAGGTTCGCAAACAACGGGAAGTAAACGATGGAAAATGGGACGTCTCTGTAACGGAGGGATGGGGAGAAGAGTGATCAGCAAAGCCGCACCCCCAGCCCAAGCAGCCAGTCACGGCAGGAAGGGCTGGGAGCTTCAAGGTCAACAATGGTTCCAGGCCAGGCCTCTTTCCCAGCTACTGGAATGACGTGCGAGGGGGTTTGAGAAAGACATTCCCTCTGCAGTGTCTATATCCCACAGAGAAGAGTCAGAGGGCAGATCCTCAGCAGGTATAATTCAGCACAGCTCTGCCGGAGCCAAGGGAGCTTTGCCTATTTACTCCAGCTGAGGATCTGGCCCAGCATGTCCACAGTTCTAATTTTTTAAAAAGAGTTAAAAGTCCCTCCTCCTCCGTCAGTCCCACTGGGTGTTACCACCAATAATTAGTGAGTCAGACCTGAGAAGATAAAAGCTATGTCAGAGCCACTCTCTACACTGGCTTCCTACGGATCAAATCAAGCTCAAGGTCTCGGTCCTTATCTCCAAGGCACTCCATGGATGGGGCCCAGGATAGCCAAAAGATCACCTAAGGCTCCCGGGGGGGGGGGGGGGGGGGGGGGAGGAGAAGACTTGGCCCAATGGCAGTCTCTACAATAAGGGGAAAGCTTGCCTGCATGGGAGACGGAACTTTCCCAGGGGCTGATCCGAGATTGTGGCACGAACTCCCCCAGGCACTAAGGACCATCACAAGGTTCACCACCTTCCACTCCAAGAGCAAGGTGCATTTCTTATGACCTGCCTTCTCTAACATGAATACAGAGCCACATGTGTATTAACAAAGCAAAGACCACCCTATCAAAACAAGACACTCCACTGCACACATTTTTCCAAGAGCAGAGGATGAGAGAACTAACAACATGTGATAGATATCAGTCACATCTCTTCATGCACAACTACAGCGATCAGTGTGGTATAAGAACCTATGTAGACTAGAAGGAAGGCAGGTTACCAAGAATTCTCATTCTCTCTCTCTGCCCAACACAAAAGCACTAGGGGCCTTACTCTCCACTCATGTACTCCATTTCTACACCAGGGGAACTCCAGCTTCACACTGATCTATGGGAGAGGAGAATTAGGTGCTTGATACACACATTTTTGTTAGTGACCCAGATGATAATAGAGTTGTCCAGTAAAACAGTCCCAAATGCAGCAGCAGCACCATTGCAAGGAGCAGGGTTTGGGAGGATTACTTCAGGGTGCTCAGAGTTTCAGCAAGCACAACCCTACCTTAGCAGCGTGGCCCCAAGGCCCTTGTAAAGCCCTGCGATGCCTTTGCTCCGAAGTAGTTCCCTGGTGATTTGCGTCGCCGTGGTCCGTGTCTCCACTACCGACTCCGCTGCCCCAGCACTAGTGGTAGAGGAGAGCTGGGCTTGTGCTGCCATTAGCTTCTTCTGGGCCTCTGCATGGGAGTGAGGGAGTGTTATTTATAAACACATGCTATGAACCCCCCCCCCCCCCAAAAAAAAAAAAAAACAAAACCCCACAACTTTCAATTATTGCACGGCACCAGTGCCAAGGCTATACAGGGACTTGGCCATTTCAGAAAGGAAGATGTCTGTGGTGTAAACTGGATACTGGTGAGAGGGAGGGACTAACAGCACTGGCTAAAGCCAGCCATGTACCCTGCAAGCTCCCTCCCCTCAGCCCTGCAGCATGCCTCAGTCCTGGGCTCAAACCCAGCTCTGCCACCACACCTCAGTCCTGACCTGTAACATCACCCCTGCAGTTCCACTCCTGGGTCTCTCCTGAGCAGACACAGTCAATCATGCAAGGCTTGCGTGGTGTGGAGAACTGACTGCTATAGACTAGGCCGAGTACAAGAGATCAATGCAACAGGGACTTTAAACCCTATTGGGACACAGGTCTTCAGAGGGGAAAGGCCACCAAAGCACCCTAAAAATAAGAAAGGCTCATTTCTAATACCTTCCCTTAAACAATCACATTAAAATAAAACTGAAGAGCGCCCTGAAATAAAGTACCCTAGATCTATGCACTATGCTACCTATCTCCCATTACCTTTTAAACCCTAATGCACTACCACCGTTTGGTCAGTAGATGGAGCACATGTCAATCCCTGGGCCATTCTGCAGCTCCCATACATACACTCTCCTTCGCAAGGCAGAGAATAGGCCTTGACTGTTCACAGTAGTGGTAATCTTTTCCAAACCCCCTGTAAACAGTTTTACACCCACATGCCCCACAGAGCAAGGTTTGCATTAAAATTGGCAAGGGAAGGTTCTTGGGGAGGAAAAGGAAAAGAAACTATAACTCTCTGGTCTCATGGGGTGTTTGGGTTATGGGGTCCCACAATTAGGGTGTGATGTTACCATGTGTAATCATAATGGTACCTCCACAGAGGAAAGTCCCTGGACGTGCAGTTATGTACACATCACACTGGGCATACAGTCTCCCCTGGGACACTGGGTATGACAATTTAGCTGCTTTGCAGAACGCAACCCTACAGGTAATATGGATGCCAAGCTGGAAGAATCCTGATCCAAGCTGGCTGCAGCCTGGAGCCGGAAATACTTCCTGATGGGAGAATGCGTGGGAGCCACTGTGGGTTAGCTGAGTAGCACCAGTAACACTCTACCTGATGGACATCGTCTAGGGGATTTTAGGACCTAAGCAGCATCTCTGGTGGGACTCCAGAAGAGATTTAGGTTTTAGCAACACTTCTCTCCACAGATTCTGTTGTTCTAAGTAATTATAATTCTATTTACATTATTTCTGTGAAGACACTAGTGCCAGCCCATGGTGGACAGCTGGTGCATAACTAACAGCTCTGTCAACACGTCTCACGTGGGTTGCAACAGGACTTCTACGTAGTCTTAACTCCCTTCCCCGTCCCCAGCGCTGCCCACGAATCTCAGAACTGACACCACCCTGGTTTGTACTCATGATCCCCTCTTTCCCCTCCCTGCAGCTCTGCCAATGCACCCCAGTCCTGACCTGCAACACCACTTGCTACCCCACTTCTGGGTTCCTACACAGTTCTGCCTATGAACCTCGACCTTTACCTGCAGCACCCTTTGCTATTCTAGCTCTAGGCCTCTCCTGAGCAAAGAACACCAAAGGTGCCAGATGATACCATGCTTCTCTACTAGAGACCAAGCTGAAATTGAATTCCATTCTCTGGCTACGTGTGCCTTTGTTGGTCCCTTTCTGTGAGAGTTGATTACGCACGCTCTAGCCCTGAACCAGAGCTCTCCTTTCACTCGGACGAGGGAGAGTCTGCAATTTCCTCTCCACCTCGTGAGTCAGAGACTCCGCTCCGAGATCAGAGAGGAAACCGGTACCCAGAGAGGCAAGGAGGAGGATACGGGACAATGACACAGAGTCCCACAGGAAGAGTAGGACTGAAATGGTCCCTCCCTCCCCACAAGAGCAGCATGCCCCACATGGGGAGCTTCAGTCACTGTTCAAAAGAAGCCGATTGACTCTTGTTCTCATTCCCTCGCAAAAAAAAAACAAACCAGATGAACTGCACTACGGGACTTTTACAGGCAACAAGCCACTTGTGACAGGCTGGGGGAGGAGGGGATAACAGGGTGAGACACATCAAGGGGAAGCATCACAGGACAAGCACAAGGGGAAGTTAAATCCTTCTCCTGTGGCATTAACTGAGGAGTTTAATAATTCGTGCGCTAACGCGATCATCCTCTACAGCATGCACAGCAGCGTGCCTATCCCCTCCCATGACATAAGCACAGGTAGTGAAAAGTGCTTCCTCGTGCCACTAGAGGGGGCTCTAAGAGGCCAGCGAAAAAAGCCTGCAGGGAAGAGCATGGGGAAAGCTCTGCTACAGCTTAAGACCCCTCTGTGGAAGGGAGCTGTGACCGCTACACTCATTCCCTCCCCTTCTCCCACAGTCTCACTCTCCCCACCCCCACTGCCCGCCTGTTGTACAAGGAGAGAAGAGATGTGCAAGGTACCAATTCGGCCTGCATCCTGCAGCTGGATTTTGAGCATCTCCATGGGAGTGGTGACAATCACCTGGCAGGTGCCCGCCCCACAGCCAGCCAGCATCTCCTTCAGCAGCGTCAGCTTCTTCCTGCCCAGCAAGAGAGAGATTCAGTCAGAAGATCTGGCTCAGAGTAACATGCCCCTGGAACAACAGACAGCTGGGTTCCCTCAGAGAGACGCCCGCTCTCCGTGCAAGGCTCCATCCCCACCATGATGGAATTACAGGACAGATGGTCCTGGGCCACAGCATTGATGCACAGGTACCACCGGCTGGGACGCAAAGTGGAGGTAGTCTGTACTGGGCACAATGAGCCAGCTGGTGTCAAAGGCTGGGCATTTTAGTCCAGCATAATCTGCTCTGGAGCAGGGGAGCTCACAGCTCCCCCATACACTGAGCTCCCAGGAAAGTCACAAGTACCAGAAGTTACCACAGGGCCGTTACTCTTTAACGGCCTGCAGCTGCAGAGGTCAGCCACCAGGAATATGTTCTCCTTCACCTCCTCCAAAAAGCCAGAACCCCACAAAACAACAGAGTCAAGACTTCAAAAAGGAACTGAGTTGGGGTGTTCAACTTAATACACCTTACTGAGGCCTAATATGCAGAAAGTGCTGAGCACCAGCCCTTTGAGAATCAGGTCTCCTTAAGGCACCAAAGATGGGCACCCAAGATCACTGTCAAAAAGTTTTCTAAGAAAATCAGCCAGGGTTTTTTTGTTGACTGCTATAGCCAGGCACCCTCACTTAGGGCTGGTCTAACTACTTCGCTCAGGAGTGAGAGCAGCATTGTCAAGCTGACCTAAATCCCCATGTAGACAGCATTAGGTCAACGGAAGAATTCTTCCATCGACCTAGCTACCACTTCTCAGGCAGCTGGATTACCTACACCGATGGGAGACTCCATCCCATCAGCACAGGTAGTGTCTACACTGAAGCACTATAGTGGTGCAGCTGTAGCGTTTTAAGGGGTTGTCTACACTTACAAGAGACTCAGTGTCAAGGTGTTATCCCAAAATTTGTCCTACCTTAAAAAAAAAAAAAAAAAAAGTTATATAATCTGATAAGAGTCCTCAGTATCCTAAATATTTACTATAAAAATCTACCATGCTGAAAAATAAACAGCCAAAACACTATTTTTTAATAGGACCTACTCTAAAGCAATGTTTTTGCTCCTCCTAATGGCTCTGTGGCAATATTTCACTGACACACTATTCCAAGGTGGTACCGATACCACTGATGATACAGACACAAAGTCAATTTGGGTTAGCAAGACGTATGGCTGCATTTATATAAATACAACCCCATTCGCCTTTTTAACAAAACCATAACAATATCCCACTGCATTGACCCAAACACTTTAACAACAGCTGTTGTGTTTTGGGCCAATACTGTGTTTTGAGGGTTAACTCCAGCTCTCTACAAAAGATGGGAGGACCCTGAACAGTTTCCAAGTAGAATAAGAACAAAACACATCAGTAAGCGATTGGGGAGTGGGGGTGGGAAATCAGGTTTATTTTAAAGCCTCTAAGAGAGTCTTACAAGCAATAAGATGTATAAACATTGTGTGACATTCTCAGGGCACCCAGGGCCGAGAGTCACCTTGTTACCCCTCCCATCAGCAAGAGGGAGTCCTTTCTTGGGGCAGTACCTTGACACTGCCAGTCCCTCAGTCACTCAAGCTCTCTCCTCTGGGCTATGCCAGCACTTCCTTCACCTTGCAGATTAACAAGAGGTGCACCCCAATCCCCAAGTCCCTTTGAATTGTTCCCCCGTGATATCCCCACTCCTGACACTGGCTACTCACATAAATCCCAGACCCCCTGTACCCAAAGGTGCAATGTACCCCAGTTTACCGGTTTAACCATAAACCACCCAGCACTTCTGAGTATTTATAATAAAACAAAAGAAGGTTTATTTATGAACAAATAAAAATTTAAATAGATACAAGAGTGCTGGAAACAAGTAGTTACAATAATAATAAAAAAGAAGTAACACACACAAACCTGGGTCTACACTTATCAATTGTTACCTTTCCTATCTAATAAAGTAGATTTCCTCCCAAAGTTTAGTCTATTGCAGAGCTGGCTGGTTTCTCAAGAACCAGCATCCAAAAGTTCATGAAAGCATCCCCCATCCCAGCCAGGGATTTTCTTCAGTGAATGGATACAAAGTGCCTTATCCTACATTGTGTTACACTGAAGACAGACTGGTTTCTAGTCACAGGCAGGGCAAACCCCTGCTTGCTGCAGTTTCTCTTCTACCTTTCCGTGGTTTCAATTGTTTGTCACAGTCTCTGACTGTTTTCCATTGACTGTGGCAAGGGTAGACAACAGAACCTTGCATTACCCTGCTGTCTGATTAGGGAGGGGTGACAACTCCCTTTTGCTTGATTGGGTCATCACCAAGACACACTACCTCCTGGGGACTAATTTCTGCTCCAAGCCCATACAGCGCACTTTCAATATTCCCAATATACATTGTTCCTTAAACATTATCTGTGCATACATCTCGCAACGATTATGAGTCTTGAGATACCTTACATGCTACTCTATGGATAAATAGCCCATGAGATGTGTTTGGTGTGGTGAGTCTGTCAGGTCTTAGGTTACAGCTGTTTGCAAAGAACAGGGGAACCTTTGTCAACAGACCTCTGCGTCACATATTGAACTTAATGGGCCAGACCCTCAGATGGTGCGAACTCAGCACAACTCCACCAGTTTAAGTGGAGCGATGCTGGATTTACACTAACAAATAACGTTTTGAAAGCATCCTTCGAGCCCAGGCTATAAATGAGCTCATGGAAGTGTCACACTGTTTCCGCACCACCACCTCAAACACAATACAGTGCCCTTAGCAGCGGCTCAGAGATTCAGTGAGTTGTCAACATCTCCTGCCACAGGGAAGAATCAGGTGGCATGAGAAATAGCCTCACTCCCCTCTCCTCAGCAACATTCCCCCCCACCCCTTTAAAGCTCCCTCAAGGCTAAATTCACCTATCCAGTGACGTGACAGGATTGCTAGTCAGGCTGCTACCCGCAACTAATCCCCCTGCATGTCAGCTGTTCAGATTTCTCTACTTCACATCTGCTCTGGGGGGAGGATGTCAGGGGAGGGGATTATGGGCATAAGGCCACAGTGAAGATTATCAATGACTAAAGATTGTTCTCAAGGGAGGAATCTAAGGAAGGAATTTCTCACCGAGTTTCCGTCTCAAAGCCCCCTGGGTACAGGATGATCAATGAGTCGCTGAATTATTAGACAGTCACCTGCAGAGAGTCTGGGTCCACATGGACCTTTCCTCCCCTTCGTTGAGGTGTTTTAAGAGACTCAGTGAGGAAGTGGGTGTTTTCCTTGGACAATTATCCCTCATGGCTGGATTGAGGGCTCTGAATACTTGGGAGAGCTATTCAGCAAGCCTCTGATTGTACAACAGCCCAAGAAGCAAGATCCTCACCCCTTTCAGTCACTCAGGAGCCAGGCAGGGTTGTGTGCAATTAAAGGTGAACTTCAAACAAACACTCCATGTTCTATCAGCATCATCAGAACAAGTAGATTCCACCCACTACCACCTGCACACTAGGCAAAGGGCCAGCACCTCCGCTGGTGTATGTCAGTACGACTCCACTGGCTTCTATGCTGCTATGCTGACAAACACCAGCTGAGGATCTGTGCATACACCATTTTTAGAAGGCACCAGCTCCTGTGTGTGTCTATGCATCGCCCTAGGTGCCTAAATACTACAGTAAACAGGGAATTGTGGACCAGATCCTCAGCTGGTTTAAACTGGGGTAGAGCAACTGAGTTCAAAAGGCGTTGCACTTAATTTACCCCAATGGCAATCTGACCCTATCAATGCAGAGACCATGTACCATTCCTGCACCTGGTGTAAAAATATAACACCTTCTGGCAAGCATGTGTCAGGGCTGAGTACTCTGGCCGTGGAACCTATCCATTTGAATTTCCTGACATACCGTATGTCATAAAAACTGCAACCATAAGGCACCATGTTCCATCCTCAAAGACGGCTGAATGGTGGTCTTCAAACTACCCCCATACACACACACAAACGCCAGCCTGAGACAAAGAATGAGGATTTTCAACCTGAGTCAGTGATCTTGAGAAGGCTATAAGCAATTGGAACTGTGGTTTCAAAAACGAAGAGCGAACCACAGTAGCATCACTGTAGAGTTGGCACTGTGATGGTGAGAGTTAAAAAAGCAACATTACCACCACTTCTCTCTCTGACAGATGCATTCTGTTCCTCCACTGCCTATAACATCAATCCCTTTTTAATCCCCTCACCCCACGTCTGCCCCCCTTTAGGACGGTGCTAACACTTGGCTCCCAGAACTAGCAATGCAGTCTCCAGGGCAATGCACTTGGCATGCAGTTTAGAAATGAGAGGGGCCAGGGCAGCCTTGTCCCAAGCATTGCTCCAGCTCAGTGTTCACATCACCGCTGAAATGTGACCTAGCCGTCCCTCCATCCAGAAAGAGAGGCAGCCAGACGAAATGGTGCTGTGACCTGGTGCGTGGGGAGTCTGTTCCTGCATGGCAGAGCACAGGGGAGTGCACCCAGATCTCGACTCCTGGCAGCACCAGCTCATGCACTGTGTGGGTAAGTGAGAAATATCCCAAGTAGTATCTGAATTGGCACCCTGTTGTGTAGCGTTGGTGGGCACGGGGTTAAACAGCTGTCATGTTCTAGCCTGGCCGTGACAGTACTTCCATGGTGGGAGAAAAGATGGATTAGAGAGACAATATATAAATATAAACACAGCCCCCCTCAGAAAAAGTCACCTCTGGGGTGGAACACAACAGCTGTTTAACCACACATATCAGCACTACACAAAAATATATAGGGCTGATCCAAAGGCCACTGGAGTCCATGGGAGTCTTGCCATGGGCTTTGGATCAGACTCCTAGTACATTTGAACCTTTTGGGAAGAGTGCAAGACATTAAAAAATAAGGAGGAGTCAGGGTCAAATTTGAGATCTGATGGAAAGGAATATTCCCACCAGGAGCCGGCAGAACTGTCGGGGTGCCTGACATTCTAGCAGATTAGTCCCCACCACGTACTGGGAACTAAAATCTCTCTCATTTCTCTTCACCAAGAGAGACTATCCTGTGTACACAGTGCAAGAAAGAGGAAAAAAATACCCATTTCCCTGCAGAATTCACTTCCGTCAGCAAAGAAGCAATTAACGCAATTGTGCTGGGCTTGCTAGGAACCAAAATCACTGAATCAGCAGCTTTCCAGCCCTGCTCCAGAACAGCAAACAAAGCGAAGGTCAAGGAAAAGCAAAAAAAAAAAAAAATATCAGAGGGGAGGGGAGGGAAATCAATGATGAGAACGTGCCTTGGAGAGGAGCATTCAGCAAGCCAGCCGGCCGGACACTGGGATATTCTGTAAGCAAACCACACCTTTTATAACAAACCGAGACAGTTTTCAACCCACTGAGGCCAAAATACTGGGCAGAGCCTAAATACGAGACACCCTACATGACTGCCAGCTCCCATCACAGCTGTACAGCATGCTGAGTTTAGGAGACAAGGGATGAAACCCTGTGGGGCAGCTTAAAGGCTGCTCTCAGTGCAAATGCTTTGTAGAGGCTGAGATTCGAGGCTAAGATTTCCAGAAGTGACTGTTGAGTGCGAGTGCCTGGCATGAGACACCTTAAAGGGGCCCAATTCTCAGATGGGGGCTTATCACCCAAGCTCTGAAAAATCCAGTCCTTTAAAATGGCTCTCAAGTTGGGCACCCACAAATAAAACATTTTAAGTGTACGCTGGCGGCCCCGTTGATTTCAAGGGTTCTTATGCACATGTTTAAGTGCTTTCCTCAATGGGGCCCTAGCAACTCCTCTCCTGTTTACATATTGCTTCGCTCTGGAGGACAAATGCAGCTGCTATCTTATCGACTGGTGTATGTACCTGGGCCTCCCACTGCGGGAAAGAGCACGCAGAGACTTCCAGCTTCAGGGAGGAGCAGGAAGAAGGCCTCTCTCCATTCTCTGTAGACTGGAAACCCCCTAGTCTCCCTCTCCTGCCTTCTCCTAGTCCGAGGGGTCTCAGAGAGGACAGACGCATAAAAGAGGAGCAGAGTGAGAACCCTCATGTGGCTCCTCTGTCTACATAGTTCTTGGAGCCCCAGAGAATTTCCTAGCTGAGACACCAAAATCAGAGGATGATGTCAGCTCTAATGATGGGGATGAAGCACAATCAGAAGAGAGACTCAGAATTCCCTTCAAGGTTTTTTTTTTTTTTTTTGCGCATCTGAGACACACACAGCAAGCCCCGAGCAGAACAAAACCGGGTCAGCTGCAACCTGGAGGATATTACAGCATCCTCTCGGCTGGTTTCCACTTGGAAGAGATCTTACAAGCATGAGGCCTGCTGCACCCAGCTGCCCATGGTGGACTCCTTGGCTGGACACAGCGAGGGGTAAAAAGAAAACAAACAAACAAAAGCACAGAGGGAAATGCAGCAACAGCCAATCCCAGATCATGAACCCCCCCCTCCCCCCGCACCTTAAAGTGCCCTCAGGATTTCGAGTAGTCTCAGTCAGCATTTTGTGACTGGGGCATGACTGCGTATGTCTAGTGGTCAGAGCAGGAGTCAGGCCCGGGGTTAGAGCAGGAGGCAGGAGGCAGTAACCAGAGCCCCGGGTCAGTCCAAGTCAGAAATCAGAAGTTGGAGTGGAGGGTCAGAGCTGGGTTACCTGCAGTGCGGCAAGGCAAGGCAAAGCTGGGAACACTGAGTTGCAGGACCTATCGTAGCCATAGGCAAATGCTTGGCGCAGCCACTGAACTGCTGCTGGGTTTAAGAGCCGGTCCGGTGACCCTTTTGACCAATCAGGCAGTCTACTACAGGCCCCCTGTGCTCACTAGGTTGCCTGGAGACTGGCTGTGCAGCAAACCCTGACTCCTGACACAATCCACATCTTTGAAGCAATTAATTTTTGCTGGTCACTCAAGGCAGGTTCACTGTAAGACTGCAATTTTCTATGGAAAATAAAGATAGCCGCGTGCTCTGTGGATTGCAGTGTCACTCAAGGATCGTTTGTTTGGGGTCATATGGCATCTGCCACGATACAGCGCACACACACACAACTTTATTTACGTACGTACGTGTGTGTGCGCGCTTTTTGTCAGACAAGCAACGCCGACTCATGCAAATCCTGAGCATACTTCCAGCTGGGCAGCCACTGGCAGATCTACAGTTAAGACCTTCAAATTCGAACTGCCAGAGAAGATCTTTGCAGCTCCCACAGTCAGGAAAAAAAAATAAAAAAAATAAAAAGAGAAGCTGAAATCACGTCACTAGGCTGGGCATCAGCCGAAGCCAATATGTATTTTAAGAGCACTGTAGCTACACATACAGAACAACTAACTGTTCCAGCAAATATGACCTGCTCTGCTAATGCCAGACCTCCATGGCCATGTCCCTGCACCATGTAAAACTAAACTCCAGACAACAGGCCCTTGGACTAGAATAAACCACCGCAAACAAATGCCTTTGCAGAGCTCTCATGCGGCTTACCATCCTTGTAATCACACATGCAGGAGTGGAGGCGCATTCACCTGCCATGCAGAGTGCAGCCTTGCCTTTCTACAAGATAGCAGTTTGTTATTCGTATCTAGGTCTTGTACCAAGAGCTTACCCAAGGCGCTGCTGATAGGCAGCCCTGGAGTTCTTGATTTAGTCACAGACCAGGGGGCACAGGCTGAGCCACGTTAGCAGGGCAGGGTGGATGCAGCTCACCCTGGAGCTGGCACTGCTGTCCCTGGGCTCTGTGATTAAGCAGAGTAGTTCGGTCTGCTGGGTTGCCAGCCCTGCCTGACAAGCCTGGCTTGCAGGGAAGGGGGCAGAGGAGATGGCATTTTCCCCCCAAAGGAAAAGGGCTGCCTTGATGGAAAAATTCACCACAGCGAGCAGTTTGAGGAAAGGGATCAAACACAAGGTGCATGAGGGAGGCACTGTAGGGGGCATACACTTGGCTTAATGAACAGGGCAAAATGGCCCCCTTCAGTCATCTTATAGTTAACCACGCGTCTGCCATAGCTCGGAGAAGGTCCAGTGAACGGTAAGGCAGCAGCATGGGAAGAGCACTACATGGGGCAAGCTCTTTTAATAGGTTACACTCTCTCCATCCCAAGGCACTTAAGAGTTACAGGGAGAGAAAAAAAAAGGATGCTATGCAGCAGCTTCTAATGGCCCTTATGCTACCCAGGAGACATTACTGCCCATTCAGCCACCTCCCGCTTTCCATACACGACACAAGGGCCTTCCAGACCTCAATCCATTTCAAAAATCAGATCTAAAATCGCAGCACCTATCAATATTCTGTAAGGGACACCCTAGAAGAGCCCCCTTTCCACAGAGGAGAGAGGAGTGAAGTTCCCATCTCTCTAGGGACACAGGTGAACTACCCACCACCACCACCACCACATCTGGGCATCAGCTTGAACTTCCTGCTTTCGAACCAGGACCCTTCCCCCCCCCCCCCCCCGCCCCCACGTGCTCCAGCTGACCGGAACCACACTG